>NC_091261.1:66195000-67445000 GCF_042477335.2 Ovis canadensis | reverse complement strand
GTTCAATTTCTGGGTTGGGAAGATCCCCTGGAAAAGGGAAAGGCTAACCACTCCAGTATTCTGGCCTGGAGAATTGAAGGAATGTATAGTGCATGGGATAACAAAGAGTCGGACATAACTGAGTGACTTTCACTTTTAACCATTGTTTTAATGGAAGTGGTTCTAGTTCTCTCTTTCACACACACATTCATTTCAGTGACATTTGTAAAATGAAAAAACAACAAAAAGCATAAATGTCCAACATAAAGAAGTGAATAAATTGCGGTGCATCTAGAGTGGACAAAGCCATTAAAATAATGAAGTTTTAAAAAAAAATTTTGGGGGGGATGTGGATCATTTTTAAAGTCTTTACTGAATTTGTTACAATATTGTTTCTGTTTTATGTTTTGGTTGTTTGGCTGCTAGGCATGTGGGATTTTATTTCCCCAATCATCAGGGACTAAAGGCACACCCCTTGCATTTGGGGAGAAGCCTTAACCACTGTACTGTCAGGGAAGTCTCATGAAGATCTATTTTTAATACAAATATTCTACAGTGGTAAAGTAAATGTAATTGTTTTGGTGAACAAACAGAACAAAATTATTTCTATTCATAATTTTAAAATTGGAAAGATATGTCCCAAATTGTTACCGATGTTTATGTCTAAATAGTGGAATAGAAGCAATTCTTAATTATTTCTTTGGATTTTTAAAATCTTAATTTTCTACAAAGCACTTGTATTATTTCCTAGTAGTAACTAAAAAGCAACAAACAACTTGGGGGGTGGGTAGTGATCAGTGTCAAAAGCTGTCCTATGGTCATACTGCTAAGTCGCTTCAGTCGTGTCCCACACTTAGCAACCCACAGACGGTAGCCCGCCAGGTTCCTCTATCCATGGGATTCTCCAGGCAAGAATACTGGAGTGAGTTGCCATGACTTCCTCAAGGGATTGAATCCAGGTTTCCTCAATTACAAATGGATTCTTTAATGTCTGAGTCACCAGGGAAGCACCCCACTCCAGTACTCTTGCCTGGAAAATTCCATGGATGGAGGAGCCTGGTAGGCTGCAGTCCATGGGGTCGCTAAGTCAGACATGACTGAGCGAATTCACTTTCACCTTTCCCTTTCATGCACTGGAGAAGGAAATGGCAACCCACTCCAGTGTTCTTGCCTGGAGAATCCCAGGGACGGCGGAGCCTGGTGGGCTGCCGTCTACGGGGTTGCACAGAGTCGGACACGACTGAAGTGACTCAGCAGTAGTAAATAGTGCCGATCATATTTAGCAAAAATAAAGCATCTGGTGGCCACAACGAAAGCAGTTTTGAGGCAGAGTCACTTGTCAACAAAGGAGAAATAGTAACTATGGTTTGTTGACTAAAACAAAAATGCACAGCATAGTTCTGAGGAACTGCTTGGAAGAGGAAGGGGGAGAAGCCAGTACATATGTAATTTTGGCTAAGGGGTATGTGTGATCAAGCTTAAGTCTTAGTATAAGGTTGCTTCTAGGAGCAAATAGTTCATGATTTTAACGCGTTTTAAAAAAAGTATGGAAAGATGCAAGAATCTGGATTAATTAAAAAAAATTCTCTTAGAATGTATCTAATTATCTAATAGTTTTGCCTCTTCTTCCCCAAAAAACAAAGTGCCTCGTTCTGTCCTGAATACCTTTCAGGGTACCCTATATTGTAGGCCGGGGACTGCAGTGGCTGACTTCTTTTAAAACTGGATGGTAGCAACTATACTCCAATAAAAATTAATTTAAAAAAAACACACTAGATGGTGAGCAACATTCCTTGTTTCACAAGTTAAAAAATCATTTCTCAAAAAAAAAAAAATTTCCCCTAAATCTTGGCAAGACCAAGTGCGGTTAGGAGAATCAAACGCTATGTGCAAATATGCTTGCCAGTTGAGAAAAGCGCAGACAGAAAGAAAGTGAAGTCACTCAGTCGTGACCAATTAGGCTCCTCAGTCCATGGAATTTTCCAGGCAAGAGTACTGGAGTGGGTTGCCATTTCCCTCTCCAGGGTATCTTCCCGACCCAGGGATCAAACTCGGGTCTCCCGCATTGCAGGCAGACGCAAGAGGGGATAGGAGAATCAAACGGTATGTGCAAATATTCATGCCGGTTGAGAACAGCGCCGACAAGCTTCCCCCAAGACCTTCTCCAGGCCGTTACCGAAGCCAGTGAGCATGCGCAAAAGTACAAAGAGGCGGGGCAATGTGGGTTGCTTTAACAAGTGCGAGAGAAAAGCAAGGCCTTACCATTTCTGCATTTATAAGGTTGAACAAAGAAAAAGGCAAAAAGCTTAAAAAAAATTGAAAGCAGCTCAATTGCAATTCTTGAAACAACAGTCTTGCAAGCTCAGTCATAACTCTTGGGAACTCCTCCAGCAGCGAGTAGCTAGATCTCCCTCTGCAAAAAGAAAGGCCGAGCCTGGTGCATTGACCCGGGAGCGCCGGACGGCCCGCGCTACAGAGCTCGGCCAATCAGAGAGCAGAGTGGGCCTCCCCGCCGGTGACTGGAGGAGCGGGGATGAGGCGGGGCGGTGGCTCAGGCGCATGCACTCCTCGGCCGTGTGACTTGAGCTACCTCGGTACAGTGTGCAGACTGCTGTGAGTCCGCAAGCCGCTTTCTCTGCTGTCTGACCTGCTCGGCTCCGCGATGCCGGTGGACCTCAGCAAGTGGTCCGGGCCTCTGAGCCTGCAGGAAGTGGATGAGCGGCCGCAGCACCCGCTGCAGGTCAAATACGGCGGGGCGGAGGTCGACGAACTGGGCAAAGTGCTGACACCCACCCAGGTACCGAGGGCGGAAGGGGTGCAGCTGCTGGCGGCTCGGAGGCTTTCAGGTCGGCGACCCAGTAGAAGTGGGGAGGACGTTCCGGCCTCTAGTGCGCCGGATCCACCTAGGGAAGGGAGTCGCGGTGCCCAAGCCGCAGGCCTGCCCATCGCTCCCTCCCCCTAACTAGCGCCCGGAACCTGGCACGTGGCGGGCGGGGCTTGCCCTGTGGAAGAAATTGATACACTCTCCTGGGACTTCGAGGAGCAGGCAGGGAAGGAGGCCTTCCCCCGGAGGAAGTGGGCAGTGGCTGCTCACGCCCCCAGAGTGTCCCCTCCAGGCCGGGAATATTAGGCCGCAGTATGGGGAGTAAAAGCCCCACCCGAGGGCATTTGACGCATTACGTAACTAGTGAGCAGCAGGGCCCTGTGATTCCTCCTTTGTTTTTAACGGTCTGGAGCTGGAAGCTACCCAAAGGTAGGTGCGTTCTGCAGCTGGAAGGCTCGAGGGTAACGGCCGGCCGTGTTTTACCGTTTGGCTTCTGACCCCCGACCCCCTCCCCACTTGGCTAAGGCCTAACCAGGTTCTGGCTGCTGCAAGTTGGGGAACTAGGTGCTCGGACACCGTGGCCAGTAGTTGGTCCTGAAGCTTCGGGGCAGCAGTGCGAATTAACAGTGCTCAGATGGTTTAATAATTTAGATGTTTACAGAGTTTATTGTTTTGGGTGTGTAAAGTGCCCATCTGGCAGCCTCTTTTTGCCAAACTCATTGTCCACGTCTGTCCATCTTTGTTTTCTCTGCCCTTTTAAATGTACACTTAATTCAGATTTCACTTTAGCAGGCCCCAGATAATGTGGTCTCCAGTCTAGAGATTGTGTCATTGCAAATAATGTAAGGTTGTAGTCAGCAACCCTTGAAATCCTGACCTACCTCTTTCTGTTAGTAACATGCTAGGATACTAGCCCCATAGTGTTGTTGGGACTAAAATAAATAACGTATATTAAACATCACTTCTGGGTTCTTAGTAGAGTCAGTACAGTTGAGCTTTCATTAATAATTTCTGTGCTTGACCTTTGAGGAATCCAAGGTCAAAGAAAGAGTGCTGGTTTCTTCAGCATTTCTGACTTTTAAGCTCCAAATCTGTTCCTTTCTACAGGTTAAGAACCGGCCCACCAGCATTACATGGGATGGCCTTGATCCAGGTAAATTGTACACCTTGGTCTTGACAGATCCGGATGCTCCCAGCAGGAAGGACCCCAAATACAGGCAAGTTGGAGAAAGATGGGGAATAGTGGGTCATCCAGTGTGACCCAGTGCTTCTTGCACTGTGTAAGTCCCTTGCTGGACATGCTGTGTGGGAAGAAATAGACTCAATTTGGGGTGTTCACTTCCATGCTTAAACCCGAGTGTGCTTTTTGCTCCCTAGAGCAAGATTCTAGAATAGCCAAGAGCTGGATCTGCTCAGGCCTGTTTTTGTACAGCTCCATGAGCTGAGAATGACTTTAACATTTTTATTTATTTATTTATTTAGACTTTAACATTTTTAAAAGAGCAATAATACTTTGTGACATGTGGACATTACATGAAATTCAGACTTTGGTATCCCTAATTAAAGTTCTGTTGGCTGACTTTGCCTGTGATTTTGTCCTGACTTCCTGTGATGCTGATGGTCCTCTCTTCCTCCATGTAGGGAATGGCACCATTTCCTGGTGGTCAACATGAAGGGCAACAACATCAGCAGTGGCACGGTTCTCTCCGATTATGTGGGCTCTGGGCCTCCCAAGGGCACAGGTCAGTAAAGGTTGCATTTGGAAGGAGATAGGAGGGGAGCCTGGGTGTATATTAGGATTGGTATAAAGTGCTACAAACTCTTAGTCTAGCTTTTAGAGTTTTTTATTTATGAGAGCCCTTACCCTAGTGAAGATTTTAGGCAACTCAGTTCCCCTCTAAAGCAGCTGCCTGACGGGGACATTCAGACTCATTATAGTGTCAGGTGGCCAGAGCCCTGGGTACTTGGTTAGATGGACGTTTTTTTTAGAGAATAGTGTATTGGACCTCGCCAAGTTGGATCAGTGCTGCCTAGGCTAATGGTGGGAGATGCGCTGTTATCATGTGCCTGACAGGTGTTTCCATTTCCTGGAACAAGGAACTGGAATGAGGCAGAACACTTGATCTTGTACACACTGTTCAGCCATAAGTTACTCTGAAGAGGTACAAGAAGGTCCCTGACAAGGGACCTGGTTTATCTGTAGGCCCAGAAGCTCAAAGCCCTCTCATGCATTCATAAGAGGGACCTCTCTCCCAAGCATCTCTTTAAGTTCTCTAGAGCCAGTTATAAAATCAGGCAGTTTAATTATGGAAAGTATACCTATGAGAATAAAGCAGTTCTCTCAAGTAGCAGCTGTGTTCTCATTAACAAAAAAAGCTTCAGTGACTCACTTCTTTTTCCTTTTCACATTTGTTTAGTAAGGTATAATTTACATATAATAAAACACACAGATCAGAAGGGTTTAATCAATAAATATTGACCACTGCATACATCCATGTTAGCACCATGGGAAATAAGATGTAGGATGTTTCTGTCACCCCAGAAGGTTCTTAAGGGACTTTTTAAGTTAAATTTCCCCAGAGCTAATCATTTTCTGGCTCTTCTCTCTAAGGATTACTCTTGCTGTTCTTGTATTCTTATAAATGGTGTCATGCAGTATGCATTTGTGACTGGTCTTCTGGACTTACGGTAGTGTCTATGAGACTCATCCATGTTATTATGAGATTAGTAGCTCCTTCCTTTTCATTGCCAAGTAGTATTCCCTTGTGCAGATATACCACAAATATACCTCAGTTTGTGTAGCCATTCCCTGGACATTTGGCTTGTATTTCTAGTGTTTGGATATTATGAATAAATTTGCTGTTGCCATTCTTGTCCTTTTATGGGCATGTTTCCATTTTCCTTGGGTAAATACTTAGGAGTAGAATTGTTGAGTCATAGAAGTCCAAAATGGTTGAAAAACGTCTATGCTCTAATCAGCAGTATTTCAGCAGTGTACTGAAAGGAAGTTTCAGTAGCTCCATATAAGATCCATGCCATATGTATTGATAGAACCATTCCAAGATTCATCCATGTGGTAGCATGGGACAGGATTTCCTGCCCTTTTTTTTTAAGGCTGAATAATATTCCACTGTATATATATACTATGTTTTGTTTATCTTTTCATTTGTCAGTGGACATTTGGAGGGCTTTCACCTCCAGGCTGTTGTGAATAAAGTTGCAGTGAACTTAGCCCCCTCTCATAAACGGAGTGGTCTGGGTCCCTCCGAGTTGGTGCATTCTCAGAAAATGGGTGACATCTCCCTCTCAGATGCTTAGCTCTGTGTATGTCTTCCCTCCTGCCTCTCCCTCCAGGCCTGCACCGCTACGTCTGGCTGGTTTACGAGCAGGAAGGACCACTGAAGTGTGACGAGCCCATTCTCAGCAACCGATCTGGAGACCACCGTGGCAAATTCAAGGTGGCCTCTTTCCGCAAAAAGTATGAGCTTGGGACCCCAGTGGCTGGCACGTGTTATCAGGCCGAATGGGATGATTATGTGCCCAAGCTCTATGAGCAGCTGTCTGGGAAGTAGAGGAGATGTACACTGTCCCAGAGTTCCCAAACAGTGTTTCAGTTTAGTGATGCATGTAGATTTTCCTCCATCTTTCTGCCTAAGACCTGAGCGGTCAGATTTAGATTTAGGGTGACTTTTCTTTCCTTCTGCCTGTATTGTATAATTTTAGGGGGGTTATGTTTTGATCAAATTTGAACTCCGTTTTGGTGGGGGATTCTTTGGTACTATGATGCAGTTTATCAAAATGTTAATACAAGAACAACAACCCAGACGTTAAAGAAGAAAAAAAATTCTGGTAAAAGACCAGGTCTGCAGTATTAAAACAGAACTTCAAAGAATCTTTAAGGGAGGTTGAAAACAAAAAAGAGATTGATTGCCTCTGCCTTTGTGAGCCTGAGCACAGAACTGTGTGTGAAGGCACCTACTGGCATGTATTTTCACGGCTCTGTCTCACCAAGACAACCAGGGGCCTGCATGTCCACTAACCCCCAACATCTCAGGCTGGTTACTGCGTGTCAGTGTCCCGCTATGGCTCCTTAAAAGAGCAATACTGGAAAAAGCTCCATAGAAGAAGTTGCTTTGCTGTTAAAGCCTGGCCATCTAGGTGAGCAGCACGGCTGGGTAAGAGGTTATCAGAATCTGAAAGTCTGTGCTTGTTAAATTGATCACTCTTTGGTTTAAAAAAGAAAGCCGAAAAAAAAATAAAAAAGCAAGCCAGTCTGGAGTTGGTGAATGTTGTGTTAATTTTGCTGTTTGCTTATAGTTGAATAAAAATAAAAACACTGTGTAGATGAACGCGGCCTTCAGATACTTTGCCTTTTTTGGTGTGGGGTTTCATAAATAATGAGACATCAAGAGACAATCTCTAGGGAATTCCCTGGCAGTCCAGTGGTTAAGATTCTGTGCTTCCACTGCAGGGAGCCTGGGTTTGATCCCTGATAGGCAGAAGATCTGCAAGTCATGTGCTGCAGACCAAAAAGAAAAAAAACCCCGACAATCTGTTAAGTGAGAAGCCCCTTTCCCTGATCAGCAGTGACGATTGGGACTTGATTTAGGAACTATACAGGGGGTTGATACTTACATACGTGCCATTACACAACAGCAAGAGCAACTATTAAAACTGGAGGTCTTAAAGTCACAAAACTTTAGGCCAAATCTTGCCTGTAAAGCACCTTTGTATTTTCTAAGTGGTCCTTTCCAACCTGAGCGTGAAGCTGGTTGAAAACATTCCCTTTTGGTGTAGTTCAGTATAGAAACCACAACAATGACTAAGAAGTTAGTCCACGCTTCTCATTGTTCCGACCTTGTTCCGACCGTGATCCGTATAGATCAGTACCAAAAAAGGCGGGGAAGGGGAGGCGGAGGTCTGTTCACTGACCTGGTCTGTAATGGAGAGGCATCCAGGCCAGACCTGGCAGTGTCAGTCAGCAGGGCTGGGCCTTTCCCCACCTTTGGCTGCAGTACCTCCTCCTTTGAAAAAACTGTTGGGAAATGTTGCCTCGTGTAATCTCTGGGGATGAGTAAGGGAGAAAGTAATTTTTTTTAACGTCAGGGTTTTAAAATTCAATTTTTAAACAATATTTTGTAAAACAAAAGCTATAAAGGGAATGGCTACCCTATTGCCCTTAAAAATAAATGCAAGGGACTTCCCTGGTGGTCCAGTCGCCAAGACTGGGCTTCCAATGCAGGGGGCCTAGGTTCAATCCATGGTCGAGAAACTAGGTCGCTCACACCACAACTGAAAGATTCATATGCTACAACTAAGACCCGACCAAATACATACATACATAAATATATATTTTTTAATGTGAGAAGCAAGACATGCAGTTGTTAAGACATGGTAAAGAAAATGCCTAGCCTCCTCCATGGCAGTTAGCAGTTACTTGTTTTCTTTCAGAAGCAAATGTAAATATTCATATCAGCATATATCTGCATATATATTGTTTAAAGATTAGTCTTCTATACACTGGTATACATTGTTCTGTACTGTTCCCCCTAGCTAATGTACCTTCATGTCATATGTCTTAAGGTAACAGGTCACTACAATTCGTATCATTATTTTGAATAAATTATCTACTTTATAGATGTTTCATAATTAACCAGTCTAGTGCCTTCTGTGTTTAGATTATTTCTGGTTATTTGCTGTTTTAAAGAGTGCTTCAGCAAACTTTTCTATATGTATAAAATGCTTTTGTGAGTAATTTAGTGGGGTAAATCCTTAGCATTTTCAGTTCTGATACTGATAAACCATCCTCCAAAAAGATCACTCTGATTATATTCATGTCAGTGGTACATGAAAGCACCTGTTTTTCCATCTGCTTACCGATTTTCTCAAACTTTACCTGTTTGAACAGTTTGATATTTATGTATATTTTAAATCATTTATTCTTTTTCTCTAAACTCCTGTTTTCTTTGAAAGTTTTTAAAAATCTGCTAAGTCACAGTATTTTTTTGATTCTAGATACAGAATCTAAAGAGTAATGAGGAATTATAGTAATCTATTAGTTTCCTAGTTAAAACAGGTATGGACTCATAAATGATTCAGAAAAAGGTAAGCAGCCCAACCAAAAGTATCAAGTGTATGCACAAGAAGTTCACACAAAAAAGAATACATATGAAAACATATATTAATAACCTTAGAAGCAAGGGGATACCCTGTTTCACCTGTTAAATTGGAAGAAGTGAATTTGCCCTCAGGCACCCAGCTAGGAAGTAGGGGATTCGTTCTGAATGCAGCTCTGGCCTCAGAGCCAGCTCATCACCACTTCACCCACTTGCGCACAAATTCCTTTTGAGGTTTAGCATCCTCATGAAAAAATGGGTGGGAGGGAATCATTAATCTGCCTTATTTACCTCAAAGGGTTTTAGAGAACCAAAAAATGATCTGTTGAGATAAAATGGATTAATACAGATTAATAAACTTGACCTAACTGACATACAGGGATCATGTTTACAAATGGCTCACTTTCCTAAAGGCTACACAAAAGTGTGTCTATAGGTTTTAGAACAGAAAGACACAGGAGTCTGTTCTGTAACATGGTGCAGCTTTAGCAGCCCTGCAGAGCCCAGTATTTCTAATAAATCTGAACCCTTGGGAGCTGCTCATCATGCTGACTTAATTATAGAAAACATGGCAATTACTCTGGAGGCCCTCAATCCCTGGTGAACACAGACTCTAAGACCATATCTAGTCCAAGCTCACAAAAATTTTCTTGTTTTCTAGAAATTTTATAGTTTGATTCTTTACTTGAATCTATCATCCATTTTGAATTAATTTTTGTGGATAGTGAAATAAGGATTGGTGTTCAGTGTTTCCTATGTGGATGTCCAGTTGATCCAATACTATCTGCTGAAAAGATTTTCTTCTCTTCATTAAGTTGTACCTTTATACAAATATATATAAATTGACCATATGTATTAATCTATTTCTGAATTGTCTGCATGGTCCCATTGTTCTGTGTCTATCTTTTTGCCCATAGTAAAGTGTCTTGAAAACAACTAATCTCAAAAATATACAAGCAACTCCTGCAGCTCAATTCCAGAAAAATAAATGACCCAATCAAAAAATGGGCCAAAGAACTAAATAGACATTTCTCCAAAGAAGACATACAGATGGCTAACAAACACATGAAAAGATGCTCAACATCACTCATCAGAGAAATGCAAATCAAAACCACAATGAGGTACTATTTCACGCCAGTCAGAATGGCTGTGAGCTAAAAGTCTACAAGCAATAAATGCTGGAGAGGGTGTGGAGAAAAGGGAACCCTCTTACACTGTTGGTGGGAATGCAAACTAGTACAGCCACTATGGAGAACAGTGTGGAGATTCCTTAAAAAACTGGAAATAGCACTGCCTTATGACCCAGCAATCCCACTGCTGGGCATATACACCGAGGAAACCAGAACTGAAAGAGACACGTGTACCCCAATGTTCATCGCAGCACTGTTTATAATAGCCAGGACATGGAAGCAACCTAGGTGTCCATCAACAGATGAATAGATAAGAAAGCTGTGGTACAGATACACAATGGAGTATTACTCAGCCATTAAAAAGAATACATTTGAATCAGTTCTAATGAGGTGGATGAAACTGAAGCTGATTATACAGAGTGAAGTAAGCCAGAAAGAAAAACACCAATACAGTATACTAACACATATATATGGAATTTAGAAAGATGGTAACAATAACCCTGTATGCAAGACAGCAAAAGAGACACAGATGTATAGAACAGCCTTTTGGACTCTGTGGGAGAGGGAGAGGGTGGGATGATTTGGGAGAATGGCATTGAAACATGTATAATATCATATAAGAAACGAATCGCCAGTCCAGTTTAGATGCAGGATACAGGATGCTTGGGGCTGGTGCACTGGGATGACCCAGAGGGATGGTACGGGGAGGGAGGTGGGAGGGTGGTCCAGGATGGGGAACACGTGTACACCTGTGGCGGATTCATGTTGATGTATGGCAAAATCAATACAATATTGTAATCACCCTCCAATTAAAATAAATAAATTTAAATTAAAAAAATAAAGTGTCTTGAGTACTGTAGCTTTATAGCAATTCTTGAAATCAGTAAAGTCATCCAATTTTCCTCTTTTAAAAATTTGCTCTGGTTATACACATACATTTTAGGATCTGTTTGTGAATACCTATAAGAAACTTTGCTGGAATTTTTATTGGGATTGCATTGAAACTACAGGTGGATTTAGGGAGAATATATATCTTAATAATATTGAGTCTTCCTATCCAGGTGCAGAGGATGAGATGGTTGGATAGCATCACTGACTCAATGCACTTGAGTTTGAGCAAACTCTGGGAGATTGTGAAGGATAGGTAAGCCTGGCATGCTGCAGTCCAGGGGGTTGCAGAGTCAGACATGAATTAGCGACTGAAGAACAACAATTATTGATATGGTGGGATTTAGGTCTACCATTTTACGTTTTCTGTTTGTCCTTCTTTTTCTTTATATCTCTGTTCTCCCCTTACTGCCTTCTTTTGGATTATTTGAATTTTAAAATTTTTAATATTATTTGAATATCTTAATTCATCCCTTGGATTTTTGGCTAATACTTTTTTGGGTTTGTTTTTGGTTAAGTTACTCCAGGAGTTAAAATATACTTTTTTTTTTTTTTTAAACTTTTTGGTCGTGCCATTCAGCATGTGGGATCTTAGTTCCCCAACCAAGGATCAAACCCATGTCCCCTGCAGTGGAAGCTCAGAGTCTTAAACATTCATTGGACTGCCAAGAAGTCTTATACATAACTAATTTTTCATAGTCTGCTTAAAATAAGAATTGTACCACTTCATATAAAATCTAGAAGCATGGCAACCAGATGGGTCAAATAACCCCAACCTTTAATTTATGGTTCTCATATGGATTGCATTTATATACAGTGAAACCCTCCTCAGACAATGTTATATTTATTGTTTATAAGTATATGTATATATCTGTATATTTTAAAGACTTACAGGGAAAAAAACCTTTTCTATATTTATCTAGATATTTACCATTTCTTGCTCTTCCTTTCTTCCTAGAGATCCAATTTTCCTTCATGTTATCATTTCCCTTCAGTATGAGGAACTTCCTTTAGTGCTTATTGTAGAGTGAGTCTGGTATTGGTTTTAGTTTGCTTTCTTTCCTCTGTCTAGGTTGCTTCTCCACAGTCCACCTGCTTTTATTCCTCTGTATCCTCAGATAGTTGTTTTTGCATTTTTGTCTGTTTAGCTGTAGGAAAACCACACAGCTATGCCAAACTAGAACAGAAAAATGTTTTGTTTCATTATTTCTATGGCAAATATATTACTAAATTAAAATCAGAGGTATATGTAATTCTTACATGTGCATGTTTTCAGCTACCCAGGAATACTTTTTTTTTAATCAACTAATTACAGTTGGTGGTAAGTTCAATAAATAAATTTTTACTCAGTTAATTAGACATCAATGGTAAGTATTCCCTGATATTCCCTATGACTGTAATTTTTCCTTTAAACTCCTGGTTGCACCTGTCCTTGTCCACTATTGATTTAAATTACTCTATGCTTATTTACTTTTCAGTGGAGATTTAAACCATGAGCAGACCCCATCCATCTTACTTATTGCTACATCCCCAGGCACACAGTAGATGCTCAGTAAATATTTCTTGAATGCATGAGCTGAATGTATGCTGATCCTGGCACTTCTAACCGCCCCCTTAGTTTTTCCTTTATCTATAGCACTTATTTCTCTTTAAGATCATTTAAAATTGTAATTCTTATGTGTCAACATTTTCCTCCTACCTCTAATGTAAGCTCCATTTGGGTGAGGATCTTTAAGGTTAAGATACATTGACAGAGCATAAGCATCTGGCATTTTACCTGACATACAAGGTACTCAGTAAATATTCAGTGAATAGTTTCAAACCAAAGGGAAGCATCCCTTATAATATTTATGACAAACCTATAATAATTAACTCAGGGGAATTTAGTATATGCTGGAATAATACCAGACACTGGCTCTCTGCTCCCGTCTCCAGTACTTTTATACCTTTTCTAGTTACTATTCTGGTCCCTGTCTATTCTTACTGCTTAAGGTACTAGAATTGATGCTTTTGAACTGTGGTGTTGGAGAAGACTCTTGAGAGTCCCTTGGACTGCAAGGAGATCCAACCAGTCCATTCTGAAGGAGATCAGCCCTGGGATTTCTTTGGAAGGAATGATGCTAAAGCTGAAACTCCAGTACTTTGGCCACCTCATGCGAAGAGTTGACTCATTGGAAAAGACTTTGATGCTGGGGTGGATTGGGGGCAGGAGGAGAAGGGGATGACAGAGGATGAGATGGCTGGATGGCATCACTGACTCGACTGACGTGAATCTGAGTGAACGCCGGGAGTTGGTGATGGACAGGGAGGCCTGGCGTGCTGTGATTCATGGGGTCGCAAAGAGTTGGACACGACTGAGCGACTGAACTGAACTGAAGGTACTAGAAGGAGTTGGAAGACAGTCTGTACCAGGTGTTAGGATCACAAACCCACATTCCTTCTGATAACTCCACCTTGGGACATATCATTGATAAAACCGGGGAGGGAATTTTTATAAAGCTCAGCACCTATAATCTCACAGACATAAGGCCTTTATATAAGCTAGCTAGCTAGCTGGTTTTCACTACAGACAGAAATGGATGAAATAAACTACAGGAAGTTTAATGTCCCTTTGCATGGCAGTGTGACTATACTTAGGAGTATGGGTTCAGAAATCAGACAGGTCTCAATTCAGACTCTATTGCCTCCATTTACCCTGGTCTGAGCGAGCTTTCTCATCTACAAAATGTTTATAGAGTTCTATCACATGGTAAGCATAATGCAGTACAGCCTTTTCCAATATTACTTTCTGATGTACCTAATATAGGAATTTTAAAGACCTAAGCTGCTTAGGACACTGGATGTTAATTATTAAAGGATGGACTTCCCTGGTGGCCCATTGGTTAAGAATCTGCCTGACAATGCAACAGATATGGGTTCAATTCCAGGTGAGCAACTAAGCCCCTGAGTCACAACTACTGAGTCCACGCACCTTAGAGCCCATGTTCCACAACAAAAGCCACCCCAGCAAGAAGCCCGCATACCGCAATCAAGAGTAGCCCTTGCTTGCTGAAACTAGAGAAAGCTCACGTGCAGCAACAAAGACCCAGCACGGCCAAAAATAAATAAATTGATTAAGTCTTCATGCTAGAGATCACTTCTCAATGACCAGGGCTCAGAACCCTAAGAATATGAAATCTTACTGAGACTGTCTTGACCCCAAAGAATCATACCCTAGAAGTTATATATTAATATTTTCTCCTTCATTGTCATCTGCATAAAATTATTCTAATAAAAGCTGACTATGAGGGGAGGAGGTATCTACTATTACAGTGGGATCATTTCAAAATTTGCTTATAACGTCTTCTTCATAGCCTGCTTTTAAGGTGCCTCACTTCTCTGAGGACAGGGATCAAGACCATCCCCAAGAAAAAGAAATGCAAAAAAGCAAAATGGCTGTCTGAGGAGGCCTTACAAATAGCTGTGAAAAGAAGTGAAAAGCAAAGGAAAAAAGGAAAGATATACCCATTTGAATGCAGAGTTCCAAAGAATAGCAAGGAGCAATAAGAAAACCTTCCTCAGTGATCAGTGCAAAGAAATAGAGAAAAACAATAGAATGGGAAAGACTAGAGATCTCTTCAAGAAAATCAGAGATATCAAGGGAACATTTCATGCAAAGATGGGCTTGATAAAGGACAAAATGGTATGGACCTAACAGAAGCAGAAGATATTAAGAAGAGGTGGCAAGAATACACAGAACTGTACAAAAATATCTTCACAACCCAGATAATCACGATGGTGTGATCACTCACCTAGAGCCAGATATCCTGGAATGTGAAGTCAAGTAGGCCTTAGGAAGCATCACTACGAACAAAGCTAGTGGAGGTGATGGAATTCCAGCTGAGCTATTTCAAATCCTGATAGATGCTGCTGTGAAAGTGCTGTACTCAATATGGCAGCAAATTTGGAAAACTCAACAGTGCCCACAGGACTGGAAAAGGTGTCTTCATTCTAATACCAAAGAAAAGCAATGTCAAAGAATGCTCAAACTACCGCACAGTTGCACTCATCTCACATGCTAGTAAAGTAATGCTCAAAATTCTCCAAGCCAGGCTTCAACAATACACGAACCATGAACTTCCAGATGTTCAAGCTGGATTTAGAAAAGGCAGAGGAACCAGAGATCAAATTACCAACATCTGCTGGGTCATCGAAAAAGCAAGAGAGTTCCAGGAAAACATCTATTTCTGCTTTATTGACTATGCCAAAGCCTTTGACTGTGTGGATCACAACAAACTATGGGAAATTCTGAAAGAGATGGGAATACCAGCCCACCTGACCTGCCTCTTGAGAAACCTATATGCAGGTCAGGAAGCAACAGTTGAAACTGGACATGGAACAACAGACTGGTTCCAAATAGGGAAAGGAGTACATCAAAGCTGTATATTGTCAACCTGCTTATATAAAACTAAGATCATGGCATCTGGTCCCACCACTTCATGACAAATAGATGGGGAAACAGTGGATGACTTTATTTTGGGGGCTCCAAAATCACTGCAGATGGTGATCGCAGCTGTGAAATTAAGACACTCCTTGGAAGAAAAGCTATGACCAACCTAGACAGCATATTTAAAAGCAGAGAGATTACTTTGTCAACAAAGGTCCGTGTAGTCAAGACTAAGGTTTTTCCAGTAGTCATGTATGGATGTGAGAGTTGGACTGTGAAGAAGGCTGAGCACCGAAGAATTGATGCTTTTGAACTGTGGTGTTGGAGAAGATTCTTGAGAGTCCCTTGGACTGCAAGGAGATCCAACCAGTCCATCCTAAAAGAAATGAGTCCTGAATATTCACTGGAAGGACTGATGCTGAAGCGGAAACTCCAATACTTTGGCCACCTGATACGAAGAACTGACTCATTTGAAAAGACCCTGATGCTGGGACAGACTGAAGGTGGGAGAAGAAGGGAATGACAGAGAATGAGATGGTTGGATGGCATCACTGACTCAATGGATATGAGTTTGAGCAAGCTACAGGAGTTGGTGATGGACAGGGAAGCCTGGCATGCTGCAGTCCATGGGGTCGCATGACTGGGCGACTGAACTGAACTTCTCTCAGCAATACATTCTCCTACGACTGGCGCAGTGTGTGTGTGCGCGTGTGTGCGCGTGTGTGCGCGTGTGTGCGTGTGTGTGACATGTGCCACCTTCTAGTCTTAAGAGTAAAAAGGTGAACTGACAACTTCAGACAGTGTGACACCATCTTCAGCTCTGTAGAAGAACTTGAAGACACAGCTTTACCTGAAAATCTTGAATGGCACTTCCTGAGGGGCCATGGAGAATGGTTTCTGGAGGGCAGCTCTCCTGCATTAGGAACTGACGAATCTAGAAAGGAAACTTCCTGCTACAAGAACACAGCAAGGCAATGTGATGAACACTTTTATTTACAAATATAATTAAAAGCTCTGACAGTTATCATGCTCTTCCTTGGAACCTGAAAAAATTTTTTTTTTTTAAAGTGCATGCAAAAGAAGTAAAGCCTTTTTTTTTTCCATCATTTTTTATTGTAAGAAAATACACAGTTTGAAAGTGTGAATAATGCAATATTTATGACCAAGATATGGGATTTAGGGAGGGGTAGGGAAATAAAGAAAAAAGATCAAGATGATCTGATTGAGAGACAGTGTTGAACTCCAAATACTGAATTGGAAAAGGAGGGAGGTGGGGAGGACTAGAGGAGGAAGTAAAAAAATTTGATCAGAGAAACAGTTAAAATACAATATGAAAATAAGTAATACCTCTCCTTAAATTCCTTCTATACACAAAATACACGATTTGCCAAAGCCCAATTTGTGCTACTGGGATTCTGTGAGCTCCTTAAGTGTATTCACATCCTCTGCAACAGCAGAAAATGATTATGATACAATCAGAATATGCTGAAGACAAGTTAAACTCTTGCCAGCAGGTTCTTAAAAATCACAAGATCTCTTCACCCCACCCACCCACCCCATTCCCCAAAAAAGTAATAATATGTCACCACTGATATGTACATCACAATTAGTTTCTGTAAAATGTATCAAATTTTCAATCTTTAATAAAACTTTGTTTTTTTTTTTAATTCCTGATGAATAAATACCAAAAAATAAAATAAAATAAAATAATGCAGCAGCTAGTTAAGGTGTAAGGCTGCGGATATTGTGTCTCTCTCCCCCTTGGCATTTATTATTATTATTATTATTTTTTGCTTTACTTTCACAGATTGGTGGTAATGAGTGATTGCTTAAAGCAATATACATCCACTTTTTTTTGTTGTTGTTGGTTTATTGGTTTTGTTAAAACTGTCTCCAAAGTTTTCACTGAAACATTTTGAATCACATCAATACTGTGACGTGTACTATGAATAGAAGAGATGGCCAAGTTCTGGCCAGCACTGAAAGTTGACACGGGGGGAGGAAGGGGGCCCCTGATGGAGTAAGAATAAACAGGCACTAGTCCGACACGATGTCAGTAAGAGTAAGAGAGAGAGAGAGTGAGAGCAACGCCCGTTAAAATGGGGAATGTGGTTTTGTAGGGTCTGAATTTTTTTCTGTTTTCTTTTTTTTTTTTTTGTAAATGGCAAAAAAATTTAATCTCATCTATAGTCCTCCTTAGGAAAATCTAATGTAACCAAATTCCCAAATCCCATTCTGAGGCTCTCCATGTCAAAAGTTTCAATCTCTCGCTCTTGCCTTTCCAATAGGTACTTTATTCTCTCGCTGCGTTCCTTCTGAAGGGCAGCCAGCTCTTCTTCAATCTGAAATAAGCACAATGAGCAGTTCTTAATGGAAAGGAGCCCCTAACAGCATACATATACACAGAGATGCACACAGATGACACACAAACACATGGGAACCAAGCGTTAAACTAGTCTGGGGCAGGCTGGGAGAGTCCTGTGATTGATGCTGTGTGTCTCATCCATCATATTTAAAAGTTGCTCACAAGAATAAAAATGTCTGGGGCCACCTGGGGCTGGCACTGCCCTGCTAGCAAGTCAAGCAGCTGGGCTGATTTAGGTCAGTGTCCTGTCTCAGCAGGAGATGGTTCAGGAGAAGCTAAAAGACACTCAAGCACAATTAGATTATGTAGCTTTCCCAGAGAGAGTCAAAAGCCCCCTGGGTCATTAGCAATTTAGTTCTAGATCAGGAGCTGGGAAAATAGTCTTTCTCGTTGACCTCTGGGAACTATCAGAAGAAACCCCAAATAACTAGTTAAGCAAATACACACTTAATGGCTTTGAGATGCTTTATGGCATCTTTTCTACTTCATATTCCTTGTAACATCTAAAAGCAATAAATATTTAAAAATCTGATAACATTAAGTATAGCAATATCAGTCTCTCTTCATTTTGATTTTTTTAAACAGCTCTGCTGGTGCTTTCTTTTGGTTTAGAAACAGCTGAGAACAAAAACCAGATCTGCATTTGGCTTCTTTGGGCCATTCAGCGGCCATGCTATCAACTTATAGTACCTTTCATATGTCAAATCAGCTACCTAGTTACCTGTGTCACCCCTCAGACTGTGAAGGTGGAGGGTTTCTGAGCAGAGTAATAGACAGAATTCAGGCTGTGGGATCAGATTTACACATGTAGTCTAAGCCTTTTGAGCCTTAGCGTCCTGCCTGTGGAATGGGGACTGTGCCTACCTCTCAGGCACTATGAGGGTCAAAGCAGGTGCATAGGGAGCAGCACCTTGTTAACCCCCGGTTACACAAACAAGGGTCACGCCCAACCTCCATCCAGTGGTACAGGACCCCTTGGCAACAAGCTCATACCTTCTGTTCAAGATGTGCTCTGCGCAGAGACACCCTCTGCTCTAGCTTCTGGAGCTCACGTTCATGTTGTGCCTCTGTTTGCATCTTGATTTTGCTCTGGTAGGCATTGAGTAGCTCCATTTCCTGCTGGAGCTGTAGCCTCAAGGCCTGGCATTCTGCTTCTTGAGCCTCATCTAGCCGTAACTGTGGGCACAGAAGACACATACTGTGATTGGCTCCTAGCTTACAGTGCATGGTGACTACGCGAGGATGCTTCCTTGTCTGGACTGAATTGGGCCCCTCAGGAAAACAGATGCCCTGGCTACATTCAGAGTTACAAATCAAAGATAGCACATTTGGCCTGATGGGCTACAAGTTCTAAAAACACTTCCTTTAAAAATAAAACATTCTTAAGAAAGCAAAAACATTCTTTTCTTAAGGAAATCTGGCTTTCTTAAAACTACACTAGCCAGGAAAGCGCCACACTCCAGAGATTAAGCCTATTGGCTTTCAGAGGCAGACCCCTGAGCTAGAATTCCAGCCTCACTATTCACCGAGGTGTGTCACCTTAGTAAGTTACTTAATTTCTCCAAGTCTCTCTCTCTCTTTTTTTTCCATCGCAAGCAAGTAACAATAATATTTCTTGCTTTCTAAGATTTGTATGAGGAGTAAATGAAAAAATTCATATAAAATTCTAGGCATAGTTCTTGATGTCTACCAAAGGATCAGTAAACATCAGCTGCTATCATTATTTTGACTAACCATTTCCATATTTAGATATCTTTAAGCCCCAAACCATCATACATTTAGATATCCTTAGCTCTAAGAATAAGAAGAAGAAAAAAGAGCCCAATCTCCATAATATTTGAGGAGTATACCACAGTACCATTATGTTCTAGCAAGTAAAGTTGGTCCCTATAATGCTGGCTATACTTTATCCTGCTGGCCAGCCATCGAAAACTCAAGTCGTTCAAAAATCTCTTCCCCATAGAAGGTAGCCTGGATAATCTTAAGGGGCATATTCTAGTTCGAAGTAGTGAAATCTAGATAAAGTTTCCCTTGCTCCCTGCAGCACCCATACTTTGTATTATTTATTCACCAGGATACTGATCCTGTGTGGGGAATGGACCAAGGCAAGCAGCAGAAACGCCAGCCTTTCAATAAGTACAGTCAAAAATTTAGGGCCATTAGCAGGACTGTGTTTAGGGATGATGGCCCTCCTGCCCCACCAGGTTTAGTTTGGTCTAGATTTAGCAGGCCCTCAGTTCAGCTGGGAACTATAAGATTAGAACCCTTGAATTAGACAGTTGTGTCTACCCTGAGTATATTGGCATGTTTCCATACAGACTGCTTAGCCAAGATATTTACTTTCTACCTTAAACGGCCTTCCCTATTTTGTACAATTTATGACAAGTAACAACATTTCTTAATCTCTTGACTGAGTTATGGCTTTTTGAAATGTTATTAGAATAGTTTTATAAAGCTATTTTTATAGTGTCTTATTTTGTACTTTTGGAGAAGTGTACTCTATCAAAGGAACACAAAATAAATAATGGAGTTATATTTCCAAAGTACTTTCTAATAATTAATCCTAACCAATTTTCACTCAAACCCACTAGAGGATGCCACTCTTCTCATTTTCCCAATGACAAGTGAAGGGAGAAGAGATACTAGACACAAAGAATGGTCACTCTGTAGCAGCAACAAGCTCAGGTAAAGCCAAAAGGGTTTATGGCTCCCAATGAGGTTGTTCTTGATTCCCTCTTGATATGGGAGGCTTCTTACCAATAAAGGGAATGAAGTCTATTGTTTTCTACCTGGTTTGGCTAACTGTCATGAGTACTGGCCAGAGGCTCATTCTCTGGACAATTCAGACCACTGAATCACCTGTCTTCTTTTATTTCTGGCATTCCATTATTAATGTCAGTAACTATGTTACTCTTAACCAGCTCTGACTCTAAAAACGTGTCAGTCTAGAAATCAGAGGATATTCCAGTATTTAAAGTTGCACATACCAAATCCATTAAGAAGTTTTATAAAAGTATAGGTAAATATCAGGTCTGTTCCCTCTACTGGGTTAAATTCAAGAAAGGGATGTCACAGAAGCAGCATAATGTAGTAGTGGCCAGGCATACAGGTTTACAGGGTCCCCCCAAACGGGTTCAAATCGCAGTTCCACCACTAATTAGCTACTTACCAGTAAATGACCCTCTAAGTCAAGAGTGGGTACACTATGGCCCAAAGGGCAAATTTGGCTTGCTGCCTATTTCTGTAAATGAAGTTTTCCTGGAACAGACACACTCATTCATGGCTGGACTATCTATGACTGCTTTTGTATGACAATAGCAGAGTTGAGTAGTTGTGACAGAGACTCTGGTCCACAAAAGCCTAAAACATTTACCATCTGCCCCTTTACAGAAAGTTTGTTAATCTTTACCCTAAGCAAGTAACAACTTCAATAAACCTCAGTTTCTTCACAGGTAAATCAGGGTTTAAAAAAAGTAACTACTTCAAAGGTTAGAGGGGATTCACAAAAATTAGATAACACAAAATACTTACAACAGTCCCTGGCACATGGTAAGTGGGTAGTAAAGGAAGCTGTAATTATCATCTATACTTTTATCTCCTCCCTGCCACAGAAGGAAGGGTTATTTCTCTTCTTTTATTCAAGGGCAATCATGAACCTATATTCCTGACCCTGTTCTCTCTCATCTTATGTAGCAAACATCCATTGAGCACTTGTTGGATGCTAGGCATTATAACAGATGCTGAGAATTACAAATAGGAACAAAACCCAATCTTTATTGGAATTCCACCAATCTTTATGTCCCCACTGCTAATTCTCTCCTTCTTACCTTTAACCCGTATATGCACTCCTTGCCCTGATCTTACATCTCATCTCTGACCATCCTGAAGGGGCGCTTATCTTACCTGTCCTCCCAGCAACATTTGATACTGTGGGCTGCCCCTTCCTTCCTGGATTCTATCCTGTCTTCTGAGACACCACACTCTCTTGGTTTTTCCTCCCTTCCTCTCCTCTTCCAGTTATTCTCTACCCCTCACTGGGTCATTAAATGTGGGTGCTCCTTAGGGCTTTGTCAGTCTTCTTCCTCTAACCTCCCTTCCTAAGGAGTCTTATCTATCTCAAAGGTTTCAGTTACCATCTTTCTGCAAATGATTCCCATAACCACACCTCTATTTCAGACTTCGTTTCTGAGATCCAGGCTAGCTTATCCACACTATACGAGATATCTTCATTTGGATGGTTCCCAGGCCTTCAAGCTCAACATGACTAATACACACACACACACACACACACACACACACACACATATACACACATATATGTGTGTGTATGTATTTTTCTGGTTGCACTATGCAGCATGCAGGATCTTAGTTCCCTGACCAGGGATCGAACCCTCGCCCTCTGCAGTGGATGTGCAGAGTCTTAACTACTGGACTGCCAGGGAAGTCCCTCAACATGACTATTACGTTGGTGCAAAAGTAACTGTGGTTTTGCATTGCATTTGATATCGAAATACATTCTTAAATAAATGTGGTTATGTAATACATTTTAATTCACATTTCTTGATTTATGGTTTTTGCTAATGAATTATTACTTACTGTTTATTTTATATGTACTTTGGACTATGGAAATGATGTTAGACAAAAAGCAAATTCAAGTGATTTTCTTATTTGAGTGTAAAATAGGTCATAAAACAGTGGAGACAACTCACAACATCAACAACGTATTTGGCCCAGGAACTGCTAATGAACATACAGTGCAGTGGTCACTCAAGAAGTTTTGCAAAGTAAACAAGAGGCTTGAAGATGAGAAGCACAGAGGCCAGCCATCAGAATTTGATAATGACCAACTGAGAGGATCATAAAAGCTGATCTTATAAGCACAGGAGAAGTTGCCCAAGAACTCAGTGTTGACTGTTCTATGGTCGTTCAGCATTTAAAGCAAATTGGAAAGGTGAAAAAACTTGGTAAATGGGTGCCTCGTAAGCTGACCAAAAATTAAAAAAAAATCATTGTTTTGAAGTGACATCTTCTCTTATTCTGTGCAAGCGATGACATTTCTTGATTGAATTGAGATGTGCAATGAAAAGTGGATTTTATACGACAACCAGTGATGACCAGGTCAGTGGATGGACTGAGAAGCCAGAGCACTTCTCAAAGCCAAACTTGTACCAAAAAAGGTCAAAGTGAGTGTTTGGTGGTCTGCTGTCACTTGATCCACTACAGCTTTCTGAATCCCGGTGAAACCATTACATCTGAGAAGTATGCTCAGCAAACTGATGAGATGCACCAAAAACTGCAACTCCTGCAGCCAGCATCGGTCAACAGAAAGGGTCCAATTCTTCTCCACAACAACGCTCAAGTGCATGTTGCACAACCAATGCTTCAAAAGTTCAATGAACTGGGCTACGAAGTTTTGCTTCATCTGCCATATTCACCTGACCTCTCGCCAACCAACTTCTACTTCTTCAAGCACCTAGACAACTTTTGGTAGGGAAAATGCTTCCATAACCAGGGGGCGGCAGAAAATGCTTTCCAAAAGTTTGCTGAATTCTGAAGCACAGATTTTTATGCTCCAAGAATAAACAAACTTATTTCTTATTGGTAAAAATGTGTTGATTATAATGGTTCCTATTTTGATTAATAAAGATATGTTTGAGCCTTGTTATAATGATTTAAAATTTAGGGTCTGAAACTGTAATCACTTTTGCACCAACCTAATGATACTAACTAATCATTGTTTCGGCTCAAATGGTAAAGCGTCTGCCTGTAACGTGAGAGACCCAGGTTCAATCCCTAGGTCGGGAAGATCCCCTAGAGAAGGAAATGGCAATCCACTCCAGTATTCCTGCCTGGAGAATTCCATGGATTGAGGAGCCTGGTAGGCTACAGTCCACAGGGTTGCAAAGAGTTGGACACGACTGAGTGACTTCACTTCAATCATTGTTTCCTTCCCACTTTTCCAATTTCTGATTCATTTTTTGACCATATAGATAAATGGTATCATCATCTACCGTTTTATTCAAACCAGAGACTGGGTGTCATTCTTAATATCTCACTCTCCACATTCAATCTGTTACTAAATGCTTCTAGTTCCACCTCCTGCCTCGCTCTCAAACTGAGTCACTTTCTGCTTCATCCTGTTCCCTCTCTAGTCTGGCCACCATTCCTTCACACCCAGTTACAGGCAGCAACTTTATACATGCTCTCCTTATACCTGCACTCACTATCTCCCAAGCCATTCTCCACATTTCACCTAAGTTATCATTTAAAAATGTAAATCTGACATGTCTCCTCCTTAATGCTCTTTAATGGCTTCCCAATGCTTTTAGGATAAGATCAAAATTCTTAAGAAAGCTTACCAGCCTATACATGATCTAGTCTTATTCTCGTGTTAGTTGCCTCCTAGTTCTCTATATTCCAAATACAATGGACTTTGAGTTTTTTAAAAGTGACACTGTCTTTCCCATCTTTACAAATGTATAATAGTTTCTTTTGCCTAGAATGTGCTCCCTACCCCTCGGCTTAAACAATCATTTTGTCTGAGAGCCCTTTCCTGACTCTCTAGACTAGCTTCGCTCTGTGGGCACACTGCACTTGTTCTGCTGTTACATGTAGACTTTTCCAACATCTGTTTTCTTCACTCTTTCATTAATTCCATGAGGACATTATCAACCTGTTTTTTTCACCACATTATTTCTGGATGTCAGGGGCACAGCAGAAGCATTCAATAACTACTTATTAGATGAATGGATGAATGAATTACACTGGTTTCTATCCTCAACTAAGGACATGTTTAAGCCTTTCCAATTAACAGAAGTCCCCCTTTAACTGTTTCTTCCTTTAGCTAGAGCTCTGTTTTGCCTTTCCTTCACTGACAAGAATCTGGGAAGAGCAGTCTCACAGTTTTTATCTCATTCTATATTCCCTTTTTCCCATTTCCAGCACTCCACTGTCTGTGACAAGCAATGGACAAAACCACTGCTGGGTCCACCTGGTCTCTCTGAAACATTTGAATTCATCAACTAGAAACCTTTGTTCTGGCTTCTGTGACACTCCTTTTGGTTCCCCTTCCACAATTCTGGTTATTCATCTTCTTTGGTCTAACTTCTACTTTGCCCTCAAATGTTGGTGCCCACTACTCTGTTCTGAGTCCTCTTCCTCTTTAAACACAATCTTCTATCCCTTGGAGGTCTCAGGTATTCCCAACAGCTACAACTGCCTCCATATAATAATGACTCTTTTTTTTAAGCTGTGTCTCATGGCATCAGCGATTTTAGTTCCCCAATCAGGAACTGAACCTGTGCGCCCTGCCTCAGAAGCACAGTCTTATCCACTGGATGGCCAGGGAAGTCTTTTAAATTTAAAAAACTTTAGATTAAAAATCTTTTTGGCCATGATGCATGGCATGTGGCATCTTAGTTCCTCGCCTAGGTATCAAACTCAACCAGGGATCAAACCTGAGCCCCCTGCATTTGAAATGCGGAATCTTAACCGCTGGACCACCAGGGAAGTCAACAATGATTAACTTTTTGATGTTAATCCTGACACCCTTTTGAACTGAAGATTCCCATCTCTGCACCTTTCCACCTAGATACCCACAGAGCTCAGTTAACAGGTCAAGTATCTTCAAGGCACCCAAACTCATTTCTCCTTCTGATTTTCTCTCTTGGTAAAATTATGACCAGTTCCGCTATTATCAAACCTACCTCTCAAATTGGTCCCTAAGTTCTCTCTATTCTACCTCCTAAATATTTCTCAAATCCTCCTCTCCCTCCTCAGTATCTCCATTATCATGTTCTTAGTTCAGGGCTTCGTTTTTTCCCCCTGGACTATTACAATAGCTTTCTAACAGGTCTCATTACTGGCATTTGCCACATTTACGGCCAGTATCTTTCTACAGCCCACGTTGGATCCTGTCACTTTCCTTCTTTAGATAGGTTTCAGTAGCTCTCTCTCTCATTTGGCCACACTGCACGCATGTAGGATCTTGGTCCCCTAACCATGCCCCCTGCAGTGGAAGTGGAGTCTTAACCACTGGACCACTGGGCAAGTCCTTTTAGCAGCTCTCCATTGTTGATAGAATGTCCACACTCCTGGCTTTTGAGGCTCTGACCCCTGGCTATCCACCAGCTGCCTGTCATCCTCCTACCACCAACTACTCATCGTTTCTCAAATGCACCATCCTCTTTCAGGCCCTGGAATCTTTACATATACTGTATTGTCTGCCAGGAGTAATTTTTCCATTTCTGCTCATTTGACCAACTATTACTAAGAGTCATCTCCTTGTGAAACCTTCACTGAATTACTGGGCAAATTCCCATTCCTGGTTCACTAAGATCTAAGTTACGATTTCTCCATTTTGGGCTCCCACAATCCTCCTCCTTGAACTTTTGGGCTCATACCAAAGTTCTTTCACTCCCCAAATGCACACTTTCTATCTTCGAGCCTCTGTCTATGTAGGCCCTTTTCCATGTAACCTCTTTGCATCAATAAATTCCTTCATGCTTCTTGGCTCCTGATGAGACGCTTTTCCTAGACCAGATTAGTTGTTCCTACTTACCCTCCCATAGATCCTGGCACCTCCCAGTTCAAAGCACTTTTATGTTTTATTTTCATTGCTTAATTATCTGACCCTCTTACTTGACTGACAGATGTGTGAGGACAGGGACCACTATCATCTCTCTAGTTCATCACTCTTATCTCTGAGCCCAGCAGAGTGCTGAGCATAGGTGCTTAATAAGATCTTACCAAATGAATGTGTCTGTGTGTCTCATTCATTTGTGCCTGACATTAGCTGTGAAATCTTTGGTGAATGAAATTATGATATTATTACATGAGGTATCTATTGCACTGTGCCCTCAAAGAACCTATGTGCCACAGGTCTCATTTAGTGCATTATTCCTTGAATTCCATCTCTTAAAACACACTCCAGCAAGTATCCGCACTGGCTTGGCTTTATTCAGCGTCGTCATTTCCTTCAGTTCTTTGGGTGGAAAATACCAATATCTTAAATGTGCACAAGAAACATCCTGGGACCAAAAGGCTGGATCTTGAATTTTCTTGATTCCTAAAGCTCTTGAAGCTGTGGCACTGAACCTAAACCACTTACCGCTTGAGAGGCCATCATTTCATTTATACTCTGTTCATACTGCTCTGCCAAAATGGCAAGTTTTCTTGTCTGCTCATCTTTCAGTGTCTTTAAGATTGTTTTGTGCTCATTCTTTGGAGTAACTTCCAACTGGTGATTCTTGAGTGCTTTATACTGTTTGGTCTGTACTTTGCAAGTGTCCTGAAACTGTTTTTTAATTTGCATTTCCATGGCCTGTATAGAAAAAGTGACAGGAAAAGAAAGCCACATCAGTAAACACAGAAAGTCTTCCATTCTCATCCAACAGTATAGGTTCTGGGACCAACTGTCTTTTGGTGCAGTGACCGATACTACTAGCCAATGATAATGAAAATAATATATAAGTCACAGACAGGAGTTAACTCTACCAATACTTTTGGTTTTATTGTCTGAATAAAAGTTGTTTTGAATTTACAAATAGATTTAAAAACTGAATTTTTACAAAATCACAACTCGAAGAAGATTGTGGAATACTGTGAAGCTTGGTTTGTTAAAAGCTTGTTCATTATTTCAGTGGTTTCCTAATCAAAAATTTCAGTGTCTTCTATTGCTTGTTGCCTCACCTCTTTTTAATTGTTTTTCCCCATTTCCAAGTAAGAAAGAGGATGGCAACATATAAGTCATCTCTCACTGCTCTGTGTCTCCTTGACAAATCAATAAAGGACAACACTGGATTACACTTCACACCACAACCCATTCCCACTACTTGCATATAGCAACATCAAATATGCATTTTGGCAAAGATAAGGTGGGGTTTTTAATTGTAAGTCCAAAAGGCATTTCATTACGTTGCTTGACAGTCACATGTACACTTCATGAACATGTGGAGGAATTTGGAAGACAAGGATCACTAATTAGACAAGTTAGCATCTGGCTAGAGAGAAGCATGGCCAGTGTGGTTGAGGCTGACCTTGTATCTTTGAAAATACTGACAATGACTTCCTTGACACATAGCAATGGCTTAGTCCACATAGCTTGTTAATGAGCAGTCGGCTAAAATTCTCTGGAGGTAGTGAGGGCTAAAGGAGCTCCATATTTCTAATGTAGGTAAAATAAATGCTTGGTATGTCACTGCTGATTCCCTGCCAGGGACAGATGTTACTAATAAATTATACTCTTTATTACTAAGTGTGGATATGGCCTTAGAGCCTTTCTCAATAGAGTAGCACTCAAGGTAACTAACACCAATAATATGACTGGCATTTACTGATAAAATTTATCTGCTATATTTTGTCAGGTAACTTTCTCATTTCCTGGGATAAGAACCACGGACTGCTGTTATTTTATGTGTTATAATTTTAAAGAGAGAATGTCATGAAGGGGGTCAAAGAGATTGTATATAATGGATACAAAGAAAAAATGGAGGTATCACATGGCCCAGAAACATCCCTTTAGGAGTCTGTTATACCCAGACTCTTGTGCTTCTGATTCAGTAGCTGAGGGGCCCTGAAAAGTGCAATTTTATGGAGTTGCCCAGGTGACTCTGACAGTCATCCATGTGCAGGAACCACTGATATAGCCTAACTGTGTTTTGGAACACAAACCAGGGAATTTCTTCTCACCTTTAAGTTTTTTGGCTGTTGCCGAAGTTCCATGACATGCTTTCTGTGCAGTTCCCTCTCTCGCCTCTTATTGTACTCCAGCTGGTTTTCCAGTTCAGTCTGGTGCTGTAGCCGGATCAGATCCATGCGGAGTTTCTGTAACGTGTGCAGCTGCCTGTACTCAAGCTCTCGGGTGGACTCATCGTGCCGGATCAGCATGGCATGCTCCATCTCCTTCTGTGTCCTCTTTTTATTTAGTTCCTGCATTTAGCAACAAAAATACATGGAGAGAGATGAATGGAGATGAACTGGAGGAAAGTCACCAATCAGTAAGGGATGGCAAGGAACAGCACTATTAACTGTCTCTTAATTGCCCATTAGTGTTTGGCAGCATGACTTAATAAGACTAGATGAACAATCCCTGGAGACTGAGATTCTGTATGTGGTTCCACCACTTACAACTTGGGCATCTTCAGAGCCACCACAACTACTCTACCTGTAAAATGGGATTAATTCTGCCTGACCCCTTCTTACCTCATAGAGCTGCGGAGAGCCTTAATTAGGTGATGTGTTATGCATAGGTCTAAATAAATGTTTATTTAGTTAGGCTGGCTGGCTGCCCATTTATATTATGTGAGGAAGCTTTTAAACCAAAAGATGCCTGAGTCTCATAACCTGAAATTCTGAAAACCAAGTGGAGTGTGACCCTGACATTGATAGTTTTAAGAGTTCTCTGCTACTGTTTAGTTGCTAAGTTGTGTCCAACACTTTGTGACCCCACGGACTGTAGCCTGCCAGGCTCCTCTCTCTGTCCATAGAATTTCACAGGCAAGAATACTGGAGTGGGTTGCTATTTCCTTCTCCAAGGGATCTTCCTGACCCAGGGACTGAACCCACATCTGCTTGGCAGGTGGATTCTTTACCACTGAGTCAACAGGGAAGCCCCTAAGAGTTCTCTGCTGCTGCTGCTGCTAAGTCACTTCAGTTGTGTCTGACTCTGTGCGACTCCATAGATGGCAGCCCACCAGGCTCCCTCGTCCCTGGGATTCTCCAGGCAAGAATACTGGAGTGGGTTGCCATTTCCTCCTCCAATGCATGAAAGTGAAAAGTGACAGGTAGATTTAATATGCAGTCAGAGTTGAGAATCGCTCTATTAAACTGATCATGTCTGCAATGTTCCTAGTTTTTGGGGAAATACCCTGCTTTTGCATGTATCAAAAGTAGGCCAATTATCTATTTTTCAAAATCTCAGAGACAGCGCTCACTGGGAAAAAGCAGATGAGATCTCTCCCCATTCATCTTTTCCATTACAGTCTGTTTGGTCATTTCTAGAGCTAATCATTCTGCTCCTCCCAGTTTCACTCATGTCTTTCTCTTTTGTTGAAGGGGGAAAGAAAGGAAACTAGAATTTAAAAAAAAGGAAGGAGGAAGTTGGGTGAAACTTTTTTATTCACCAATTCAAGAATATTTCCTGAATGGTAGTGTATCAAAGCTGTGAAACATGTTCTCTGGGTACACAAAAATATTTACTAAGCCATGACTTGGTGGCCAACTTGCTAACACCCTAACAGGGAAATGTAATAGACACTTATGAAAGTATATGCTCAACTCACAGCACACTGAATCAGTCTATCTTCTTTCTTGGGGATTTGCATTCAGGGACAGTTAATCTCTGTGTGTGTGGTTAGAATTGAGGGGCATATTAAGAATTACATATGTGGTAGCCACCTACTGCTACAAGGGCTAAGGATTAGATAAAGCTGAGCTTCAGAGCAAAAAGAATGATAAACAGAGAAGAAGGGCAGGAAATATACTGATACCCAAGTTCCTGACTGGTTCTAAGCTCTCCTTGTAGGTCCAGCTATATTATTGCTACTGGGCTTTATGAAACATTCCTATCTTTCTGTAGAAAATACCCTGGTTTTGGTTTTAACCAGCTCAAATAAATTTCAGTAAGATGCAAACAAAAGAAGCTTGATTAATACAGGGACATAAATTTTATGTTTATGTTTTTTTTTTTCAAAAGTGCAAGGTTGGAAGTGGTAAGAGACACAAAAGAGATGAAGATTATTTGCTAGAAGATTTCCAAAAAGAATGTTATCACTACTAGTTAAGAAGAGCAAGGAAAGGAGAAAGCCCTTGAGCTGAACTTTATATCAGAACAATAGGGTACCTCTCTTTTCCAATGGCATCCACTATAGAGAAAATGCAAGATCATTTTCATAGAGATATCATTAATATTTGTGCCCTGGCATGGTTGAGAAATATCTCGTGTGCTTGGGCCTTCCATCCACTTGAAGAGAAGTCCTTTAAACAGCACAGTATCTGTTACTGGAGCAAAGTTGCTAGTCATTCATTTACTTATTCAACAGATATTTGTTGAGCATTTCCTATGTGTTGGACACTGTTTTAGGCACTAAGAAGGGTCCAGTGAACAAGTACATCCCCTCATGGGCTTATTTTCTAGTGGGGAAATACCTGGAGTATAAATGCCATTTACATTTGTTACAAACAATAAAAGATCATCTCCAGAGCATCGCCCCACATCCTCTCCCATGTTTTTCTTTTCCTTTATTTTCCTTCCTTACCTGGACCATCAAATGTCTTTTTAAAATCACTAACTGGCCCCTGCTGCTGCTGCTGCTAAGTCACATCAGTTGTGTCCGACTCTGTGCGACCCCATAGATGGCAGCCCACCAGGCTCCCGTCCCTGGGATTCTCCAGGCAAGATCACCGGAGTGGGTTGCCATTTCCCTCTCCAGTGCATGAAAGTGAAAAGTGAAAGTGAAGTCGCTCAGTCATGTCCGACTCTTCACGAACCCCTGGACTGTAGCCTACCAGGCTCCTCTGTCCATGGGATTTTTCCAGGCAACTGGCCCCTAGGTGGCACCAAAGGATGGTGAGGGCCTCTCAGAGACTAAAGCCAGGGAAAGCTTTTTGGATGGGTAAAGATTCTGTTCCTAGAACACTATCATCTTCACTCTTTGAGTACCAGGAACCCCAGTATTGGTCATTTATACATTTTACACATTTTCCTAAATGGAGAAGTTCAAACTGAGTCTGAGCTGTCCAGAGCTCAGAAATTCACAGGGGGGAAAAAGATACAAAGCAAACAGCACTTTCAGAAGAAAACAAATGTTTCTCTGTTTAATGGAATGCTTCAGGATGTTGTCCTTGGAATACCTGCATCAGAATCACCTGGACTTGATAACATGCCACCCAGGTAATTCTGATATATACTAAAGTTTGAGTATCAGTAGAAAAATAATTCAGGGTGTGAGTCAGTTTTAGCTTTTCCTCTGACTCATTATGTATGGCATTTGGTAAGACTTCAAATCTACTTTTTGGTTTTCTCAGGTGTAAAGTGAGGATAATAGTATGCATCGTGAATTACCAGTCTTGTGAAGTTGAAAGGAAAGACCATAAGAAGATGCTTCAGAATATATATAAACATGCCATTACTATTTTTCTATATTCAGAAGTGAATATCTGGCATACAATAATAAATCTAGATACTATAAACTATTTAAAAGGTGAGAGAAAAATAATACTGAAATGGTTTTTTCTATTACATTTGTAATAGAAATTACCTTTAATTCATATGTCTGAGTTGCAGAGATGTTAAGCTGCCTATAACATTTTACACTATGGGAAATAAACCATTATTCAGCTTATTATGAGCCCATTGCTGTTACCTACGTAATAATGTGTAGTGTGCTCTCAATTATTAAAAGTGATTTTATATACCTTCCTCAATCCTAGCTGCAATCCTTATGCAGTGGTAAGACTGTTAGGATTTAACCATTTTTATATATGATAGTAAGGCTTTTGGGAATGGAAAGGCTAACATAAGGTTACATAATTTTTATAAAGTAGAATTGAAGCTAAAACTCAGGTTTTTAGCTTTTCAACATTTTCCACTAAAAATGTCCCAAAGAATGGCTTACGTTTTTCTGTTTTATGCTGTTTCAGTCTGGAATACAATATTCTGAAGAATCCCTCTGCTCTAGCTAGACATGATGCAATGGTTGCTTAATCTGTACAAATGATTAAATATATATAGTAGGGCCACATTCTAGCTTATATAAATTCAATAAGGTTAGTTGAGCAAAAATACAAAAACAAATTTCATGGTAGAGGTGATTCTGTGCACTCCATGTATATACGCCTTGGAGGGAGTATAAGATGAAAGGCAGGCAGCTCCCTTTATCCCAGCCCACATCACATACATTGAGCATCACACCAGGCTGGATGTGAGCTTAGGGGTGAAACATACATACAGCATATGGCCATGACAGTACATCATGGCCACAAAACACATTTCTGTACACATTATTTGAACCTACCTTCTCTGAGATGTGGATTTAGGGTGTACCCCCCAAACAAACCTTCCCTAATCACAATCCAAGCATTCTATTTAAGTTTCAATGGACATACTATTGACTTCTTTAAAAGCATCTGATCTGACTCAAAAGTTTTTATGTTAATGCCCACTGACACTGAGTAAGAATGAGAATTCAAAATATAAGTGGGGATGTTGTTAGCCTATGACATTTAATATTTTCTTAGCTTCAGTTCTTAGCTGTATAACTGGTTAGGAAACAATGAGCACTGACGTGTAGTGACAATAAAAGAGGCTCAACTCAGCCTATGGTGATCTTTTTAAATGTTTTCATTAGTAAAAAGGAATGCTGGGGACTTCCCTGAAGTTCCAGTGGTTAAGACTCCACACTTTCACTGCAGGGCGCATGGGTTTGATCTCTAATTGGGGAACTAAGATCTTGCACGCTGTGTGGCCAGGCTAAAAAAAATTTAGTCTACCAAAAAGAAAAAAAGTGTTGGGTAGGGGAGGATTGCTAATTTTCAGTTTTGGTAAAGGTAGAGAAAAACAAGTAGTTTTTCTTGGTGGGAGTTATAAATCCTTAGAGGGCAATTTGACAATATCTATTAAAAATGCAGGTACATACACTCTGACCTAAAAATTCTCCTCCTGAGAATATTATATCCTACAAAATACTTGCTTACACGTAAAAAGTGATATTGCACAACTCCAGCAAAATACCCAGAAATGTGCCCCATTAAATAAATTGTTCTATAGCCATACCAAAAAATAAATACTACTGATGATTAAAAAGAATGAAGCAGAGTTATATGTTTTAGATAGTAAATGAAAAATAATACAAAAGTAAAAGAGTTATGAAACGGTAAACTGGATATTTTTGTAGGTTCAGTATCCATTTTCCCTTCTTTTTGTTAACAGGCTCCTCTTTTTGCTTCAGAAACTACTCCACCCTACGTGGAAATCAGAGAGACTACTGAGTAAGTGAATGAGCACATTACCCAATCAAGTGCTATCTCTCCTAGGAATTTGAGTCTTAATGATACAAAGATGAAACATGGTTGGAGGAGGTACATCCAAATGGCAGTGTCTTGAGGAATGTCAATAGCTCTTGTCCTCTAGGTCACAAAGTTGCTTTCCCAGCTTGATTCTTCATCTTTTCCAGCTTGGGTCTTCAGCTCCGTCATCTACCCCATATCCTTCCAATAAATTCCTTTCCATGCTAAGTCAGTCAGTTTGTTTCTATTGCTTGCAAATCAAATAAACCCACTGGTACTAACATAATCTTATTTTTGTAAGATTAAAGTTATATATAATATATAAATTGTATATACATATACACACACATGCATATCTGAAAAACCTCTGGTAATATATCTGCCAAATTAATGGTGACTGTCTCAGGGTAGAAAATGGGTGGGATGGGATTATCAAGCACTTTCACAACTCAGTGTTTTTCTGCATTTGTCATTTTTCAATGTTCTTTTATAAATAGAAGACAAAAAACCGAACATTTTCACTAAGGTGGCTCCAGAATAAGGCTAAACAAAGGAAAACCTAGATTTTTCAGAAATAAACCCTTGTAGAGTTATTCTTCACCCAGTTGGTTAGAATCTGATACTAATGAATATAGTTTCTATCATTTGGAGGAATAATTGTCTTCTATAGTTTTTATTGGCACTAACTGCCCCTTAATCTCAGACTTCTTCCAAATACGTGACACTAGAACAAAAATAATAACTGCCAGATGGAAAGAATCCCAAATACCTTGTTTCTAACTGGCTATTGGACTTTTTGATTTGAATTTTTTAGCCTTCTAACAAACTCAACACATGTAATATTGAATAAACCAGTTTCTTACCAATACCTCTCTCTAAGCTTCCCTGTTTCTGCCCAAATCTACATTTCCCCAGCTCTTAAATCCTAGAAATAACTTTGCCTGTACCCTCGTCTCTTTCTCATATCCTTTTGTATCCCAAGTCCAGCTTATTTTATACTTCAAAATGTTTCAAACCCATCTCTCTTTTGCCAGCTAACACCCTATCTGTGTCTATAGCCTATTCCTACCACCAGATCTCTTTGCTTCTAGTTTCTTCCCTCTAAATTCAATGTTTCTCAACCTTTTCCCCCCATTATTTCCATCAGGGGCCTTTTTAGCCTCCACCCTTCCCTGATTATCCTCACCACTGAAATGCTAATAACAAACATGTACTGTATATTTTTTTATGTACTGTAGCCCTTCAGAGGGCCACAAGTCACTATAATATCTAAGACTCCTCCTCCACAAGAACTCCCTTTTTACTCCCCAGGGGGTAATACTGCTCCCACTGACCACGCACGCTCTAATCAATCTGTGCATCACCACCAAACTGGGCTAATCTCTGTAAAGCAGAATGTTAGCCATATCACTCACTGCCTGGCTCAAAAATGTTCAGTTTCTCCCTCTTCCAATAAGATGAGATAACACAGATAAACAGCCTGAGCCTGGCCCATGATTACGTGTTCAATAAATTTTAGTCTGCTCTTTTCCTTCCCATTTGAATACTGCTCTCCAAAAAGCTTACACCAATTCACATTCTCATTAAATGTGCCTGAAGGGCTTGTTTCCCTCCTGCAGCCTAACACTGGGTTTTTAATCTGACTTTGATAATTTTACCAATGTGTTAGCTCCCTTGAGGGCTTCTTGTATTATTCCAGGTCACAGTGATTTCCTACTGAACTTTGTCTCTGCAACCAATTCACATTCTGTATTCCTCATCTCAGAGAATAACATCATATTTGTCCAATTTTCCAAATTAGAAACTCTGCATTCATTTTTTGACTCTTATTTCTGAAATTCTCACAGCATTTGGTTTGAATTACTGTCAGTTCTTCTTTAGAAACGTCACTCAGATCTAATCTATATCCCCACTGCTTCTTCCAGGTGAGAAAAGGCATTCTTACTGACCTCACTGTATTTTGCCTTGTACCACTCTAGGCTATCTTCAATGCTGAGGCATTCATTCTTCAAAACAAAGAAAAACTCTCACTGTCATTTCTCTGCTTAAAATTCTCTCATTTTGACTTACTTCACTCAATACTGTAAAGCAAGTATCCTTCAATTAAAAATAAATAAATTAAAAAAAAAAAAAAAAACCATCTCTCATACCCATGCAACTGACTTCAGGCTGAAATCTAAAAGCCTTGCCTTAAGAATCTAGGCCCTCCATTCTGCTTCCAACTGTTCCTGATCTAACACTCCACTCCACACACCCAGAATACACAACTCCTCTTCAGTCACGGACTCTTCCAAGCCCTTTCATGACTATACGCCTGTCAGAATTTATGTCTACTATGGTAGACAACATATTACACTGTGATTAGTGTGTTACGTGTCTGTTTCTCACGTCTTCAGAGAAAGCTGAAGGTAGGGAGGATAGCATTTCAATAGCCCTGGCATCTCCAGCACAGTAAGTAAGAAGGCACTCTGTAAGTGCTGGATGACTGAATGAATTACCTTAACTGTAGAGCACCATTCTGTTCTTATAAGTGTTTCACAGAGAGTCACAAAAACTCAAGTCTTTGGCAAACAGGCTAAAAGCAAAAATTCTCTATTCTACTTCTTTTGATTCTCCACTGCATGAATTTGGCTTATAATAGGTGTTCAAGAAAATTCTATTTGGAAAAAGTTGATTCCTTGTTCTGTAAATAGGCTTTCTCTGATCAATGGTAAACTCATTCCCTTTCACTTTTGTCTATCTGCTTTGTGTCAGGCGTCACACTGAAGTCTGTATAGGTTAAAGATATAGGTATGGACAAAACACAGTCATGATACTCACAAAGCTTACAGTCTTCATAAGTTAAGGACGATAGTTATGGACAAAATACATACCTCCCGAATATTCTGCTGCTCCACTTCATGCCGCTTGATCATTATTTTCCGCTTGAAGAAACGACAGTTTTTGTCATAGTACAGTCTCTGCTGAGTGAGAAGGTGGGCTTCCTCTTCAGCCTGTGTGTGCTGCAAGTTCTCTTTATGCTTAGATATCCGCTCCTGCTTTTCCTTCTTGGGTGTGCTATGGTCCTCATTCATCTCCTTCACAAAACCAAAAACCGAAAAAAAAAAAAAAAAAAAAAAGAAAGCCAAGCTCATCAGGCAAAAGGAACTATAATAGCTTACTGCAGTGTAGATTACATTATTTTTGAAAGCAGTTGAGAATGTAAGGTCAGAAAGGCTTGGTGTTGCAAAAAACACTCCCCCCTGCCATATGTCCCTCTCCCTTTTTTTTCAATCAATCGAGAGGGAGACATGTTAGCCTTCATGTCTCTGTCTTCTCATGCTCAGAAATCATGGGTTCACTCATTTAACCAATATATGCTTGCTGAGATCTTATCATGCAACAGGTGCTGTGCAAGGCAAAGGATACAATGGTGAGCAAACAAACATAGTATCTGCCATCATGGGGCTTTACAGTCTAGAATCAAAAATCAAAGAACCACAGAAATTAAGTGGAGATTACTGTGATAACTACTGTGTAGTTTAAGTACTTGGTTTGAGGAGGGTTTAATAAAAAAATATTTGACCTTGGTAACAACTAAGCTGAAATTTCAAAAATCTGTAGGAGTTAACCAGTGAAAAAGGACAGGGAAGAATACTCTGGGCAGAGGAAACAGTATGTGCAAAACTGTTAGGGCAGGTTAATTGAAACATGGTGCAGTTAAGGAACTGAGAGAAGGTCAGGGCAGGTGATACAGTGTGACATGAGATGAAGCTGGATAGGTAGGCAGGACCACTGGAAGCCTTACAGGTCAAGTTAAGGATACTGAGCCTTAGCACAGGAGAAATGGATTTTACATATATGTGGGGGTGTCATAATGAGATGCATTTCAAAAAAGATGACTCTGGCTGCCATGTGGAAACCAGAATGAAGGAGGCAAGAGCATGTCCATGGAGACAGCTAGGAAGCTATCACAAAGTCCAGATGAGATATAATTATAGCATGGACAAAGGAGGTGGTGACAAGATGGAGAGAAGTATGCAGATGTCACAGACGGGAGGTAATGCTGCAAATGTCAGTAGTTTAAATTTTAGGAAAAAGCATTCTTCATTTGGTATTAGAGGGTAAATAATAAACCATCTACATTTCCAAAAGAACAAAATACATAATTGTTTTAGATCATATGGGTGAAGGGAAGAAAGCAGTAAATCAGAACAGTTAAGAAGATGTTAGTCTACGGGGAAAGTAAGAAGATCACTTTTAGAGAAAGTATTGGGCATCCTTTGTTCATACTGTTCACATCTACAAGCTGGACCTTTAATATCTGGTTAACTATTCAGTTGAAATCTTTTATTTATACCTATTTTACTTATGTTTTGTGATGTGGACGTCACACACTGTTTAGACTGTTTTTGCACTTAGCTAAGAAGTCTTTGTAAATCAACTTTCAATTTTTCTGTTCCAGTGAAATCTCAAGTGAAATATTAGAATCAATAAAAACAAGAGCTATTTCCATCATGGAGTAAGCTGGGATCACAACAGGAAGGCTGGTGGACTCATTTCTAGATGCTGTGACTTCACTACTAGGTTTGGCATTACCCACTATATTGCACATCCAAACTGAAATATGATCATAAAAATTCATTTCAAAATCAAGAATAAATTATTTCTGGATCATCCATCATTCTGGATTACCCAGACCCCAGTTATCTATCAACAGTAGGGATAATGGAGATTGTTCTGTCATCTCAAGGATGATACCTTTTATTTTTTTTAGGATGATACCTTTTATATCAATATTTAAGCATACATGACATTTTCTTTTCCTAAAGATTTTTTTTTTTGATGTGGACCAGTTTTAGAGTCTTTATTGAATCTGCTACAATATTGCTTCTTTTCTTTCTTTCTTTTTTAATGTTTTGGTTTTTTGACTGAGAGGTATGTGGGCTCTTAGCTTCTCTACCAGGGATAGAACCCCATACACTAAAAGGCAAAGTCTTAACTACTGGACCACCAGGGAAGTCAACAGTCTGAACTAAGCTTTACTTCATAAGGAGTAATACTAGCTTTGCATAGAGAAAGTCTTATTATAGAGGCTGTCTTAAATTGAGTGTAGGTTTGTTTTTCTTCATGAGAATGTGAAGGACTTGTACGCTTAGGCCTGTGGTCTTTAGCACTCATAAATCTGAGTATGGCAAACCCAGAATAGCTCTATGCCTGAGGACTAAGTGGGGACTCTCGAACGCTGTTCTGTGGGAGCATCTTCTAAAGATGGAGTTCATACAAAGCTCCAAATACCTTTGGTACAGATGCTCAAAATGGTGGCTGCAGCCATAAAGTATGGCTTCCAGAGCATGAGAAAACACATGGAGCTCTAAGTAAAAATCTATCTGCAGTTGAGAAAATTCCAAAATTTGTTACTGAAAAATCAAGGTTATCTCTGTGATCTAGTAACATCTATTAGGATATAATAATCCAGATCAAGAAATAAGTAAGAGAAAACGGAGAGCGTGTAAACCTTCTTGGTTGGGCTATTTCTTTCCATAGCCTGGTTTTCCAGACCTTACAGTGTCAGGGATGATTCTCATTCTGGCAGTGCAGGTCAGACAGAAATTCTGTCAGTTCCAACAATTACCAGTGACCCTTCTGGGCAGAGCAAACCCCAAGGTACTTGCTTTTAGTTATTGATTTAAAAAAAGCAAAAACAAAATTGAAGAGGAACCTAGCTAACTCTCATACTGTTAACTTGGAATATGTGCCCAAGTGACTGATTTCATATACTAAATCAAGTCCCATCTGACTTCTGTTAAGCCTTAATACACTAGTAGTCCACAAGTGAGAAACCCGAAGTCTTATGAGAAGGAATGTCTATGGAACTGCAGGCAATGCAGCTATAAGTCCTGGTAAAAGGAGAAGTGAAGTCACTTGAGCTTCCAGTTCAAACTGCAGTTCCTCAGAGGAACTCTCTAAGTCCACTAGAGGTCTTCAACCAAATACTAAAGAATCAATCACTCACTGATCAAATATTTCACATGTACCAGGCATAGGGAAGTAATGACACAAAGGAAAAAGGCATATGGTCTTTGCTCTTACTGCTTACTGGCTAGTAGGGTAAAATAGCTCAAATAATCATATATCTATATATAGATATATATATAAATAAAAAATTAGTGTTATAACACCAGAGGTACCTATTTTGGTCAAGGCAGTCAAGGGAAAGTTTTCCTGGGGAAGTGAAATTTAAGTTATGGTACTAATAAACAATCCTTAGTCTTACAAGGAGGTTGGAAAGGGATTGGGAGTGGGGATGGGGATGGGGAGAGCACTTTGGTGGAAGAAAGAGTGTGAGCGAAGACTGTGGAGATGGGCAGAGATAGATACACTTGAGGACCCAAAGGTGACCACTGTGGCAGGAGTAGTGCTGAGCTGGGATGGGTAAGAGGTGAAGGGAAAGTTGCTGTGAGGTAAGAAGGGAGGCTGGTAGCTGACCACGTAGGGACTTCTAGTATTTTGATCAATGAGCAAATACAAATGAAAGAGCAATGAGAAGTCAATAAATATTATAATCATGAAGTGATATGATGAAACTTATGGTTTGAAAAGATCACTGGCTGACATGTGGAGAATAAACCAGAAGTAGGCAAGAATGGTTTAGAGGGTTCCTGAAGTGTTCCTGGACAAGCACCATGAGCATCATGTGGGAATTTGTTAGGAATGAACATTTCAAACTTCACCCCAGATCCACTGAATTAGAACATCTAGTAGTGGGTTAGCAATCTGTTTTAATAATCACTTTAGGTGATTACATTAGAAAGTTTGAGCATTAATGGGTTACGATATTGTTCACAATGTAAGATGAACTGATTTTAAGTCTAGCCATTCTAATGGCAACTTGATGACTGCAAAATAATGGTATGCTTACCTCTTTTATTTTTTCCTTACAAATCTTATACTGCTTCTTCTGACTTTCTAAGAAAGTTGTCAAGTCTTTCTTTTGCTGGGCCAAGATCTGTTGCTGGAACTTCTTTTCATCTGCTGCAGCTACCTTTGCCTGATAAAATAACAAATATAATATAGGATGAATTGTTCTTAACACAGAATTCAGCTATCTATTCTCCAATGCATTCAAAGAGTCCAAACGTACCGAACAGTATAATTTTTTTGGACACATAATCCATAAAACACAGAAAAGGAAGTACCTGTTTTGATTCTCTTGTATCTTAAACAAACAAAAAATTTTTTTAAACTTTTACCATCAAAAAATATATTCCCAATTATGGGAAAAACATGAAGGTAAACTGTAAATGTGTTTTATTGGACACATATATAAAATAAACGTGATGAAAGGTGGACCAAGGATTATAATAAAAACTCTTCATTATATTGTTGGTGGCCGAAGGGCTAAATTATAAAATAGATAAATAACCATGACTGGCCAGTTTCTTTTTTTCCCCCCAAGAATTTAACTCTCTAATTGGTTATTTCAACCATCAGATATCTGAATGAGGTCATCTTTAGTATAACAGGCAAAAAGTAATGACTTTTTGTTTTCTGAAGGATCTGCTATAATCCACAATAGTTGGTTATAGGACATTTTGAGGACTCCTAGATGGATAGAAAATAGACTAGTCTTTGGCCATATAAGCCTGAATGCGTCCAATCTCATCCGATCTTGGAAGCTAAGCAGGGTGGGGCCTGGTTAGTACTTGGAAGGGAAAAAATAAACCAAATAAAAGATAACCCAACCAATACTGGCTCCTGAAAGTGACCAAATTTAAGCTTAAGGGAACCATAGGTGAAGCACACATGTAAGATGATATACTTAGAGAATAGAGGCGGGGAAGTATGCTTCTTGGTTCTTTCTATGACTCTTTCACTTTTATCTTCTATTATTAACAGTTTTTCCATATGAACAATTTTTTCCACATATTTACCAAATCTAATTCCCAAGAAAGACTGACTGGTTTATTTAATCAATATTACATGGGCAGAGGTTTTCATGACACACTGCCTCTAGATTGGTGGCTGTTTTGGGGAATGATCCTACAATTCTGATGTTTCCTCCCATGTAGAAAGAGGGAGAGAGCTAGTAAGCCTGATTACTGAAGCACCCCTGACACCCTGTCCCCAGTTACTCCATCCCCAGGGAGCACAAATTCACCCCTGCTTTCCCACACTATGTAACTATATAAGTCTTATCGGGGTGGGAAAGGCAACTGGTTTAGTACTGCCAGTGCCTGGGTGGGTGAGTCTGTTTAATTTTGTTCGGGATTGTTAGGCCCATTTCCCTTCAGATATAAATCACTTCTCTAACATTTATTGGTAATAATAAAGTGATATTTTGACTATCTGCATTACCCTCCTGCCTTTAAAAAATATATATATATTTATTTATTTGGCTGTGCCAGATCTTAGTTGTAGCATGGAGGACCTTTAGTTGCAGCACATGGGATCTAGTTCCCTGACCAGCGATTGAACCTGGGTCTGTTGCATTGGGAACATGGAGTCTTAGTCACTGGACCACCAGGGTAGTCCCCCATCTTGTCTGTTTTTAAAATTAGTTTAGAACCTGGATAGGGAAGAAAGATGTTCCTAGAAGACCCAACAGTAGCCAGATCAACTATTTGCTGCCATTGGTAAGGTGCCCATTCGTAGGCCAATGACCACTAAAAGGGACTATTTGTAGAGCACTTTTGAAGAGGACTGAGGGTGAGGCAGGCACAGAAACAGACCTGAAAGGTACAAGTTTCCATAGGATAGAAGCATCTTGTTTCTTTTTATTTGCATCATACCTCCATCAGGGAACTGATGCTCAGAATACAACTGAATAGACAAGGATGCAATATATACTTTCAGTTACTGTTTGAACTTATAATGACAAATTTAAGTAGCCTCATAAAACCTGGATCCCCCTTCCCAAAGCAACCCTGTTCCTCCATCACCAAAAAGCACATCACTCCTGCCTCCTGCTCACGGGATGTGGCTGACTGAGACAGGCTTGGTTTAGCTGTGGCACGAGGGCATGAGTGTGTATACTGACCTCCTTTTCTATGATAGCCACTTGCTTCTTGGCCAGCTTCTCCAGCTCGATGGACGAGTTGTTGGCATGTGTCTCCACCTCTTTCTGTAGCTTGAGGCGGTGCTCGTCCATCTCAGCTTTCAACTTGTTCTCCAGGGCGATCAGCTGCTTCTGGTGCTGGCGCCGCATCCGCTTATAACCTGACATCTGTTCCCGCAACTCGTTCTCCTGCTCATGCTCATGGATCTGTCGTGTAACCTGATTTGGGTTGGGGAACAGAACTCAGGTTACCAGATTCATGGAAGAGGAACATTCAGGCAAAGCAGAAGAACCCTCTGGTAGAATTTTATTTATCATCATCAGCATCAGTTCAGTTACTATTTCCTGAACACTCACATGTTCCAGGCACTCTGTTGGGTCGTCTCTAATCCTACAAACCATCTCATTCACTTGTTAATTCTATTGTTACCATCAATAGTTATTGAAGTATTGTTACCATCACCATTTTATAGATGAAGAAACTGAGACTTAAGAAATTAATGTATCCATTCAGCCAAAAATATTCACAGATTTTTGATATATCACAATATATATCCTCATGGTCATATAGATAATAAAGATTAGAGCTGGGATGCAGACCCATTTCTATCTGATATCAGAAACAGCACATGCTATTTCCACTACACTAGGGTCTTTCAACCTTAGCACTACTGAAAATGAGCCAGATATTTCTTGGTTTTGAGAGGCTACCTTGTGTGTTGTAGGATGTTTAGCAGCATCCCTGGCTGACCCAACAGATGCCAGTAGCACATCCCAAGTCAAGACAATATTAAAAATGTCTGTAGACATTGCCAAATGTCCCCTGGTGGGCATCTCTCTCTGGTTGGGAGGCACTGCACTACAGCATACTGCTTATTTGTTTCTTTTTAAAGATCACATCTCTAACAGTCATAGGAATCTTGAATATCCTTTTAACACAGTTTGAATGAGATTTATTTCTGCTTCTTAATATGAACTGAGTGAGAGTGAGAACAAGCTCTTTCCTTTTAAATCATCTATCTCCTTCCTCCCCTTCCCCACAAAAGAGATATTAACAATTACAAACACACACTTGCTCTCTGATGAGAAAAGATTCCTTTAATTTTGGGATGGCTACTTTTCTTAGTAATTTTTCCTTAACCCATTCTCAAGTGACTATCCAACAAACTGAAGATTGCAAGTGTAAATTTCAGCATCTCTTGTTTCTATTAAACCTTTTCTGATTTTCCAGTCCTTTCTTCAATTTACAACCCCTCATTATTGTCTTGTTAAGAGTCTCTGGTCACTTCCTTCTAATCTTCCCTAGTTTAGTAGAAAGTCTTAATTACATAATTATAACTTTAATTTTGTTTTACACTATATAGTTCAGTCATTCCAATCTACTACTATAAGACACTTCTCCCCAGCCTAACCCGCAGACAAGTTTTACTGGAAATTTTCATGCTGCTCTTAATTCTCTACTGTTTTCATTTAATGGGTCAAAGTACATTTTGTACAAAGGACAGTTTGTTTCTTTGCTCTTTTTAGAAGGTGTCCCTGCATTCTTGACTGAGTCCTTACTATCAAGAGAGTGCTATTCTGTAACTGGATAGCATTATCAAAGTACACCATTAAACAGAAGGCGAACTCTGAAATCTTTCCAGCTGAATCTAACACTAGGTTTCTCATATTTATTTTTCTTTTCTAAAGGACAACACTCTTTAAGAATAAAGAATAAGAGCAGAAGATGTTTCAAGACCAAAAAACAAACAAAAAACAGGACAGCATCACCAAAGAGGCACCTGACACTTTAAAGAAAATGTTTTGCCATCATTATTTTTTTAACATGTATTTATTTCATGATAAAAGGAAAAATTAGCTTGAAATATATATATATGTTTCACTTTCTTGTGTCTTTCTGACACAATTATAGAGGAAAAAAATTCCAGTCAACTGAAAGGATACCATTTAGTTCTTTTCACGTTCACTTCTTTTTCAGACAAATACGGCAGTAAAGTGTCTGTTTTGGGGTAATGAGTTTGAGACATGTTTCACACATAAATTTATTTTTTTCTTATTTGATCATCCCTTCCTTAATCAAAGTCTCAAAGTTGAGGCATGGCACACTCTACATACAGCCATCATGACGCATTTAAATTTGCCAGCACATTGTTTGACTGGCTTGTGGTCAATAAATTAGTCTCAGGATAGCCACTTCCCTAAACCAGGCAGCCTCAAGATAAAATGGAAATGAGTTGTATCTAGAACATTTTCTATCCTGATTGGTGGGTGAGTCCCTGTGAAGAGGGTGGTCCTATCACATACCAGATCATATAAGCACGTGGTATAGACAAATTACAAGCTCACCATGTTATCATTGTACATCACTGAATGTTAGGGGAGACATTTTGCTTGTAAATGCGAATGCATCCCGTAATTTGGATAATCACTTTCTTAAACTCCTAATATCACCTTTCATTTGTTACAACCATAATTTCTAAATTTCAAAGTAATTGTCTTTTCAGGTACATTTAGTTACTGAGTTTTAGAGTTCCATGCTCAAGCTAGATAGATGAATTTAAATAAAAGTATAATTATATTTCATTTATCAAGTCTAACATGAAAGACATTAAAATATATTATTATAGTTATGTATTCAGTATGTTTTAAGTTTATACTTTGTGTTTTATGAATACAATATCTGGTCAACAATGAAAAATAGCTCATAATTTTAATCATGCTTTATGGTTTACACAATGTGCTTTCACATGTAATTTATTTCCTTAATTTTCATAAAGCCTGGGATTTGAACTAAGGTCCTAGGCTCCTGAATTGACTGAGGAAATTCATAACACCAAGGCAGAGAAGAAATGAAACTTTCTGTTATGAAGTAATGGAGGGAACCAAATACCCAAAAGAGTGAGAGCTGGAGAGAATGGTAAGTCTAAACTACAAACTGAATAACTCTGAAGTTTTGAAAAAGTTATCAAAATGTAATTGACTGGTTTTTAAAATGATAGCCTCAAAAATGTGATCAACAAAAAATGGGTAGTATCATCTTACTACACTAAATAGGTTTCTGGGAGATAAATCTCATTCCATCCCTCCCTAAATAACTGATCTTGGGCAAATTACATAAATTTTTGAAGTCTAACAATAATATCTTCATTTGTAAAGGGGAACTACTGCGATGATGAAATAATATTTGTGCCTAGCAAGGTGTCTGACACATAGGAGATGTTGTATATATGTAGGCTTCCTTCTTCTGCCAAACTAACAGTAATTTTTTTTTCCCCTCAGCATTTCTGGTGATGGAGACATAGTATAGAAGTGGATCCAAATTTGCTGTGTGACACAGACAGCTCAACCCCGTCTCTTTGACAACCCAGAGGGGTGGGATAGGGTTGGGGGGTGGCAGGAAGGTTCAGGAGGGACGGGAAATATGTATACCTGTGGATGATGCATGTTGATGCATGGAAGAAACCAGCACAATAATGTAAAGCAATTATCTTACAATAAAAAATTTTAAAAAAGAAGTGGATCCAAGAGAAAGGACAAATTTAACAATAAAACCGTACCTGTATCCAGGTTGTGGATTATAAGTATATATAATTTCTGACTCTGAACTAGCTATTTCATATATCTGGAATAATATATAAAAATAAAAAACCATAAATGAAGACTGAACTTTTTTTCAGGAAGTTTCTGTAGCCATTGCATTCTACCCTACTTATTCCAGCAAAATTTGGCCCTAAAACAAACCACTTCATCCTAAGTGTACTTTATGCCTATCCCAAGTACAGAACATTGCACTAGGAGGCTAATAAACAACTTACTAAAGATAAAGGAGGAGTATGGTGGCTGATAATGTTACCCTCTTAAGAGATCAAGGCCAACTTACAAGACTAATTATGTGGAAGAATCAAAATAACATATATAATAAAACTGGCCACCTCAGCACCCAGAACAAATGAACTTTATAGCAAGTTCTTAAAAAGAATAGAATGAGTCACATACTGGCATCAGAAATTTGTCATTCCACTCTTTATAACACCTAGGGAAAAAAATGTTTCAAATTCATACTAAAGTAATGACTGACCACAGGCAATTCTGCCTTATACAGAAAAACTGACATAAGGAGCTTTGAAATGCACACTTATAAATCCAAATTCTTCTGTGATAAGAGGACTGGAAGAGACTTCATTCATTCAACACTTTTATTGAGAGACTATGGTCATGTGAGTTGGGCAGTAGAACAAGTGAAAAATATTATCAGCAATGATCTTAGTGAGATTAAAAAACGAAGAAAAAGGAAAAGAGAAGATGTGCAATATTTTGATAAGCAGCCTCTGGTATATTTATGCTGAGGTTCTAGTATTTTTATGCTTGTCTATCAAACTCTTTCAGGTAAACAATTTCACAGTCAGCTCAATGATTAGGTTGCATTTTTAAAAATCAATTGAAGATTTCATTTTTATATGAGCTTTTCTATTGAATCTGGTAAAACCAAAGTAAAAGAATCTGTATTTGAATGGATAGAACAATAATCATTTTTCTCTCACATGCTTTCCTGGAGATTAGAAATTAAGAGTTTCATACTCCTCTCCCTAATGTGCATTCTAACATAAATCCACACATGTAGCAAGACCACTGCATTCTAGTTGGAATTCCTTTACAAGGCCAGACAGAGGCTGAACTATCTTATAGAATGACCTTGGTGCTCTCTATAGTTACATCTACTTGGGAACTGCCAGGGACCCAGGACACTATGAAATTTTCAGAAATGACATCAGATGTAACAACAGCTGAAAACACACTTATGGGTCACTAATATAATTAAAATATTAGGGCCTCCATTCACCTATAATAAAAACTCAAGGAAAGCACATCTCAAGAGTCCAAGAAGTCAGATGAGTAATTCTGAAGAACTATAAAAATAACTCTTTTCTTCGGACAACAAATTAGCCCAGTATGAACTTTCTTACAGAAAAAGAAAAAGAAAGGATAAAATAAAAGAGATTCTACAAAATGCCCTTCCTTCTAATTTTTCAAAATAAGGTCAATAACTTCTGCTCTTAAGTTACATATATATATATATATAAATTATATACATATATATACGTGTAAAGTATCCTTAGAGTTTACTCTGGCATCAAGGTCCTTTGTTGCAAATGTAATTGTGCAACAGTCCATGATAATGTAAAAAAAAAAAAAATCTCAGTTTTAAGGTGCTAAAATAATAAAAATATCTAGTAGTAAAAGCCAGATCCCTGGCTTAATATATTTGTCAACAGCCCCATTCAAAAGCACAATGTAGAAAGAAATGCTAAGGGGAAAAACAGCAGAGCTAGGCCTCTTATAAGTTTATGTAGAAGAGGTAGGCTGATAAGAGAAATTTGAGGAATTGCGATCTTTTTTTTTATCAGTTTGCAAGCCTGTTTAAAACAGACATCACTCATTTATCTAGTAACTGAAAAAATAATTTCTAAATTCTTTTTCTTTTTGCTGTTCACTTTTAGATCACTCTGTGGCTTGCTAACACTTCTGCTAGAATGTTATAAAGAAAGAGTAAGACCAAAATAAATAAATCAGTATAGTATTTCTACTAACCATGAGAAGTTAAGTTTCAACAGTGACTTGATTATTTAAACCCCAGTCTTTCATTTTCCCATGATCTTGTTCTTACTTTTATGTCATTTTAAGGAATTTTAGACTTTCTCATTTGAGTAGGGATCCACAAAAAATAATAAGGGGTGAGATAAGTTTAAAAAAATTAGATACTTCCTTCTGATGTTCCAGTATCTTGATTTATATATTCTTATCGGAATCAGCCTTTAAAATAACATAATGGATAGTGGAACTGTAGTAATCGATAATACATATTAAAATATCCATACCAACAGTTAAATTGTCCAAATAGGACATGGAACAACACAACACGACACTACTTTTCCCTTCATTAATTTTTTTCTCCCTAAAAACCATTCAATACAAATACTGCTGAACTCTAATAAACTTACATCAATCCCACTCTGACTCCCAAATGATCACATTTGAAGAAGATAAACCATAAACCAACTTATTCTCTGACTACAGAAACAGCCTATCAGCCACTCTGTTTTTAAGTTAATGCAAGTGCAGGGGCCTTCTAGCAAATCAAAAGTCCATCAGATAGACTGATCCCAGCTGTTCTCTGAATGGGCACTAGGAAGCCTGCAGGATTCAGAAGGGTTCCTAAGGACTCTGCCTGTGGCCCTGAGATGGCCTAGTAGGGAAGCAGCTTTCATCATCCACAGAGAGGGAGACCGATGGCTGATGTACACATAGAGTAGCCCTGGGTGAGTCCACAAATGCAAGCGTGAGATCATTCTGGCATGGCAGTAGTGATCTTCCTGGGCAGCAGGAGAGGTCATGAATATATGATGTGGGAATGAGGGTGTGGCAAGTTGACAGAAGAGAACCTGTCCCAGAGAGGGAAAACCCACTTGGTACAATGCCTGCTTCAAATATTGAAAACCTGCTTATGGAGCCCTGAATCTCAAGGGCTGTTCATTTCAACATGCACAAGTCTGGATAAAGGTACAAGTCTCACAAGAGTCAGTGGTAAGTAGTCATATTCCAAACACACCATATTTCTTATGGTATCAGGTATCATGGTATGAAGGTATTTATTCTTTAATAATTTCATGATACTTTATTTAGACTCAAAGCATGTTTTATAGTTGGCTTAAACAATCATTAGCAAATACAGAGTGGACATTTTAAGATCTCCATTACACAGTATGGCATGCATTTAAAATGAAAAATTGTTCACTGAAGAGAATGCAAGAAACTTCGATACAAAGGAACTTAAACGCAGGCTTATTTATAAGCAGCCTAAATTAAATTGCTTGCTTTTAGACAGCAGCAGGCATAGCAATATGTAGGTGCTTTAACTTCCATTTTCCTTATATTTTGGGTTTTTCAAAATTACAATCCATTATCAATCCCAAAGATAAACGAAGCCTTTTAAAACACTTGAGAATTAAAAGTGGAAATCAGATTTTAAAAATAGGACAAGAAAAAAATTATCATTTCTGGGTCGGCCTTGGATGATGTCATCATAGGTTCTAAATGTAATAGCCGGGCAGTGTACACTAACTCTTCCTGCCCATGTGACCTCTAACATCAATTCAGGCAAAACAACTAATATTTCAATAATTTTTTTGGCTGAGAAGTGAGATTTGGAAGCAAAAGATTAAAGAGAGTTTAGACTGCTAAGGATGAAACGATGTGAATGTGTGTGTGTGTGTGTGTATGTGTGTGTGTGTGTGTGTGTGACTCTAAGTGCGCACGCGCACGCGTGGGGGGCCGAGGGGAGGAGGCATGAAAACTAACTCTTCCAGCACACACCCCTTTTGCTACTACAAGGGCATCCAGCAATCACATTTGCAATAGTAAAAATGCTGAAGGATCCTACAGTATCTTTGCGCCCACAACCATCCCCACCCTCTCTTACAAAGCCCTTCTTGCTCTCCGGGTGCCAGGAAATTCTTCAGGGGTTAAATGGGGAAGTGCAGCCACTACCATTGTTGAAATAAATAAATGAATGAACCAGAACGAACCGGCAATCCATCCCTGGGAAGCAAGTATCTTATTTTCTACAATTATATACGTTAGCCAGCAACCATATATATATATATTTTTTAATTGTGTTTTATCTTTTGATGTGTGTGTACACATTACAGACACACATGCATCTATACAAAAAGGAGCATAGTGCCCTGCATACACACACATCCAATACCTTTAAAATATTTTTTAGCATTATTATTTCAATGAAAAGACAAACAGCATTTACAAAATTAGATACATTAGCGACTTCATCTCAAAGGCCTTTTATTTTGCACACACAGCATATATAAATACACACACACACACACACACACACACAAAGGGTTTTTTTCCATGCCATAGACAATGCTAAAATATCTGAGATCAGGTTGCTATGCCAACAGATTTTTTCTAAAATGAATAAAATTATTAGGAGGGAGAAAACATTCTTGACTCCTTTCCTCCCATCCATGAAGCCGAGAGAAGCTCAGGGAGGGCGAGAGGCTGCCAGATGGGGAGGAGGGGAAGGAAGGGAAGGTGGGTAGAGGGGTGTTTGCTTACCAAAGATGCTGATTTGATCGTGGCAAAGCGCTCTCTGTTCCGGTAGTGGAGGGCCTGGCTCTGAACTGACTGGGTAGGCCGCGGCTCAGGCCTGGGATCGCCGTGGCCCGCCTCATCCCTTATGAATACATGATCCTGCAGAAATGGATAAAAACAAGGAGAAAGTCCAGCTGTGCTCTTTCCTCGCCGGCTGCCTCTCTCTCACCCCTCTTTCTGCACAAGCACTGCTGTTTGAAATGCATAGTTTAGCTCTCTGCTAGTCCCCGCAGCTCCCACGGTACAAAATGAATAAGCAACACATTGCAGCCTTCAGTTAGGAATGTCAGCTGATCGCTAGTGGGATGCCTTCTGAATCCCTGGCAGGCTTTTTCTTTACCTCCAGAATTACATATATGCAAAAGAAAAAAAGAATAGAAAAAACAAGGCAATGTACAGACTCCTTAGAACAGTTTGCTTAAAACGCTGTAACCAAATAATTCCTTTAAAAATGTCATGTCCATGTCTAGCAAGGAAGATGCTGGTGGCTTTTAACATAAAAGCGAGCCTCCGCCTCATTCCCTTGAAAGATCTGCTTTCTCAATTTAATTTTATTTGAAATCTGTTCGGTAGGATCATCGTTCTGCCTAGAACCAGTGTAGGCTTGTGCTGAACTGCCTCTCTATCTTGTGCTGGGAAGATTCGGCAGTCACTGAGGGATCCTGCTTTCCAGTCATGATCGTACACAGTTCTAGCACCTTCTCTCTACAGCTTCTGAAAGGATTTTTTTTTTAGATTTAAAGAGACAGGCATACAATTTTAACTAAATGATACTTTCACAGATTCTTCCTCAACTCTGTGTCGGTATGGTCACAAGAGTGAGTATAGCTGGAATTTAATGCCCTTGACTGATTTAATCAAGTCTGTGCTTCTTGATGGGCAAAGATGATTAATCTTATTGTAATGCCCAATGAAAAATAACATTCCCTGGAAGGATAATAATGGATGTTTCTTAAATGCCATTGAAATGACTTTTAAAGGGGAAAATGCTTTCAAAGGGCGATGCTTTGCTCTATAAAAGATGAAGTGGTCAGTCAGTAAGTAGCACTAACCTTTCAGAAAAAAAATACTATAATAAGTAATAACTCAGAAACATGTACAACCATGGGGAATTTTCAAATAGTACATGTTCAGGACGGGGAAGGAAAAATTAATTCTCTTATTGCCCTGGGGTTTTAGGAGAAACCATTGTGAGAAGTCAGTTTTGCATTCTGTCTCTGGCTATTTGGAATCTTTTATAATTGCTCTTTCTTTCTTCAGGAAATAAAATTATAAAGAGGTTTAAAAAACAAAATTTTGTTCTACAGTGTAAAATGTTGACAAGTCAAAACATATAAACTCCTTGAGGAAAATTAAATTTTACACCCAGGTTTCTAAGTAAAAGAGAAGAGCCATGATTACATTTATCATTGAGCTAATTTTCTTTTCCCTTTTATAAAGTTAGAATGCTTCAGAATGTTGCGAGGGTATCTACCGTACATCTATATTTAGATTTTTTTTCAGAATTACTATATTGTGGCCTATTTTGCTTTCAAATAATGAAAGTACCTTTAATGCCACTAAGGCATATATATCAAATTTGTGGGGTGCTCTACCTCTGTGCTATCCAATAAGATAGGCTTTAGTCACATGAATATTTTAATAAAATAAAACATAAAATTCAGTTTCCCACATGGATATTTTAATTAAATAAAATGTAAAATTCAGTTTCTAAGTCACACCAGCTATGTTTCAAGCTAGCCACTAACTATGGCTACCATACTGAACACTGCAGACATAAATAATTTCTATCATTGCAAAAAATTCTATTAGATAGTGCCATAGATTAAGAATGCATCTCAACCCATATTTTTGAAATTTGTAAAAAAAAAAAATACTTGATAGGTCAACTTAAAATTTTCTTATTATTTCCTTGGAAATCTAAACTCTTATTTCACTGGGCAAAGAGAGATTAGGTGCAGGATATGTGCACCTAGATTTACGGCTGTAAAGATGAAGGCCCTGAGATCTACTGCCATTCAGATTATTTATTAATAAATATTTATTCTGAACATTAACTTCAAAATCAACCTTACTTAATATTATAATCCCAGAAAAGCAATAAGGTTCTAAATGCCAACAATCAGAAGAGAGAGGCTCAGCAGAGGCCTGTGGTTTTACAGGTCAGAGTTTTGGTATCAGTCAGCTAAGTATACTTACTGAGAGGGAGCTCTTCAATGCTGTGGCAGCAGCTAAATTTCAAATTTTAATAACTTGGTTTATAAAGTTAACCAGTGACACTAGAATCCACGCTATTCATATAACAGAATAAAACAGAACACATTCATGTGCAAATAAGTATAACTCTAATATTAGTTTTCTATAATTTTCTAATAATTTTCTCTCAGATAAAAATTAACACTTGTAGGTTAGGACTCTACTGATCAAATTAAAAGTCACATCATATTAGCTAAGTTTTTAAACTCAAGGATACTGAAATACACTGGAAAAATTAAAATTTGAAATCATAGTGATTTTAGTTTACATGTAGCAAATTAAATAACCAACTATGGCATATTTTTAAAATAATGCTATTTTAGAACTTAGTCTGAGAGAATAGGTCCAAAATTTTAATCTACTTTAAGTATAGTAAATAATATTAAAAGTATAATCCTTTGTGTTCTTCCCCATTTTTTAAAAAATTTTATAAAAGAATTCTTAGTTCCTGTAGTAGCTTCTTGACAGAGATCACAAACATTAAAAGTCTCCAAATATATGAGAGACCACAAGATGAGGCAGTATTTTCGTCTAACAGTGGATATCTACTTCAAGAACACAGGGATAAATTTTAAAATATTCAACACCACTGCTTAAAGTTCAAAATTCTACAGACAACTTAAATAATAATGCAATTTTAAAATTAGGGCAATGTGACTTGAAAAGCAAGTAAGAACTGATTAAACTATCAGCTTTATTGGGTATGTATTCTGTTGGTTATATCACCCCTTCAAGCAACAGCCCCTTTGAGAATGACTGTACCTGCCTCTTAGAGTTTCCGACATGAACACATTTTAAGATCAATACTGGAGAGGGTCAATTTGCTATTTTATGCAGTTAAGCACCACTGCATATGATTTACAAATGAAGATGAGAGGGCCAACATCTTCTCTGATACTGAAGAATGATTTTTAGAAGTTTAAGAACAAATATCATGTTTTACTCTACCAAGACAATATATATGACTTGCTTATAATTTATCCTTAAAATCTTATTATCCAGAAGCGAGCAAAATAGCTCTCTGAAATATACGGTTTTGGGACCAGTTTTAAGTAAATTTATAGTGTCCTTTCATTATAAAAGGAAATAAAATTTCTTCAGATTAAAAACTTTACTATTATTCCCTGGACAAAGGGCTTTACTTTTATGTAGAAGTTTTCCCCTAAATGTCTGACTATTTATGCTTCTGAAGTGATATGATGTGGTCACTCACTCAGAGTTTCTAGATTAACTTGAAATTAACCTTGGAAACCACTCCACTGGACTCTGTTATGCTTTCAGTATACCTTTATCACAGTCCTCATCATACTTAAACTCAGCTGTGCATGAGACTGTGAGCTTTCTGAAGGCAGAGCAAATGTGGTTCAAAAAACCTCAGTCTTTGCAGCACCTATCATGGCGCTTGATACTTTGCGGGCATTCAAAAAATGTTTGCTGAATAAATAAGCTCAAGAATATAGGTCTGAGAAGATTCTGAGAAAGTGACTTTTTTTTTTATTATTTAACAGAATCCTAATTCATATTTCATAAAAACCTGTCACTTTGTACTTTAAGGCAGTTGCAAAACAGTGACACACACACAAGCACATCTTTACATGGGAGGATTGGAGGGGATCTAAGAATGGTTCTTTTCTCTGGTGATAAGAAGTCTTTTTATAGATTCCCATACCTTTCATGCTGTGGAGAAGGGATCAGCAAACTCACCATCTCTTTTGTTTTGTTCACTTCAAAATGATTAAATGATTGCCTAAGCAGGTGCAACTATCAAAAACTTTACTAGAGGAAGGGGAGAAGATGGAAAAGGGTGTCTTCACCTGGAAAGATAGCTGTTAAGGAGAAAAAATGACTGGCAGAACACTGAAAGAAGGTACCATGGAGGGGTGGTTTGTACGAATGCTCTGTTCAAGAAACATTATCTTCATATATTAATTTACTTTTACTTGGCCAAATACAAGTTGAAGAGTCAAAGAAACTGCCCTGAACTCTTCAGCAAAAATAATAGGAAAGGCCACTGAAGCAAGTGAAAATTAAACTAGAACATCCTATCCCCTCAAGGACATTTCTTTTTTTCCTCTCATGAAAATGGGGAAAGCTGTTCTTTTTTTAAAGAAGGGGAAAAGAAAACCCTCACTAATACTGATTAATAGGAAGGGTCAAGGAAAGCTTTAGGAGTTAGAAGAGAACAATTTAAAAAAAAACTGATCTCTAAACAGGGGCCATGATGACTAAAGTTCATTAGGCATACTGGAAACAACAAATTGATTAGTGAACAAAGAATTTTAATACATAAGTCTCATGATCTATATTAATAGAAGGCAGTAGCAAGCAAAAATTATTGATTGTAGACTTTAACAAAATAAAAATATACCTTTCAATTGACAAATTAAAAACAACAGACTTTTGCTGCTTAGAACAAAATTAAAATCTGCTTGCTACTGCTGTACCCAATGGTTAAGGTGTAGAGTGGAGGCTCAGAGGCAGCCTAGGCTACAGCAAAAAAAACAATCTGGATTAAGAGTTTGCCCTGGACTCACTTGTAAATAATCAAGAACTGAGGTGTAGAGTTGTGTCCCATTAAAGTTCATCTTCATGTTAGTTCACAAAACATTTATTGGGTGCTTACTATGTGATAGGAGTTTCCCAGGTGGCGCTAGTGGTAAAGCACCTGCCTGCCAATGGAGGTAGCCTAATACACACAGGTTTGATCCCTGTGTCAGAAAGATCCCCTGGAGGAGGGCACAGCAACCCACTGCAGTATTCTTGCCTAGAGAATCTCATGGACAGAGGAGCCTGGCAGGCTGCAATACAAAGGGTTGCACAAAATCATACAAAACTGAGCAACTTAGCATGCATACACACACAATGTGATAAGATACCCGGCTAGGTGGTATTTGAAGAGAGGTGTCCTGGAGAAGCAAACAGTCTAGAGATGTAGTGATATTCATGTTATTGGAAAAAGCAGTGTGGCAACACTAGAACGGAGAAAAGAAGTAAGTGCCTAAAGTTTATTTTGTCAGAATATACCTTTATTTATTTATTTTTTGGATTGTCTGACTTTCTTCCTTTTTCTTTTTTTAAAAATTTATTTATTTTAATTGGAGGCTAATTACTTTACAATATTGTATTGGTTTTGCCATACATCAACATGAATCCACCACGGGTGTACACTTATCAAACCATTCTTGTTCAAAAGGAAGATTGGATTAGGATTTCTTCAGGGCCAGGGAAAGACCAGTATAGAGGCAAAGATTGTAGAGAGGGAAGTAAGTTGAAATTCTGGTGTTAAAGGAAAATTTTCAGTGTGCCACTTTGTATTTTTGGGGCTTGATCTATGATAGGTCTGTCTTCCTAAAATCAGGGCATCTTTATTCTGGATGCAGAACAGTTAGTTGCAAATCACCCTCTTAACAGCTATACATGGCCCTTAAAAGTAAGTTTACTTCCTATATAAAATGGGTATTCTGTTCATATATATGATTTGACTAATTTAGCATATGTCTGCAATCTTAATTGTAACAGTCAAGAGCGGGGAAAAAAATAATTCTCCATCCTTATTCTTACATTTTAATATTTATTAAGCAAGTTCTTATTGTCAAGAGTACTGTTATCAGAGACAATCTATTTGTTTAAGTCTTTCAAACCATAACAATAATATTTAATATTATTCAAGCTTTTTAAACCATTATGTTCAAAATAGCACGGTGTTTAGTATCTGGTAAACAATTTATTCACTATGTATTTTTTGTTTGTTAATTCACTCATTCCTTAGATATTTACTGAGTGCCTATGCTGTGCCAGGCACTGTTCTAAGGTGTTGAGATACAGCACAGAACAAGGAAAGCATAATTTTAGCTATGATGGAATTTACACCCAAATCATGAAATAATGAATTAGTACATAGTATAATTTTAGATAGTGACAAGTATAGAAAAGACAACGAAATAGGATAATGAGATAATGGGTAGGACATTGTTTATAAAATGATAATTCAGTGATGCACAGGCTTTTCTATATCAAGGCATCTCTTTACCAAACAACTTGAAAGTCACATTAGACATTTACTCTTTTAAAATTTACAGGAATAGAAGCACAAAATTTTAGAGCTGGAAACAATGTTGGAAATCATACAGAACAACTCCTTATTTTACAGATGGAAAAACTGAGGTTTGGAGAGGTTTGTGACTTGTCCAAAGCAAAATAAAACTAACAGTGGCAGACAGAATTTAAAACTAGTTTCCTCATTCCTAGAGTCCACTATCTAACTTTCTGTTGAGAGTTTAAGATCCTACTTTATGTTCCCAAGTGAAAAACTTTGAATTCAAGTAAAAAAACAAATATGAAACTTGTGAAAAATTTATTTCTATTATGTTTAAAGATTTGAAGCCCAAGTATAAGGCTAAATGGGTTTCATGAAGAGATACCATTATTTAATATTAAGTTTTTATATACAATGGGCTTCCCTGATGGCTCAGATTGCAAAAATCTGCCTTCAATGCAGGAGACCTGGGTTCTACCCCTGGGTTGGGAAGATGCCTTGGAGAAGGGAATGGCAACCCATTCCAGTATTCTTGCCTAGAGAATTCCATGAACAGAGGAGTCTGGGGGGCTATAGTTCACGGGGTTGCAAAGAGTTGAACACGACTGAATGACTAAGCACACATATATAACATGCTCTATTCTTCTAGCCTGCTTCTATGTTTTCCTTTTTTAAATTGTGGTAAAATAAAGTTACCATCTTGATTATTTTCAAGTATATGGTTCAGTGCTGATACACTTATAATGTGTAACTATCAGCATCATATCACCCCTATAACTCTTTTCTTCTTGTAAAACTGAAGCTCTGTGCCCCATTAGATAGAAATTCCCTATTAATTCTCTCCCCAAATCCCTAGTAACTATCATTGTACTTTCCATGAATTTGATTATGTTAAGAGCCTCATATATGTGGAATCATACAGCATTTGTCTTTTTGTGACAGGTACATTTGTTCCACTTAGCATAATGTCTTCATGGTTCAACCACATTGTATTAATGGCATATGGCAGAATTTCCTTCCTTTTAAAGGTTGAATAATACTCCATTGTACATATATAACACATTTTGTTTATTCATTCATCATTTACATTGCTTCTACCTCTCTGCTGTTTTTGTGAATAAGGCTGCAATGAACATGGGTGTACAAAAATCTCTTTGAAACCCTGCTTTCAATGCTTTTGGATATATACTGAGAAGTGGAATTGCTAGGTTATATGGTAATTCTAGTTTTAATTTTTCAAGGAACCACCATTTTCCACAGTGGTTGTACCCTTTTCAATCCCTACCAATAATGAACAGGGTTCTAATTTTTCCATATCCTCAGCACCACTTGTTACATTCTGTTTTTTTAAACAGTGGTCACTCTAATGTGTGTGATGGCTACACACATGGGTGGTATCTTACTGTAGTTTTGATTAGAATTTCCCTAATGACTGATAATGTTGGACATCTTTTCATATGCTTATTGATCATTTTTATATCCTGTTTGGAGAAATGGTGATTCAAGTCCTTACTTTTGATTCCAGTTTTTTTTTTTCTCTTTCATTGTTGCTGTTGCGTTTTAGGAGTTCTCCATATATTCTGGATATTAATCCTTTATAAGATAGATGATTTGCAGGTATTTTCTCCCATTCCGTGGGTTTCCCTTTCACTCAGTTGATTGTTTCTACTATCTTACTTCCTTGCTTATATTTTAAAGTTAACTAATTCATAGTTTTATTTGCATATGTTTTTCAATATTTTCCATCACATTACCACTATATTTAATAATTAAATAGAAAAACATTTTAGAAAAATTTTCCTGACAAATATTTTCTGTATATCAAACACAACTACCTTCTATTTCGGGTTATAAATTAAAATCTTATCTTCTTAAGATTATACCAAGGAGAAAAAGGCACTGAAAGGCCCATATTATTACAAGAAAGCTCTATATCAGCCTGCAAAAATTAAAATTAAAACCTCCAAATGGTTCGAGACCAAGGTCTTCTTTCTTGTTGATTATGCCAGTAATCTAATTTTGTTGATTATTCCAGTAATCTAATTATCTCTCTTCTAATTTGGGGTGCTCATTGAGATGTCCTAGAGTAAAAAGATCCAATAGAATTCCTCTTTTTGCTCTCTATCCCCACAAAGCCCTAGAGCTAAAAGAAAGGAAAAAGTCAATATCTCTCAGCATCCATGATAACTCCTTCTAAAAAGAGAACCCACCAAAACCTTTTCCACCCTTCAAATACATGACCATTTGCCCATGTTTAAACACGGCTGACTGACAATGCTGAACTCTTAGCAGATTTCTTCATCTGCATGGTATCACTCGTTTCTTCAAAATGCTTTTATGGCTTTCTAATAATCTGGGTCCTTGCTGTCACTCTGGTCCCAATTCACTCTCCACATAGCCCTCCAAGCTCTAATTTCTCAGATTTTTTCCCCTTTTCCTTGAACGTACAAAACTCCTTGTCTCAGGGCCTTTGCACATATTGCTTCCTGACTCACCCTCATCTTTCACCCCAAATTAGCTAACCTCTATCTGTTTCTGAAGTTTGAGCTTACATGTCACTTCACTGGGGAGATTTTCCTCTACTCCCCAATAGAATAAGTCCTCCTTTTACCCAGAACAAGTTTTATAATTACACAATAAATTTACTTGTGTGATTATCTGCTTAATCTCCCTCACAGATAATAAGCGCTATGAAGGCATCTTGTCGGTTTTGTCTGTATCCAAAGGTACTACTACAGTTAGTTGCAGATAACAGGGGTCCCCACCAATGTTTGTTGAATAAATGAGTAAGTTAATCAGTTCAGAAAATAAACGTGATCCCTCCACTATTCATGACTAGGCACCAATATATTTTCACATGCTCTTCATCCTTACCTGTTTAATTTTCTTTTTCTCCCAATAAAAATATACCACCAGCAGACATCTAAGTGAAAAAATTCTTAAACCTGCTCTCCTACTGGAGTTAGAATGTAATCACTCATATTTATTAAAATGAGTACATACAGCAGAGAAGGCAATGGCAACCCACTCCAGTGTTCTTGCCTGGAGAATCCCAGGGACGGCGGAGCCTGGTGGGCTGCTGTCTATGCAGTACCACAGAGTCGGACACAACTGAAGCGACTTAGCAGCAGCAGCAGCAGCAGCAGTACATACACAACTCACATATACCTAATATGGAAAAAGTTATAAAGGATTCTTTTCTACAGTTCCATATTATGAAAGTGAAGTGAAGTCACTCAGTCGTGTTTCGCTCTTTGCGACCCCATGGACTGCAGCCTATCAGGCTCCTCTGTCCATGGGATTTTCCAGGCAAGAGTGCTGCAGTGGATTGCCATTTCCTTCTCCAGGGGATCTTCCCGACCCAGGAATTGAACCCAGGTCTCCCGCATTGCAGGCAGACGCTTTACCGTGGGAGCCATTAGGGATGAACTGCTTACCTAAGGTATTAAAACATTTTTGGAAATTCCTCCAAAAAAATCATTGATAATTCTGTGAAATACTCATCTTATTGCTTTGAAAGAAGCTTAAAAATCATTTTTCATTTTTAAAATAAAGCACGTCAAATTATAAATCATGATAGGCTTTGTATGAAATGAATGATCCTCCATTGGAAAAGTAAAGTCAAAACAAAAAACAGAATCATTAACTCAAAAGTCAGACTATTTAAGCTGACATAGAGCTGGTCTTAGAAGAATTAGAAGTGATAAATTCAAGAAATAACAAAAAAGAGTGGAAACTTTTTCTAAAACGAAAAGTATTTTGAGACTACTCAGTAAGAAACATGTATCTGAAATACTTCTAAAAGGTCACAACCAACAGGTTTTACTCAGAAAGCTTTTAAGGTCAACAGTATTAAGGTTATCGGTTTAGAAAGGAACTTAACTGGTTTCTTTGACGTGGAGATTTATGGATTTATTTGTTTTTGTTTATTTGATGGTGGTGGACATCAGAGTAACAGGAGAGGAATATGAAGAAACAGGCACAAATACAGCTTGCCTAGTCCTTCATTATCTTTTTTACCGAAAAGAACTATCATGTGCTCAGCTGAGTTCCATAATTTCAGTTGTAAAGAGGGAACTAAAATATCTGAATGCTAAGTGACCTGAGTTGGCTTCATAATGATAGGCAAAGCCTAGCACTGTGAAGGGGATCATGAAACTTACTTTCTTGTACACAACAGAGGAAGTGGAATTTACTGGGCTTTCATCATCATGCATCATGACAAGTTCAGAGCTGCTATCGTCCATGACCTCTTGCATGCTGTTCACGCTGCTGCCCTGGCTGCCTGTACTCACAGACATGCTGGGGATGGAATGGTTGCTGCCCAGGCTGTCCAATTCCCTGCTCAGGCTGGTTCCATGTTCACTGTCCTATAAAAATGGGGCACTTGGGTTAAAAAAAAAAATGACTGGAGATAAAGCACCAATCCGTTGACTAAGCTATTAAGTACATTCAGTTCTGCAGTGCCAAGTTGCTTTTCTGCCAAATCTGCAAGAAGAAACTTTTAATGTAGTGGCTCCACTACTCCACCACCATTTTCAGACATCTCCAATTCACTTTGATGCTTTCCTCAAGGGCTATTCTGGACATGGGTCATAAGGCTCCAAATGCTGCTACCCCAGGGCTTTCCCCCGTCATATGCAACTATCACACTGTATTGCTACTTGGTAAGCAGAACTAGCCGGGTCAGTTTTCTAAGAGACTTTCAGGAACTCAAGGTGCTAGGGAAAGACTGCAGGCTACTGAACAGGGGATCTCTAGGAAAGCTACAAACACGGCAGTGGGCACTTGAAGTTCAAAGAGGATAAAAAGTGTTTTCAGAGATTTGACAAGCAATATGCACTTTTTGCAAGTCATTATTGAGAAACTTCATATCTGAGCAGGGATATTAATTCTACTGTCCTGGACAGGTAATTAAATTCTGCCTCCCTCAAGCAATTCTATCAAGCTTACCTCTGTAATCTTATTAAATATATCTGTTAAATAATACTGGTATTCATCACTACTAGTCCAAAGACTACTATTTGAGAATTGCTAAAATAATCGGAACATATAATTTATCCATCACAGTGAGTATCTTTTGATACAAGATTAAGTAATATAATTAAAGCAACTTAGCTCCAAATAAACCCTATTTTCAAAGAACCATACTCTGTACCTACATAACTTTAATGAATTGCTACTTAGCCATGGCAATATAAGGAATCACTGACAAAGGTAATTTGAGTAATTTAAAATGATAGATAATACATTATATTTTAAATAGATTTATTTTCCCAATTAGGGCTCCCAATTAAAGGAGCCCATTTGTATATATGCAATCAAGAGATTTTTATATTCTAGTTCAGCTTTCCGAATTTTATTTTTATAATTATTGATAAAATAATTTTATTTTCTTCTATATTACAAAGTTAAACTAAAATTCATCCTTCATTCTTTCCCTCTTTTTAATCTATTTTTAGAAGAAGAGTCCTTTCTTTTGTTCAAGGCTAATCCCTGCACTAATGCTCTTACTGAGATCCTAATTCCTTAACTGTGTCCCTTTCCTCTATCTTCAACGCCTCTGTCCCGGCTCCTTTCCTTCTGCATATAAGTCTGAAGAGACTTGCCTTATATGTTATGTACCTTTCTACATACTGCCCTTTGTCATTTTTCCTTCTTGACCCAATTTATGAATCTCAAAGTGACCAATTTTCACTATCTTCACTTTCTCACTTCCCACTTATTCTACAACACACAGTAAATGACGATTTTACTAAGGTCATCAAGAAGGTCCTACTTGTAAAACCCAGTTAACACTGTTTTTGGTCCTTGTTTAACCTGACTTCTCTGTGGCATCTGATGGTATTTGTAGCTCCCTCCTTAAAGCTGTGTATACTTGCAACATCTGTGATGCCTTTATCTCCCTGGTTTCCCTTTTCTTATGTGGCATGGACTCTCTTTTCATTCTACATTCAACTACTGATTCATCATCATTTTAATGTCCTTGACCCCCAACCAACTACCCTTTACCCAGACCTCTTTCCTATGTTCTGGATTTGTATTTCCCAATCAAATGCTAGACATCTTTATTCAGGCCTCTTCAACTAATCCTTCTTAAACTATTTAAATGACTTAAACTAAAGTCATCTTTCTGTAAAAACTCCACCAGTACACTGTGTCAATAGCATATGATGCCAAGACCTTAGACTCAGCAGGCATCAAACTGAAATCATCCTAAACCAACTCTTCCTTCTTGGTTCTTCTCTGTTCTTGGTACTAACACACTCTAGTCACTGAAGCACAAATGCTCAGAGTCACCATAAGCTCCCCTTCATCTGTCACTGTCAGTGAGAAGCAGTGTATTATCAAGTTCATCTCTCTAGTGTTTCTCAGTGTTCCTTCTCCCCAATTCCCACGGATACTGCCCTTACTGCCTCTTGCATGGACTATTACCCAGAAAGTTATCCATTCAAATCCATCTTACATTTTGATGCCAGGATAATCTTCCTAAAGCACAGCACGAAAGTGCCCCATAACTGCCTGTGAAAAGTGACCCACCTCTTCACTAATCCTACCAGCAGATGACTTATTCTGTCCCCACTATGGACCCCTACCATGTGCTCTACCTCTGTAACACTGTTCATATTTTATCTTATTATTTTTTCAATGTCTCTTTTGCAACTGTGCATGTCTCTTAAGGCAGAGAACTAATTGTAATACATTGTTATTCCCCAAAGTGTTTTTCATAGCATCCCAGTCCAGAACTTTTTCCCATAGTAGGTACCCTATGAGTGTTTGCTAAAAGAAAATCAACCTACTTCTTCATCTTCCTGTGACTCATTCAAGGGTCCATTTCGTGTCTCTTGGAAAAGGATTTTTTTCATTTTCCGGTATTGTAGGTTATCTAGCTCACGAACAGCATCTTTTGTCCTCTGTATAAGGTCAATAAGGACACGAAGTGGACGGTCTCGTCGAACGAAGTCATGCTGATTAAGGGAAGAGAAAAAAACAGAAACTGATAATGAGGAGACATATTTTTAGGTGCAAGATTAAGATGTAAAAGATAAATCAATGTAAAACAGTTCTGTGGATTTTGCAGAAATAACATACAATTTTCATCTCATGTAGTCTCTTATCTTGTATAAATCTCATAAAGTGATAATCATGTTTTTTCTCTTCTTCCTCAAGCCACGTTTTGTGGACTTGTCCTAGAATTTACTTGAGAATTCTTGAGGTTTACTTTGCCATGCAAGTAATAACAATGACTAGAACTTTAAATAGTAGCTGAGAGCTTGAGACTTTCAAACCTGAAACTATGTAATAAGCAAAAGCAATGCAGAGTATAGAATATGCTTGTTATAATCTGCCTCAATCCTCTTTCTCACCCTACACTACACTTTTAAAGACAGACTTCTGAATATTTTGTTTTCTATTTCTGTGGTCATATACAGCGTATGCTTGAAAATGTGGCAATTATTCCATTTATCTCAGAGGTCAGAATTTTGGGAACTTCATCTTCCCTTTACAGAGCTGTACAATGAGAAATAAGGCAAAAGGGTCTCCAAGGGGTTAAAATATTCACCCCAAGTCCATAAGCTTTTCTTGCTGTAAACAGACTTCACTTTCAATATTATCAATGATCGTTAACACACGTTCTGGTTTCCTGATTTCTCAGACAACAGCAGTTTAGAATGAGGGAACAAAAGTAGAACAGAGGACTGAGAACTGTTAGAGTTACTTGTTGCCAAAAAAAGAGTGTTGAAAAGGTATCTGACCACCTGACAGTAAAGAGAAGGAAATTCCATGGTTAACACACCAAGCAACCAATCAACCAAATAAAAACGAACCAGGGTTTGTGGACTATTTTGTAAAGGGGCAACTGTCCTTCATACACTTTTTTTATACTCCCAAGATTTCATGAAATGCTATTATTTCTGAGTAATCAAGAAGTGGCATTATATTCATTATACTTTCTTGAGGAAGGCAGAGAAGCATATCATGTATTTTGATAAGATCACCACACAAAATGATCAAAAGGAGGAGGAGGAAATTTTGCTTTCTATAGTTTCAGTTATGTGGAAAATTCGCTTATGTGAAATTATAATTAGAATATATTGGAAAATGAGGTATTAATGTGGTAGGCCTCAGATGATGGAATGGGTTTAATTTCTTTATAAGTTAAACAGATATAAAAGAGGAGCAGGACCACGTGAGAAAAAAAATTCTGTATGTCTTGCAGTTCTTCACTCTGACTTTGCTGTCCAGGGAATTGTGGCTTTTCCTCCTATTTTAATAAAATATCTCTTTCTCTGCAAAGAGTCCTTTCTGAAAATGAAACACCATTCCTGGAAGGAAGAGTAGCTTGCATATTTGAAGAGGAGAATGCAAGGGAGAAAGCAAAATTATTTGGCTACTTCAGTGCTTATAATTAGACAAGAATAAATCAGTCTCTAGTAAACTTCAAGCTATAACCTAGGATACTGAATTTTAGAGAAGTAGCTCTTAGTATGGAGAAGGCAATGGCACCCTACTCCAGTACTCTTGCCTGGAGAATCCCATGGACGCAGGAGCCTGGTGGGCTGCAGTCCATGGGGTCGCGAAGAGTGGGACACGACTGAAGCGACTTAGCAGTAGTAGCAGCAGCAGCAGCAGCTCTTAGTAATTCTTTTATTTCCAAGGTGAGGAATTTTAGGCCCAGAAGGGTTAAGTGATTCACCTAGCTAAACAATGGAAGAGCTAGAATGGCCACCCAGGTTTCTTTATTTGGGAGTTTGTTTTCTGGTGGTCTACCACAGAGTTGATCATGGTATTAACTGTGACAGACACTGTGACCTATTTATCCTTCATTTCAATCACTTTTCCTTGCCTTTCTTTCTTGAAAGTAGTAAAAAGTATAAGACCTGGATTCCACCTTTCTTTGCAGGTATAATTAGCAATGTGACCAAGTTCTGGCCAAATTCTGAGATATAGGCAGAAACCCCAGAGGAAGGCTTTGTTTTCCAGGATACTCTTTGTCCTGCCTCCTTTCTCCTGCCTGGAATAAAGTTTGAGTTCCGGAAACACAGGAGCCATTTTGTGACCAAGAAGACAAAAGTCAAGTGCAAAGAATGGTAAAGTGGAAGACAGGAGGAGCTACTGAGCTGCTTACAGGTCTGGACTGCTTCTAACACCTCCTTTTCTAAATCCTGGATTTCTTATTGTGGGAGGTAATTAAACCTTAAAATACTTCAAAACTGATACACCCAATGTCTTAAAAACATCTCACAGCCTCCATTGTAAAGTCTGGCCTGAACAGTCAGTTTCTGATTGAATTTCTAGGCTCCACTCTAGTCACTCCTATTCCCTGTTCCACCCAATGCAGTGTACTTGTAGATCATTCTTGTCTCTGCCATGGGTTTTGCACCTGCATGTCTTTTTCCCTGTTGTTCTCTCTGCCTGCAATCCCATGTCTTCACTGTTCTCCAAACTCATACAGTTGAAAGGTTCTCAGATCATTTTCAAACAATGCTTTCATTGTTCTTGGAAATATGTTTACTTTAAACATTTAAATAATACAGAGACAGCAATAAAAGATAGTAAAAGAAAATAAAAATTCTGCCATCCAGAAATTAATATCATTTTAGACACTTTCCCTCTCTCTCTCTCACTCTCTCAGAATGATGGATATTCAGAAATAATTTTACATGAGAAACTTATTACACATAGTAATTTTAAAAATAATTTATTAAATTAAGGTATCTTTGAATTTCATAGAATTAGAGGAGTCTGAAGTAAGATGACTGCTTAATGTTAGTTAAAATTTCTTCACCAAGAGCTACCAGTTCCTAAAAGGCCCTCTAAAGTTAAGGGGGAAAAAAAAGATCATGTAAAGCTTTAAGAGATTAGAGTTACTTAAAAAATATTTTCAATTTAAGAACTGTTATTGACTATCTACCCTGAAAAACAAGAAAATCAGTACATTTACATTTCTTTCCTACCCCTACTTCTTTCTAGATACATTATTATGTTCACATTGTTAATACATCTACTGTCAATGTGTATAACATTTACATTCTGCTTTTTAATCACAGCAATGATTTTATTGTAGTTCTCTATTTAATTCTTTGTGAAGGTGACATTTTAACATCAGGAAGAAAATGTTTGGAAAAGATGGATTATTTTAAAAATATTTGGGAATAATTAGAAAGCCAACTGGAAGAAAAAAAAAAAGTTGAATTCCTTATAACAAATTTCTGTATCTCCCCCCAAAATCCCAGAAAAAAGAATGTCAAAAGTGAAGTAAGAAAATAATATCTGTAAGATTTACTACAAATTAACAAGGGAAAAGCCCTCAGACAAATGAGAAAGATCAACAGAGAGTTCACAGAAGAGGAAATAGAAATGGCTTGTCAATGTAAGAAAGACAATCTAATTCATAAAACTTAAAATGACAGTGAGAAAAGTTTTCCACTGAACTGATTAGAAGGTCAAAAAGTCTTAGTATTCATACTTTGCTAACAGGACCATAAATTGGGCCATCCTCTTTGGAGAAAAATTGGCAACACCTTTTTAAATTTAAAATTCACATTCCATTTGATTAGCAATTTCACTTCTAGGAATTTATTCTTTGGATATCTGTATATACAGGTACAAACTGACACATGTGTACGGATATTTATTGTAGAACAGTTTGTAACAGCAAAAGACTGTCAACACCATAAATGAATTGGTTATAAAAACAACCATCCATCTGACTATATAATGGAGTCCTTAGAGATGATGAGATAGTTCTGCATGTAGTAACATGGAACAATACACAAAACACACTAAAACTTAAAATATTCAGGGTAGAACAGTTTGCTACCATTGGTTCAAAATTTTAAAAGGATATTTACTTCCATACGCATAGAATATTTCTAGAAGGATGTGTACAAAATTGGCAGCAGTGGTTGCTAACTCTACAGAAGGGCCTTGAATGGGAAGGTTTTCTCTTTTTATTCTCTCTCTTCCACTGTATTTTTATCTTTTGAAATTTGTATTGGCTATTCAAAATGAAGAATGTAGTCTCTTTACCATGCTAAACAAACACACAAACTAGTAGTGAATGAATAAATAAATGAATATTGGAGAGCAAACTTAAATTCAATGATCACCACCAGTTCTTTCACAGGTTTCTCCAGTCCCTAATTCACTCTTTCTTCTCTTTTTGTTTCATTGAGAGACTGGTTGGATTTCCTTATCAAGCAATTGAGAAAAAGCTTTTAAGAAAGGAAAACTGCTTAAAATTTGTGAGGCTTGAAAATGTCCAGCTGCATTTATAATTAAAGAGCACCTTAGCTGGGTCACAAATCCTTGGTTTACATTTTCTTTTTCTTAGAACTTTGTAAATACTGTTATACAGTTTTCTGGCTTTGAGTGCTTCTGAAGAGGTAGATCTGAAGCCAACTGGTTTTTCTAGCCCCAGATAAATTTTTTTCAGCCGATTATGAATCTTTCTTTATCCTTTGAGTTTAGAAACTAGATACAGGTAGGATTTTGATCACTGAAGATCAGTTTCAACTCCGTAGAAATGCCCTGTCTTAAACAGCAGCCCCTGTCACTCTTTATCCCAGTCCTGGCTTTATTTTTTATGACATTATATCAAATTATTTTTTACTCCTGCATTAGAATATAGGTTCCAGGAGGGCAGGGACTATCTTTATCTTTGTACTACTGTATGATTTTCAATGTTTAGAACAGTGCTTGGCACCAGGTAGACAATCAGTAAACATCATTGACTAAATGTTAGGCTTACTTGATTTGGTCCACGAAATCAAATAAAGAGTAAATCAGGGGACTTCCCTGGTGGTCCAGTGGCTAAGACTCTGTGCTCCCAAGGCAGGGGGCATGGGTTTGATTTCTCATCAGGGAACTAGAGCCTACGTATCACAACTAAGATCTGGCATGGACAAGTATACATGTGTGTCTGTGTGTGTATACATATATGTGCGTGCGTGTGTGTATACACTTAAGTAAATCAAATAAAATAAAGATCTTAACATTAATTTTCAAAAAGTATATCTTCAAGTATATCTTTAAATATCTTCTACTCCATGTGTTTTGCTTTCTTTTTTTAGGAATAATAGGTTGAAATATATATCTCCTCTGCCTTCCACATGTCATCTTTTCTATAATCATCTTTAGAAATTTTTCTTCTTCATTTAATTTTATTTCCCTTGGGCTACCCATCATTGGAAATACCCTACATGGGTGTGTTTATTATAGTAGTTTGTTGTTTATGATATGATTTGATATGATATGATCTATCTTTAAATTTTTCTCTTTCATTTTCTTTTTCTACCTCTGCCCATTTGTTTTTTATATCCTCTTGTTGTCTGTTGCCATATCATCTTTGAAGGCTTGTAGTATCTTCTTTTTTGAGGCAATTTTTTTTTTGCTTTATAATTTCTAAAGCAAATTTATAATTTTTTTGCCTCTTTTTTTCTTTCTCTAAACTGCTGTTTGTGTCCTGTATTTATAAATCTTTGCCTATTTCAAAGTAATAAAGACACTGTCTTGTGTTTCTGGTATTCTATTGTTTATAGTTCATGTTTGGAACATGTGATAATTCTACACCAAAAGAGAATAAGGTAAAGTCCATTGCCTTGTTGCTTGTCACCATATTCCTGTGACCTGTTATTCACAAGAAGAAAAAACTTAATTTTGGGTAGAAAAGCTAGTCAGCTTCAGACCTACCTCTTCAGGATACTCAAAGCCAGAAAATAACAGAATAAGATTTCTGAGAAAAAGAAAATATAAACCAAGAATCTGTGATACTTAGCCAACGTGCAATTATAAAGGCAGCTGACATGTTTAAGCTTCACAAATTTAGGCAATATAATTCTGAGGTTTTCTTAAAACAAAGTAAGAAACAAAAAAAGACTGGAAAATACACATGCAGAAAAAGATGAAAGAAACCTGGACTATTCTGTGGCCAATAAAAGACATTTATATTGTAAAAAAAAAAAAACTCCCACATACTTCATTGATATTAATGGAACACTGCCTATGAACACAGAGCCTATAATACAAAGTTACATGAAAACAGATGCTCAAAAATGCTATATTTAAATCAAATGAATGCAGTTAACACAATAATTTTGTCACCAACATGTATGATGTAACACTACATAAATATCTGTCTTATTTATTTATCACATATCTTCACTGCCTGATGATTTGGCAACAACCTAACTGAAAGCTTAGAGTTGGTATCTGAACCACTGGCAGACTCTGTCCTGAAAACTTTGAATTAAAGTTCAGGCGGATATTAGTCACTGGAACATCACAGTGATGACCAGAGCAAGGAGAAATGTTCTTTGTCATAAGGCAAAAAAGGTGGGTGGGGTGGGGGGCAGAAAAAGGGAAAAGTTGGAGGGAAAAGTATCCACGAGGAATATATAGCGTATCAGTTCAGTTCAGTTCAGTCGCTCAGTCGTGTCCAACTCTTTGCGACTCCATGCACTGCAGCACGCCAGGCCTCTCTGTCCATCACCAACTCCTGGAGTTTACTCAAACTCATGTCCATTGAGTCGGTGATGCCATCCAAGCATCTCATCCTCTGTCGTCCCCTTCTCCTCTCACCTTCAATCTTTCCCAGCATCAGGGTCTTTTCAAATGAGTCAGCTCTTCGCATCAGGTGGCCAAAGTATTGGAGTTTAGGCTTTAGCATCAGTCCTTACAATGAATATTCAGGACTGATTTCCTTTAGGATCCAACTTTAGGTTGGATCTCATTGCTGTGCAAGGGACTCTCAAGAGTCTTCTCCAACACCACAGTTCAAAAACATCAATTCTTTGGTGCTCAGCTTTCCATATAGTCCAACTCTCACATCCATATATGACTACTGGAAAAACCATAGCTTTGACTAGACCATTGTTGGCAAAGTAATGTCTCTGCTTTTTAATGTGCTGTCTAGGATGGTCATAGCTTTTCTCCCAAGGATCAAGTGTCTTTTAATTTCATGAATGCAATCACCATCTGCAGTGATTTTGGAGAACCCCCCCAAAAAGTCTGTCACTGTTTCCCCATCTATTTGCCATGAAGTGATGGGACCAGAAGCCATGATGTTAGAGCCAACGTTTTCACTCTCCTCTTTCACTTTCACCAAGAGGCTCTTTAGTTCTTCTTCACTTTCTGCTGTGGTGTCATCTGCATATCTGAGGTTATTGATATTTCTCCCGGAATTCTTGATTCCAGCTTATGCTTCTCATCTAGTCCAGCATTTCTCATGATGTACTCTGCATATAAGTTAAATAAGCAGGGTGACAATATACAGCCTTGACGTACTCCTTTCCCTATTTGGAACCAGTCTGTCGTTTCATGTCCAGTTCTAACTGTTGCTTCTTGACCTGCATACAGGTTTCTCAGGAGGCAGGTCAAGGGGTCTGGTATTCCCATCTCTTGAAGAATTTTTCACAGTTTGTTGTGATCCACACAGTCAAAGGCTTTGGCATAGTCAATAAAGCAGATGTTTTTCTGGAACTCTCTTGCTTTTTCAATGATCCAATGGATCTTGCCAATTTGATCTCTGGTTCCTCTGCCTTTTCTAAATCTAGCTTGAACATACAGTGATAATCTTGCTACTTCTATGCCTAGCTACTGTCTCTGGACTTTAAAAGACAAGGCCTATGTTCTAATCCACTTTGTCATGATGAGCTGCCACAGGAATGATTTACTATATTTCATTACAGTTCAGTTCAGTTCAGTCGCTCAGTCGTGTCCGACTCTTTGCGACCCCATGAATTGCAGCACGTCAGGCCTCCCTGTCCATCACCAACTCCCGGAGTTCACCCAAACTCACATCCATCGAGTCAGTGATGCCATCCAGCCATCTCATCCTCGGTCGTCCCCTTCTCCTCCTGCCCCCAATCCCTCCCAGCATCAGAGTCTTCCAATGAGTCAGCTCTTCACATGACGTGGCCAAAGTACTGGAGTTTCAGCTTTAGCATCAGTCCTTCCAAAGAACACCCAGGACTGATCTCCTTTAGAATGGACTGGTTGGATCTCCTTGCAGTGATTTTGGAGCCCCCCAAAATAAAGTCTGACACTGTTTCCACTGTTTCCCCACATGACTTTAAATCCCCCTCCTCAAATATAAATTTGAAAAATTACCTGTAACAGTTCTGCTGATGTTGGCCTTTCCTGAGGCATTTTCTGCAAGCAGTAATCAACAAATCTCCTGAAGGGATCTGTCCTGTGTGTGCAAATACATTGAAAGAAAATAAAATCAGAGTCTGTAGAACATACTGATCACTTTAAATAATTTTTATCCAAGGGAAAACTTTTTGTTTTGGGAGGTTTTTATTAAAACACTTTGGAGTGTCAGGAGAACTGGCCCATTTTCAAGTTTGAGGTATCTAAAATTAATTCTTTAGGATAATGAATGTGGACAGTTTCAAGTCAGTCAACTCGTAAACGTATCTTATGATATAAGCAAAGTCAAATTGTAATATATCTCAGAAAATGAAAAATACTATATTTATATAAAACAATTTCGTATACATTTTTCTCTCCAAAGATAACAGCTCTCATAAGTCTAAAGCCTATATTCTTCACGACAAATTGGTAACTCTTTCATCACCCACAACCTATAACCAGGTAGTAAAACTTGAAGCATAAGGGACAGAGAACCTAGGAGGATGCTCTCTGGATGAAAATGCCTTCTCTCTAGAAAATTTCATTCTGTCTACTCTTCTTGGACATTGCCCTTTTACAATAGCTCTGTGATTCTAACAATTATTAAAATGTTATAATTTTCAGAGAGGGCACTTTATCCTTGCTGACAAATGATTATAATGAGATGATCAATATAAGACCATCATGACTTAGAGACTAGACTTGTTAGGAAGGTAGCAGGGCATATATGTACCTGCTAGAATTTCAGTTACTACATATATTAATAACACAGTACAAGCCATAGTGAGGGCAGAAATACTGTGTGTGTGTAAAAAGTTCAGGCTTATAAAGCATCAGTGTCTGTTATCATAGCATACAACGAAGGAATGAAATGCTTCTAAGTCAGATATTTAAAACATAGTTTAGTGAAAGTGCCAAAAACATATGGTGATTTTCTTACAGATTTAAAACGACAGCTCAGCCTTACCATTCATTAGACTGTAACGTGGGGGAGTCATTCTGGGCAATGTGATATAAGGCACTCATGGCATTCATGTTGAAAAGAGGGGGCTTCCGTTCCGCTGAAAGAAGAGAAACACAATAAAGCAGTTCTTGAAAGACATTAGGCAGATGGAGAAATAAGGAACTGTGAGCAAAGCTTGGCCACTAGCTTGCTATTATCATCATGCTGCATAATCCACTTATTGTAATCTCTAAGGTTGCTCAGGATAGCCATTCAAAAGAAGCTGCTGGTCATCTTAAAGTACACTAGAAAAGCTCCAAACAGAATCCATTTCAAGAAAGTAAAAAAATTTTTCCTATGGATCTTCAAAAAGTTGAACTTTGTTTTCCTACAATAGGTATGAACATCTTTGTGTGTTGTTTTATTTCAAATAAAAATGTGTATTCATTGAAAAAAAATAGAAAGCAGAGCAGTTGAATTAAAAAAAAAAGATTATGGAACATCTTAATCATCACCAACAGAGTACGGAAGATAGAGTAATTCAATCCAATAAACACCATTTGAGGGCTCATCCAGACCAATGAAGTGGTACAAGTAGGGGTGGAGGGGAAAAAGGAGGATAAATGTAAGCAAGGTTTGGTCCATCCATTTTCTAAGGAGATACTCACTGAGTCAGTTGCTTCTTTGTAAAATACATACTCCACTTCAGCCCATTGTGAACTCCTCTTTGGAATTTCTATTACTCTTTTAGTAGAGTGCTCACTTGGCATGCACTCTCCTATTGCATTTACATAAACATACACATCTTTCCTCTCAACACAAATCATAAACTCTTAAGAGCAAGATCTTATAACCTTAATACTCTTGTTCTTTTATTTATTCTCTAGCATATGTAATAAGATGCTATTCAAATATTAGGTGTTCCGCTTATTGATCAAAGGAAAGAAACAAGGTTCTAGTTCTTAGCACAGTTAATTTTACGCTATTTACTAGTTATGTCACAGAAGATAAATCACTATCTTGTTCCACGTGCTTATCCTAATGGATTCTTGATATAGTTCCACTCTGTAATTCATAATCTGATCTCAGGTTTCATCAGAGCATCTTGGTTTTTAAGTAAAGATTTAACCACTTTAAAAAAAGTGAATCCAGCTTATTCTATGTAAATTCTAAGAAACAGAACAAGAAATAAGGGCAGGGAACAAGAAGTTTCACGTAAGACATTTTTTACTCATAGAAGGAAGAACTTCTGAAAAACCAGAGTGGTAAAACAAAACAAAAAAACCCCATGAAACCCAGAATGAATAATGTTGAGATAGTGAACTTTAAGCTATCGGCAGAGTTCCAGTAGAAGCCAACTATACTTATCAGTGATCCTCTGGAAGGGCCTCTTATATTCTTAACTGAATGATCTCTGATATCTTTGAAATGTGACAGTCTATGATTTGATAAGTATTTTTGATTAACTTCTCAATAGGATACTTTACACTTACCAGATATCAGTATTATAGGGACATGGACTGTTAACAAGTGGAAATTTGAAAGTTGCAGTGTGGACAAAAGGATTTTATACCTGTTTCAAGCATGGAAGGCAAAAAAAAAAAAAGTCTCAGGTTTATTTTATTTATCAGGAGGTAGATCTGAGAAAGTTTTTAGAGCTTGGCCTTCTGACAACTTTAAGTATTTGAAGCCATGTGGAAGCAGGAACTCATCATGTAACCATCAATGGATTCCCACTGTTCTTAGGACAAAGTCTAGATTCTTAAACAAAGTCTCCTGGCCTTTACTAACATGGCCCTGGCTACTTCCAGCACATCATTTTGAGGAGAAATTTTCCCCCATTCTCATGCATCTGTTGCTTCACTGAAAGAACCAAGGTCAGAGCCTTTCACACATGTTGCTTTCTCTGTCTGGTCTCCCTTTTCACTTTTGTTCCTTATACTTTACCTGGCTAATTCTTCCTAATCCTTCAGGTCTCACCTTAAATAAAGTTGCATTTCTGCATTAGTTTAATACATATTTATTCAAGGCTTTTTATATGTTCACAATCTGTTCCTTAGGGAACCTCTGAAGACTAGGTGTCCCACTAGATTTTGTCACTGCAAATTATATTTTAACTTTTTACCACCTATCACAACCATAACTAGTTATGTAATTCTTTATTTAATGTGTATCTTCCTTGCTAAATTTCATTAGGGACAATGTCTATTATGTTCATCTCTGCATTCTCACTGCTGAGTATAACATCTGGTATACATTTTTGGTGGCCCCAAAATACCTCTAAAATAAATAAATAAAGGTTAAGCAAATTAAGACAAAGAAGAAACTTTGTTAACAAAGAATCTTTGTGCAGCAAGAAGTCACAAAGATGACTGAGAAGTGACTAACTCTTGGGGCTTACATCAGATACTATGTGGTGGCTTCATTCACTATTAGAACAGTAGGAATCTTCTCACCGGCCAAAGAAACACAATTCAGACTGCTCAGAACATGAAATTGCACAGGAGAAACAGTAAGGAAGGGAAAATAGAAGAAGAACAAAGGAGAAATTTAGAAAGAGGAGGATGAAGGAACAACAAAATCCAATTCAATTATGATAAGGCTCCAAGATCTGCCTTTTCAAATAGACCTCAGTGTCTCTTCAATAATCCTGTGCATTTTATAAAGATAGTACTTGTATTTCAATTTTTAAAAAGATTTTAAAATGGAAGAAGCTCTGCAAGACTAAATATATCCCTATCCCCTCAACATACATTACTACATTCATTTATTAACACAAACAGTGAGTGGCAATAAGAAAGTGAATGGAAGAAGAATATTCCAGGCAGAGAAACTATGTAACATTTATGTCCTCCTGCCCCCATTCCTTGGAGAATTCATTTCTGAAAAGTCAATTCCCTATCAATGCTGATGAACCATTTGCCAGCTTCTACCATGATCTGTGCTGGTGAACTAAGCGTCTGTAGATTAAACAGAAAAGCGTCAGATTAACCTATTCTTGAAATAATCTCAAAAAATAAAGTATCTGGTGACTGGACAATTTTAATGTCCAAGAATTTTCCAAGGATGCATGAATTTAACTAGTTTTTTTTCAGTGGAAGATCAAGTTAGCAAAGAGAATTTGTAAAACAGGTTTAACGGCTTGATCCAGGAAAGAGGGATGGTGCCAGTAAAAGTATCATCTTCTTGCTTTCTGATAATACCTCAGTGATTCAATGTACAGATTAGGGGCCTTCTTAAGAATATGCAATTCTACAGAAGAGATATCATAATAAAAGGGGACAAAACATTATTCAGTCACTACAACTTGTACTGTAATTTCAACATTAAAAGCACAATTTAGAGTATACTGTCTGTATGTGAAATTTCATTAAACCTCAAACACACAGAAAACTTAGAAAAATTATTGCTTAGGATTATATATGCAGCAGTTTAATCATCTTTCATTTAAAAAAATAAATTTCTTTTATGTGTCCATTAACAAGACTAATGCAGAAGGAAACGGCAACCCACTTTAGTATTCTTGCCTAGAGAATCTCATGGACACAGGAGCCTGGTGGTTTATAGTCCATGGGGTCACAAAGAGTCAGGCATGATTGAGTGACTGAACAACAACAATAGACTAATGCCAAGGAAATAGAGATGTTATGGTAAAGTTGTCAAAAAGGTACTTGTATGGTTTATTACATTACCAATATAATATGTTTTGAATAACTGCTGAGAACTTTAATATCCTTGGTAACAATTTTATTTTATGAATATTAACTGAGCATGTACTATCATCCTTCTCCGAATCTGTCATTAACAATAAGTTGCATTGCAATTCAAGATGCACCACTATTTTATGTATAACTTAGAATAAAATGCTGCCAATTATAATCATGAAATGCTGTTGCCTGTAAAATATCTTTCTATTTAAAGAGATGTTAAAATGTAAATTAAAAATTTGATGAAATATCACATATATTACTAGGATTGTGCTGAGGATGCCTAACATTTACTGAACACATACTATACACAAGATTTAATAATAAGCACATTAAGTCCATATTTTCATTTAATCCCAACAATCTGCATAAGGTAGGGGATCTTATTAGGCAAATTTCATAGAGAGTTAAAACATCTTGAACAAAGTCATACAACTAAGAAATGGCAGAGCTGGCATTAGAACTCAGGTTTATCTTCTTTACAACAGAGCGTGGGTGCTCTCAGGCATAATGTGATACTGTCATCTATCAATTTGAAGGAATAGCTGCCATGGAGGATAAGACAATTTGAGAGAAAGTTACTTTGTTCTTTGATTCAGTAAGTTCAGTTCAGTCACTCAGTCATGGCCGACTCTTTGTGACCTCATGAACCGCAGCACGCCAGGCCTCCCTGTCCAATGCCAACTCCCGGAGTCTACTTAAACCCATGTCCATTGAGTCAGTGATGCCATCCAAGCATCTTATCCTCTGTTGTCCCCTTCTCCTCCCACCTTCAATCTTTCCCAGCATCAAGGTCTTTTCAAATGAGTCAGCTCTTCGCATCAGGTGGCCAAAGTACTGGAGTTTCAGTTTCAACATCAGTCCTTCCAAAGAACACCCAGGACTGATCTTTAGGATGGACTGGTTGGATCTCCTGGCAGTGCAAGGGACTGCTAAGAGTCTTCTCCAACACCACAGTTCAAAAGCATCAATTCTTTGGCACTCAGCTTTCTTTATAGTCCAACTCTCACATCCATACATGATACTGGAAAAACCATAGCCTTGACTAGATGGACCTTTGTTGGCTGTAATCACTTTATAAAAGGCAATCAAAGTTAGGTTGATATAGAGAGAATGTTGTTATATATATTTCAATTTAAAAAGGTAAAATCAGAAATTAAGCACATACAAGGGACTCTCAAGAGAGGAAATACCAAGTTATCTCCTGGAACCTGTAGCTATTTTGCCAATATCCACTGCTGTTTGAAACTCCAGTCATTATTACATCTACAGCATATTAAAAAGCAGAGACATTACTTTGCCTACAAAGGCCTGAAGAGTCAAAGCTATGGTTTTTCTAGCTGTCATATACAGATGTGAGAGCTGGACGATAAAAAAAGGCTGAGCGCCAAAAAACTGATGTCTTCAAAATGTGGTGCTGGAGAAGACTCTTGAGAGTCCCTTGGATTGCAAGGAGATTCAACCAGTCAGTTCTAAAGGAAATCAACCCTGAATATTCACTGGAAGGACTGATGCTGAAGCTCCAATACTTTGGCCACCTGACATGAAAAGCTAACTCATTGGAAAAGACCCTGATGCTGGGAAAGATTGAATGCAGGAGGAGAAGGGGATGACAGAGGATGAGATGGTTGGATGGCATCACCAATTCAATGGACAAGAATCTGAACAAACTCTGGGAGATGGTGACGAACAGGGAAGTCTGGCATGCTGAGGTCCATGGGGTCGCAAAGAGTCAGACATGATTGACTGACTGAACAACAACATATCTACATAGTATAAAAACTGATGTGATGATGATCTTGAATCATCATAAAAGGGTATGTGTCAAATCCATGTTATAGTTTAAATAGATTTAGGTAAGAAAAAACTTGTTAAAACAATGGGTGGGCACTAATCAGCTGTAATGTTCAACTCGGGGGACAACCTTGTAAAGCGCTGTAAGTGAGGAGGTGCTACTATAGTTTCAGTGTTACAAGTAAAATTTTGATTCATTTTAGAACATAAATGACAAAATAGGAATAATCCTTTCTTCTAAAAAATAGGTAGATGTAACTTCCTCTTCTATTCTCCAAAATTTAATATTCTGAAATGATATCTCTTACATCTATTAGTACACATGTATACTCATAAACAACATATAAAGTTGCTTGTAAAACTTTCATAATCAGTATCATACTGTATCTATACTCTTGTGACATTTTTTGTTCATTCAGTGTTGTGATCTGAGATTTATCCATGATGACACATGTAGATCTAGCTCATCCTTAACTGTGATATAGTAATTCATAATTAATTCAGTCATTCTTAGGATAAGAATTTAGGTTGTTTCCAACTATTCTTGCTTCTACAAACAAGGTTGAAGCCTTCCACATTTTCTAGTGTATATATATAAAATTTCTAAAGTGTATACTTAGAAGTGTTGAGTCACTGACACTCATCAACCTTACCAGATGTTGCCAACTTGCTCTCCAACATGGTTATACCAATTTATACTCCTATCAATAGTGTTTGGGAATTCCTGTTTCTTTAGCAGCCTCCCATCTGGCTTTAAAAAATTATACCAATCTGATAAATATGAAATGGTTTTACTTTGCATTTCACTGAATACTAATGAGGTGGAGTATCTTCTGATGTTTGTTGTCCATTTATGCTTTCTTTTCAGTGCTAACTCCTTGATCATACTCATTGCGCATTTTTCTGCTGGCAGTTTGTTGTTTTCTTTTTAATAAAGAAATTTGGTAAAGAAGTCATGAGAGTTCCTCAGAAATTCGGGGCCAATACTCTGTTAGTTATGTTTCAACTACTTTCCATTAGTCTATACGTAAAGTAATGCTCAAAATTCTTCAAGCCAGGCTTCAGCAATACCTGAACTGTGAAATTCCAGATGTTCAAGCTGGTTTTAGAAAAGGCAGAGGAACCAGAGATCAAATTGCCAACATCTGCTGGATCATGGAAAAAGCAAGAGAGTTCCAGAAAGACATCTATTTCCGCTTTATTGACTATGCCAAAGCCTTTGACTGTGTGGATCACAATAAACTGGAAAATTCTGAAAGAGATGGGAATACCAGACCACCTGACCTGCCTCTTGAGAACCTGTATGCAGGTCAGGAAGCAACAGTTAGAACTGGACATGGAACAACAGACTGGTTCCAAATAGGAAAAGAGTACATCAAGGCTGTATAATGTCACCCTGCTTATTTAACTTATATGCAGAGTACATCATGAGAAACGCTGGGCTGGAGGAAGCACAAGCTGGAATCAAGATTGCCGGGAGAAATATCAATCACCTCAGATATGCAGATGACACCACCCTTATGGCAGAAAGTGAAGAACTAAAGAGCCTCTTGATGAAAGTGAAAGTGGAGAGTGAAAAAGTTGGCTTAAAGCTCAACATTCAGAAAACGAAGATCATGGCATCCAGTCCCATCACTTCATGGCAAATGGATGAGGAGACAGTGGAAACAGTGTCAGACTTTATTTTGGGGGGCTCCAAAATCACTGCAGATGGTGACTGCAGCCATGAAATTAAAAGATGCTTACTCCTTGGAAGGAAAGTTATGACCAACCTAGACAGCATATTAAAAAGCAGAGACATTACTTTGTCAAAAAGGTCTGTCTAGTCAAGGGTATGTCTTTTCTAGTAGTCATGTATGGATGTGAGAGTTGGACTATAAAGAAAGCTGAGTGAAGGAGAATTGATGCTTTTGAACTGTGGTGTTGGAAAAGACTCTTGAGAGTCTGTTGGACTGCAAGGAGACCCAACCAGTCCATCCTAAAGGAAACCAGTCCTGGGTGTTCATTGGAAGGTCTGATGTTGAAGCTGAAACTCCAATACTTTTGCCACCTGATATGAAGAACTGACTCATTTGAAAAGACCCTGATGCTGGGAAAGATTGAAGGCAGGAGGAGAAGGGGACAAGAGGATGAGATGGTTAGATGGCATCACTGACTCAATGGATGTGTGTTTGGGTAAACTCTGGGAGTTGGTGATGGACAGGGAGGTCTGGTGTGCTGCGGTTCATGGGGTCGCAAAGAGTCGGACATGACTGAGCAACTGAATGGAACTGAAGTGAATCTTTTAATTTTTTGTGTTTTATATAGCTTTATATTTTAGAGCACTGGGTTGGCGAAAAAGTTAGTTTCAGTTTTTCCATAGATCTTATTGATGGAGGTATTCCTTAATATGAAGTTTTATCTGGGACTGCTCTCTATGTAGGTCAGTTTTTAGAATCTAATCTTTGATAAGCTTGCTAGTACTTTCCCAGAGTTCCCTTATATAAGCTGGAATGTAAATTAAGTATTGGACATTACTATGAAAGAAGGATATATGTCATTATTTGTGGTATAGAGAATGGATATTTTTCAAATATTAATACCAACTATTGTATATTTTTACACTGGTTAGCTGCCATATGTGCTCTAACTCTTTTACTTAACATAATAACATGAAAATATAACAGAGAGAAAAAGCAATCTTATGATGTTATAACAAAGCGTAGAAAAAATATAATAAATTCACATTACCTAGCACATATGTACCAGGAACTCATTAAATATTTAATAATAGCCGGATAAGTGAATTTGTAATTATAATAAGGAGTGATTTCAAAAGTACAATGGAAACAGCTCTTTGCTCACCCATTTCAATGCAGGTGATCCCAAGTGACCAAATATCAACTTTCCCATCATACTGTCCTTCATCCATAGCTAAGATCACCTCTGGAGCCATCCTGCCAAATATAATTCCCAAAACTCAAGTTGCAAATTAAAAATAAAATTCACTTAATAGATTCAACGAAATAGCTGTTTTTGAGCATATTCTAAAGTTTTATCTGATAAAGTTATCATTTCTTTACACAAATAATTTGAAAAAACACTACTGAAAATACAAAAATATACCCAGTGATTTACATGAAAAAATACATGATTTTCAACAGGCCTTTTACTATCCTTTGATCTTGGCTAAGTTACTTAATCTTTCTTTATATCAGTCTCCTCATCTGTAATATGCAGAGAATTTTATTAGCTACCTCAGAGATATTTGTAAAGGATTAATATGTATGAAACACTTTAACTACTTTAAACAATATGAAAAATACTTCATGCAATTACATAAAGCAATATATAATCAGGTATTTCCAAGATGTTATAAGTTAAAAAACAAATAAACTGGCTACAGTAATGGATATTATTTTGTTTGTCCATAATGGATTTTCATTAGGAGGGTAAGGGTTATGTAGTTTAAGATGATCTGTTCTCTGTTAGTGTGCGTAAGTAGTTGCATAGTATATGTTATTTGATGATGGTGGGGAAAATTTCAAATAGTAGTTAATTTTTTTTTAGTAGGCAAGTAAGTTTCCAGGGGTGTAAGTCACTCCCCAAGGTACAATGAAATTCCAATGTGTCTATGAAATAAATGAAAGGAGTCTTGAATAGAGTGAGATGAAACTTTAAGTCAGAATGACAAGTGAAATAAAGTATCAGAGAATTCAACAGAAATAAGAACATGGATTTCTTTCATTGAAAGGTAAAATTTATGCTCATTGGCTAGAAAAGGCTAAAGAAACTAACTTGTTCTTGCCTAGGGACTCTGCCTGAAGAGAAAAGTTCAAAAGAAACTTTAAATGAAATATAAAACCTGAGCTTGGTCAGTGAGTTGATAATCCTACTCAGTTTACACACAGTGACATCAATCTTATTTGAACAATTTAAAGTCACTGGAAATTTTATACTCAGTCTAAGTGTTTCTTTTTTGCTAGTGAAGTTTCTATCCTTCCTAACGTAATCTCATTTGAGGCACATGGTGAGACAGTGTAAAAAAAAAAAGAACCAAACAAAACCAGTGCTATGAGCCCATCTTGGTTACACACACATATTGTAAAACTATGTTGTGTTTTCTAATTCCACATACCAGTAAGGTGTGCCCACGAAGGAATTGGCAGGAGAAGCCATTGAGGCAGATCCAAAATCCGCTAGTTTCACCTGACCTGGCTCTGTTAGAAGAATGTTTCCTGCTTTAATATCCCTATAGGAAAAAATAAGAGGGTTAGAAAATTACTTTTCAATTTTGATTATGGAATAGGTCAGAGCATGCAATTAATAAGACAAAAAATTCATTAAAAAAAAAAAAAACTTGCTCAGATAGCCAGGAGGGGATTTAGTAATTACTGCAAGTTATAAAGGGGACCAAATTCCTTGGTGTACTTACTGGTAGGTCATAGTAATTATTAAAAGATACAGCTTCCTTCAGAGGTGAAGAATGAAATGAGAAAAGAGGCAGACATGGCAGACAAGGTAACCTCTCAGTTCCTACACTTACAAAAGCATATGAATTGCTAAATTCAGTCATCAACAGTATTCTTCATGCTGGGAAAACTGGTGCCATTTGTAACACTTTTTTTCTTTTCTAAATTTCATGACATTTTTTGAGTCTAAACAAATCTTTAATGATTCTGAATTGACTACCTACCAATAAACCTCAGCTACACACATACCTTTTCTTTCTTGCCTGTGACCCTTTCTCTCTGCCTTTAATTGTAACTGCAACTCTAAGGCATTTGAGGGTACATGTTATAGAGAAGGTGTTATTTTAAAAATAACACTGTACAGTAAAAAGAAGACCCTGAAAGATCAAAACAAACAAGGATTAGGGGTTAGGAAATTGCATTTCTATTGTATTATTACAAAGAATCTCAACTAGTTACTATTAAAGCTATTAGAAGTTTTATGCAACAAAAAGTTAAAAAAACATGATTTTAAAAAATTCAACCTCAAGTGGTTACTACTAAAGCTGTTAGAAATTCTATGCAGCAAAATTTTTTTTAAATATGATTTAAAAAATTCAGTCTTCAGTATGAAAATTTGGAATGAGAAGATGTGGATGTACTCTTTATTATTTTTAAAAAAGGGATGAGGTGTAATGAGTACTAGGAACTAAGAATTATACATTGATGGGCAATGGAAAGATAAAGCAGAGGGAATGAGGAAAACTTATGTCAAGGTGAAAATAAAAGGTTCAAATGCTCCCAAAATAATTTTTCCAAAAATCTTCCCTTGAAAATTCAGTTTCTTTCCTCATGATGACATTAGGCATTGGCAGAGAAAACTAAAAAAAAAAGAAGCATTATTTAATTCTCATACAACAGAAAAATATCTTTTCTCTAACACTGACTTGCCTTTTAAATCAAAACAATAAGAATCTGAATTTATTTTTAACTAAAGAGCATTCTTTAAAAGTTTTTTTGTCTTTTCAATTCCCTTTACATATTAAAAGATAAAGTGTAATATGGAACAAAACATTAATGTGTAAATTAAGGTAACAAAGGCACAAAAAACTGAACTGTGACTTTTATAAACAGAAACAAGCAAAACAAGTTGACATTCAGTAATGGCACCTTATATACATTCATTTTAAAGTTGTCAAATCTTCAGAAATTATAGTTAAATCAATTTTGTCAATATTTATTAGCCATGGTTAGGGTCATTCTTCATCCTTACAAACAAGCCAAACTCATGACAGGAATTTTGGTCTGTCTGTCTTGAGGGAGTTCTATTTTGCAGTATGTACCAGTAACTGACAATGGCTACTCTAGAATAATGAGAAAAGAAGCAAAAGAAGAACCTATGACTTAATAGTTTCATTTCTTCCTGGTAAATGTAAATTTTTTCCTTACGGCTTTAAGCCATCTCAGATCCTTTCACTACTACTTGGCCACTATTCATTAAAGTAACAGTACTAGAAGTTCTTTACTGAGATGAAAAACTGGTAATGACAACTTTGTTAAGAAATTAGTGCTGGGAAGTAGGTTGGAAAGAAGAGAGTGGGGCTGTGACAAACAAAATGTAACTTAGAGGGAAGCCTTGTGTTGCTGCTGCTAAGTCACTTCAGTCGTGTCTGACTCTGTGCGACCCCATAGACAGCAGCCCACCAGGCTCCCCTGCCCCTGGGATTCTCCAGGCAAGAACACTGGAGTGGTTTAGCCTTGTGTTAGGCATTAGAAAATCTGAGTTTCAATCTTTATTACATAAATGCTAGGAAACTATGGGCTAATTATTTAAATTGTTCTAAGTCTCAGTTTCATCATCTGCTGAAATGAAGATGATAATATCTTCCTATATATCTATATGGACTAAAGAAATGCAAAAAATTTTAAATTGATAGAATAGCATATATTCACGTAAGACTGACTTGTTATTTGCAACAGGAAAAGAAGAACTCAGCTAGGAAATAAACATATGTAAGCAAAGCTAATTTTCTTTTCCTTTTTTTATTGACACAGTATCTAAAGGTTGCTGGGCTCCTCTTCAAATTTCGCTGCAACATTAAGCCTGGAGAATAGTTACCTAGAGAACAGAGATGATATAAGTCTTTATGGATATATGGGAGAGATGAAGAGATAGGAACTAAATTCTGGCAACTTTACTCTTTACATTCAGAAGCAGCAGCAATCTGTTTGCTTCCCATAAATCCTCAGGCACCCTAAAAATTGGAGCATGCACTAATTTTCAAGGTTCCTTGAACAGACAGTCCTGTAACTGAAATGAAAATGTAACTGGTCTCTAATCTTACCTATGAATCAATGCATGAGAATGCAGGTAGGCTAGCCCCTGCAAGGCACCGTGAGTAATGGCAGCGATCTCCACTTCCTGAAGTGGTTTCTTATGAACTGAGGAAGGAAAAAAAAAAAAAAGCCAAGAGTGGATGATCAGTTTCATTCCTATTTTCATTATCTTATATAGCAATACCAGATTGAATTATGTACTTTCTTAAATGACAATTTGGAAACACATTCACCTAAATACATAGGATATATTTTCTTATAGAATCCTAAATACATAGGATATATTTTCCTATATTTTCCATAGAATATATTTTCCTATAGAATTTTCCTAAAGAATAAATAATCAGAAAACTCAAGCATAAAAACAAACTCCTTCAAAATAAAATAAAACAAAGCCTGATAGTCACTGTGCTGCTGTGCTGTGCTGTGCTCAGTTGAGTCTGATTCTTTGCGACCTTATAGACTATAGCCTTCCAGGCTCCTCTATCCATGGGATTCTCCAGGCAAGAATACTGGAGTGGGTTGCCATTTCTGTCTCCAGATACTCACTGTAAGGAACTGTTAATTTACTTGTCAGTTGCAAGTCAAAACCACACTGATTCCAATGTGTGGAATTTGGCCAGGTCCAAATTTACCAGTCCCGCTGACACTTTAAATGCCTAGAGTGTTTTCAGTTCAGTTCAGTTGCTCAGTCATGTCCAACTTTGTGTGACCCCATGGACTGCAGCATGTCAGGCTTCCCTGTCCATCACCAACTCCTGGAGCTTGCTCAAACTCATGTCCATCCAGTCGGTGATGCCATCCAACCATCTCATTCTCTGTCATCCCCTTCTCTTCCCACCTTCGGTCTTTCCCAGCATCAGGGTCTTTTCTTTGCATCAGGTGGCCAAAGTATTGGCGTTTCAGCTTCAGCATCAGTCTTTCCAATGAATATTCAGGACTGATTTCCTTTAGGATGGACTGGTTGGATCTCCTTGTAGTCCAAAGAACCTTCAAGAGGCTTCTCCAACACCATAGTTCAAAAGCATCGATTCTTTGGCATTCAACCTTCTTTATGGTCCAACTCTCACATCCATATATGACTACTAGAGTGTTTTAGATTGCATTATTCTCCTCTGTCACAAGCCACCTATAAGTACTCCTTCTAACCACAAGTTTTCATTATTGGTGAAAGCAGCTAATAAGCAATTTCTATTCATAGATCAAGGATAATATAAGAAAGTCTTTTTTAAAAATGTAAAATTTTAACATAGTCTCTGGTTATAACAGTGTCCTGCATAGGAGAACTGATGCTGATGCTGAGTTGCTTCAGTCGTGTCTGACTCTGTGCGACCCCACAGACGGCAGCCTACTAGGCTCCTCTGTCCCTGGGATTCTCCAGGCAAGAATACCGGAGTGGGTTGCCATTTCCTTCTCCAATGCATGAAAGTCAAAAGTGAAAGTGAAGTCGCTCAGTCGTGCCCGACTCTTAGCGACCCCATGGATTGCAGCCTACCAGGCTCCTCCGTCCATGGGATTTTCCAGGCAAGAGTGCTGGAGTGGGGTGCCATTGCCTTCTCCGATAGGAGAACTAGGTCAGTCAAAAGATGTGATAGGGTTAAATATCAACATAATTTGATATCATCTGCCTATATTTCATATATACACGTGAATTTGATGTTTCTGGCTACATATACTACATGACATTACCCAAATATTTTAGTAGTATCTGCCGTGGATGGCCATGAACTAAAAGAGTGAGAGGGCTACTAATCATTAATCAGATATCAGTGACAGTGCAGAGACACAGTCTGCATGGCTATCCACGTAACCCTTAAGTCTAAGTGGCATTAACCATTTAGTTTGCCCAAGGTGTGCTTTAGTATAGGAGCAGATAACACTCTGGTCAAGGTAAAAAGGAAAGAAAGGGAAAGTGCTTTTATCCTTACCTTCTAACAAATCAGAGGCTGAGCCTAAGCAATATTCCATCACCAACTGTAACAGATTGAAATAATAACCAGAATAATTATTCTTATTAACCTAAGAATAAGAAATTGCTAAAACCAATCAACTAACCAAGAACTAAGAATACTAAGAGAATAAATACTCTGATATACCTGAACCTGGATTAAATCTTGGTCATCTGGCACTAGTAATTGATTTTTATAACTTTTATCATCTGCTTTTGCTATTTTCTATTTGAAATTGGAATTGGTCTAAGACAATATGGGGATTGTACACAAGGATTTAAGGTAGTTAGGTTACAGTATAACTTTAAATTTTGTAACTTTTAAAAAAAGTGGTAACCAAATACACGACCCAGTAAAATCTACACTAGGAATTACTAAGTAGAATAAGTCAAAAGCTATAAGTTCTCTACTTTCACACTTTAAAAAGTTCTAAACAAGAAAATATTAGTTAGAATCTCAATCTAAATATGTAGCCTTCTATGTGTCATTACATTAGCTTGAATCCCCAAGACAGATGGGATAGTTCAATGTATGTCTTAAAATATTTCTAGAATATTACTAAAATTAAAATAATATTTATTTTTTGGGGGTTTGCAACCTTGGAAGGCTTTTGAAAAGCAAAAATGAGAAAACTCTTTACTCTCATCTTAGATTATTTTATGCATCCCAGACTATTGCTGATTTGTAGCCAAGGTCAGAAGTGGAGTGTTCAGTGACCAATCTACACACACACATAAGCATGCACACTCTTACAAATTATTATTTCTTAAAAACATAATATGTTTATTATGAATACAAATTTCCTATAATCACATAGATACAACTACTAATAACATATTAATTCCTTTCATTTAAAAAAGTATATGTGAAAACACTTGTGTATTATTTACCCTGCATTACTGGAATATTTTAGAAGAATATGAGATACAATATTATATATTATATTATAATTATATGTCATAATATAATAAATAATTATATACTATATAACAATATAATACATAGCTCATAGTCTTAATTATTCTAGTAGCAAGGTACATAATACATAATATATTATATATCATACATTATATATAATAATATAGATATAACTTTATATTATTAAATTTATTATATATTTATAGGTACAATTAAATATATATTATATAAAAAAGAATTTCTAGAATACTCTAAAAAGTATGAGAAATTTAGAAGTTTAAAGTTTAGAAACTTTATTATAGCTTTCTGCTTTATATTAAAAGTAAGATTCAGAAATAATTTTATTTTAATTTTATTTATTTCTTAATAATAAATTTCTATATTTCTATAATTTAATTTTATTTCTTATTGTGAAATGAAACAGTCCACATAAGTGAATATTATAATGAACATTAGCCTTTTATGGGCTTCCCTGGTGGCTCAGCTGGGAAAGAATCTGCCTGCAATGCAGGAGACCTGGGTTCAATCCCTGGGTTGGGAAGATTCCCTGGTGAAGGGAATGGCTACCCATTCTAGTATTCTGGCCTGGAGAATTCCATGGACAGTACAGTCCATGGGGGTCACAAAGAGTTGGACATGACTGAGTGATTTTCACTTTCAGCCTTTTATGTGTACTATTTTTTTATTCTCCTTTATTAAGGTATAATTGACAAACACTATTGTCTTCTTAGTTTTGATGGAAACATTTCTCATTTGTATTACTTACTTTTCTGTTATTTTTAATTAAAAATGTAAAAAAAATTTTTTTATTTTTTTGGTGGAGTCATACAGCTTGCAAGATCTTCATTCCCAAACCAGGGATGGAATCCAGGCCCTCTGCAGTGGGCCTGGGTCAGGGAATTCCCTCTACTTTCTTAAATTGTGTAAACTGATATGCACATATAACTGAGTATAAGGAAAATGAACATATAATTTAAAAAATGAATGGAGTAAATGTTTATAGTTATGCTTCTATGTTTTAAATTACATGTTAACTCTGTATTTCTGCCCCAAATATTCTTTTTCCAATTACTACACAGCACAAGAGCACCTGAGCAGTGGCTAGAAGTTTGACCCTGACATTTAACAGCTCGGTTGTTCTGCTTTTAAATTATTAGGTCTGCTCTCTAAATTCTCTAATTTCTTCCTTAAGGTCAAAGTAGTTGTGCTTATTTGTATGCATGTCTCTGGCAACTTAGTTCTATGAGTTTCTTCTAATTAGCCTAACAAATTCTTATAAACACAGACTAAGTAACCAAACTTATTAGCACTCCATGTAATCAAAGAGTAAATAGGCTTCAAATAAGAGCTCAGAGAATTTTCTGAAGTTCTGAAACATATGAGATTTAGCACTTGATTTTGTAACATTTACTTTGCCTGCTCAAAATCTCTTTCTTGGCTCCTTCAAGATAGCTGAGATTGCCAGAGAACTGATTTCCAGAGATACTCCTCTTAATTTCTTCTACTCAGGACAGACGCAGTGGCTCTACATATCTTAAGAACTGCTTGAGCAGAAAGGTTTTATGTTTAACCTTTTCTAGTCTATCTGAGAACATTCCCTATCTGAGATCATGTATAGGAAACGACTTATACAGTGGTGAGTATTCACTAAATGATATTGATATTGAATACTTTAAACTGAAATGTGCAATCCTGCAAAATACAAACTATAGGATTTTCTGGTTCTATACAATGTCTACTATGTCTACTATGTCAGATTAAAATCAGAAGCAAAATCATGTAAAAATAAAAACATACCAAGAAGACAGAGTGGAACAAAAGATCGTTTCATTTAATCATAACCTAGCAAAAAAAATCCAGCAAAAAACCTTAGACAGTGATAGTAGTATCAAGCACAATTCTGAATTTGTGGGGAACTGGAGTAGGGGATGAGAAATGACAAAGATAAAAACTGTAGGATGAGAATAAAAGGCCTTGCTTCTTACTTTTGCAAATAAATCATTGTAAAATGATGTTATTAACTTTCCACTATCTTTTCATTGAATGTTTAACAATAAATTTCCTATAGACTCTTAGATGTCATATTTAAACCTTAGAATGTATACCATATGACACACACTGGAGTAACAATTGTTAAATACTGAAAACAAAAATCAAATGGGACAGAAATGGGCTGATAATTTTTATAAACCAAAGACATAATAGAAAAAAAAGGAAAACACAAAAAAATTTTATAGGAAAAAATTAAAAGATAATAGAAGTCCTTTGACTTACCCAAGCAGTGTGCTCTTTCAAGTAGCAACCTTTGTATTCAATGGTATTAGGATGTCTCAATTGTTGTAGAAATTTGACTTCCTTAAGAATATCTTGCCATTTCTATTGAAACCAAAAAGAAGTATCATGATTTTTTAACAGAAGACAGTGTTTTATTTTCAAGTATACATATATAACATTCTTTTCATTATTTTAAGTGGACAAAGAAAATGCTTAATATATGAAGTAGCTATTTAAACTTGTGTTACTTCTTGTTTTAGTACATATAAATGAAATCAATCACCAAATACATTATAACAAATCCATTATACTAATCCTGCGGCTTCACAAGTGGTGCTAGTGGTAAAGGACCTGTCTGCCAATGCAGGAGACGTAAGAGACGTGGTTTGATCCCTGGGTGGGGAAGATCCCCTGGAGAAGGAAATGGCAACCTGCTTCAGTGTTCTTGCCTGGAGAATCCCATGTACAGAGAAGCCTGGAGGACTACAGTCCATGGGGTCGCAAAGAGACATGACTGAAGTGACTGAGCATACTAAATTCATATTTTATTTCACAAAAGAGTTGACTGAGGTAGAATATTAGTAAATGTTTATTAAATTATCCATAAGGGGAAAAAAAGAACTGTGATAAAGAAATGCTCAGGAAACTTTGTTTCTACTGTCACTTTCATACTAACTTGCATATGTCAGTTTAGTGACACAATGTCTTTAACATACCTCATGTGCCTGCTTCCCACTATAGGACATTTTCTTAATCGCCACCACCTCATTGGTGTGAGCATTTGTGGCCTGTGTTAAGAGAATAGAGAAAAAAAGTTAAAAAAGAATGAACGGTGTTTCAGCCAGTTTAATTTAAATATTTGACTTGACTTTTATAACATTTCACATTCATTCTCACAGCCTAAAGATGTTGCAACTTTTGACAGCCTAGACAGACCTTTCCAGCCCACTTTAAGGCACTTTCTCTTTATCCCTTTCTGAATATATGCAAAGGCTATAACGTAAAAATGGATTGTTGTTGTTCAGTTGCTAAGTCATGTTTCATTCTTTGTGACCCCATAAACTGTAGCATGCCAGTTTTCGCTGTCCTTCACTGTCTCCTGGAGTTTGCTCAACTCATGTAGTGAGTTTGACTCAGTAATTGAATCAGTGATGCCATCCAACCATCTCATCCTCTGTTGTCCCCTTCTCCTCATACCCTCAATCTTTCCTAGCATCAGGGTCTTTTCCAATGAGTTGGTTCTTTGTATCAGGTGGCCAAAGTACTGGAGCATCAGCAACAGTCCTTCCAATGAATATTCGGGGTTGATTTTGGTTTAACAAAACGTATCCAGTCAAAAAAAGTTGTATTTCCAAAATATCCTTACAGGCTTCACCATGTAGAATGTCTACCACTGGAGAAACAGTTAATATGGTAGAGTCATGTAATGAAATAAACATTAAAAGAATGAGGTGATCAGGACTACCCTGGCAGTGGTTAAGACTCCACGCTCTCACTGCAGGGATCATGGGTTCGTCCCTGGTCGGGGACCTAAGATGCTGCAGGTGGGGCTGTACAGCCAAAAAAAGAAGTGTTAAAAAAAATGAGGTAATCAATATGTATATGTGATAACAGTAAAAACTAAGATGATCACTGGGCTCTGCATCAGCGTTATACCCCTGATGTTCAATATGATCTTATTTTTGCAAAACTGTAATAATGAGTATATGTGTAGAAAAAATTATGAAAGAATTTATACTGAGATACTTATCAGTGATAATCTCAGGATTATTTAATATATTATTAGTAATTATAATAATTAATAATTATAATTATATTATTATTAATATATTATTACCTAATAGAACTTTCTGTGATGATGCAAATGTTCTATATCTACATCTACATAGTAGACGTATATAGTATATAGTAGGATGTCAAATGTGGCTCTTGTGACTGAGGAAGTAGATTTTAAATTTAATTTTAATTAACTTAAAATTTAAATAGCAGTTAAGGTATTACACAGTGAAGCAAAGGGTAACATTAAACTTAAGAGGGGCTTTGACTTTCAAAGATACTTATAATAAGAAGGTATTATATAAATATATATACATATTTAAGTGTACATGTGTATATTCATTTATAAAGGTTGCCTTGTCTCAAGTATCTGTATGTATCTTCTCCATGGGGCTTTCTCGGTGGCTCAGTTGCAAAGAATCTGCCTGTCAATGCAGGAGACGCAGGTTCGATCCCTGGGTCGGGAAGATCCCCTTAAGAAGGAAATGGAAACCCGCTCCAGTATTCTTGCCTGGGAAATCTCATGGACAGTGGAGCCTGGCAGGCTACAGATCATAGGGTTGCAAAATGAGTCAGACATGACTGAGCGACTAAAAACAACAATCTTCTCCAAACTGAAAACATAACAGTTCATTGAAAGCACACATGACGACCATAAATACCTCGGGTAATAATTTTTCCCTCCAAATTCACTTAAGAAATTAAAAACTAAGTAATTTTCTAAAAATTTTCAGAAAAATATAAACACAAGACATTGAAGATTATCTAATCTTAGCCTTCTTTATTAACAGGGCTCCACATCAATGTCATATCCTTGATGTTAAGGAAGCTATTTTGGTTCTGTGATATTATTATTGTGGACTGTTGGAAAACTGAAATCCCATTGATAGTTTCCTTTCTCTGTACTAAAACATTGATTTCTTTTTTTTTTATGTTTCAGTTTCAGTTCTGAATTTTAACTAGTGTAAAATGCATTAAAAATGTCCCATCTATAGATAAATGGAAATATTATAACATGGCTATAAAGCTATAGCAGTGTTTCTGAAGTAAAAGATTGGAATTCACTCTCTGGGAAAACAAGGTCACCGATTTTAGAGAAAAATCTCTAATCAGTTTCTTAAATATAATTAGAAAAGCTCCTCAGATACAGCAATGTTTTCTTTCTAATTAAAAAAAATTAATTTCAACAATAAATAATAATGGTATAAAAAGAATTCAACCCCAGAGTCTTATTCCAAAATGCAGAGAAAATGGAAACTGACTAAATTTTTTTTGTACAAGCACTCAGGTACAAGTATCCTATTATAAAAATAAGGTATCCACTAGTTATAGTTTTCAATCGGCAGGACTCTGTAAAGGCACTTTTTAGTATTTTATTCATTTAGAAGGTACAGATTGACTTTTGCTAAGAGTAAAAACCTCTCACATTTTGCTGGTTTCTAAAATGCAATATTAAGACTATGCTTGTGTAACAACAAAGAAAAGTTGATGTAAATCCAGTAATACAATAACAGTTAGAGGGACTGGATCTGTAAAGCAGGTATTTTGGGTATCAATCTATGTACTATGCAGCTTAAGGAGCCTGGGAAAGGCTTAGAAAACACTAAAACAATGATGAATTTTAACTTATAGTAGGAATTTATAACAAACAAATCCTTATACTTTATAGAAACAAAAAAAAAGGTCCACACAAATGGAATCCAATAGTATTATCTAATTGCAATATTATTAAGGTTATTTATTATCAATGCTTATTTGGAACAAGAGAAATGAAAAAAGAATCACCCTAAAATAAAAATGTATTTTTCACATTTACAGAGTTATCATCACTTAGATGGCTAGGCAAAGACTTGAAATTTGAAAAACATTTCCATTTATCTATCGACGGGACATTTTTAATGCATTTTACACTAGTTAAAATTCAGAACTGAAACTGAAACATTAAAAAAAAAGAAATCAATGTTTTAGTACAGAGAAAGGAAACTATCAATGGGATTTCAGCTTTCCGATGCATCATACTGATTTATGAATGATTCAGTTCAGTCGCTCAGTCATGTCTGACTCTCCACGATCCCATGAACCCCAGCACGCCAGGCCTCCCTGTCCATCACTAACTCCCAGAGTCCACCCAAACCCATGTCCATTGTGTCGGTGACGCCATCCAACCATCTCACCCTCTGTTGGCCCCTTCTCCTCCTGCCCTCAATCTTTTCCCAGCATCAGGGTCTTTTCAAATGAGTCAGCCCTTCGCATCAGGTGGCCAAAGTATTGGAGTTTCAGCTTCAACATCAGTCCTTCCAATGAACACCCAGGACTGATCTCCTTTAGGATGGACTGGCTGGATCTCCTTGCAGTCCAAGGGACTCTCAAGAGTCTTTTCCAACACCACAGTTCAAAAGCATCAATTCTTCTGCAATCAGCTTTCTTTATAGTCCAACTCTCACATCCATACACGACACTGGAAAAACCATAGCCTTAACCAGAAAGACCTTTTTGACAAAGTAATGTCTCTGCTTTTTAATATTCTGTCTAGGTTGGTCATAACTTTCCGTCCAAGGAGTAAGCGTCTTTTAATTTCATGGCTGCAGTCACCATCTGCAGTGATTTTGGAGCCCCGAAAAATAAAGTCAGCCACTGTTTCCCCATCTATTTGCCATGAAGTGATGGGACCGGATGCCACGATCTTCGTTTTCTGAATGTTGAGCTTTAAGCCAACATTTTCACTCTTCACTTTCACTTTCATCAAGAGGCTCTTTAGTTCTTCTTCATTTTTTCCCATAAGGGTGATATCATCTGCATATCTGAGGTTATTGATATTTCTCCCAGCATTCTTGATTCCAGCTTGTGCTTCATCCAGCCCAGCGTTTCTCATGATGTACTCTGCATATAAGTTAAATAAGCAGGGTGACAATATACAGCCTTGACATACTCCTTTTCCTATTTGGAACCAGTCTGTTGTTCCATGTCCAGTTCTAACTGTTGCTTCCTGACCTGCATACAGATTTCTCAAGAGGCAGGTCAGGTGGGCTGGTATTCCCATCTCTTTCAGAATTTCCTACAGTTTATTGTGATCCACACAGTCAAAGGCTTTGGCATAGTCAACAAAGCAGAAATAGATATTTTTCTGGAACTCTCTTGCTTTTTCCATGATCCAGTGGATGTTGGCAATTTGATCTCTGGTTCCTCTGCCTTTTCTAAAACCAGCTTGAACATCTGGAAGTTCATGGTTCAGGTATTGTTGAAGCCTGGCTTGGAGAATTTTGAGCATTACTTTACTAGCGTGTGAGATGAGTACAACTGTGCGGTAGTTTGAGCATTCTTTGGCATAGCCTTTCTTTGGGATTGGAATGAAAACTGACCTTTTCCAGTCCTGTGGCCACTGCTGAGTTTTCCAAATTTGCTGACACAATGAGTGCAGCACTTTCACAGCATCACCTTTTAGGATTTGAAATAGCTCAACTGGAACTCCATCACTTCCACTAGCTTTCTTCCTAGTGATGCTTCCTAAGTCCCACCTGACTTCACATTCCAGGATGTCTGGCTCTAGAAGAGCATGAGTGATCACACCTTCGTGAACATCTGGGTTGTGAAGATCTTTTTTGTACCGTTCTTCTGTATATTCTTGCCACCTCTTCTTAATATCTTCTGCTTCTGTTAGGTCCATACCATTTCTGTCCTTTGTTGAGCCCATCTTTGCATGAAATGTGAATGATTATGACTTTTAAACATTTCAAGTTTTATTCTTGAAACTTATATTCATTATTACTTCCAATTGTCTCAATGGTCTCAGTAATGTTAATCAAGTCACCGATTCAAAATATATTTATTGAGAACTTACTGCATATGTGCTTCTAATATTTTCATAACCATTTCCAGCTACATTTAGACTATTGTCAACTCTTTGCTAGTTTATGGAGAAATATAAGAATTAAAATGCAAGCATTTCCTTTTGCCCTAGTTATTAAGCCTCAACTAAAACTAAAAGGCATTTATACCCAGAAAAACAAAACTAAATTATCTGCTTTAGGTAGATTATGGATGATATACTGAATTCAACAAGGCAACACTAGAACCCTAGAAACTTTATAACTGTCTTAAAGTGAATACAAAAATGAACATGTTCTGCCCTTATTTTCCTTGAATAGAGTTTTTCATTATTTCATTTTTACCGCTACTAAATTCTAAATTACTTATGTAAATCCAAATACACAGAGATATTTCATCAACAGTTTCAACTTTCTCTGAAAATAATATATATTCTTAACTGATTGATTCTACAAGAGCAGTGACAGTATACAATTCACTTTTAACATATTCCCTGGCATCATTCTGTGTACAAGTTATAAACTACGAAAAACCTAACAGAATTATAGTGTTGAGGTATAAAAATTTTGAAAATGTTGGTTGCTAGACTCTGGTCTTTACAGCTTGCTAATATGATTCTGCCACAAGAAAAGTACTAATAAGCAGTGCCAAATTCTCTGAGTACTTCATAACTCAAGTATTTATTAGGCGTTCAAAATTTGGCAGGTATTGGGCTAAATGTTAGGGATAGAACTGTGAGTAAGTATGCCAAGTACCTATCTCTCTTCTAGTAGCATAGACAGCAACAAAAATAAAACCATAATTAGTATAGATCCTATGATGGATGATTAAAAGAAAACTTTTATGTATTAGCTAGAGCAATGAGAATAGGAGGGAATATAGAGCAAATCAGTGAATCCTAAAGGAAATCAACTCTTCCAATATTCATTGGAAGGACTGATACTGAAGCTGAAGCTCCAATACTTTGGCCACCTGATGGAAAGACCCAACTAACTAGAAAAGACCTTGATGCTGGGAAAGACTGAAGGCAAGAAGAGAAGGGGGCGGCAGAGGATGAGAGGTAGATAGCAATCCTGACTCAATGAACATTAATTTGAGCAAACTCCCAGAGACAGTGGAGGAGAGAGGAGTCTGTCATGCCGCAGCCCATGGGGTCACAAAAGAGTTGGACATGACTTAGTGACTGAACAACAACAATAGTTCAGGTATAGAGGGATCACCTCATAAAGGACCTTAGAGGCTGAATGCAGTAAGGAATTTGAACTTAACCTAAGGACAGAGGAGGAGATCCCTGAAGACTTTGTAGAGAAAAGGTGATGTGCCCATATTAACATGTTTCTGCTCCCCAAAAATCCTCAAGCTCTCTGTGGTATGGCTGAAAGACTGGAGAGAGACCAGAATGGATGCACAGAGATCAGTTTGGAGGTTACAGCAGTTGTAAGAGATGATAGTCTTCTCAGTTATAATGGAATGAGTGACAAGAGGAAGAATCTATTAATAGGGAGGAGCAACATGGACTGGCACAGGAGAAAATCCATTTTCTGCCTATGAGACTACGTTAGATAAAAGGTTAAAGCTTTTTTAAGTTTTATAGTAAAGTATCAGTTAATTTCCCTTTAATCTATTTTTTATGTGCCTTATGGGTTTATATGGGGCTGCACTATACACTTTTGTATACAGGCAATATATATTTAATGATTACATTTCAGTATCAAAGCCATCCAGGTATCTTTGTGATTTCTCTAGTCTATCATTATCAACAAATAACACATTTTAAAATACATCATGTTACTCAGAACATTTAGCAATTTAAAACTCAAGAATTGCTTATTTCTGGATTTTTCCATTTAGTATTTTTGGACTGAGGGTGACCACTGATAACTGAAACTGTGGTTAAGAGGGAACTAGTGTACTCTAGCTAATCAGACAGGACTTAGTCCAAAAAGTACTGGGTTTTCTACAGCAAAGTAGGTCTCATTTAACCCCTAACACAAACAGCCTGTTAGTAAGTTTCAAAGCATTCTTGGTTTATTGTATTTATTCTAAAAGAGAACTTTGAGAAGCGTCTGGCTGCTTTTTAAATCTGAAGAGTCAAACAGAGATTGGAACCACTCTCTTTCTTTAACCAAGAGAGACTCTGAGATAATGAATTAGTCATAAAATAATAGAAGGACAGTAAGAAAGATGACTGACTGAAGAAAGTATCTCTAAGCAAAACAAACAGGTCACAACCAAATGTATACAGAATGCTTCCATAGTTGAAAAGTTCAAAATGAGGCAAAACCAAATTACATTATTAGTGGGTGGAGAAGTAAGTGGGTTATATATAAAGATAAGGAAGTCATCATAACAAAATTCAGCAGAGTGTATTCTTCTAACCAAAAAGGGGCTTTTGGGTGCTGGCAATATTTTATTTCTCAGCATGGCTGGCTGGTGGTTACAAAGGGATTTACCTTTTAATTATTCTTTAAATTATATATTAAAATATATATGTGTATGTATCATGTACACTGCATATATAATTGTAATTTTAAGAATCCTTTTTAAAAACTGTGTCTCAGTGAATGAGAAAGACAGGACTTTGATTGGCCTGTAAATACTACTCTAACCTCAAAGGTTAACGTGAGTGTATTAACTAGAAAATTAGCATCCTCTTCAGCCCTGGAAGGTAGTACTTAATGGTAAAATGTACTTGAGTGGGAGCCAAGTATTAGATGGGGGTGAGGGAAGAAGAGTGGTGGTAGTGCTGAGTATAGACAAGAAGGAATGAGAGAGCATTCAGAGAAAACTCGGGCTTAAGATTTGGCTAGAAACAAAAGGATGAGCTCAACATGCAATTAATATAATTGCATTTGGAAGGACAACTAAAGATAAGCCCTATCTAGATGGAAGGACATAAAGGACCCTTAAAAAAGAGTCAAATACTGTTTAAGAAAAAAAAATGTGATAACAGGTTTGGAAGAGAAATAGGTAATAAGTCATACTTAAATATTACTTGCTTTAATGAACTAGTACTCTTAAGGAAGTATGTGTTAATTTGATGATGCAAACTTCTACAGTTATTGAAATAAAGAAGTACATTTTTTATGAAATGAACTAGGTGAATGAGGTATGTTAACACTTAGGTGATCATTTCTCACTCTTCTCATCAGAAGCTAAAGTCTTGGAATTCAAATTGACTCTATGGAGCTAGGCCAAGTACACCTTAACCTAAGATACTGGGTTAACATGATTTCTACTAAAAAGCTGTCAGTCCATCTAAGTGGTTGCCCATTTGGCCATCCACCCATCTATCTATCATTTACTGATGTCATTTACATCCTACTACTCAGACATTACACTAGTTACTGGGGATATAGCAATCAAGAAGTAGATATAACTCTTGTCCTTATGGAGCTTATTATTTACTGAGACATAGATGAATCAAAAAAATTCACACATAATTATACAATTATAACTGTGACAAATGCAACAAAGTATAAGCACAGGGGGCTATGAAACCATAAACGAAGTCTTAATTCAGTGATGGAGGGTTGAACAGAAATGGCTTTCTTGTGGATTTAACACCTAAGCTGATATCTGTAGGAAAAAACGAGAGTTAGACAGGAATGGGGAAATAATGAGTAGAATTCTTAATAGGAAGAATAGCATATATAAATGCCTCGAGGCAGAAAAGAACATGGCATGTAAGGGAAATGCACGGAGTTCAAATTCAAGCTTATAATGTTTTTGCCTCACTTTGAGAGCAGAGTCATTTGATATAGATACCACTGACTTGAATAATGTGTAGAATTCTAGGACTGGCTTTTCAGAAAAGACTATTTGCCTGGACTGTAGACATCATTTAATTTGTAGAATAAACATTTAAAACATGTGCATTTCACAAGTAATAGTTGGAATGTATAGAAATTAAACTTTCATAATTTGATCCAAACAATTTTTAATCACTTACAAAATAAACTGCTCCAAAACTTCCATGTCCAATTTCATGTAAACCAATAAAAAGTTCTTCAGGATCATCTTTATAGAACAGATCAGCAATCTCTGGGTCTCGTGGCACGCCTTTCCGCATGATGACCAATATGTGCAAACACTTTGCTTTTGAAATCCCAATCAGCTTTCTCTCTCATTGACAAATATTTGAGGGGGGAGGGTGTAAAATTTCAGTACCTGTAGGAAAATAAGGTTTGACATTAAATTATACATTTTGTTTGGTCGCAATTACAAATTCATATTAAAAAGCATCTTGGTCTTATAAATTTTAATAAAAAGACAGGTAATCCAAAAGAAAAATGGGCAATGGATCTGAGCAGATATTTCTCCAAAGACATACAAGTGGCCATTAAAACATAAAAAGATGCTCTACACCATTAGTCATAAGACAAATAAAAATTAAAAACACATGAGACACCATTTTCATACCCACTAGGATGGCTATTATCAAAAAGTCAAATAATAAGTAATGGTAAGGATGTGGGGAAATTTGGACCTTCCAAAACTGCTGGTGGAAATGTAAAATGGTACAGTTATCTTGGGAAAAAGATTGGGAGCTCATCAAAAACTTAACATAAGAGTTGTCACTTGATCCAGAAATTCTCACTCCTTGGTATATACCAAAGGGAAATAAAAACACATGTCCATACAAAAACTTGGATGGATATTGATAGCAGCATTATTCAGCAACAAACCAAATGTACACTTGGTGAAACAAAATAAGGTATCTCAATACCATGGAATATTATTCAGGGATGAAAAGGAATGCAGTACTGATACACACCACAACACAGATGCAACATTACACTAAGTGAAGGAAGCTAGTCACAAAACACTATGTATTGTATGATTCCATTTATATAATACATCCATCACAAGTAAATTTAGAGAGACAGGAAGTAGATTTTTGGTTGCCTAGGGCTAGGAGGTGAAAGAGTTGGGTTGACAGCTAAAGGATACAGGCTTTCTTTTTAGTATAATGAAATGTTCTGAAATTCATTGTGGTGATGGTTGTATAATTGTTCATATACTAAAAACTACTGAAATGTACTCTTTAAATGGGTGAATTGTACGGTATCAGAATTATATCTGAAATGCAAATCAAAACTACAATGAGATATCACCTCACACCAGTCCAAAGGGCTATCATCAAAAAATTCACAAACAATAAATGCTGGAGAGGGTAGAAATGTCAATTGGTACAGCCACTATGGAGAACAGTATGCAGGCTCCTTGAAAAACTAAAAAATAGAACTACCAGATGACCCTGCAATCCCACAGGGGATATAACCAGAGAAAAACATGGTCCAAAAGGATACATGCACCTCAGTGTTCATTGGAGCACTGTTTACAACAGCCACCATAGGGAAGTAACTTAAATGTGCATAGAGGGAGGAATGGAAGAAGAAGATGTGGTACATATATACAATGGAATATTACTCAGCCATTAAAAAGAAACAGATAATGCCATTTGAGACAACGTGGACAGACCTAAAGATTGTCATACTGGGTGAAGTAAGACAGACAGATAAAGGGAAATATCATATGATACCACTTATAAGTGGAATCTAAAAAGAAATTATATAAATGAACGTACTTACAAAACAAACAGACTCACAGACATAGAAAAGAAACTTGTGGTTACCAGAGGGGAAGGGTGCAGGGAAGGGATAGTCGGGAGTTGGGAATTGACATGTACACACTGCTATACCTAAAAATGGATAATAAACAAGGACCTACTATATACCACAGGGAACTCAATTCAGTATCATGTAACAATCTAAACTGGAAAAGAATTTGAAAAAGGATAGATACATGTATATGTATAACTGATTCACTTTGCTGTACACCTGAAACTATCATAACGTTGTTAATCAACTATACTCCAATAAAAATATAAAGCTAAAAAAACCAAAAACAAATAAAATAAAACAGAGAGACTTCTGTCCTAGATAACTAAAACAAATGGGAAGTAAAGATAAGAAAATCAAAATATCAATGACAGATTTTTGAGAAGAGAACGAACTGATAAATTATCAATTATATAAGGGGAAAAAAACTCAAAAGAAAAAATTTCCAAAACGGGTCTTAAGAAATATAAACATGATTATTCTGAATTGATCCTCCCATTAATGGGCTAATCAAACAGTCTGTAAGACTGCAAGGCGAAGTATATATCCTTCCTGACCATTAGCTACATAGATACTTTCTCTAGTTGATGACAACTGCAATAGGCAACTGGAAAATGTCACTTAGCCAGCATGCCAGCTGGATCTTCCTTGACTTCCATGATGAAAGCTTTTCCTATGGAGAGACTATATATTTATCCCAGATACATGACTGACAATAGAGGTAAGACATGCAATGTGCTTTGGAGTTTGTAGACTGATATCTAATTTGGGGTAGGGGGTGGTTGATACTATATAGATTCAGAGAGAAAAGTTTGGTGTGTTAAACATGTGTTAAAATATATTACAATTCAGCTGCTACCTTTTTATGCAACAATAATTTTGCTTTTGAAGTATATTCATTTAGGTGTGATCTGCTGTACCTAGAGCATCAGCAGTGGTATTTAAGTTTCTATACTGGGAAGGTTACTTGGACAAATGCAAAAAAACAATGAGCACTGATTTCGAAGTAGGTAATAAGTAGTCATTTAAAAAACAAATTAGCTTAATTTTAGTTTACAATATAATCTAAATTTTGGATAAAACTGTTTCTGTCGTTGTTGTTCAGTCACTAAGTAGTGTCTGACTCATTGCAACTTCCATGGACTGCAGCCTGCCACGCTTCCCTGTCCTTTCCTATCTCCTGGAGTTTGCTCAAATTCATATCCATTGAGTTGGAGATGCTATTTAACCATTTCAGCCTCTGCCACCTCCTTCTCCTTTTGCCTTCATACAGTCCATGGGGTCACAAAGAGTCAGACAGGACTGAGTGACTAACATTTTCAACTTTTTTCCCAGGATCAGTGTCTTTTCCAGTATCAAAGCCTTCATGCAGTAATGAAGACTCACCACAGACAAAAAAATAATAACAATAACTAACTAAATAAATCAATCTTTAAAAAAGTCTATAAAATAAAAGCACAATCCATAAAGCAAAAAAAGGTTAAGTTAGGTTAAAAACATATTATTTTTGAAAGACCTGGTTAATAGAATGAAGCCACAGTCTACAAGAAGGTCTTTGAGAAACATGTCTCATGATGGATATGCATTCAGAAAATATAAAGAATCCTCAAAACATGAACAACCCAATTTTAGAAATGAGAAAAAGAGGGTGAGAGACTTTCAGTTCAAGATGGCAGAGTAGAAGGATATGCGCTCATCTCCTCCTGTGAGAATACCAAAATTGCAACTAACTGTTGAACAACCATTGACAGGGGATGCTGAAACCCACCAAAAAATGATACCCCACATCCAAAGACAAAGAAGAAGCTGCAGCGAGACAGGAAGAGGGGTGCAATCACAATAAAATCAAATCCATACCTGCTGGGTAGGTGACCCACAAAAGAGAACAATACCACCAAAGAAGTTATACCACTGTTGTGAAGATTCTGAACCCCACTTTAGGCTTCCCAGCATGAGGATTCAACAAAGGGACTGGGAATCCCCAGGGAATCTTGCCAGCAAGATTTGATTATAGGACTTCCATAGCACTGGGGAAAACACAGACTCCCATCTTGGAGGGCACAAACAAAATTATGCACACATTAAGACCCAGAGGAAAGGAGCAGTGACCCCACAGGTGACGGAACCATAACTACATGCTAGTGTCGGACAGTCTCCTGTGGAGGCGTGGATCAATAGGGGCTTACCACAGGGACAGGGGCACTGGCGGCATTAGGCTGGGAAGGTCCCCCTTGGTGTAAACCCTCTTGGAGTTAGCTATTAATCCTACCACAGAGTCCTTAGACCCCCGGGCTGGGTCGTCTCAGACCAAACAGTTAACAGGAGGGAGTGCAACCTCACCATCAGCAGATAATTGGATTAAAGCATTACTGAGCAAAAGCCCTGCCAACTTGAGCAAGACCCAGTTTTCCCCATCACCAGTTCTTGCCGTTAGGAAGATTATACAAGCCTCTTAGCCTCATCCATCAGGGTGCAGACAGAAGAAGCAAGAAGCAGCACAGTCCCATAGCGGCTAAAACAAAAACCATATTACAGAAAGTTAATCACGATGAAAAAAGCAGAAAGTTATATCCCAGATGAAAGGACAAGATAAAACCCCAGAAAAACAACTAAATGAAGTGGAGATAGGCAAGCTTCCAGAAAAAGAATTTAGAATAATGATAATAAAGATGATCCAGGATCTTGGGATAACAGTGGAGAAGATGCAAGAAATGTCTGCCAAAGACCTATGAGAACCAAAGAACAAACAAATAGATGAATAATACACTAGAAGGAATCAATAGTAGAAAAACTGAGGCAGAAGAACGGATAAGTGACCTGGAGGACAGAATGGTGGAAATCACTGCTGCAGAACACAGAAAAAAGTATGAAAAATGAAGACAGCCTAAGACACCTCTGGGACAACATTAAACACAGCAACATTTGCATTATAGGGGTCTGAGAATAGGAGAGAGAGAGAAAGGACCTAAGGAAATATTTGGAGATAAAAATGAGAAAAAGACTAGAACACACACTTCACCAAGAAAGATAAATGGATGGCAGCTAAGGGGAAAAAAAAGATGCTTAATATCATTATTGATTAGGGAGGTACAAATTAAGACCACAATAAGATATTACTACAAATCTATTAGAAAGACTGACATTAAAAAGACAGACTATACCAGGTGATGGTAAGAATTTGAGGTAACTATATCTCTCAGATGCTGCTGGTGGGATGTAAAAGTGGTAGAAATACTTTGGAAAACTATTTGGCAGTTTTTTAAAAACTGAACATACATCTACCATATGACATAACTATTCCACTCCTAGGTATTTACCCAAGAAAAATGAAAGCAAATGTCCTTAAGAAGCACAGCACACAAAAATTAAAGCAGTTTTATTTTTAATAGTTAAAACTGGAAACAACCCAAATATCCATCAACAGATAAATGGATAAAAAATTTGTGGGACTTTCAGACAATGGAATGCACCTCAGAAATAAAATGAACTATCGATACATGTTACAACATGGATAATTCTCAAAATAATTATGCTGAGTGAAAGAAGTCAGAACAAAAATAGAGAATATATTTTATGATTTCATTTACATAAAATTCTGGAAAATGCCACCTAGAGTGACAGCACATCAGTAGTCTCCTAGGGACAGGGCTAGGGTGAGAAGAGGTGTGAGGAAGGGATTGAAAAAGGATATGAGAAGCTTTTGGGAGTGATAAATATGTTTACTATCTTCATTATGATGATGGATGCACATACACACACACACGTTAAAACACTGTGACTTAATATGTTCAGATTACAGTATGTCAATAATTACTGCTTTAAAAAGTTGAAATAAATAAAATTGAACAGCAAGTAGAGATTGTTCTTGCAAAATAAGTCCCAGTTAATTTATTCTTAACATCAGATAAGTAAACATATAAATACATACACATACTAACCCACACACTCAAAGGACATAAATAGGAAATTGAAGAAGAAAAAAAGCAGTGTCTATTAATGATATGAAACATATATAATTTCAATAGTAATCAAAGAAGTATAAAGTAAAATAACAAAAAAACCTCATTTTACCCACCAAATTGATAAAGTAATAAAGAAAAGATACATTTTATGGTGAGAGCATAAGGAAACAGTCATCTTTATACATTCCTGGAAGAATGGGAATTCTCTGACCAAGTGTTATTCTTCTACAAGGCAGTTTCTACTTGTTTTGCTTTGATTTATTTTAGTAAATGAGGCAGGGTTTAAGGTAGAGTGGGCTTCCTACATGGCTCAGTGGTAAAGAATCTGCCTGCCAATGCAGGACATGGGTTCAATCCCTGGGTCGGGAAGATACATTGCAGAAGGAAATGGTAACCCACTCCAGTATTCTTCCCTGGGAAATCCCAAGGACAGAGGAGCCAGATGTCACAAAGACAGAGGTCGCAAAAGACTCAGACACAACTTACTGACTAAACAAGAACAACAATAAGTAAGGTACAGTACAAGAGACAGGCAACAGTGAAGATGGGAAACAAGGCTTCTTTCACCTACAAATTTGAATTTCTTTGTAGCCTTGTGTTTTAGCTGAGGTAGGAGTTGGGATTTCAGGTTATTTTTTATCTTCTTCTTTTTGCTTATTTGTACTTTCTAAATGTTTTGCAAAGCCTGTTACTTTAACATGAAAAAAAAATTATTTCAAAGTTGAATTATGAAGCAAAAGCTATAAATATACAACAAAAAAGCAATATATATTTTTGTAAATAACAATAATAAAAATAAAATAACTTTAGCCGGTAATTATCCATATTTTATGCCATCATCGAAAATAATGAACATGGGTTGGGAAGATCCCCTGGAGAAGGGAACTGCTTCTGGCTGTTCTGGACAGTATACTGGCCTGGAGAATTCCATGGGCTGTATAGTACACGGGATTGCAGAGTCAGACATGACTAAGCAACTTTCACTTTCATAAGGAAATAATTTGAGACAAAAACATTTTTATAAAAGAATATTTTATCCCAATTTTATTAATTCTTTTAATTTTTTGTATAAATATAATAAGAGTTCACTGTAGAAAAACCAGAAAATACCATTTGCTCCCATTTTGTAGGAGAAAGCTAAGTTATAAATCTATAGACAATACCTTTTCATATATGGGACAAAATACACTGTATTGTTCAGAGTCATTATAGCAGCAATCTTTTTTTTTCTCTTTTATAACTTCAGTCTTTTGTATTTATGGTGCACCTATGGAAAAAGAATAAAATATGTAATTATGGGGTAAAATTCAAGAAGCAGTAACTGATAACATGACAGTTTTAAGTAGTTACAAATGTAATATTACAAAGTTAAAATTTTATCTTAATCAATCAGTTTGTGGATGACAAATGTAAAAGGTAAAATTTTCGCAACAAAGACCCAGGCTACTCTGGCATAAACAACACCAGGGAGACAAATGAGTCCTTAGATTTCAGAATCTACAGTATGGCTTCCACTGGTCTGTCTGAGTCTAAGGAACTCAATAAAGGCTACCAGTAGACAAGACTAATCTGACAGCATATAGTGATGCTACTGATTCTCTGTCACTAAGGTTTATATTTTGAATTGCTTTTCTGATAGGCATGATGATTTAAATTGACTCATCTATCTTCCCTTTCCTAGTCTCTCTATAACTCATCTCTCAGATTTGAGGGGTAGTGATAATTCTTTATTATCTATTAAAGAAGTACATGCCCAATGTAGAGTGGGAAATATGCACCATTATGAAAAAAAAAATCCATAATCCTACTAGGATAAAACTTCATTAACAATTTGGGATTGTTTTCTTCATGAACATATTTATTTCTTCATGCATATATTTTTTTTGTTATACCTCTGAGATCATATTATACACATGATTCCACCAGTCAACCTCTTTTATCTAACTTTAGATTATTAGCATTTTGCCATGTTACCAAACATGGCAAACTATTCACAAAGATCATTTAAAAGCTGTTCAATGTTTATCTATGGCAACGCCACAATTCATTCACAACTGTTTCTCCACAATTTGAAATCAAGGCTGTATTCAATCTTTTGTTCAAATACTAAAGGTTACTGTGTTTTGAAGACCTTTGTCTTATTGTCCATTTACATTTTGGGTTTTTTTGGAATGTATTTCTAGAAGTAGAACTATTGGGTCAAAGAATATAATAATTTAAAATTTACGTATATTGAAATAATTTGGGGATGCCTGACTAGCTTTGGAGATGAAATCCCTACAGAGGGAAAAATACTATAAAAAAAGGCACTGACTCCCATTTGCACATTCCTCCTGCAGAGGATATCCTAATCTCCTCTTACATCTATACTTATAAACTAATTTTTCATTATTTTGTTATTCCCTCTGATTCTATGGCTGTGGAATGCTTTAGATAAACTGGTAGCTAAAACTTGCCTGAATTCAGCATCACATTTTACCTAAGCATCAACCCAGTCAAAAACTACAATGTCTGCATGTATGTCCTGCTAATCTAGTCTGACTATAGCTTCAAGGAACTAAAACATTCCTTGTTATATGAAGACTAGTTGCGAAATTTCTGAGAAAGTAGTTTTAAAATAAGGCATTTACTAATATCTTCATGTCCTGACTAGTTTTAAATGCAGGAGGTGTTCTCTCTTAGAAAATATTTTTCTAATGCTATGGACACACACACTGAGTATTTTTCTTCTCTCTAAATACTTATTCATTTTTACATAATTTTCCTTAAAATCGGTACTCTCTCCATCTGCAGTTACACAGATCTATAAATGTTTTAAAATAAACTCTTTAAGACTTCTAGGAATTAAACTTTCTTGGTTTTATCATTCCCCCTCCCCCACTAGAATACTGCACACGGCATTAGGGCTGAAAACCATACTCCTAAAGTCTATCCATTACACCTAAGATGTTCTGTTTTTTTCCTCCATTTAACCATCTTCCTTCTTTATTTATAAATGTCCCTTGGGTTCCCTGAAACTGTCCTCTCCTGTTTTTCCACATTATTCCTTCTGTAGCTCCTCTTCTCTCTGATCTCTAAATCAATGTTATTCCTCCAGGTATTTGCCCAAAGGCCTCTGTGTGATGTAGGCTGCTATCCTAATTTCTGTCCACTTAATGGTTTCAAGTAACACTTTGTCAGTAGAAACTTCTGGCCATCATTTTAAACCCCAGTCCCATTCTTTCAACTATCTATTTGGCTTCTTCCCTAAATGTACATGCATGCTCAGTCACTTCAGTCATGTCCTACTCTTCGTAACACTATTGACTGTAGTCTGCCAGGATCCTCTGTCCACTGGATTTCCCAGGCAAGAGTACAGTGGCTTGCCATTTCCTTCTCCAGGGGATCTTTCTGACTGAGGGATTAAACCTGTGTCTCCTGTCTTGCAAGCAGATTCTTTACCGCTGAACCACCAGGGAAGCCCCTTTACTAAATGGCTCACATCAACTTTCTGACTCTTCCCTTCTCATTTTCCTTAACATTCAATTAAATCACACGTGTGTGTCAATATTTCTTTTTATCTGTTCTTCACTTTCCCTTTCTATTAGCATTTGTTATCTCTCTCCTTTGTTTCTGCTCTTTTAGCCTCTAGTCTATCTTTTCTGGAATTCATCTTTAAAACACTATTATTACAATCATCTTCCTGAAGCATAGTTAAGATAGTATCACAGCTCTGTTCAAAATACTTCCATGTTTCCATACTGCCTACAGTAGAAACATTAACTTTACCTAACTAACATTCAGAGCTGGCCTCAAACCTCATGAAAAAAATGAATTACTACAGCTGCCTCATCATACCTTTGTCTTTGCTTATGCTAATCCCTCTGCCTAGAATATCCACATCCCAACTATTCTCACAGTCTAGCTAAATGTCACCTCTCTTCTAAGGTCAACTGTTTTTTCTTTTTGCTTTCAGTTTTAAATACTTAAATATTGGTATAAGTAGTATAACTGGATGACAAGTGCTTTCTTCAGAGGAGGATACATGTGTAAATCTATGTTTTGATTAATCACTATATTCCCCCATTTTCATGAGACAGAATTCACATACCATATGATTCATCTATTTAAAGTGAACAACGGCTCTTAGTATATTCACCAATGTGTGAGAGCATCACCATGGACAATTTTAGAACATTTTCATCACCACAAAAAAGTTTTATTTCCTTCAACTATTAACCTCTCCCACCCAACCTCTCCATTCCTTAGCAACCACTAATCTGTCTTTATAGATTTCCCTGTTTTGAACATTTCATCTGAATAGAATCATATAATATGTGGTTTTTTTGTGACTGGATTCTTTCCCTAGCATAATGTTTTTAAGATTTACCCATGTTGTAGCATGACTCAATATTTCTTTTTATTGATGAGAATTCCATTGTATAGATATACCACACTGTTTATCCATTTATAAGTTGATAGATATTTGGGTTGTTTCCACTTTGGGGCTATTATGAATGCTGCTGTTATAATCACTTGTGTACACATATTTGGTTTCTCTTAATTATATTCCTAGGAGTGGAACTGCTGGTCCCTGTGGCATCTTTATACAACAGATAGTCTATAAAAATCTGCTGACTCTCCTTCCCTTTTCCACTCCAATCTTAACACTGGAAATGATCTTTAAATTCATCCTTCCCTCAAAAGCTGAACTAGAACATTTTTCCTTCCAAGAGGATAACATTGTAAGAATTAACTGAAGATGAAGTGATATGCATGAAATTATTTTTCCCCCTCTTCCTTGACCTCCTGCAACCTCAGGTATTAAATTTATAGTGAGAACTCAGAACTGTGCCAAGAATGTAGAATTTCAGGTCTCAACTCTTGGGCCAGCTGAACAATCCAGCTAGCTTAGAGGAAAAGATTGCATCAGAGATGTGGAACTGAAATACTTTTCCTCACGCTTTATTCTGAGGAATGGAAATCCTCCAACAGTGATAATCAAATAAATTATTTTTCACAGACATTCTAACTTAATATACACTTGATAGAGAGCAGAAATATAAATATTTTTCATGTTTTCCCTTTTCCCAGAAACTTTCAAGAAAGATGATTCAGAGAAGATCTTAGTTGCTTTTCAATGTTGTAGTCACACTTCTGCAACAATAAACCTGGAGCCAACTAGACTGAAAATCCACAATATTTCAGCATTAAGAAAGGAAGTAAGAAAGCTTCATATTGGATGCTACATATATGCAGAAATCTAAAATATGACACAAATGAACTTATCTACGAAACAGAAACAGAGTCACAGCCACAGAGAACAGACTTGTGGTTGCCAAGCAGGATGGTGAGTAGGGGAGGGATTGATTGGGAGTTTGGGATTAGCAGATGCAAACTACTGTATCAATATATAGAATGGAAAAACAACAAAGTCCTACTATATAGCACTGGGAAATATATTCAATATCCTGTGATAAACCATAATTGGAAGGGACAGGAAAAGAATTTATATATATATATGTATAAATGAATTAATTTGCTGTACAGCACAAATTAACAAAACATTGTAAATTAACTATACTTCAATTAAAAATAAATAAAAAGAATGTTTCATATAGGAAAGAATTTTAAAGATCAAACATTTCACAATTTTTTTTAACTCAATCTCAGAAAAGTTCAGTGTCAAGTCATACTTATGCATAAAGAGGTGGACAAACCTAGAGCCTGTTATACAGAGTGAAGTAAGTCAGAAAGAGAAATATAAATATTGTATACTGACACATATATATGGATATATATGGAATCTAAAGAGATGGCACTGATGAATATATTTTCAGGGTAGCAATGGAAAAACAGATGTAGAGAACAGATCTATGGACATGGGGGAGAAGAGTACGGAAAAGGGGAGATACATGGAGAGAGTAACATAGAAATTTACAATACCATATGTAAAACAGATGGCCAGTGGGAATTTGCTGTATGACTCAAGGAACTCAAACAGGGGCTCTGTTAACAGGCTGAAGGGAGGGGTGTGGAGGGAGATAGGAGGGAGGGGACATGGATGTACCTATGGCTTATTCTTGTTGATGTATGACTGAAAACCACAAAATTCTGTAAAGTTATCTATCCTTCAATGAAAAAAATTTAAAGCACACTTATGTAGTACTGTTTTCCCAAATTAAAATTCCTTCTAACTTTTCACTCCAGAAAACTTTTTTTCTGAATCAAGCTGCCTAAATCAGACTTCAAAACACCAAAAAGTTTTCTATTTTGGAGGGTGATAAGAAAAGTTTAATTTAATATAAGATTGAACTTCTCTGTCACTATTTCTCCAAATATACTTGAATAAATAGTGGTGGAGGATTCAGTTATTATGGATACAAATTTGGAGATCTCTTTAAGAAAAATTTTTTTATAAACTTTCTGTACAAGAATAAGGTATAGGACCTTAGGAGCCGGTATAAATAAGGAGCTCTGAAATGTAAGTTTCACAGTAAATCTGCCTGTGTAAATTTCTATTACTGTATTCATTATTTTGTTCCCAGAAAGTACACAGAGGCAGGTAAAATCTACATTTTACAGCAATGAAGAAAAAAGTAGAAATTGGTGATCGGACTTTTTCAAAGTTAGGACTACTCTGATATTTTTCATCCTCTGATCTTATAATACAACCTCCCACACAGACTTAAAACTATCTTTAAAGAAAATAAATGCTGGAGAGGGTGTGGAGAAAAGGGAATCCTCCTACACTGTTGGTGGGAATGCAAACTAGTACAGCCACTATGGAGAACAGTGTGGAGATTCCTTAAAAAATTGCAAATAGAACTACCTTATGACCCAGCAATCCCACTTCTGGGCATACACACCGAGGAAACCAGAATTGAAAGAGACACATGTACCCCAATGTTCATCGCAGCACTGTTTATAATAGCCAGGACATGGAAACAACCTAGATGTCCATCAGCAGATGAATGGATAAGAAAGCTGTGGTACATATACACAATGGAGTATTACTCAGCCGTTAAAAAGAATTCATTTGAATCAGTTCTGATGAGATGGATAAAACTGGAGCCGATTATACAGAGTGAAGTAAGCCAGAAAGAAAAACACCAATACAGTATACTAACACATATATATGGAATTTAGGAAGATGGCAATGACGACCCTGTATGCAAGACAGGGAAAGAGACACAGATGTGTATAACGGACTTTTGGATTCAGAGGGAGAGGGAGAGGGTGGGATGATTTGGGAGAATCACATTCTAACATGTATACTATCATGTGAATTGAATCGCCAGTCTATGTCTGACGCAGGATGCAGCATGCTTGGGGCTGGTGCATGGGGATGACCCAGAAAGATGTTATGGGGAGGGAGGTGGGAGGGGGGTTCATGTTTGGGAATGCATGTAAGAATTAAAGATTTTAAAATTTAAAAAATAAAAAACTAAAATTAAAAAAAAAAAAAAGAAAATAACAGAAAACTGGTTTTGAATAGTTTTTATCACTGTCTGTCACTAATACTTAACTGTTATGCTGAGGTAACGAACCATTTTTATGGTACTTTCACTGTGAAAATGAAGTGTTTTCTTTATGCCAAATGATCACACAGCCAATTGTGACAGAATTTGAGAACTGCAAGGGGACTTTAGTGATCATCTAACTTCTACTTAAGCAAATAATGCAGAAGTATCTGGGACTTATCATCATACCTTGTAGACTACTTCTGAGTTAACTGATATTAAATTATATGAAAACAATCATAGTCATCATTTAAGACTACGTGTGCTTAAAAAGTAAAAAAAATATTACTTTCTCCCCCTCTTAAAAAAAGAAAAATAAAATGAGTTTAGGTTGAGAGACAAATGGGAAAGGAATTGTTCCTTTAGATTTCTTAAACTTAATACCAAAAGGTTTTATTTTGCCTGATAGTTTTATATGTGGTGAGAAACTTTAAATTATGCATTCATTTTGGGGAAAACAGTTCATTTTTTAAATTAAGACCACTATAAAAATAGTGTCTACATTTACATAAATTCTGAACTATTCGAATGGATTTAACCAATCTTTTGAAGCCTTCATTTTGCACAACTTAAACACGTGTGGTATAAAAATTGTAATGATTATAATATACATAATTTACTCTCTAATACAGGTTTTTTCAAATCTGATTAATATTCAGCTTCCTTATAGAAAAAAACTCAGACCTCTAATGTTTTCTCAAATTATTTTTAGTCATTTCTTTATTCAGATGTTCATTCATCCCGAAAATGTTTATGAATTGCTTAATATCTGCCCAGAACTGACAAAGCTTTAGGCTCTTTCCTACTCTTATAAAACTTACATTCTAGTGGAGAGAGACAAATAAATATTGCTATGTCAGGTACTAAGAAATATCATGAAGGAAAATAAGATAAAGTAGAATCAGTTAATATTTTAATATTTTGGTAACTTAGGAAAGTAAAAGGAGTTATCTTTTGTCATCCATGACAAGTCCCTTCCAACCATGCCTCTGTGTGTGTGTGTGTGTGTGTGTGTGTGTGTGTGTTAGGTGTGTGTGTATTAGCTGCTCAGTTGTGTCTGACTCTTTGTGATCCCATGGACTGTAGCCCTCACCAGGCTCCTCTGTCCATGGAATTCTCCAGACAAGAATACCAGAGTGGGTTGTCATTCCCTTCTCCAGGGGAATCTTCCTGATCCAGGGATCAGAGTTTATGTTAATATGGTGACTTAGAAAACCCCTTAGTATAGGGGCTGATAGCCAGAAGAATGAAACCTGATGGAACTGGAATTTTCAGCCCTAATCCCAGACCTCAAGGGAAAAGGGAAGGACTGGAGACAGAGTTCAGTTACCAGTGACCAAAGATTGATTGTACTTCCCTGGGAGTTTGGCTGCTAAAGAATCCATCTGCAATGCAGGAAGCCCTGGTTCGATCTGTGGGTCGGGAAGATCCCCTGGAGGAAGGCATGGCAACCCACTCCAGTATTCTTGCCTGGAGAATCCCCATGGACAGAGAAGGTTGGTGGGAAACAGTCCATAGGGTCACAAAGAATTGGACTAAGTACATAATAAACCGGTGAAGGTAACTAAATGTTTCTCTGAGTTCTATGAGCCACTCTAGCAAAACCTGCTCCACAAACTCAAGGAGGGCTTTTAGGAACCTCCAATCTACAACTATGGTTTTTCAAGTGGTCATGTATGGATGCGAGAGTTGGACTGTGAAGAAAGCTGAGCACTGAAGAATTGATGCTTTTGAACTGTGGTGTTGGAGAAGACTCTTGAGAATCCCTTGGCTGCAAGGAGATCAAACCAATCAATCCTAAAGGAAATCAGGCCTGAATATTCATTGGAAGGACTGATGCTGAAGCTGAAACTCCAATACTTTGGCCACCTGATGCAAAGAACTGACTCACTGGAAAAGACCCTGATGCTGGGAAAGACTGAAGGCAGGAGGAGAACAGGATGATAGAGGATGAGATGGTTGGATGGCATCACTGACTCGATGGACATAAGTTTGAGCAAGCTCTGCAAGTTGATGATGGATGGGGAAGCCTGGTATGCTGTAGTTCATGGGGTCTCAAAGAGTCAGACACAACTGATTGACTGAACTGAACTTAAGTCATTCATAGCCCAGAGGATAAGAAACAAACTTGGATTTAGAGCATTTCAGTTTTTAACTCTGTCTCATTACTCAATTCCTTCTATTCTAAGTCCTATATGTTTAAGCTTTTTCTACATCTACAAAATCTTAGTTTTCTTATGAGTTTAATCAATGGCATAATGACCCCAAAGCAGTGTTTAACTATTCATTCATCATTTACCGGATACCTGCTATGCTTAAGGACATCATGCTATGTGTTAAAAAATACATAACCCTGAAATGTGTTCACCAGAAAATAATTCTCTAGAATAAGTGCATGTTCCAAGTACTACAGAAGTTCAAAAGAGGGAAAGAGAACTTCTAACTCTAAGGAGTAGAGGTTGGGGATGGGCAGGTGATTGATGGCTTCATGGTAGAAATAGCATTTGGAATGCTATGTTATGAACAGGAAATAACTGCAGCTTGTAGCATGTACTGGCAAGTAACTAAAGGGGTTGTTTTGCAGGTTCAGGATAGGATCCTTTGGAAACAAACCTGGAAGAGTCTAAAGGATATGGATTGTCCAGGTCAAGACTGAAGACCATGCAAAGAATTTTAAGCTTTTTAACTGTAAATAATGAAATCATTTGATATTAAAATTAGTCTTCAAGAATGACACTCTAATTGTTTGGGAGTAATATATAGGTTAGAATTGAAATAGTATATTTAAAAACATTATGCACACATCACAGAAAAAAATTGGAAGAATACAGACCAAAATGTTAACAGTGATTACTCTGGGTATTGGGAATATAGGCACTTTGTTTTCTTTTTCCTTTCTGTATTTCCTATATTTTCTCCATTGTAATAGAAAAAGTAAGCTAAAAATGTCTTTAAAAGAATGGACTGAAATAGGACACTACAGCAGGAAGGTCAAGTTAGGGCTACCAAGCAAGAAAGAATGATAATCTTCTTCTATAATGTTGGGAATAAAATTGAAACCAGAAGGCAAGTACCATGTCTTCGGATTCAAGAATAAGACAGTAATAACATGGCCGCAGAACCAGCAATTGATGGGCTACACAACATGAAAAAGATACAAAAGTCAAAGTTAGCTCTGAGGCTCTAAGATCAAGTGAAAGAGAAGATAACTGTTCTATAAACAAAAATAGGGAATTCAGCAGAAGGCACAAGTTTAATAGTTGAAAGATGGTAAGTGTATCCCAGCCAAAATGATGTTTAAGTGCCAGATGGGCATCCAGGTAGAAATATACAGCAGGAGAAAATAAATACAGGCTGAAGTTCAGGGGAAACAATGGAGTCAGAGATTCAGATGTAGAATTATTTGTGTAAGATAGATAAGAAACTCAAGAGGGAATGATGGTAACTTTGGCAAAAATTGCAGACAGAAAGGCTGAGAATAAAATTTGGGAGAAATATTTAAAGTTGAATCCTTAGTGATATTATATAAGTACTAAATACAGTATTTCTATAATTATGCATTCACTCCATTTTATATATAATCAAAAGGTAAAAATGACTTCTCTGAGCTTAACAAATTAAGATGAATAGTCAAAAGAATAGTATCAGAAATAAAATTTATGGAATTAACTGGCAGTTCAGTGATTAGGACTCTGCATCTTCATTGCTGATGGCCCTGGTTCAGTCCCTGGTCAGGAACTAAGATCCCATAAGCCATGTGGCATGACCGAAAAAAAAAAGAGAGAGAAATTAAATTCAAATTTTATAATAAATTGGCTTTTGCTTCATGCCAATTATATATATGTGTGTGTGTGTGTGTATATATAAGTTCCCTGTTTTTCTGTCCTTGGAAATGTATTTTGAAAAAAGAAAATACGTGCAGTACAGCAATAAAATGAACCAAATGACTGGTAATTGTTAAGTTAACCTGTATATTTTTTACATTCTCTTTATAATCAGAATTTTAGATTTGGAATGGATCTAGCATGGTTCAAGTAGTTTCTAAATAGTTTAGCAGCAATGCATTGGTGTCATTATGGTCTCAATTGAATTAACGATCAGAAACTTGCAGTGTGGATTGCAAGCATCCTGATTCAGTGGAAAGAATTCTGAGTGAAAGACAGAAGTCTTTGGTCCTAATCCCATATTGGTCCCCAAATGGCTTTTCATAATTAATTAAGTTATTTAATTTCTCAAAGTCTCAGTTCCCTGGTCGTGGGGCTAACTCAGATAATCTCTAAGTTTCATTCAACTCTAAAAGTCTATGATTATGTATGATATTACTTATATGTGCATTCTAAAATATGAAACAAATGAACCTATCTAAGAAACAGAAACAGATTCATGGACATAGAGAACCTATCTGTGGTTGTTAAGGGGGAGGGAGTTAGGGGAGGGATAGAGTGAGAGGTTGGGACTAGCAGATGTAAGGTATGACATGTGTAATAGATAAACAAGGTCCTAAGGAGTACGTCAAGGCTGTATATTGTTACCCTGCTTATTTAACTTATATGCAGAGTACATCATGCAAAATACTGGGCTGGATGAAGCACAAACTGGAATCAAGACTGCTGGGAGAAATATCAATAATCTCAGATATGCAGAGGACAGCATACATAATGGCTGAATTTGAAAAGGAACTAAAAAGCCTCCTGATGAAAGTGAAAAAGATGGCTTAAAACTCAACATTCAAAAAACAAAGATCATGGCATACAGTCCCATCACTCCATGGCAAATAGATAGGGAAATCATGGCAACAGTGACAGACTTTATTTTCTTGGGCTCCAAAATTACTGCAGATAGTGACTGCAGCTATGAAATTAAAAGACCCTTGCTCCTTGGAAGAAAAGCTATGACCAATCTAGACAGCGTATTAAAAAGCAGAGATGTAATTTACTTTGCCAACAAAGGTCCACCTAGTCAAACATATGGTTTTCCCAGTACTCATGTATGGATGTGAGAGGTAGACTATAAAGTAAGGTGAGTGCCACAGAATTGATGCTTTTGAACTGTGGTGTTGGAGAAGACTCTTGAGAGTCCCCTGGACTGCAAGGAGATCAAACCAGTCAATCCTAAAGGAAATAAGTCCTGAATATTCACTGGAAGGACTGATGCTGAAACTGAAACTCCAATACTTTGGCCACCTGATGTGAAGAGCTGACTCATTTGAAAAGACCCTGATGCTGGGAAAGACTGAAGGCAGGAGAAGGGATAAGGATGAGACGGTTGGATGGCATCACTGACTCGATGGACATGAGTTTGAATAAGCTGTGGGAATTGGTGATGGACAGGGAAGCTTGATGTGCTGCAGTCCATGGGTTTCAAAGAGTCAGGCACAATTGCGTCACTGAACTGACTGACTGACTATATAGCATAAACAGCTAGACTCAGTATCTATGATGAACCATAATGGAAAAGAATATTTTTTAAAAAATGTATGTATATGTATAACTGAATCACTTTTCTGTACAGTAGAAATTAGCAAAGCACTGTAAATCAACAAAACTTGAAAAAATATGTATGATTATGGCATATTGATTGGTTTTAAAATCTTACTCAAATACACACACACACATACACACAGAAAGTGTCCTGAGTTCAATATAACTGAAATTCCCAGTAATCTTCACTTTAATTGTTCCAAATTCAAATAAAAGAAAAGCTAAAGATAAAAACCCTTTTAGTCTCTGTGAATTTTACCTGCCATTGATGAAGGTATACTGCAAGAGTCCTGTATTGACAACTTTTGACTCCCTGCTACAGGATTACAATGCCAGGCACTGGAGATAAAAGAACATGCAGCAATAAGTGCTTTGAAAATAAACCATCTTAGAGCTAATGAAGGATTATCTGGCATGCAATTTTTCTAAAATGCCACAGCTATTAGCACGTTCTTTTCTCATTTGTTTGTTGGGACAATTTCTCTCCTGTCTCCACTTTGTTGCCCAGAAAGCTTTAGGGACCTTAAAAACCCAGACTTAGGGATCCTAAAACATCAAAATTAAATTGTGTATACTTAAATTTGGGGCTTTCCCAGTGGCTCAGTGGTAAAGGATTTGCCTGCAATGCAGGAGCCTCAGAAGACACAGGTTCAAATCCCTGGGTTGGGAAGATCCTCTGCATGAGGGTATGGCAACCCACTCCACTAATCTTGCCTGGAGAATTCCCATGGACAGAGGAGCCTGGTGAGCTACAGTCCACAGGGTCACAAAGAGTTGGACATGACTTAAGCGACCTAGAACATATACTTAAATTTATACTTACTTTTATGGAAAATGGCCTACTTAGCATCTGCTATGCATTGAATTATATACCCCTCAAAATTCATATTTTGAAACTCAGCAGTGGCCACAGAATTGGTAAAGGTCAGTTTTCATTCCAATCCCAAAGAAGGGAAATGCCAAAGAATGTTCAAACTATCACACAATTACGTTCATCTCACACACTAGCAAAGTAATGCTCAAAATTCTCCAAGCCAGACTTCAACAGAACTTGAACCATGAACTTCCAGATGTTTAAGCTGGATTTAGAAAAGGCAGAGGAACCAGAGATCAAATTGCCTACATGTGTTGGATCACAGAAAAAGCAAGAGAATTCCAGGAAAATATCTACTTCTGTTTTACTGACTACACCAAAGTCTTTGACTGTATGGATCACAACAAACTGTGGAAAATTCTTCAAGAGATGGGAATACCAGACCACCTGACCTGCCTCTTGAGAAATCTGTATGCAGCTCAAGAAGTTCTAACAACAGTTAGAACTGGACACGGAAAAAGAGACTGGTTCCAAATTGGGAAAAGAGTACGTCAAGGCTGTATGGAGAAGGCAATGGCACCCCACTCCAGTACTCTTGCGTGGAAAATCCCACGGACGGAGGAGCCTGGTAGGCTGCAGTCCATGGGATCGCTAAGAGTCGGACATGACTGAAGCGACTTAGCAGCAGCAGCAAGGCTGTATATTGTAACCCTGCTTATTTAGTTTATATGAAGAGTACATCATGTGAAATGGCAGGCTGGATGAAGCACAAGCTGGGACCAAGATTGCCAGGGAGAAATATCAATAACCTTAGATATGCAGATGATACCACCCTTATGGCAGAAAGCGAAGAGGAACTAAAGAGCCTCTTGATGAAAGTCAAAGAGGAGAGTGAAAAAACTGGCTTAAAACTCAACATTCAGAAAACTAAGATCATGGCATCCGGTCCCATCACTTCATGGCACATAGCTGGGGAAACAGTGGAAACACTGATGGACTTTATTTGGGGGGGGGGGCTCCAAAATCACTGTGGATGTTGATTGCAGCCATGAAATTAAAAGATGCTTACTCCTTAGAAGAAAAGTTATGACCAATCTAGACAGCATATTAAAAAGCAGAGACATTACTTTGCCAACAAAGGTCTGTCTAGTCAAGGCTATAGTCATGTATGGATGTGAGAGTTGGACCATAAAGAAAGCTGAGCATCAAAGAATTGATGCTTTTGAACTGTGGTGTTGAAGAAGACTCTTGAGAGACCCTTGGACTGCAAGAAGATCAAATCAGTCAACCTTAGAGAAAATCAGCCCTGAATATTCATTGGAAGGACTGATGCTGAAGCTGAAACTCCAAAACTTTGGCCACCTGATGTGAAGAACTGATTCATTGGAAAAGATCCTGATGCTAGGGAAGACTGAAGGCAGAAGAAGGGATGAGGATGAGATGACTGGATGGCATCACTGACTCCACGGTCATGAGTTTGACCAAACTCCAGGAGTTGGTGATGGACAGGGAAGCCTGGTGTGCTGCAGTCCATGGGTTCATAAAGACTTGGACGTGACTGAGTAACTGAACTGAACTGAATATTCTTTGTGACTATATTTGAAGATTGAGCCTTTGGGGAGTAATTTAGATTAAATGAAATCATAAGGATGGGGAATATCTGTTAGGATTGGTGACCTTAGGAGAAGAGGAAGAGAAGAAAGATCTCTCTGCACAACACATACCTCACACACGTAAGGAGGAAATGCTGTATGAGTACAACCCCAGAAGGTGAACAGGAAGAGACCTCACCAGAAAACTTAACACTGGCACCTTGTTCCTGGACTTCCCACACTCTATAACTGTGAGAAAATAAAATTTCTATTGTTTAAAACACCCAGTCTATGGTCCTTTGTTATACCAGCCTGGGCAGACTAAGACCGCCTCCTTAATCAATTTTTGGACCAAGATTTCAGTTTACTAAACTAATAGTCAAAATGTATTTTTTTTTCAGGTAGCTAGAGAAACTAATCCTTTGATAATCCTTTTCCATTCAAAAATATATCTTCATAATTCAAAGCATTTGGTAGGGAAATATTATTTTTTGAACTACAAGAAAAAGTTTACAATTACTCCATTAGTTTCTACCAAATAACTTAAAAAAACATAAATAAATATGGTAATTAGAGCACACATACTTGATTAAGTGTAAAATCTTAGCCTAAAATCGGTTTCCTAAAACTCTTTGCATTTATTTGACCTTTCAACAATACTACTCTGAATGAGAACCTCAAATGTTTAAATTCCACAGATAGAAGTGATTACAAGTACTTTCCTGTTCAAGTATTTAAAGCAATTTCTTCATACTTGAGTGATTTACTTGAAAGTCAGAAAGTGAATGAACCCTATCAGTTCTCTATATACCAGTTGATTAAAAAAAAAAAACAAACCTCTGTAAAGCTGTTTATGAATGGAATCCATTCCCAACACTAATGCCAGCATTATCAACCTGAAAATAAAATCTCACCACACCACTCTCCAGCTTAAAACCCTTTAATCCCATCATGTATAGGATATAAAATCCAAGCTCCTTGTAATCAGATGGCAAATAAAATCCTCTGTGATCTGCTCCTTGTCTGCTCCTGAACTCTGTCCTTAGTAACTTCAGGGCCTCACCCTGGACGCCCAGCTATCTCAGACTGCTTCCCTGGGATATCAAGAAGCATCTGTTGGCAAACTCTTTTCTTCTGAGATATCTAGAATTTCTTCAAGAATCTGCTCATAGTACCTCATCAGAGAAACTTCTCTGATTCTCCTCCAAGCTGAGGTGGGTTTTTTCCTTTATGTTTGCACAGAAGGGCACTGTGAACATTTACATACATGGTATAAACATTTATAAACATGGTATAAAGATTTAGGTTGTCTTAGGTCAATGTTTCTCCATTTGGACCCTACACTGCTAGGAACAAGGGATCATATTTCTATCACCAGTGCCTAGCAAACTTGTTGGTACACTGCATTTGACCAAAATATGTTGTGGAATTATACTAATTCAGATACCAAATACACTAAGTCATTTATGATTTTAAGGATATTATGGCAAATTTTTTTTTTGTTAAACGATAACCATCACTCCTCCAAGTGTTTTTGAATTACTGTGTCTCCAGGTTGCTTTACTTCAAAATGATCTTGACCTTCATTTTGAAAATTTATAACTTTATTGAACTACCTGGTACAAATGTCAATAATTTTAGAGTTGTCAGCACTCCCAACTTACTTGTTCAAGAGCCTATTTTTAATGGGTGTCTTAAAGAAACTGGCATCTGGTAATACATCATTTAAACATTGAGAAACATCCCTGGGAGTTGAAATTAGCATGTATTATTTTTTTAAGTGAAATAAAATATATATTACATATTACACAAAAATTTAATACCATTATACTGTATTTTTTCCACATGGACAGTTATAATGCATGGCATCTTTGCATTAAGCAATTTAGAATCCATTCCTTAGGGCTGCCTTCCATCTACAAGGCAAAAATTTCACTTATATTGGTTTACAGGACTTCAACCTTTTATTCAGTCTTTTTCTTTCAGAATATTCATTCATTATTGCTTTTGACAAATGAACGAGCTTAGAACAAATATAAAAGAAAAAATCAACAAGCATTTATTTTAGACTATTATAGGCACTAAGGAAAGAAAGAAGTAAAAGCTGCTTTCATTAGTAGGGCCTAGTTAAAGGTAATCAAGAGTCATAATCGTACTGACATTTATTCAAAGTTCACTATGTACCAGGCATTATATATTACCTCATTTAAACTTTAACACAATACCATGAAAGACTTACCATTATAGATATCAGTTTACAGATAAAAATCTGAGACCCAACTTCACAGAGCTAGTGTAATGTAGAGCTGGGATTTAAATCTAGACTGTTCAACCTCAAGCTCATTTTCTCAACCACTATGGTATAGTTCAGTTCAGTTCAGTTCAGTCGCTCAGTCGTGTCCGACTCTTTGCGACCCCATGAATTGCAGCATGCCAGGCCTCCCTGTCCATCATGATCTCCTGGAGTTCACTCAGACTCACGTCCATTGAGTCCATGACGCCATCCAGCCATCTCATCCTCGGTCATCCCCTTCTCCTCCTGCCCCCAATCCCTCCCAGCATCAAAGTCTTTTCCAATGAGTCAACTCTTCGCATGAGGTGGCCAAAGTACTGGAGCTTCAGCTTTAGCATCATTCCTTCCAAAGAAATCCCAGGATTGATCTCCTTCAGAATGGACTGGTTGGATCTCCTTGCAGTACAAGGGACTCTCAAGAGTCTTCTCCAACACCACAGTTCAAAAGCATCAATTCTTCGGCGCTCAGCCTTCTTCACAGTCCAACTCTCACATCCATACATGACCACAGGAAAAACCATAGCCTTTACTAGACAGACCTTAGTCAGCAAAGTAATGTCTCTGCTTTTCAATATGCTATCTAGGTTGGTCATAACTTTTCTTCCAGGGAGTAAGCGTCTTTAAATTTCATGGCTGCAGTCACCAACTGCAGTGATTTTGCACCCCCCCAAAATAAAGTCTGACACTGTTTCCACTGCTTCTCCATCTATTTCCCATGACGTGATGGGACCAGATGCCATGATCTTCGTTTTCTGAATGTTGAGCTTTAAGCCAACTTTTTCGCTCTCCTCTTTCACTTTTATCAAGAGGCTTTTTAGCTCCTCTTCACTTTCTGCCGTAAGTGTGGTATCATCTGCATATCTGAGGTTATTGATATTTCTCCTGGCAATCTGGATTCCAGCTTGTGTTTCTTCCAGTCCAACGTTTCTCATGATGTACTCTGCATATAAGTTAAATGAGCAGGGTGACAATATACAGCCTTGACGTACTCCTTTTCCTATTTGGAACCAGTCTGTTGTTCCATGTCCAGTTTTAACTGTTGCTTCCTGACCTGCATACAGATTTCTCAAGAGGCAGGTTAGGTGGTCTGGTATTCCCATCTCTTTCAGAATTTTCCACAGTTTATTGTGATCCACACAGTCAAAGGCTTTGGCATAGTCAATAAAGCAGAAATAGATGTTTTTCTGGAACTCTCTTGCTTTTTCCATGATCCAGCAGATGTTGGCAATTTGACCTCTGGTTCCTCTGCCTTTTCTAAAACCAGCTTGAACATCAGGGAGTTCACGGTTCATGTACTGCTGAAGCCTGCCTTGGAGAATTTTGAGCATTATTTTACTAGCATTTGAGATGAGTGCAATTGTAGTTTTCAGTTAAATTGCTATATAAAAGATTTCAGAAATTAATGACTTGATAAATTATAAAGGATTCCATCTAGCCAACAATATTCCTGAATGCATTGGAGAAGGAAATAGCAACCCACTCCGGTATTCTTGCCTGGAGAATCCCAGGGATGGGGGAGCCTGGTGGGCTGCTGTCTATGGAGTCGCACAGAGTTGGACACGACTGAAGTGAAGCAGCAGCAGCCACTTAATCTTTTTTACTTTCTTTACCAAACCAGAAGATCAAGCCCCTCTGTCTAAAACTTTCTTTTCACTTCGTGCTTTAAAACAAAAAAAGTCATCATTGAGAATTTCTCTTCAGCAAATAGTAGCGTGCCAATTCAAGACAAGGGAAGCCTAAGTATTCCAAAATCTTCTGTATAGGAGGTAATCCTGTCTTGGGACTTTCAGAGATGCCTTAATAAACAAGAAAGTATTTAAAACTTTAACTCTTGCCTAATTTCTAATGTTGAAAGAATAACTCAGCATTCTTAGTCACTTTTAATTTTGCTTTGCCACTGGCAGAAGGGCAAGCGTCCATATATGCTGACAGGATACATGTTAGAGCAGTTTAATCCCGTTGAAAGTTGCCTTACACTGTTTCAGCAATTCTCTCTCACAGGAACTGCTGTCTTCAAAAATATATGAACCTACATCTATTATACATAGTATATAAGCAAACAAATAGCAGTACTAAAATGCCTTTAAAAAGTAAACAGTCTTTTAACAACTGACCTGGGATAGCTTCAAATTTTTAAATTAATTTTGAGTGGTAGAAAAAGTATAAACGCAACTGAATTTAATATCCAAAGGAAAACTTTTATCCTTTATGTATTTAATATGTAGAAGGACAGACAAACCACATAAGCAAATGATACTTATAGTAAATTCAATCTCTTCCTAAATACACCTTGCTTCCAATCTCATGGACCGGAGAAGAGGTGAACTAGTGAACCGCTAAAGAAACTTAGCTCTTTAGGTGTAAAGAAAGAAAGGATGAAAGACAGGATGAAAGAAAGAAAGAAGGAAGAAAGAAAGTGAAGACACTCAATTGTGTCTAACTTTTTGTGACCCCATGGACTGTAGCCTACCAATACTCCATCTATGCAATTTTCCAGGCAAGAATACTGGAGTGGGTTGCCATTTCCTTCTCCAGGGGATCTTTCCAATCCAGGGTTTCAACCCAGGTCTCCGGAATTGCACACAGATGCTTTTCGATCTGATGATCCACCAAGGAAGCCCTGACTGAAACAAGGCTTCTCAATAAATTATTCCTTAAATTTATTTCAACGGTGTAGAAAGAAAACGCTTTCTAGGATATAAAAGAATTGCCAATAATGTGAATAAATCTGTTCAGTCCTTCAATTTTTAGTCCAGTCAATTTTTAAGAAAATCTTAGACCAATTTTGACAAATACAAAAATTCCATGCCATTTTAGGACATCCCTGGTGATCCTGTGGCTAAGACTCTCAATTCAGTTCAGTCGCTCAGTCGTGTCTGACTATTTGCAACCCCAAGGATTGCAGCACACCAGGCTTCCCTGTCCATCACCAACTTCCGCAGCTTACTCAAACTCATATCCATCAAGTTGGTGATGCCATCCAACCATCTCATCCTCTGTCATCCCCTTCTCCTCCTGCCTACAATCTTTCCCAGCATCAGGGTCTTTTCCAATGAGTCAGTTCTTCGCATCAGGTGGGCAAAATATTGGCGCTTCAGCCTCAGCATCAGTCCTTCCAATGAATATTCAGGACTGAATTCTTTAGGATTGATTGGTTTGATCTCCTTGCAGTCCAAGGGATTCTCAAGAGTTTTCTCCAACATCACAGTTCAAAAGCATCAATTCTTTGGTGCTCAGCTTTCTTTAGAGTCCACGTCTCACATCCATACATGACTACAGGAAAAACCAAAGCTTTGACTAGACAGACCTTTGTCAGCAAAGTAATGTCTCTGCTTTTTAATATGCTGTCTAGGTTGGTCCTAACTTTTCTTCCAAGGAGCAAGCATCTTTTAATTTCATAGCTGCAGTCACTATCTGCAGTGATTTTGGAGCCCAAGAAAATAAAGTCTGTTACTGTTTCCATGGTTTCCCCATCTATGTGCCATGAAGCGATGGGACTGGATGCCATGATCTTCGTTTTTTGAATGTTGAGTTTTAAGCCAGCTTTTTCACTCTCCTCTTTGACTTTCACCAAAAGGCTCTTTAGTTCCTCTTCACTTTCTGCCATAAGGGTGATGTCATTTGCGTATCTGAGATTATTGATATTTCTCCTGGCAATCTTGATTCCAGCTTGTGCTTCATCCAAACCAGGATTTTTCATGACATACTCTTCATATAAATTAAATAAACAGTGTGACAATATACAGTTTTGATGTACTCCTTTACCAATTTGGAACCAGTCCGTTGTTCCATGTCTGGTTCTAACTGTTGCTTCTTGAGCTGCATACAGATTTCTCAGGAGGCAGGTAAGGAGGTCTGGTATTCCCATCTCTTGAAGAATTTTCCAATTTGTTGTGATCCACAGAGTCAAAGGCTTTGGTGTAGTCAGAAAAGCTGTAGATGTTTTTCTGGAACTCTCTTGCTTTTTTCTATGATCCAACGGATGTTGGCAATTTGATCGTTGATTCCTCTGCCTTTTTTCAATTCAGCTTAAACATCTGGAAGTTCATGGTTCATGTCCTGTTGAAGCCTGAGTTGGAGAATTCTGAGCTAGTGTGTGAGATGAGTGTAATTGTGCGATAGTTTGAACATTCTTTGGCATTGTCTGTCTTTGGGATTGGAATGAAAACTGACCTTTTCCAGTTCTGTGGCCACTGCTGAGTTTTCCAAATTTGCTGGCATATTGAGTCCAGCACTTTACCAGCATCATCTTTTAGGACCTGAAATAGCTCAGTTGGAATTCCATCACCTCCACTAGCTTTGTTTGTAGTGATGCTTCCTTAGGCCCACTTGACTTCAGACTCCAGGATATCTGGCTCTAGGTTAGTGATCACACCATCATGATTATCTGGGTCATTAAGATCTTTTTTGTATAGCCCTTTTGTGTATTCTTGCCATCTCATCTTAATACCTTCTGCTTCTGTTAGGTCCATACCATTTCTGTCCTTTATTGTGCCCATCTTTGGCTTCCTTGATAGCTCAGTTGGTAAAAATCCGCCTGCAATGCAGGAGACCTTGGTTCAATTCCTCGGTGAGGAAGATTCACTGGAGAAGGGATAGGCTAACCACTCCAGTATTATTGGGCTTCTCTGGTGGCTCAGCTGGTAAAGAATCAGCCTGCAGTGTGGGAGACCTGGGTTCGATCCCTGTATTGGGAAGATCCCCTGGAGAAGTAAAAGGCTACCCACTCCAGTATTCTGGCCTGGAGAATTGCATGGACAGTCCATGGAGTCGCAAAGAGTCAGACACGACTGAGCGACTTTCACTTTGCACAATATAGGAGGGATAAGATTCTATGCCACAGCTACCAGTTCACATCCCTCATCTAAAGGTCTCGCATGCCTTAACTAATATCGAGGATCCTGAGTGGTGCAATCAAATATATAAATATTTTTTAAATGTCATGTCCTCTTTTTAAATGATTTAAAATTTCAAAAGACCTCATTTGCACCCATTCTGAGTAATACACTGCACTTCCAGAGTTAGGAATCATTGTTCTAGTATTAAAAATGGGAGGAATGGATATAATATGATTAGAGTAGGCAACAGCTAATACATAATCTTCAGCTTCTAATTGATTCAGATCTCCTAGAATGCCCTGGTATGATATACTGCCAAATGACCAGATTTTATATGTGTGTGTTTGAGTGAGAATATTTGTGTCTTAGATGCTTCAAGGGAACGAGGAAGAGAAAATGATAAAAAGAAAACATGGCAAAAGCTTAAAACCTGGTGAAACTAGGTAAAAGATACATGGACCTTTTCTGAATTATAACTTCCTTGCATTTGAAAAAGAAATAAAAAGGAATAGAATGAGGAGACTGGTAATCATCTATCTTTAATTAAACAGCAGTTTAATTTTTACTTTGACAATATAGCATCTTAGGCCAGCCATTTAACCTCTGTACCTCAGTTTATTTTTCTGTAGAATGGGTGACATTTATACTGTTTTCATGGTTAAAATATGTGACATTTCATTACTATATATACATTCTAAAACTCTGGAAAATGCCCAAGTATTTATTTACACCTAAAAGTTTAAAAAGAATGAATATTTCAAACCACATTTAGCTTACTGCATCTAGCTATTGAGTACCTACAGTAAATTTAATATAGATTGGGAAAACTGAGTTACTATATATGATTATGGATTTTTAAACAACTATGATATGGGAAGAAAAACCGACTAATGAAATAAAGCCACTGATCTATTTAGCTAGCACCTCAATGTTTTAGAAAATAGACAACTACATATTTAAGAGGCTGTCTTTGGGTAGGAAAGGCACTATTTCCTGTGCCAGTTTCTATTACTTCCAATGTCTTTCACTACAAAGCTACACATGTTTTCTTATGTCTCCAGTCCTGAGTTTGCTACCTACTCCCGGAAAGATTTCTTCTTTCTCATGATTAAGAAGAATTTTTAAAATGATGTATATTGGCCACAGTCACTGCAGAAGTGAACAAGGTAAAAAGTTGCCCTGCTGCTACTGCTGCTAAGCCGCTTCAGTCGTGTCCGACTCTGTGTGACCCCATAGACGGCAGCCCGTCAGGCTCCCTGTCCCTGGGATTCTCCAGGCCAAAAATACTGGAGTGGGTAGCGATTTCCTTCTCCAATGCATGAAAATGAAAAGTGAAAGTGAAGTCGCTCAGTCGTGCCCGACTCTTAGCGACCCCACGGATTGCAGCCTATCAGGCTCCTCAGTCCATGGGATTTTCCAGGCAAGAGTACTGGAGTGGAGTGTCATTGCCTTCTTTGAAAAGTTGCCCTAAGAACTAGAATAATGGAAGGTAAAGGGCTTAAAGAGTGAGTTTTAAAAAACTCAGATACCAGTCATTGGTTAAAGAAAGAGAGGTCATATTATGACAACTATTAGTCAAATGTCCTAAGGTTAAATTTTATGTGATCTGCCTTTCCTTAATTGCCTGACTGTATTCCACATCATTCTCTGCTCCTTTTTGCCACACCTCAGCCACACTGGCTTGTTTCACACCTCACGGCTTGACTGGGCTGGTTCCTTCTGGACGTGAAGATCTCTGCTCAAATGTTACCACTTCAGAGAGCCCCTCCCGGAATACCCTTATCTAAAGTACTTTTTCTTCTTCTCATTGACTATCACTATGTTTTCCTTTACATCGCAGCACTTGAACTTACCTGAAATTATTTTATATGTATGTTTATATTTTTATTGTTTCTCCTCTGTTATTCCCTGTTATATAACAGGCATTTGACAAGTATAGTTGAAAGAATAAAGGAGATACCCAAATTATGTTCTTTTACTGGGATCAATCGCATGGAAAAAAGTTATCTGCAAAATTCTACTAACAATTCAAAAATAACTACTGTCTACTCAGATAAAGCACACTGTTTAAAGTGTAACAAAAATATAATATTCAGGAATGTGAACGGCACAGTTGGTAATGCCAGGTTATATATAAGGTGCTTTTTATTTTAATCCAAACTACTGTACTTCTTGGGCTTCCCTGGTGGCTCAGATGATAAAGAATCTGCCTGCAATAAGGGAGACCAGGGTTCAATCCCTGTGTCAGGAAGATCCCCTGGAGAAGGGAATGGCTACCCACTCCAGGATTCTTGTGTGCTTAATTACTCAGTTGTGTCTGACTCTTTCAGACTCCATGGACTGTAGCCTGCCAGGCTCCTCTCGGGGGATTCTCCATGGGAATTCTCCAGGCAAGAATACTGGTGGATTCTGTTTATACTGGTGTATAAACAATACAGGTGGATTGTTTATAGCCCGAGGCACCAGGGAAGCCCAGTACTCTTGCCTGGAGAATTCCATGGACAGAGTATCCTGTGAGGCTATAGTCCATGGGGTTTCAAAGAATCAAACATGACTGAGAGATTCTCTCTCTCTCTCTCTCTCTCACACACACACACACACACACACACACAGTCGAAAACGACTGAGTGACTAACACACACACATACACACCATTTCTCACAAATAGGGAGTCAATCCATATTTCAACACTTCCTTACGAAGTCTCTCAAATTCCAAGGCGCTCTCACAAATTCTTTTGAACCATAAATTATTCTTTGGGGAAGACATATGCTTTGAAATGACCCAATTAACACTACATTAATTGGATGCTTACTGAGGTCACTGAAAATAAAGGGAAGTTTAGCAATTAACTATTCTTAAGGCTGTCACCGTCCAGTAATTCTGGACCAGGAATTCTCAAACTCTGCTGTGCATCTATTACCTGGTATCCTGTTAAAATGCAGATTCTGAATGACAGTAGGTCTGGGGCCAGGGATTCTGTATTTCTAACAAACTCCCAGGCAGTACTGGTGGTTTATGGACTACACTTTGAATTGCAAGGCACAAAATGAAATTGTAAACAAGGCTCTATTTTTATAATTAAAAACTGTGTTTTGACGTTCATTAGAAAGGAAAAAAATGTGCTAGGCAGCTGAAAGCTACAAAGGGAATGGAGCTTTTCATAAAGCTTTTACTAATAATTCATCTTTGTCCCCCCATAAATTCAAGTTCACATTTATAAACCAGATTTTTTTTCAAGGCAATGCCTTTACCTGGAATTAACTACTTAGACTTAATTAAATACAAAAAGGAAAAATCCATTTATTATATTTAAAACTATTATTCTCTACCTCCCAATAAGCCAAATAATTTCATTTTAATCAGCATACATGGAAGCATTACAGTTAGAAAGAGAACACTAATTTTGGTAGTAATATCTGGACAACTTTACTAGTCAAAAATATTTTTCCTCCTTTTAAATTCTTGGCATCTCTCAGGAAATCATTAGCCAATACGTAAGTTTCTAAGTGATATCTTAGATTTTTTAAAAACATCAAGTAGCTAAACACTATATAAGATTAAACTGAAATGATAACTATATCAAAAAAGTTAAACCAAAAATTGGAATCCCCCAAATATATAAACATGAAAATCAAACTGAGTAGGACCCTCTGGGACCTTTCCGGGTTAAAAAACCCCTCCATGTCACCTGTTTCTTGTTCACAGAAAAAAAATGTCTTTAGTCTTGGAGACCTTCCCAGAGTTCCAGATAACAGACACAAGTAGTTAATGATAAGAACAACAGAGTCACAGGACTTCTAGTTCCTCCTGAAGGGACATAGATAACAGTCTCCAGCATACCTTTGAATTGCTCTAGCGGAGGACAGTGACTACAGGCTGACCACAGGCACATAGGCCCCAGACTAGTTTGAACCAGAAGGTTAATGACTGAGATTCCTGAAACATGACCCTGTTATTTCACCACCAACAAAACAGAAGGATGTCCAGGAGTTGCTCAGGCACCCTGCAACCCTCACCTCTAAGGCTACTTTAAAACACCCTTCCCAGAAATCCAGCAGGGAGTTGGGTCTTTTTGAGTGTGAGCTGCTCATCCTTCTTGCTTGACATCCTGCAATAAACACTATACTTTTCTTCACCAAAACCAGTTGTGAGAAGACTGACTTTGCTGCACAATGGGCAAGTGGACCCAAGTTCAGCAGCAATGATCTTTCCAAATCTTGGAAGAACATTCATTTGTTTCAGCACTGTTTTTCCTCCTTTCATAAGTAAACTTCTTGTAATTTAACACACTTAACACTTAACAGACTCATATAACCTTTTATAGCTATCTTGAGATCAGCACATGGTACCCATTTTTTAGAAAAAGATCATGGTTCATAATGACAAATCAAAAAAGGCACAAATGTGTTCTGAGATGCTTTTAATGGGTCTATGGTACTTAAGGTTTCCCACAATTTTGTGAACCATTATAAACAGAGTTCTATTCGTGTTCAGTTTAAGTTACTAACAGTTGTTTCTTGTTTTTTTTTTTTTTTTAAGTGTTTTATTCTTTGTGGCTGACAACTAGGGGTAAAGAACAGTTATAATATAAAGGCATTCCTTTAAGTCTCTGTTGAAGGAGTCAGGCTGATTTGACAGAGCTCAATTCGGGGGCAGTGGGTATTTTTTGCTTTCCTCTCCATCCATCTCTTAACCATGTCCTGTAATTAAAGCCTAACGTACAAATCGAGCAGGATTACTGGGCAAGAGCCATTTCCGGAGGGTATGAATTGCTTCTGTGCTAGTTCTAGAATATCAGCTGGGAAACATCATCAAAAGGAAATCAAGGCAATTCCTTTGCTGATAAGGAAATTGTAAAGAATCTCTTTAGGACTAGAAACTGCCAGTTCAGTAATGCAAATGCCCTTGTGTTTATCTCAACAATAACAATCTCCCCATTTACTATTTAGCAAAGATTGAAACAGCAAAACCAAAAACTCAAAACATGGAAGGTGTAAAAGAAGTCTCTTTATTGCTCAGTACTTTGGCAAGCATAATACCACATTTGCATCTGTCTGAGTGGTAACTTCCAAAAGTCTGAGAAAATAAATGTGAGCTGAATATCAATCAACAAGAGAGATAATTCTGAGCAACTGTGTGTTGTGTGTGGAGGGCAGGGGTTGAGTACCAAAGAGGTGAACATTAAGCAGAGTGAAGAAAGCTCACAAAACTAAAACTCAGTAGCTTTAGCTCCTGAATAAAGATGAACTCAGAGCTAGTTTTCTAAATCATCTCGCCATGTTAAATACACACACACTGAAAAAGCTTCAGTACATTTAAGGATGTTTTGTAAAGCACCCTTTTCTTCCTGAATTCTGCTATTCTTTCTGTTCCTCAACAATTATGTGTGTCCGTGGTCTAATTATTTCCTCATTCTCTGCTCATCTCTCCTTTCTTAAGACCCTCCCTTCCTCTTTTTTTTTTTTTAAATCTCCCTCATACAGCCAGAAATGAGCAAATCCAGTTCTCTTTCAGTATTCATGTTTTAGTTAGATTCATATTTTTTGTGCCTTCTCCATTAGTACTCATTCACAACTGCCCTGGTTTCCTTGGTGCCTGATAAATGTTAGTATGATGCCACAAGTAGCTGGGAAATGTCACTCAAGAAGGCTTGATTACAGTGGCAAAGAAGTGAAAACATCAAAGCAAAATAGCTAATGGAAACTTAAAAAAAAAAAGTCCTCACATTTAGCTGAGTGCCTACGAGGTACATGGAGGGAACTCAATAATAAGTTTGCTTCAGTGTTTGTGTGGAAATTTTAAAGACCTTTCTTACCACAAGCAACCTTGTACTCTGCAGCTAGACTCCTCCCCAAGCTAGAAGAATTCATGAATGGTGATTGAGCAAGGAGTTTTTTTTCCCTTTCATTTAAATTTCCAGGTATTAAAATCTGAAGCAGTGGTCAGGGTAAGTGAGAGTTCAAAGCATGACAAGAATGACTGCATTAAAAATAAAAAAGGCTGGAGATGATCCTATTATGATATATATATTTTTCTTCTCAGATCATCCCTCTTCAACTTCCACAGAATTACATGACTTATGAACAATATTTAAATTAAAAATGTCTCTTTTAGAATTTTGGTATGCTTTCAGATATTTTACTCATAGATGTTTTCTGTCATCCTTTGTCTCCATTTACTCATCTTTCAGTTAAGTTCAGTCACTCAGTCGTGTCCAACTCTTTGCGACCCCATGAATCGCAGCACGCCAGGCTTCCCTGTCCATCACCAACTCCTGGAGTTCATCCAAACTCTTGTCCATCGAGTCGGTGATGCCATCCAGCCATCTCATCCTCAGTCATCCCCTTCTCCTCCTGCCCCCAATCCTTCCCAGCATCAGAGTCTTTTCCAATGAGTCAACTCTTTGCATGAGGTGGCCAAAGTATTGGAGTTTCAGCTTTAGCATCAGTCCTTCCAATGAACACCCAGGACTGATCCCCTTTAGAATGGACTGGTTGGATCTCCTTGCAGTACAAGGGACTCTCAAGAGTCTTCTCCAACACCAGAGTTCAAAAGCATCAATTCTTCGGCGCTCAGCTTTTTTCACAGTCCAAATTTCACATCCATACATGACCACAGGAAAAACCATAGCTTTGACTATATGGACCTTTGTTGGCAAAGTAATGTCTCTGCTTTTCAATATGCTATCTAGGTTGGTCATAACTTTTCTTCCAAGGAGTAAGCGTCTTTTAATTTCATGGCTGCAGTCACCATCTGCAGTGATTTTGGAGCCCCCAAAAATAAAGTCTGACACTGTTTCCACTGTTTCCCATCTATTTCCCATGAAGTGATGGGACCAGATGCCATGATCTTCGTTTTCTGAAAGCTTTAAGCCAACTTTTTCACTCTCCTCTTTCACTTTCATCAAGAGGCTTTTTAGTTCCTCTTCACTTTCTGCCATAAGGGTGGTGTCATCTGCATATCTGAGGTTATTGATATTTCTCCTGGCAATCCTGATTCCAGCTTGTGCTTCCTCCAGCCCAGCATTTCTCATGATATATTCTGCATATAAGTTAAATAAGCAGGGTGACAATATACAGCCTTGACATACTCCTTTTCCTATTTGGAACCAGTCTGTTGTTCCATGTCCAGTTCTAACCGTTGCTTCCTGGCCTGCATATAGGTTTCTCAAGAGGCAGGTCAGGTGGTCTGGTATTCCCTTCTCTTTCAGAATTTTCCACAGTTTATTGTGATCCACACAGTCAAAGGCTTTGGCATAGTCAATAAAGGAGAAATAGATGTTTTTCTGGAACTCTCTTGCTTTTTCCATGATCCAGCAGATGTTGGCAATTTGATCTCTGGTTCCTCTGCCTTTTCTAAAACCAGCTTGAACATCAGGGAGTTCAGGGTTCAGGTATTGTTGAAGCCTGTCTTGGAGAATTTTGAGCATTACTTTACTAGTGCGTGAGGTGAGTGCAATTGTGTGGTAGTTTGAGCATTCTTTGGCATTGTCTTTCTTTGGGCAATTTCACTCATCTTTAAGTGGGGAAAATGAAACATAGCATGACTTTCTGCACACACAGATCAAGGAAGGAAATTAAAGTAACCTGTGCCGTCCTCAATAAATGGATCATATCTACATTCTGCTGGAGGGGTCAGGAGGAAGAACAAAAAGGTTAGTAAGAGGAAAAAATAGGTCAAGCCCTAGGTTTCAAAATAAATGATGGTGCAGGTTTTGGCTATCTCATCTCTACTGCCAATTACTGAAGGCAGTTTAGATGCTAGCTAAGAATATTAGCTCAGATACAAGATTACCTGTGTCCTAACCGAGCTTCTGCCTGACTTACAGCGTGGTGAAGTAACTTAACTTCTCTAAGCCTCAATTTCTCATGAGTTAATACGGACACTAAAAACACCCATAACTTATAGGCTGTTATAAGGATTGCATGAGATTTTTCAAGGAGAAGGCTAACTGTCACACATCAAGACCCACTTAAATTCATCAGCAATATTGCTGGTGGAACTTCCCTGATAGCTCAGTTGGTAAAGAATCCACCTGCAATGCAGGAGATTCTGGTTTGCTTCCTGGGTGGGAAAGATCTGCTGAAGAAGGGATAGGCTACCCACTCCAGTATTCTTGGGCTTCCCTGGTGGCTCAGCTGGTAAAGAATCTGCCTGCAATGTGGGAGACCTGGGTTCAATTCCTAGGTTGGAAGATCCCCTGGTGAAGGGAAAGGCTAACCACTTCAGCATTCTGGCCTGGAGAATTCCATGGACTGCACAGTCCATAAATGGCAGTTCTTATTTTGTACGTAAACTGATACTCCTATAAATGCATGCTCAGTCATGTCTTATTCTTTGTGACCCCACAGACTGTAGCCCGCCAGGCTCCTCTGTCCATGGAATTTCCCAGGCAACAATACTGGGGTGGGTTGCCATTTCTTCCTTCAGGGGACCTCCTGCATTGTGCGCAGATTCTTTACTGCTGAGCCCCTGGAGAAGCCTCTCCTATAAATAGTATGTTCTTAAAGGAACAGGGTGTCTTTCTAAATCCCCAAAGTGTCTCTTATACTAAATATTCTGTATGTTGTAGTCCATGCTTAAAGACAATAATCACAGTATCTACTCTCAGAAAGATGGCTTGCTAAGATGCCAGTGCTTTGCAATGGATAAATCCAAAATGAAGAAATAATGCTAAGGCAGACTCTACCTGTTGGTTACCTGTCTAACAATCACGTCTCATTATTCTGCTAACAGAATGATTTTCTACCCTGTGGTGATACAGGATAAGCCACAACAGGTATAAGCTAGTTGTGGTAATATTTTAATTGTCATCGCCAGTGATTGATCTGGGGTGAGCATGTGCTCCAGTTTGGCCCAAGAGAACCTGAGAGGATGTCTGCTAGAGGTTTCTGAATAAGTAACCTGTGTGTATGTGAGTACCTAGTGAAATAAGCACCTAGTGAATAAGTGAAATGAGGACCTAGTCAGTAAGTATCTAGCGAATAAATACCTAGTAAAAACGAAATCTTCCCCATCTGCACAAAGAATTAGTAAGTTAGCAGTATTTGTTATTTATCCAGTGTGTACAATTCTAGATAGACAGTTTCAAATAAGTATAAAATTTCCAACAGTTCTCATTCATTTTTTCATGGTATGTTTCTAAAATGATGGGGGACAATAAGTAAAAAACTATAGGGAAGTAACAAAAACACATATCAGATAGACTTTTCTACCTGTGTTAGACTTGTGTAAGGATTAGGCATGTATGTGTATATCCCTTGGGAAAAATACTATATCAGCTGATGTAAGGTAAGACAAGGAAGTAGAAAAGAAATTAAAGATGGTTTCAAGTCTGAGTGATTAGGATGATTAAAGTGTCACAACTAAATCACTAAAAAGGAGTACATTCTGAGGTAATTCTGATGAGGTCTGCTTTAAACAGGTTGAGTTCAACACATGAAAGCAAGATAACTCAGAGCAAGCAGCTGGAGGAACAGGATACAATGTCAATTTCTTTTAAACTGAAGTACAGTTAATTTACAATGTTTCAGGTAGACAGCAAAGTGATTGTTTTATACACACACATACACATATATAATTTTTCAGATTCTTTTCGATTATATTATAGGTTATTAAAGACACTGACTATAATTCCCTGTGCTATACAGTAGGTCCTTACTGTTTGTCTATTTTATATACAGTAATGCATATTTGTTAATCCCAAACTCTTAATTTATCTCTCTTCATAATGTCAACTCTCAAAGTGTTGATTTTGATGTCACTAGCATAGAACTGCCAATTGAAATTAAGAACTCTACATGGGAGAGAAGAGTGTGAAGAATGGGCAGAGAACTAATATCTAAGTGCCAGAAAAGCTCAGTTAGTTTAATTGGTGGCTCCACCATGTATTGGGCTTCCCTTGTGGCTCAGCTGGTAAAGAATCTGCCTGCAATGCAGGAGACCTGGGTTCGATCCCTGGGTTGGGAAGATTCCCTGGAGAAGGAAAAGGCTACCCACTCCAGTATTCTGACCTAGAGAATTCCGTGGACTGTATAGTTCATGGGGTTGCAAAATCTTCCCTGATAACTCAGTTGGTAAAGAATCCACCTGCAGTGCAGTAGACCCTGGTTCAATTCCTGGGTTGGGAAGATCCTCTGGAGAAGGGATAGGTTATCCACTCCAATATTCTTGGGCTTCCCTTGTGGCTCTACTGGTAAGGAACCCACCTGCAATGCAGGAGACCTGGGTTCTATCTCTGGATTGGGAAGATCCCCTGGAGAAGGGAAAGGCTACCCACTCCAGTATTCTGGCCTGGAGAATTCCATGGACTGTATAGTCCATGGGGTCGCAAAGAGTCAGACACGACTGAGCAACTTTTACTTTCACCACCATGTATTAGCTAAATATGTGGGCCTGCTAATTCACTGAAGAGTTCTAAGTATCATTTTCCTCATCTGTAAAAGAAAAATAACTACCCTATCAAGTGGTTGTGAGAAATAAATGACATAATTAATACAAAGCCTTCAGCACAAGGACTAATATATATGTTCTTAAGCAATAGGTTTCGGATCAGAAAGAGGAAGACCATGAAAGGAGACAGATAAGAAGTGATAGGTTCATGCATTCATTCCTACAAACCAGAGTGTACCAAGTATCTACAATATGTAAGGCACTGAGTTGGAACAAGAACCCAGAGATGGTAAAGACATTTGCAGTTCAAATTCAATCAACATTTGTTGAGTACTGCCTTATGTCAGATATTATGATATGCTTTCACTGATCTCACTTAAGGGATATAACACAAGGTGGGAGACTGTTCCAAAGAGATCAGGTAGATAAGTTAGGAGCTTAGAAAAGATGATTAATGTGGGTAAAATGGAAATTACTTGTGATCTTTGAGAAAATCTTTTCGGTTTGCAAGAATAAGGCTGGGATGAGTGGACAAAAAGGGAAGGAAATGTGGGCTGGGGTGGGGTGTGGGGGTGGGGTGGGGTTAGGTGGTTTACAGGCACACTAGAGCAAAACAAGAAAATAGTACTGGTTTATGTAGGTGAATTAGAGATTGTGCTTGCCTCAAAGAAAATGAGAAGGGGTCAGTGGAAAGGAAGAGACAAGAACAATTAATACTTCAGTTGGTAAAGCATCCGATTGCAATGCAGGAGACCCCGGTTCAATTCCTGGATTGGGAAGATCTGCTGAAGAAGGGATAGGCTATCCACTCCAGTATTCTTGGGCTCAGCTGGTGGCTGAGCTGGTAAAGAATCTGCCTGCAATGCAGGAGACCTGGGTTTGATCCCTGGGTTGGGAAGTCCCCTAGTGAAGGGAAAGGCTACCCACTCCAGTATTCTGGAGAATTCCATGGACAATGTAGTCCATGGGATCTCAAAGAGTCGGACACAACCGAGCAACTTTCACTTACTCACTCACTGATTTTTTAAACTGTGAAAAAGAAATACTCAGATATACTTGGAAAAGAAAATATTTTTTGTACAAATTAGTCACTCAGTGAATGAACAACTAAACTAATCAACACTTCGGTAGGCTCGGTTTGATAAAGAGACATGGAAGAGGAAGATTTTTCTTAACTATGATAACTTCACAAGATTTTAAGAGGATAGATAAAACATTTTTTCTACAAGTGAAAATCTCATTCTCCTGAACACTACTCAGTAGGGGTGTTCTTTATGCTTGCATACAGTGTGTGCCAAGATCTCAGGGCAAGGTGAAGGGAACCATGCTCTACTATCAGTGAAAATATCTTCAATACCACACTCTCTATCCCGTTTTATCACAAGAGCCAATCAGCACTATCAAAACACCAAATTTACTTTTTTTTTTGCAGACTTTTTTTGGGAGGCTTCACTGGGTCTTTGTTGCTGTGCATGGGCTATCTCTAGTTGCAACAAGTAGGGGCTATCTCTTGTTGCAGTGCTGTACAGCATGGGCTTGAGGACATGTGGGCTTCAGTAGTGATGGTGCATGGGCTTAACTGCATCGAACCCATGTCCCCTGCATTGGTAAGTAGATTCTTAACCATTCCTAACCAGGGAAGTCCCGAAATGTACTTCTAAACATCTACCCAAACAAAAGGATACAACCAGGACCAGGAAAGGGGTAAACAAAGTGCCTGACACCAGTCTCATCCCTTCATTGACTTCCTCTCACCAGTTTCTTCACTAGAGAGAAGAGCTTGGTCCTGTTTTAACTTTGGCTCCAACAGACTAACATGATTTTAATAAAAGATATATTATAAACCCTACCTACCCTTCTTAAAATTATAACCTCCCCCAGTGTCCATCTTGCTGCTTTTATCACCTTCAAATACACCATATGCTTAATTTCTCTCCCACTTCTAGAATGTAAACCTCTTAGGGCAGGTTTTTCAGTCTGCTTTGTTCACGATTGCATCTCCAGATGTAATGTTGGTCAGACAGTACTCATGAAATGTACACCCGTGGTGGACTCATGTCAATGTATGGCAAAACCAATATAGTATTGTAAAGTAAAATAAAGTTAAAATAAAAATTAAAAAAAAAAAGAAAAATAGAGTTGATGAAAAACTGAGTTAAATCAATCCCATCATAATAAAAACAATGTTGTGAAAAGTTTCTTTTGCATGGACTTTTGCACCATTTTTCCTGTGTTAATGTTATTTTGCAAATCTCACAATATTTCATATGAATTGGTTTCTTTCAATTAGATTGTGACTTTCTGGAATATAGCTCCACATATTATTTTTAATTATTTCCTTATTGCTCTCATGTACTAAATGCCAGCTAATAAATAGTCTAGTTACCTCTTCTTTACATTCCTGCTCCTGCCTTTTCCTTTTGCTGCCTCATGCCAGCGCCACTTTGCTGGAGAGGGTTTGGCACTGTTTCAGCGAAGTCATTCTCCACACTACTTTGTTATGAAGTGATTGAATAGACCACAGCTTTAAGTTGTTGAAATGGCAAGCAGTGTTTTCCAAACGGAATTCTTTTATGAGTTACAATGCAATAAAATAGTTCAGTGATTCAACTTGCTGTATTACGTTTCATTCACTTAGAGGGAAATTCCACTACAGACAACTGAAGAGAATTCACTTTTATTTTTATTCTCCAGATACTTCACATTTGGTGAGATTTCTCAGACTGAGTACCTGAACCCTCAAAGGTCTCAGAATAGACATGGACTGTTTAGACTAGGTTAACTACAAAATATATTAACCACAAAGAGCCCTTCACAACTTGGTCTTCGGTTACTGATTGCCTCTTCCTAGACTTCTTGGTATGATATTTGAGTATTACTTCATAATCCAGTTTAGAAAAATTGTAATTTATGTTTACAAATAAGGAATTCCCTGAATATTTCTTAACAAGTTTGTAAGACTGCAACATTCTCTAAAAGATGAATGTAAATAGAAATTAAGTTAAAACAAGCCTCTGATAAATATCACCTCTATTGATTGAAGGCTTTTGACTTTTTCAAAGTCACGTGAATACAACCTGCATTTCAGGTGTATTTAGTGATCACTACAGTTCATTTTAGAATAATTATTTATGCCTACACTAATCAAGCCACAATGGTTAAGTTCCATCTTTAAAAATAGTATATGTAATAAATATACTTTAGAATACTTATGAATTTTTGCCTAGCTAAAACATTTATGACATTTTGATTCCACTTATTTGACTTAGTATGAACAGAATGCTAGATTTCTAATTTAAAAAATAGGTATGCAACAACGAAGGTTCACGTATAGCACAGGGAACTGTAGTGAATATCTTGTAATAATCTACAATGGAAAATAATCTGAAAATAATATATGTGTATGTGTATAACTGAATCACCTTGCTGCATACCTGAAACATTGTAAGTCAACTCTACTTCAATAAAATAGCTATATCAAGAAAAAAAAAGGACATTTTTTTACATACTATACTTTGGACTTCAGTCATTTGTTTGTAAAGTACTTTTATTTAACATTACACTTTTGCTGTCAGAGTTTGTTCTAGATCAGCACTTTCAGTTAGAATGTTTTATGATGATGGAAACAGTCTATATTTGGAGTGTCTAATACAGCAGCCTGTACCACATGTGGCTACTGAGCACTTGAGATGTGGCTAGTGTGACTGGGGAACTGAATTTGTAATTCTGTTAAATTTCAATTAAACTGTAATTTAAATAGCTACGTGGCAAGCAGCAACCAGTTGGACAGTACAGTTCTAGACAGTTCAAAAAACACTGGTAATTATTATTGAAAATAAATAATAATGATTCTCATAACTATACTATAAAGCTTGTATCACTGCCTCAGGAAATGCTGACGCATCTTGACTAATTGTGCAAGAAGCACTGAAGTTTCAGTACTGTTTGACCACTTTATAAGTCAACCTTCCACTATATTCTCCCTCCCCACCATCACTTGTGGCCTCTACTCTCTCTTTGAAATCAGTTGTGAAACAAAAAGCTAAGATCTAAAAATCTAACCAGTAGCCTAACTCTGACCCTAGGCTGGAGGTATAGTCACCAATGCCATCTCTATAATGCACCTTCTCCTCAGACTAGTCACATTCAATTAACTCTTGACCAGGCTGTCTTTGCTTTAAGCAGGAATGAAAGAGAACCACAATAGGAAACAGGAACTGTTGCATTTAGTTATCACACAGCAGTGAGAGTGTATATGTGTATGTGTGTTTTCACAGGGTCTAGGAGAGCAATTATACCTACCCCTTCCTTCTTCTTCCTGTTAGACACGTTTTCAAGCACTTGACAGAAGAGTCCCACAGCTAGCTAAAAGTAATTCCTCCCTGAATTGTTAGTGAAGTTCAGGTAGTCTTCCCTTAAAAGACTACTTGTTCTCAATAGCTGCTTCAAAGAGACTGCTAGAATTAAGCTTGGTTTCTTTTCTCATTTTAATAAATAACAATATTAATGCTTACACTGGGATAAAACGCTTTCTTTCACATACCTGTTTGTCAGTCACTCAGTCACGTCTGTTTCTTTATGACCCTGTGAACTGTAGCCCTCCAGGCTCCTCTGCTCATGAAATTCTCCAGGCAAGAATACTGGAGTAGGTTGCCATTCCCTTCTCCAGGGAATCTTCCCTACCCAGGGATCAAACCTGGGTCTCCTGCATTTCAGGCAGACTCTTAACCATCTGAGCCACCAGGGAAGCACCTTCACATACCTAACTGCATTATTGTAACATCCTGGTAAGACAGGAAGATGTTATGATTATTCTGACTTTTTTTTATGAGTGGCATCTGATTCCCAGTTTCTCACGTTCTTCCGGTATACCAACCCTTGGCAAAAGTGCTACCCAACGGTGGCTCTGGGAAAAAGTGGACATTGTAGAAAAAACCTATGACCCACTTCTTTATGAATTTTGAGTGTAATTAACTGAGCTCTCAAATTTAGTCCTTGAAACTTTTTCATTCCTTTCTTGGTACTACATAGTTTTAAAATGGTTTAAAAGGGAAATATGAAAAGTATCCATAGTTTTGCTTGGGAAGGTTTCTATTGTTTGTCTACTTAATATATGATCTCTGATATAATTGGTTAAATGCCTATAATCATCCTTCTATTATATTGTTACTAGTCATGTAATAGGTTTACCACATGTGCTTGATGATGTTGCCAGCTCTTTCCTGCTTATGTGACAGTATGGAGAAAGGATTTACAGAATGGGACAGAAAAAGTCAAGAATATGTAAGTCACATAGTGAAGATGACATTAATATGTTCTGAGTTTTAGAGTTTCAGGACTGTTGGAAAACTAATCACATTCATAAGATATTTTGCAACTATATTATTTCCTCAATAAATCTATAAATAATAGCTACTGGCTATACCTACAGAATTAGTGTAGATATTCATAGATTGTCTATAGTTCCTACTTGTTCTTATAAATGTTTTGTGAATATTCATGCAATTTTGCTGTTTTTGTTTTTTGAGCATACCATGAAGCTTCTAGGATCTTAGTTCCCTAACCAGGGCTCAAACCTGGGCCCTTGGCAGTGAAACTCGGAGTTCTAACCACTGGACAACTAGGGAATTCCCTATTTTTTTTTCTTTTTCAAACACAATTAACGAATTATGTCAAGAAAAGGTCTGTATTGTTCTTTCCTTCAAAATTAACACAATAAAGTTGCAAATCTGTTCTTTCAGTAAAAGTAAGGACTAAAAGGACTCAGAAATAGGTTTGTTCTAATGATATTTGTCTCAGTTAAAATAAAGGCTAAAATAACTCATAAATAATCTTGCCAAAAGGATCTCCACCAGTAAGCAGGAAAAATTCTTACTACACTATAATAAAACATGGTCCTGGGCCACCCCTCATAGGAATCTCATAAGACTAAGGAGAGCTCATCTCATTTAAAAATGAATACTAATAAAAAATGCTGTCATAGATCAGATGGAAGCTGAATTAAAAAAAAAAAAAAGGAGATATTCAATGAAGTAATTGCTATATAAAACCAGGGCTCATGGCAGGGATATAAGAGTCAACCCAAAAAGGGAATGAAAAATGAGGTGGCAGAAGTCAAGAGAGATGTGAGAATAAAATAAAACCACTACTGAAATGTAGCCTGCACCGGGAAGCAGACGAAAATGTGCAATGCTGAAGGAGCGTGGTAAGTGACATGTAGCACAGAATTGAGAAAATTAACCAGATAGCCCTGAACAAAGTTTTAAAAATCAGAGAGAATTAGAGCTTTCAGCGATGAATATACTCATAATCAGTAACTGGGAAGAGGATGAAAATATAATAAAATTTTAAAATTAAGATAATTTTTTAAAAAAATCTTTCTAAGAATAAGACTTAAAGCTACATACAGATTGAAAGAGTCCACAGTATGCCAGGGAAAAGGAACACAGAATAATTAAACACTGAAACATGTCCTAATTAAGTAACTAAATTCCAAAGATTAAAGAAAAAAAATTCTTCAGGCGTTCAGACAAGAAAGGCTCAAGAATAAGGCTGGGAAAACATTTACAACCTAAAGACTACAATAAATCCAATATTTATCCCCTTGAATTACTGGTTTAAAAATTAACATTCATCATCACAATAGTTTTTCACATATGCATTACTTATTTTATAAAAAAAACCATAGATAAAAATCATAGAAAATTAAAACAGATTAACTGAATAAAACTGTAAAACCTAAGTGATTCCTTAGTATTAAGGATTAAATTTTTTAAGAAAATCTACTACCTTATGGCTGACATTTATTAAGACTAGTTACAACTTCATAGAAGAAAAACAGTTAAATCATATAGCAATTGTGATTTTTAAAATAAGCAACAATGCTATAATTTTGGAATATATTAGTTACCCATGTTTCTATAACCTATAGCCACTTAAGTAATTTTTTTTCTTTTTCTAAAAATTTTTGTTGGAGTATAGTTGATTTACAGTATTGTGTTAGTTTCTGCTGTTAACCAGTCATGTCTTAAACAGCTACAATAAAGGAAGGTAATTTTCTTGGGGTAGGGACATAGACAGTTGTGAGAGAATAGCTTCTTACAATTATTTATTTATAATATTATAGGTTTATGACTAATATCTAATTCAATGGACATAACAAGCTACAAATGTTTTATAATTCAATTATTTACAAAATCCAAAAGATAGCTTGTTAGCTTCATTTTACAAATGAAGAAATGAAAGCAAAGCTAAAGGAAACTAATTGGCTTAAGTTGCATATTGAATCAATGGGAACAGAAGAGTATCACTTCTACAATGAATTTTTTGTCTCTAACAGCTCTAGTCACAAGTTTACACTCATATTATTTTGGCTACTGAATAACACTGATCTAAAACAGAGCCTGTAGTATCATGATCTAGCACAACAAAATCACGAGGAGAATGCTGAAAGACTAGGGGGGAAATACATTTTGGGGAACACAACAGATAAGAATTCCATCAGTCAAAAAAGCACTTATCTGATAAGACTATTCTGCTGAGTCTTATATCAAAAACTGGAGGTTTTTTTGTTTTGACCAAAAAAAAAAAAAAATTCCTATTATTGAAGAGGGGGAAAATGCAGAAAAGATGTTGAACAGCTAACTAATAGAGTTAAAAAAAAAGCAACAAAATGAAATCTTCTAAAAATGACAGTTTAAAACCCATATATAATAGGGAGCCAACCACCTAGGGGCAATGGTGGATCCTAGTAGAAAGGTCAGGCCTGACATTGCAGAGGAAGGTGTTTTCAGCTGTATTACAAAGAAAGAAAGACCATCTCCTAACTTCACCTAACCGGGACATCTAAGATTATTGTCAATAGTAACACCTTTACAAGGTTGTATTAGATACTTTAATGGTAATTTTTTACACAAGAGAAATTATTAAATTGTCCAGTAATCTAGAGATTACTAGATGTCCAATAAACTAGACATCTCTTCAAGAAAATTAGAGATATCAAGGGATAATTTCATGCAAAGACTGGCACAATAAAGGACAGAAACGATATGGACCTAACAGAAGCAGAAGATATTAAGAAGAGGTGGCAAGAATACACAGAAGAACTATACAAAAAAGATCTTCATGACCCAAATAACCACAATGGTATGACCACTCACCCAGAGTTGGACATCCTGGAGTGCGAAGTTAAGTGGGGCTTAGGAAGCATCACTATGAACAAAGCTAGTGGAGGTGAATTCCAGCTGAGCTATTTCAAATCTTAAAAGATGATGCAGTTAAAGTGCTGCACTCAATATGCCAGCAAATTTTGAAAACTCAGCAACGGCCACAGGACTGGAAAAGGTCAGTTTTCCAATCCCAAAGAATGTTCAAACTACCATACAACTGCACTCATCTCACACGCTAGCAAAGTAATGCTCAAAATTCTCGCCCTGGAGAAGGAAATGGCAATCCACTCCAATATTCTTGCCTGGAGAATTGCATGAACAGAGAAGTCTGGTGGGCTACAGTCCATGGGGTCACAAAAAGTTGGACATGACTGAATGACTAACTTTCACATACTAGCAAAGTAATGTTCAAAATTCTTCAAGTGAGGGTCCAACAGTACATGAACCAAGAATTTCCAGATGTTCAAGCTGGATTTAGAAAAGGCAGAGGAACCAGAGATCAAACTGCTAACATACAATTTGATTCCTGAGAAATCTGTATGCAGGTCAGGAAGCAATAGTTAGAACCTGACATGGAACAACGGACTGGTTCCAAATTGGGAAAGGAGTACATCAAGGCTGTATACTGTCACCCTGCTTTTTTAACTCACATGCAGAGTACACCATGCAAAATGCTGGGCTGGATGAAGCACAAACTGGAATCAAGATTGCCGGGAGAAATATCAATAACCTCAGCTATGGAGATGACTGGAGAAGGCAATGGCACCCCACTCCAGTACTCTTGCCTGGAAACTCCCACAGACGGAGGAGCCTGGTAGGCTGCAGTCTATGGGGCCGCGAAGAGTCGGACAGGACTGAGCGACTTCACTTTCACTTTTCACTTTCATGCATTGGAGAAGGAATTGGCACCCCACTCCAGTGTTCTTGCCTGGAGAATCCCAGGGACAAGGGAGCCTGGTGGGCTGTTGTCTATGGGGTAGCACAGAGTCGGACACGACTGAAGCGACTTACCAGCAGCAGCAGCATGGAGATGACACCACCCTTAATGGCAGAAAGTGAAGAGGAACTAAAGAGCCTCTTGATGAAAGTCAAAGAGGAGAGTGAAAAAACTGGCTTAAAACTCAACATTCAAAAAATGGAGATCATGGCATCTGGTCCCATCACTTCATGGCAAATAGATGGGGAAACCATGGAAACAGTAACAGACTTTATTTTCTTGGGCTCCAAAATCACTGCAGATGGTGACTTCAGCCATGAAATTAAAAGATGCTTGCTCCTTGGAAGAAAAGCTATGACCAACCTAGACAGCATACTAAAAACCAGAGACATTTTGCCGACAAAGGTCTGTCTAGTCAAAGCTTTGGTTTTTCCTGTAGTCATGTATGGATGTGAGAGTTGGACTATAAAGAAAGCTGAGCGCCAAAGAACTGATGCTTTTGAACTGTGGTATTGGAGTGGACTCTTGAGAGTCCCTTGGACTGCAAGGAGATTCAACCAGCCAATCCTAAAGTAAATCAACTCTGAATATTCATTGGAAGGACTAACGCTAAATCTGAAGCTTCAATACTTTGGCCACCTGACGTGAAGAATTGACTCACTGGAAAATATCCTGATGCTGGGAAAGACTGAGGCAGGAGGAGAAGGGGACGACAGAGGATGAGATGGTTGGATGGCAGCACCGACTGGATGGACGTGAGTTTGGTAAGCTGTGGGAGTTGGTGATGGACAGGGAAGCCTGGTGTGCTATAGTACATGGGGTTGCAGAGTCGGACATGTCTGAGCTGGTGATGGACAGGGAAGCCTTGTGTGCTGCAGTACATGGGGTTACAAAGTTGGACATGGCTGAGTGACTGAACTGAACTGTCCAGTAATCTGAGGCCAAAAATTTAAAGAAATGAAAACTCAATATTTTACTTTAAAGGAAAACAAAGACAACTTCTTCTGAAGAACTGGAGTAAATAATAATGGTTTGTCTAATTTGGTGACTCAGAGTAGTTATTTACCATTATTGCTCTTGAAGTTCTATTGGCTTTTCTGCTTAGCATTTGCTAAAAATTTTCTCCACACAGTGACTTTAATCTTGTCTTCCTTTCTCTAGAAGTAGAAAAATGAATGGTGCTGCTGGTGGAGAAAACAAAGCGTAAGAAGGAAGTCCTAGGCCCTTCCAAGACCACAAAATGCAAATCTTTTCACAGTGACATTTTAATTTTCCATCACAGAACACACCATTCATATATCTTGAGTTAGAACTGTATATTTGTCTAGGATTTCCTGAAATTAACGTTAAATCCGTTTGCAAAAGTGTTGGGTTCCAAATGTTTGCTTCCAAGTTAAGTATCTGTTTTTACCCACAAGTCAATGTTTCATAAGCAATGTAAGTTAGTTCACAGAGTTTATTAACTATAATGCAAATCTAATACTTTATTTTGCATTTTAAAATATCTTTAAAAAATGCAGTTGAGATACAACTAATTATGCAAATCAGAAAATACTGAATTGAGTAATACTTTCAAAGCTCTATCTTGAATTAAGATAGAGTACATACAAATGACACAGCAAGTGGAGACTTGAGACTATTGTGAACTGAACTTTTTGATTACTTAAAGACTTTAGGGACTGCTGACATTCAGTTCGCTTCAGTTCAGTCACTCAGTCGGACCTGACTCTTTGCGACCCCATGAATCACAGCATGCCAGGCCTCCCTGTCCATCACCAACTCCTGGAGTTCACTCAGACTCACGTCCATCGAGTCAGTGATGCCATCCACCCATCTCATCCTCTGTCGTCCCCTTCTCCTCCTGCCCCAATTCCTCCCAGCATCAGAGTCCTTTCCAATGAGTCAACTCTTCGCATGAGGTGGCCAAAGTACTGGAGTTTCAGCTTTAGTATCATTCCTTCCAATGAATATTCAGGACTGCTTTCCTTTAGGATTGACTGGTTGGATCTCCTTGCAGTCCAAGGGACTCTCCAGAGTCTTCAACACCACAGTTCAAAAGCATCCATTCTTCGGTGCTCAGCTTTCTTCATAGTCCAACTCTCGCATCCATACATGACCACTGGAAAAACCATAGCCTTGACTAGATGGACCTTTGTTGGCAAAGTAATGTCTCTGCTTTTCAATATGCTATCTATGCTAAAGTTGGTCATAACTTTCCTTCCAAGGAGCAAGCGTCTTTTAATTTCATGGCTGCAGTCACGATCTGCAGTGATTTTGGAGCACAAAAAAATAAAGTCTGACAGTTTCCACTGTTTCCCCATCTATTTCCCATGAAGTGATAGGACCAGATGCTGCTGATATTAGCCTTGTATTAAATCAAATTTCATTAAAAAATGTATGGCTCTTCTATCGCTCAACACACAATACATCATTAGCACTAAAACCACAGAAAATCAAGGTTAGAAAAGACTTCAGAGATTACATTCAATTTCACCTTACTTTAGAGGTGTATAAAACATATTCAGATGGAATAACTTAATATTAGTTATGCAACCAATTAGTTCTGGAACTGAAACCCCATCCTAATTTTCATCTAGTATCTTTTCCATTATTGGGGCTTCCCACGTGGTACAGTGGTAAAGAATATGCCTGCCAATGCAGGAGATCCTGGTTCAATCCCAGGGTCAGGAAGATCCCCTGGAGTAGGAAATGGCAACTGGCTCCAGTATTCTTGCCTGGGAAATCTCATGGACAGAGGAGCCTGGTGAGCTATGGTCCATGGGGTCACAAGGAGTTGGACATGACTGAGGGCCCCCCCCCCCCACCACACACACACGTATATCTTTTCCATTATAATAATGCTTACTAGGCTGCAGTCCATGGGGTCGCAAAGAGTCAGACATAACTGAGCGACTTCATGTTCACTTTTCCCTTTCATGCACTGGAGAAGGAAATGGCAACCCACTCCAGTGTTCTTGCCTGGAGAATCCCAGGGACGGGGGAGCCTGGTGGGCTGCCGTCTATGGGATCGCACAGAGTTGGACATGACTGAGGCGACTTAGCAGCAGCAGTCATAATCAATGCCATGTTTTTGCTCAGAAATAAAGTAAAAAGAAAAAATTACTATAACCATTTTATCAGCATAATTTAGCATTATCTAGTGAAGCTGGGGATGAGTATACCAATTGACTGTCATATGGGCACATGAATTCATTAAAGCATTGTTTGTAATGGTAAAAAATGAGAATTTAGACATCTATCCACAGGGGAAAAAATAATTATAGCATAATCATCTGACGTGTCAATAAATGCCATACTATAGTTTTTAAAAAAATTTTTTTTAATTTTGTTTTTTGGCAGTGCCACACGTCATGCAGGATCTTAGTTCCCTAACCAGAGATCAGAACCCATACCCCTTGCACTGGAAGCACAGTCTAGGTTATTGGACCACCAGGGAAGTCACTGCCATACCGCATTTTAAATCAGTGAACTTGATTTAACTATTTCCTATATAACTCTCAAAAACATAATGAAAGAAAAACCAAATTGAAGAAATACACATAGGATATACTGAAACTGACGAAAATTTCAACACAGCCTAAATATTACTTGTAGAAAAGCACATATAATAAGAGTACAAATAGGAAGGGGAGGGAAACACACCAACTTCAAAAGATTAGACAGATCTTGGAAAGGAATGGAACTGGGAAGGGGTACAAAGAAGACTTCAATTCCCCAACACTGTATTTTTTTTTTAAATTAATTCTGAGAGAGAAGTTCATAGATGTTAATTACAGTCCACAAGTTTGAAATACTTTAACATAGAAAAAAAAAATCCTTCTCTCCCCCAAAGAGGAAGATATAAAAATCGACTAGATTGAACAGTTATTTGAGGTAATTATGACAGCCCTAGGAAAGAGTGAATTATGTATACGTACATGAGAGAGAAAAGTTTGGGGGAGTAAAATTAAATAAGTATAAATGTCAAAAACTGATGAAAAAATACTAAATAAAGGCGACTGTGAATTTTGGATTGGATAATTCTATAAGTTCACCATAAGCTAGTAGGTACTGCTAATAGGACAGTTTGACTGCTGCTGGGATATTTTTTAGGATGCTGAGAAAAGAAGGTTATTATGAGGTACAAAGGCGAATAAGGGCACTGGCAAAGATCACAAGGGGATGGGATGGGACATCGCATATATGAGACCTAAGGCGGTTTCTAGTTATTTGATTTCTTAGATCTCCTCTCAATTTATGCCTAATGCTAGTATCTAAAATATAGAAAGAATTCTTGCTACTCAATAAACATAAAATACTCAATAAACATAAAACAACACAATTTAAAAGTAAGCAAAGGTTTTGAACACATATTTGTCCAAAGACAGACAAATGGCCAAAAATCACTTGAAAAAACGCTCAACGCTATTAGTCATTGCTGCTGCTAAGTCACTTCAGTTGTGTCTGACTCTGTGCGACCCCATAGACGGCAGCCCACCAGGCTCCCCTGTCCCTGGGATTCTCCAGGCAAGAACACTGGAGTGAGTTGCCATTTCCTTCTCCAATGCATGAAAGTGAAAAGTGAATGTGAAGTCGCTCAGTTGTGTCTGACTCTTCGCAACCCCATGGACTGCAGCCTACCAGGCTCCTCCGTCCATGGGAGTTTCCAGGTAAGAGTACTGGAGTGGGGTGCCACTGCCTTCTCTGATTAGTCATTAGGTAAATGTAAATCAAAACCAGAATGAGATATCACTTCATACCCAAGGATGGCTATAATTTATTTTATTTATTTATTTTGGCCACACCTCATGGCATGTGGGATTTTAGTCCCCTGATTAGGGATGGAATCCCTGCTCCCTGCATTGGGAATGTGGAGTATCAACCACTGGACCACCAGAGAAGTTCTCATCATTTTTTATAATGGCAAATAAGTGTTGGCAAAGATGTGAGGACACTTGAACCCTCTTACACTGGTGGTAGAAATACAAAATAGTGCAGCTGCTGTGGAAAACACTTTGTTCATTCCTTAAAAAAGTTAAACATAGCATTAAGAGCAATGTATTGCTAGCAATGATACAGCAATTCTACTCCTAGGTAAAACTGAAAACAGGGACTCAGATACTTGTGCACCAATGTTAACAGCAATATTATTCATAGCAGAAAGGTTGAAATAGCCTGTGTCCATCAAGAGGTGAAACGATGAACAAAATATGGTTTAAACTTACAAAGGAACATTATACAGTCATAAAAAAGCAATGACGTTTTGGGACATGATATACCATGGATGGGCCTTGAAAATATGCTATTTGAAATAAGACAGACACAAAAGGACAGATATTATATGATTCACTTGCATAAAATATCTTAGAAAAATTCATAGAGGCAGAAGTAGATGAGAGGTTGACCAGGGTCTGGGCAAAGAGTGGGGAATGGACAGTTAATGCTTAATGGATACAGAGTTTCTGTTTGTGATGTCAGAAAAGTTCAAGAAAGGTGGTGACATACCCATAATTATTTGCTTGGGATACATTTCTACAAGTGGACTTGATATGTCAAAAGATATTTGTTTGAAAAAGACATGTATCCATTGTTCACTGCAGCACTATTTACAATAGCTAGATGGAAACAACCTAGATGTCCATCGACAGATCAATGGATAAAGAAGAGGTGGTGCATACACATAATGGAATATTACTCAGCCATAAAAAGGAATGCATTTGAGTCAGTTCTAATGAGATAGATGAACCTAGAGCATATTATACAGAGGGAAGTAAGTTAGAAAGAGAAAGATAAACAGCGTATACTAACACGCTTACTCCTCAGAAGAAAAGTTATGACCAACCTAGATAGCATATTCAAAAGCAGAGACATTACTTTGCCGACTAAGGTCCGTCTAGTCAAGGCTATGGTTTTTCCAGTGGTCATGTATGGATGCGAGAGTCGGACTCTGAAGAAGGCTGAGCGCCGAAGAATTGATGCTTTTGAACTGTGGTATTGGAGAAGACTCTTGAGAGTCCCTTGGACTGCAAGGAGATCCAACCAGTCCATTCTGAAGGAGATCAGCCCTGGGATTTGTTTGGAAGAATGATGCTAAAGCTGAAACTCCAATACTTTGGCCACCTCATGCGAAGAGTTGACTCATTGGAAAAGACTCTGATGCTGGGAGGAATTGGGGGCAGGAGGAGAAGGGGACAACAGAGGATGAGATGGGTGGATGGCATCACTGACTCGATGGACGTGAGTCTGAGTGAACTCCGGGAGTTGGTGATGGACAGGGAGGCCTGGCGTGCTACAATTCATGGGGTCGCAAGAGTCAGACACGACTGAGTGACTGAACTGAACTGAACACATATATACAGAATCTAGAAAGATGGTACTGAAGAGCTTATTTGTAGGGCAGCAATGGAGAAATATTAAAAGAGGCTTACTCCTTGGAAGGAAAGTTATGACCAACCTAGATAGCATATTAAAAAGCAGAGACATTACTTTATCAACAAAGGTTTGTCTAGTCAAGGTAATGGTTTTTCTAGTAGTCATGTATGGATGTGAGAGTTGGACTATAAAGAAAGCTGAGCACAGACGAATTGATGCTTTTGAACTGTGGTGTTGGAGAAGACTCTTGAGAGTAAAGTCCCTTGCACTGCAAGGAGGTCCAACCAGTCCATTCTGAAGAAGATCAGCCCTGGGATTTCTTTGGAAGGAATGATGCTAAAGCTGAAACTCCAATATTTTGGCCACCTGATGCGAAGAGCTGACTCATTTGAAAAGACCCTGATGCTGAGAAAGATTGAGGGCAGCAGGAGAAGGGGATAACAGAGGATGAGATAGTTGAATGGCACCACCGCCTCGATGGACATGGGTTTGGGTGAACTCTGGGAGTTGGTGATAGACAGGGAGGCCTGGCGTGGAGGCCAGGAGGAGAAGGGGATAACAGAGGATGAGATAGTTGGATGGCACCACCAACTCGATGGACATGGGTTTGGGTGAACTCCAGGAGTTGGTAGACAGGGAGGCCTGGTGTGCTGCGGTTCATAGCGTGGCAAAGAGTCGGACACGACTGAGTGACTGAACTGAACTGAATGGAGGAAAAAACACAGATAACAGACTTATGAACATGGGGAGAGGGGAGGAAAGGGTGAGATGTATACAGAGAGTAACATGGAAACTTACATTACCATATGTAAAATAGATAGCCAATGGGAATTTGATCTATGTCTCAGGAAACTCAAACAGGGGCTCTGTATCAACCTGGAGGTGTGAGATGGGGAGATAGATGGGAGGGAGGTTGAAGAGGAAGGGGCTGTATGTATACCTATGGCTGATTCATGTTGAGGTTTGACAGAAAACAACAAAGTTCTGTAATTATTCTTTAATTAAAAATAAATTAAAAAATAAAAGATATTTGTAATAATTATAATAGTCTTACTCTAATGTATATTTTCAGATTATTAATAAAGTTTAACATTTTCCTACTTAATGAGAAACTATTTGTAATCTCTTTTAATCACATGTCTAGTCAAATATGTCTAGCATCACAGGTCTAGTGAAATTTAGTGATCTTGTAAAGGCTTATGACTTTTTTATGTTTCGAAAGTTAAGTTTACAGAAGTTTAAACCATCACTTCTTGAAACTGATGTTGGCAGCACATGAATAATGAAACATGACAGTATATTGATTATGCTGGGATACTCAATAGGATATTCAGTTCAGTTCAATTCAGTCGCTCAGTCATGTCTGACTCTGTGATCCTGTGAACTACAGCACGCCAGGCCTCCCTGTCCATCACCAACTCCCGGAATTTACCTAAACTCATGTCAATTGAGTCGGTGATGCCATCTAACCATCTCATCTTCTGTTATCCCCTTCTCCTCCTGCCTTCAATCTTTCCTAACATCAGGGTCTTTTCAAATGAGTCAGCTCTTCGCATCAGGTGATATTACATCCTCTTTTTTTTCCTGTTTCCCCTATTAAAATATGTATATTTGCCTAGTAGATGAGAGATTTGTTTTGGCACAAGCCCACCAGTAAACAGCATCTTGCTACCATTTCCTATACACTTTGTTTCACATACTTGATTATCAGCCTGTCTCCCTCCAATCTGTTGGAGGCCCAGGGCAATAAGTGATCAGCTCATAGTCATGACCAACATTTTACAAATTATAATTTGTAATAATTATCATTGATTTGATACATGATGGTCAACCACACTGAACTGTAAGCTCATTGATATAAGGACTGTTTTATTGTTGTTGTTGTTTAATCACTAATTCCTGTCAGACTCTTTACAACCCCATGGACGTGTATGTGTCCAATTGTAGCCCGCCAGGCTCCTCTGTCCATGGGATTTCCCAGGCAAGAATACTGGAGTGGGCTGCCATTTCCTTTTCCTGGGGATCTTCTCGATCCAAAGATCAAACCTGGGTCTCCCACACTGGCAGGCAGAGCTCTTTTTTTATTATTCAGGAAACAAACAAAAAAGGACTTTCTGTTAGCAACTGCTCTAAAGTAAAGAGGCCTTCATGCTGATGAAGTTCAAGGAAAAAATAGGGTCCTTAAGCTGTAATACTTCAGAGTCAGAGTAGATGAACTGAAAATGAATCACACTGCTATTTATAATGATAATTACATCATGGTTTATAATAGAAAACATCTGGAAACAACCCAAATGTCCATCAAAAAGAAACTGGTACAATTACATTTGACTGTGTACCTAACAGAACCCGAGACAGATCTATAGCAAAGATGTCTACTAATGTAGACATCTGTTTACTGTGAGTAAACAGTAATAGGCATGATATGATTACAATTAAAAATAACATCAATAATATGAACAATGTTACAGATAAAAGAAAAATTTACAAGAATATGCTTCAAACTGTTTAGTGACTATATCTGGTGGAGAAAAGTTTAGTGTAATAAGTAATAGGTAAATTTTATTTGATTGGGGACATCTACTTTCTATACTGTGTATTGCTGTATCATTTAAAATATAAGTATCTTTAATTAAAAATAATTTTAAGCAACAAAATTAATACTTTTGCCTTTGACTCAATTAAAATGTGTGCAAACGCAATAAGTTAGATTTTAAAATATTTCAAGAAAAAATATGTAAAATTCCAGGAAAATAATTTCCTACTATCAGTTATATTTTAAGTAAACAACTTCTACATCTGTTGTTTCACTTATCTGATTGAGGCAGAAATCTTATTTTTAATCAGTGAGGTTCTTATCATACATCTTCATTATTTCCGTAAGTATATATTTTTAAACATTTTTTTAAAAAACAAAGCATATACACAGAGACACAGATAAAGAAGAAAAAAAAACAAGTATAAGAAAAGATCCCTTTAACAACTGCATTTATAAAAACAACCCCCAAAAGTTCAGGAATAAATTCAGTAGGAGTAATATACAGGAACTAGATGGGAAAATACTATAAAATGCTAAGAGATATAATAGAAAATCTAAATAAATGAAATATCTTTTGTGCTTTTCAATACTGAAAAGATACTATTTCTCTTGAATCTATATATTACATGAAATTCCAACAGATTTTCCGTTTTAACTATTAAAAACTTAACCTAGTACAAGGCTTGGAGAACATTTTCTATCTGTAACTTCTTAGGTTTTGTGGGTCACATTGTCTCCAAAACTACTCAATTCTATCCTGTACGGTGAATTCTATCTTGTAGTGTGAAAGCAGCCATAGATAATAAATTAGTGTGCATTCTAATAAAAACTTATGGACATTGAGATTTGAATCATATAATTTATAAATTCCAAGAAATATTATTCTTCTTTTGATCTTTTTCTCCCGATCATTAAAAAACTTAAAAACTACTCTTGGTTTGCAGGTTACACAAAAACTGGTCACATGACAGATTTGGTTTGTGGGCTATAATTTGCCAAGTTCTAATCTAGATGAATAAATATCTAATGGCATCCGGTCTCATCACTTCACGGCAAATAGATGGGGAAACAGTGGAAACAGTGGCTGACTTTATTTTTCGGGGCTCCAAAATCACTGCAGATGGTGACTGCAGCCATGAAATTAAAAGACGCTTACTCCTTGGAAGGAAAGTTATGACCAACCTAGACAGCACATTAAAAAGCAGAGACATTACTTTGCCAACAAAGGTCCGTCTAGTCAAGGCTATGGTTTCTCCAGTAGTCATGTATGGATATGAGAGTTGGAATATAAAGAAAACTGAGCACCGAAGAATGAATGCTTTTGAACTGTGGTGTTGGAGAAGACTCTTGAGAGTCCCTTGCACTGCAAGGAGATCCAACCAGTCCACCCTAAAGGAGATCAGTCCTGGGTGTTCACTGGAAGGACTGATGTTGAAGCTGAAACTCCAAAGTTTGGCCACCTGATGCGAAGAGCTGACTCATTTGAAAAGACCCTGATGCTGGGAAAGATTGAGGGCAGGAGGAGAAGGGGAGGACAGAGGATGAGATAGTTGGATGGTACCACCGACTCGATGGACATGAGTTTGGGTGAACTCTGGGAGCTGGTGATCGGAGAAGGCAATGGCACCCTACTCTAGCACTCTTGCCTGGAAAATCCCATAGACGGGGGAGCCTGGTGGGCCGCGGTCCATGGGGTCGCTAAGAATCGGACACGACTGAGTGACTTCACTTTCACTTTTCACTTTCATGCATTGGAGAAGGAAATGGCAACCCACTCCAGTGTTCTTGCCTGGAGAATCCCAGGGACGGGGGAGCCTCATGGGCTGCCATCTATGGGGTCGCACAGAGTCGGACACGACTGAAGTGACTTAGCAGCAGCTGGGAGTTGGTGATAGACAGGGAGGCCTGTTGTGTTGCGGTTCATGGAGTCGCAAAGAGTCGGACACGACTGAGAAACTGAACTGAACTGAAATAGTCAGGGAAACTCTGTGGGGGGAAGGTGGGAGTGAGTAACAAAGAAGGAGTTCTTCCATCAGGTACTGAAACAAATTGTAAAACTACATCGTATCAAATATTGAGATCTAGCACTGGAAAAGGACAAAAAGATCAATGAAGCAGAATGGTGGTCTCAAAAACAACCAAATACATATGATATAGGTGGCATTTCCAATCAGTGTGGGAAGATGAATTATTTATTCACTAACATGATATAAAGATAAGTACGTATTCATCCAAAGTAAAAAAAAAAATAAACTTCTACTTCATTCTTTACACCAAAATAATTTAGATGTTTATATAGAAAAAAATAACACTGAACTATCAGCAATGTGAACAAATATTTTTAAAATCTCAGAGTTTAAGTACGATACAAAATATAGAAAATTAAAGACATTAATTTTGCTAAATAAAAACATAAACCTCCAGAATGATGTTGAAGGGAAATCTCTGAACAGTAACTGAGTAAGTGTGCAGTAGTATTATGGAGACAACCAGTCCAGATCAGAGCAAGACACAGAGATCCTACAGGGAAGTCTTCAAGAAGATGAAACTAATAGATTAACATATCTGAGTATACTAAATGGATATATCAAGATGATATTTATAATTTTGGCATAGAATATGGTGATTAGTTAACACATATTAATAAAAGAAAAATGAAGCAATCATTTAGGGAAAATAAACTGTTATACAGAGAAAGCAAATTTAATCATTGTACACTAAAAATCACAGCTGTAAATAATATACAGAATCAGAATAATGGAAATATTATCTATTGAGCCAACAAAAATTATAACTATATCTGAAAGATGGAGGTCAAATGTGTATATATGTGGGCATGTATAAAAGCTAAATTTTCATCTTTTATCTAAGACTTGAGTACTGAGATGGCAGTCTAAATATGTTCTTTAGAAAGAGAGGAAAAAAAATAGAGAAAACCTCTACTAAACTTTAAAGTGGTTACTTCTGGCAAACAGGATTTGGGAGTGGGAGTAGAAATGTGAGGCAGGAGACAACTGTTTATCATTATAAACTCTGAAGAAAATTCTTACTTTTTAAACTGCATAAACATACAATTTTGATAAACATATGATTACATAAAAAATTAATGCTTCTTTGGCATAAAACACTATTAAAAGATAGAAAGACAACAAATGGGGGAATATCTGTCTCATATACTACAAAGATTGTCATTATCCTAAATATATAAAGAGCACTTGCAATTCAAAAAGAGAAAGTAAAAAAAGGTAAGGTATCAGAATGGGCCAAAGAAGGTGAATAACCAATTTATAGAACTATAAATGGCTAATGAACATATGAAGAGATTTTTAACCACAGCAGCAAAGAAATGTAAATTATACTGATTTCTTTATTATTGTTGTTGCTCAGTCATTAAGTCATGTCTGACTTTTCGCAGCCTCACAGACTGCAGTACACCAGGCTTCCCTGTCCTTCACTATCTCCTGGAGTTTGCCCAAACTCAAGTCCATTGAGTCAGTGATGCCATCCAACCATCTCATCCTCTGAAGCCCTCTTCTCCTTTGGCCTTCAATCTTTCCCAGCATCAGGGTCTTTCCCCAGAGCAGCAAAAAATAACTTATTCTTAGATTTTACCAGCACATTCAGCAGTTTATTCTACTTACAATCTCTGCTCTACCAATTGCTGCCAAAACATTCAAGTGCTGGAACAAGTAATATTGGGCCCTGTGGGTGGATGGGTGGGTGTGCCAGTTGTATAATAATAGAATTTTCATTGGCGGACAATCTGGCACTGTCTATCAAATTTGAAAATAGAGATACCTTGTCATCTGGCAGTTCTACTTCGGGCCATTTGTTCTACTGAAATGCACAATGGGATAGGAGTGTTTGACACAGCAAGGCAATGCAAAAGCTTTAACTTTCATCAATAACATTGATTAGATAAACTATGGTACAAAAGGTTAGAGATTAAAAAGAGTTAAGTATATATGTACTGATCTTATATAAATACACAGAGTGAAAAAAAGCATGCTGCAGAACAACACATATAATGAAATCTCATTTTAAGAAATGTATGTATATAATTTTATGTGGGTTTATGTATGCCCAAAGGAAAAATTCCAGGGAAATATACATCAAGTAGTTAACAGTAAATAAACTTCAGTGATGGTGTTACTAGAGAGGAACTCCACTTTCAACTCTTATGTATTGTTTGCGTTATTTATAGAAATGAAAGTACTCTGAATTAAAACTATGACAGGGAATTCCTTGGCAGTCCAGTGGTTAGGACTCTGTGCTTTCACTGACGAGGGTCTGGGGTTAACCCTTGGCTGGGGAAGTAGGAACCCATAAGCCTCATGGCATGGCATCATTAACGTACCTAGCATTTTGTCAGGTATTTGGGATTAATTCATTGTAATTTTAACATCAACATTTCTATATCATTCATTTCTGTATCTTCATTTTTATGATCATGGGTTTAATTCTTCTGATGCTGTTATGAAAAAAGGTAACTTATTCTTAGATTTCACCAGCACGTTTATTCGGCAGTTTACTCTCATTTACAATCTTCGCTCTACCAATTGCTGCTAGAACACTTATTTTTTAAAAAAATAAAAAGTAATATGTTGAACAACATCAACTCAAAAAAGGATGCAGAGAAAAGAAAAGGTTTCTCTCTCCCCTTGGTATCTCTATTCTCACTCCTCAAAGGTAATTCCTAAGAAACTACTGTGTATTCTTCAAAATTTTTCTATCAATATGTATAATGATTGACCCCTTTTTCTTACACTAATGAAGTCATAGTAGTGAGTAGTGAAGTTGCTCAGCCGTGTCCGACTCTTTGCGACCCTGTGGACTGTAGCCTACCAGGCTTCTCCATCCATGGGATTCTCCAGGCAGAAATACTGGAGTGGGTAACCATTTCCTTCTCCAGGGTATCTTCCCGACCCAGGGATCAAACCCGGGTTTCCTGCATTGGAGGCAGACACTTTAACTTCTGAGCCTTTGCGACCCCATAGACAGCAGCCCACCAGGCTCCCCATCCCTGGGATTCTCCAGGCAAGAACACTGGAGTGGGTTGACATTTCCTTTTCCAATGCATGAAACTGAAAAGTGAAAGTGAAGTTGCTCAGTCGTGTCCGACTCTTAGCGACCCCATGGTCTGCAGCCCACCAGGCTCCTCCGTCCATGGGATTTTCCAGGCAAGAGTACTGGAGTGGGGTGCCACTGCCTTCTCACATGATCAAAAACAAATAAGCAAATCAAAATACCTAATTCAATTCCTATATATGGTTTTAATAACAAAAATGACTATTGACTCCACCTTATCACTTACCTATCTGGAAATGCTTATTTTGTGGTGCTGGAGGATTTATATATATTATTTCAATTAATTCCCCCAAAATCCTAAGAGATAGATACTTTCATTCCCATTGTCCAGAGGAAAAAGCTGCAGTTCTGAAAAGGTTAAGAACCAGGACTAGTGAAAGTTCATTTTGCTAACTTTCTAATTATAGCAGGAAAGCCAAAGTCTAAACAAGTTTGAACCACTTTTTTATATAATGTAAAATATATCACTTTGAAAGAAACATACTTACATATATTAAGAAATAATAATAGTGAAGGAAAATTCTCAAAACATACATATAAATGCTATGTCTAAAAAATAAATAAATAAATAAATGCTATGTCTAAGCTATTTTTCTCTTGGGCCAAAAATAATGAAGCCAACCAGTGCTAGACAAAGAGTTAAGTTCATTCAATATCAAGTCCTTAGAGACTGGTTCTCAAACTCAAGTTTCCTTTTTGGCAGAAGACGAACTTTAATAAAAACCTTAAAATATAATGTTCACAATAAGCCTCAGGATTATTGGCATTTAGAGTTTCCATTTTATGTCTTCCTGAATAAAGATCTACATAGAGGCCACAAACACTATCCCTTTCAATTTTTATTGGCAGATAAAATTTGAAAGGTTGATTTGCTCTTTATGGATTAATTTTAGAGTCACTAGGCCTGAAAGAGTAACGATACTGTATAAAACCGATCCCAAAGTTGTGGTTTTCCTAATTCCAATAGGACCTTTTTGCTTATTTCCAGAAATCATACTATAATAGACAGTAAGTTCTACTTTTGAAATTGGCCATATAAAAAACTAAGATTGCCACTGTAAGTTTTCCCTTCTTTCATGAATTTATACAATAAAATTTAACTGAGTTCCTAAAATGACCAGTTTGTGCTGGGTACTAGACAGAAATGTGACAGCCCCACACCCTACTTCCAGGAAGCTTGTAGTCTATGGAAGAATCAATTAATTTAATGATCTACCCATCACTTTCATGGGGATGGAGAACCAGACTCTACTTCCCATTCAAGCTCAAAGCTCTACACTGGGAACAGCAAACTCTGTCACTTACTATTAAAAAAATAAACAACCCAGCTATTTCAGAAATTCACATTAATGGGTAACATGTTATACTAATTATTTCCTCTGGGTAGATGAGCTACAACTTTTTTTTTTCTTCAAAGGAAACTGGAGATCTCTTACTAAAGAATCGATTTGGACAGTCCCAAATTTAAAATATAACCAAGCTATTGAAACTTTCCACTTGTATGAAGAAATGTAGTGTTAACAAGGTAACATATATCTTGGTATATGGGATCCATAATGGCTTTATTCTAAAGAAATATGAAATTAAGCAACATTATTTTTCCTATAAATTATATTCATATATTCAGCAAATACTTAATACCTATTGTGTGTCAGGCTTCATGCCAGATAAGGACATAACTGTGAATGTATTAAGATTTCTGTCATGGAAGGAGAAACCTGGTAGGCTCCAGTCCATGGGGTCTGTATGAGTCAGACACGACTGAGCAACTTCACTTTCAATTTTCACTTTCACGCATTGGAGAAGGAAATGGCAACCGACTCCAGTGTTCTTGCCTGGAGAATCCCAGGGACGGGGGAGCCTGGTGGGCTGTCGTCTATGGGGTCGCAGAGTCGGACACGACTGAAGCAACTTAGCAGCAGTAGCAGCAGCCTCAAGGAGTTTATATTTAGTGAGAAAGCAGGCCCAACAGGACAGTGTAGCACATATAAAGGTTATCTAATCTACTCTCTTGAGGAAAGAGAGTAAGGCAGTTTCAGAGCACCCAAAAAGTATTCAAGGCAGGGGGCACTAATACATTGGCCTGGAGGCAAGAGAGCATGACAGAGTTCAGAACTAATAAACACAATCAACAGACTGGATAACAGAGTTTGTGATGCTTCCTAAAGGAAATAGTGTGCAACTCCTTTCTACTAGGAATAGTGATTTAGTTCTTGAAATTAGGATCATTTTCTCCAGAATTAACATAGGAACACCCTAGGATTCTGTGTCCTGAAAGACTTGAATTCCAAAGCAATTCAAATTGATTCTCAACCTTTAAAAACTCAGCAAAATATAAAAATTATCATTTACTTCAGAATATATTTAGGGAAAATAAAATAGGGGAAAAGGAGATAATGTACTAAGATCAATGTTAAATATTTGCCAGAATCATAAACAGCAAGTTATATGCAGAGTACATCACGTGACGTGCTGGGCTAGATGAAGCACAAGCTAGAATCAAGATTGCCAGGAGAAATACCAATACTTCAGGTATGCAGATGACACTACCCTAATGACAGAAAGCGAAGAGGAATTAAAGAGCCTCTTGATGAAGGTGAAAGGAGAGAGTGAAAAGCTGGCTTAAAACTCAACATTGAAAAAATGAAGATCACAGCATCTGGTCTCATCACTTCACGGTAAACAGATGGGGAAACCATGGAAACAGTGAGAAACTTTATTTTCTTGGGCTCCAAAATCACTGCTGATGGTGACTGTAGCCTTGAAATTAAAAGACATTTGCTCTTTGGAAGAAAAGCTATGACCAACCTAGACAGCATATTAAAAAGCAGAGACGTTACTTTGCCAACAAAGGTTTATATAGTCAAAGCTATGATTGTTCCAGTAGTCATGTATGGGAGTTGGACCATAAAGAAAGCTGAACGCTAAAGAACTGATGGTTTTGAACTGTGGTGTAGAAGACTCTTGAGAGTCCCTTACACTGCAAGGAGATCCAACCAGTCCATCCTAACGGAAATCAGTCCTGAATATTCACTGGACAGACTGATGCTGAAGCTCCAATATTTTGGCCACCTGATGTGAAGAATTGACTCATTTGAAAAGACCCTGATGCTAGGAAAGATTGAAGGCGGGAGGAGAAGGGGATGACAGAGGATGAGATAGTTGGATGGCTTTACCAACTCAATGGACATGATTTTGGGTAAACTCTGGGAGTTGGTGATAAACAGGGAAGCCTGGCATGGTGCAGTCTAGGGGGTTGCAAAGAGTTGGACACTACTGAGTGACTGAACTGAACTGAATAAAAATCTATTTGCTGGTGGTATAAAAAAAAATTTCCCACTTCTGAATGAATTTTTAAACTATGCCAAAGCAGCTTTGCGTATTTTCTTTTCAGGTAGTATTCAAATCCTTGACTGAAACTCTATTATCATAACTCAGGCCCTAGGCACTCTCCCGGCATTCTTGATTCCAGCTTGTGCTTCTCACAGTCCAGTGTTTTTCATGATGTACTCTGCATATAAGTTAAATAAGCAGGGTGACAATATACAGCCTTGACGGACTCCTTTTCCTATTTGGAACCAGTCTGTTGTTCCATGTCCAGTTCTAACTGTTGCTTCCTGACCTGCACATAGGTTTTTCAAGAGGCAGGTCAGGTGGGCTGGTATTCCCATCTCTTTCAGAATTTTCCACAGTTTCTTGTGATCCACACAGTCAAAGGCTTTGGCATAGTCAATAAAGCAGAAATAGATGTTTTTCTGGAGCTCTCTTCCTTTTTCCATGATCCAGTGGATGTTGGCAATTTGATCTCTGGTTCCTCTGCCTTTTCTAAAACCAGCTTGAACATCTGGAAGTTCATGGTTCAGGTATTGCTGAAGCCTGGCTTGGAGAATTTTGAGCATTACTTTACTAGCGTGTGAGATGAGTGCAATTGTGTGGTAGTTTGAGCATTCTTTTGCATTGCCTTTCTTTGGGATTGGAATGAAAACTGACCTTTTCCAGTCCTGTGGCCACTGCTGAGTTTTCCAAATTTGCTGGCATATTGAGTGCAGCACTTTCACAGCATCATCTTTCAGGATTTGAAATAGCTCAACTAGAATTCCATCACCTCCACTAGCTTTGTTCGTAGTGATGCTTTCTAAGGCCCAAACCTCTTGATGAAAGTGAAAGAGTGAAAAAGTTGGCTTAAAGCTCAACATTCAGAAAACGAAGATCATGGTATCTGGTCAAATAGATGGGGAAACAGTGGAAACAGTGTCAGACTGTATTTTGGGGGCTTCAAAATCACTGCAGATGGTGACTGCAGCCACGAAATTAAAAGACGCTTACTCCTTGGAAGGAAAGTTATGACCAACCTAGATAGCATATTCAAAAGCAGAGACATTACTTTGCCAACAAAGGTCCATCTAGTCAAGGCTATGGTTTTTCCAGTGGTCATGTATGGATGAGAGAGTTGGACTATGAAGAAAGCTGAGTGCCGAAGAACTGATGCTTTTGAACTGTGGTGTTGGAGAAGACTCTTGAGAGTCCCTTGGACTGCAAGGAGATCCAACCAGTCCATTCTAAAGGGGATCAGCCCTGGGTGTTCTTTGGAAGGACTGATGCTAAAGCTGAAACTCCAGTACTCTGGCCACCTCATGCTAAGAGTTGACTCACTGGAAAAGACCCTGATGCTGGGAAGGATTGGGGACAGGAGGAGAAGGGGACAACAGAGGATAAGAGGGCTGGATGGCATCTCCAACTCGATGGACGTGAGTTTGAGTGAACTCCGGGAGTTGGTGATGGACAGGGAGGCCTGGCATGCTGCAATTCATGGGGTCGCAAAGAGTGGGACAGGACTGAAGGACTGAACTGAACCGAGGCACTCTCCAGATAGTTAAGATATAATGTCTGTGTATATCTGGTTCCAGCTGATAGTACAACAAAGAGGAAACTCTTGCAAAGAGGAAGTATACTGCACAGCAACCCCTTTGGATTACAAAAGAAGACAGTTGGCCATTAAATTTTAAATGTGCTGGCAGATAAGAAAAAGACACGGAAAAGAAACCATGAAAGAAAAGAGGCCAAACAGAGAAAAGGAGAGGACAAAAAGAAGGAAAAGGAAATAAAGAAGGGGAAAAGAGAGGAAGAAAGCCAGAAATGTGTAAAAAGGTACAGAAGGCAATCTTGGTGAACAATGATCCTTTGGTTTGACAATTCTCATTTATGTTTAGGAGGTTCCTAAGTCTGAAACTACCATAGACCTTGTGAAAATGTTGGGTGCTTCCTTTGGTGTGAAGAATGAGACTGTTGGGTTTCTTGGATCTATGCCTAACTAACTGCCACCTACTAAAAACAATCAACAGACCAAGAAGCACTACCAGCTCTAGATACGGCATGCACAGGTCTGTGGTCACATTTTATGTTGTGGGGATTTTCTTCCTACACACACACACACACACACACACACACATACATATGTATATATGATTGGTATTTTTTAAGAGGAGTAATTACTAGAGAAGAGAAATGTAATAGGGAATTCAGTTGCATTTCTTTTAGACGGAAGTCTATACTGTTTTACCTTTGATTATTGAATTGATGTAGACAGGGAGTTGATGTAAGAGGCAGACAGCAGGAGGTCCCAGAAAATGATTCTACCACACTAAAATCAGAACCCAAAAGCTAGGTACTGTCCCATCTACCCTGTGACATTGGGCCAGATATTTACCTAAAATGAGAATAATAATATGTGACCTTATGATAGTCTCATGGATAAAATAAAATAATGTACATAAAGATGCCTTAGAAATTGCTATAAAACATAATCTATGATTAGTAAGTAAAAGCATTTTGAAATCTATAAAGGTAAAGTATGATTATCACATTACAAATTAATAAATTTATTTTTAACACCTATGATACCTATGAATAGGAGAGAAAATGAGGAAGAATCTCTGTTTATACTAATCGTTTATTTTTTTTAAAACTAAAGATCATGTTTATTTATGGCTTTTCTTATTATCATCGGCCTGCCTCCACCCTCAATACTATCCAGCCTTCATTTTTTATTATATGACTTTATTTTCTAATACTTGTGGTTATAAACAAAGCTATCTTGTCTAAGATACTCATGTCCATTAAAAAAAATCATTAATATACCTGTCTTTTAGAATTCTCTTTTTAAAATTAATCATCTTTTTCGAGTATCATTACAGAAAAATTTCTCCTCTATCTGTAGGCTAACTGACATCTCAGTAGCACCTTATACTTTATACTTCTTTTTTAGTATAAGCCTACAATTAGATAAGAATAAATAAAGTGTCTTCATTAAACAATTCTTTTCCTATATCCATTCCTTACAATACACAGAGAAAAAAACTATGCTGTTGTCCTGTCATTAAGTCAATTAGTCATTCCCCATTGCCCAATGATATAATTTTCCATAAAGAGAACGGCATGCATAGTCTATTACACAATGGTGTGGGTGGGTGGTAAAATTAGATCATGTAATCAGTTTCTTTATTTAAATTAAATTTTTGAAATCATTTAAATGTGATCTAAAGTCTCTTTTGTCCTATTTGATGTGACTAGAAAACCCAAAATTACAAAAGAAAAAAAGGAATTCTGTTTTTATAAAACAGAAACACATACTAAATAACCATATTATAACTTACAGATTTACATCACTTAACCATCACAAATTCAACCACAGCTCCTTCTCTATACTACATATTAAAAATTATATTCAGGGGGTCCATGTCTGTGATGGGACTGGGGAACACCTCAAATTTCCTTGACACCCACCATACTGGTTAGCCTGCTCCAGTTCAGCTTAAAGAGAAAGAACTGAGAGGCTAAGCAGAACCTCAAGTTTGTTACAACAAAAACTGGGAAATCGTGGTTATCTCAGGATAAAAAAATGAGTTTGGTAAATTTACCATTTTCTACACTGATTGTAAAAAAAAAAAAACAACCCATGCTTTAAATTTTCCTTTGTATGAGTTTATTTTAATAAAGTTCTTCTGGTTAAAAGATTTTCATAATGATGACTTGGAATCATGTAAAATCCTGAAGCAACAAATACATTATCAGATACATTATCAGAAATCTGGTTACGTTCAGTATGGCTTTAGTGTTAGCTGTATAACATTTCTCTTTAAAAATCCACATAAGTTTCTTGTTTGGGATGAGATGGCTCAATTCTCCCTGTTCCTCCCCTCCAAGTACAACTATACAAACTGTCAATAATTCAATAGATAACCATAATGGACTAAGAAAGGTAGAAAGGAGGAGGGAGTGACCTCAGAATTTGAAGAACATCTTGACAGAGTCTCACTCCCTTTTATCTCAGTCTGTGTATGGCAGAGGTCTGCATCCCTTCAGCCACAGCAAAACCCAAGCAGGCCAACCCATTCTTGTCCCACAGCAGGTGGTAGCAGGCGTGCTGCTCCACTCACCCCAGTGACCCAAGGAGGCCTGACGTCTCCCCCCTTTCATCCAGCAGAGAACTACCCAAAACTGGTGGCCCCTGGCCATCTCCCAGCCCTTCACTTAAAAGCAGAAGGGGAACCAAGACCGAAGTCTCCTGCCTTCTACCCAGTAGAAGAGGCCACCCAGAACTCTTAGCTCCTGGCCCTCCATCAGCAGCAGAAAGTGGCTGCAGAAGGGTGTTCTCCAGGAGCACTATCAGAGACAGAGTGGAAATATTAACTAGGAGAAATGCTCTCCATCCTGGAATTCAGCATCTCACACACCCTACCTAATAACGATGGTAAGTTAGGAGGTCCAGGGGAGTGCCATCCATGCCCACAGGTGGCATCAGCAGGGATCCAGCAGGAAGCTCAAGTGGGGCCAGAAGAATGAAGTAGACCAAAGTTGCATTGAAAAGAAGACTCAAAACTAAATTGTCACTGAAGCTACCACCCACAAAATGTGTATAACCTATGCTAAACCTAAACAGGGCAAATGCCTGGAAAAATAGAAGATTTAAAGAGGATCAGTGGTTGCAAACATAATATCCATTATTCTAGCACACAATAAAAAAGTAAAAAACTTTTTGTTGTTTTGTCATACCAAAAATCACAACTTGAATGAGAAAAAACAATCAACTGATGTCAATACTAAGCTGAATCAGAAACTGGAACTAAGAAAGCTGTTAAAGTGGCCATCATAAAAGACTAAAGAGTGAATGAAAATACATAAACAAACAATATGATGGTTGTAAGAAACTCAATTCAAATATAATGTCATAAGTAGGATGAAAATATTAAAGCATGGAAAAAGATATATTTTGCTAATCTGCATAAAAAAGAGGGAGTAGCTATGTTACTATCAGATAAAGTAGACTGAGAATATAAAATTACTAAGGACAAAGCAGGACATTTCAGAATGACAAACGGATCAATCTACCAAGAAGACACAGCAATCCTAAATGTGCACGTACCAAACAGCTTTTTTAAAAAAAAAACTACCAAAAAAACCCACAAAAAAATCTGAGAGAGCTAAAAGGAGAAACAGGCCTACAGTTACACTTGGGGACTTTAACAGTCAACTCTTAGTAATTGGTAGAATTATTAACTAATAGAAAATAAGCAAAGATATAAAAGAGTTGAAGAACACCATCAACCAATATTATCTAATTGACGTTTATAAAATACTTGACCCAATAATAGCAGAATACACATTCTTTTCAAGTGCCTATAGAACATCACCATATCCTGGGTTAAAAAACAAACTTCAACAAATACTAAAAATCATGCAGACTATGTTTTCTGACCACAATGAAATCAAACTAGAAATCAATAACAGAACAAGGAAACCCTTAGATTAAAAATTAAACATTTCTGAACACTGCGTGAGTTAAAAAACTAGTTTCAAGGAAATAAAAAATACACTGATCTGAATGAAAATGAAAACATGGGACATCAAAATGTGGGATGCAATTAAAGCAGTGCTTAGAGGGGAATTTGTAGTACTAAATGCTTATATTAGGAAAAAGGAAAGGTCTCAAATCAATAATCCAAATTTCTAAAGAACTTAATCTAGAAAATGATTATCAACATAAACCCAAAGTAAGCAGAAGGGAGGATATAGTAAAATAAGAACAGAAATCTATGAAATTGAAAAGGTGGGGGGTATAAGCAAAATCAATGGAATGTAAAGCTATTTAAAGCTGATTCTTTGAAAAGGGATCAGTAAATTTAAAAAAAAGTAATACATAAAAATTCTTAACAAAATATTAGCAAATTGAGTCTAACAATGTATAAAAAGAATTATACACCATAACCAAGAAAGATTTATTTAAGTATGCAAGGGTGGTTCTGTATTTGAATGTAATCTACCTTATCAACAAGCTAAAGAGAAAAGTCATATCAATCGATGCAGGAAAAAACTGACATAATCCAACACTCATTCATGATGAAAATTCTTAGCAAGTTAGGAACAGTGAACTACTTCAACTTGATAAAGAGCATTGACCAAAAAACAAACAAATGAAAGCAAATATCATACTTAATGGTGAAGGATGATGGTTTTTCTATAAGGTCAGGAACAAGACAAGGATGTCCTCTCTTGTCGCTTCAATTCAGCACTGTACTGAAGATTTCCAGCCAGGACAATCAGGCAAGAAAAACACATAAAGATTGAGAAATAAAATGGTCCCTACTTGCAGAGATATAATCGTCTACATAGAAAATCGCAAGGAATCTATTAAAAACTAGAACTAATAAGTGAGGTGAGCAAGATCACAAAGATATGAGAGAAGCCCATAAAAATCAATATCCCTTTTTCATACTAACAATAAACATGCATGCAGATACTAACATTAAAAACAGTATCATTTATAATCACTCCACAGAATATTAAATACTTAGATATTAATTAAAAGAACATATAATCTGCATGCTGATAATTACAAACTGCTGACGAAAGAAATCACAGATTTAAGTAAATAAAGAGATATACCATGTTCAAGAATCACAAAACTCAATTTCAAAAAGTTGCCAATTTTCTCCATGCTGATTAACAGTTTTAATACAAAATTTCAGCAAGGTTCTTTGCAGATATAGTAAAACTCATAAATTTATATGGAAATGCAAAAGAGCTAGAATAGCTAAACAATCTTGAAAAAGAATAAATATCAGCAATCACCCAATATTGTAATATTGCTTAGAATATAGCTACAATAACCAAGATAGTTTGGTACTGGTGGAGAGAGAGACACAAAGATCAACTGAGCAGAATGGAACACCTAGAAAACAGACTCACAAATAGATCCAACTGATTTTTGACAAAGTGCCAAAGTAGTTCAATGGAGGAAGGACACCCTTTTAACAAATGGTGCCAGAGAAACTGAAGATCCATAGGCTAAAAATAAACCTTGACCTAAACCTCATACCTTATACAAAAACTAACTCAAATAGATTATGAATTTAAGTGTAAACATAAAACCATAAAATGTTTATGAAAAAAGCACCAGGGAAAATCTAATAGGATCTAGTCAAAAGCAAAGAGTTCTTAGACTTGACACCAAAAGCATCATCCCTAAAAGGAAGAATTGATAAACTGTAGTAAATCAAAACTTAAAACCTCTGCTCTTCAAAACTCTTAAAACTATGAAAAGACAAGATATAGACTGAGAAGAAATATTTGCAAACCACATACCTGACTAGTAGGTCAAAAATATCAAGAACTCTCAAAACTCAACAGTAAAAAAAACAAAAATAAGCTCCCCCCTCCCCCCAAAAAAACACCTCATTAGAAAATAGGGAAAGACAAATAGTAATTTTATTGAAGAAGATATACAAACAGCAAATAAGTACATGAAAAGATGTTCAACCTCATTAGCCATTAGGAAATGCAAATGAAAACCACAATGAGCTATTACTACAAACCTATCAACATGGCTGAGAAGGCAATGGCACCCCACTCCAGTACTCTTGCCTGGAAAATCCCATGGACGGAGGAGCTTGGTGGGCTGCAGTCCATGAGATCGCTAAGAGTCGGGCACGACTGAGCAACTTCACTTTCACGCATTGGAGGAAGAAATGGCAATCCACTCCAGTATTCTTGCCTGGAGAATCCCAGGGATGGCAGTGCCTGGTGGGCTGCCGTCTATGGGGTCGCACAGAGTTGGACACGATTGAAGCAACTTAGGAATAGCAGTAGCATCAACATGGCTAAAATAAAAAATAGTGACATAACCAACGGCTGGTATGGATATGGAGAAACTGGACCTCTGCTATACTGCTCTGCTATATATAAAATGGCACAGCTCTGTGGGAAACAGTGTGGCACTTTCTTATAACACTAAACACGCAATTACCACATGACCCAGCAATTATATTTCTGGGCACTTATCCCAGAGTAATGGAAATTTACGTTCACATAAAAACCTATACACAAATGTTCATAGCAGCCATTATCTGTAATAGCCGAAAACTGGAAAACAACTCAGATGTCCTTCAATGGATAAACGATTAAAGAAGTTGTAGTATATCCATGCCATGGGATACTACTTATCAATAAAAAGGAATGAACTATTGATACATGAAATATCTTGGAAAAATCCCCAGATTATGAGTTTAAAGAAAAAAAGGCTAACCCCCAAAAGTTATACACTGTATGATCCTATTTTACAACTTTCTTGAAATGACAAAATTATAGAAATGTAGAGTAGATTAGTGGTTGCCACAGGTTAAGGATAGAGACTAGGTAGAAGGGGATGTGAGCAGGTGTGGTGATGAAATTATTTTTCATCCCAACTGTGGTGATAGATATGCACCCCACACATGTGAGTAATTGCATAGGTCTAAATACACACATACAAACACTCTCTCACAGAGAGGAGGGGCAATAAAACTGGGAGACATCTGAATAATATCAATATCTTAGTTGTGCTATTGTACTATGGTCTTTTTAAGATGTTATCATTAGGGAAAACTAAGTAAAAGGGTATATGAAGTATCTCTGTATTATTTCTTACAACCGTGTGTGAATCTATAAAATCTCAAAATGAAGCTTAATTTAAAAGTTCCATGTAGTTCATGTATAGTTATATATTCATTGCTGACATTCTAAAACATTTATTGAGTTGCTCATATATGTGAGGCATTAGCTTAAGTGCCAATGGCCTGGAAGTAAGGGGAAAGAAGGGTGGAAAATCTATAGAGGTATTGAGACCCCACCTCCACTGATGTCACAATTGAAATTATATAAATATTTTCATTGTAATTTTTTAAAAAACATGTGTCTCCACTAGCAGAGGACAGAGACTGTTTTAATTACCACTCTATCTCCAGTGTCAAAACAGAATATAATAACTATTCTCCTGATGAAAGAGTGATTAAATGAATAAAACAACAGAAAAGGTGGAAAACACCATCAAATGGTTAGAATACAGTATAAGCAATAGTGATATGCTGAAAAGTGCTTATGAAAGCAGAGGAGGGAATAACTAGCATTGTCTAGGGGGTCTGGGGGAAAACTTCAAAGATGTGATCTTTTAGCACAGTTTTATAAGATGAGATGCGGAAGAGGAGAAAAACCATTCCAAGCAGAGGGAATGGGGCATTCAAAAGCTCAGTGGTATAAGAAAAGCACAGGATTTCCTGGGGCCAGCAGAGTTTGTTGTACTTGAGTTTACAGTTCTCTACTGAGGAAGGCAGTGGGTGAAGTTAGAATTGTGGATTCGACACTAAGGCAAACAGTGCTTTCATATGAGCAATGTGGTGATACTACTTTTTGAAGCCTGTAAATGATGATCAGATTTAGCTTTAAGAAAGTTAACTCTGATGGCAGTGAGGGAGATGTACAGGAGGGAGAAGGAGAGAGAGAGAAGATGAGAAACCAAGACAAGTGCTTGAAATGAATGAAAATTCTCAATTCTTCATTACCAATCTCCAAGAAAACTCAATTCCCCAAAGTCCTGCATTCATGGAAGTGTTTGTAATTGCTGACCTGAATGGGTTATAACGTTGTTATCTTTAAATCTATGTAATTAATCATCACAAGGGTGTGAAGTAAAGACATTTATTGAATTGGTCTTTTCTGCAGATTCTTCCAATAGAAGCATGCTGTTTTAGTTTCTAGTTTGAAATTTCCTTACCAATTTTAAAAAATTTGAAATAATAAATTATTTTTATATTTAACAAAATTTTGCATGTTATTAATATTTTGACCTCAAGAATGACTATTTTAATAGCAAGTTATAGCTTCAGTAAATAAAGTATTGATCTTTGGAGAGACTTAATTATAAATTTGAATTAAAGAGAATAACTATAAGTACTTTCCACATGTTTCTGTGTGTATATACATGTAGTACTTGTTTATGATAAAACGTCAATACAACTGAATGGCATCTTTCTCATGTGATGATAACATGGCTGAACCACCCCACCCTCCTCGCCCTGCAAAAAAGAAAACTTTTTGCCAGGTTGGAAAGGGAAGAGCAAAGGGGTTAAATACAATTCCTTCGGGTAGAATGAGATGACTTTATACCCCTTGCTTTCTTTTTCCACTGTGTGACAATTTTAACAGTTCTTTTCTAACAGCAAAGAGAGGAATATGGATTATGGGAAGAGAAGAGAATAGTGAGGTGTGCAATTTATTGTAGGTAATATTTTCTTTCATTTTATAAGGAATAAAGACTTTTTAAATGGTTTTATATATAAAGCCTCACAGATGAGTATTAAAAGTTATTTTTTACTTTTTTATTATAGAAAAAGTCACATATAATGAAAAGTTGACAGAATGATATAATGAACCACCTGGGGCCCAGCTTTAAATTATCAACTCACTGTCCACTCCGCATTATTCTGAAACTTAACCTAGATATACCATTTCATCCCTAAACACTTCAAACTGATTCTCTAAAAGAACTACTTTTAAAGACATAGTAACTATACCATCAGTATAACTAAATTTAACAATCAACTTCAATGTCATCAAAAATAAGGCCAAATTTTTGAAGTTCTCAGACTGCCTCATAATTTTTTTTTTTCTGTTCTACTGTCTTCTATACAAGACAAAGTTTAGGTCCACATATTGTGGTTAACTGATCTGTCAAAATTTTATTTTAATGTCAATAATTCAATATGCTTTAGAAATGGAACTTAGAAATTTTAATGATTTAAATAATTAAATCTCATAAAATGAGTGAATAACCAGATTAAGTCACCCTAGAAGGATAATGTTGAGATGGGTGCTACAAAAACTTAAAAAAAAGTGGTGGTGGGCGGAGGTTTGATTTCATTTTTGCCTGTTTTAAAAACACTTCCTTTTTTGGTCAGTTTTAAGTATAAAACTGCCTATAATAATGATCTTAAAAAGATTTTTAATAAGGGAATCCATTAAATCATGCTAAGAAAACTCTTGTAATCTTTCACTTACGTGTTTCAACATTTTCCCTGTTTTACTTTGGCCAAATACTTCCTTCTTCTGTTGAAATTAACTTGAAATCATAGGATTTCAGAGTTTAGAGGGATTGTGGCTTCCTCATCTCAGACAGTAGGCAGCTTCAAGATGATTATAATACTGCGTTTCCAGTGAGAAAGCTAGCGTGAGAAATAATCTGCTGACAACTACAGACTATGTTTTAATTTGTTGACAGACAGTGCTATGTAAACATAATCAGTAAAAGTTTTATTAGCACAACATGAAATTACTTTGGATTTTATCCTTTTATAAAGCTAGGTTAAAGTTAATATTTTCTCCATGTTGAAAAGATCTTGTTATATGAGTAAGAAACACATTTAGCTCAAGATTTGAAATAAAGATTAGTATCTTTTATTTCACAGAAGCTTACAGAAATCAACAAAGTAAATGCTACAGACTCTTTAATTAGATGATATTACAGCAAAAGTTATAAACTTGAATACTATCAATAAATTTAAAATGTGACATAAAATACTTTTTGTTTATGTGATACTGTAATTAGAAATTACTAGGTCATCTGAAGTTTGCATATCAAATTTTAATGGTAATTCCTAGGTTTTAAAAAAGCACACTATGGTCTCTTCCAATATCCCATTAGTAAATTCTAGAGAGCAGTTCACTATGGAGTAAATTAAAAGCAAAAGTTTGTTATGGAAATTCAGGAGTCTCTGTGCACTCCACATATGTGACACTTTACATTAAGCCTGGGGCTTAGAATTCCCAGTAAAATAATTAACAGCACTTAGTGAGTGTTTGATATGTATAGGGGACTGCATTAGGTGCATTAGCAAAGTATAAAATACCAAGAGCCAGAATGATACCAAATTAAACCATTAATACATCTGGTTTTAAAAGAAGTGCTTAAAGTAATTTGGAGATGAAAAAATTTGAGATTTAATGTTTTCTTTTAAAAGAGAATCTTGTACAAATTCCCAGGATTTAAACTGTTCCAAGTTCTACAACATAAAAAGAAAAGCCCTGCATGGACTTTGAAAATTTAGAATTTTGACAATGAACTGACTTCTAATCCTGTTTATTTTTATTGTTTATATTGATGTCACTCATTTTCTCCCAGAGTCTCTCATGTACTAGTTACACTTTATCCTGTGTACATTCCAAAATTTTCTTTCTGACTAACCAAAATACAAAAATTCAAGTTCTTGATTCTTTTAAAACAAAGTAAATGAAAGTATAAAAGCAAATATAATTCACTAGATTGCAGTAAGGCAATTATAAAGTCGAACTGTGCAGTTATTATATATAAGTACAGGTGTTAATCTCTGTTAATGTACAGAACAGTTGGAATACCACATTCTAACCTAACCATCCATCTTACCTGCCTCACAAGGGAGAAGCAGTGTTCACATCAACAATACCTATTCACATTTTGACAGTGATGGAAATATCTAAGAAATGTGCTATCAGCACTATCACTTTTCAATATGTTCAATAACACGAAAGATATGTGGCAGTTAGAACTTTCCGTTCCCACAGTCCTGTTTGTTTTGTTTTCGTCACTTGCGTACGTCTCTCCCTCTCTTTTTTTCCCTCTCTCTTCTCTTTTCCTATTCTCCTAAAGCATATTCGAAATGATGGAGAAAGCTTAGTCAAAAATAAGTTTATTAATAAGGCTCCTTCTTAATTGTAAAATAAGTCATGATCAGTCAATAACATCTTAATAATATTATGGATAGTTTTATGGCCTTTATGATGATAACAATAATTTACTGTCTCATATTTAACACTGGTTCTCTTTCTGTCATGCCTTTTTAGTCTGGAGCCCCATGCTGTATTTATACTTCAGTTTTTAATTCAATGAATCATATGTCCTCTACTCAACTTTCTCCTGCTGTTAATACCCATGCACCCCTTCACCTTGTCAGGGATAGTTAGAATTCAATTTGTTCTAAGAAGAACAAATCCAGTTTTCAGTTCAGTTCAGTCACTCAGTCGTGTCCGACTCTTTGTGACCCCATGAATCGCTGCACGCCAGGCCTCCCTGACCATCACCAACTCCTCGAGCTCACCCAAACTCATGCCCATCAAGTCGGTGATATCATCCAGCCATCTCATCCTCTGTCGTCCCCTTCTCCTCCTGCCCCCAATCCTTCCCAGCATCAGGGTCTTTTTCAATGAGTCAACCCTTCGCATAGGTGGCCAAAGTATTGCAGTTTCAGCTTCAGCATCAGTCCTTCCAAAGAACTCCCAGGACTGATCCCCTTTAGAATGGACTGGTTGGATCTTCTTGCAGTCCAAGGGACTCTCAAGAGTCTTCTCCAATACCACAGTTCAAAAGCATCAATTCTTCGGCGCTCAGCTTTCTTCACAGTCCAACTCTCACATCAATACATGACCACTGGAAAAACCATAGCTTTGACTATATGGACCTTTGTTGGCAAAGTAATGTCTCTGCTTTTCAATATGCTATCTAGGTTGGTCATAACTTTTCTTCCAAGGAGTAAGCGTCTTTTAATTTCATGGCTGCAGTCACCATCTGCAGTGATTTTGGAGCCCCGAAAAATACAGTCTGACACTGTTTCCACTGTTTCCCCATCTATGTGCCATGAAGTGATGGGACCGGATGTCATGATCTTCGTTATCTGAATGTTGAGCTTTCAGCCAACTTTTTCACTCTCCTCTTTCACTTTCATCAAGAGGCTTTTTAGCTCCTCTTCACTTTCTGCCATAAGGGTGGTGTCATCTGCATATCTGAGGTTATTGATGTTTCTCCCAGCAATCTTGATTCCAGCTTGTGCTTCCTCCAGCCCAGCGTTTCTCATGATGTACTCTGCATATAAGTTAAATAAGCAAGGTGACAATATACAGCCTTGACATACTCCTTTTCCTATTTGGAACCAGTCTGTTGTTCCATGTCCAGTTTTAACTGCTGCTTCCTGACCTGCATATAGATTTCTCACGAGGCAGGTCAGATGGTCTGGTACTCCCATCTCTTTCAGAATTTTCCACAGTTTCTTGTGATCCACACAGTCAAAGGCTTTGGCATAGTCAATAAAGCAGAAATAGATGTTTTTCTGGAACTCTCCTGCTTTTTTGATGATCCAGTGGATGTTGGCAATTTGATCTCTGGTTCCTCTGCCTTTTCTAAAACCGGCTTGAACATCACTTAAATTTTGTAAGTTTAGTCTACTCAAACGCCTAGTCATTAAATACAATGTTAAAAACCAAGGACTTCCCTAGTGGTCCAGTGGCTAAGACTCCACACTCCCAATGCAAGGGGCCTAGGTTTGATCCCTGGTCAGCAAGCTAGATCCTACATGCTGCAACTAAGACCAAAAGCAGCCAAATAAATAAATTAATAATAATAATAAAAAAAGAAACCAGGCCTACTGAATCATATCTACTTTTTGAAAGGAGCTTCTAAATTGTGTTCAGATTTACTATCGTGATATAAACTTGAAGTAAAATTTTAAGATGAGAATGAAGACATCTGTTTTTTAAAAGGGCCAGACCATGAAAAAAATTTAAAATAATACAAAGAGAAAAGATTAAATTGAGGAGGCTGAAATAGAGCCTTTACAATAAGGGACAAGATATAATCATTAATCAAAGGACTATAGTAATCGGTTCTTTTGAATAAATCCAGATTATCTCCCCTCTTAATGATACTCCTAAAGGACCCATAACCAAGAGGTTTAAATGTAAAACTTGAACAAAACAGCCAGAATAGGAGGGACTATGACAGGAAGGAAGGCTGGTGACAGTCTAAGGGAAGAAGGGGAGCTAGAGTTCCTCTGGAACAGATGAAGGCCAAGGAAAGAGCCATGTGTTTAGGGAGATAAGTATGTATCCCTTGAAGCCCTTGTTGGCTGGTAGAACTGTCAGAACACTACTAGCTCATGTTTCTAGATGGAGAAAATGGGAAACATTCTTAAACAACAGTAGGCTTGGTTGAGACATATAGTATGATAATGCTATTCACTCTTCCCATTTGAAAAAAAAAGGAAATCATATTTTGAAAAGTAATTTCTTATCTATCTGCTGTAGAATTTCCTATGATTGGAAAAAAACCTAGAGTTGTACTGGAGATAAAATTACTGAGGAACTATCCAGAACAATTTGAAGAATAAAAACTAAAAAGAAATAACCTACCATGAATAGCCATCTAATAAGGATGGTTTGAAAATGAGGTAGAAGAACTATATTTAGACACAGAGAAATGAGTATTTGTTAATATGGTATAGAGATACACTGTTAAAGCCTTTGTTTTTTAAAGCAGCCTTAAAACAATACATACAGCATAATCCTCCAAATTACTATTTTTAAATAACTGAAAAAAGTCTGAGAGGTTATATGTAAAAAATATTTGGGTATAGAAGATAACTTATTTTCTTCTAATTACTTATCTGTGCTTTCTATTTATTAAAATTAAAAGCATATATAACTTAGCTGTTAAAACTTATATAAGAAAAGCTATACTGGGTCAAAGATTTCCCATCATGTTGTGTGGAAAGGAGAAAAAGTTGAGAATAAAAGAGATTCTAGTTTCCATATCCACACATTTACCAGCAAGTCTTCTTGCTGGGAACTCTGAAATTCAGGAGTAATAAGGAACTGATATTATAACATTACAGGGAATTTATAATTTCAGAGTGATATAAATTCACCATTATTATTTAACTAAATTCACTAAATTTAGTTATGTAATAATCATTACTTTACTAAATCATTATTTATTAAATATTCAAAGAAATATTTATATCTAGCTAAATATTAATAAATAATTATGCAGATTAAAATGTTCCCACAGTATCTGCTACACTACAGAATGGAAGTAACAAATTTCTAGTCTATGGAATATAACAATAATACTGGTTTTAGGTATCTTTCAGAGAAAATAAAACATTTATATAAAAAGAATTCAAACCAAGGATTATGATAACCTTTAAACAAAATACCTTATTTGGGTTCCAACTATTACTAGTGCTTAAAATATACAGTTTGAATAATTATCAGAAAAATGGACTCCACAGGCCTAACTGGTAGTCTATATATTCTATTACATCATGTAACTATGCTTCAGGAACAAAAATCTATTTAAAATCACAGGCAAAGGCATGCTCAATACACAGGCAAAGCTATGCTCAAAATAACATTTATAGAAATTCAGAATCCAATCTTTCTATATAATAATTCAAGGTATTTTCTAATTTTCAGTTCAGTTCAGTCACTCAGTGGTGCCCGACTCTTTGCCACCCCATGAACAGCAACACGCCATGCCTCCCCGTCCAACTCCTAGAGCTCACCCAAACTTATGCCCATCGAGTCGGTGATGCCATCTAGTCATCTCATCCTCTGTCGTCCCCTTCTTCTCCTGCCCCAATCCCTCCCAGCATCAGAGTCTTTTCCAATGAGTCAACTCTTAGCATGAGGTGGTCAAAGTACTGGAGTTTCAGCTTCAACATAAGTCCTTCCAATGAATACTCAGGACTGATCTCCTTTAGGATGGACTGGTTGGATCTCCTTGCAGTCCAAGGGACTCTCCAGAGTCTTCTCCAACACCACAGTTCAAAAGCATCAATTCTTCAGTGCTCAGCTTTCTTCACAGTCCAACTCTCGCATCCATACATGACCACTGGAAAAACCATAGCCTTGACTAGATGGACCTTTGTTGGCAAAGTAATGTCTCTGCTTTTGAATATGCTATCTAGGTTGGTCATAACTTTCCTTCCAAGGAGTAAGCGTCTTTTAATTTCATGGCTGCAGTCACCATCTGCAGTGATTTTGGAGCCCCTCAAAAATAACTCCTACTAATAAGCATTAATAGTAAAAATTCTACACTGAGGCCATTCAATGTACACTTGCTTCCTCAGTTTTTCTCCATTTCAATTTCTCTTCACCCTTCAGGCTTCCTTTTTCAGGTTAAACTATCTCTTCCCATCCATGCCCAAGAAATGGCCTCATAATTTTGTAGCCTACTACCTTCTCATTTCATTAATTCAAATTTCTCCATTTTCTTAAATCATTCATTCCTTTTCATACACTCTTTTTGGCCTACAATATGCTCAAGGTATCGTTTATTGAGGGGAGAGGAGGGAACTTGCCCTGACGGGAAGATGCCCTGGGGCTAACAAACTCACCAGCTCCTAATCTCATCTCCAAACCCAACAGGATCCTTCTCAGGTGGATCCTTCCATGACATTCATGCAGTGTCTCCCTACAAGGCTCTTGTTTCTTGGTACATATGGCACTTTGCTCAGTGGTTTCTTTACGACCATCTCTGCTTAATTGTCCTCCTCTTACCTCTTAACACAGCATCTGTACTGGGCCTCTTCTCTCCTCTCTACACTTTCTCTTATTTATCTGACATGCTTTCAGCTCTCTCCCCCAAGGTGTGGATACCCTCAATCAATCTCTTTACAGACTGATCTTCTTCTTTTCCTGGAGGCTGTCCTAATTCCAGAACCTCATTCCCAGTCCAAGTTCTCATTCCCAATCTCTTTCTTCTGTTAAGGCATTCTAGGAACTCTTGGTGGGATAGTCTTTCAAAGGCTCTGATTGTACCAGTCTCTAATCAAACACTGTAAATGGCTCTCCAACATCTAGTATTTAAAATTCAAACCTCTTGGTATGTGATTCGAAGGCCTTTGATCTGAGGGACAGAATACTATCCCTAAGTATTCTATACTTTATTCACAATGTCTGAACTGGGATAAAAAAAGATACATTAATTATATCCTACCACACCTGCTGAAGAAGTTACTAAGTATTTAAACTCACCTCAAATTCTATCTCAAAATTACCCCATCTCCCTGGTACAGAAATGATCTCTTCATTCTTCATGTGTAGAAAGTACTTGACAACTTTTTGTAGCACTGAAGTCATTCTGTCTTGATTTGAAAGGACATGGACATTTCTTAATTTCATTAATTGAACATGACCAGCAGTTGTCCTCCGTAGTATCTTGAATGCAGTAGGCAGTGCAGATTATATTCATTTAGAATGAGAGACTACTCCAGAATCTGAGCTAAAGTTTGCCTCTGCCTTATTTCTGAAGAAAAGTCCTGGGAAAAAAATAAGCTAAATAAACAATGGTGTGTGAGTGTGTGTGTGTGCGCGCGCGCGCGTGTGTGTCTTGTGGGGCTGGTATTTAATAAAGGACTTAAAATGCTTTAATTTGAATTATTTTACAAAAATAAGCAACTCTACTCCTAGGCCTATACCCAAGAGAATTGAAAACATAAGTTCACACAAAAATTTGTACATGAATGTTCACAGCAGCATTATTCATAAAGCCAAAAAGTGGAAACAAATGTCCATCAATTGAAGAATGAATAAACAAAATGTGGAATGCCCACACAATGGAATAGAATTAAGCCATAAAAAGGAATAATTGATATATGCAACATGGATGACCCCTGAAAACATTATGCTGGAGAAGCCAGACCCAAAAGGCCATATACTATATGATTCCATTCATATGAAATATCTAGAATTGGTAAACCCACAGAAACAGAAGGTAAGTTAGTGGTTGCCAGGGGATGGAGGTAATTGAGAGTAACTGCTGACAGGTACAGGGTTTCTTTTCGGGGTGATGAAAATGTTCTGGAATTTAGACAGTGGTGATGGTTGCACAATAGCATGAATATACTAAAATCCTGAATTGTACACTTTAAAATGATGAATTTTATGTGAATTTTAGCTTAACTAAAAGGAAAAGAAAAAATAGTTGGGAGTTTGGTCTCCTGAATAACTTGATTTGTATTTGTGGTATAATTGAAAAGAAGTCTGACCTTTGAGTCATCAAATCTAGGTTTAAGTTATTTCTGCCACTAACCAGCTGTGTGATCTTAAGGACAGTACTTAACATCTCTAAGCCTCAACAGCCTCATCTATAAAGTGAGAATAATGCCTCACAAAGCTGTGAGACTCATGAAATAATGTAAACTATAAAGCCTTTCATATAAACTGAAAAAACTTTCATATAAATAAAGCCTTTCATATAAACTGAAAAACCTTATTGTCATTCTGTATATTTAAAATGATTTTTTAAAATCATAAGCTGTACTGAATAGTCCATAACTTCAGCTTTTATCACTGGAACATTATCTAACCAGCTTTTATTGTCAAATATGAATGGCATCCTGGACTTGTAGCAGTTATCCTGTGGGCACTAGTAGTAAGCATGTTACAAACTTATTTAATTCTAATTTTCAAGGTGAAAGGTAACATAAAATGATGGTTATGACCAGAGGCACAGAACTGAGTTTCAGTCCAGATTCTTGCACTGACCTTGAGCAAAGACCTAACTTCTCTGACCATTAGTGTACTATAAAATATGTGTCTGTGTGAGTGTGCATGTGTGTGTGACAGAGAGACCTACTTAGTAAAGGAGTTATAGGATTCATTGAGATATTTGATATATAAGGCACATATTGCAGTATCTGGTACCTAGAAAGCAATCAATAATCAGTAGTTGTTATTATTATTTCCATTCTGTGGAGTAATGGGTTTAAATAACTGGTCTAAGTTAACAAGTCTGAAGCATAACCAGGAATGAAAAATAGATATTTTGCTCACACTATTTCAGGTAATCAGGATAGGGGATGATTCAGTATGTTTCCTATGTGTTAAATAGCATGATATGGAGCACTCTAGTACTGCATTAGCCAAATAGCTTAACTTTTTGCTCATCAGTCAAAGAAAAGACATAATCCTATTGAGCACTAGCACAAGGTCTGACACAAATAGATACTCAGTAAATATTTACTGAATAAACAAATGAATAAAGAGTGTTACTGTTGACTGTATTTACAACCACGCATCAACACAAAATCCAAAGCATTGATAAGACATTTCCAAATACCTGTACTTTTACATATATAAAACATTTTGTATTTTGAAAGTTCTCATTTCAGTATACTGTATACTTGAAAGTTGCTAAAAGAGTAAATCTTAAAATCTCTCTCCCAATGGAAAAAAAATTATAACTGAAAAGTGACTTTGTGTGTGTGTATGCATGCATATAATGAGAACTCTTTGGGATTTACTCTTAGAAACTATCATGTACAACATATAGCAATGTCGATTATATTTATCATGTTACATTACATCCCTTGATTGATGTTAACTAAATTTACAATGGTAGTCACTTAATATATACATATATCAAATCATTACAGTATATACTTTAGACTAATACACTGTTAATGTCAATTATGTCTCAAAAAAATTGGAAAAATATAAAAGGGAAAACAAAAAGTTTTCATTTGGCGGCTCCTAAATGCTCTCTGGCATCAATACAAAGGAAGGCATTTACTATTTCAAACAACAGGAGACTGAGAATGAAAGCAAGATATTCAACAAGTATTCTTATGTTTTAGATTCTGAATATATAGTTTGTCTTCCATAACAGAATTCTGATAGTTTCCTAAGAGCAGGAATCATATGCAATTAATTTCAGTATACCCTTACAGAGCCTAACCTTACACATAGCAGGCACTTAATTACAATACATTTAAACAGCTGTGTAAGAAAATTTCTTGGCTATATAAAATGTATTGATCATATTTAACCTAAACTGCAAAACACTGAAGGTTTATATCAGAACTAAAACTCTCCATGTATGGCTAGCTATATCATTTTAAGAAAATAAAATCATACAGATAGACACACACACATGGTTTCTCATAAAGAAATGCAAATATGCCAAACTATAACCAGTTTATAAAACTGTCTTCATTTGCCTTGCATATTTCTATAAATGAAGTGATAGATCTGTACCAAGCTGGAAAAATATTCAAGTCCCCTCAATATTACTAGGATTGCTGACTTGACTTTAGACGGGTATGATGAAATAGATTCACTACTTTGTTATTTTTCGTTCAAGTCATAGTTAGGTACCTCAGCATTATGCTAGGAACTGTTAAAGATTTAATTGTAAGATATTGTCCTTGTACTCAAAATACTGACATCATTAGTGAAGATAAGACAACGGACAATGTAAAATGCTATGCACGTTTTCGTTCACTGCATTGCTAATTTAAAAATCACTTGGGAAAGACAAATATCATATGGTTTCACTTATATGTGGAACCTAAAAAAGAAAAGAATGATACTAATGAACTTAAACACAAAACAGAAATAGACCCACAGACACAGAAAAACAAATATACTGTTACCAAAGGGGAAAGGGGACAGGGAGGGATAGATCAGGAGTTTGGGATTAAAATATACACACTACTACCTATAATATAAATAACCAACAAAGACCTACTATATGGCACAGGGAACTATACTCAATATTTTATAATAATCTATGAGGGAAAAAAATCTAAAGAAACAGATATATATGTTTGTATGATGGAATCAATTTGCTATACACCTGAAACCAATACAACACTGTAAATCACCTATGCTTCAATTCTAAAAAATCACCTGGGAGTTTGCAGCAAAACAGTAAGAACTGAATAGGAAAAGTTTCAAACAGGAAGTAAATTTTACACAAGGTCTTGAAGAAAAAGGTAAAATCTGATGAGGCAGAAACAAGGGAGGAGGGTTTTTTGAGTGAAATAAATAGTAACAGAGGCTCAACACTTGAATCAGCACAATGTTCGAGAGACAGACTGACTTCAGCAGCAGAAAGAACAGGCCAAGAACACAGGAAATGAAGATGGATGAGTAGCATGGGACAGATTAGCCAGGGCGTCAAAAGTCAGGCAGAAGAGGTTAGACTTCATGTGGTGGATAACAGGGAACCATTGAAGCTTTCCAGTAAGGGGAGAGATGTGCTAAAAGCAGTAGCATTTAAAGAAGGTTAATCAAGATGAGCTGGAAAAAAGAGGGAAGCGAAGGAAGGCAACTGTAGTAATCCAGGAATGAGGTGATAAGAGTATGAGTGGGATAGGTGCACAGAGTGTTTCTTAGTGGCAATGTGATGGGCCTTGAGACTGTAAAATTGGGAGGGGTACCAGAAAAACAAGGACGAGGCACAGACTAACCAAGGGACTGGCTACAAGGTAAAGGAGTTGGACCACAGATTAAAACCTGGACATCTCAAACACTAGAAATACTTCCACAAGGCCTAAAGGTTTTGCAAGTACTCTCTCTGTAAGTAGTTCCATTGTTTTGTTTAGTAAATTTACTGAAGGTGCTCCCTAATTTCACAACTGTTTTGCTAACACAGCCCCATGAAAATCTATTTAGGTAAAAATTCATTTGTTTTCAATACATTTTTCAATACAAAGTTAATTAATCTGTCACAGGATATAAGCTCCCAGAGAATAACATGGTGAAAAGAGAAAAACATTCTTCTTTACATTCAAGTGTATGTTCTTTATAGTCTGGTTCTAGTCCCCTTCCGCCTAAAACAAAAACCAAAAAAACTAACACATTCCTTGAAAACCCAACCTGGTTATTATTATTATTTTTTCCCCAGCTGATCCAAAAATCTCAAAACATAATCCTGACTTTAATCTGGTAATGAGCCAGTCTGAAAAAAACCAACAAACTCTCGTGAGAAAATGAATTAAGAAATCAACATTTTGCCATGTTGCTTTCCTGAGTTGTGCTATCAAATTAGGAAGAAATTCTCAGAAGTGAAAAACAAGGAGAAAAACATTACTAAAGCCAAATTTAGCAGGTTCATTTTTTTTTTTTTACTAAATATTTAAGTCTACAGTCAACTCTTCCCTGCTTCCACTCTCCTTCAGTTCAGTTGCTCAGTTGTGTCCGACTCTCCGTAGAGAGTAGTAAATACAGAAATGGCATAAAGAAGATTTACAGATTTCATTCGCATGCTCCACAGTTTTTTCGGGTTCTTCTATTACTGCAACACTGACCCTGCTATCTGTACACAGGTGCATGCACTGTTTCATACCTCCTCTCAAGATCATTTTCTGGTAGAACTATGCATAACACTCGAAACGTTCGAGTGTTATGCATAGTAACAAACAGCAAAAATAACCCTATCTGCTATCATTCACTGAACTCTTCCTTTACTATGTGTAATCAAACTTGTGCTTTAATACACACCTCATTTAATCCTCACAGCAATCTTGTGAGGGAGGTACTATGATTATGCCCATTTCACCAGTGAAGAAACCGAGGCTTTGCGAGTTCAGGGAATTATACAAGGTCACAAACCTAGTGACCTGGTAAGCGGCAGACGTGTTCATCTGACGTGCTCTTGTGAATCATTAGAATACACTGCCAATCCTACATATATGTGAGTGAAACCAAAAGTGAGAGATAAGGAAGGGTGGCGTGCTATCCACAGAGTCAAAGGGTTTGGGAGGAGCATCAAAGATACAAATGGAGAGATTTCTGGACTCATCTCTAACCTTTCCTTATACTATTCCTGGAGGAGAGTGAGACGCTGCTATGAAATGGGAGTGAACTGTCTCCTCTTGCAGGAGGACACATATTACACGACTATTTCATGGTATTAACAGGATCTCAACATCTTAATTTGATTCACATTAAAAAAAATGTCACTTAGATAGGCCAGGTCAAGACAAATTAGGCTGATTGGTGACATCAAAATGCTTTAAAAAAAATATTTTCTTAATAGAATTCCAGTGACCTGAGCAACCTATGTAACTCCTACCAATGACCCTGAAATAGAAACTAGCTTTTTAAAGCTACTTCTCAGTACAATATATATATTCATAAGAAAACATTTTTAAAAATAACTCTCCTCCTTATGCATCTGGGCAGAGATGTCATATTTCCTCCACAAAGCTTCCTTTTATGTTGCAACACTAAGAATCTCAATTTCAGGCTGAACTAGAACAACGGAGAACTGCAAACCCCTTCACAGGAGATGATTATTTTTAATAGTTTTTATATAAATCGTCTAAATACAATTTTATATAGATTGTCTAAAACTTTACGTTTTAACTCTGCAATACTCTTCACTAGAGGGTAAAGCAGTTAAAGTTTCAAGTTCTGTTTCCCCTCACCCCTCTCTTTTTTTTTTCTGCTAACACATGGTCTTTCACAAAAGAGTCAGTGTGATCTCTGCTGACTGAAGATAATAGATATGACTGCGGTAAACTCAAGAAGATTAAGCACATGTCAAGTAATTCAGAAGTTTAAAACTTGTCACCTGTGTGTGAAACCAGCAAGCAGTTATAACTGGTTAAATAAACATGTACAAATTAGTAGGATGCAATTAGTAACTACCACTTTTCCCTCCAATGAGTGGTGTCTGGGCAAGCAGCCATTAAATCTGCAATAATCGGTCACTACTGTGAAGCCCCAGCAACTTCCTCTGCCCCACCTCCATCCAGCCTCCGACGGGGATACTTTTGGACTGCTAAAAGAATGCTCAGACAATCACAAAAGTCCTCCTTATCAGTGAATACTGAAATTTACCTAATTTGCTCTTTTAGATTTTTAACATTCATAAATATGAAGAAAAAATGCAATATGATCATATTTCAAAGATTATTTGAAGGTTTTGATTTCCTTTTTATATGTTAGAAAGACTAGTGTCCCCAAATCAGTAATATCCACTGCAATGCTTCAATGAAAATGTATCCTATGCATCTGACTCATTGGAAAAGACCCTGATGCTGGGAAAGACTATAGGCAAAAAGAGAAGAGGGCAGCAGAGGATGAGATGGTTGGATGGCATCACTGAATCAATGAACATGGATGTGAGCAAACTCTGGGAGACAGTGGACAGGGAAGCGTGGCATGCCTTCAGTCGACAGGGTCACAAAGAGTTGGAAATGACTTAGCGACAGAACAGCAACAACAACCCTATGTACCATCATAAGACTTTACAGATAAAGACTTTACATAAAATATCAGGAGTTTAGAAGTCAGGGTTATACACATTTCATTTAAACCATGTTCCAAGAGTCTAGTAAATTTGGGAGAAACTGTTAAGGTAGCTTTCCCAGTTTATGAAATATTATGAATGACATACAAAGTATGAGATATTAAAAAAGTATCCACTTGCCTACTTCATCTAATTTCATCTCTTGGACTGGAGTAGTCCCATAAATTATTACCTCATGCCTAAGATATTTTATTTTTATACTTTAATAAGTAAACTACCCTTACTACTAAAGAAAAAAAATTACAAAACAAAGTAAATGTGATCAAATCTTCTAACTTTTCTGTCTCTAAATGTGATATTACATTAAAAAAACAAAACAAAACTGCTTTGCTTTCTCTCCTTTTATCCCTTTCTGTGAAAGAAAAATGGGAAGTGGCTTGTTATTTTTTAAGCTCTCCAGGATAAACAAGTGTGCTGTTTTAAGTAACCTAATTTTGAACTGTTGTCTTAGAGTAATAATATCATTCATTACCAAAAACTGCATCCATTTAATAAAAGTGGCCTTCAGTATATTTAAAATTTGTGTTTAAAAAACTCTTCTGACAAGATTTTGATGTTTTATTTGCAGCTTAATATTTACCTTACTTATCCAGGAGAAAGGAAAAAATAAAACACTTTGAAAATAATCCCCACTAATAGTTATTTGTAGAATATCAAACTACAAATTAAAATAAATAGAGCATATGAATCCAGTGAATTTTTAGGTTGATTACTCTCAGCTGGACTTTTGAGTTAAGGCCATAAATATTCACATGAAACTCAACAGTGTTTATTAGCTATGTTTAGACACAAACTATATTTATAATAAAACATTACATTTAAAACAAAACACCAAGCTTACTCTAAGTAGATCTTCTCAAATGCATGTCCTACATTCCCCATTCGACATCCTAAAGACTTTAAAAATTCTTTACTTAGCTACAGCAGTCAGTAAGATTGCCCCAGAGATGGCTTTCTTTAAAAGGCAGCTTCTTATTCACTTAGGAAAGATAAAACTGAATTCCACTTAAGTTGTAAGAACAAGATCATGCTATCAGCACCTTCATCCCGAGAAAGGAAGTTATTATAGACACAGTTTTATAAATGAGGCTTTAAGAGAGTACTTCCTGGTCAGACAGTTAACGTCAACAGCATTTTATATAGCTTTACATTTCGACATTTTGGAAAGAATTTTCTGAAAACTTTTCCTGATTCTTTTTCTCCTGTCCCCACAACAGAGGAAAACCAGCTCAAGCTAAAAGAACCTTAAGGTAAAAACTACAAAATCCTACCAATGCCTACCATTATGGTATCATGTAAATATCAGAACTGGTTGTTATTGTTGATAACATCAGCTTAAGTTTTAGTTATTGTACATTTACGCACCCTCTGTCTAATCCCCTCTGTGCGCTGGAGTGAGGTTTCAGGGTACACAACATTAGAAGGAAAAGAAACGTTAGAAGGAAGAGAAAGGAAAAGACAACTCACCAGTTCCTTGATAATGAAGATGATGCCAGTCAGCATTCACAGTTCGATTTTCAAATTTAAAGTTGTTCTCTTTTAAACTTATATATATATACACACACACATATACAAACAAGCAAAAAAACCCAACTCCACGAAACCTTGTACAATCCGAATAAGGAACTGCAGATAAAAGCGGCGTGACCTGGGCGCTGCTCATGACTATCTGTATTGCAAGCTCAAGTATTTCCTGTTACGACGCCCATTGGTTCCCACAGGTGCAAGTGCCTATGGGTGTTGCCGATTTACCCTTCCTTTGGTAAGTGAACCGCTAAAGGAGATTTCAGGTTGGCACAATCAATGCTGGGAACTATTGGGGCAGAACTACCCTGGGCTAATACCAAGAGCCTCCCGAACTAGACTGATTGTGAATTGATGATTGCCTAATTCAAAAAGGCTGGAGAAAATTTATTTTAGTAGACGTTCATGATTTTTCTAAGACGCACTGTTATTAAAGAATATTTGTGACTTTACTCAACAAATATGTATTAATTGCTTTCCCTGTGGAAAGCTCTATTTAGGCACTAGGAATATAGTGCCTAAATATAGGAACAGAACAAAATCCCTGTGGTCATTCATACACTGTCTGGTAGACTTTTGACTATTTCATATATAATGAGAAAACTTCCCTAAAGGCAGAGACAAAAGAAATTTGTATGGAAATTTGGAGAGTCAATCATAGTGCTTTTTATACAAAGCTAAAATGCACTGTAATTAAGGCCATGCCACCTTAAACCTTAAAGAACTTTTCTAGAACCTAGTACAGAAAAACAAGATTCTTTATGTTTGCAGTGTTTCAAAAAGGCCAGGTTGGCAGCAATGGCGTATGTTCCAGCAGGGAAAAGGAAAAACTTCTCACCATGAGTCACCAGTGACTAAGTTCTTTTAATTCAGGCTTAAAACACATTTCAAACCCAATTACTTGTACATGCAGAAAACTGATAACCCCAAATTAACATCAGGAGCTTGATTTGACCAATTTTCAGGGTTAATATCAGCAGCTAAGAAAAATAAATGAAGTGCTCTTAATGGGATAATGCCCCTGTACTGAATTTTGTTATCATTTTGGTCTTATAAGTCTTTACTGCCTCAGGGCCAGGTTAGAAGCTTCCATTAGATTTTATTACAAGGAATGTTGTTTTCTTAGATTGTAGCTGGACTGGGACACAATCATCTTGGATGTATGATGTCATGGTAGGAATGGCTTTTATTTGTATTCAGTAAAACAAAAATACAATAAATTCAGGGCTGCTCAAAAAAATGTAAAGCCCAGAGAATAAAATATATGGATAAACTCTACTCTTCCCAGCTATGCTTCATTTCCTTAGGATTTTATTTTTTATGTTTCAAATAACAAAACCTTCTTTTTAGACAATAAATGGGAGAAATTCCCAGAGCCAAATTCACCCATTTAGTGAGTCAAGAAACCTTTATTGAACAACTACTACATGTTTCCCTGGTGCCTCAGTCACTAAAGAATACTCCTGCAATGCAGGAGACAGGGGTTTGATCCCTGGGTCGGGAAGATACCCTGGAGAAAGAAAGATCAACTCACTCCAGTATTCGTGTCTGGGAAATCCCATGGACAAAGGAACCTGGCAGGCAGTTCTTGGGGTTATAAGGGTCAGACACAACTTAGTGGCTACACTACCACCACTACATGCTAGGTAGGCACTGTTTCATGAGTTGGGAGAAAGCAATGAATAAGAAAATCTCTGCTTTCATGGAGTCTAAATTCTAGTGGAGGGATATTTGACAAACAAAAACATATATAAAATATCTGGTGTGTCAGAATGGTGTCCTCTCCAGTATAGAGAAGAATACAATATGAAAGATAAGTACAAAGTAAGCACTTAAGGAATCTAGAGGAGAGATTAGCAAGAAGATGATCAGAGGACTCAGGAAAGATGGCATTAAAATTAGATCTGCAGGAATTCCCTGGTAGTCCCAGTGGTTAGGACTCAGCACTTTGACTGCTGGGGACCCGAGTTTGATCACTGCTTGGGGAAACTAAGATCCCACAAACTGAACTCTGAAATATGAGGAATAGAAAAGGCATTCCAGGGAAAAGAAACAGCAGGAACAAAGGCATGAAGGTAGAATCAGTAAGTGCTTGGCTGTAAGCAGCCTGTTCTGGGGCACAGGAGATAGATATAGATATATACAGATAGAGATATAGATGGATTATGGGGCTATAGGAACACTAAACAGGTTGATAAATCTGTACTGAATTTAGTAGGCCACAGGGTATTAAAAGTTTTGAACACAGAAATGACAAAATCAGAGCTGTATTTTAGGGGGAATAAGAGAGCAATAGTGTATACAGGAAGAACAAAAAAGAGGAGACTGGAAACTTGTCACAGTAGACCTTTCTGAGCACATATTTTGGGCTTTCATTAGCTTTTTCTTGGACCTTTAAGAAATATAAAGTAAAACATGTATTGAGTTGAAAAACCAGATCTAGGTTACAGTGGTCAAGTTTGCCACTGTTGGTATGGCCGTCGCCCAGTCGTGTCTGACTCTTTGTAACCCCATGGACTGCAGCACACCAGGCGTCCCTGTCCCTCACCATCTCCAGGAGTTTGCCCAAGTTCATGTTCATTGCATCGGTGATGCCATCCAGCCATCTCATCCTCTGACGTCCTCTTCTCCTTCTGCCCTCAATCTTTCCCAGCATCAGGGACTTTTCCAATGAGTCATCTGTTCACATCAGATGACCAAAATACTGGAGCTTCAGCTTCAGCATCAGTCCTTCTAGTGAGTATTTAGGGTTGATCTCCCTTAAGATTGACTGGTTTGTTCTCCTTGTAGTCCAAGGGACTTTCAGGAGTCTTTTCTAGCACCACAGTTCGAAGGCATCAATTTTTTGGTGTTCTGCCTTCTTTGTGGTCCAGCTCTCACAATAATACATGACCGCTGGGAAGACCATTGCCTTGATTATACAGACCTTTGTTGGCAGAGTAATGTCTCTCCTTTTCAGCACACTGTCTAGGTTTGTCATCACTTTCCTGCCATGAAGCAATGGTCTTCTGATTTCATGGCTGCAGCCACCATCTGCAGTGATTTTAGAGCCAAAGAAGAGGAAATCTGTCACTACTTCCACCTTTTCCCCTTCTATTTGCCATGCAGTAATGGGGCTGGATGCCAAGATCTTAGTATTTTTAAGTTTTAAGTTGGTTCTTTCACTCTCCTCATTCACCCTCATCAAGAGGCTCTTTAGTTCCTCTTCATTTACTGCCATTCTGAGAAGGCAATGGCACCCCACTCCAGTACTCTTGCCTGGAAAATCCCATGGATGGAGGAGCCTGGAAGGCTGCAGTCCATGGGGTCGCTGAGGGTCGGACACCACTGAGCGACTTCACTTTCACTTTTCATTTTCATGCACTGGAGAAGGAAATGGCAACCCACTCCAGTGTTCTAGCCTGGAGAATCCCAGGGATGGGAGAGCCTGGTGGGCTGCTGTCTACGGGGTCGCACAGAGTCGGACATGACTGAAGTGACTTAGCAGCAGCAGCAGCAGCAGCACTTACTGCCATTAGGGTGGTAACATCTGAATATCTGAGGTTGTTGACTTGATTCCAGTTTGTCACTCATCTAGCCCGGCAATTCTTGTGATGTGCTCAGCATATAGGTTAAACAAACAGGATGACAGCAGACAGCCCTGTCGTACTCCTTTCTTGATTTTGAACCAATCAGTTGTCTCATATAAGGTTCTAACTGTTGCTTCTTGACCTGCATACAGGTTTCTCAGGAGATAGGTAAGATAGTCTGGTATTCCCATCTCTCTAACAGCTTTCCATAGATTGTCATGATCCACATAGCCAAAGGCTTTAGCACAGTCTATGACACAGAAATAGATTTTTTTCTGAGATTTCCTTGCTTTCTCTGTAATCCAGAAAATGTTGGCAATTTGATCTCTAGTTCCTCTTCCTTTTCTAAACCCAGCTTGGACATGTGGAAGTTCTTTGTTCACATAATGCTGAAGCCTAGCATGCAAGATTTTAAGCATGATCTTACTAGCATGGGAAATGAGTGCAACCATCCAATGGTTAGTATATTCTTTGGTACTACCCTTCTTAGGGAGTGGGGTGAGAATTGATTTTTTCCAGTCCTGTGGCCACTGCTGGGTCTTCCAGATCTGCTGACATAACGAATGCAAAACCTTGCTGGCATCATCCTTTAAGGATTTGAATCAAATTGATTTGAATCAACTGATTGAGGCTGAAGATAGAGAAGCTGTATACAGTCAGCAAAAAAAAGACCTGGAGCTGACTGTGGCTCAGATCATCAGTTTCTCAAAGCAAAATTCAGGCTTAAACTAAAGAAAACAGGGAAAAATAATAGGCCAGCAGGTATGACTTAAATCAATTCCCGTATGAATTAGCAGTAGAGGTAATGAATAGATTCAAAGGACTAGATCTAGTTAACAGGGATCCTGAAGAACTAGGGACAGAGGTCCGTAATATTGTACAGAAGGAGGTGAACAAAACCATCCCAAAGAAAAAGAAAAGTAAGAGGGCAAAGTGGTTATCTGAGGAGGCTTTACAAATAGTGGAAGAATGAAGAGAAGCAAAAAGCAAGGGAGACAGAGAAAGGTACATCCATTTAAATGCAGAGTTCCAAAAAATAGTTAGAAGAGAAAAGAAGACCTTTTTCAAAGAACAATGCTTAACAACAGAACAACAAAAGGGGAAAGACTGGAGAGCTCTTCAGGAAAACTGGAAACATCAAGGGAGCATTCTGCCCAAAGACGGATACAATAAAGGATAAAAATGGCAAAGACCTAGTAGACGCTGAAGAAATCAAGAAAAGATGTAAAGAAAACACAGAAGAACTGTATAAAAAAGATCTTAATGAAGTGGATTACTACAATGGTGTGGTTAGTCACCCAGAGCCAGACATTCTAGAGTGCAAAGTCAAGTGGGCCTTAAGAAGTACGCTGTTAATAAAGCTAGTGGATGCAATGAAATTCCAAGAAGTCACTCATACTGAGTCTCAATTTCCCTATGTGTGACCTATTAATTATTCTTTTTGGAGCCAGGAGCCACGGGATACAGCAAGTGATTAGATACTGAGGATAGAGCAAAAACAGCACTGAAAAATGGTTTCAAGTGATTAAAATAATAAGCAGCTATCACTTGTTAAACACCTATGCATTTATCACTGTACTTGGTGCTTTACATAAATTGCATCATTTATTCCTTATAAGCCATAAGGGCTCAGCTGGTAAAGAATCCACCTGCAATGTGTGAGACCTAGGTTTGATTCCTGGGTTGGGGAGATCCCCTGGAGAAGGGAAAGGCAACCTACTCCAGTATTCTGGCCTGGAGAATTCCACGGACTGAATAGTCCATGGCCTCGCAAAGAGTCAGACATGACTGAGCGACCATCACTTCACTATTCCTTATAAGAATCTTGTGAGGCCCATATTTTTGTTTTACAGATGAGAGAACTGAGAGCTTTAAACACTTAAGTAACTTAACCAGGATAAGCCAGCTGGCATAGTGATAAAGCCAAAATAGGTGCCTGGGTCTGAGTCTCAGGCCCTTTCTCCTTTCAATGTATCATGCTGTTTCCTACATGGCAGATAAATAATGCTAACATTTGTTCTTGGGTTCCAACAGAATCATTCTTTTAACACTCTTTTGATGCACTAAAAGCCCTCAGTGAAAATATGAAACTAAATGTGAACATAAATATAATCTAATAATTTGCCTATCATTAATTCATTCACATTCATTCAACTGACATCTAGTGAGCACCCTTCATACTCTGTGCTTGCTATTAAATCTTGATCTAGAAGAGTTAAAAACTATTTATGTGGTTTGGGGAAATATTTGTGTATTTACACAGAACATCTTCAAGAAGTAAAGGCAAATATTCACAATAGAATGAAAAACTGGCCATGAACTCCAATTCTGTTTTGTATGCCTACTGCCAAGACCAATTAGGTTATTAGTGTATTTAAGAAAGCATTCTGTCTTGATTAGTGCCATCTATTGTAATGGGTAAATAAAATGTATTTGAATTGTCATAAGCCTTGATTGCTATGGACAAAAGCCAGTGTCATTAGACAGAAAAGGAAACATGTAAAAATAAATACTGCACAGAGTCCTAGTTTGATTTGGAAATAAAAGGTTATCCCCCTGTCCGTCAAAAATAGTGTGAGAAAGTAAAACTGAAATCTTCTAATGAGTACTTTGATAAGTGACTAAAATAGTAAGCATAACAAATATGGGGTTGATTTTGCTATCCATCATTTTTACTGAGGCCAGGGGTTAGGTGAAAGGTTCCCAAACAGTAGGCTACAATGTATCAGTTCCAATGTTAGGAGCTAAACTGACATGAGCCACCTGTGAGTAGGTTTTGCTAGGTGTAAAATGTTTATTACCTCTCTTCTCATTCTAGGGATGATAAATGTGTATCTGTGAGAAAGGGGATAATGGTTAGGAGTTGATCTGAGTATCATGAAACTGACTCCTAGGCCATTCTGATGTAAAATAGAAATAATTTACAAAGACTTTAAATATGCTCATTTCTAACTAATCTCAGGTCAGACAGAAAAAAAATGCATTAGGTTGATTTATAAAGAATTTAGGTAACTTTAAAAACATGTAGCTGGAATGATAATCAATTTAATTCCTACTATCATAAAATTTCTGAATACTTGTTATTTTTAATTTGTTGTCCATAGCCTGTAAGTGAGTTACATCATATTTTGGTCCGTTAATTCAATGCATCTAATCCATCATTAGACATAAGTAAATTTTTTTTTTTTACTACAAGAGTTCGAGTTTGAAAATAGTAACAAATTTTTAACATATCCTTACAAATGACAAAGTAACCAATTAAATGAATGTTAAAGCTAAATAATCACAAACTACACTTTCCATGAAGAAATGCAATTGTACAGTATCCCATAACTCAAAACTACAGTGGGACTCTCTCATTGAAGACTGAAAAGAAGTCTTCTTTTAGAACAGCCACAAAACACTGTTTGATGAAAGCTTTCCTTCTGTCCATCTGCTTTCTTTTTAGGGGGAGGGAAAAAACAGAATGAAGGAAAAGATTATAAAGGAAAGATGATTTTAGTGTCTATAAAATAAACTCTAAAAAGACCCTAAAGTCAAAGTACCAATAGTTACTTTTCATTCATTTTCCCATATCACTGAAACCAACAAGTATGAACAGTGGCAAGTAAGAGACCTTTTTTCAGGTTGGCTTAAAAATTAAGCCAAATTAGATAAGGTAGACTCTGAGATTACAATGATTTGACTGTATATGACTCAAGTGCTAAAGAAAGTATAAAATGGGTTATTGTATTTACTAGGCAGTACTTGCATCCTGCTAAACTAAGAATTATTTCAGAACTCTAAACTAAAAACAGCATGTATTCTCTGGTGGTTATAACCATTCATATGGAAAGATGAGGCTCCTTCTTAATCTCTGCTTTTGATTATATTTTTTTCAATCAAAAATTAACACGTATAATGAGCACAGGTTTCACTAATTTACATATTAATAGCTTCTCAAAGTGTAGTTTTATTTTGTGAAACAAATGAAAATAAATTCCCACAAAATTGCTACCCTTCTAACCAACCTCCCCTACCTCCACCCCATGTCCCCAGGAATAAAAAGTTATTATGGGCCCTGCCTATCATTAAAAATTTTATTACAAGGGTTCTCTGGGTCAATACCATATAGCATAACATGGTTTAAATGACTGGTTTAGTAATCACTCAGGGGAGTACCAGAATATTTTCTTTTCTTAGAAGGAACTAAAATTTCATCTTGAGAGACCACCATTTGTACCAGACAGAAACAAGCTAACAAGGATGATGGAAGAGCTTATCTGCTCAAACGTTTCTATTACTTTGCAGGATTATTGTTACTAAGATTCTCAATCCCTCTACAGACTATTTCATACATTACATGCATTACATAATGAATACATGCCCCTTATAAACCTAGGCTTTCCAGGTGGTTCTGTGGTAAAGAATCTGCCTGCCAATGCAGAAGATATGAGTTTGATCCCTGGGTCAGGAAGATGCTTTAGAAAAGGAAATGGCAACCCACACCAGCATTCTTGCCTGGAGAATACCATGGACAGAGGACCATGGTGGGCTACAGTCCAGGTGGTCGCAAAGAGTCAGAGTCAACTAAGCACTCATGCCCCTTGTAAATAACCCTCTGGAGTTAACTAACCCTCCTTTTTCTTATACGTAGGGTTCTGGAAAAATAAATTTAATGTAAAAATGTTACACTTTTTACATCTTAAACATAGTCTCTCATATTTTAAATTTGTTTTTGTGTATCTACTATTTGTATTTGTGTGTTTGTTCCTCTCATCACCATAACTTCTGTTTCTGAGGACTTCTCAGAAAGAAGAGTCCTTTCTCTTTCTGGTGGAATTTTCATAACCACACCAAACTCCACACTCTCTGAAACCATTGTACCTGATACTGTATCCGGTAATATCAAATGAAAATCCTCAAATGATACATTACCTCTACTTATTATCACCCTAATATAAGACATCTTCAGTAATTTTTGTCTTGGATTTAAACATGCAGTTATCTGTAAGCCTTCTATATTATGTCTTTGAGAAATAATACAGTATTTCTTTCTTCTTCTTAGCTGCCCATTACTGAACACAGGCAAAGGCTTCTAATAAGACATTATTTTCAACCTGAAATAAAGATGATATCTAAATAACTGCAAAATGATAGGGTAATTATGTGAGATAAGTGTGAGATAAGTCACTTCAGTCCTGTTGGACTCTTTGGGACTCTATGGATTATAGCTTTTCTGTTCATGGGATTCTCCAGGCAAGAATATTGGAGGGGATCATTCCCCAGTATCTCCCCCAAGCCATCATTTTCTAAGTCTACTTCTATGAAAAAGAAACCTGTCGCAAGATAAGAGGTGAGGAGAAGCAACACACAGAAGAAAAGAGGTTAAAAAATTCAAATGTAAAACCCCTGGGAACAATCATAACAAAGCATGTGCATTCAAGAGAACACTGGAAAGGTAGTCAGGACAGTATTAACATATCCTAAGTATTCTGAACAACTAGCCTGGTCATTAATTTTCACATCTGTCAAAGTAGGAGGCTGCCCCCCATTTCCCACCCTCTATGGCTTTCCACTATTTGTTTTAGCATTTTAGTAGACATACACTTGCTTTCCACCAGCGCATGCTATGCTAAGTCACTTCAGTCGTGTCCAACTCTGTGCGACCCCATAGACGGCAGCCCACCAGGCTACCCCGTCCCAGGGATTCTCCAGGCAAGAATACTGGAGTGGGGTGCCATTGCCCTCTCCAATGCATGAAAGTGAAAAGTGAAAGTGAAGTTGCTCAGTGGTGTCCGACCCTCAGCGACCCCATGGACTGCAGCCTTCCAGGCTCCTCCGTCCATGGGATTTTCCAGGCAAGAGTACTGGAGTGGGGTGCCATTGCCTTCTCCGTCCACCAGCGCATAGTGTCTGGTTTAAATAGGCTTCTCTCCTTAGCTTGTCCTGGAATTATGCCTAAAGTTCAGTCCTGGTAGCTTTCAGGACAAGAATTCTAACTGGAAAGTGCTGTTAGTTCAGTGGCTCCAATATCTCTTTTCAAAATTTAGTTTGACTTTCCAACTATCTTTCCAACACATCAAAGATACATAAACAGTCAAACTTACTATATTCGTTCCTTTAAGTCTGCCTTGTAAACACTGATATACTGGTATGCTGCCGAACCTGAAACAATTTCTGATCTCCTCGCTGAGCCGAAGTGAAAAAAGAAGCAGGGTCTACCAAAATTTAAACAGCCTAATGAATCAAAAACCTGCATCTCCAAGAGGAGCCCTTCCCTTTCCATTTGTTTGTGGGAGTTAAAGAAGCCCGCTTCAACTTTTCACGCTCTGAGGAAGCTACTGAAGTCAGGAAGCCCCTCATTTTCAAGGTATAAACGCCCAACTCGGAGAAACAGATGGGAAACGAGGCGGCCAGTGAGCAGAGGTCCCTAGCCCCTCGCCCCTGCCCTTTCCCGGATCCCCGCACTTCACCCAGACCCTCCAGTCCGTGTGTTCTCCCTGAAGATGGTCGTTACATAATCCCCGTTCCTCAGAGTCACCCACGGAGTCCTGGGGGCTCCCGCGGTCCCCTGTCTCCCACTCGGTCCTAAGAAAGCTCAGCTGACTGCACCCGGGGAGCGGCGGCCGGCTGTCGCGATTCGCCTAGCGCCGCGACCCGGACCCAGACCCCTTTTTCTCGCCCACGCGGGGCGGGGCCACACCTCCGCCGCAGCCCCTGGGGACCCCCTCAGACTCAGGTCCTCAGCCCCCAAGGGGTCCCCCGTCACAGCCGCTGTCCCAGCTCCTCTCGGTGTCCCCCAACACACCTGCTGTCCCAAGCCTCTCGGAGTCCCCTTTGCCGCTCAGACCCTCTGTCCTGGTCCATTTCTGGGTCTCCTCCTTTGAAACCCCCTTTCCCAGCCGCTCTCGGGGTCGTCCCTCAGACCCACTGTCCCAGCTCCTTTCAGGGTCTCGCCCCCCTCAGATCCACAGTCCCAACTCCTCTCAGGGTTTCCCCCCCACCTCAGATCCCCTATCCCAGCTCCTCAGGGTTCCCTCCTTACACCCGATGTCCCAGCTCCTCTGGGGGCCCCCTCCCGTCACACCCGCTGTCCCAAGCCCTCTCGGGGTTTCCCTCTCAGGCCCGCGGGGCCGGCCCCTCTGAGGGGTCTCCTCTCCACAGAGCGGACTGTCAAAACCACTCCCGGAACTCCTCTCCCTCGAGTACTCGCCGACCCCACTCCGCCCTGGGTCCCCTGGTCTCGACTCACTCTGTCAACTCCTCGCGCCCCGGTGCTCTCACCTCAGACCTGCTGTCACCACCCCGGGCCCCGCGTCGCCGCCGCCGCTTCCTCTCTCACACTTGCTCCCGAGTCGCTCTTCTGCCGCTTGTTCCCCGGTGAATACCTGGGTCCAGTCACTGAGTGTCCGGTCCAGCAGCGCAGAGCGTCCGCCTGCGGTCTCCGCGTCGGGTCCCACTCTCGCGCGCAAGACCCCAATGCCGCCGTCGCCACCGGGCGCCTCACGGACCCTCCCGCGGCAGCCGCTGCTGCTGTCCGAGGTGCGGCTCCTGCCAGGGGTGGCCAATCGCACCCGACTGCGCCGAGCGCGCTCCGCCCCATCGTCCCAGTCTGCCCGCCCCCTGCCCCCGGTCACGCCCCTAGTCAGGCTCCGATAGGCTCTCTACTGACCTTCCCTGATCGTGGGACACAGACCCGTGGCCGGATATAGGTACTTGATTGGAGGCGCCTGGGAAGCCGAGCGGTCGATGGCTCCCGAGGATTGGCGGAGTTGAATGTGGGCGGGATAGGGAGGGGCGGGGTTTCCTCAGACGCGGAAGACCTTGCAACTTCAGATACCCACTGGCCCGCCTGGGGTGGGGTCTGGCTTGTTTGTGCTGCGTTGGGGTCAAGGTTCATGGCACTCCTTTCTGAGTTTTCTTGGGAGACTCCCAAAGGCTGAGGCCCTTGTTAAGAGTCTTTGGGGTCCCCATTCCCCCGTCATACCTGGCACAGCTTTCTAAGTGATTCTGTCATAAACTGATAATGGCATTTACTCACTAAGAACTTGTAACTGTTTCCTGAATTTAAACTCTAATATCTTTGTCTAGGGAGTTGCCCTTCCTTGCATTGCGTTCTACAGACGTCAGTTTGATGCTACTTGGGGGAAGACAGTCTATATACTACACGCATACTCTGCACAACTAGGCAGTCAACACTGACGGGGCACATTTTGATATGTACAAAGACAAAGCTTAAGAAATACTTAGTTTGTGGGTTATGATAATCATTTTGACAAGTAGGAACAGGAACTGTATGGTAGGGGAACCCTTGCTAGCTTTAGCAAGGCTTCAACCTACTCTTTTTCAGGGCAACATGAAATGATTTTAATGATTTGGTGGGAATTAATGGCCAAAGTATAATGAACTTTGACCCAAAAGCAACCCGTGATAACCAGAGAGACCCATCTTGACCCAAGCGGCAAGAGGATACTTGCCAGGGGTGAAAGTGCATCCTATTAACTCAGAGTCATTCTTTATATTTTTGTGAAACTGGCTATGTTGATTAAGTCAATGAAACCTAAAACTGCTACATCACCCCTAAACCTTCAAGTTTATGGACTTTGACAATTCAGCCTTTTGTGAAGACTTTGTTTCATTTTAGGAACACAGTTTGTTCCTAAACCTTGTCAGATGTATACAGGACTTTGCTCTTACAAAAGTCTCCATCATTAACTCTTTTTAAACTCCTGCTAACAAAAATTTTCTAAACAATATTCAGGTTTTTCCTAACATTTTAAAATCATTGTTGTGTGTTGTGTTAATCGCTCAGTCATGTCCGACTCTTTGCAACCTCATGGAGGTCCTCTGTAGCCCACCATGGTCCTCAGTCCACGGAATTCTCTAGGCAAGAATACTGGAATGGGTTGCCATTTCCTTCTCCAGGGTATCTTCCCGACCCAGGGATCAAACCTGCATCTCTTGAGTCTCCTGGATTGGCAGGTGGATTCTTTACCACTGTGCCAGCGGAGAAGGATGGCACAGTATGATTTAAAATCATTATTTAAAGTAATGCTCATTCCAATTAAGATCATACTGATCTAAGATCATACTGTAGATAGCACCTGAGCCCTGTGACTGAGTGCCTTTTGGGGAAGGGATGCAGAGATTTCAAGGTGGTAAAACTTGGGTTTAAGGCAACTTGATTTTTAGAGGCCTAGGGAAAGACTGTCCAAAATCATATTAGACAACTATACATGTTGGCTAAGACTAAAGTCATGAGAGAATTTTTTTGACTAGGTCCTCTTTCTTTATAAAGTATTTATTAGTTAAAAGCTCATCCTGAAAATGTGAAAGTGTTAGTTGCTCAGTTGTGTCTGACTCCTTGCAACCCCCGTGACTGTAGCAACCCCCCGCCAGCTCCTCTGTCCAACGGATTCTCCAGGCAAGAATACTGGAGTGGATAGCCATTCCCTTCTCCAGGGGATCTTTCTGCCCCAGGGATTGAACCCAGGTCTCCTGCATTGCAGGCAGATTCTTTACCAACTAAGCCACCAGAGAAGCCCAAGAGCTCATCCTGCTAATTGCAATATGGATAGGAAAAAATGGGGTAAGTACACTATGCAAGTGTTCAGTTCTGTCTAGTTACATAAAAAAGAAATGCCTGATCATTAACAGATGCTATTTTCAATTAAGTAGACAAAAGTAAGCAACATAGACATGCCAGTGTCTTGAAAGGAAACCGATTAGCAATGATATCAACTCTTTTTAAAAAAATCATTGTATCAATGAACTCTGATTTCTAAAATGTTGGTGCTTTGTTTGGTGTTATTGCTACTGATGGAAACTCTAGTTGCTCAATATAGTTGATTACAAATAATTTAGACGTGACCCAACAGCATAAAAAAAGAGAATGACTTCATCCTTTGGACAAGAGACAGTTTTGAAGTTTTAGTTTTAAAATAGATGGTGGACCTATAGCTAGCCATGCGAATGCCTCTTATTTAGGAGCTTCAGAAGATCTCTGAAGTTCTGGGAAGACATTACAGCATTCCATTCTGAAAATTTTTGAGTTTTGTTGGGAGGAAGAATCCGTCAGAAGTAAAGCCAAGATTTTATTTACAACAAAGCATAAAATAAGAAATGTTAAATGGGATGAGAAATAAATTTTTCTTTTTGAAAAGTCCCTATGGGGACCAATTTAGAGATAAATTTGGTCACAAAGGATCTGATATTGGGTTCCATCCTGGCTTTTACATCTGTGTTCAACTTTACTGCTTGTACATTATTATTTCTTATGGAGACTTGTTTAGTTACTCAGTTGTATCTGACTGATTTGAGACTCCCTGGACTGTAGCCTGCCAGGCTCCTCTGACCATGTGACTTCCTAGGCAAGAATATTGGAGTGGACTGCCATATCCTTCACCAGGAAATCTTCCTGACCCAAGGGTCTAACTCGAGTCTCCTGCATTGGCAGATGGTTTCTTTACTACTGAGCCACCAAGGAAGCCCTATGATTTGGGTGCAACATGAAGAATAGTGTTACTCTGGACAAACCGTTAAACATCTCTGGGCCCTTTTACCCCTTTTCTTACTACACACACCTGGATGAGGGACATCCTCAATTTGTTCATTAAGTAAAGCTTATAATACCATGTCCCCTTCTACTCAGAGTAATCACACAAATGAATTCATACAGATATTAAACTCTTTTTTCCAAGTTACCAGCTAGCGCCTTCCTTACCTGGGTTTAATTAATTTTCTGCAGGCACATGTTCCACTTGCTCAGCTGAGAGTTGGTTAGCAAGTTACTGGATTGGGAAAAACAACCTTTTAAAAAATTTATATTCTGAGAAATATAAGGCAGCTGTACCGGAGAGGACCTAGGGGTGACAATCTAAACAAAGCAGGCTGGCCGTTACCTTTTTTTTTTTAAGGAAACTGACAGCTCTTTTATCTGTAAAATCGAGATAATACCGTACTGAGCAAACCTACACAAGCGGAAAGTCCTCCCACCGACTGGGAAGATACAGTTTTGCTGGCTCCAGCATGGCATCTTCGTTTTCATTTTAGTTCTTCAAAAGCTCTAAGCAGTCAGACGAGGAGCTGGGCTCCTTTTCTTCCGGATGATCACTCAAACTCTAAATGTCTAGGTTTCCCGACCTATAAACAGGATGGTTCATACCATTCACCTGTTTAAGTTAGAGGCCCACCTCCACCTATGTAGGAGAGCCCTGGGAACCCTTTGCCTCCCAAGTCCCTAAAAAAGCATCTCTGGTTTTGGCTCCAGGCGCCGCCTGGTGGCTGTTTCCGTAGGTGCCTCTGAGCGTTAGGGTCCTAGCCGCGGTCCGGCCTGCCCAAGAATTTGCCTAACTCGAGAGCCTGTCTGTGCCCCTCCCCTCTACCCGTCGAGGATTTTAAAGACGGCGATGAAGGAGATGGCGTTAAGGCGAAGAGGGCGACCGGCAGCCTCGCCACTCCCTCTAGGATGGCGGAGTCAGGCGGTCGTCAGGCAGCTCGCGACCCGGAAGTTGCCGCAGGCGCGAGGCCCCCGTTGCCGAGAGCGGGCGCGCGGGGCGGGGCTTGGCGAAGACGGGGAAGGGGTCGCCGGCGCTCCGGCTCTGGGAGTCGGCGGCTCCCTCAGGCGCTGCGACGCGGACGTAGAGCCTGGAGGGCGGGTGGCTGTGGTTCCCGGGGGGCACGCTCAGCTTCGGGCGGAGGCGACATGAGTGCTGCGGGGCTTTTGGCGCCTGCTCCGGCCCCGGCTGGAGCGCCGCCGGCCCCGGAGTACTACCCGGAGGAGGACGAAGAACTGGAGAGCGCCGAGGATGACGAGCGCAGCTGCCGGGGCCGCGAGTCGGACGAAGGTCCGTCTTCCCGCCGGCTGGGCAGCCCCGGGCCGGGGTGGGACGGCTGCGGGAAGGGGTGGGGCTGTCTGGGGGCGGGGCGGGGACAACTTCTGGGCCTTGGGGGTCGGCTGGAGGGGCCTCCCGGAGGAGCGCGGCTCCCGGAAGTTCCCCCGACCTGTGTTGGGGAAGGGGGAACCTCTGAGGACTTGGTTGCCTACAGTTAACGCGGAGAAGGGTCTTAAGGAGCTGTTATCAGAGCTTGTAGGTCCCTTTAAGGTTCTGCTCGTCTCCTCCCAGCTGTCTCTGAACTTCAGCTTTTCACCGGTCGGAGTGAAAGCCGCCATTCATTGGGTCTATTGAGCACTCCTCGCCTTTTAGTTCCTGAGAGGATCTGAGCAAAAGCCCAGTTTAGCTTCTTAGTTACCAAAGTGTCCCCACGCGCCCCCCACGCGCCCCCCACGCGCCCCCCACGCGCCCCCCGCCCCCCCGGAAAATGCTTAAGGCAGCCCCGCTCACAGGTTGGTTGAAAGGAGACCTGAGATCGACCAGATCGAATTAGATCTAAATTTGGCTCAATGAACCCAGCTTAATGATATCAGGCAATTTACTTAAGCTTGTGAGTCTCAGTTTCTCTAACAGCAGTGGGGCTCGCAGTAGTACCTGCTTCCTAGCGTAGGTGCCAGGATTAAATGAGCTTCAGGCCTAAAGCAGATCTTCCCTAGTGGCTCAGTTGTAAAGAATCCCCCTACCAATACAGAAGGAGACACGGGTTCGATCCCTGGGTGGGGATAATCCCCTGAAGAAGGAAATGGCAACCGCTCCATTTTGCTTGCCTGGGAAATCCCATGGACAGAGGAGCCTGGTGGACTACAGTCCATGGGGTCGCAAAAAGAGCCAGCGAGGACTTGGCAACTAAGCACACACACTGGCTTAAAGGATGTGAACTGGTCCTTGATAAAAATACTCAGTGTTTACCATTGGGGAAACACGCTCAGGGAGCAGAAGGTACGGATTTGCTTAATGATGCTCAGGTGTTGGAGAAGGCAATGGCAACCCACTCCAGTATTCTTGCCTGGAGAATCCCATGGACGCAGGAGCCTGGTAGGCTGCAGTCCGTGGGGTCGCTAAGAGTCAGACACGACTGAGTGACTTCACTTTCACTTTTCACTTTCATGCATTGGAGAAGGAAATGGCAACCCATGGCGGAGCCTGGTGGGCTCTGTGGGACTGCACAGAGTCGGACACGACTGAACCGACATAGCAGCAGCAGCAGCAGCAGCTCAGCTGTTATTTTTTCAGTCCCACAGTCTATATTATCATTACTGAAGTTTGGCAAGTGTGAGGAACACTTTTTGAGGAACTGAGGAAGGAGCTGGCCGCAGGAGGAGAAAGGTGAAGAAGTTTTGAAAGGACAAGAGAGAAGAAAGAAGAGAGATAAAGAGAAACATTTGGGTGGACTGGTCTGGCTCAAAATAGCATGGTGGAGCAAAAGCTAGAGCAGCTGTCTGGAATCAGGAGTATGTTTTATTAATCATCTCACTGTGAGTGGCAGACAGGTACTACTCAGGGTAGGCTCCTTCACTGAAGGAGGGAGGAAAGGTAGGATGGAGGAAAGGTAGGATGGAGGATTGGATCTGCAGCAGGCTTTAAAAAGGCAGCTGTGTGTGCAGTTACAAAGTTGAAGGAACTTGCTACAATTCTGGTTGAAGGCAAGGCTTAACCAGAGAATTTGAAGGTGAATCCCTTGTATTGCTTTTAATGCCCACAAGGGGGAGCAGTGAAGCAAAAATTGATTTTCGTTTCCCCCTCAAATAGGACTGTTGAAATTAGGTAGACACTCCAGCCATTTGCTTACTCTAAAAACTGTTTAGCCTTCTGAAACAGTTTCTGTTTAATATTCTTGTCCCCTTCCTTCTCCCTTTGAAAATATTTCTGTAGTTAGAGTTCCTTTAGTTGGTTTGGATTCTCCTTTGTATATGTGCTTGCTCAGTTCTGTCTGATTCTTTACAGCCCCATGGACTGTAGTCCACCAGACTCCTCTGTCCATGGGATTTCCCAGGTAACAATACTGGAGTGGATTCTCCAGGGGATCTTCCTGACCAGGGATCGAACCTCCATCTCTTGAGTCTCCTGCATTGGCAGGCAGATTCTTTACCACTGTGCCCCCTGAAATATATGATGTAAAATCTCATAGGGATTCAAATGGGGCATATACCAAAAGAGGATGCATGTATTAGGTTGTTTGGAGTAGGAGCAAAGCTTGCTGCTTGTAGTTTCCCAGTCTTACACCCACATCTCCTTTTCCTGAACTGCCAGTGTTGTTTCTGCCAGTTACAGCCTTGACTGTGACCAGTTGTGTCTGATGCACCCCGTTCTCTGGCTGCAGTTCAGATAAAGGCAAGCTCTTTTTATAAGTCTGGCTGTATACAAGTTGGAAATGGTGCTTTCTTGTTTCTTTGATGACTTCATGCAGGTCTGCATTGAGTAGAAATTCATTTCTCAGAAGTCTGTCAAGTGTCACTATATCAAGTGATACCAACTCTGTGAATTATGATTTTAACAAACCCTTATTTCCTAATTTTGCTCAGACACTGAGGATGCTAGTGAAACTGACCTGGCAAAGCATGATGAAGAAGACTATGTAGAAATGAAGGAACAGTGAGTATGATTTTTTACGTTTTTTCTTTGGAATACAGAATTGACAAGGGCATCTTTAATGGTGGCCTGGTGTAACAATGGTTTTCACATAGTGCTTCCAAAGACCATGCATGTGGGTGCAATTTCCCCCCTTTAGATTTGTCACATTTACCTAGTCTTCCTGTGATAAGAATCTTTTGAGGGTTAGGCTAGAAAGAACCTGGAGGAAGCTGTCCCAGAGGAAGAAGACCGTGGAGGACGGAAGGGGGGGCGCATTGGTCCCTCCCCCACCCCCTTTTCTAAGGGAAACCGTTGCTTGGAGAGGGGCAGTGGTGTTTCGCAGGCCCTTGGTTCTCAGGTGGGTGTGACCGCACTGAGCACTGACCAAGGCAGGGCTGCGTGTAGACACTGGAGAGCTCGGGAGACCAGGCTTGGAGAGCAAGGCCGGGCCCCTGACTCCTGCTCTAGTGCCCTTTCCGCTCACCCTGCGCCCACACCCAAGCCTCGGTGGAGCCACACCTCAGAGCAACTGAAAGCACTCCCTCTTATCCAACACTCAAGAGAGCATAACACAGGTCTGATAAATATTTGTGGAATGTATTTTGAGAATCTAGCCTTGGCTTTTCAGATTCTTTGAGGTGAAGTGAAAGTTGCTCAGTTGTCTTTTTGACTCTTTGTGACCCCGTAGACTAAATAGTCCATGGAATTCTCCAGGCCAGAATCCTCTGGAGTGGGTAGTCTTTTCCTTGTCCAGGGGATCTTCCCAACCCACGGATCAAACCCAGGTCTCCTGCATTGCAGGCAGATTCTTTACCAGCTGAGCCACCAGGGAAGCCCAAGAATACTGGAATGTATAGGCTATCCCTTCTCCAGGGGATCTTCCTGACCCAGGAATCAAATTGGAATCTCCTAAACTGCAGGCAGATTCTTTACCAACTGAGCTATCAGCTGCTGCTAAGTCGCTTCAGTCGTGTCCGACTCTGTGCGACCCCACAGATGGCAGCCCACCAGGCTCCCCCGTCCCTGGGATTCTCCAGGCAAGAACACTGGAGTGGGTTGCCATTTCCTTCTCCAGGGAAGCCCTCAAATTCTTTACCTTTAAACTAGATAATCTACATTCTTTCCCTTAGGGAATGTTTTCGTATGCAAATATTTTGTGACCTTCCTCTGCTTTCTGTTACCCTTTCAAGCTTTGGAATATAAAGGGGAAACTCAGCTAAATCTGTCCAGGGTCGAACGGAGAACGGCGTTAATAATCTATGTGATTTTTCTCACAACTTTAGCTGTGAAACTGTGCTGCTGGCTTTTTTTTTTAATCTTTCACTTGCCCTCTCTCCAGGCTTGTTACTGACTTACCTGGACCCATTTGAGATGTATTTTTCCATACCTGTGTTCTTCCCTAATCTGAATTTTCTTATTGTTTACTTCTTGAATCTAGTAATATTCTCTTTTAAAGGCAGACTAAGGATTCAAAGGCGTCGTCTGTCACACTCTGTGGTGGGCAATTTAAAACACTGGGTTCCAAATACTGGCTTTTTGTGTGCAGTTTACCTATCTCTTCCCTCTTCTAAGCATGTTTAAGTGAATATACCCCCTAATATTTGATGATGGTGAAAGTAATTTTAATTAAATTTAAAGCACTGAAAGTACATCAGAGTTCTCCCTAAAAGAATCTGGGCTTCCCTGTCATTCTCAGATTCTTATTCTTCCTCAGCCTATAGACAGATGGATTGTATTTGCATTGCTTATTTGAGCAGTCATAAGGCTGTCCTTCCTGTTACCTGTTGGACGGTGTTCTTTTGGGTTGCAAGTCTTTTTTGTTCTGGTGAAATTGAGTGTGTTTTTCAGGTAAAAGCAAAAATATGGCTGAAATGTAATTTATGTGTGGCATTCACAGTTTGAGCAGATTTACCAGGATGCACAGTTGCCTATGATCCATTCAGTGCGAGGGGGGGAGAAGTAACATGCCAAGTTCTTTTGCTTCCAGTGTGCTGTGTTCTTACCCTTCTGGGGCTGCAAATCTGCATTTTTACTTTGGTCACTGAATTGCTGTTATTTCTCAGATCATAAAAGAGTAGTGTTTTTAAAAACGACATGAGGGTTTATTAACTCAGTGCTTATACAGCTGTGCTGTCTATACAGAAAAATGTGGTTGGAGGCATAATCTTACTCCTTTTAGTTTATAAGCTAATTTCAGAGTTGATATAAGAGCCGTGTTTAATGCTTTTTATGTTTTTGTGTGTATGTTAACCCTTCTGAATCTTGAAGAAAATGGCATTACACTTTCAATTTTTCTTTATATTCTTGCTTAACACATTATTATTGTTATTTTTATTAAAATTTGTGTGTCTTCATATGTGGATTTTAGACTGATTCTCTAAAGATGAGAGAATACAGGAGTACCTGCCTTTCAAGAACACAGAAGCCTTATCTCTTTCTGATCCCTTTAGCTGTGGGCATATTTTAAAACACCAGCAGGCTTTCATTTTCTCTCTCACTAAAGGACGTTAATGACATTCCCATAAAAACCCAGGCAGTTTCTGTGTGCAGATTGTGGACTTGGGTATTGGTTGTTTTTGTCTCTGAGTGTGGCTTTTTTTTTCTTTTCTTTTAAACAGGATGTATCAGGATAAACTGGCTTCTCTCAAGAGACAGTTGCAACAACTGCAGGAAGGTTGGTGTGGGATTTCATCCTTTTCTAAACATCCTTCCTAATATTACACACCTTTGAAATCTGTGTATTTCACTTCTCAGCGGGCGTGATTTAAAATTTGGTTTGGTTGATCTTAGCTGTCATTAAAGTGGCCATTTTCAGACTTTTTTGAAATCTCACTGAAGGCCTGCAGAGCAAGTACTGAAAACCACCATGCCAAAAGCTGGCTGATTTTAGAAGAGATGCTTTTACCAAGAATAAATATAATTGTACTGTTCTTTCTAAACTAGATGCTAATGAGCTGTGGGTCATCCCCTGTTTGCTCTCTTTGTTTCGTAAATGACAGGTGGGGTGCGCCTTCTTGAAGGCTGTTTGCTGCTAGAGGCAGTTTAGCACCGGGGGAAGAGCACAGGCTCTCAAGTCCTGTCATGAGTTTGAATCCCACCTTCACTACTTTCTAGAAACTTGACCTTGGGCACATCACTGTCTCCTCCTTAATTTATCTTCTGTTCTGTGAAATGAAGAAAATGGAAGCAAGTGAGATTGTGTGTGAGGAGCAACCAGCTCATCCGGGTGCCCTGTGACAGCTCAGGGCCAGTGGTTGCAAACCTTGATTTCCCCTGCAGAGTGAAACACACTCCTGTGACTTGCGATCGCGTGTCTCTGTTTTAGTTTTCCTTCCTGTGGGAAAGGAGGTGTTGCCAGAGAAAGAAATGTGGCCCCCTCTAGCAGGTCTGTAAGGTGTGCTTGGCAGGGTTGAGTGAGGAATTGTGAAAAAGGTGCCATTAACGTATCCCACTGAAGCAGTCATCAGAAAGCAACTTCCCACACGAATTGGGACCCTCCTCATTAGCTGTTTCCGGAAAGAGCCACTTGATCAGGCTCTGTGCTGTAGTGTCTGTCACTAGCCATGTGTGGCTGCCTACATTTGACTAGATAAAATTAATAATTCAGCTCTTTGCTGGTACTAGCCCCATGTTCAACTGCCGTATGTGATTAGTGGCCCCATGTTCAACTGCCCCATGTGACTAGTGGTTCCATATAGCCTGTTTCCCCCTTTGCACAGTAAGTTCTACTGGATGGCCTTGACCTAGACCTTACTGTGGGGGAAGGAGCTTCTTCAGTAGAGGGAGGCCCATGGACCAAAGCTGCAGCATCGAATGATGAGGGTCCCTGGTGGGTGGCCGCTCCTTTCTTCGACTCCTCACTTGCTCGAGAGTCTTAAAACCACGATTGGGGTGATTTCTGCTGTGCGCCTTGCCCAGGAATCGAGATGGTTCTGTTCGTGGGTGCCTATTCACAGTGTTTTCCTCTAATGTTTTTTAAAACATTCACTGTCGGTGCTAGAAAATAATTTTAGGAACCAAAGTGTAGAGCAGTTTTATCTTCACAGTAACTATTTTATGAATCTCTATCAGGTACATTACAAGAATATCAGAAGAGGATGAAGAAGTTAGATCAGCAGTACAAAGAGAGGATACGAAATGCAGGTGAGGCTCTCTAAACTGGAAGTAAACCCGGTTAATCCAGATTTTCAGCAATTTGGACGTACTGTGGCCAGAAGAGCCATTCTCCAAAATGTGTCTCAGACATCCCATTGTGGGGCGAGTTTTGGGAGACTCCAAAGCTGCACTTGCGTAGAACTGTTCTTCTTTGCCAGCGCGTGGCCTGTAGTCGAGGTTGTTTTCGGAGGTGCCCTGCGGTCAGGCTCCCTCTGTGCTGCCCCCAGCGTGATCGTGTGCGGTTTTTCATACATCTGTGTAGTTGGCTTAGCAGATGACAGGGGAGCTGATGTGGAAAAGGGTTGTTGCCCACTTCACTCCATTTTTAAGTTTGCTGCTTCTGGTCTTTTCTTCCAAGAAGACAGGGTGCCCTCATGTCATTCCCCTCAAGTATGGTATCAGAAGCATTTAGAGGGAAAGGCTGTGTTTTGGTCTGTTGTGCATAGGAACTGTGTTCCTTCAACACACGTGTTGAGCCTATGCTCCATCCCTGCTCTTTGAGGACATACAGCCATGAAATGCCTTGTCCTTGACTTTAGGAAACTCACCATTTCTTTGGTAGAAGATCTTAAAAAACATATCCAGGTTAAGGAACATCGTGACTCAGAGTCACACGAAAAGTAAGATGTGATCAATGTTGAAATAGCATGTAAACACAGATCCCTGTGCTTATGGGAAATCTTCCATAAGTGGTGACTCTTGAAGCTCCTTGGCCGGCATTTTCTGGGCCAGTATGGTGCTTGTTCCTGCAGAGGTGAAACTCGCGCCTGGTTCCAAAAGGAGGTCTGGACCCCGCTCCTCGAGTTGCCGTTCTCTTGCTGTCTGAGCCATTGACTTTCCAGCTTTCTATCGATGGAGGCCTTCTTTCCTTCAGTGAGCAGGTGTCCATGTGCACCAAGGCAAGCAAAGGAGCTGCAGGGTGTGGGGGATGCAGGAAAAGTGGGGGATAGAGCCTCCGTGGTGACCCAGCTCTGCTCCCGCTCCACTGCCACCCCCTCATTCTAAATTCCTGAGGTGTCTCCTCAGGGCATTTTTCCTGGAGCCTTCTTCCTGGAGTCCCTTTTTAGCAGGGAAAGGAGGTAGCACGTCAGAGGCAGAGGTTCCAGGTTGAGGGCTTCCTCCCAGCCCTTAAGGGCCTAAACCTCTAAGCGACTGTTTACCCTTGGAGCCTCCGTTTCCCCATCTGGAGAGAGGAATACTAACATCTCATGGAATTGGTTTGAGATGCAAGGAGGGAAAGAAAATTGCTGTGAGCCTCTTCTCTTAAGTGAGGACTCTAGGTTGAATGTTGATTTCTCTCTTTTTTTTTTAGGTTACTCATTTAAAATTTTTAATTTATTTATATTTTTATCTCTCTTTTCTTTGGCTGCACTGGGTCTTGTTGCCTTGCTCGGGCTTTCTGCAGTTGCTGTGAGTCGGAGCTACTCTTCAGTGTGGTGCTCGGGCTTCTCACTGTGGGGGCTTCTCTTGTAGTTTAGCTCAGGCTCTAAGGTGCACGGGCTTCAGTAGTTGCAGCACCCAGGCTCACTAGTTGTGGCGCATGGGCTGAGTTGCTCCATGGCATGTGGAATCTTCCTGGACCAGGGACTGAACCCGTGTCCCCTGCCTTGGCAGGCACGTTGTTATTCACTGCCACCAAGGAAGTTTTACTTAACTCTACTCTCAATCTTCTGGGTTTTCATCAGCACCCCCTACCCCGACACCCATCCCCAGGTGAAAACGTAGAAGAGCTCCTGAATCAGTCGCATCTTGAGCTTTAAAAAGCACATTTCCTGCGGTGCTAATCCACCTGTTTTTGTTGCGTCTGGTGTCTGGCTGCTTTGAAACATCCACCACCAGCTCTGAGTGCAGTGCTAATTGTCACTTGACTTGTTGGTGCAGGTGTGATGTCTCAGAATGGCGCAGACCTCACACGTCTGGCCCGTTCACACGGTGCGAGTGCAGCAATCGTAGGAGTGAGTATGTGGGGCTGGGTGCACTGGGGCTCATGTGCGCCACGCTTCCTGGTGCCGCCGGGGTGGCAGCTTCTAAGGGTTAGAAAATTGCGATTGGCTTGTCTGTTTCCTCAGTTAATTTTCTTATTCAGCAGTTGTTGGTTGACGTTGGGGTCTTCATCCCGAGTTACTGAAGCTCTCAGTTTTGTGTGACTGTGCATATGTGCTCCTCTGTGGGTGGATGAATCGGTGGGACTGGTTGGGGTTGCACAGAGGCCCTGTCAGATGGGATCAGCATCCCCTGGAGGTGTTACTCCCCCAACAGTCTTTGTGGACCATTCGCAGCAGCTCTACTGTCACCCAGAAAAGATGAGAAGCCACGGACTTACTTTGTTCTAGCTGCTGGGTTCGCAGAGGCCTTGTAGTCTAGGGGTGGGGGAGCTGCTGGGTTAACAGCCACTACTCTCCTGGCACACAGTGGGTGCTAAAATAGTTGGTGATCCTGTGAGTGGACGCTCTGAGAGGGCCTTGGCGGGTGATGGGGCCTCGGAAGAGGCCCTGCTGAGGGGGCTGCAGTAGATCTAAGACTTGGAGTTGTGGTTAGAGCCTGGAGGGTGTTGTGGGTGGAGGCCTGGGGTGTGACCAGAGGCTGGGTGGCCTGTGGCCAGAGCCCCAGGAGGCCTGGGGGCCTCTGCCCTCTGCTCGGGGAATGTCCTTCCTCACCACAGAGAGCCCTGCGCACGAGGCTTTAAAAACATCCACATTGCCTCTGCTTCTGGACTAACTGAGTTGTTTCTTCTGTCCCTTAGGACTGTTGAGGGTGTGTGCTCAGTGAAAGAAGGGCTAACTTTACTTTTGCTTTGCCAGGGTAGCTTGGTTGCTGCTGCCCCCTTTTGCCCTTGGGTAGAGCTGCCAGAGGGGATTCTGTTCAGGGCCAGATTTTAACTAGTCCTGCCTCTTCATGTAGCCACACTTTACTGATGGAAACATGTGCTCTGTGTAACGGTGCTCTCAGAAAGCAATTACTGCTTCTAAATGAATCCTAACGTCACTCTCTAGAAAGGTGGTACAGCTTTGCGAATCTAATTGCATGTTTTCTCTCTTTCAGAGCTCTTCCTCCAGCTGGAAGTAAGTACCACGGGTCTTCTGGGCTTGCAGGATCTTTGTCAGGGTGGGATCTTGCTCTCCCAACCCAGTGGCCTTTCCTTCATCACCACATAGACATAGGGAATCCCCGCTGGAAGCCTCAACTAGGGTTCTGTTTGACTAAAGGACATTTGGTCTCAGCTCAGAAATTCTGTTTGTTGGTGGGGCAGCCTGTGCTTGTCCCAGGGGCTTGACAGATGGATACTCACCCCTCACTGCTTTCTTGTTGACTCTCATCTCACATTACAGCCGTTTGGGGGTACATGGTAAAAAACTCACTTGCCGGTGCAGAAGACATATAAGAGATGCACATTTGATCCCTGGGTCAGGAAGATCCCCTGGAGGAGGGCATGGCAACCCACTTTAGTATTCTTGCCTGGAGAATCCCATGGACAGAGAAGCCTGCTGGGCTGTGGTCCATGGGGTCATAAAGAGTCGGACCTGGCTGAAGCAAATTAGCGCACATGCACGCACTGAATTATAATGGCCTAATAGTTGGTTATATTGGTCCTCAAAGCAGCCAGGTCTCTGAATCAGCTCAGTTTCATCCTTTTGAAACTCCGGATGGGAGGGAAAGACTGATTAAGATCTTTGAGCAGATGCCTGAGTGCTGATTCCATGTGAGGTGCAGACCTACAGGCAGTGATGAGGGCCAAATCTTGGGTGATGTGCTGGCTCCTAAGGGGCCAGTGTGTGTGTGGCGAAGCGGGAGGGTGGGGGAGTGGTCATGGTTTCTCACAGCTACGTTATTGGAGACTGAAGTCAGCACAAACACGCATAGTCATGGCCCAGAGGGTCACACGACCCATAGCCATACCCACCAGGAGTCCCCTTGTTCTTCACTTCAGGAAATGATGAGATTTGGAAAATGGATGCTTATGCATTTTTTTTTTTACTTAGTATAATTTCACTGTTTGAGTGTCTCTCTGGGTTCAGGCACCTAATAAGTGATCTTGTCCTCTTGTTGGTCTTTATCTTACTGCTGGATCTAACCTTACTGTACGCATCAAAAAATAGGGCAACTCAGGCTGTCTTGGTATCTTATAACTCATCTTGAATATAGGTATTTCATCTGGAATATACTGTTTTCCTTTGAAGTTGTATCTTCAAAAGGGTTTATTTACTGTTTTTGAGAAACTTAGGTTTTGTTTCCACATACAAGCCCCAAAGTATAAGATGTGGAAGAGAGGGAAATACCTGATTACAAGTGAGGGATTCACATAAAAACCAGAAGTTATGTGGTTCAGTTTCATGCATGCATTGGGAAGCTTGCTCCTAGACACCCTGTTACTGCTCGTTGGTGTGTGACTGCTGCTGTCTCTCTTATTTCTAGAAAAGGTATTTTCTTGGTGCTTACGCACAGAACAAGGCTTTGTGTTCAGACCCTGGCTCCCAGGGTTATATAGCCACAATCTATGTTTCTCTTTTGCTTAGACGGAACAAGTGGAAAGAAATTACATCAAAGAAAAGAAGGCGGCAGTGAAAGAATTTGAAGACAAGAAGGTTGAGTTGAAAGAGAACTTAATTGCTGAGCTAGAGGAAAAGAAGAAAATGATTGAAAATGAAAAGCTAACGATGGAACTGACTGGAGGTATGAAAGCACCACAGAACAGGATCCAGGGAAATTTGAGGGGGTCTTTGAGGGAGGAAGGCACTCCAGTGCTGACTCCTGTCAGTTCCTCATCATCAGAGCAGAGTGAGCTGAAAGAGGGGTGAGGGGACAGTCTTTGACATGGCAGGTCATAGTTATAGCTCTGTTCTGTATTGGCTGTGTGACTTTAGTCAAGCCACTTAACCTCTCTGAGCCTATTTTCCCCTCTATAAAATGAGGCTGATCATACCTTATTCCACAAAACTGATTAGAAATATGAGTGCCTAGTACAGGACCCTGTACATAACAGGTGTTGGTAAATTAAATGGTAGACCTTTATCAGTGACTGCAGCATCGGGCTTCTGCTTTATTTAACAAAATTCCTGGGTCAGCTGTCATTCCAGTCTTGCTTATCTTCACGAATTACTCGCCCAAGTTCCGCTCTGCTGGTGGAAATCCCTCTGTTTTTTTTTTTTTTTGGTGGGGGGGGGGTCTACCTTTGTTATGGAAAAAGCATTGTCTTAACTTTGACCTGACTGTGAGAACAGAGGCTTTGGCTATATCATCTATGCTGTTGCTTCACCCCAGGTGTTACTGTGAACATTTCAGCAGGGGTAGCTAAACTGAGTTGTTCTCCTGTGAAGCTAGTAAAGTTACGTTAGACTTGGAGCCAGTCACTCCCTGGCCTTCTAGGATTCAGTCGTCTGCATATGGGAACTCGGCAGGTTTGAGGGAGAAGCAATATGGGCTGCTTTTTCTGTTGCCATATGTAGACCAATGACTCTGAGAAGGATACAGGATGGGAATTGGCTTGAACTAGCTGTTTTGGAACTTGGCAAAATTTCCACCAGCAAATACTGAAGGCACGTCAGTGGTGAGTTTGTCACTTGGATTTGTAAATGGCATGCCTTCTGCGCAGCCCCAGATTTACTCTTATAATCATGTTCAGAAGGTCCTGGGGCTCTGGCATGTCTCATTTTTGTTGAATGCTCCAGAAGGACCTTGTTTTATGTAAGTCCTCGGGGCTGACTTTGAAGCTAGAAGTAACAGTTTAGAGCTTTATTTCCCCTTTGGTATTTCTGGTGCTGTTAGCCCACCTGGCCCTCCCCCTGACATGGACTTCTAGCGCCAGTCCCCACGACACACCAGTGATATGTGGTTGTGTCTAAAGTAGGGGTCTGGCTCTTGAAAAATCTCTCTTCTGATACCTTCCTTTTTGAAAGACTTGGCAAAAGGAATGAATTTCTTGAAGACCACTGACTGCAACTCAGAAATATGTCTTGGTGAGAATGAATGCTATATAAAACAGCATCTTCAGAACAGCACCGTCTTGTTCTTGTTGGGGCGCTTTTTTGATTGAACTGAGAGCGCAGTGGCGCCTTGTCCGGTCCCAGTCTGCGTGGCTGTATTCTGACCTGCACACCCTCTTCTTCAGTGTGGCTCCGGTGGCATTGACGCCTCATCGATCCCCGCTAGAGCCACCAGATGCTCGGAGCCTTCATTAGGCGAGTGGGAAACATTGTCAGTTTACAGCCTCTCCCTTTCCATCTGTGGGGAAGGCTGTCAGCCCCTCACCTGTGATTTGGCATCCTAAATATTGACAGGCAATAGTCATTGGTGAGCCAGGCTGTTTTACAGCCGGAATTTTAACAGGGACAGGAGACATCCTCAGTGACTTAAGAGGCCGAGCCTGCCAGGGTAGAAAAGACAAATAAATGCAGGGAAATCATTTATGACGCAGTAAAATAAGACTACAGGAGTGCTTACAGCCTGCCATGGGCATTAAAGGTACTGATGTCCTTCCTCAAGCCGTTTGGTACCCTTGGCATGGAAAGCGCTGCCAAGGTAATGATGGACTATCTGAAGGGAAGGCACTGGAGCTAGAAGGGTAACGAGCGTTTCCACAGATGGTGCTGCCATGGTGTCGGCTTAAAGGCCCGCTGCCTTCCTCTTGCTGAGTGACTGATTTTACCTCTGTGGATTGATGCCCAGTATCAGTGCTGCCTAGCTCTGCCCAGAAAAGATGCTTCTTAAAATTTCCTTTTCTGGTTCAACATGAAGATCTCTTGAAAAACAAAATGGAGTGTGGGTCCGATGAGAAACTCAAACCAAATAACCCATTGGAAAACAGGCGTTCCTGGTGAAGTGCTCTATCTGAGCAGGACTTCAGCCTTTACAGCCCCTGTGGGAAATGGTGGGACATTCTCTAGGCTGTGTGAACCACTGGTGGAGACCTCGGGACAGCTGGGTTGTTCAGGCAGGAAGGTGTACTGTCGTAAAGAAACTGGGATGTGAGCCTCGATTCCCTCACCTTGAGTGTGGATGTGAGTCACCTGTGGTCTGGTAAAATGCAGATTCTGATTCGGGGGTTCTGCGGTGGAGCCAGTGATCTGCATTTCTGACCACCTCTTCAGGGCCTATGATGCTGCCGGTCAGACCACACTTGAAGGAGTGAGATTATAGATAGAATCACCCAAGTGTGAGTTTTCTCTGCAGTTGAGACCAAAGTTATAAGTAACTGTGATAATTAATGAGACCTTCATGAGCTTGAATACGTGTGGGGGCTTTATCTTTCTTCGTTTGTGTGTCCCCGTCCTACCTTAGGCCAGCCGTCTTTTCTCCTGCCTGCTGACAGCCCACTAACCACCACTTCATCTTCTTTTTTAAGTGTGTGCCTCACCAGGGGCGTCTTCCAACCAACCTGCAGGCCCCTGTGGAAGATATTCATGACCTCAGTAAAGCCTGTGAGGTTCCTTAGAAGATACTGGATTCATGGCGAGAGCCATGAGTAATGATAACATCAAATAGGAGCTCTGAGTACTTACCTCGAGCTAGGTGTTCGAGAGCTGCCACTGAAGGCTGACAGGAGTGGAGGAACCCCAGCCCTGCCTTGAACTTGCTTCTGTGGTGGGGTTTTGTTGTTTGGGAGGGAGCTGATAGAACCCGCTGTGGAGGTCTGATGTGGAGATGGTGAGATGTGCCCCTGGGAGGCTGGCACACAGAGCAGGCACTGAGGGCCGGTGAAACTGGAACCTCATTCAGCCCCTGCGACTCCTTCAACTTGACTTAGGAGGGCAGGCGCGTGGGAATGGAGCCCTTTGCTCCAAGCGTCCCAGTGAAATGATTCTCCGACTCCAGACATGTTCTGTTAACCACCACGTGATGCTGACTCCACAAGCCCTCCAAACTCCTGTGGCACTGGGTGCGTCACAGAATGAGCTGCCCGGAAGGCCTGTGTCCTCAAGGAGCCCGTGTTCTCATAGTTACAGGACTGACGTGGTTCCGTGCCTTCTTCAGTGTGAGGTGGTTCTGACAGAGGAGTGTCCTAAATGAAGGTAAAGATGTGTCAGGCTGGTTTCTAGTGGCAAAGGAAACTTTACAAGACACGTGTGGTTGTAGTGATGCAGGAGGGGGTTCACACCACACAGACCAGATGCCGGTGAGCAGGACCCTTGGAAGTCAGAAGAGACTCCAAACAAATGGCATGAGGGAGAGGATGGAAGAGGGAACCTGGATTTGGGGTGGGGCGGGCTCGTCCCCCATCGTTCTCTTCTGATGCTGCCATTGTGGAATCCAAGCGTTGTGGGGCCTGATGGGTTCACCCTTGAAGTGCGACCTCTGTATTGTGGGCTGCTGGCCTAACGGAGATCAGTCCCCTCGTTCCTACCCAGTTTGGCTACGAAAGACCTGACCTTGATTTTCATCCCCCCACTCGTCTCTTACAGGCACCCATTTATAGTCACCATGCAGCCTTGGTTTGTGACGTTGCCAGTAGAAAGGGGTGCCTGGGGTTTGCCCCAGGCCTGCAGTCTGGCCCCTGGTTTGGGGGTAACTGCCCACCTGCCACAGTGTTGACCCTGCTGTGGCTTTTCCGTCGGAGACGAGGCTGTTTCCTGCTCGAGTGTCTTCTCTAGGGTGGCCACACTCTTGAAGTCTGAGTTTCAGTCCCAAAAGTTTGTCTTTTGTCAGAGCATTTGGGACCCCTGGTTAAACCAGGGAGACTGATGTAAACCCAGCCTGCTGATTCTGGTGAGAACTATAATTTCCAGATCAGCTCAGACCCAGGTGGCTAGCACCTCTCATCTTTCTATGAAAGATCGTCTGTGGAAGCCAACCATGCAAACCTTGCTGGGACTGGGGCAAAGTGAGTTAAGTAAACAGTCTTACTGTGTTGCCCTTCCCCTTGAATTACATCCTCCACCTGGACCCTGGGCCAGGACAACTTCCTGCTCACTCACTCTCGTAGACAGTGGTGGGGACATGCTAATTGATTTCAGAGATTTCCTCAGAGCACCTTCCTTATGCTGAAGTAGTCTTTTGGGTAAATTCATTAGGCTAATGCCATGACTAGGCCAGTGAAATGGATTGATTTTTACCATTGCAGAGGAGAATTCGATTATGTTTTCTTATCTGTGAGTGATTGGGTGCAGTGATTTTTTGCTGAGTTGTTTGGCTTTGAATGGATCAGCTTATTCCCAGATCTTCTCAGCTCTCCTGCTCCCTGCTTGTTTCCATCATGTATCTCCTACCCCTGGAGGGCAGGGCACACTTGGCTGGAGTCTTGGTGCCTTATCTCTGGTGTGCTTTCATCTTCCAGATTAGGTCTAAATGTTGTAAAGCCTCATGGTTGACAGCAGTTGGCTTCAAGTTTGTAACTTCTATTGCAGCTGTTTGTGCCATGACTTCTCAGAAAGATCTTTGTATGGTTTTTATCCTGGCTGAGAGCTCGATGATAAAAACTGGCATTGACTGAACTCAAGTTACGCCAGGCACCATGTTGAGGGCTTTATACCTGTCGTCATGTAATCTTCACAGCACCCTGTGAGGGAAGTGTTACCGGTATGTACATTTTACAGATGAGGAAACTTGAGATGCAAGAGTATTTATTTATTCAGCCTGCCTGACACGTCACACACTGCCACAGGGATTCCCACCCACGCAACCAGTAAGAAACTGGGAGGGTGGCGTCTCAGCACAGGGTAAGAGAGGTCTTTTAGGGAGACGGCCTCTCACTCTCCCCCGTTATATCCTCTCGGGCCTTGCGCGTTGCTGTGGTGGACAGGCCACGTCGAATTCTGTCAGGCTGTCCTGTCAGCTGTTCATGTAGGTGACAGTCACAAATGAACTGGCCCTCAGCCTCAGACTTGACTTCATCTAGTTGTTCTGTGGGAAATCCTGTGCAGCCAGCCCCTGCTGTGTGCCGGAAGTGTGCTCGGCCTTGGGGTGGAGTTCGTGTGTCTGCTGGGGGAGCGACCAGGAGCTTGGTGGAGGGGCTCATACAGATGCTCTGGTTGCTGGGAAGAAGGCAGGACTTCTCAGAAGCCGTAACAGCAGGGGGAGTGTTGAGCTGGCTCTCGGAGGTTGCTGTGTGTAGGAGTTTCCTGGCAGAAAAGAGGCAGCTGGGCAAGGGACGGCCCGCAGTGGCTGAAGGCATAAACAGGGTGGTGCCTATGGGTGACAGAAGAGTTGAAAAGCTCGCGCAGAGACTCTGTGCAGGGAGGAGAAGGGACAGAGACCAGAAGGGAGAAGTGAGTGAAATCGCTCAGTCATGTCTGACTCTTTGTGACCCCGTGGACTGTAGCCCGCCAGGCTCCTCAGTCCATGGAGTTTTTCAGGCAAGAGTACTGGAGTGGGTTGCCATTTCCTTCTCCAGGGGATCTTCCCGACCCAGGGATTGAGCCCGGGTCTCTTGTATTGCAGGCAGACGCTTTACCATCTGAGCCACCAGGGAAGCAGGCATGGCCTTTATTCTGTAGCTAAAGCAAGGTATTGATATGTTTCCTGAGAAGAGTGATGTGATGAGTGATCTGTGTCTGAGGAAGAGCCCTTTGACAGAGGTGAGGGTATGATGAGAGGATGGAGTTGAGAGGCAGTGAAAAGGCAGCATGTGTGAGTGCTAAGTTGCTTTAGTTGTGTCCGGCTCTTTGCGACCCCACGGACGGTAGCCCGCCAGGCTCCTCTGTCTGTGGGATTCTCCAAGCAAGAATAGTGGAGTGGGTTGCCACGCCCTCTTCCAGGGGATCTTCCCAACCTAGGGATCGAACCCGCATCACTTAAGTCTCCTGCATTGGCAGGTGGATTCTTTACCACTAGTGCCCCCTGGGAAGTCCAGTGAAAAGGCAGAACTGCCATTATCTGAAGGATCTGATGTGTAGGTGAAGAAAGTCACAGATGACAGTTAGGGAGGGTGGGTGGTGGAGGAGATGGTCTTGGGGGTGAATCACAGGGAAGAAGTGGTTCACTCAGAACCTGGAGAAGAATGTGTGGCGGGGTAGGGTGCTGTGCGGCAGGGTGGGTGGAGCTGGAGCGAGAACTGACAAGACCTCAGAGCTCACTTGCATCTAAGGAGCAGGCCAGCAAAATGGAGGCCAAGGATGGAAACCAGGAGAGAAGGAGGGACCTTGGGGAGAGGTTGTGTATGAGGGGAGGTGGCCACAGTGACAGCCAGTTGAGAGAAGTCAAGGAGGAGGAAACTAGACCTTTACCAGGAGCCTTCAGGGTATATCAGTCTGGATAGTCGAGTAGTTAGAAAAGGTGGTAAAATAAATAATAAGAGTTCAGGTTTGTAAATCTCATGTAAAAATGTTGAGACTGAGGCTAGAGGTCTCTCAAGAGCCTATTACACCACTGGGCTTTGGTTCACTCACTGTCTGTGGGAAGGGCAGGAATTAATGGAGACAACCCAGAAATTCCTTCCAATCCTAAGCGCCTACTGCTCTGTGGCCTCTTGATTGGAGAGAGGAGGAAGAGGGAAAACGCCTAGTTTCCAGGGAGTCGGAGCAGAGCCGCAGCAGCTGCAGTGGGAAGCTGCAGGGGGCTGCCGTTTCTGAGGGGTGTGTGTGCTTGGGTCAGCCTTCAGAGTCTCCTGAGCACAGGCCCCTCGGAAGTCATCCGGCATCTGACTCAGGTCATGCGTGGACTGGACATCCCCCGTAAAACAACCCTGATGGGGTGGCTCTGGGGCTGATAGTCCTACTGTGGATTCTTGCTGACTTCAGGTGGCAGTTGGATAGCTTTACCCATTCCATTCTTGCCACAGACTCCATGGAAGTGAAACCCATCATGACCAGAAAGTTGCGGAGGCGACCGAATGATCCTGTCCCCATCCCAGACAAGAGGAGGAAACCTGCTCCTGATATCCACTCACATCAAGCCTTCATCATGCCTTTTCCTTTAGACCACTGAATCCTTTGCTTTTCCTTTTGATAGACTGAACATGGCCATTGTCCTACAGGAATTGTCATATTAGGTTGGAAAGAACATATATTCATCCGTGAGATAGAGGGTGGCCATTTTATGATTGGAGTCCTCAGTCGTTTCTGCTTTGAGTGGGGGGGAGTTGCAGAGAGCAGTCATTTGGAAAGGGACTCTGGGCTCCTTTTACAGTCACTTGGAGATTCGGGACAGCTGAAAATTTCATGTGCCCTTGATTTTTCCACGTAGCAAATGAGAATAGTAAGTGCCTCTTGTACTTCAGTCAGCTATATCCCCCAAACAGTGGATTGCAAACTGCTGTTCAATTGAAACAAAAAAGAGTTTAGTTAGATGTCAAGAAACCCCTCTCATCATAAGAATGGAAAGGGGATACGTGGTGGGCGGGCGGGGTGGGGGGGTGGGTGGGCAGGGGGCTGTATTTTATCCTCTTGAGGAGATAATAGCCATTTGTACAGATGGTTTTCTTATTTATCTGCCAGGAGGACAGGGCATGACTTCAGGTCCCTTCATCTTCCCAACCGAGAATTGAAGCTGCTAGGCAAGATTATGTATGTGTGTGGAAGTCTCGGATCTTCGGGACAAAAGCACTTCACAAGTGGCAGGTGAAGTTTTTTCCTGCGTCCTGGGCTCTCACTGTTACTGTAGTTACCCGTGGAGTCTCATTTCACCTTCTTAACCATCGACATTTGTAAGATGGGGGAATGTGGATTCTTTTACATACCTGACTCCACCACGTTGAGTAGGAGGATCAGAAAGTTCAGAGTGGCAAACTGTAGGAACATGGTGGAACTTCCTCTCACTTGGTAGATTCTCAAACTCTGGCACCATCTTGTTGAATTCTGTTTGCTTAGAAACTGTCCTTTTTAGACACATTCCTTTAACTCTCAACACCCCAGCTCAACTATTTGTTAACAGATGAGCAGATCATGGAGGATCTGAGAACGTTAAATAAGGTACAGTGTGATTTTTTTTAATGTTTATTTGAAAGCTCGGGCTTTATTTTGTTCACATGTTGCTTATGAAATCACTGTGATACCTTTGATACCTTAAGTTGCATCTGAAATGATTTTCTCTAAGATTTTTTTGTTGTTCTTCCTACAGCTGAAGTCACCCAAGAGACCAGGTAGGTGCACAACGTTAGAGGCGTTTGGGCAGCCTTTTATTGTATTGTTGGAAAAGCTTGTGAATGCCTGACAAGGAGTTGTCATGGTTTTCAAAAATAAAACATTCATCATTTACCTAAGAGCAGTCATCATGAAAACCAAAGGGGACCTTTAAGCTCATCCTCCCCTGGTTTTTATTTTTAACCCTGCTATGTTAAAAGTACCTTTGTTTTTTCCTTAGGATTTATTGTAAAAAAGACATGATTTTTTCCTTTCCTTTGTAGGCATTAGGCATAAGATGTCAGCACAGATCCATTTCTGAAAATGAAATCAGAGGATATTTCAGTGTTAGTCGCTTGGTAGAGTTCAGCACGAGGCGTGCTTATCCAGTGGCTTTTCACAGGCTGGTTCTCCTAAGGGCCTTTCAGGCTACTCCCAGTCCCAGCTTACAGAAGAGACAGGCCCAGTGTTTAGGGTGCTTCATTCAGAGCAGCACTCAAGGGTCTTTGCTAGGCTGCAAAATAGAACTCTGAACTGGCAAGGCATTTTTGTTGTTGTTGTTTTTAAACATGGCAATTACTTACACATCCGTCCGTGAGGTGAGTCTTGTGAAAGGAAACAAGATTCTTGCCACTCTAAATAATTCCCTCCTGAAAGCCACTATGGTCCGGAGAGAAGTTCTGAGTGTCTGAAGGCCTGGTGGGGCTAGTTGTGAATTTAGATGATTTGATCCCATTTTAGTTATCAGCGCTATTAGCTTGACTCGATACATACCCCAGTAACCTGCTCTATCTCTTGATAAATATTTCTAGACATTTAATTGTTATAAATTTAAAGAGATTTTTCCAGTTCTTGCCCACTGGAGCTTCTTACTGTCAGTGGTGTTTTAGTCCTACCCCCAGTCACCTTGGGCACATCCTTAGCGTGCCTGAGCCTCAGGTTTCAGTTTCTCTTCTGTGGGGAGGTTAATCTTTGCCTTGCCTGCTCGCAGAGTTGTTTTGAGGATGTGATGTACAAGAATTTTGTTGAATTTCCATTTATTACAACGGTAAGAACTTGAGGATCACGAGGACCCTTACCCCCTTTTAAATAGCATTTCACTTAAAGCATGTTAGTGAATGGACTCGCATGCTTGTGACATGCTTAGTCATGGGGATATCTCTTTGGTTCCTCCAGCATCCCCATCCTCTCCTGAACACTTGCCCACCACCCCTGCAGAGTCTCCAGCCCAGAGATTTGAAGCTCGGATAGAAGACGGCAAACTGTACTACGATAAAAGATGGTAAGTTCTGTGTGAGCATAGGTTACTCATTAGTATCTCGAAAGAACCGTTTGGGAAGAGGGCCAGGTCTGTCTCTAGTTATTATTTCAGAGCATGGCTGCTGCTTAACTAAAGGTGGAGGGAGGTTAAGTGTGTCAGGAGTTTTGGATATCTGCTGCTTGTTAGATCTCTGAAGGCAGTGTTCCCCAAAACATGTTCTTCTGATCATGCTGCTGCCACCATGCTAGAACCTGCAGGCTTATATCTTTTGTGGTGCCCCTGTAGCCTGGGGTCAGGGTTTATGTCCCCCTCTGTCTCCCCTTAACTGGGCCCTCTGCATGCTGAAATTAATAGGGGTTCTGTGGAAGAAAAGATTCTGTGGTCAGGTGAGTGTGGGCCGTGGCTGTGTTAACTAATAACTAAGATCAGTGGGTTTCGTCATTGTAGCACTCTGGGTCTTCTGATACGCTAATGTACACTGTGAATTTATGAGATGTTACTCAGTACTGTTTATCTGACTAAGGTACCCTTTTACACAGGCTGTCCTGGTGGCTCAGTGGTACAGAATCTGCCTGCCAGTGCAGGAGATGTGGGTTCAGTCCCTGGGTTGGGAAGATCCCCTGGAGGAGGAAGTGGTGTCCCACTCTAGTATTCTTGCCTGGGTAATCCTATGGACAGAGGAGCTTGGGGGGATCGCAGAGAGAAGGACATGAGTGAGTGACTGAGCGTGTGTGCACCCTGTTACACACCACATCCTGCAGCACAAGTGTTTCAGGGAATGTGCCTGGGAGAGGTGTAGCCTGAACCATTACTAGTTTAGATTGAAGATGGTTTGAAACCTTCAGGCCACCATTGAGGTCTTTGGAAGGAAATAGCAAAACAATATGAAAAACCTTATTCATGCATTTGCTCTTTTTGTAAAGGTTTCCTACTGTTTGCTCTGTGACTGGGCATCTGCTAGGTGTCAGGTCACCTGGACCCTGCCACCTTTTCTTTAAATTCTCAATTCTTCCTTTTATTCATTGCCCACGTGTAGGCATACTGTTGGTCAGGGTAAGTCATGGTGGACATGTTTTCATGCTGCCTTTCTACTTGTTTGTATGGAGAATGTTTCTCTGGGTTATTGTAGGGTCTCTGTAATTGCCATTTATAATGGTTATATAATGTTTTGAGTTTCAGTCTTTAAACCAAAATTCAAAAATTAGTTATGATTATTTTGAATGTTTTGAGGTTTCTTTAAAAAAAAAAAAAAGCCCCAGTATTAAATGTGTGAAGTTGGTAAAAATGCTCAGAGACCTAGTGGTGCCTGAAGTAAATCAGTTCCACCCGTGAGGTTACAGTGAGTTAATAACCCAGTAGAGGATGAAGGCTGGATCTGTCTGTTAGCCTGATCTTGGTGACTTCTGCTCCTGTCATTTGATTCTTCAGTATCCTTCTAAAAGGCCAGTTGTGTTGTTTTCTAGGGTTGCTTGTCAGAACACATCACCACTAGATGGCAGGCCCTGACAACTCAACACATCAAGGGGCAAAATAAGATGAAAAATGTTTCTAATAATGAAAACCAAATAACCTTTAAAGATCAAGCCCACACATAAGAACCATCTTCAAAAATGATGAGATTTATCACTAACATCTTTACGAATCTGTGAGTCCTAAAGCCCTGTGATATTTCAGATGATGTTCATTTTGTCATTGCGTCGCTTTCTGTCTTCCTTCTCCTAAGGCTTCGTCCTCAGATTTACAGGATATGAAAAGGCAGTAAAATAAAATTCTTTGTTTTTCTAAAGAAAGGATCCACAGTGACGGGGGTTTCACGGTGTAGACCGTGGTCAGGTAGGATGTGTCCAGCCACCTAAGCATTTGGAAGGCATTTCACTGTCTTTCTCCCAGTGGCAGCAGAGATCTTTCAAGTGTCTGGGAGCATCTGATAATTTCAGTGACTTTCAGGCTGCTTACTCTGTGGTTAAGTATGATGACTGTTGTTTTCTGCATTCTTTGTGTTCCTCTTCTGTGGCCTTGCTGGTCAGAGTTCACGTCACATCTGCTGAGAGAGGGCCCCTCCCAGTCCGCTGGATCTGGCAAGTGTTTGCCAGAATCCTGGCTGATACAGTCCCAGTGCCGGACTGGCCTCTCACGTCTGACCAGGCTCCTGATGTTTGGCTCCGTGTCCTTGTCAGTTTGGAGGCTCTCATTCTTCCTTCTTTCTCAGTAGTCCTGGCCTATGGCCGAGAGGTCTGCTGAACTGCTTTCTGCTCTTGCCGGTGGCGTGAGGTATTTTTGTGAAACGGTATTTCTGGCAAAAGACATTTCATTGAGTTTTAAATGACTTCAGCACAAGGAGTGTGATTTGGGCTGCCCATCTTGGCCTGAACACTTATTTATCAGGCTACGTTTCACTTGGGAAGATGAGCATCTGCCCTTGCCTCTGGGTATACTGCTTTTAAGATATTTTATGTCCTGCTGGAGGTTTTCCTCACGTTTCGATTTGTACTAATGACCCTCCTTAGAAAGCACCGTGAAAGTAGATGAGATTTTCAGGTGACTCACTGATGGTGCCAGTGGACTGTATTTTCTCCCCTCACTTTTAAATCTGGGGCTGCTAAAGTGAATCCAGTGAAACCACCCACGTGCACGGGTGGATTTAACCTTCCGGCCTGGCTTTTATTAATAACTCAAAGCAGTGACTCTTTCTTTATTTTTAATTGGAGGATAATTGCTTTACCGTGTTGTGTTGATTTCTGCTGTACAGCACCTTGTATCAGTTATAAGTGTACGTATATCCCCTCCCTCTTGAGCCTCCCACCCCCACCTCCCCAGCAGTGCCTCTTTACAGCTGGAATTGGGACTTCTTGCAGTCCTGTGGTTGTAACATGGCATTCATTTTTTGGGGGAAATTAAAGCATTAATATCAGGATTCCCAGGAGGATACAAAATTAAATTAATTCTACCCCTTCTTTGCCCCACTTTTTGACCCACCTTCTAAAGAAATTGCTTTCTTCAATAATAGTAATGGTGGTTCTAGTTCATTGGGTTTAATAGTAGAGGCAAAACTTTAAGGACTTAATTGTAGGAATTCCCCCAGGTCAGAATTTCCATTAGTAATAGAGTCAATTTGATGTTTGGGGCTTGTTCTCTGAGGCTATGTAAAATATTTTTTCAGCAGAGATGAGTTGTAGCTTATCAGACCAGTTCAGTTCAGTCACTCAGTCATGTCCGACTCTGTGTGACCCCATGTATTGCAGCACGCCAGGCCTCCCTGTCTATCACCAACTCCCGGAATTCACTCAGACTCACGTCCATCAAGTCAGTGATGCCATCCAGCCATCTCATCCTCTGTCGTCCCCTTCTCCTCCTGCCCCCAATTCCTCCCAGCATCAGAGTCCTTTCCAATGAGTCAACTCTTCGCATGAGGTGGCCAAAGTACTGGAGTTTCAGCTTTAGCATCATTCCTTCCAAAGAAATCCCAGGGCTGATCTCCTTCAGAATGGACTGGTTGGATCTCCTTGCAGTCCAAGGGACTCTCAAGAGTCTTCTCCAACACCACAGTTCAAAAGCATCCATTCTTCGGCGCTCAGCCTTCTTCACAGTCCAACTCTCATCCATACATAACCACAGGAAAAACCATAGCCTTGACTAGACGGACCTTAGTTGGCAAAGTAATGTCTCTGCTTTTGAATATACTGTCTAGGTTAGTCATAACTTTCCTTCCAAGGAGTAAGCGTCTTTTAATTTCATGGCTGCAATCACCATCTGCAGTGATTTTGGAGCCCCCAAAAATAAAGTCTGACACTGTTTCCACTGTTTCCCCATCTATTTCCCATGAAGTGATGGGACCGGATGCCATGATCTTTGTTTTCTTAATGTTGAGCTTTAAGCCAACTTTTCCACTCTCCACTTTCACTTTCATCAAGAGGCTTTTTAAGTTCCTCTTCACTTTCTGCCATAAGGGTGGTGTCATCTGCATATCTGAGGTTAATTGGTTTTAAAAAAAAAAGAATACATTTTTACTAATTTAACTCAATTTTTGTTGCTTTTTTTTAACATTCTTTGAACATACTTTGAATTTTCTGCTTTTTTAATTAGTATTTAGAATTAGCAAGTAAATTTGTATGGTAAGGTTGCCATATACTTTCTGGTTTTATCTTGAAAACTTACCCCTCCTATCACCCACTATGTATGAATACTTTAATTTCTGAGGACTTGTTTTTTCCCAGAGAATGTTAGTAATTAGTAGATTTGATATTCAGGGATAATGGTTCCCCGGGACCACTTTGTGATGAGAGAGAACCCGCCGGAGGTCCCAGAGCCTCTGCTTCAGAAGGACTTGGGAGTCAAGTTTGGGAAACAGTGGTGGCCAGCTCTCCTGGGGAGCACACAGCAGGCACAGGAGCATGTGAGCAGTGGTGGGCGTTCAGTGACCCCAGAGCAGGCAGGGTTGAGGGGTGGGCCAGTCGTGTAAGTCCTAGACCATTTCCCAGGCTTACCGGACCAGATTGCATTTACTCCCAGTATCTACTTTAAAGCCAGGCTGGTATGTTGGCATTTGGATGCTGAGTGTATTGGGAGGAAGATACAGTGCATCCCAGGACAGCTGTTCTGACTGTCTCCCAGAATTGCCTTTAACAGATATTAAGACATGATTTGTGACATTAAGTTTTCTTCTCACGATTTTTTGGTTACTTTGGTATTTTCCAGTATCGCGGCTTATAAGTAAGTGAAAGTGAAGTCGCTCAGTCGTGTCCGACTCTTTTCGACCCCATGGGCTATAGCCTACCAGGCTCCTCCCTCTGTGGGATTCTCCAGGCAAGAGTACTGGAGTGTGTTGCCATTTCCTTCTCCAGGGGATCTAACCAACCCAGGGATCGAACCCGAGTCTCCCGCATTCCAGGCAGATGCTTTAACCTCTGAGCCACCAGGGAAGCCCATAACTAAGTACAGTATACTTTTTAATACAAGTAATAAGGCTTCCCTGGTGGTTCAGACAGTGAAGAGTCTACCTGCAATGCAAGAGACTCAGGTTTGATACCTGGGTCGGGAAGATCCCCTGGAGAAGGAAATGGCAATCCACTCTGGTATTCTTGCCTGCAGAATTCCATGCACAGAGGAGCCTGGTGGGCTACAGTCCATGTGGTTGCAAAGAGTCGAATATGACTAGGTGACTAATGCTTTCACACTTTTGTACCTATTTATTCAAGAAAAGAGGAAAACCATTCAGTGAAAAGAAATATCATTCTTTTCTGAGGTTTTTATTTTCTATTTTGGTGAAATTTTAATATATATTTAATAAACATTTTAATATATAAGCTTACCTGGTTTTTTTCTGTGTATATGATACACACGTAACACACATCATGTTGTATTATGTACCCAGGGACATAATGGATGTAGTTTTTTTCTTGACTTAGTATATTGAGCACATTTCACACTAGCTATATACTTCTGTACCACACCTACTTATGACCTTTCTTTATTAAAGTATTTAGAAAGTAGTATCAGGGTGACTTGAGGCTAGTTGCATGTTGTTTTGTGTTTTTTTATCTCTTTAATAACTTATAATCCCCATAGAGTAGCTGTGAATAGTTTCCCCTTCTGTTTTTATTCTGACCATTACTCACAACTTTACCAATTACACAGGATGGTTGGCTTAGATGTGGAAGGGAAACTCAAGTTTGAGTTTTGCCGTGAACCAGTTCACCCTTTCCTTGTGTACTGTAATATTAACATATTTAGTGTTATGGAGGTCCCCTGACCCAGTTTACCAACTAATCCCTGGCCAAAAGCAACTTTAAAGCTGAGTCTTAACCAGTGTTGCTGTTCTAATTGAATCTGTGATTCTGTTTCTTTTCATAGTGTTCTCAGGAAATAAATTGACTTGGAAACTTAAGTGTTCAGCTCTAAGTAGCATGTTAAAGAGTGCTTAGAACCTTGATTGAAAAAAGCCCATTTGGGCGTGAAGTGAAAGTGAAAGTCGCTCAGTTGTGTCCAACTCTTTGCAACCCCTTGGGCTGTACAGTCCATGGAATTCTCCAGGCCAAAATACTGGAGTGGGTAGCCATTTCCTTCTCCAGGGGATCGTCCCAACCCAGGGATGAAAGCCAGGTCTCCCACACTGCAGGTAGATTCTTTACCAGCTGAGCCACAGGGAAGCCGTTGTAGGTGTTAAGTGCATCCTTAACTGTGATTTCTTAGCACTGGGTTATTTCGTTGTACCAGCAAAACAGAGTCTGTCTTCTTCCCCAACAGAAATCGTGGTAAGATGGCGATGCTTTGCTGGGAGATGCATTTTGGTGGAAGCTACATGAGTTGGTGGGTCTGTTAAGTCAGTTCTGCACAGCCAGAGTGAATCAAAGGTTATGTTCTTGACTGTACTGGACTGGCCCAGGCCACCGTTGCCAGCAGCACCTCTACTGATGTTTCCAGCTCTGGTGACACAGCAGCTACTCCTTCCCTTGTGGCAGCTGTTAAGAGACTCATTTGTGCTTTGGCCCTGGTTTCCTCACTTTCATCCTTGGCCTTGTCCCTGAACTTGTAAAAGAAAATGAAGATGGTCCTGCACTACAGGCCAAGAGAATAGATGCAGAGACTGAAAAGGGGAGAGTCTTGTCTTATCTCCTGGTCAGTTCTCCCAACTGACCAGGGCAAAGTTAGGTACCTTTTGGTCCAAGTCTAATGCTCAGAACTTCACCTAGTTAAACTTGGCAGGTATGAGTATTTAATAGTCATTGCCACTATATTCAGAGCTCCTGACAGCAGAGACCCTATGGCCTTGTTGGCTGTCTGCCCCAACTCTCTAGGGTGACCAGTGATACAGTGAGTGGCTAATGAGTATTTGCTGAATGAGCAATCAGAATAAGGGCTGAATTTGACCTATTGTCTTGTTGAGAAAGGCAGGCCAAATTTGCTTATTTTGTATTTGTTATCTGAACAAATAGAAAATAATGGAACAATGTGTTTAAGCCCATCTATTCTTTGTCCACTCTCCTGCCTCAGTGTTTTGGGGGTAGAGATAGAGAGTAGGGACATAGGTTTTACTTGAAAAATTATAATTAACTTTTTGAACTGGGTCAGTTCAGTTCAGTCACTCAGTCATGTCCAACTCTTTGCGACCCCATGAACCACAGCACTCCAGGCCTCCCTGTCCATCACCAACTCCCGGAGCCTACCCAAACTCATGTCCATCGAGTTGGTGATGCCATCCAACCATCTCATCCTCTGTCATCCCCTTCTCCTCCTACCCTCAGTCTTTCGCAGCATCAGGATCTTATTCAAATAAGTCAGCTCTTCGCATCAGGTGGCCAAAGTATTGGAGTTTCAGCTTCAACATAAGTCCTTCTGATGAACACCCAGGACTGATCTCCTTTATGATGGACTGGTTGGATCTCCTTGCAGTCCAAGGTACTCTCAAGAGTCTTCTCCAACACCACAGTTCAAAAGCATCAATTCTTCGGCACTCAGCTTTCTTCACAGTCCAACTCTCACATCCATACATGACCACTGGAAAAACCATAGCCTTGACTAGATGGACCTTTGTTGGCAAAGTAATGTCTCTGCTTTTGAATATGCTATCTAGGTTGGTCATAACTTTTCTTCCAAGGAGTAAGCGTCTTTTAATTTCATGGCTGCAGTCACCATCTGCAGTGATTTTGGAGCCCCCCAAAATAAAGTCTGACACTGTTTCCACTTTTTCCCCATCTATTTGCCATGAAGTGATGGAACCAGATGCCATGATCTTCATTTTCTGAATGTTGAGCTTTCAGCCAACTTTTTCACTCTCCTCTTTCACTTTCATCAAGAGGCTTTTTTTAGTTCCTCTTCACTTTCTGCCATAAGGGTGGTGTCATCTGCGTATCTGAGGTTATCGATATTTCTCCCAGCAATCTTGATTCCATCTTGTGCTTCTTCCAGCCCAGCATTTCTCACAATGTACTCTGCATAGAAGTTAAATAAGCAGGGTGACAATATACAGCCTTGACGTACTCCTTTTCCTATTTGGAACCAGTCTGTTGTTCCATGTCCAGTTCTAACTGTTGCTTCCTGACTTCATATAGGTTTCTCAAGAGGCAGGTCAGGTGGTCAGGTATTCTCAACTCTTTCAGAATTTTCCACTGTTTATTGTGATCCACACAGTCAAAGGTTTTGGCATAGTCAATAAAGCAGAAATAGATGTTTTTCTGGAACTCTCTTTTTTGATGATCCAGTGGTTGTTGGCAATTTGATCTCTGGTTCCTCTGCCTTTTCTAAAACCAGCTTGAACATCTGGAAGTTCATGGTTCACATACTGCTGAAGCCTGGCTTGGAGAATTTTGAGCATTAGTTTACTAGTGTGTGAGATGAGTGCAATTGTGTGGTAGTTTGAGCATTCTTTGGCATTGCCCTTCTTTGGGATTGGAATGAAAACTGACCCTTTCCAGTCCTGTGGCCACTGCTGAGTTTTCCAAATTTGCTGACATATTCAGTGCAGCACTTTCACAGCATCATCTTTCAGGATTTGAAATAGCTCAGCTGGAATTCCATCAGCTCCACTAGTGAACTGGGTCACATAGTCTTAAATAAAACACTAAATACAGAGTTGGTTTTCCATCCCTTTCCTTGGCCCCCTTTTCCACTCTGCAGTGAGACCAAGAATGTAGATTTTAGACTTAGAAGATTAGGAGGTTGTCTAATCCAAGGATGGAAGCATTGAATTTAAACCTGAATTCCAGGCTGTTCCTCAAATATAAATTAAGACTCCTTTAATTATATTTTTTGTTGTGATGGTATTTTTTTTCTTCCCTCCTTTCCTTCATTTCTTTATTACTTTCTTAAATTTGTGCCAGTACTTACATACTTAAAATTTTAAGAGGGTAAAGTGAAAGTGAAGTGAAAGTTGCTCAGTCGTGTCTGACTCTTTGCAACCCCATGCACTATACAGTCCATGGAATTCTCCAACTCAGAATACTGGAGTGAGTAGCCTTTCCCTTCTCCAGGGGATCTTCCCAACCCAGGTCTCCCACATTGCAGGTGGATTCTTTACCAGCTGAGCCACAAGGGAAGCCCTTATGTTAAATATTCTTACCAAAAAAGAAGAAAAAAGCTACAAAACTATAGTTATGATAAAAAGGGTGGGAGGAGACAGATGTTTATGATGGGTGGTGATGATTTCATGGGTATGTACTTGTCCTCAAACTCACTGATTTGTGTACATTAAATATGTACCACATTTCAGATGTCAATTATATCTCAAAAAAGTGGTTAAAAAAATAAGTGTATGTCTTGTTTCTGGCAGGTACCATAAGAGCCAAGCCATCTATCTGGAGTCGAAGGACAACCAGAAACTGAGCTGTGTGATCAGCTCTGTCGGAGCCAACGAAGTAAGGACTGAGCTAACTCTAACTCCCTCACCCTTTAGGAGTGCAAAATGGGACAAACCTACAGTGCAAGTACCACCAAGAAAGTACAGTGGAATCATTGTATTGTACGTGGGTTAGATTTGAAAGATAGCACTTTCAGGCAGAAATTGCACATATTGTTCTTGAAAAGCTCTTACTTTGCATGACTACAGTATATGCGGGTTTGTATATTCCTTGTGATTGTGAACTCCCTACAGAGTAGTTGAGTTGGGCACCACTGAGATAGGCTGCAGGAAGGAACACAAGGCAAGTCAGCTTGCTGTTTGCATATTCAAATCATGCCACTTCTTAAGGAAACAATCCACTGAGGATGGGACTTGCCTGTGGAGCCAGCTCGTCTTTGTTGTTCTCTCTCTCGAGCGCCCATGGGTACTCAGATTTGTTTCTCGCTCTGAGGATCTAACAAGGCACCTGGCACACAGTAAGTGCTCAGTAAATGGGTGGTGGTCTCTTCTGACCCACACGCCACTCCTTGCCTGCTATCTCTCTAATCCCTGTTGTGCTTCTGAGCAAGGAGATGCTAGGCTCATATCTTCAGGGACTGGTGTCCTCCAGTTACTCTTGTAGGATGGGGGCTGATTGAAAGTCAGCTCACAGAGTCATGAGGCCGAGGACGATGGGACTGGCCTGTGAGTTCTCCTGCTGGCCCTTCATTAGCAGGCTGTCAGCAGTGTGTAACTGGGTATTGTTCGTAGTCAAGAAATAGTTTAAAACTTTAATAGCTGTTTTGGCTTGATCTTTTATCAATCCACAAATGTCAGTAAAGAAATTGATTTTTATGTGTCTACCCTCCAACTTAGTCATGCCAGTGCACAGTAAATCTAATGAAGCTGGATTATAAAATAACTTAAGCCTATTCTATTCTCTGAGCTTCCTGAATTGAAAATGCCCTCCAATGTGACTAGTTTGCAGAATGATTGTTTACTTAGTAGTTACGGAGAGATTACCAAATAAATGAATGTCATTCTTCTGTAGGCTGTGTGTCATCTCAAGCCAAGTCAGAACAGGGCATCTCAGAAGCCTGCTATTCCCTGGCAGTAGGCTTTGCAATTTCACAGCAGAGCACATGTGCCTGGCCCTATGGGCCACTGTACAAGGTACATGTGGCTTCCTGGTACCTGAACCTAACTTCAGAACCTGTGCTGTGACCTCAGGACTTTCAGGAAAATAGAAATGCAAATTAGGTTTTTTTGTTTTTCTTTTGAAGATTGTCACCCTTTGACAGAGTATCTGCGAGATCTGACAAGGGAACAGTGAGACTGAGACATGTCTCCTGGAGGGAAGAAGCCTCAGTGCATTGGAGCCTTGCAACTCTGGCAACGGGGAAACTTTTCTCAATTCTTGGAAATATTTCAGCTTATTTTTTTAGGTCAAATCCTAAGCAACACTGAAGCTACTTGGCCACTGCATAACTTGACCGTGGGCAGACTTGGTGCGTGGGTCGTGGGTCTGAGCATGTTGGTGACTGCCTGCTTGTTTAGCCCTCCTTGGAGTCAGTTTTCAGTTTAAAATGGTTCTACAAGGTCCTTTAGAAGTTTGGCTTCATGTGAGGTCTTTATGTTTAAACCAGGGTACTTGACTAAAGTATTTGTGTTGTTAAATAATCACAGTAAGGAAATTGAGATGAAACTGAAAATAGTCTGTGTGTGTCCCCCGACCCCCCAGTGGGTCAGATGGTAAAGAATCTATCTGCAATGCAGGAGACCTGGGTTTGATCCCTGGGTCAGAAAGATCCCCTGGAGAAGGGAATGGCTACCCACTCCAGTATTCTTGCCTGGAAAATTCCGTGGACTGAGGAGCCTGGCTGGCTACAGTCTGTAGGGTTGCAAGGAATCAGATGTGACTGAGCGACTTTTTTGAATAAGCTTTTTTAAAGCCTGAAAAATCAACGGGGGAAAGAGGAGAGCTGTGAACTTGCACTTGCATATATGGTGAGATGCAGATCTTTAAAAGACTTACATTACACTTTTATCTCCATTTGATTGCATGTTAGGTACATGGTTGAGAGAACAGGTGAGACCAAGAGTCAGGTGCTGTGGTTTAGTGAGGAAGAGCAAGGGGCCTTGATGTCATGTGCCAAGGTTTCCATCAGACAAGTGGACTGACCCTTGCTCTTCCGTAACGTGGGGATGATGCCAGTACTTACTTCTGAGGGTTTTTCTGAGAATGAAGGAGCTCAGCTTGGTCATCACAATGCCTGGCCACCAGGAATTCCTCCCTCAGGTGGGGTGAATGATGGAGGGGTAGCCCTCCTTCCCCTCCCTGGCTGTAGGATGCTGTGTATTGAGTGCCCCTGGCAGCTCTGGCAGGCCCCCTGCTGGAAGAGTTCTTTCTCAGTTCTGTGGAAGAATATACCTGCCCTGTCCAGTGCCAGACGTCTGATCACATCTGTGGGAGAATGATATGGTCAGGAGGGAAGGACTGTCTTAAGCTAATTTGCCTTTTCAGCATCCTAATTGGACTTTCACTCACTTACAGGCATTTTTTGTTGTTAATTTTTCTGTCCTTTCTTGTTATGACCATTAGCCTTAATTGCCAGGAAACTAGAGTTCTGGAAGGCTGTACCATGAAAGTCCCTTGGGTCAAGGAAAATATTTTCCTATTTGATTGGAAGTTTGTTTATCAATATGTGTGTCTTAATGTTGCTAATGCTGTAATCAAACCAAACCAGAAAGAGTCCTTAAGATGGAGGCAGAAATGAAAAAGAAACTCAGGATCACTGTGCTTTCCATTTTTGTACTCAAAGTTGTAAAAGAGGTGACTGGAAGAAATGAGTTCACAGGCGGATGCCTACTGTCTGCAGTGGAGGCCAGAGGTCAAGGAGGTGTCTATGAAGGCCTCTTGGGTTGACAGGAAGAGGTTGCCAGCTGTCTGCTGGCACCTAGTTCATGCAGACATCCCTGTGCTCTGAAACATGTGTCCCTCAGTACTGGCTTCTCATCCTCTTCCTTTTCCTTCTTCCCCACAGATCTGGGTGAGGAAGACAAGCGACAGCACCAAGATGAGGATTTACTTGGGCCAGCTTCAGCGTGGGCTCTTCGTGATCCGCCGGAGGTCAGCGGCTTGATGTTCTCCAGTATTCTTCCCTCGACCCCTTTTCTGGAATGGTTTTTGGTTTTGTCTTGTTTTCTTAATAGAAAATTTTTAACTTGGGAATGGCTCCTTGGCCTTGGCAGATGGAGAACACTGTGGTGGCAGATGGAGAACACTGTGGTGGATTCCACAAGGCACTCTCGTGGCAGCCCCGCCCCGCCTTGCATCATTCTTTCCCTGCGCCAACTTCTTCTAGTCGTCCGTCCCCTGAGACTGTTGTACTCTGGAGCATTGGGAGTTGGCTTTACCGATTTTTTTTTTTTTTGCTTATGCTTTGTCTTTTGTTTTTTCTCTTTTAAAGCCTCTTCTAAGTTTGAAGAGACAGCTCTCTCTATTATCTGTAGGTCTTTCTTCCATGGCGAGGAGCAGGAAGGGGTACCCTCTGCAATGCGTTTTCACCTTTTGAATCCAATCAGTGGATCACGTAGGTCCCTTCCTTGTCAAGCACAGTTCACTGCTTCCTCAGAAGCTTGGGGCAGAGGTCCTGGAAGAAGTCATTCTCCGGACTCTAAGCCTTCTTGGAGAAATGAATGTCTTGTGTTACGTCTGGTGTGTTCCATCCATTCCACCGGCTGAAAGACAGAAAAATTTGCGTGAGAGACAACGTGCACTGCAGTAAACAGGGCTGGGGCAGGGAGAGTGTTTCATATTCATAAAGTGCTGAAGTTACTGATTTCAGATGTTGTTTAGACAAGTGGTTTATTCACACAGATTTATTCTAGCTCAGTCTGGAGCACAAAGTGATCATTTTAGAAGTGTTAGTGTGTAGTTCGCTGCTGTCTCCTGCTCCCAAGTAGATGAGGTGGTCCCTGCTGCCAGCTGATGGTCTGGGTTGTCTGTGGGGAGGTGAGATGGATGGTGGAGCCATCAGTGATCTGCACACTCTAACTCAGATCATACTCTTGTTGCTGATGCCAGTGTTTCACCTTGGCCATTCCAAACCCATGAAGCCTTGTCAGCTCCCAGGAGCTCTGGCCCAGGTTGGAGACAAAGAAGGCCGTGACCGCCATTAAACCCACACTCTCCCTAAATGAATCCTGATGAAACAGCCTGACCTGCTCACGTTCCTTCACTCTCCAAATTGGACAGATGACTTACTGGCTGATTGTTTGCTTTAATATTCTTGTTGCCATCTTAAGATGTTAAAATATTTGGCTCAAGTGTTAGCATTTCTGAGCAATCAGTAGACGTTATGTGTCCTAGGAGACCTTTGTAAGCAATTCCCTTGGTCTCAAGTGATTGTCTTCATATTATCTCTTGATACACATGTCCCAAAGTAGGTTGTGGAGCTGTGAGGACAAGTAGATTACCTTCTCGAGTCCTGGCTTCAACAGAGACCAACCTTAGTGACCCAGAGTAAAGGCTTGTACAGGTACATTTGAGTTTTAATTTATAATCCAGTTTTTCTCTCATTTTCTCCTGGTGTTGGAGTCTCATTTAGAAAATAGGATAAATGACGTCATTTATCAGAAGTTGCCTGGGCGTTCTGAGTTTCTCTGCCTTCCAGCCTCCCACGGTGATGATTTTTACAGTAGTGAACCAGATCTGCACTAAACAGGGCCTTCACCTTTTATTTTTTCTTGGCAGCCTTTGCTCTAAGGGCGGCCCTCTCTTGGCTGAATTTTCGCTGTGGTGTGTGTCACCTCCCATAATATCAGGGAGCTCTTTGTTATCCCCTTGCACAGTGTGCTGGAAATTTATTTAGATGTATTTTATGTGTGTTGCCATCAAAGATGGTTTAAAAAAAATTTTTTTTTTTAATGATTGTCTTTCTACCACTACTCTGTAGTTTCTCTGGGGGAGTGGTGGTGGTAAGGATTGTGTTGATAACAACTTTCCGTGTTGAAGCAGCAGCAAGTCACCTTGTTTTCTGGCCTTGCCTGGTGGTTCCTTCGTGCTTTCATGAAAAGATTAGTGATTTGAAGACCAGGCACTTCAGCCTTTTCCCTTCTGTAAATTGGAGGATGTTTGAGGCCACGCTTCAGCATGGACTCGGCCACACCACTACCTTCTCCTCAGTATCCTCACAACCCTTCACAGTCATGATGTGGTGAGAATGAGGGAGACCGTGTGGTCCACCTGAGACATGACACAGTAAATTATATTCCTGATCCTGGAAGATCTGCTTTGTATTGAGTCACTCCAGAGGTGAAGAGTCAGCAGTTCTGCCCCTGTGGTTGGTGACCAGGGAGGGAAGAGCCTCCTTGTTAGGAGATAGAGGTGCTTTTATGATGGGCAAAGTCAAACAAGACAAGGAAAAGACAGATTCTGAGCTTCCTAGAATAAGAGGGGCCTGGTTTTAACCCAGGTGGTTATTCTTCTTCTAAAAGGCCTTCGTCTCGTCAGGGCACCAGATAAATTCCCAGATTCAAACTATTTCCTGAAAGTGGTACTTGGATAAAGTGTGGTCCAGACAATTCCAATCAATAACCTATACATTTGTTAATCTGATCAAGAACCTGTATGTGTGTTATTCTGTTCAAGAAGCTGTGTGTGTGTGATCCTGATCAAGAACCTGTACACGTGTTTTGTCGTGGCGTCAGCCTCACGCGGTGCCCGCGGTGTTTGCTGCAGGTGCGCCCTAATATTTATTTTACCTCCACCTAGGAGCTGTGTCTCCCTCACCTCCCTCTCTAAGCCAGTGTCCTCTTGAACAGTTTCCAGATTTCTGTAGCCATACCAAAGCCAGGATATTTTCCTTGATTTGGATACCAGTATTTATAGAAATCTAACTACCTAACTTTAAGTTTTTTTTAAAGAAATTCTAACTGGGGCCAGTAGAAGATCCCAGAAGCTGATCTGCAAATCAAGCTACTTGTATTGGTGTGTGAGACCCTGTGTTTAGGATTGGGTGACTTTTCTAAGAGAAATACTGGGGGGTGGGATGGAATGGGTTTGGTTGCAATGTTTTTTTTTTTTAACCTAACTTGACTGGGTTGGGGGTGGGGTGGGGTCCTATTTTTTACAATATTTTTGTTTTTTATTTTCTATTAACATTTCCTTTTACCCTTGAATTTTTACTAAAATTCCTCCTGATAAAAAAATCTTGTTTCTAATCTGGGCATTTGAAATCTCGGTACTTAATGTTACACCATTTTTTCCAAAGAGTTTAAAACACTTTAATACCAGAACATGGCAAAAAATAATAATAACATACAGCCATTTCAAGCAGTTGGGCTTTTTTTTTTTTAATACAATAACATCATTAACTGGTACATTAAATGTTCTGAGAGGTGAATGTAACAAGTAGAGGGTGTTTTTTTTTTTTTTTTTTCTTTAAATGACAATAAACTTTCAAAGAGAAAACCAGCACGTAATCTGTGTGACATCCATTGATTGCCTAAATGATTAAAATTTATTTTAGGTTTTCCCTTCAGTGGTCATGGGGGAAGGAAGTTGGAGAAGAGGGAGGGACCTCCTAGACAGTAGCTTGCTGTGAAGAGTGAGATATGCATGATGTCCAAGATGAACTCCCAGGTCTGTAAAGAGCCAGTCTGCGGTTGTTGACCCTTAAGTGTAGCCAGCTAAGCTGTCTTCTGCTCAGAAAGGATAGAAGAACCTGATTAAAAATGGAGTAAATACAATTGACCTAAGGTAGGAAAGGCCTTAAGGTAAACTGGTCTGATGAGGAGGATGCTGTTCATTGAGAACTCGAGAGCAGTACTTGCCAGTCTCACCAAAAAACATGGTGTTTCTACAGCTCCCCAGGGTAGGGTGAAGTGATGAGGTCGCTTTCTGCCCCGGGGGGCCAACGACATCTTGTGCTCACAGCCCAGTTGTGCTTGTAACACCCATTGGGAAGGGCTGCTCCACACTTTGGATAATGGAGAAGGGCAGTCACAATCTGAATAATTCTTTATTGTTATTGTAACTACTCGTTGGAAATGAGTTGTTTATTGTTATTCCTGCAACTCATTGGAAATGACCCCGATGCTGGGAAAGATCGAAGGTTAAAGGAGAAGACGGCAGCAGAGGAAGAGATGATTAGATAGCATCACCGATCAGTGGACATGAATTGGAGCAAACTCCGAGTGATAGCAGAGCACAGAGAAATCTGACATGCTGCAGTCCATCGGGATGCAGAGTCAGACATGACTTAGCAACTGAACCGCCACAACAGTCATATAGAAAAGTGCACAAATCTTAATTGTACAAGTTGTTTTCTCAGTGTGAGCACATACATGTAACCAGCATCAAGACCAAGAGACAGCATCCATGAGCTCCACAGACCTTCAGTTATCATTCCTTGCCCCGGTAACTGCTTGCCTGACAAGTTTCCTCTGTTCTAAGCACCTTAGCCTTCCAGCTTTTCAGGTCTATGGGCCCTTCCATAGTTGCAGAAAAGCCAAGTCTCTGGTGTAGGCTAGGGGCTGTGGACCGGGGATGTGAGAGCTCCATAGGAGGTGTTTTCTCACTTAATCGTGGCAGTAATCTGTTGAACTGATAGAAAATCAGTCCAAGGCTTGCTTCTTTGAAACCCAGAGATCAGCACCACGCCTGGTAAGTGCTGTGAATGGTGGCTGTCGAGCAGTATTAGTGTAAAATGATGGGTAAAGTGAGGTAGACTGGTCAGTAAGCATGGCTCCAGCTCCCGGCGCTATGCCCTTCACCTGCATCCTCTCGTTGTAGCCTTGTAACAGTCTTGGAGGGAGCACATCATTGTTATCACCAGTTTACGGAGGAGGAAGCAGGTTCTATTAGTCACAGAAAATGGTTCAGTAACTTCTCCAAGGTCACATGCTGAGGGGCTGAGTCCAGACCTTTTGGATTCTAAGCCAGCTTTCCTACCTGCTACCTTTTGCTGTCCTTTCCCGACCTCTTCTGTTAAAATCAGATTCAGTATTCTCACCTTTCTCCTTCAGTGCTTCCCTGGCTGTTTGCTTTTATCTGTTCTCACCTCTTGGACACACATCCAGAGCAAGTTTTAGAGGTGAAAACACTTGGTCAGACCCTTCCCCTTGCCAGATGACTCTGGCATTCTCCCTTGGTAGGAGAGCAGCTCCCGAGAGCTAAACTGGCCAGGAGGTTGCCTACCTTTGAAAAGGCATGAGTGTGCCAGTTCTGCAAGAGAAGGAACCGTTGAGAACACAAAGAGTCTTCCATTTGGATGGAGCTGACTTGATCTCATGAGCAGTGAGAGCAAGGCTCCAGAGGGAAACACGGATCTGTTTTTCCAACCCACTTTCTTCCTGCCTTTCCTGTGTATAAAGTGAGGAGGAGGGTTAGGAGCCGTTGACCTGCTTCTAAAATGTGGGCAGACAGCTAAATATCTGACATGGTGCTGTACTCCGCACATCGCATCCTGTGGAGTCACCAGCTGGAAGAGAGCCACAGGGTTCCACATCACTTGCTGCAAGCTCAGCACCCACCAGCAACCTGGGCAGGAGCAGGAACGGAACCAATTTCTGGTCTCTCACTAGTGTTAAGAGACTCCCCAAGCCCCATCTTTGGGTAAGTACTTTCCCAGCAAGGCGCATTGGGACTTCCTTGGCAGTCCAGTGGTTAAGACGTTGCCTCATTGCAGGGGGTATGGGTTTGATCCCTGGTCAGGGAACTTAGATTCTGTGAGCTGCATGGCATGGCCAAAAAAAAAAAAGCACTAGATGGAATGAACTAGAAATACGGCACCACCAGCTCACCCTGTGGGACCTAATAGCATGGCCAGAAATACATTAGCTATAGCAACTTTTTTTAGTGCTAACTGGAATTGATATTTTTGTGAATAGGTGTGATTATTAAGACAAAGAGATACATATGTTTAGGAGGCTCCCCAGGGGAGTGAGGTAGATAAGACAGCACAGGTACCTAGGTGCTTAATCCCTTTAACCCATTTTCTCTAATCTGTGTCTGCTCAATTCCCTGAAAGACAGAGATCTATAAAATGGCAGAATTTGCTTGACACACTGGGGAAGTCCGATAATCAAAATGGTGAAGTTTCTCTCCCCTGTTTCCCAGGAGCTGGAGACTCAGCAGTCTGGGTTCTGGTTTTCTGTAGGCTGATGCTCAGATCTGTTGGCATCAGTGCGCCCTTTGCCAGTGGTGTAGATGGGCCAGGGTAAAAGCAGTGGATATTCCAGAGCCAGCCAGGAGAGAACAAGCAGGTGCTTGGGGGTTGGGAGGAAATGCGGCGTGCAGCCCTGTGAATCCAGGCAAGGCCCTGCCGACAGTTAAGAATCACTTATTTCACCATCAAGTGTTTACAGAGATGCAGTGTGGCAGAGCAAAGCTTAGAAATCAGCCTTTGAATCCAGCTTTGCTGCTTAACTAGCCGTGTGACCTTGGGCAACATAATCCCTCTGAACCTCAGTTCCCTCATCTGTTAAATAATATCCACCTTGGAGGCTGATTTTGAGAATTCTAATAATACTAACACATTACTGCTTACTGTGTGCTAGGCATTTTACATATATTAACTAATTGAATCCTTATAATCCTAGGAGGTAGGTAGTCTTATAATCCTTATTATGTAGTTGAGGAAATGGAGAATCAGCTTAGGTAACTTGCCCAAGGTTACATTGCTTGTATATAGTGCGTGAGCCACGATGCCAAGGCCAGGTAGCCTCTTCTGAGTCCCTGCCCTTGTCCATGGTGCTGTACCATGGTGGAGTCCATAACACAGGGCTGAACAGGGAGTGCCCAGTCTACAGAGTCTGTCCCTTCCATTGTCATCCCACGGCCATCTGTAGGCTGTCCTTAAGTGCCAGCCTGAGAGTCGAATCCTAGGAGACCAGAGTGACTCCTGGGAAACTGGTTGAGTGTCAATAGACGTTGAAGATAAAGATGTTGGCTTAGGAAATCATGCTAAAAATCAGCTACAAATGGGTTGTGAATACCCACTCAGGTTGAGAAGGATTCCGTGGCCCAAGTTTGGGTGGAGTGGGAAAGAGTAGTCTAATCATTTACTTTCACCTACTGAGGGCAAAGGGAGCCTGTTATTTGGCATCTGAGTTAGTCAGACCCCTTTCTTCATCTTGAAGGTGAAAGCATCTGAGGCCCAGGGAGGATAACAATTTGCCTGAGAGTCACATGGCTCGCTCTGGGCAGTACATGGCTAGAACACAATTGGGCCAGTCATTTGAATACATACTCGTGTCAGACTCTGTGCTGGGAAGCCCAGTGGAGGGTCCACTTTATGACCTGGATAATTTGTTGCCTCAGTGGATTCATTTTTGCCTTTGTGTCTGCAGTGGAGGTGATGGGGGTCCTGGGTTTGTCATCCTGGTTTGGCCACTCATTGACCTTGGGACATTTGCATAACATCTGTGTGCTTCAGTGTTAGGCACTCACCCCAGCGTGCCTGGGACTTTTCTGGGTTTTGCGCTGAAAATCTTAATCCCAGGGACCCCCTCAGATCCTGGCAAACCAGGATGGCTGGTCATTTTAAGTTTCCTCCTCTGTGAAATGGTGGTGAGAACTGCCCCTTTTCCATGGTGGTGTTTTGAGGATTAGCTGATTTATTTGGGGTAAAGCACTTGGAAGTAGTAAGTGCTTGTTTAGGATGTAGTAAGATCTCAGTACCTGTTGGTTGTTTCTTGTTCTTCTTATTATGGGAGCTGACGTGTCTGTGCCACAGAATGGTTTCCTGAAGAGCCTCACTCTCATCCCAGATAAGATTGGGAACCTACTCACAGTCATCTGATCACCTGTACCCAGTTGCTTGGGATGTTTGTCTTGAAATAGTCCATAATCAGAGACTGTGATAGTCATTGCATTCAATTCACATGATATTTATGCCACATCTATTTTACGTTATGTAGTGGATGAGGCTCTTTTTGAGGATTTAGAGATAAAAGCATGGTTCCATGGTTGTCAGTAATTCTGGTTCAGTGTAATAGGTGTGGAGGAAGTGGGACTGGAATGTGGGTGACTGAGAAAATAATAGCAGCTGACATTTATTGAGCAGAAGTTTAGCCTTTGTGTACATTATCATTTATTATTTATTATAACCCTATGAGGTTGTGACTACAGATCTACATTTCACAAATTGGAAAGCTAAGGTTTCTAGAGGTGAAGAAACTTGCCTCAGGTTCAACCAAACTCAATTCCAAAGCAGGTCTTGCTGACCCAGTCTGTATTCTTATTAACCATGGAACACTTTATAATTTCTCCTGAAAGAAAGTAAAATTTGAGCTTGGCCTGAAAGCTCGGCCAGTCTCGAGCAGTGTCTGTGGCGGGGAATGGGAAATCACATGGAGGAAATAGCTGGAGTGAAAGCATGGAGGTGAGAGAGCAGGGAGCATGTTGAAAAAGTCAAAGAAGTGTGTGTTCAGCCATCAACCTGCATGACTGTGCTTTGAACTTCAAAGCCAGTTTGCTCCCCAGCCCTGTGTCTTTGTGTCCTTCCATACCTTCTGGGGCTCACCTGTTTTTCCCCGCCTCTCTCCTTTTCTCGCTCTCCTTGGCCCACCATGTCCCCCGCCCTCCTCCCCTTTTATATTGCCAGTGCAGCGGCTCGTGGCAGTCCTGCAGTGACGCTTTCCAATTTCACACTTACATGCTCCTGAAAGTATTCGTAAACTAACTCGTATGTAAAACCAATAAAGGGCAACAGCACACATCCCTGTTAGACAGTAATTCTGTTTGACTCCCTTTTCTTCTGCTTTGATCCCCTTCTTCCCACAAGCATGGTGCACTGCCCTTACCAGAAGTAGGAGCTTTCAGAACTCCAAGTGTGGGAGAACCCTGTAAGCATACAAGGACTAGGAAGGAATAAGGGCTCGTGTTAACTGAGCACTTACTCTGTGCCCAGGCAAGTGCTAAGAACTTTTCCATACATCGTCTTACCTAATGCACTCAACAAGCATGAGAGAGATGTCTTAGTGATTCCCTAAGTTTCTAGAAGGGGGCTTCCCTGGTGGCTTAGTGGTGAAAAATCTGCCTACAGTGCAGGAGACACAGGTTTGATCCCCTGGAGAAGGAAATGGCAATCCACTCCAGTATTCTTTTTTTGTTTGTTTGTTTAATTTATTTATTTTTGGTTGTGCTGGGTCTTCGTTGCTGCTCAGGCTTTCTCTAGATGCAGTGAGCAGGGCCAATCTCTAGTGAGGGTGCAGAGGCTTCTCACTGCGGCGGCTTTTCTTGTTGTGGAGCACAGATTCTAGGCATGCACAAGTTTCATAGTTGCAGCATGTGGGCTCAGTAGTTGTGGCCCCTGGGCTTAGCTGCTCTGCAGCATGTGGAATCTTCCCAGATCAGGGATCAAACCCTTGTCTCCTGCATTAGCAGGTGGATTCTTTACCACTGAGTCACCAAAGAAGCCCCCATTCCAGGGTTCTTGACTGGGAGATCTCATGGACAGAGGAGTCGGGCAGGCCACAGTCCATGGGGATGCAAAAGAGTTGGACACAACTTAGCAACTGAACAACAACAACAGTTTTCCAGATGAGGAAATGGAGGCTCAGAGGAGTAAAAATGTGTTCACCTCTGCAGCCCCTTCATGTGTCTCCTTTCCCCATCGGTTTCTCCTGTCCCTAACAGACTGACCAGGTCCAGAGGATGCTGAGATATCACTGGAGTCAACCCCTTCCATTTTCACACCTGGCAAGCCACCTCCGAATTTCACTGTGAGGATTAAATGAGGTCACAGAAAGCAAGCAGCCAGAACAATGGCCCTCAAGCTTGAAACAAGCCTTTAGGTTGCTCTTTGCACTTTAGAGAATGTGTCCCGCATCGCTCACTGGCCCTGTTGGAGACCGTTATCTTAGTTGCCATCTTTCCTATCTGCTTGTGTCCCATCATGACTTGAGGCTAAACCACTGCTCCCTTGCCCACAGTAAGCCAACAGAAACCACTAGCCACAGGGCTTGAAATTCAAGACCAAGCAGGTGTCTAGGCCTCTCCTCTTCACCATATTAATGCCTCCCTGGAGAATCCCAGGGACGGGGGAGTCTGGCGGGCTGCCGTCTCTGGGGTCGCACAGAGTCGGACATGACTGAAGTGACTTAGCAGCAGCAGCAGAGAATAGTTTGAACCACTACCCCTCTGGTTGTGCTGAGAAACCTAATGGACTGGAAGGAAGGGCCTGGATCAAGAAGCTGTGTTTTTCCTCCAAATTCCCACGGACTGGTATACAGTAGGCACACATTAAATGCTTATTGAACAAATGGATAGGTGACTGTTGCCTGAGGAGAAGGCAATGGCACCCCACTCCAGTACTCCTGCCTGGAAAATCCCATGGATGGAGGAGCCTGGTGCGCTGCAGTTCATGGGGTGGCTGAGAGTTGGACACGACTCAGTGACTTCACTTTCACTTTTAATTTTCATGCTTTGGAGAAGGAAATGGCAACCCACTCCAATGTTCTTGCCTGGAGAATCCTGGGGACGGCAGAGCCTGGTGGGCTGCCATCTATGGGGTCGCACAGAGTCGCACACGACTGAAGCGACTTAGCAGCAGCAGCAGACTATTGCCTGATTTCTGATAGCAGCTTGTTAATATCTAAGATCAAAGTGATGCACATGCAGTTTAGAAAGTCAAAGGATTTTGTGAAGTGGCCACAAAATACAGTAGTCCTCTGTTTTCTCCTTCGTTTCCCCTCCCAGAATCAACCACCTCACCTCCTTAAGCTGATTATTTTGGTATTTAACTTCTGTATCTCCTTGTTACTAATGCTGGACATATCCATCCTAGGCATTCTCTATTAAATTCCTCCTGTAGAAGCCATTCTGTACTCCCCCAAAATAGATCTTTAGTAATTTTGATTAGGTCAGTATTCAGTGTTTACATCTTTATGGCTGGAGAAACACTGGAGCTGTAAATAATTGCAGCTGAGTCATGTTGTAAACTGTGGTTGCCTTTTCTTTCCTGGACAATGTTTCCCCCAGAAGTTAATAATTACCTTGTGTTTTCCCCTCATTTTGTTTTCTTGGTTTTCTATGTACTCTTGTAAATTTGACCTCAAAGACTTCAATGAGTGTCTCAATTCCCCATAAGACATTGAGATGCACCAGGTATTCCATCCGTTCCATCACCCTGAGAAGCTTCCTGCCTGAGGGCCTCTGACCTCCACTCTGAACCGGTTGCCCTGCAGCCTGGTTCCCCTCCTCACCACCATCCTGGAGATCCCCTGTATCTCTCTGTATTTGGCTTTCCCATTTCTTGTTTCTCTTGTCTTGTTTCTCTGCTTCCTCCCCAATTTGGGTAAAATGCATCTTGCAGTAACTTACCAAGCATGATTCAAAACACTTCTATTCTTGTACTTCTGTTGATGCTTTGGCTGGTATAACTACGTTTTTCATGCCCAGAATTTAGTCCCTTACATATCCAGAACTGAAAAGGCCTCTTAAGTACTTAGCTCTTAACGGTATTTCTAACAGCCCCTCCATTCCTGGACGTCCATTTCTAGAAATTCTTTGTGCTGCTAATTCATTATTTTCAAGTTCTTCATTGTCAGGTTTTAAAATTCAGGGTTTTTTTTTTTTCTTTTTCAGTTTACTTCCCACCTTCTAAAATTTGGTTGTTTCTTCTCCAGTATTTCTCCATTTTGGAGGGTTTAATTCTAGCTTGGAGATCATTTTTCTGTAAGATTTTGAAGGTACTGTTTATTGCTCTCTAGCTCCCAATGTTGTCTTTAAGAAGTCTGAAGCCACTCTGACTACTGATTTTTTGATCTGACCTTTTTCTCCAGCTAATTCATCACTATATACTTGGTTTATGACATTGTGTACAAGTTTGAGGTGTACAGCATAATTTGATACGTGTGTGTTATGATTATCAGTAAGGCTAGTTAAACATATCCATCAACTTATTAGTCATCAGTTTGTGTGTGTGTGGTATGAACTTTTAAGATCTACTGTCTTCGTGACTTGCAAGCACACGGTACAGTATTGTTAACTGTAGTCGCCATGCTGACCATTACATCTTCAGACTCTGTTTTATAACTGGAAGTTTGTACCGCTGAACACCTTCACCCATTTCCTCCAGCTCCTATGCCCCGCCTTTGGCAACCACCAGTCTACTGTTTCTATGAGTTCTTTCTTTTTTTAATTTTAGCTTCCACATATAAGTTATATGCAGCATTTTTATTTTGTTTATTTCACTTAGCATAATGCCCTCAGGGTTCAATGATATTGTTGCAAATGATAGGATTGTCTTTTGTGTGTGTGTGCTTGTGGTTTTCTTATTTCGGCGAGGTCTTAGTTTCCTGACCAGGGATTGAACCTGGTCCCATAGCAGTGAAAGCACTGAGCCCTAACTGCTGGACTGCCAAAGAATGCCCTGTACCACATTTTCTTTATCCATTCCTCTACCAGTGAACACAGGTTTTTCTCATGTCTTGGCTATTGTGAATAATTCTTTGGTGACAAGTTGGTGCAGATATTTCTTTGAGATGATGATTTCATCTTCTTTGGATATATACCCAAGAGTGGGATGGCTGGATCATCTGGTAGTTCTATTTTTAACTTCTTGAGGAAGCTCCATACTTTTTCCATAATAGCTGTCCAAATTTACATTCCCACCAACACTGCCTCAGAGTTTCCTTTTCTCCGTATCCTGGCCAGCACTTGTTAACTCTTGACTTTTTGATGATAACTATTTTACAGGTGTGAAGTAACATCTCATCGTGGCTTTGATTTTCATTTCTCTGACTGCCTTTTCATGTACCTGTGGGTCATCTGTGTGTCTTCTTCAGTGATCTGAGTTTTTAACATCTCTGGAAGCTCATAGGATCCTTGGTGTTTTGAAAGCCCATGACAGTGGGCTGTGGCGTGGGCCATACTGCTGAGTGGTTAGTGGGCTTTTTCAATTCTGGAAACTTAGATCCTCAAATTCTAAGAGTTGAAATATTTAAATATATTTAATATATATTAATACATTAATATATTAATACATTAAAATATTGTATATAATATTAAATATTATATAACAAATAAATATTTTAATTCTCAGAATTTCAGGATTATATATATATATTATACACACACACATAAATAAATATACACACACATACATATTTTGTGGATGTGGCAGTCAGCCTCCAAGATGGTCCCAATGATCCTCACCTCCTGATAATCATACCCTTGTACAGTTCTCATTGTTGGACCAGGGTCTGTCTCTGTGACCAATAGCATACAGTGAAGTGATAGTAACTCCCTGCTGAGATTGGGGTATAAAAGGCGCTATGACTTCCATTTGGCCATGTTCTTTCTTTCTCCTGGATTACTTGCTTTGAGGGAAGCCAGCTACTACGTGCAGAAGCCTTATGACGAGGCCTCCTGCCAACAGCCAGTTAGCAACTGAGGCTTCTGCCAGTAGCCATGTGAGTCACTCTGGAGAAACTCCTCTAAGCCCCAGTCCAGCCTCCAATGAGACAGCAACCCTTGCTGGCACCTTGGTTGAAGCCTCTTGGAGGGCCCTGAGCCAGAACTATACCATTAAACTGCTCCCAGATCCTGTCCTTCAGAAACAAGGTAAGAGAATAAATGTTTGTTATAAGTTTTCTGTGTGGTTGGGGTGATTAAAAAAATAGTTTATATATATATTTATTGATTGCACCAGGTCTTCATTATTGCATGGGTGTTTCTCTAGTTTTATAGAGTGGGGGCTACTCTCTTGTGGTGCATGGGCTTCTTATGGCAGTAGCTTATCTTGTTGCAGAGTACAGGCTCAATAGTTGTGGTGCACAGGTTTTGTTGCTCTGTGGCAGTGGGGTCTTTCTGAACCAGGGATCGAACCCATGTCTCCTGGACATGGCTCTACCACTGAGCCACCAGGGAAGCCCTGGGGTGACTTTTCGCTTATGCAGCGATAGATAAATTATATAATGGATGCTTTCCTCCCCTCCATTTTTTCTGTTCTTGCATTCAAGGATTCCTATTGGACAGTAGACTTCCTATGTGGGTGGGTGGGTTAGTCGCTTAGTCGTGTCCGACTCTTTGTGACCCCATGGACTGTAGCCTACCAGGCTCCTCTGTCCAAGGGATTTTCCAGGCAAGAGTACTGGAGTGGGTTGCCATTTCCTTCTCCAAGACTTTCTACAGCAGTCTTTAAATTTTCATTTATTTCCTATTTTTCTTTGTCTTTTTCCTTTCTGTTTTGGGTGATTTTCTTAACTTTATTTTCTAAACTTTCTATGGAGTTTAACTTTTGCTCTTTCATTAAAACAATTTCTTTTTTTTATTCTGTAAGTTTTCATTCTCTCTCTCTCTTTTTTAATGTGGGACCCAGTTCTGGAGTCCTTTAGTCCAGAGACCTTTAGTTTTACCTTCTCTAGAGGAGAAATCTCCAGTCTGTTTCCAGGTTGGGATCTTGGCAGTTTTTGCTACAGGAAATAGGGAGACAGATCTGGGGAACTTACAGCTTCTTAAGCTGAATTTCAGTCATTCCCACTGCCTTCACTTTTGTTTCTAGAGGCATCTTCCTTCCTGATTAGGTGCTGGTATTCCATGTTCTTCTTCTTTATCCACTGTTGTGTTTGGTTTTCTCATCTACATTCAGCTTCTACAGTCGTGTGTGTGTGTGTGTGTGTGTGTGTGTGTGTGTGTTTCCCTCTGCCTATTCTCTCCACTCTGATGGATGTAAAACCTAAAACAACAACAAAAACAAAGACACTTTCTGTATATTTAACCAACCCTTCATGCCCTTCCTGTCCCCATCTCTCTCTGGGACTTCTGTGACTCATTGAACCTCTTCCTCATCAACACCGATAAGAGGACATTGGCTTTCTCACTGTCGCTGTGGTTCTGAGGTCACAGCAAATGAATAACTGCAGTGGGAGCACTCACAAGTCATTTCTGAATAATCAGTCCATCCATACGAAGCACACCTGCTGGTTCACGCCTGAAGACACGTCAGTGGCCTTGACCTACAGACTTTGACTTTGGAGCCGTGTCAAAATTTAAGAGGAGGAATTTACATACACGCACCTTGGAGGTCCGAGTATGTGTATATAAAACAATGCCAGTGGGTTTATATGCATATATATGTACATACACACATCTCAAAAATGAGCTTTCTTGCCAAACAAAACCCACCTTTGGACTGTGGGTGAAATGAGAAGCGTGAAAAATGTTTAGCCTAAAGTGTATTTAAATATTCATGACATCTTCAAAGCAAAGCTGTTGGGAAGACTAAGCCACCCAGAACACAGCTGGGATAGTGCAATGAGGTGTCTTGAAAAATCAGAGTCCTGTGCAGGGCTAAGAAGAATATTCAGAGGTGACCTAGCCTGGTCCCCTACTGTCTGCTGTAATAAAAACTATTTTGGATATGTCATGTTCATTATTAGGAAGATAAGATTAATATTTATAACATATAATACTATTTTGCCAGTTTGAAGAAAATTATATTTTGGGTTATACAACTTATTTGGGATAGCAAATTCCATTTGTTGACTCCCTGTCTTTCCCCATGTGGTATGGTCTTAAAGATGGCAGTTATGTGGCACACTCACCAGTATTCTCCTTTATACCCTTGACAGACATTACTAATCAATCATGGCCCTCATTCTCTCTCAGTCTTCATGTGACGTTTCATGATCCTTTTCCATGCAGTGGCCACCAGCAGCGGTTTAGGGGTGGGGTGGAGTGGGGCGGCAGGCACATCCACCAGATGAAACATAAAGCCTTTTCTGGTTGAGTCTTTTTGTCACTAATCTCAGTTGAACATGCTCCTGTTCACGTTACTTTATCCAGAACTGATCTAGGCATGGTCCATACTGAACACAGTAGGATAGAATCTTGGCTTTTTGTGGCCTAAAATCACTTTAGCAATTTTGTTTTTGGTATCTCATCTCCCATGATTGCTCTGGATTTTGATTTAAATTCCAAGGGTTTAAGTGTTTATGCAGTCGACTTCTTGAACTGAATAGTATGCTTTATCCTGTTACACATCTTTTTTTCTTTTTGGCTGTGCTGCACAGCATGTGGGATCCTAGTTCCCAAGGAATCATGCAGGCAGGGGATCAAACCTGTGCCCCTTGCATTAGAAGTATGGAGTCCCAACCACTGAACCACTAGGGAAGTCCACATCATCATATTCTTATTCTGAACTAGGGGTCAGCAAACCATGGCCCACAGATCAAATTCAGCCTGTGACCTGCTTTGGTGAATTGTCTTATTGGAACACAGCCACACCCATAAATTTGCACATTGTCCATGATTGCTTTCACACTAAAAGGGCAGAGCTGCGTAGTTACGAAAAAGACTGTCTGGCCCACAAAGGTCAAAAATACTTGGCAAAAACACTCATTGGTACTCTGCTGCTGCTGCTGCTAAGTCACTTCAGTCATGTCCGACTCTGTGCGACCCCAGAGATGGCAGCCCACCAGGCTCCCCCATCCCTGGGATTCTCCAGGCAAGAACACCGGAGTGGGTTGCCATTTCCTTCTCCAATGCATGAAAGTGAAGAGTGAAAGTGAAGTCACTCAGTCGTGTCTGACTCCCAGCGACCCCGTGGACTGCAGCCTACCAGGCTCCTGCGTCCATGGGATTTTTCCAGGCAAGAGTACTGGAGTGGGGTACCATAGCCTTCTCCAGGCACTCTCTGCAGTTGTAGGCTAAAATTAGCAGTGGACATGGAGCTGACTCCTTCCGGGTGGTGGCTGGGCCCTGGAGGTGCTGGCTCCTGTCAATTACTCTTAAGATGGTTTGTACCTCAATTTTTCCATCTTTGAAATGGGGAAGAAAATACCCGTTTTTATATCTTCCAATCTTTTGTGTAAACGAGATTTCAAGTAAAAGAACCAGCCTTGAACAGACTGCAAAGTGGAAGCCTGTAAGATTCAACCCACAGGTGTTCTCTTTGGCTTACACAATGAATGGCAAATTGAATTAACTAGACTTTTTTTTTTAATTGAGAGATTTTTGAACATCTGAATAACTAGCTAACTTAATAAGACTGAGTTTGTTGTCTTACATGGACACAATGTCTGGCGTCGAGCGGAGGCATCTCTCTTTAGATAGCACACACTTTCCTGGTACCAGTTCCACCATGCCAGTTATCTCCCCAACTTGGAAGCCGTGTCAGTTACTATTTAAATGCCCCGTTTCAGTTATTTACTTTGCCCTGGTGGCTCAATGGTAAAGAATCTGCCTAACAATGCAGGAGACATGGGTTGGATCTCTGGGTTGGGAAGATCCCTTGGAGAAGGAAATGGCAACCCACTACAGTATTCTTGCCTGGGAAAACTCATGGACAGAGGAGCCTGATGGGCTGTAGTCCATAGAGTTGAAAGAGCCAGATATGACTTAGCAACTAAATAACAACAACTGACCTTGTAGACAGCTGAATCTGCAACTTCCGCATCTAAGCAGGAGAGATTTTCAACTGGGTCTAAGGAAGAATATAATGTATAAGATCAAGTACACTTTACAACCATTTGAACTGAATTGATAGAAAAACTTCCTAATTCTTTTCATTATAATGACACTTATCTTTCAATGGGGACAGGACATTTAAAGTAACAATACATGAAAGAGGGACTTCCTGGTGGTCCAGTGGTTAAGACACTTTCCTTCCAATGCAGGGGGCATGGGTTCAGTCCTTGGTTGAGGAATTAAGATCCCACATGCCATGCCAGTGCAGCCAAAAAATAAATAAAAATAAAAAAAACAGATAGTGCAACAGAAATTGAGATAAAAGCATAAATCAATGAATCAGAAAGCAGAAAAATAAAATATTAAGAAACACATGAAAGAAAAGTTGTTTTTGGTACACACACACATAATTGTATATTGTGATGTTCATTTACACATCGAGGGCAAAATGTTACCTCTGAAAAGTTATAGGGGAACTCATAATAATAATTATGTTCAAATCCCAGCTAGGCTCATGGAGTTGCCAACTGGTACCTTGGACAGCAGCACCCCCCACCCCCCCCAAACCTGCCCGCCACCAATTCTTTGGTGTGTTCTTTGGTGTGAACTCTTATTTTTTAATGGTTGTAACTCCTATAAAAGTGAAAGTGAAAGTGAAGTCGTTCAGTATCCAACTCTTATCAGGCTCCTCCGTCCATGGGATTTTCCAGGCAAGAGTGCTGGATTGGATTGCCATTTCCTTCTCCAGGGGATCTTCCTGACCCAGGAATCAAACCCGGGTCTCCTGATCTTCCTGACCCAGGAATCGAACCTGGGTCTCCCGCATTGCGGGCAGATGCTTTACCGTCTGAGCCACCAGGGAAGCCCAACTCCTATAAAGGAGAATGGCAAATAAGAGAAAGGGTAGCTACCTGAATATCTAGTCTTCACAACATTTTAATTATTTCCTTTTTGTACTTTTAGGGTGTTTATCTAACTGCTATTTTAAGGCCTAATTGGTGGCAGGCATTTATTTCTTCTTCCTGAAAGCTACAAAGCATTTGCTTTTTCCTTTCTTCACTGCTCTTTCAACAGTGTCTGATACACAGTGAACAGTCAGTAATGCTCATAGAGTGAAAACTTGCCCCTCCTCCAGTGACACTTATGTTTGCTCACCTCAGTGGCAAAAAGCAAGGTGCTAATGGGGAAGGGTTAGAAAATTTGATCTTTTCTGGAAAGTATGTTTTGTTTGGGCTTTCTGTAATAGGCTACATCCCCTTGACAACTTTGTTCACAAGGGGAGTAAGTAAAATAAGAGAATCAGATCTAGCACCCTCCCTGAGCCCCAGTATACACATACTCATGCATACACAATGCATTTCAAAGTGAATTTTCCACAAAACACACTGCACATTGCTATCAGCACTGAAGTCATTCCGAGTCTAGATCCTTGTTCATACTCCATATTTCACAGCCCATTCTTGGCAGCAAACTGGACAGCACTTAGCTCTTTTGCAGCCAAGAAGAAATTTCCTTCCTCATTATGCTATTCCATATTAATATCATTTCTCCTTCAGGCTGTTAGCACTCCTCTCTGTACTCCTCACCCGGCAGGTCATCATGCACATCTCTTGTTCTGTTATTTAAATCTTGTGTTTAACCTTTCCTGTGTTGGTTTCTTCATCTCTGCCTGGTTATATGCAAACTGGGTATAAGGAAAGGTAGAGATTAGCACAGTTCCCTGTACCAAGACAAAGACAAGCCACGTGTGTGATTTCAAGTTTTCTAGTAGCCACATAAAGAGGAACAGATGAAATTAACATATTTCATTTAACCTATTACATCTCTCTCTCTGTCTCTTGTTTTTTTGCCTCACTGTGTGGGATCTTGGTTCGCCGACCAGGGATCAAACCTGAGCCTCTTGCAGTAAGAGCACAGAATCCTAACCACTGGACTGCCAGGGAAGTCCCAAACCCAATGTATCTAACATATCACTTCAGTATATAAAAATTATGTGTTGACTGATTAAAAATCTCTGTATTCCTGCCACACCAGCCTTTTTCCCCTGATTTTGGTGTCAGCATTAAGGACTGACTTGTGTGGTTGCACAGGTTGAACACTGCATTACTCTAGGGGGCAACACTCACCCAGGCTTCCATAGCCGGCAGTGTACCTGGCGCCCCTTAAGTTGTGCAGTGCCCAACCTGCACAGCGCCTCATGTGAGGGCTGTCAGCCTCTTACTTCTTGATTATTGCTATGCTCATCCCTTTGGAGAAAGAATAAAGGATTGTTAGAGCAGGCATATTCACTTGGGCTCAGCTACAATATTCTGTCTTCTAAGGGGCACTAAACATTTCAAGCACCTGACACTGTTTCCCTGCAAGACAGCATCATGAGTAATGGGCAGAGGACCACACCTCCAGGGCCCTGCAATCACTCTGAAGGAGTCAGCTTTACTCCCACTGCTAATTTTAGTTTGCAATCTGCAGAGGGTACTGCTGAGTCTATTTTTTGCCAAGCACCCTTAATAGATGTGGCCTGGAAGTGGCTCATCCAGGCTGGGTCTGGAAGCTGGGAAAAGAGCACCATCTATGGCTCAGGGCTGCCTCCCTGGGGCTAGGCTTCCCTGCTCTCTCTTGTCCAGACCCCTCTTGCTCTACTGGGCTTCCTCACCTCAGTCACCCACAAGGTGGCTCACTGGCTGCAAGACTTAGTGAACTCTGGATTCCTAAGGTCAGTCTCTCAGTCATAGTTGATTGAGTTGATTTGTTCCTCTGTGGTAGCAACAAGCCATGCAAGTAGAATGGAACTGGCCTGATGGATAGCGTCTAGGGAAAAAAAAAGACTTTCAATGCAGTTTCCAGGGAGGTACTGATGGAATTAATTGAGTACAGAATTGGAAACCAACTCAGAAGTCAAGCACTCCAAGGACTAATATGGTGGTCCAGTGGTTAAGACTCTGTGCTCCCAATGCAAGGGCCTGGGTTCCATCCCTGGTCAGGGAACTAGATGCCACACGTTGCAACTAAAAGATCTTGTATGCCACAGCTAAAGATCCTGTGTGTCACAAAAATAAATATTAAAGAAAAGAAAGGAAATTAAGCACTTCAGCCATTTCTTGTTACACAACATGTATAGGAGAATGGAGAGGTTGTGGACTCATTCAGGGTTACACAGTGGCCTAATGGTAGAGGGTTAGATTCTTTGTGGAAGAGACCTTGTTTTATTTACCTCTCCAGTGCATTGTGTCTGGTACACAGCATTCAGTAGATGTTTGTGGAATGAACTGATGCATTTTTATAATAGCCGGATTACCTACAGGCCAAAAATATATACATATCCACTCTGTATATGGAATGCGTGTGTATTGATTTTGCAAACTCAGCATCCATTACCCTTCCTGCTTGTGGTGCATCCTTCCCCAGTGCTGCTGGGAGCCATGTGATCCAAGCATGGCCAATCAGATTATTCCATTTCCCTAACCACAGTGATTTGTTTGTTCAACAATCAACAAGTGGTTCAAGCCTGACCAATCACAGCTTATGCAGACACAGTTCTGAGGCTTTGTTTTGGTCATGCTCTTACCAGCAGCAGGGAGAGAGCCTGAGAATGAAGCCAACACAGAAGGAAGCAGAACTAAGAGCTGGAGAAAGCACTGCTGAGTTTTGGTGATGGCTTTTGACCACCAATATCCCTGTGTTTCAGAGAATGCAATGGCACCCCACTCCAGTACTCTTATCTGGAAAATCCCATGGACAGAGGAGCCTGGTGGGCTGCCATCTGTGGGGTCACACAGAGTTGGACACGACTGAGTGATTTCAGTTTCACTTTTCACTTTCATGCATTGGAGAAGGAAATGGCAACCTACTCCAGTGTTCTTGCCTGGAGAATCCCAGGGACGGGGGAGCCTGGTGGGCTGCCGTCTCTGGGGTCGCACAGAGTCGGACACGGCTGCAGCGACTTAGCAGCAGCAGCAGCATCCCTGTGTTTACAAAGTCAAGGTCTGTCCCTGGATTTTTCAATTATATGAACTGGATAATCCCTTTTTAAAAAAAAATCAAGTTTTTGTTATTTGCATCTGAAACCAAACGATGGGTAAACTAGTTTAAAACACCAATGAAACAATCTACAGATTAGTACCTCCAACAGCTCCTATTGTTTGCATTTTCACCTTCCCCCTAAGCCCAGCCTTAGGGGGTAAATTTATTTATTCTTATTGCCAATGATTGCTTTAGGCATGAGTAGGTGATGCAAATGTGGTGAAGAGAGGGAGATTTCTTGCCTGAATTCTGGGATAGATTTTCCTCTTGGGTTGTTGCTGTTTTAGTTGTTAGGTCGCGTCCGACTCTTTTGTGACCCCATGGACTGTAGCCTGCCAGGCTGCTCTGTCCATGGTATTTCCCAAGCAGAATGCTGAAGTGGGTTGCCATTTCCTTCTCCAGGGGATCTTCCTGAGCCAGGGATTGAACTAACATCTCCTGCCCTTTCCTGACTTTGTACATGGCAATGTGAGGATGTGATGACTGGATCTGCAGCAATCAGCTTGAGGCCATGAGGAGATAAGTCAGAGGATGGGAACCAGAGTGTTAAGGGCGGCAAAGCAGGGAAATGGAAAAAGCCTGTGTCCTCAGTGGTATCACTAAAGTACTGGCAGACAAAAGCAACTTGATTGGAATAATGGGTGTTTTTAAAAAATTAATTAATTATTTTTGACCATGTCTTGTGGCTTGCAGAGGTTTAGTTCCTCAACCAGGGATCAAACCTGAGGCCACAGCAGTGAAAGCTCCAAGTCCCAACCACTGGACCACCAGGGAAGTCCCAGAATAACTGTTTTTTAAAATATATATTTTAAATAGAAAAGATAAGTGAAAATTTTGAATGGAATCTCACAGGAAGACCATTATGTAAAATAATTATATGAGAAGTCGCCCTAGAAGAAGTGAGGAGGGAGTACTGAAGCCTTGATCACTTGGACCCCGATATTTTCCATTATGACAGGCCCCATGTATCCTCTGGAATCCTGAGCCTCTTGTTTGAAGACTGGCCTATAGTCTAACTGTTAAACTAGAACAACATTTCTCAACCTTGGTCCTGTTGATACAGTTCTTTGTTGTGGGGGCTGTCCTGTCCATCTAGGATGTTTAACAGCATCCCAGGACTCCACCCACCAGATGCCAGTAACACCCTGTTCCCGATCATGACAGCTAACAATGTTTCTGGACATTGTCAGAGGTTCCTTAAGTGGAAAGTATTGTCCCTAGGTGAGAAATACTAAAGTAGAATTATTCACTTCTCAATTATTTTAGAACAATAAGTTTGCTGTTTTGTGAGACAGTTGAGGCATTATTATAAACATATGAACTACAGGAAAATGACACAAGAGATGAGGATGCGGAGAAATTGGAGCCCCTGTGCACTTCTGCTGGGAAAGTAAAATGGTGTGGTGGAAAACAACTTGGTGTCTCTTTAAAAAGTTGAGTATAGTATTATCATTTGATCCAGCAATGCTGTTACTAGATGTATATCCCAAAGAATTGAAAGCAGGGACTCAGCAGATATTTGTACACTAATGCTCACAATAACTAAAAGATGGGAGCAACTCAAGTGTTCACTGGAAGATGAATGGATAAGTAAAATGTGGTCTCTACATACAAGGAATGTTATTCAGCTATAAAAAGAATGAAATTCTGGTACATGCTACAATATGGGTGAACTTTTACAACATTATGCTAAGTAAGTGAAGTAAGCTAGACACAGAAGGACAAATGTTATGTGATTCCACTTATATGAAATACCTAGAATATGAAAATTCATAGAGACAGAAAATAGAGTAGAGGTGACCAGGGGCTAGGAGAGGGGAGAGTAAAGAGTTACTGCTTAATGTGTACAGAGTTTCCATTGGGGTGATGAAAATTTTAGAACTTGATACCAGTGATTATTGTATAACATTGTAAATGTAACTAATGCCTTTGAGTTGTGGCTTAAACATGGTCAAAGTAGCAAATTTTACTTTATGAACACATTTTTTACTGAAGTAAAAAAGTAAACAATAAACCCCAAATAAAAACCCAGATTCCGTCCCTGGGTCGGGAAGATCTTCTGGAGAAAGAAATGGCAACCCATTCCAGTACTCTTGCTGGAAAATCCCATGGATGGAGAAGTGTGGTAGGCTACAGTCCATGGGGTTGAAAAGAGTCGGACACGACTTCACTTTCACTTTCAAGTTAAAGTTGTGGACTTTTGCCAAGTCCTGTAGTGCTTGGTGCAATGCCTGACCGAGATGCTGTGGCCTATGATGGAACACCTGAAGGGAAGGAGTAGATGCGATCTGGGGACTCTGTTCTGACCCCACTAGCGTTAGTGGCTGTGGAGTTCTAAGACATCCCTGTTAGAGGTGCTGGTTCTATCACATACTCACCATGTAAGCTAAGGTCTTCACACAAGTCACCTCACCTAACTCAGAACAACCCCAGGTGGGTCTTCCCAGGTAGCTCAGTGGTAAAGAATCCACCTGCCAGTGCAGGAGACAAAGGTCACTCCCTGATCCCGGAAGATCCCACATGCCGTGGAGCAAATAATCCCATGCACCACAGCTATTGAGCCTGTGCTCTGGAGCCCAGGCTGCAGCTGCTGAAGCCCGCCAGCCCTGGAACCTGGGCTCCGCAACAAAAGAAGCCACCACAACAAAAAGCCTGAGTATGAAGACCCAGAACAGCCAAAAATATATAAAATGAAATTATAAAGAAAACAGAAACTCTTCCCTGAAAGCTATTGGGAAGTTTGTCTTTAAAAAACATAAACAACCCCAGGAAACAACCTGGGTGCTCCTATTGACCCTTATATTAAAAAAAAAAAAATTTTTTTTTTTTGTTTCTGATAATTTATTAAGTTTTGAAGTTTTTTTCTTTATTTTAATTTACAATACTGTATTGGTTTTGCCATACATTGACATGAATCCACCATGGGTGTACATGCGTTCCCAAACATGAACCCCCCACCCACCTCCCTCCCCATAACGTCTCTCTGGGTCATCACCGTGCAGCAGCCCCAAGCATGCTGTATCCTGCGTCAGACATAGACTGGCGATTCGATTCTTACATGATAGTATACATGTTACAATAAAGAGACACATGTACCCCAATGTTCATCGCAGCACTGTTTATAATAGCCAGGACATGGAAACAACCTAGATGTCCATCAGCAGATGAATGGATAAGAAAGCTGTGGTACATATATACAATGGAGTATTACTCAGCTGTTAAAAAGAATACATTTGAATCAGTTCTGATGAGATGGATGAAACTGGAGCCGATTATACAGAGTGAAGTAAGCCAGAAAGAAAAACACCAATACAGTATACTAACACATATATATAGAATTTAGAAAGATGGCAATGACGACCCAGTATGCAAGACAGCAAAAAAGACACAGATGTGTATAACGGACTTTTGGACTCAGAGGGAGAGGGAGAGGGTGGGATGATTTGGGAGAATGGCATTGTTTTGGCCACACCACGCGGCTTGTGGGATCTTAGTTCCCCGACCAGGGATCAAACCCTTGCCCCCTGCATTAGAAGCACAGAGTCTTAACCACTGGAGTGCCGGGGAAGTCCCTGTCCCTTATATTTGTGATTGAACTGAGGCTCAGAGAAAGGGGTAGAGCACATATTCAACCCAAATAGTCGGGTTCCATTCAGGCCCCATGCTTTTGACCATTGGACTCTCTTTTGCTGAGCTTTGGGGCCAGAATGCTTACTGTTGGATTACAAAGACTGTTTTGAGTATTTACTTAGTTAAACAGTAATAAGGAAAAGTGAAATCATCAGTGGTTCCCAAGCGGCTCTAGTCATTCTGACTGCACAGTTTTTTTGTTTTTTTTTTTAAGTCTCATTCCACGGAAGATGTGTTTTTCTCTGAACAATGTCAGTTAGGTCAGAGAAGCACTTTTCCCAGGAGGGAGACTGAAGCACACGGGCATTTCCGTGGGGCAGGATGCTCCTGATTTTTGAATTTACAGTTTCCTGCTGGGGGCTTAGATGGCTATATCCAAATTTTCTTTTCTATCTTTCTACCTTTATTGGGGAGTGGATTATGGCACTTGATGATTTAATCTGTGTAATCTCTAGACAAAACGTGGCTCCACTTTGCTGCCAGGAAAATGTTAATTTATTCAGCTTTTGGATCTCGATAGGAAAATGAAATGATCGACAAAGCAGTGTGTGTGTGTGTGTGTGTGTGTGTGTGTGTGCACGTGCACGCGCATACTCTTGTGCTTGCACATGTGTGCTGATATACAAATATCTGCACAAAGAGCAGCAAATATGGCTTAAAAGCAGGGGTTTTAGATGGAAAGGTCTTCAGCCTCCTTTCAAGGCAATCTCCCCTTCCCCAAAATTGTATGCATAACTGTGTGTCTATGGCATGATTATTTTTTTGGAGGGCACACAATACTGTGTTCATCAGAATCTCAAAAGGGTTTTAGGGAACATCAGTCTATAATTTGATGATGCCTGTTACCTGGCACGTCTTTTGCTTTGAAGAGCCACAATCATCTTAGGTATGAGAGGTCCTTGATATTTGAGAAGCATCTTTCTCTAGGTAAGGCGCTGAGCTATGGGAATTGTTATTATTTCGAGCTTGTTAAGCTTGAAGCTTGAGAAACTCCAGCCAGATCGAAATAAACTTTGGCAGGATGAACCTGAGCATGCCTGTCTGCGCCTCCAGCAGGCTATCCTTTCTCCTTCCAGCTCCTTCCCCTCTTTCTGTTCAGCTACTTGAGCTTCTGCCCACCTTCTGTTTTCCAGGCCTGGAACCACCACAAGGAATGGGAAGACCACACAGTTTCACTTGATTTAACATGTCTGACACATAGTAGGAATAATAATAATATAAAAAAGGTAGCTTTAAAAAGCACATCCATCCAGATCTCTAGGAAATGGTAATTCATTCCAGATGTGGAACAAGGAAATTCCCATTCTTTTCCTAGGCAGAACCAGAGACAAGCCCAGGTTTTACACATTTCACGGCAAATGGGGGGCCATCTGAATGTGAGTTTCTTTACTTTAAAAAAAAATAGAGAAGTATAATTAGGTGAGTATTCAGCACATGCCCTGCTCTGTCTCCAATCATTCATGTGCGATATCTCCATCAGTCATCACAGCGGTCGGGAGGTTGGTACTCTAACAACTGTGTTAGAGATGAGGAAATTGAGGTTTGAAGAGGTGAAGCAATTTGCCCATGGTCAAATTGACAGCGAGCATCAAGAGTCAGGCTTTGAAAGCCCTGTTTCCATGATGCTGAGCCATTTATGTGAACCTCACGTTTTCTCATTTGATCAGGAAGGACTTCTTATATGAGAAGGACCACGACCTGAAGGTTAACAAATGATATATTTCATGAATGTGTCTGTCTGTAATTCTCTTGGGATTAAGCGGTCTGTCTCAAACTTTACTGCATGTACAAATCACCCGGAAATCTTATGAATGCAGATTCTGATTCAGCAGGTGGGTGAAGCCTGGAGTGGGGCCCAAGATGCATATTACTAACAAACTTCCAAGTGAGGCTACTGCTACTGATCTATGAACGTTTTGAGTTAGTCAGGGGATAGATACAGTGTTTACAAAGGACTGGCTCATATATGATCCCAATCCTCACCCAGCCCCTGTGAGGTTACCATTATTATTTCTACCTTAGAGATGAGGACACTGAGAGTCTGATTAGAAATGGCTACCATTTTCAAGTGCCAGCTATTTCTGTAAATAAGATGTGGGCATTTATTGTACTATTCTTACAACTTTGTCTTCTATAGAAAAATTTACGAGTCAAATGTTGAAGAAAAGAGAGAGAAAAGAGTGTATACACAGTATCAAATTCTGTGGTGAAGTCAGGTCAAAATAAAAGTCATAAGAGTTCATTGGATTTAGCAACAGGGATTTAGCGTTGAATTCATTGCCCCTACATTCTAGTAGGAAACTTATAAATGAATATATAATTTCTTCTTTTGTTTGGCTGTGCTGTTTCACTTCCTATTCCTATATTCTTGTCTATAGCACTTTTTCACCTCCAAATCCTTTTCCATTTTGTAATTGCATATTCATGTATGGGTCTCCACGTGGAATTTAAGTGACATGAATTCAAGGACCATGTCTTCTCCGGTCACTGTCATATCCCCAGCATCTAGCACATTTCTTGACCCACAGTAAGCAGTGAAGGCAAATTGTTGAGTGAATGGATTAATGAAAAGTTCAGACACTGCACAGAACGTGGCAACTTTGCATCTGGGAAAACCAAGGCTAAAACCACTGAAAGGAGAGATGATTCTTACCTATGTTTAAAGATCTGCGGAACAAATAATTTCACACTAAACATCAGTACTCCCATTGCAGTCTTTTGGCATGAAATGTGCAAACTGTGACTGGAAATTGATTCAAGCTCAGAGGTAGGCAGCTGGGGAGAACACATTTAAAAAATTATTGCTGATGTATGCTGTGACATAGCCCAGCATGGCCCCAGAGGCCAGTGTATGACCAAAACTAATGACATTGGGCTTTTGGCTTAAAAGATAAGAAAGTTCAGCTGTAAGAAGGGACTCAGAACAAATTTCATTCCTACTCATTTGTTTTAGATGTTTGGATTTTGAGTCGATTTGAACTGGTTTTCTAGGTGGAGCCATTTACAAAATCTAATATTTGGCTTTTGTTAAGGTTGTGTGCATCAGTGCAGTTTTACTCTAGCTTCTGGTTCATAGACAGTCTCTATAAGACCACTGTGGTTCTCAGTGATTCTCAGGCAAGATCATCAGTTCTAAGAATCCTCTTGCTAGAAGGTCCTGGAGTATTATTTTGTCCAGTCTCCTGCCTGCAAAGGGTCATTTGATTTGTCCAAGGCAGATTGTTCACTTGTTTTTATTTATTTAGCAAACATTTACTGTTTACTCTCTCAAACACCATGGCTAACAAGAAGACTAAGATATAATATATCCACTCTCAGAGTCACTCCTTGAGGACAAAGGCCACATCACGGCCTTGTTTTCTCTCTACACAGTGCCTGGTCCAGCGGTTGTAGCAGGTATGGTGGCATTTGCCACTTTTTGGTGCCCAGTGTTAGACTCTTCATCCAATCTTTGGAAATTTTCCCATTATCTCAGTCTTAGGGAGAGGTAGGGCCCTCCTGGAGCTTCAGGAGCTTCAAAGATAAAGTAACTGCCTTCCCAGGGTGTTTGCAGCTCAGGTGTGAGCCTGTGATCTAGACTTGACCAATTAGATGCACGTGTATGAGGATTTTACCAGGGAGCCACACGCAGAAGCCAGGGCTGAGGAGTGTGTGTTTTGGAGATGGCACGAGCAGCAGTAGGCTTCTGGAGGCCAGTGGTGGTACCAAAGGCAGCACCATTGCCCAGGACCAGCAGAGGCGGAGGTCTGAGCTGCGCACACCTTGGTTCACTGGCTGCTGTACTCTCATCCTCTCTGAACTCTTCTTGTCAACTGAATTTGGCAGAGGCCTTGTGCCTGCCCATTTGCCAGGCCTGGCTCTCCAACCTTCCAGGTAGTTCTGTGAGCTCCTCAAGCCCCAGAATGCTTCAAGGAGCCAGAGCTGTTTTCTGTTGCTTGCATCTGGGACACCTGATTTGTGTAAACTCTTGGTTTACTAACCCCAGAATAACAGTACCTTTCTTACTTTTCCATAATTTAATTTAGACTCTGGTGTGTTTTTTGTTTTTTTGTTTTTTGGCTGCACCACCCTGGCTTGTGGGATCCTACCTAGTTCCCTGACCAGAAATGAACCAGCTCCCTTGGCAGTGAGAATGCAGAGTCCCAACCACTGGACCACCAGGGAATTCCTTTTAATTTATATTCTGAACTCCCATTATGTTGGGTGGTAGATACTTTTTTAAACTAACATCAAAAATTAATTTTTAATGTTTTAAAAACACAGAAGAGTGAGAAACAGAGAAAAACACCATAGATAATCCCACCATTCTAATTTAACAACTGTTATTTCATGTGTATAAGTTTTTACAAATTTATGAATACACTTAACACAAACAATTCTTTACGCTTCTTTTTTTTTTGTTTGTTTTTTTAGTTTTTTATTTTTTACATTTTAAAATCTTTAATTCTTACATGCATTCCCAAACATGAACCCCCCTCCCACCTCCCTCCCCATAACATCTTTCTGGGTCATCCCCATGCACCAGCCCCAAGCATGCTGCATCCTGCGTCAGACATAGACTGGCGATTCAATTCACATGATAGTATACATGTTAGAATGGCATTCTCCCAAATCATCCCACCCTCTCCCTCTCCCTCTGAGTCCAAAAGTCCGTTATACACATCTGTGTCTCTTTCCCTGTCTTGCATACAGGGTCGTCATTGCCATCTTCCTAAATTCCATATATATGTGTTAGTATACTGTATTGGTGTTTTTCTTTCTGGCTTACTTCACTCTGTATAATTGGCTCCAGTTTCATCCATCTCATCAGAACTGATTCAAATGAATTCTTTTTAACGGCTGAGTAATACTCCATTGTGTATATGTACCACAGCTTTCTTATCCATTCATCTGCTGATGGACATCTAGGTTGTTTCCATGTCCTGGCTATTATAAACAGTGCTGCGATGAACATTGGGGTACATGTGTCTCTTTCAATTCTGGTTTCCTCGGTGTGTATGCCCAGAAGTGGGATTGCTGGGTCATAAGGTAGTTCTATTTGCAATTTTTTAAGGAATCTCCACACTGTTCTCCATAGTGGCTGTACTAGTTTGCATTCCCACCAACAGTGTAGGAGGGTTCCCTTTTTTCCACACCCTCTCCAGCATTTATTGCTTGCAGATTTTTGGATCGCAGCTATTCTGACTGGTGTGAAGTGGTACCTCATTGTGGTTTTGATTTGCATTTCTCTAATAATGAGTGATGTTGAGCATCTTTTCATGTGTTTGTTAGCCATCCGTATGTCTTCTTTGGAGAAATGTCTATTTAGTTCTTTGGCCCATTTTTTGATAGGGTCGTTTATTTTTCTGGAGTTGAGCTGCAGAAGTTGCTTGTATATTTTTGAGATTAGTTGTTTGTCAGTTGCTTCATTAGCTATTATTTTCTCCCATTCAGAAGGCTGTCTTTTCACCTTGCTTATATTTTCCTTTGTTGTGCAGAAGCTTTTAATTTTAATTAGATCCCATTTGTTTATTTTTGCTTTTATTTCCAGCATTCTGGGAGGTGGATCATAGAGGATCCTGCTGTGATTTATGTCTGAGAGTGTTTTGCCTATGTTCTCCTCTAGGAGTTTTATAGTTTCTGATCTTACATTTAGATCTTTAATCCATTTTGAGTTTATTTTTGTGTGCGGTGTTAGAAAGTGATCTAGTTTCATTCTTTTACAAGTGGTTGACCAGTTTTCCCAGCACCACTTGTTAAAGAGATTGTCTTTACTCCATTGTATATTCTTGCCTCCTTTGTCAAAGATAAGGTGTCCATATGTGTGTGGATTTATCTCTGGGCTTTCTATTTTGTTCCATTGATCTATATGTCTGTCTTTGTGCCAGTACCATACTGTCTTGATGACTGTGGCTTTGTAGTAGAGCCTGAAGTCAGGCAAGTTGATTCCTCCAGTTCCATTCTTCTTTCTTAAGATTGCTTTGGCTATTTGAGGTTTTTTGTATTTCCATACAAATCTTGAAATTATTTGTTCTAGTTCTGTGAAAAATGTGGCTGGTAGCTTGATAGGGATTGCATTGAATTTGTAAATTGCTTTGGGTAGTATACTCATTTTCACTATATTGATTCTTCCAATCCATGAACATGGTATATTTCTCCATCTATTAGTGTCCTCTTTGATTTCTTTCATCAGTGTTTTATAGTTTTCTATATATAGGTCTTTAGTTTCTTTAGGTAGATATATTCCTAAGTATTTTATTCTTTTTGTTGCAATGGTGAATGGAATTGTTTCCTTAATTTCTTTTTCTACTTTCTCATTATTCATGTATAGGAATGCAAGGGATTTCTGTGTGTTGATTTTATATCCTGCAACTTTACTATATTCATTGATGAGCTCTAGTAATTTTCTGGTGGAGTCTTTAGGGTTTTCCATGTAGAGGATCATGTCATCTGCAAACAGTGAGAGTTTTACTTCTTCTTTTCCAATTTGGATTCCTTTTATTTCTTTTTCTGCTCTGATTGCTGTGGCCAAAACTTCCAGAACTATGTTGAATAGTAGCGGTGAAAGTGGACACCCTTGTCTTGTTCCTGACTTTAGGGGAAATGCTTTCAATTTTTCACCATTGAGGATAATGTTTGCTGTGGGTTTGTCATAGATAGCTTTTATTATGTTGAGGCATGTTCCTTCTATTCCTGCTTTCTGGAGAGTTTTTATTTCTTTACGCTTCTTAACACATTTTAAACTAATATTATTGGATCGATATTTTCCTTGTGACTTCTGGGCATTCATAATACAATTATGAATTTTATTATAAAATTTTCTTTTAGAAGTTTATATATTATTGAAAAATTAAAACCTATGAGAGTTGAAACACTAGTACTGTGAACACCTGTATAACAACTTTCTGGATTTGCTTTCTCTCTCTCTCCTCAATGTACCTGTATGTTTCCCCCACTGAATTATTTGAAAATAAGTTACAGAAGTTATGGTATTTTAAACTCTTAATAGTTCAGTGTGATTTTCCTAAGTAAAAGGACTTTCTGCTACATAATTGCAATACCATTACGACAGTTAAGAAAATTCACAGTAATTTCATAATATCTAAAATCTAGTACATATTCAAAATTCCCCAATTGTTCCCAAAACATCTCTCATAGCTAGATTCTGGGAGCCTCTTTTTTAAGTTCCTGGAGGCTTAAATATCAGTGTTGGGGGGTGGGGTAAGAGTGAGGCGTGGAGTCCTTTATGGGAGGAAGTCTGGAAGACTGCTTCACCATGCCTGGATCCTATTTCCCCTCTTGGGTCCTCTTGCCAGATTCTGCGGGCTTCTTGGGTGAACTGCTCAGAGCCCAGATTTCCAGCGTTCAGATTCCAGTCTAGTGTTTCTGTTGATAGCGCCCCCTCGTGGGGGTGAGGGACAGGTACACCTCAATGCCCAAGCTCTTTCAGCTTTCCTTCCTATGTTTTCTCATTCTGAAGGCAAGAACTCCCTGATCTGCTTCTTTGTTTTCCTTTGGCATGAGTCCCTTCAACGTTCAGTCTTTTGAAACTTAGAAGCCTTTTTAATGCTTTTCTGGTCGAGCCATGGTCTGACCCCTTCAGCAGAGAACGGCCATGGGATAGGAGGACATACTGGTGGTGTAGGAAAAGAACATCAGTTAATCTTTCTAAATATTATCCCGGCTTATTTGTTCTGTGCCGACATTAGCACATGTATTTAGCTGTTATGCCTCAGGATGGCCATGCTGGTTGTTTAAATATTAAAATACTTATGAACTAGACTGCTAATCTGGTTATCCTAAAAGATAACTTTGGCTGGCGTCTGTTTTCTTCATCTTTCTCACATGTGTATTTTTAGATATTTATGGATGCAATTAATGCAGTGGTAAATTAATGCTATAAAGTGATAAAAAGCCACTGGCCTGAGTCCCCTGTCCCCCAGGAAGTCCAGCCTCTCCCCCAGGACACTTCAGATCTCCAAGAGGCCAATAGATAAATGCCGAGAAGAGCAGGGTGCCTCCAGGAACCTCTAAATCCATTCTAATGGGTGGCGCCAAGACTCGCAGCCTGTTCTGAATATCCTCGTAGAGTAGATGTAAATCGGCTCTCATCACCCTCCTGCTTAAAAGCCTTCGTTGTCTCGGCTCCCCGTTTCACTCTGAATTGCATCCCAGCTGCCTCACAGAGCACGCAGGGCCTTATAAGGCCTGGCGCTTGCCTCGCTCACGACTGTCTCCCCACCTGCTTCCATCAGGCCTGCTGCTACCCGTGTCCTGGCTGAGCTGAACTTGTTTGTTCCTTATGAGTCCTGTGCTCTCTTTGGACTCTGGGTCTTCTCAGAGTTGTCCCCTCTGCTGGAAGCTGCCTTGCTAATTACCACCGACCTTCAGGTCTTAGGTTGAATGTCATTTCTCCTGATCTGGGCTCAAGCTTCCTGTAGCTCTTTGAACTTCTTTTATAGTAGAACTCATCATAACCATTTCCTGTGATTGCTGCTGTCTTCCCATTAGGATTCTGAGCACCAGAAGGCTAGCGTTCATACTTTTCTTGCTCATCATTTCACCCCAAGTGTCTAGCGTTGTATTAAACGTTCATTGGAAGAAGTGATGAAATTTATGCATTCATAAATGCATGTGTGTGTGTCTGTTTACTCACATACACACATGAGAGAGTTGACAGATGGGACTCAGAAAAGGGGGATAATCTGGAATGTGGCTAAAAATGGAGTGTTGTCAGATCAAGTGTCCACATGGAATCACTGCTGTTTGTGGGTAGGAAGAGATAGCCTGAAATCTAGTAGCCTGGTGAAAGGAAATTAGTTGAAGTGATGCAGATTGGGACAGGAGACTGTTTTGCAGATGATTAAAGATGCCTTTTCATGGCATCTTAAGATCTCTTAGAGATAAAAGTTTAGAGAAAAACCGGGGTTGCTTATATCTTTACAGTGTGGAGAAAGCAAGCATGAAGGAAATAGGAAATCTACCCTCCACATCCCTGAGTCCATCAGCAGAGCAAAGCGACTCTTGTCACTTTGGGAGGCAAGGCCCTCCCTGCAGGGGGATTATGTATCTCCATGCTGTTGACTGGCTTTGGCCAATGAAATGTGGGTGGAAGAGCTATGTGTCACTTCAGGGTGAGAGCGATGAGTGTGGTTTGCGGGTCTCCTTTTCCTTTGGCCAAAATGATGGTCAATGTTCCAGATGGAGCTCGCACATCAGACTTGCGCTGTGAGTGAGAGACCAGTCCTCTGGGGTTGTTACTGCAGTACTGCTCTCCTAGTCTGACCCTTATGTGCAGTACCACTGGATCTTTGGATTTTTTTCCCCACGTTATAAATACAGATTTTTTTGTGAAATACTTTAAAAAGTTTGTAATGAATTCAAATCACATATATATATATGTATGTACAGGTATGTGTGTATATGTGTGTGTGTGTGCACAGTTGTGTCTGACCTTGTGACCCTCTGGACTGTAGCCCACCAGGCTCCTCTGTCCATGGAATTTTCCAGGCAAGAATACTGGAGCCAGTTGCCATTTCCTACTCCAGGGGATCTTCGTGACCCAGGGGTCGAACCCAAGTCTCCTGCGTCTCCTGTATTGGCAGGCGGATTCTTTGCCGCTGCACCACCTAGGAAGCCTGTGTATATATATGAAACATTGGGAGGGTGGTTCAAAAAACATGTGTAGGCCAGTGGTTTCCTATCTTGGAGTTAGACACAGATACATTATGATGTACAGGACAGACATGCTCCTTACTTCATGGGGAGTTTCAGGAAATAAACGCTAGATAAAAGAAACAGACATTATTTCTGAGTTATCCTTGCAATAGGTACTACAAAGCCAAAACACAGGGTGCAGTGAGAGCTCTCTGCAGGGAACTGGCCAGGTGAGGGTGGTAGCGGTGGGGTCAGGTGCAGGTGAGAATGGCCAGGCGAAAGGCCCTGACAGGGCAAGTACAGATGCTGGTCTTTGCCTGACTCAAATCTCGGAGCTGAAGGAAGTTTGAGGAGCTTGTAACTGGAGCTCTTAAGAGATAATGAGTGGTTCAAGTGGTGTGGGAGTCCTCATAGGCTTTGAAGAATAGCTTGGGCCTTAGCCTAAGGGTAATAGGGAGCCGTTGAATGATATTTAGCAAGGGAAGGTTGTGGGAATGTGACGTTCATTTAATCATTTTTTATTGGTTTATTCGACACATCTTAGTGTCCACTCTGTGGAAGGTATTGTGCTTACAAGCACAGGAAATGCAAAGCTACGTCCTGCCCTCAAGGAACTCATAGTTTAACTTAATAAAGTAGTTGCCACATGGACACAACTATAAGTTAAAGTAGAAGATGGTGTATGCCGCCGTTTATTCAATCACTTATTTATTCAGTAGACATTTATTAAACACTCACAGGTATGTGCCAGGCACTTGTTGTATATATTGGGTATATAGTGAACAAGACATCATGGATCTTACAGTTTAGGTCACCCCAAAAGGCAAAGTTTCCTTATTTTTGAAGTGACAGAAGTATTCGCAACACAACAAAATTATTGTGATGTTTACATGAGAGAAAGTGCTTAGCATAATGTCTGAAGATAAGTACTCTGTAAAAGACAGCTTGTTATTATCACTGTTATTAACATGAAGGAAGAATTTCTAAGATCAACGTGATTTGAAGTATTGGATGCAGAAGGAGTCAAGCCTGAGGAAAATGAGTGGCTCCATAGGGGCTAGAACAATTCAAGAGTGGCAGAGGTGTGTGTGTGTGTGTGTGTGTGTGTGTGTGTGTGTGTGTGTGTGTGATGGGAGGATCATTATTACACACTTTTGACAAATAGAAAGATCAAGCTTGTGATGGACAGATAACAAGACCCTCTGTGGGCTAGGAGAGGGAAGGAGAATATGAGGTATGGTAAAACTACTGCTGCTGCTGCTGCCGCTGCTAAGTCGCTTCAGTCGTGTCTGACTCTATGCTACCCCATAGATGGCAGCCCACTAGGCTCCTCTGTCCCTGGGATTCTCCAGGCAAGAATACTGGAGTGGGTTGCCATTTCCTTTTCCAGTCCATGAAAGTAAAAAGTGAAAGTGAAGTCACTTAGTCGTGCCTGACTCTTAGTGACCCCATAGACTGCAGCCCACCAGGCTCCTTCGTCCGTGGGAGTTTCCAGGCAAGAGTACTGGAGTGGGTTGTCATTGCCTTCTCCAAAACTGATGCTACAGAGATTTATAGAGAGCATCAGTTCAGTTCAGTTCAGTTGCTCAGTCCTGTCCAACTCTTTGCGACCCCATGGATTGCAGCTCGCAAGACCTCCTTGTCCATTGCTAACTCCCAGAGTTTACTCAAATTCATGTCCATTGAGTTGGTGATGCCATTCAACCATCTCATCCTCTGTCACCACCTTCTCCTCCTGCCTTCAATCTTTCCCAGCATCAGGGTCTTTTTCAGTGAGTCAGTTCTTCGCATCAGGTGGCCAAAGTATTGGAGTTTCAGCATCAGTCCTTCCAATGAATATTCAGGACTGATTTCCTTTAGGATGGACTGGTTGGATCTCCTTGCTGTCCAAGGGACTCTCAAGAGTCTTCTCCAACAGTACAATTCAAAAGCATCAATTCTTTGTCACTCAGCTTTCTTTATAGTCCAACTCTCACATCTCTTCATGACTACTGGAAAAACCATAGCTTTAACTAGACGGACCTTTGTTGGCAAAGTAATGTCTCTGCTTTTTAGTATGTTGTCTAGGTTGGTTATAGCTTTTCTTCCAAGGAGCAAACGTCTTTTAATTTCATGGCTGCAGTCACCATCTGCAGTGATTTTGGAGCCCATAGGAAGAGCATAGGAAGTACAATAGATGACCAGTCATTTCCTGACCAATCCAGGGTGTGCGGTCATTCAGAGTGCATGCCCATTGGCAGGATGGTTATAATCCTTTCCGAACTAATAAAATTAAGAAAAAGAAAGAAAAACATTACCAAGAGGTCTGTTCTTCTCTATCAGAGCTCTGCAACATGGGACTAAGGTCAGTCAGGTAGATGAGTCAGGGTGAGTCAACAGGTACTCTCTGCTTTGGAAGTGGGTGCTTCAAGTGGTGCAGCTGTTTTAGCTGATTTGAAAGGATGGAATTCACTTGACATTGAACAGATCTAAGTGTTTGGTAATAACACGGTGGTAGATGTTATGTAAACATGATGTATTATAAGCCAGATTATAGATATATCATGTGCACACATATGTATATACATAATAATACTAAAAGAAATCAATCCTGAGTATTCATTGGAAGGACTGATGCTGAAACTGAAGCTCTGGTATTTTGGCCACCTGATGGGAAGAGCTGACTCATTAGAATGCTGATGCTGGGAAAGACTGAAGGCAGGAGGAAAAGGGGACGACAAGGATGACATGGTTGAATGGCATCACTGACTCAATGGACATAAGTTTGAGAAAGCTCTGGGAGATGGTGAAGGGCAGGGAAGCCTGGTGTACTATAGTTCATGGGGTTGCAAAGAGACACAACTGAGTGACTGAAAAATAATAACAACCAAAACATATAGAGCAGTGCTGTCCAGGAGGCATATAATGACAACCATATATGTAATTAAAATTTTTCTAGTAACCACATTAGAATGGTAAAAAAAACAACAACTATGTGAAAATAATTCTGTTACCCTCAAACTGAGTTTGCCTCTTGGTAAGTATAGAGTCAAAAGATACAACGAAACCAAAGATTGGGAGAAGGAAGGATTCATCATTTCTTGCAGCAAGTAAGTAGAACACTGGGGATCTTTCCTAAAGCAGTGTCTCTTGGCACAGCAAAACTGGGGATGTTTTAAGCTGAGGGCACATGTATATTCATGAAGGGGCTTGGGTGGTCCACATAGTCCAAGTTTGAGTTGATTGAAGTCACTAAAGGAGTCAGTAAAGGTTGACATCATCATCCCTTAAGTTCCAGCTGATCTGGTGGTTGAGGGCTTTAGGCTAATCTTTACCACTGAAACACAACTAGGAGTCCTTTCAATTGATGTATATTATCTTTGCTGTTATCCCATCTCTTGCCTGATAACAGTTACTTGTTTTTGTGTTCTTTTGTCCCCTTAAGATCATTAAGGGGACTTCTGTAATGGTCCAGTGGCTAAGGCTCCAAGCTCCCAATGCTGGGGGCCCAGGTTTGATCTCTGGTTAGGGAATTAGATCACACGTGCTGCAACTAAAGATCCCGCTTGTCACAATTAAAATCTAGCACAGCCAAATAAATACTATAAATAAGTATATTAAAAAACTTAAAAAAATCACTAATTACTGAGACTTGTTTAAGTATTGTGACCAGGCTTTGATCTTTTTTTTTTTTTTTTTTAATTTAGCCTGAAATTCCATGTGTATTTTACATTGACAGCACATGTCTATTCTGGCTAACCACATTTCGGGTGCTCAGTAGCCATATGCACCTACTGGCTACCAGTATTGGACAGAACAGACTAGAAAACAATGACTTTCAAACATTTTTGAATAGAGTAAGAAACACATACACACACACTATAAAAGTTAAGCAAAGTTTTTATGAAATAATAATCATAATGTGAATTTTGCACCCTGATATTTTCTGTTTAGTTCTATTTAGTTAAAAAAACATGCAGGGCATGACCCCAAAACAATTTAGGACCACCTATTTGTGGATGCCTGAAGTTTGAAAACCACTGATAGGAGAAGCCTGTAGAGTCACATCTTGACTGAGAGGCTGAAGGGATAGGCTCTAGTATTAATGGTGAGGGTAAAAATTACCTTAAAGTTCCCTGGGTCTTTACAGGGCAAACGGCAAGAATGAACTTATCTTGTTTCTTTTTGTGTTTTGCTTGTGCCTTCCTGTCTATGAGGCACTGAGGGCAAATTCTAATGTGTTTTAAGAGCTGCAGGATACATTTTTCTCTCTTTCTCATAATTGAATTCAAATAAGGTAAATGTGTGTGTATTGACAACACCCTGGATACAATATATGTTTTAACTGACATATCTATATGTGTGTTTAGTGGCTCAGTCATGTCTGATTCTTTTCGACCCTTTGAACGATAGCCCAACAGGCTCCTTTGTTCATGGGAGTTTTTAGGCAAGAATACTGGAGTGGGTTGCAATTTCCTTTTCCAGGGGATCTTCCTTGACCCAGGGATCGAATCCATGTCTCCTGTGTCTTGCATTGCTGGCTGATTCTTACCCACTGACCACCAGGGAAGCTGTCTCTCTATGTATATGTATATATACATATATGTGTGCATGCTAAGTTGATGCAGTCATGTCATGATTCTTTGCGACACTGCATTGTGTATCCTGCATTGGCAGGTGGATTCTTTACCACTTTGCTACATAGGAAGCTGCCAAACAGTGCTAAAAAGCCTGTGTAACTGACCAGAAGCAAAAGCTTGATAGAAGTTTTTGGATGGTAGCTGACTCCTTGCCAGTGGGAGCCATATTTGAAAACTATCTGAGGAAAATGGAAAAGATAGATGCTATGGGAACTGATCTGGGGATTCCTGACGTGGCCACACACCCTTCCCCCACACCCTAGGCCCTCTGCAAAGTGTGGAACCCGGGGCTCCCATATTGATTCCAGGTGCTTTTTCTAACCTGGTTGCAGCTGATTGGACTAGAGGTTGACACTTGGCTATAGTTTAGCCAGTCAGAGTCTTCATTTCTTGAGAATCTGCATAAGGAGAAATAGAAGGTATGGTTAAAGGCACGGGCATGCATGGGCCAGAATTGGTATCATGGTGAAACTGCACAACTCAGATTAAGACATGAAGACTTGAACCTGTGGACCAGGATGTGACCCTAGCCAAAACCCCAATTGGCACTTGAACCCAGGTTTTTTTTGTTTGACTCATTGGAAAAGACTCTGATGCTGGGAGGGATTGGGGGCAGGAGGAGAATTGGACGACAGAGGATGAGATGGCTGGATGCCATCAATGACTCGATGGACATGAGTCTGAGTGAACTCCGGGAGTTGGTGATGGACAGGGAGTCCTGGCGTGCTGCAGCTCATGGGGTTGCAAAGAGTCGGACACGACTGAGCGACTGAACTGAACTGAACTGAACTGATGCAGCATGTGGGATCTTAGTTCCCCAAACAAGGACTGTACCTGCGCCCTCTGTAATGGAAACACAGAGTCTTAGCCACCAGACCACCAGGGAAGTCCTTGAACCTACCGTCTTTTTTTAAAAAATTTTATTTATTTTTGGCTGCATTGGGTCTTCATTGCACTCAGGCTTTCTCTAGTTGTGGTGAGCACAGGCTACTCTTCATTGTGACGTGAGGGCTTCTCATTGCTGTGGCTTCTCTTGTTGTAGATCATGGGCTTTAGGTAGATCATAGGCTTCAGTAGTGGCAGCACCAGCACATGGGCTCAGGAGTTGTAAAGCAGGAGCTTAGTTGCTCTGAGGCCTGTGGGACCTTCCTAGACTAGGGTTCAAACCTGTGTCCCCCACATTGGCAGGCAGATTCTTATCCAGTGCACCACCAGGAAAGTGCGGAACCCACAGTCCTCTAATTGAGATCACATATCTGGTCTTAGGACTTAATGAAGCTCAAGTTCTTTGTGTCTTATTGCAGAAAAAATTCAGTGAGAGACCAAGTGATAGGTAAGAAGTAGATTTATTTAGAGAGATACACATTCCATAGACAGAATGCTGTCCATCCCAAAAGGCAAGATTGGCCTTGGAATGACTCCACAGAGTGTGGGCCATCTCAGAATGTGAGATGCCCCAAAATACAGGGTGGTTAGTTTTTATTGGTTGTATAATTTCATAGGCTAACAAGTGGGAGGATTATTCCAACTATTTTGGGAAAGGGGCAGAGACTTCTAGGAATTGGGCACCGTACACTTGGCCTTTTATGGTCAACCTTGAATTGTCATGGAGAAGGAAATGGCAACCCTTTCTATTATTCTTGCCTGGAAAATTTCAAGAACAGAGGAGCCTGGCAGGTTATGATCCATGGGGTGACAAAGTGTCAGATACAATTGAGCACAAGATGGTGGAAGTTGAGTCTTCCACCATCTTGGACCTAACAGGTTCTAACTAGTCTTTGTCATCTCCTCAACGGCTCTGTTGCTACGGACGGTGACTGCAGCCATGAAATTAAAAGATGCTTGCTCCTTGGAAGAACAGCTCTGACCAACCTAGACAGCATACTAAAAAGCAGAGACATTACTTTGCCGACAAAGATTTGTCTAGTTGAAGCTGTGGTTTTTCTAGTAGTCATGTATGGATGTGAGAGTTGGACCATAAAGAAGACTTAGTGCTGAATAATTGATGCTTTCAAACTGTGGTGTTGGAGGAGACTGTTGAGAGAGACCCTTGGACTGCGAGGAGATCAAACCAGTCAGTCCTAAAGGAAATCAGTCTTGAATAGTCATTGGAAGGACTGATGCTAAAGCTGAAGCCCCAATACTTTGGCCACCTGTTGCGAAGAGCCAAATCATTGGAAAAGACCCTGATGCCAGAAGAGACAGAAGGCAGGAGGATAAGGGGATGACTGAGGATGAGATGGTTGGATGGCATTACTGAATCAATAGACATGAGTTTGAGCAAGCTCTGGGAGATGGTGAAGGACAGGAAGCCTAGTATGCTGTGGTCCATGGGGTTGCAAAGAGGCCAACACAACTGAGCGACTGAACAACAACAACAAGGGCTCTGTCATTTTTTAAAAGATTTTGTCCTGCCCACTTCTCTCCTGTTTCAATGCAAGCTACAGCTCAGATAGGCTTAAGTTATGGGGGAACAGAAAGGTGGAATTTGCAGAGAAAGCTAATTTGCAGAGTAATTTAAAGGGTAGAAAGAAACCAAGAAGACAGAGCATGGTGGGCTAACAAATTTCTGGGTCCTGTTTAGGTAGCCCGGTGGTTCTCAATGGGAAATGATTTTTGCATTCCCCTCACGGGGGGATATTTGGCAATGTTTGGGATCATTTTTGATTATTACATTATTAATTATTACTTTAATCATTATTACAGCTGAGCTAGTTGAAAGAGTGTTACGAGCATCTACTGAGGATGTTTCAGGGGAAGTGGGAGCAAGACAATAGTCACCAGTGAGTTCCTGGGATAAGCCACTGAGAGTCCTTGGCTTCAGGCAGAAAAGAGCAGCTAGCTGAAGTAAAGAGGAAGGAAGTTCATTTAGAGAGATACAATTCCATATGGCACTGGTTGTAAAGAGCCTGCCTGCCAATGCAGGAAACATAATGAGACATGGGTTTGATACCTGGGTTGGCAAGGTCCCTGGAGGAGGGCATGGCAACCCACTCCGGAGTTCTTGCCTGGAGAATCTCATGGACAGAGGAGCCTGGTGGGCTACAGTCCATAGTATTGCAAAGAGTCCGACAGGACTGAAGGGATTTAGCCAGCATGCACACCACATGCTTATATTCCATAGGCAGAATTTGGACTCTCTCAGGAGGTGAGAGCGCCCCAGGGGTGTGGGAGTGGTTAGTTTTTATGAGACTTCCCTGGTGACTTAGACAGTAAAGAATTTTCCTCAATGTGAGAGATCCCTGGGTTGGGAAGAACCTCTGAAGAAGGGAATGGCTACCCACTCCAGTATTTTTGCCTGTAGAATTCCAGGACAGAGCAGCCTGGCAGGCTACAGTCCATGGGGTTGAAAAGAGACCAGCATGACTGAGTGACTACGCCCACTACTACTAATTCCATATGCTAATGACTGAAGAATATTCTGTTTTGGAGAAAGGCAGGGATCTCCAGTTATTGTGCCATTGTCCACATTTTGGTGTTTTATGGTTAGCTTTGGAACTGTCATGGTGCCTGTCACGGCTCTGGTGGGTGTGTCATTTAGTATGCTAATGTATTACAATAAACGTATAATATGGCTCAAACTCTACCAGAAGTAAAATCTTCCGCCATCTTGGGTGTAGCTGGTTCTAACCGGTTTCCGAAGCTTCCTGTTTTTCTCAACGGCAGTGTCCCCTCTTCATTCTTTTAACTGTTGTGTCTCAGGGAGAAACCAGGTACACTGTTTAAATATTCTACTATGCACAGAACAGCCCCCACAACAAAAAACAATCCACCTCAAAATGTCAATATTACTTCGTTACTGAGGCACCCTGAGGTAGCTTTATTTTTCTGTATGGGTCCTTAAAATAAATTCCACGTTTAAAAGTTTTGTTTTGTTTGTTTGTTTTTTTTTTACTTCTCTTTTATTTTTTGACTGTGCCGCACTCAGGCGGGATCATAGTTTCCTGACCAGGGATCGAACCCTTGCTCTCTGCGGTGGAACACCAGAGTCTTAACCACTGGACAGCAAAGGAAGTTCCTGAATTCCACGTTTTAAATATATTTTTAAAAGTAATTTATTTGACTGTGCTGGGTCTTTGTTGCAGCTTGAGGAATCTTTTAGTTGCAAAACGTGAACTCTTAGTTGCAGCATGTGGGATCTAGTTCCCTGACCAGAGCTCAAACCCAGGTGCCTGCACTGGGAGCACAGAGTCTTAGCCACTGGACCACCAGGGAAGTCCCTATATTCCACCTTTTAAAAACTATCTTGAGTATATTCTCCCTCCCTCCCTCCCTCCCTCTCTCTGATGATAAATAATCAGAGCTAACATTTATTGAGTACTTACTATGTGCTAGCACCATGTTAAGCACTTTCCAGAGATTATCACATTTAATCTTCAAATCCAACCTTAAGAGGCAAGGATATTATTCACTCATTTTATAGATGGAGAAACTGAGGCTTGTAGACTTGGTTACTTTGCCCAAGCTTGTCTTGAATCCAGTTGAGATCATGAATCCAGAAAATTTGGTTTCCGATCTTAAGCTCTTAAGTAATTATGTATAGAGACTTAGGCCAAAGGAAGCTATAAACAAAAAGCAATTGTAAGAACTTTAAGGGCTCAGTAGCTTTAGGAGGGGAGCGTTTAATTTGTGTGTTTTTTAAAAAATTATTTATTGATAAATTTGTTTCCTGATGGCACTGGGCCTTTGATGCTGCTCTGGGGCTACTCTAGTGGTGATGCACTGTCTTCTGATTGCCATGGCTTCTCTTGTTGCAGAGCATGGGCTCTAGGGCATGCAGGCTTCAGTAGTTGTGGCCCACGGGCTTAGTTGCCCCAAGGCATGTGGGATCTTAGTTCCCTGACCAAGGATAGGACCAGTGTCCCCTGCATTGCAAGGACAGATTCTTAACCACTGGACCACCAGGGATGCCCTTGTTTTTTATTTTTTAATAAAAAAAATTTTTTTTAAGTTTTGGGTGTGGCACAGCTTGTGGGATCTTAGTTGCTCAATCAGGAATTGAACCCAGGCCCTCAACAGTGAAAGCACAGATTCCTAATCGCTAGACTTCCAGTGAATTCCTGGGAGAATTTAATTTAAGAGCAAAAAAACACATGCCTCAAGAGCAACAGGAAATAACATCACTTTAGAATCCAATAATCAAAATAATTACCACTTTCAAGTATTTACTATATTCAGTGCTTCCTGTGCTTTGTGAATATGGGCTTAGGAGACTGACTGTATTATTATCCCTATTTTACAGATGAGGAAACCAAGGTACAGAGTTGTAAAGTAAATGTCACAGAGCTAGTAAATGACCGCTGAGATTTCATCCCAGATGTTTGGCTCAAAATCTGTGCCTTTTCCCAATCATGCTAGGCTATCTCTTAGTACAAGCAAGAAGAATCATTTACAGTGTCAAACGTAAGAGAAGAGGCATGGGGAAGGAGGGAACAATGTGAGCAAAGATTTGAAGGTATGTCAGTGCAGATTCAAACTTAGGGGATCCATAAATGCCACTGTGACTGGGATGTGAGTGAAGGATGCCTTGGATGCTTGACCTAAGCCTGAAGTGGCAAAGTGGAGCTAAAGTGGAGTCTTGTAGTCCACAGTGAAAGTTTGAGGCTTATTCTGTTGGTCCAGGAGAGCCAAAGGTTTTGGGGCAGAGGAATGAAGGTTATGGTTATATATGCTAGAAGGAGTCCCTTGGAGCAGCAGAGAGCATGCAATGGGACAGTGAAGAAGGAAAAGGCAGGGAGAACTGCCTGGTCAGACTTAGGACACACCAGAGGGAATGGCATGGTGAAGCTTTGAGAAGTGTTTCAGAGGTAGAAATGTTTGGCTCAGCATATGTCTAGGTTTAGGAACAAGAAATGAAGAGATCCTAGATGGGGACTGGGTGATTGGTAAATCTGATAAAGGAATATAGCAAATAGGACAAATAAAAAATAGATATTTTTAGGACTTCCCTGGTGGTCCAGTGGTTAAGACTCTGTGCTTCCACTGCAGGGGGCACAGGTTCAACTGCTGGTTGGGGAAGATACTGCATGCTCTGTGTGTGTGTGTGTGTGTGTGAGTCGCTCAGTCATGTCTGACTCTTTGTGTCCTTTGGAATGTAGCCCACCAGACTCCTCTGTTCATGGGATTTTCCATGCAAGAATACTGAGTTGCCATTTCCTTCTCCAGGGGATCTTCCCCACCCAGTGGTCGAACCCAGGTCTACCGAATCTCAGGCAGACTCTTTACTGTATGAGCCACCTGAGGTGAGGTAAAAAAAAAAATAAGGAAAAAAAATTTATTTTTTAAAAAAGTAAAAGCAATGCAATATGACTTTTGAACATGTAGTTGGTATAAGTCTTCAATCCCAGGCCCCAGAAGTATAACCCACTTTTACCTATGATTTAAAAATGTGTGTATTTTAATCTTGGCTTATACTGTTATACAACTTTTTCCCCACAATATGTTCTGTGCATCTTTTCAAACCAGTTGATGTATATTTACAGTGGTATTATTAATGGCTACATAGTATTCCACTGTAGAGGTGTGCATAATAGCCAACTGAGTATTGATGGAAATGTGAGTTGTTTTCAGGGTTGTTTTTTTTTTTTTGTCTTTTTGTTGTTTTTGTTACCAACAAAGCGATGTATGTCTTTGTATGTCTTTGGATTTTTGTGCTAGTGAATTTATGGGATAAATTTTTTAGAGTAGAATTTCCGAGTCGAAGGTTAAACACATTAAAAAGATTGGATAATTCTTCTAAATTTCCAGACAGCCAGGTTTTTAGAAGTGATTGAAGAGTTCTGGTTTGGTCAGGTTAAGACAAGGGGCCAAAGGCCAAAGCTTATTGTGGATGCCCTTCTGATCATTAGTGACACAGGCTAGGACTTGAAAAAAAGTGACACCTAGAGATTGTCAAAAGCAGAGCTGTGAGAATTGTAAGCCTTCATTATGATTTAAGATGGGCTTCCCAGGTGATGCTAGAGGTAAGGAATCCACCTGCAAATGCAAGAGACCTGATTCTATCCCTGGATCAGAAAGATACCCTAGGAACGACAGCCCACGCCAGTATTCTTGCTTGGTAAATTCTCATGGACAGGGGAGCCTGGCTAGCTGCATACAGTCCATGGGGTTGTGAAGAGTCAGGCATGACTGAGCAACTGAACATACACGATTTAAGATAATAAACTAATGATGTAAGATAATAAACTAATCTTCAAATCTAAATAAAGATATACTAGACACATTAATTTTAAAAAGGTTCTCAATGTACTGTGAAAGTGTATATACAGCACATAAAAACAATTCCACCTTAAATTTACCATAAAACTAATACATTTGCTATGATAAATATTAATTAAGCATCCAAATAATAATCTTCCTCATCTCTTTACATTTAGAAGTGACTTTGGAGCGTGGTTTAGATTCCTCAGACACCTTAAAAGCATTTATCAAATGTCAGTGCCCTTCAGCTAAAGACCACCAGTGGAATGAGCTGGGATTAGTATTCAGTGCACTGAGGGGGGAAATGCACACTAGGAGCCATGGGGCATCTCAGTAGGAAGGTATTAAAAAGGATGGGATTAGTATGGGATTTGGGCTTAGGTTGGGTGATTCAGGGAGGGTTTAAAGAACTAGGGCTTTGCTCTAGACTGGATACTGGCAGGAAGTGGAAATAATTCTATCATTTGGCATCTTAATAAATTTTATCCAAAGGGAGAAAAGATTAGATTGAGCTAATTTCGGGGAAATTGGTTAAGAAGCAGCAGCCTCTCATATTAGGGTAGGGAATTTGGGTCATTTTTGTGGTTTGGGCAGTGTTCCTGTTTGGTCTGTGTTCTGCTGTCTTGCTCCTTTGTGGTATCAGAGTAGCCTTGTCTGGTATTGATGTTCTGTGCAGTTGTTTATCTTCAGCAGGAGGACACCAACCCCTAGCCAGGATTGCCAGCAGATCAGCTCAGAGCAGCACTGGGGCCAAGCTGATCTAAGTACCAGGTTGTGGATGCCGGGGCAGTTTCTCTTCTCAGAAGGAAGTTTTCACTGTCTTTGCCTGGATAAACCCTACTGATCCTTCAGATCTCAAGATCTCAGCTCAAACCTCATTTCCTAACGATAGTCTTTCCTCATCCATCCCTCCCCTCTGCCAACTGTGTCCTCAACGAAATAAATAGGTCAGGCCTTCCTGCTACACTGTTATTAACAACTTCAGCTTCTTCTTTGTGACACTCATCACAATTGTCATTGCTTAATTGTGCCACAAGTTATCCAGTGCCTGTCTCACCAGCTCACCTGTGGATCCCTGGGAGAGCAGCGACTGTGTGTGTCTGGTTCATCTCAGTAGATGCTCATAATTAGTATTTGATGAGTGAACACTGAATGAGGCAGTGAAGCTTCTTGTGTATGCGTGGATTGTACCTCACTCATGTCTGTATTCTAAGACCTGTAATAGTGCTTGGTGCATAGTAGGTATCCAATAAATATCAGTTTTATGTGTCAACTTGACTGAGCCATGGGATGCCTAGATTGCTGGTTAAATATTATTTCCGATTGTGTATATGGGGATGCTTCTGAAAGAGATTAGCTTTCAAATTGGAGAACTGAGTAAAGAAAATGGCCCAATGTGGTACAGCTTCATGCAATTCATTGAGGACTTGAATAGAATACGAAGGTGGATGACGGTTGAATTGACTCCGACTATTTGAACTGAGACATTGATCTTCTCCTGCCCTTGGTGCTCCTAGTTCTAAGGCCTTTGGACCTGAACTGGAATCTGTACCATCAGCTATCTGGCTCCAGGGCCTTTGATCTACACCACTGGCTTTCCTGGGTTTTTAGCTTGCAGATGGCAGACTTCTCAGCCTCCCATAATTGTGTGAACCAATACCCATAATAAATATCATATGATATCTATCTACCTATCTATCTTTCTCTCTCCTTTTGGTTCTTTCTTTGTTAAAGCTATTTCTTTTTAAATTTATTTTTAATTGGAGGATAATTGTTTTACAATGTTTTAGTGGTTTCTGCCATACATCACGGAGAAGGCAATGGCACCCCACTCCAGTACTCTTGCGTGGAAACTCCCATGGATGGAGGAGCCTGGTAGGCTGCAGTCCATGGGGTCGCAAAGAGTCAGACATGACTGAGCGACTTCACTTTCACTTTTCACTTTGATGCATTGGAGAAGGAAATGGCAGCCCCCTCCAGTGTTCCTGCCTGGAGAATCCCAGGATCGGGGGAGCCTGGTGGGCTGCCGTTGATGGAGTCACACAGAGTCGGACATGACTGAAGTGACTTAGCAGCAGCAGCAGCCATACTTCAACATGGATCAGCCATAGGCCTACACGTGTGCCCTCCCTCTTAAATCTCCTTCCCACCTCCCATCCCATCCCACCTTATAGGTTCTTTTTGTCTGGAGAAACCTGACTGACACATGCATTAACAACCCAATTCTTTTCTTTTAATTTTATTCTGTCCAAAGAAATAATTCCAATGGCTTCAGAGTTATCTCAGATAATTGAGTATTATGTTCAATGCAGATATAATTGGTGGCCCAGGTATGTAGAATGATCAGTCAAAAACCATTTTGAAAAATATTTGACTAGAATTTTCTCCTCTTTCCCTCACATACCATTTTTTAAAAAATCTATCAGAAGCTCTGTTCAGTCTCAGATCAAATAAAGGCCCTCAAGAAACCAGTGATGGCTATCAGAGCTCTGCACACTTCATTGGAAAGCCATAAACACAATTACTAGATCATTAAGGACAATAAAACAGAAGCTTTGAAGCAACATGCACAGCATTGCCTAGTTGGGCATGAATGGTGTCCTGCATTTGCCAGGGCCTCCCTGTTGGAAACCACCTAGGAAATGACGAAGGATTGGGAACTGAAGGGTCTCTGTGGCAGGTGCAAGGATTTAGGTCTGCCAAAGAAGACCTAGGTTCTACTCACAATTCTGGTGCATCTTGGGTGGTGCCTTAACCAGACTCTGAGCCTCAGTGTCCCCACTGTTAAATAAGGTATTGGGGATTGATTGCATTAATGCCCTGATTTTTTACCTCTTGTGTTAGTTTGCTAAGACTGCTTTAACACAGTAACACAGACCGGGTGGCTTAAACAACAGACATTTATAATCTTACATCTAGAGGCCAGAAGTCCACGATCAAGGTGTTGGCAGAGTCGGTTCCTTCTGAGGGCTGTGAGGGGCTTCCCCAGTGGTGTAGCAGGTAAAGAATACATCTGCAATGCAGGAGACACAGGAGATGTGGGTTCGGTCCCTGGGTTGGGAAGCTCCCCTGGAGGAGGAAATGGCAACCCATTACAGTATTTTTTCTTTAATTTGTTTTTATTTATTTTTAATTGAAGCATAATTGCTTTACAATATTGTGTTCATTTCTGCCATGCATTAACATGAATATAGGTATGAACATGGGTATACATATGAACATAGGTATACATATGTCCCCTCCTTCTTGAACCTCCCTCCCACCTCATCCCACCCCTCCCTCTAGGTTGCCACAGAGCCCCGGTTTGAGTTCCCTGAGTCATACAGCAAATTCACCCCAGTATTCTTGCCTGGAAAATTCCATGGATGGAGGAGCCTGCTGGGCTGCAGTCCAAAGGGTCCAGAGAGTCGGACATGACTGAGCAACTGAGCATGTACCCACGAGGGCTGTGAGGAAGCTTCTGTTCCAGGCCTCTCTTCCTGGCTTCTAGATGGCATTTTCCAGATTGCTTTCCCTGTGTGTTTGTCTGTGTTTAAATTTCTCTTTCTCTCTCTCTTTTCTGTTTTGGCTTCACTGAGTCTTCATTGTGGCATGTAGGCTTGGTTGCTCCACAGAATGTGGGAATCTTAGTTCTCTGACCAGGAATTGGACCTGCGTCCCCTGCATTGGAAGGCAGAGTCTTAACTGCTGGGCACCCAGGGAAGTCCCTAAATTTCTCTTTCTTATAGGGACATTAGTCATATGGGAGTAGGGCCTATCATAAAACATTAGCTCTGTAAAGATCCTATCTCCAAATAACGTCACATTCTGGGAGGACTGAATAGCGCATTCTGAAGTTAGTACTTTGATAAATGAACTTTGAGGATATACAGTTCAAGTGATAACACCCTTCCTGTACCCACAACCTTTGCAGTTCCTTTATGAAAAAGTTAGAGTGTATCTCCCATCTTTTATTTATTAAAAAATATATTTTTTTGAATACACTGCATATGGGATCTTAGTTCCCTGACCAGGGATCCAACCTGTGTCCCCTACCTTGGAAGCATGGAGACTTAACCACTACACCATCAGGGAAGCCCTCCCCTCCCATCTTTTAAATGATCTGTGCTGGCCTCGTGATTTGCTTTGGCCAAAGGAGTGTTAGAGGCGATGCAAGCAAAAGTCTGCAAAAGTGTTTGTACTATTGCTATTCGAAAATTTCCAGGCAAGCCTGCTAGAGAAGGAGAGGCCCATGTTTTCCCAGGTATCCCAGCAGAGGCTATCCTAAATCAACCAACATCGAATATGTCAGTGAGTCCATCCAAAATCAGCAGATCTGTGAAGATAACTTGCAGTTACCCATAGGCTCGTCAGGGAGGCAGTAAAATCAGATGAACCTTGCCTGGGGTGGCTGAACCCCACATATTTATTGCTAAATGTTCTAGGAGTTTTGTGCTTGCTTGTTACTCAGCATCAGTTGGGAAATATATAACTGATACTGGGTTAGAAATATTCATTCCCTGAGTTGTGAGGACCTGTGTGAAAGCACATAAATGTTAAATAAATGGTGGCCATGGCATCGCAGTTCAGTTCAGTCTCTCAGTCATGTCCGACTCTTTGCGACTGCATGAACCACAGCATGCCAGGCCTCCCTGTCTATCACCAACTCCCAGAGTCCACCCAAACCCATGTCCATTGATCAGTGATGCCATTCAACCATCTCATCCTCTGTCATCCCCTTCTCCTCCTGCCCTCAATCTTTCCCAGCATCAAGGTCTTTTCAAATGAGTCAGCTCTTTTCATCAGGTGGCCAAAATATTGGAGTTTCAGCTTCAACATTAGTCCCTCCAATTAACACCCAGGACTGATCTCCTTTTTTTTTTTTTCTGATCTCCTTTAGGATGGACTGGTTGGATCTCCTTGCAGTCCAAGGGACTCTCAAGAGTCTTCTCCAACACCATAGTTCAAAAACATCAATTCTTCAGCACTCAGCTTTCTTTATAGTCCAACTCTCACATGCATACATGACCACTGGAAAAACCATAGTCTTGACTAGATGGACCTTAGTTGGCAAAGTAATGTCTCTGCTTTTTAATATGCTGTCTAGATTGGTCATAACTTTCCTTCCAAGGAGTAAGCATCTTTTAATTTGATGGCTGCAGTCACCATCTGCAGTGATTTTGGAGCCCAGAAAAATAAAGTCAGCCTCTGTTTCCCCATCTATTTCCCATGAAGTGATGGGACCGGATGCCATGATCTTCATTTTCTGAATGTTGAGCTTTAAGCCAACTTTTGCACTCTCCACTTTCACTTTCATCAAGAGGCTTTTTAGTTCCTCTTCACTTTCTGCCATAAGGGTGGCGTCATCTGCATATCTGAGGTTACTGATATTTCTCCTGGCAATCTTGATTCCAGCTTGTGCTTCCTCCAGCCCAGCATTTCTCATGATGTACTCTGCATAGAAGTTAAATAAGCAGGGTGACAATACACAGCCTTGATGTACTCCTTTTCCTATTTGGAACCAGTCTGTTGTTCCATGTCCAGTTCTTCCATGTCCAGTTCTAACTGTTGCTTCTTGACCTGCATATAGATTTCTCAAGAGGCAGGTCAGGTGGTCTGGTATTCCCATCTCTTTCAGAATTTTCCACAGTTTCTTGTGATCCACACAGTCAAAGGCTTTGGCATCACAGTGCTTTATAAATGCTTGAATACTGTGTAGAAGTAAAGAGTCATCAATATACAATGACATGCTGTGTAATAATAATGATAAGAGAGTTGGCATGAATAAAACTAATGAATTGGGCCCTGGTTATAATCTATGAATATGAGCCTACATTCATGCACATAAACCATTCATGATATGATACAATATCTACATTGTGTGGATTCTTAGAGACCACCTGTGAGAAAAATGATGCTCAGAGAATCAAATCGACTCACTGCAGGTCACATAGGTAGTAAGTGGCAGAGCTTCACCAGAACTGGGGATATTTATGATTGGTCTAACACAGGAAAGCATGGTATTTGCATTATCTCTTCCTGAGAAAGCTGTTGACTTTAAAAAATGAATAGAGTTGATCATTCATCTCTGGAAATCTTCTATCTTTGTGTGAGGTTTGAAATGGGGACAAATGAGGAGATTAGGCATCCATCCACTCATCATTTCATTCAGTTATCCACTCATTCAACAAATAATGACCAGACTTCCCTGGTGGCATAGTGGATAAGAATCAGCCTGCCAGTGCAGAGGACACGTGTTTGATCCCTGGTCCAGGAAGATCCCACGTGCCGAAGAACAGCTAAACTCATGTGCCACAACCACTGAGCCTGGGCTCTAAGGCCCAAGAGCTGCAACTACTGAAGACCACACACCCTAGAGTGTGCTCCGCAACAAGAGAAGCCACCACAATGAGAAGTCCGTGTACCACAAGGAAGAGTAGCCCCTGGTTGCCACAACTAGAGAAAGCCCACACAAAGCAGTGAAGATGCAGCATAGCCAAAAATAAATAAGTAAAATTAAAAAAAAATCAAATAATGACCGAGGCCGTGCTTTGCTTCAGGACTGTACTAGGCATTCTGCTTCTGTCTGTGTTCCTTCGTCCTGTTGTCTCATTCTTCTCACCAATGCCTCCTCCTTCCTTCATTCTCCTTTGTGAATGTTGACAAGTATGAGTTCAAAACAAAACACTAATTATTTGTTAGGGAAAGTCTGTATAAGATTGATGCTGATGGTTTTAGTTCATTTAGACTGTTAACTGCTGTGAGCACAACTTGACACACCTCAGTTTTGTTCTGCATTTTTGAAAGACCATACGGTCTAGTGGCTGAGAGCATGCCCATAAACATAAATACTCCACTGCAGCTTCCCAGATGCCCAAATAGGATGCTGAAAATTACATGCTTCCAAAGTTCACAGTTACTTCCAACCCATGTCCACCCACTCATCTCTTCTTTTTACCACTTTTTATCATCCACCATGGGTCAGGCTCCGTGTGACTGCACCAAAGCTATACGTGGACACCGGTTGTGCAGTAGCGCACAATTATAAGGAGCTTATCAAATGCCGACATTGTTCTATGTGCTTTACATATGTTAACTCATTAGTCTTCACAAAAATCCAGTGAAGTATGTACTAATATTCCCCCTTACACAGATGAGGAAACTAAGGCACGGGGGTGTTTTTAAAAGGTCATGTGGATGCCTGAATGGTAAGTGAGAGAGCTGGGATTTGCACTCTGGCATCTGGATCCAGAGCCTGTCTTTGATTCTGCCTCTCTCACCTCTCCTGATGTTACTACTGAAGACCATATCCTTCTTTGGACCACTGTTGGGTGCTTCTGTCCTGCCACCACTCTTGAGTGTACTAAGCGGTGACACTGATGTGGTTATAAGGGAAGTGCTTTCTTTGTTCCATATCTATCTATCTATCTGCTTATATGCATAGGCATATTTGGCCACGCTGCTCAGCTTGCAAGATCTTAGTTCCCTAAGCAGGGATTGAACATAGGCCCACAGCAGTGAAAGCATGGAGTTCTAACCATTCGACCATCAGGGAAGTCTGGTAAGTGCTTTTTTTTTCCCCAGAGTAAAACCACTAATTACATATCCTAGCATAGAATTTGAATCTGGATCCCCTCCATACATGGACTCATCTGTCAATCCCACAACCTTTCTAGTCTTACCTTTCTTCTGAAACTGACCCTCAGCAGGACATCAGTGAGTGTCCATCTTCAGACTAAAAGACAGCAGGGAGAGGAGGAGGAATGACCTCCAAAGACATCTCAGTTGAGCCCCAGTTTCCTCATCTGCAAAATGGGAATAAGTTAGTTGAATAATATAACCTGTCAGTTCAGTTCAGTTCAGTTCAGTCGCTCAGTTATGTCCAACTCTTTGCGACCCCATGGACTGCAGCATGCCAGGCTTCCCTGACCATTGCCAACTCCCGGAGTTTACTCAAACTCATGTCCATTGAATTGGTGATGCCATCCAACCATCTCATCCTCTGTCAACCCTTTCTCCTCCTTCCTTCAATCTTTCCCAGCATCAGGGTCTTTTCAAATGAGTCAGTTCTTCACATCAGGTGGCCAAAGTATTGGAGTTTCAGCTTCAGCATCAGTCCTTCCAATGAATATTCAAGACTGATTCCCTTTAGGATAGACTGGTTGGATCTCCTTACAGTCCAAAGGACCCTCAAGAGTCTTCTCCAACACCATAGTTCAAAAGCATCAATTCTTGGGCACTAAGCTTTCTTTATAGTTCAACATTCATACATGACTACTGGAAAAACCATAGCTTTAACTAGATGGACCTTTTTTGGGAAAATAATGCCTCTGCTTTTTAATATGTTGTCTAGGTTGGTCATTACTTTTCTTCCAAGGAGCAAGCGTCTTTTAATTTCATGGCTGCAGTCAACATCTACAGTGTTTTTTGAGTCCAAGAAAATAACATGTATGCTGACTTTTACTGAGTGCTTCGTGTGTGTGAGGTTTGTGGTAAATGCTTTGCCATTTGCATGCTCTCATTTAATTCTTAAAGCAACATTATGAGTAAGGCAGACTCAGAGTAGTCCTGTAACTTGTCCAAAGTCACACAGTAGGTAGGAGGTAGTAGATAGGCAGCAGAGCCTGGATTCAGAATCAAGCTGTAGAACGTCAAATATTTCACTCTAATGCAACTCCAGCAGTTCTCACTGAGATAATACTGCCTCTTAGGACTCTTTTCAGAAATTTGTGGGGACAGTTTTGGTGATGATGGTGATGGGAAGTTACAAAATCATGACATTGGGTGATTTGCTTTAGGGGGCAAGGCAAGCTAGACATTTAGCATTGTGTGGGGAAGATCTGTTATGTGTCCTGCTTAACCTTTTAGTGCCCTGCCAGACCTTCGTGTAGGTAAAAAACTCATTTATTATCGTCTGAGCTTGTCTTATATACAGAATATATTTTGTGTAGTTTTAGCAGGTTCTGATTTTTCTAGGAATGAAGCTTACAGTGTGCTTCAAGAGATGGTTTTAGTTTATTTGGCTCAAAATGTTATCTGTTCTGTGTACCATTTCCAAAAAAAATCACATCACCAATGGCAACATTGTTCAAGGTAATTGAGGGGCCAGCATCACACCCCCGAGTTAGCTTGCATTTTATCTGTTTTATATACACAGTGGCTCTTTGCTTATGTGCCACCATCAGGCTACCTATGTCTTCTAGCATTTACATATGAAATGGATTTTTGGAAATTATATACATGTATGCAGGTTATATTATCTCTGGATTTCATTGTGCAATAATGTAAAGAGCACATTACAATATGTTTGTTATAAAAGGGTGGATAGAATGGATCATTGCTCCCACTTCTTCCTTCTTTCCCGTAATGGAATTGCACATCATCATATTTTGCCATGTGACTTTGTAGTACTTCTCAGTAGAGTGAGTGGAGAGTATTTATGTGCCTCATTGATTTGGGGCTTAGATATGAAATTTTCTTTGGCCAGTGATACCTGGAGAGAAATGGAAATGTGCCAGTTTGAACCTGGTCCGCAAAAGGCATCATCATGGTTTCACTCATCTTCTTGTTCTTTTGACACATGCTTTAAGAAAAATGTGTGTCCACTGCTCTGTGGAGAATGGGGAAACACTTGGAACAGATCTAAACCCCACCTGGAGCCAAGATCATGGTGCCGCAGTGAGCTCAACAGAACAACAGCCAACCACAAACTCATGAGTATAAAAATAAGGTTTTTCGAATGGCAACCCGCTCCAGTATTCTTACCTGGAAAATCCCATGGAAGGAGGAGCCTGGTTGGCTATTGTCCATGGGGTTACAAAGAGTCAGACAGACTGAGCGACTTCACTTCTCCTTGTGAGTCACTGAGATTTCGAGATTGTTATGCACCAGAAACTGACTGATACAAAGAGATATTGAGTCTGATGAGACTGATAAGCAATGTGTTCTACTGTTTTCCTGTATACAAAGCAGTTACCTTCAGTCTTGGGACACACAGAGTGAATGCTTTTCAATAGAATGGCTAAATGATATTCTTTGTTTTTTTTTTTTTTAATTTTTAAAAAGTTTATTTATTTATTTTCTTTTTGGCTGCTCTGGTCTTCATTGCTAAATGATATTCTGATACCATATTAAAGGGGATTATGGATACCCAGCTTTCAAATCCTTAGGTTTCCGGCCTCTGCAATCACTGTTGAACTCTCCAACCACCAGGGCAAGTGCTGGTGTTCTGGGAGGGTGTAAATTCACCAAGTGAGCAGGCCGGAAATAATTGATGAGTTCTCTTCTTTAAAAGGTGATCTGGTGCCATGGAAACAACAAGTGTGTTCAGCTTTGTGACTGTGGATTATAATTACCAAGTTATTAACCAGAGCATTATGTGAAAGATTGATGATTCTTGCTCAATGTAATGTGTCCTTTAAATGCTAAATAATAAGTTAAATGCAAGGAATAAATAAGTTCGATGGCTTATTTATGGGGTAATTATGGGATATTTTCAGCCCATAAACTAGGGCATCTGTAGAAACCCAACGCTGTGGAGGAGAAAGAGCCCTGAATTAGAAATAAGGAGACCTGGATTCTCTGTCACCTGCTAGCTAGTGACCTTGAATGGCTTATGTCTTTGCTCTCTGCCCCAGTTTCTTTGTTTGGAAAATTGTGTGTGTGGGGGGGTGTGTGCATAAAAATACCCATCTCATAGAGAGGTTGTAAGGAATCATCGTCAATGACATAATTATATACGTTTCTGAGCTCTGTGCCTGACACATAATAAGTGGTTACAAATGTTATCTATCATTATATCATCGTATTTGAAATATGAGATTCGGCCCTTCTGCTAAGAGTTTTCCTATTTTATGTTTTTAGTCAATAAGAAATTAGTACAGTTTATAATACACTGTCATTGAATTCTTCTTGAAAAACCACTCTTCTCTGCTCAGAAAATTATCAGAAAAAAAAAATTATCAGAGACTTAAGTAAATTCAGACAAGAATAAAGGAGAAAATATATATCATCCATGTATCCCACCATCTAAATATAACTACTGTTAACATTTTAATGTAGACTTCTAGTCTTTTTTTACCCATGTATAGAATTTCTTTTTTAAATCTGAAATTGGAATCATGCTGTACATGCTGATTTGCCACCTGCTTTTGAGATGTTTCCAATGTCATTAAATGTCCTCCTAAAACACACTTTTTAATGGTTGCCGAATAGTGTGTTCTTGAGGAACATAGTCTAAGTGGAAGAGTTATTCAAGGAAGCCAACTTAGCCCATTCACTTAAATTATACTTTCAGACTTTCTGAAATCTTCATCTCAAATTGGTCTTAAATGGGCTAGGACTGGGCTTTAAGATTCCTCTCCACCCCTTCCTTCCTCCCCAGCTACCCCCAGGTGCTCTGTCAAGTAGTTAATGACTGTGCTAGGCACTTATTCAGTAGGGGAGCTCTCAATCTAAAGCGTCTCCGTGGCAAGCCATTTTGTAAAAGGAAAGATTTGTCATTCAAATAATTGCCCTCTCATTTCTCTACTCAGGTAAATTTCTTTCTTTCTTTTTTTTTTTTTTTGAGTTCTCTTTTAAAGTAAGGTCCATCTACAGGTAAGACTTCTCTACTAGTCTTCTTAAGTTACCTTCAGTTCAGTTCAGTTCAGTTGCTCATTCGTGTCTGACTCTTTGCAACCCCATAGACTGCAGTACGCCAGGCTTCCCTGTCCATCATCAACTCCCAGAGCTTGCTCAAACTCATGTCCATCAAGTGGGTGATGGCATCCAACCATCTCTTCCTCTGTAGTCCCCTTCTCTTCCTGCCTTCAGTCTTTCCCAGCATCAGGGTCTTTTCCAGTGAGTCAATTCTTTGCATCAGGTGGCCAAAGTATTGGAGTTTCAGTTTCAGCATCAATCCTTCCAATGAATATTAAGGACTGATTCCCTTTAGGATGGACTGGTTGGATCTCCTTGCAGTCTAAGGGACTCTCAAGAGTCTTCTCCAACACCACGGTTCAAAAGCATCAGTTCTTCAGTGCTCAGCTTTCTTTATAGTCCAACTCTCACATCCATACATGACTACTGGAAAAACCATAGCTTTGACTGAATGGACCTTTGTTGGTAAAGTAATGTCTTTGCTTTTAATATAATGTCTAGGTTGGTCATAGCTTTTCTTCCAAGGAGCAAACATCTTTTAATTTCATCTTTAAATTACCTTACTTGCTGCTAACCAGCACTTTTTTCTCTGAATAACCAGAAGAAATAGTTTTTTTCTGTCCCCTGTGCCTCCCACAATCCTTTTGTGTGGTTTATTGTCACCTACTGGTAGTATTTGAGTTGATTTTCAGTGATAAATACATAAACATTAAAAAAATTAATTGTTAGGTACTTACTTTAATGGGCTTCCAAAGTGGCACAGTGGTAAAGAATCCACCTGCCAGTGCAGGAGACACAAGAGATGTGGATTCAATCCCTGGGTCAGGAAGATCCCGTGGAGTAGGAAATGGCAACTCGCTTCAGTATTCTTGCCTGGAAAATTCCATGGACAGAGGAGCCTGCAGGGCTACAGTCCATGGGGCTGCAAACAGACAGACAAAACTGAACAACTGAGCACACTTACTATAATGTAAATTAGAAATATTGTGACATGATATGTAGTATGTATATAATGTGTGATATATGATATGTATTTATCATATATGTGATGTGTAATTATATATATGTTATATAATGTATTGTGTCTATATCTCATGAATCAACCTTAAGATATCATATTATTGCTTAAGGTGCAGCAAAATTTATTTAAGCATGAAATTCATTTATATGAAAATATTGTAACATGGCAAAAAGTCAGAGATGGTATGTGAATTTTGGTAAATTTGGTGATTGCCATTTTGACAACTACCATTTAGTAGTTGACATTTATTCATTTATTTGATTGCACTGAGTCTTAGTTGTGGCACATGGAATCTTCATTGCCACATGCAGGATCTTTAGCTGCAGTATGCAAGCACTTAGTTGAGGTAAGTGGGATCTAGTTCCCTGACCAGAGATTGAACCTGGCCCTCCTGCATTGGGAGTGTGAAGTCTTAGCCACCTGACCACCAGGGAAGTCCCGAAGGAATTTAATATTGAATGTCCTCATTGGATTGGGTCTGGGTTGTATATTCTGACCCTGGGCTAGGGATGAAGCCCCACCTGTGACACAGTGGATGAGAATACATGGAGGTATTCCCCAGAGAAAACTGAGGATTCTCTGCTAGGAGGAAAGTGAATGGATGCAGGTTGGCATAAACTATAGATGTCCAACCTAGGGATGTGACTCTGAATATTAGTGTGGAAGATTCAAAGATGTGTAGAAAAGAGGAGAACTAGGTAGGAAAGGAGAGAAGTGGGTTTTGTACATTTGGAAGATGGCCACAAGAGATGATGGTGAAGCGTTGCCTGGATGATGGTTCTGGTCCTAAGCAGAAGCAAAGCTTAGGTCCCTACTTGGTCCCTTTTCCTTTGAGGCTCCTGAGGTGGTCAGATCTCAGGTGGTCAGGTTAAGTGCAAACAACAGTTCAGATTTAGGGGAGTGGGAGGAAGCTGGTATTCTGTTTCATTTCTGGAGATCTTTTTTGAAATCCCTTTAAAAGGGACATATATTGCTCTTTTCTAGTTACAGACATAAAACATATTCATAAAAAGGAAATACAGAAGACACTTGGTAGGTACACAATAATTATGAGGTGATGAAAGGAATATGAATAAAAATCACCCATAATTTTGTAACTCAGAGGTAATATCTTTAACATTTTTTCCTGACCTTCTTCTATGCATGTGGATATGTTGGTTGTATATAATGCATATGCATACACATATAATTTAAACAAGATTTTGGACCTTACACACAATAATCTTTAAAATTAGTTTTTTCCCCTCTTTAGGAATGCATCATAGACAGTTTCTATTTATTAAATGGCTTTGGAAAATATGAGTTTTAATCACTCCATAGTGTTCCAGTGTATGTATGGAGTGTGGTTATTTTAACCAGTGCCCTGTTGTTGGTAGTTTGAAAATTTCCCATATTATAAATAATGAGGCAAACATCCATATACACAAGCAGTCCTCTATTAATTTGTCTCAAGCACAGTTTTAAAATTGGTAATACATATTACCAATTTGCTTTGAGAGCTTTTCTTTAAAAAAATATTTAGAATATTCTAAAGTTAGGAAAGGGTATTAAGGTAAATAGTAAAAAAACTTAGCCACTTTCCATTCAACTCCCTAAAGGTACTTGCTGTTGATAATCTTAATATATTCTTGTAGACCTTTTTCTGTGTGCACTCACATCAAGCATACACCAAGGTTTACTAATTTCTTTTCCAACCTTCCATATCCACTTTGTGTCTCCATGGAGTAGCCTATTCTGGAGATTCATATAAATGAAATAATACACTGTGTGGTCTTTTGCTGGCTTCTTTCTCTTGGTATAATATTTTGAGGTTCATCTATGTTATAGCCTATATCAGTACTGTATATATTTTTATGACTGAATTATATTCCATTACATGCTTCTATCAAATTTGTTTATATACTTATTAATGGATACTTGGTTTGGTCCCATATTTTGGCTGTTATACATAATGCTGCTATGATTATTCATGTACAAGTGGATATACTTAAGGACTGTCGAGTCCCATTGGAAGCAAGACGTCTTTGATGTGGATGTTGGACAAGATGCTACTCTGGATCACTCAGTGTTCCAGGGTGTTCAGTTCAGTTCAGTTCAGTCGCTTAGTTGTGTGTGAATCTTTGCAACCCACACCAGGCTTCCATGTCCATCACCAACTCCCAGAGCTTACTCAAACTCATGTCCATCAAGTGGGTGATGCCATCCAACCATCTCATCCTCTGTTGTCCCCTTCTCCTCTTGCCTTCAATCTTTCCCAGCATCAGGGCCTTTTCAAATGAGTCCGTTCTTTGGCATCAGGTGGCCAAAGTATTGGAGTTTCAGCTTCAGCATCAGTCCGTCCAATGAATATTCAGGACAGATTTCCTTTAGGATGGACTGGTTTGACCTCCTTGCAGTCCAAGGGACTCTCAAGAGTCTTCTCCAACACCACAGTTCAAAAGCATCAATTCTTCAGTGCTCAGCTTTCTTTATAGTCCAATTCTCACATCCATACATGACTACTGGAAAAACCATAGCTTTGACTAGACAGACTTTATTGGTAAAGTAATGTCTCTGCTTTCTACTATGCTGTCTAGGTTGGTCATAGCTTTTCTTCCAAGGAGCAAGTGTCTTTTAATTTCATGGCTGCAGTCACCATCTGCAGTGATTTAACCTCAATTATCTCTATAAGATGCTATCTCAAGTACAGTAACATTCTGAGGTACTGGGGGTTAGAACTGCAACATATATATTCGAGAGGAGACATAATTCAGCCCCTGACACCCAAAGAACGCACAATTGCATTCATCTCACATACTAGCAAAGTAATGCTCAAAATTTTCCAAGCCAAGCTTCAACAGTACATGAAGTGAGAACTTCCAGATATTCAAGCTGGATTTAGAAAAGGCAGAAGAACCAGAGATCAAATTGCCAACATCCACCGGATCATAGAAAAAGCAAGAGAGTTCCAGAAAAACATCTACTTCTGATTTATTGACTACGCCAAAGCCTTTGACTATGTGTATCACAACAAACTGTGGAAAATTCTTAAAGAGGTGGGAATACCAGACCCTTGGATTGCAAGGAGATCCCACCAGTCCATCCTAAAGGAGATCAGTCCTGGGTATTCATTGGAAGGACTGATGCTGAAGCTGAAACTCCAATACTTTGGCCACCTCATGAGAAGAGCTGACTCATTTGAAAAGACCCTGATGCTGGGAAAGATTGAGGGCAGGAGGAGAAGGGGATGACAGAGAATGAGATGGCTGGATGGCATCACCGACACAGTGGACATGAGTTTGAGTAAGCTCCGGGAGTTGGTGATGGACAGGGAGGCCTGGCGTGCTGCATTTCATGGGGTCGCAAAGAGTCGGACACGACTGAGCAACTGAACTGAACTGAACTGAGGTTAAATTAGGTCATTAAGGTAGACTCTCATCCAATGTAACTGATGTCTCTCCATTTTTAAGAAGAGAGTAGGACACAGATGGGCTTCCCATATAGCACAGTGGTAAAGAATCCATCTGCCAATGCAGGAGATGCAGAAAATGTGGGTTTGATTCCTGGGTCGGGAAGATTCCCTGGAGCAGGAAATGACAACCCACTCCAGTATTCTTGCCTGGAATCTTCCATGGACAGAGGAGCCTGGTGGGGGCAAAGAGTCGGGCATGACTGATGACTGAACACGCATGCACAGGACACATATAGTATCGAGAGAAGACCTTGAATTTGCACTTCCAGCCTCTAGAACTGTGAGAAAACGTTCTGTTGGTTAAGCCACCCAGTACGGGCTTCCCTAGTAGCTCAACTGGTAAAGAATCTGCCTACAGTGTAGGAAACCCGGGTTCGATTCCTGGGTTGAGAAGATCTGCTGGAGAAGGGATAGGCTACCCACTCCACTATTCTTGGGCTTGCCTGGTGGCTCAGCTGGTAAAGAATCCGCCTGCAATGCAGGAGATCTGTGTTCAGTCCCTGGGTTGGGAAGGTCCCACGGAGAAGGGAACAGCTACCCAGTCCAGTATTCTGGCATGGAGAATTCCAGACCATGTCGGAAAGAGTTGGACCTGACTGAGCAACTTTCACTTTCAATCCACCTAGTCTATGGTACTTTGTAATAGCAGCCCCAGCAAACTAATACACTGGATAATGAATAATCGACAGCCTAGGAGAAGTTGTCATAGGGACATATTGACTCCTGCTGGTCCAGGCTGTGGAATTCTTCAGTATTATTTAAAATGAGATCATCAGGTCACAAGAGGGAAATGCTTATCATGAAAGAGTGTAGTGTTTGTGGGGGAATTTCAAGGAAAGATTGGGAAGATACTATTTTGAGATGGGGCTTTCCTTTAAACCATCTCAATATATTTCACATACTCTACCCCTGAATTTGGCAGTGAATGTGTGTGTGTTTTTTCGAGACACTGGGAAAGGGGGACTTCCCTGGTGGTCCAGTGGCAAAGATTCTGAGCTCCCAATGCAGGGGACCAGGGTTCAATCCCTGGTCAGGAAACTAGATCCCACATGCTGCAACTAAGAGTTTGCATGTGGAAACTAAAAGACTCTGCATAGTGCAACTGTTAGATCCTGAAGATCAAAGACCTGCATGTGACAACTAAGACCCGGTGCAGCCAAATTAAACACACACACATTCACACATGGAAAAGGTGGTAAGAAGGGGCTGAAGAGAAGAACAGATTTCTGTTTACGTGTTGCCTTTAATAAGGGAGAATGACCCAACCAAGAATTTTTAATGACTGGATATCTGTTTGAACTTGATTGGACAGGATTCGTCTTTCAAAGCCATTCTGAGTTGGCTTTAATACTCTCTGTGAAATAGCAACAGCATTAGCAGGAGCTTCTGCAGGTCAGGCCAACTCTGTCTCCCTGACAGTAAGATCATCCTATCTGGACCCAGGTACTGCTTAACCAAGTTAGCTACAGAATAATTTAATGCCTCAGCTCTCTGGATTTGGAAATCACCTGAAGGAATGACAGCTTAAGGGCTGATTTATGCCTTATTTGTCTTGGACGTGTAAAGGGAATAATAACTGAGCGCATGAGTCTTGGGCAAAATTGGTATGAAGGGATGTTGGAGAGGATTGTTATATTCCCTGAGTATTTTGATAAACATTCTGGTTCCTTTTGGTAAAAATTTTATTCTAGGTATAAAATCCTTCATGCAAGGGCAATTAGGACATTTTGAAGATCTATCCACTCACCTGTAATCAGTCTGTCCATGTATCCATCCACCCATCCATCAGTTAAGCCAACTATCCATTCACTCACCCATCTCTTCACCCACATATTCCATTCATCTATCTACCCATCCATCCATTCATCCATTCACCTGCCTACTCACCCACTTTCTCAATATCACTTCAATCTAGTAACTTCTCTCCATCTCAGTTTTCTTCCCTGCATCTCTAAAATAGCCTTCTCACAGGTTTTCTTGCCTCCAGCCTTCTCATCTTGCCTCTTTTGTCCACATTGCAGCCTGATCCTTCAAAGAATGATCTTTCTACACTTCAGTTTCCTCATCTGTAAAAGCAAGGAAATACTGTTCACTTCTATGGATTATTATAAATGGGATTATCATTTATTCAGCCAACCATGATTTATTGAGCTCCTACTTCATGCATCAGTCTCCACTATAGGGCCTGGAGATGTAGCAGCAAACAGGGCCAACAGGTCCTGCCTTTGTGGAGCTTTTATATCAGTGAGAGAAGCAGACAGTAAGTGTACATTCCAACAGTTACATGACACAGTCTCAGGTGGTGACACACGTTTAGAAGAACAATGATATTGTCCATGAAGTGCTTAGCACCATATCTAGCACATGTGTGCTTGTGTGTGTGTGCTAAGTTGCTTTAGTTGTGCCTGACTCTTGCGACCCAGTGGACCGTAGCTCACCAGGCTCCTCTGTCCATTGGATTCTCCAGGCAAAAACACCAGAGTGGGTTGCCATGACCTCCTCCAAGGGATGTTCCCAACCCAGGGATCAAAGCTGTGTCTCTTATGTCTCCTACATTGGCAGGCAAGTTCTTTACAACTAACACCACCCAGGAAGCCCATCTAACACTATATAGATATTGAATTAATGGTAGGCATCATATTAACACTAATTAGCATTATCATATATCAGTCTCTCTAAAAACTTTCAACAATAATTGTGGTTTCATCTCACAAAAACTCCATGAAGTCAGTGGGATTATTTTACTCATTTTAGATATGGAAACTGAGGCACAATCTTTCATTGTCTTGAAGTAAATGTCCAAATTCCTTACTCATGTACTCAAGGCCTTTCATGATTTGACCCTGCCTATCTCTCCAGCCTCATTTCTTTCTGATCTTGTGTCTCCTTGTGTCTCATTCTTCAAAATTCAGTTCAGTCATTACTTCCTCCAGGGCATTTTTCTTGACTACTACCCTCCCCATCCCCTGGAACCCTCTAAGGCAGGGTTAAGTGCTTTGCCCCAGGGTTCCCACAGTTTCCCTTATTTGGTTCTCATCATATGGTACTGTAGTTGTCCACTCTGTCTGCTGCCTCTGGGACAACATGAATTCTCTTGAGAGTGGACATCTTGTCTTTTTCCTCTTAACCCCAGCATCCAGCCCAGTGTAGGCCAGTGCTGGGCATATAATAGGTACTCAACAAATGAATACCATTGCATAAGAACCTGGAATGTTAGGTCCATGAATCAAGGCAAATTGGAAGTGGTCAAACAGGAGATGGCAAGAGTGAATGTTGACAGTTTAGGAATCAGTGAACTAAAATGGACTGGAATGGGCGATTTTAACTCAGATGACCATTATATCTACTACTGTGGGCAAGAATCCCTTAGAAGAAATGGAGTAGCCCACATAGTCAACAAAAAAGTCGAAAATGCAGTACCTGAGTGCAATCTCAAAAATGACAGAATGGTCTCTGTTCATTTCCAAGGCCAACTATTCAATATCATAGTAATCCAAGTCTATGCCCCAGTCACTAATGCTCAGGAAGCTGAAGTTGAATGGCTCTATGATGACCTACAAGACCTTCTAGAGTTAACACCAAAGAGAGATATCCTTTTCATCATCGGGGACTGGATTGCAAGAATAGGAAGTCAAGAGGTACCTGGAGTCACAGGCAAGTTTGGCTTTGGAGGAAAAAATGAGGCAGGGCAAAGGCTAGCAGAGCTTTGCCAAGAGAACGCACTGGTCATAGCAAACCTTTTCCAACAACACAAGAGATGACTCTACACATGGATATCACCAGATGGTCAATACTGAAATCAGATTGATTATATTCTTTGCAGCTGAAGAGGGAGAAGATCTATACAGTCATCAAAAACTAGACCAGGAGCTGACTGTGGCTCAGGTCATGAACTTCTTATTGCAAAATTCAAACTTAAATTGAAGAAAGTATAAAACAGCACTAGACCATTCAGGTATGACCCAAATCAAATTCCTTATGATTATACAGTGGAAGTGACAAATAGATTCAGGGGGTTGGATCTGATAGAGTGCCTGAAGAACTATGGATGGAGGTTCTTGACATTGTACATGAGGCAGTGATCAAGACCATTCCCAAGAAAAAGAAATGCAAAAAGGCAAAATGGTTGTCTGAGAAGGTCTTACAAATAGCTGAGAAAAGAAGAAGTGAAAGGCAAAGGAGAAAAGGAGAGATATACTCATCTGAATGCGGAGTTCCAAAGACTAGCAAGGAGAGATAAGACAGCTTTCTTCAGTGATCTGTGCAAAGAAATAGAGGAAAACAATGGAATGGGAAAGACTAGAGATCTCTTCAAGAAAATTAGAGCTACCAAGGGAACATTTCATGCAAAGATGGGCACCATAAAGGACAGAAATGATATGGACCTAATACAAGCAGAAGATACTAAGAAGAGGTGGCATGAATACACAGAAGGACTATACAAAAAATATCTAATGACCCCAGGTAACCACGATGTGATCACTCACCTAGAGCCAGACATCCTGGCATGTAAAGTCAAGTGGGCATTAGGAAGTATCACTACAAACAAAGCTAGTGGAGGTGATGGAATTCCAGTCGAGCTATTTCAAATCCTAAAAGATAATGCTGTCAAAGTGCTACACTCAATATGCCAGCAAATTTGGAAAGCTCAGCAGTGGCCACAGGACTGGAAAAGGTCAGGTTTCTTTTCAATCCCAAAGAAAGGCAATGCCAAAGAATGTTCAAACTGCTGCACAATTGCGCTCATCTCATCCGCTAGCAAAGTAATGTTCAAAATTCTCCAAGCCAGGCTTCAGCAATACATGAACTGAGAACTTCCAGATGTTCAAACTGGATTTAGAAAAGGCAGAGGAGCCAGAGATCAAATTGCCAACATCCACTAGATTACCAAAAAAGCAAGAGAGTTCCAGAAAAACATCTACTTCTTGTTTATTGACTATGCCAAAGCCTTTGACTGTGTGGATCACAACAAACTGTGGAAAATTCTTCAAGAGATGGGAGTACCACATCACCTTATCTGCCTCCTGAGAAATCTGTGTGCAGGTAAAGAAGCAACAGGTAGAATAGGACATATAACAACAAACTGGTTCCATATTGGGAAAGGAGTACATCAAGACTGTATATTGTCATTCTGCTTATTTAACTTATATGCAGAGTACATCATGCAAAATGTTGGGCTGGATGAAACACAAGCTGGAACCAAGATTGCTGGGAGAAATATCAATAACCTCAGATATGTAGATGTCACCACCCTTATGGCAGAAAGCAAAGAGGAATTAAAGGGCCTATTGATGAAAGTGAAATAGGAGAGTGAAAAAGTTGGCTTAATACTCAATATTCAAAAAGACTAAGATCATGGCATCCGGTCCCATCACTTCATGGCAAATAAATGGGGAAACAATGGAAACAGTGTCAGAGTTTATTTTTGGGGTCTCCAAAATCACTGCAGATGGTGACTGCAGCCATGAAATTAAAAGATGCTTGCTCCTTCGAGGAAAAGCTATGACCAATCTAGACAGCATATTAAAAAGCAGAGACGTTACTTTACCAACAAAGGTCCATCTAGTCAAAGCTATGGTTTTTCCAGTAGTCATGTATGGATGTGAGAGTTGGATATCCAACTCTCATAAAGAAAGAAAGCAAGCTGAGTGCCGAAGAATTGATGCTTTTGAACTGTGATGTTGGAGAAGACTCTTGAGAGTCCCTTGGAATGCAAGGAGATCCAACCAGACCACCCTAAAGGAAATCAGTCCTGAATATTCATTAGGAGGACTGATGCTGAAGTTGAAACTCCAATATTTTGGCCACCTGATGCAAAGAATGGACTCATTGGAAAAGACTCTGATGCTCGGAAAGATTGAAGGCAGGAGGAGAAGGTGATGACAGAGGATGAGATGGTTGGATGGCATCACCCACTTGATGGACATGAGTTTGGACAAGCTCCGGGAGTTGGTGATGGACTGGGAAGCCTGCCGTGCTGCAGTCCATGGGGTCACAAAGTCAGACACGACTGAGCAACTAAACTGACTGACTGGCAACACATGAATGCCATGCCTGATGACAGTCTGTTTTAATCCTTTGTCTCTCTGAGGAGAATCTCTTACTTTGGGAGGCTGTTTAGATCCAAGAGGAGTTTCCTTGCGATTCAGCATGGACAGGGCACCCCAAGAAGGGGTTCTAATTATGACCTACCATGAGCTTTGTGACCCAGAGCTGGTTACTCCACCTCTCTGTGCCTTTGCTAGGCGGCAGCAACAGATACAAAGTAGGAAGGAAGGTCATTTGCAGACATGGCCAAACCAGCAGAGAGTTTACAGCACTGACAAAAAACGTATTTGGTTAGGTCAGAACCTAATGCCTTGGCTTGACGTGTTTGCCACAGTGGGGGAAAAAAAGTCCTAGATTTTTCCGAATCTAAATTTATAAGTTAGAAATAGATTAAAGGATGAAAAAAAAAGGTTCTTGCTTTGGAAGGGACCCACCCACTTGGCTTTTCTAAATAACTTTTCTGTAACAATGGAGTGTGCCAAGAACAGTGAGTTTGCAACTAAATTGTCTGGTTTAAGTTCCCCTAGTGCCATTTACCAGTGTCAGATCCCGAGCAGTTTCAAACTTTCTGGTCCTCAGTGTAACCATCTGGAAAATGAGGGAATAAAAGTTCGTGGTTTGTACACTTGTTGTGAGGATTAAATTAGAAAATAATGTATGTGAAGTGCCTGGAAGCACCTGTTTCTTTGCACTTACTCTTTTGGCTGCCTCAGGTCTTAGTTGCAGTATGTGAGATCTTCCTCGTGGCCCATGGACTCTCTAGTTGTGGCACACAGGCTCATTAGTTGTGGCGTGGGGGCGTAATTGCTCCACCGCACGCGGGATCTTAGTTCCCAGACTAGGGATCCAACTTGCATCCCCTGCTTGCAAGGTGCTTTCTTAACCATTGGACCACCAGGGAATTCCCTTTTTGTACTTATTTTAATATAGTTATTAGAAACCCCCACATTACAAATGTGGCTTTTTTGGCTATTTTTCTACTGAACAGTATTGCTTAAGGCTGGCTTCTTGGAGGCTTTAGATTACATTATTTCTTCATCTCCGTCTGTAGAATTCACCACTTAGTTGGAGTGCGTGTACTGAATATGTTCACATGAGGTTTTTGTCTTCACTGTGATGTTGTTGGGAAGAAGTCAGTTTGTGTAACTCAGAATTGTCATTTGTTTAATTTTGCCTTGGTTGTGGTTTCAGGGGAGGGACCCCTTTTCCAAAGCCTCAGCCCGAGGAAAGTGGGCTGGAGCCAGTGGTGGCAACACGTTCGATGGTACCATCATTTTTTTTACTGCATAAGGGGAGCCCGGAAACCCAGATGGTGGCCCCCAGGGGGACTCCTCCAGGACAGGAGGCAAATGATTCTGGCTTCAGGAAAGAGAATCTCTTCCAGAGGAAGTCAGAGAGAGTAGATTTTGTTCCAGGAAGGAGTGTCGCCCCAGGCACTCCCAGAGAAAACCGGAGAAGCAACAGATGGGGAATGAATATTGGCCAGGATACGATGATTCTCATTCAATTAAAATATCAAATAGGGAAGTAATGGGAACAGAGCATTTAGTGGGGGGCTTCTGATAGCTTAAAGACCAGGCTGAACGAGCGGGAAGATCAAAGTCACATTATTATCTCACGTGGAAAAGAAATGGCTCTGGATTTTTTCCACTTAAAGTGTTGTCCCCCCCCTCCCCCGCCCCTTCTTAGTCCTTTTTAAGAGTTGATATTGATTCAAGTCTGACAAGTGCAGTAACCATTTGTAGTTGCCATTGAGAGTAACCTTTAAAATAACTATGAAAAGTCAGATACCATTTTCCCTCCTGGATTTCTTAGTTTTTAAGTCTTGAATGTTCTGTCAGGCCTCTGGGTCTGTCTGATTTCCTGCCAAGTGGGTCAGGAATCTCCCTGGATGACTGGGATGGAAGGAGAGAGGAGGAGCCAGACAACCCAATTGTGAATGTTTACCCTGCCCCTGAGGCAATGAGGGGAGGGTCCTGGAAAGGGTGTTCAGTGACTCAGGGGGCCTTGTCTTCCTCAGGAATCTAGAAAAATGCCGACTTAAATGTGTAGAGAAAAAAGGACTTATTGATAGGGCCCAACGGCATTATGAGACAGGCTTGTGGTCAGATAGCCGTGTTTCTGTAGGTGCTTCTGGTCTGTCCCGTGATTCACTCTGCTGAGTAACTTCCTCTCCCAGGATTGTAAGGCACCCCTGTGTGTTCCCCTCCCTTGATTTTAGTGTGACTTTGGCCTGTCACAGAGCTCACACCAGGCCTGACACTGAGATTTTGTGGGCTCAGAACTCACCGCTCTCTGATGATCATTTCTGTTCCTCTGGTAGGTGTTGAAGGGGAAAGTTTCGATTTTGGGCGGATGGGGGTGCATTAGAGTGTTCACACCTCCCACCAACTTAAAAATTGCATAAAGTCTGGGACTTCCCTGGCAATCCAGTGGTTAAGACTCTGTGCTTCCAGCACAGGAGATAAGGGTTTGATCCCTGGTTGGTGAACTAAGATTACACATGATATGAGGCACAGCCAAATTGATTTAAAAAATTACATAAGTTCTAAGTCCTTTATGTGGACATAAATTTTTACTGGGAAAATTCCTGCTGAGAGCTATGCCCTACGGTGTGACCTCCAGAAACAGACATTTATCTTGATAGTCATTACTGTTTATTACTTCTCCTTCTTCCTAACCAAATATCAATATCAATTCTTCTCCTTCTTCCTAACCAAACCCTAATTCTATTTACATGTTCTCCCATCCCCAGCTTTAAGGGTAGCTCCAGATCAAGGATCAACAAGGTTTTGCAGAAAAAGGCCAGAGAGTAAATATTTTAAGCTTTAGAGGGGCATATGATCTCTGTCACAACTAGCTGTGTGACAGCTCTCTGTTATAGACAGTGTGTAAATGAATGAATGTGGCTGTGTTCCAATAAAACTTTATAACATTAGGCAGTTGGTTAAATACGGCACATGGGTTGTAGTTTGCCAACCCTGATCTAGATTAATCTAAGCTTGGGTTTCCCAGTCTCAGCACTGTTGACATTTTGGAATAGACAATTCCTTGTTGTGGGGACTGACCTGTGTACTATAGGATGTTTAACAGCATCCCTGGCCTCTACCCACTAAATGACAGTAGCATCCCATACCCCTGTGTGACGACTAAAAATGTTTCCAGACATTGCCAAATGTCCCTGGAGGCATCTCCCTGGTGACTATTACTGGTCCGAATAATCATGTGGCTCAAGTTGGTCCAAATACACTAATAATGGGAAGAGCTCATAGTCCATGATTTGGGGAGAGGTTCTGTCTCCTCTTAGATTGAAATAAGAAAGCCTTAGTGCCATAGATGGCAGAGGAGAGGGACCAGAACCTGGGTCCTTGCTGAGCAGCTGAATCAACCAGACCTGATTCTCTCCTTACCTATGGACTTCCTATTGCATGAGATGACACATTTCCTTATTGTTTTAGATGGAGTTTCTCAGGGGTGTTCAGGGGGTTAATTGACCAATGTGTATAGAAGGAGTTTGGGTTTCTCTGGTGGTGCTAGTGGTAAAGAACCTGCTTGCCAATGCAGGAGACATAAGAGACTTGGGTTTGATCCCTGGCCCGGTAAGATCCCCTGGAGGAGGCCATGGCAAGCCACTTCCGTATTCTTGCCTGGAGAATCCTCATGGATAGAGGGGCCTGGCGGACTGCAGTCAATAGGATCACAAAGAGTTGGACACAACTGAAGCAACTTGGCACGCATCCACACAGAAGGAGTTTAATATTTTAAACTCTGGTATGTCTGTATTTGTATTCAGTGGCTGGATATCAGTCATGAGGCAAACCGGCCATCAGGGGCTGTGATTGGTGCAGATTCTCTTAGCAAGGATGTGGGTGGGGGGGGCACTGATTGGTGTCTCAGAACTTTCATGTGTCCTCTTGGCTCCACATAGGCCTTTGTGAATTTATCTGACCACCTGGCCCTGCAAACGTGGTGGAGCATGACTCTTTTTCTGGATGTCCTGGGGTTGAGTCCTCTGTGAACACGTTCAGTGATATGGGTCTTTCAGAGGAGCTTGGATTGCCTGATTGGTTACAGAGAACTTTTTTAATGGTGTCTCCCTGGGAAGGAGATTTGATCAGAAAACTGTGGCAGTGCTTGGCCCAATACATGGGCATCAGGTCCTGAATTGCAAATGTCGTGGCTACAAAGATAACAGAAAACCAATTTCTACTCAGTTCAAATCACAGCTTCTCTTAGGATCATGCCCCTGCTGTATTCCAGCCACCCGGTCTCTCCCCATCCCCCACTCCCCCATCACCACCCCTTCTCTCTAATTCTTGGTTGATGCTAAAGTGGGAAAATGCATTTAGAGCAAAAATCAATAAAGAGCAAACTTCTAAGATGGTTTCCACAGCAAACCAGCAAATGATGTTGGAAAGGCTATTGGAGAGGCCCTGGCTTCAGAACTTGGCTCTGAGCTCACGGGTGATTTCATTTGTTGAACCTCAGTTTACTTATCTTGTAAGAATGGATAGAATGATGTGCACCCATAGACTGAATGAAATAATGTATGTGAAAGAATTTAATGAGTCAGGAGATTTGAGGAGAGGCACTTGAACAGGCCATGGGTGCGACAAGTGGGTATTTCAGGCCTGCATTTTTCTCCCCGTCTCTCAGTGGTTCTGAAAGGAACCACCGAAAAAAAAAAATCCCAATTTCTTTTGGTTTGTGATGCTGTCTTCCTAAACAACACCAGAGCCAGAATTTCAAAGGCAGATGATTTACCCACCTGTGTATCCCATTATTTGGGCTGGTTGGTACTTGACATACTACAATAGACACTCAGAAAGTGTCAAAAGAATGAATATTTTAAGAGGCAATGCATTGTCAACACTGAGGATCTGGGATTGTGGTACTTGGTTTTATCGTGATTTATTTATATATAAAAGATATTTTTCTACCTTAAATCCTAATTCTTTTTGTACACTGGGTATTTTTCTGTTGTGATTGAAGTTTCCTTAGTCTGAGCCGAGATCAGTGGGTTGTGCAAAATTGGGGGGTTTGCTGGATATCGGTGAGGATGGGTGGTTCTGGGCAGTTGTCTCAGAGTCAGGCATCAGGAGCACCTCTGGTCAGTTCTCCTGGACTCACAGACAAACACAGGCAGTCCCAGGGTACTCAAGGCCCACATCAAGAAGACAAGATTGCCAAGTGGTCCTTCCAAGGACAAATCTGTCCAAATGGGGGGCAAAGACAGCTGTGTAATCTGCCACTCCCAAGTTGAAGCCCCTTAAGTCATTGATTAGCTGTGTGAACCTTGGGCAAAAGTTAACCTTCCTAAGCTTCACTGGTAAAATGGTGATAATAACAGAACTTTTACCATAGACTATTTGAGAAGATTGCATGAAATATATGCTTGATACAAAATAAGCATGCAAAAATTGCTAGCTTTGAGGCTTTCTTCCATCTTTCCTAAAATGCTTTGACAACTGATCATGGAAGGAGGTTGTTATGGTGAAGGGATGGATTGAGAAAGATGTGGCCTTGAGGAGAATGGACCTGCCTGGATAAAACTTTGTGAAAGCTGGTCCCCTTGGACCAAGCTTGAGACATTCCATCACCTGCTCCTGAGAGTCAGCTTGGATGTTCTTCCTGCTTTGACCCTCCACTTAGCTCACTGCTAAGTTCTGTAGCTGATTTTTCCCAAAGGTATCCTGAGTGGAGCCTGTTTCCCCATCTCCCGTGCTGGAGAGCCTCAGTGGACCTGCATCGTCCACTGTAGCAACCTCTAAACTGGTTTCTCTGCTCCTGCTCCCTGCTGCTCCCATCCCCTCAACAGCTGGAGGGGATATCTGAAAATGTAAACAGATCACCTGCTGGCTCCTTCACCCGGGCAGCAGCGGGCAGCGGCTCCCCCTGCACCTAGAATAACGTTTAGCATTTCTGGTGGGAAATGGTCTGCTCATTCCCTTAAGGCGGCTGAATTCTTTTCCCATCTCAGGTCTTCATTTAAATGTTGTCTCTGGCTGATTCCAGTTAAGTGCTTTCCATGCTCTGTGGTATTTACAGTATTGACAACAGCTTGTATTTGTATGCCTCTGTGTGTTTATTCATTCAGTGTCTGTCTTTTCTGCTGGATTGTAAGCCTCGGGAAGGCAGGGACAGTGTCTGGCTTGGTTGCCACTCCATCCTTGTGTCTGGCACCGTGCCTGGCCCATTGTACACTTGTGTTAGTCACTCGGTCATGTGCAACTCTTTGCAACCCCGTGAGAGGTTGCCCCATGCCAGTCTCCTCTGTCCATGGAATTCTCCAGGCAAGAGTACTGGAGTGTGTTGCCATTCCCTTCTCCGGGGGATCTTCCCAACCCAGGGATCAAACCCAGGTCTCCTGCATTGCAGGCAGATTCTTTACTGCCTGAGCTACCAGGGCCTGGTCCATAGTAGGTACTTTATTAATATCTGATACAAAGAGTGAATGTCCTCAAGTCAGTGGTTCTGTTTGTTTTTCTTCATTTTGTGTCTTCTGAGCATGGAAAGGCTCTGCGTACAGGTGCCATGATGGTCTCTACAACTGGAGTCTCCCTCTGGAGCACTGAGAGGCAGGAGAACTTAGTGGTTAAACATGTGTATTCTGGTGCCAGGCTCTCCAGGTTCAAATCTCAGCTCTGCCTCTTGTTACCTGTGTGTAATTTAGCAAACTACTTAACCTGTCTTTGACTCTGTTTCCCTCTTTGTCAAATGGAATTAATATCAGAATCTACTTATGAGGGCTAACTGACATTTGTGAAACCATTGGCATGGTGTCTGGTACATCATATGTGCTCAGTGATGGTGACTGTGGTTGTCTAATTAGTGTGAATGGAACATTTCCATTTCTGGGTGATTTTATACCTTTCTTTTTCTACTTTTTTTTTTAGGTCAAAGTACGACTCATTTGTCTTCACACTGAGCATCTACTTTGTGTTCCACTCTGGGGATACAGAAATGATCCCATAACAGAGTCTCTGTACTCACAGGGCTTACATTTCAGTGGGGAATACAGGCTTCAAAAATAATTACAGGTGGTATGAGTGAAATGAAAGAAATAGAGGGTGAGGAGAACAAATTCTAAGGGAATTGAAGCATCAGTGTGTGGAGTAGGGTCAGAGAAGTCCTACCTGAGAACATAGATCTAAGCTAAAGTCCATCCAGGAGATGGGCTGGGCAGCGGTGACGGGGGGTCAGGTGAGGGGAGAGAATACTAAGCAGAAGGAATAGGTTGTGCAAAGGTCCTGAGGCTGCAGAAGATATGGCACATAACTAATGGTACAACTAGGTATGTAGCTGGAAAACCTGCTCATGGAAAATAATTGCTTTTTCAGGGATCTTCCCAAAGAAGACCCTGACATAGAGATTTGAATATAAGACATTTGCATTTTGAGAGGCAGTTCTGAATACGAGTTGAGAAAAGGGGGCATGGGTGGTGAGACAGGGAAGGGAAGGATCCGGATATATCATCACATCAGTTATCTCTGTGAGCAAGTGGGGAGCTTTGGGGGCTATGGTCAAACATTCCACCCAAGTTGGGGTACTTATACAACATCTCCCATCAGTGATTGTTTGAGGACTGCTCTTGGGGTTGGGCAAAATTAATTCCCTGGCACCTCCATTCTGCCATGTGTGTGAGTCAAAGTGGGTCCCAGTTGCCGGAGAAGCCATCAGGCAAATGATAGCAGGTGTTGGCCTTTGAAAGTTGGGCCAACAGGGTAAAGGCCAGGGGGCTGGCAGGCCACCAGTGCATCTGCTATGTACTCCAACCCCCTTTGAGGCCTGGAGCTGTTGGGGTCAGCCAGGATCAGCTTGTGGGGGCCCTCGTGAGCTGTTGTGAGAGGTCTCAGGCTCCACCCTTTGGGGAAGCACTGTTGATCTTAAGTTTTAAGCTAATCTTAACTTTGATCACTCTAGTCCTTGGGTGGAGAATGGACTGTTGTGGCCTGAGGAGCAGATACAGGGAGAGAGAGTGTGTGAGGCAGCCTCAGCTATCCAGGCAAGATGATGGTGGCTTAGACTAGGTAGGGTGGGGATGGAGAGCAAGTTGGAGAGAAGTGGATATGGAATAGACTAGATTTCATGAGCATCTGCATCCAGGGAAGGTGGCAGCCCTTTTCCGTAGCCTCTTCCTTATGCTAAATTAGACGCAGGTGTCTCTGAGACTTGGCAAGTGGGGCTGTCGTTCTCCTGAGCCTCCGCCCGCCACCTCTTACCTGTCATCTGCTGTGGTCTTGCTGCCCACTCTTCACAGTATTCTCCAGGCTGCTGGAGCCAGCATGAAATAAATAGCCCCTGTGTCCCACCTTGCCAGCTTCCCTTCTGCCTTGCCCGCCCTGCTGTGCCTGGTGAGTGCTGGCGACAGTTCCAGCTTCTGAAGCAGCATTATTGTCGAGGAATGTGGAAGCAGACAGGCCAGGGAGCAGGGGGCGGGACGAGCATTCCGTCTGCCATCTGTGGCTCAAGTGAGAGCTATGCTGATGGGAGCCAGGGCCTTAGTCTCTGCGTGATCCAGAGAAACGCGTCTCCACTGAGCGGGCAACAGGACTCCATCTGCAGGCCCATTTGGCATCCTGTGGGGTCACTGTCTCTGAGAGTGGGGCTGGGAAGCCAGGCCTCTAGATGACGTGCTGTGGATAGAGGTCTCCTTTGTCCCCAAGCCCCACTCTTCAGCTGGGCCCTGCAGGGTACAAAATGCCGCTGTGCTGTGCTTGCAGCTCAAGAACGTATTGCTTATTGTTAAAAATCACTCTATTAGCCATTTTAACCAAAAATCTGGAGTTCAGGTTTTAAGGTTTCTAGAATGTAGAGGGATCCTAAAGATCGTTCATTTAACGAATATTTAATTCTGGAAAATTCCTGTTTTCTTCTGGGTAAAGCCCACCTGTACCCCAACTCAGCACTCTAAGCACAGAGACACCGAGGGAGCTATTGTTTTTACCATGATGAGACTTGCCTTTGACCTTAGATAATAGCTTCAGGTATATTCTCCAGACCCAAGCTGGGCCTGTTCAAAGGCTTCCCTCAACTGAGAATAGAGAGAGAAAGGGCAGCCTGTAGTGGCTGAAATGATAACATGTAGAAGATGGCACATACCTGTTTCTCTCCCTTGAAGAAAGGGAGAGAAAACTGGTCAGCAGAGAGGAGAGAGAGAGAGGGAGGCAGGGCAGAAGGGATGGAGAAGGGTGAGCAAGGAAGGGTAAGTGGAACGGCGGGGGAGGAGGGAGGAAGGGGACAATAGGTACGAGCGGTGAGTAGGAGGACACAGGTGTGTTTTACACCCTTCTCCAGAATTCCCTCGTGGCTCCTCTTCCTTCCTTGAGCTCCTATTCCGTCTGCGGTAGCTCACTTAGTATAGCACACCCATTATTTGCTATATCGTCTTCATTTCCATACTGTGTTTCCTCTACTTTTTTTTTTCCATTAATTGATTTTTATTGCGGTATAGTTGTTTTACAATGTTGTGTTAGCTTTTACTATAGAGCAAAATGAATCAGCCATACATAAACTTATCCTTCACTTCTTAAATATACCAGTTTCACTCAATTCCTTGTCCAGTCCATTGGGATGGTCAGAATGCCAGCACCCCAGCCAAAGGCCCCAGCTTGCATGGCTTCCACTTTCCCTGCAAGACCACGATGACGCCAACCTGACTGTACCAGCCAACCAAACAAACTCATAAATGCCAATTAGTTATATTGATGAGCAATGTTTATGGGTTCCTGCAGATCAATTCATAAGTATTATAAATTGCAACAGTTTCTAAATGCCCTGTGACTAATGGCTTTGGTTGTAGTGGATTTTATCACGTTGTTGAGTACCTAATCGTCCTTGGCCTCACTGAGTGTTTCTGTGACCTGCAACGAAGCGACAATGACTCAGAGCCCAGCAGTTTCAAGGTCAGAGAGCCTGTGTTTCTAGCTTCCGTCCTGAGTGACAAGGATCCTGGTATTTCGCTTTTTAGTGGTTCATTCTTTCATTTTTGGTAATGGTGAGCTGTCCTTTTCCACTGACTTAAGAAACATCTTTTATTCTGACTTTTACCTGTTGTTTCCGAGGCTCATTCATTCATCAGATTATTTATGGAGCACTTCCTATATGCCCAGTGCTATGAGAATGCCTGGAATATAGTGCTGTATTGGTCAGGATAGGCTAGGTTGTGCTGATGCAACAAGGTACTTTTGAAATCCTAGACGCTTCAAACATAAGTTTTTCTGTTTGTTTGTTTGTTTTCATTAAGCTACACATCTACTGTGGATCAACAGTGGGCACTCTTCCACTTATTCACTCAGGGGCCCAGGCTGATGAAACATTGCATCACTGTGGTAGGAGAATTGATAACTGGAGAATTACTGTGCCAGCTTTTCTGTGCTTCAGCCCAGAGGTGACATGTTTCACTTCTCTACGCAGCCCATGAGCCACATATTTGTCACATGGCCCCAATTAACTTCAAAGGAGGCTGAGAAATGTGGAGCGAGCACATGGACTATTTGGTATGTTTAATGGTCTTCAGAGAGATTGCATTGTAGCTTGTGTTGCAGGGATCAAACAAATTATTGCATAAATAATTGTTTAACAATAATTGGGATGAAGGCTACAAGAGAATTCGGGATGCTACAAGAGTGTAGACCAGGAGATCTGTTTCCTTCCAGGTGGTCGGGACAGATTCCTAGAGAAGGGTTATTTCAGCTGAAACCTGAGAGGTGAACTAAGGTTGGTGAGGTGGAGAGAGTGAGTGTGGCACCCAGCTGTGTCACAAAATGCAGATCACCCTCGGTTCTCCTCTCAAAGAAATTAAGTGTATTGCTTGAGAGGGAAGAAATATATCAGTTCAGTTCAGTCGCTCAGTCGTGTCCGACTCTTTGCGACCCCATGAATTGTAGCACGCCAGGCCTCCCTGTCCATCACCTCTCCCGGAGTTCACTCAGGCTCACATCCATCGAGTCCGTGATGCCATCCAGCCATCTCATCCTCTGTCGTCCCCTTCTCCTCCTGACCCCAATCACTCCCAGCATCAGAGTCTTTTCCAATAAGTCAACTCTTTGCGTGAGGTGGCCACAGTACTGGAGCTTCAGCTTTAGCATCATTCCTTCCAAAGAAATCCCAGGGTGGATCTCCTTCAGAATGGACTGGTTGGAATTCCTTGCAGTCTAAGGGACTCTCAAGAGTCTTCTCCAACATCACAGTTCAAAAGCATCAATTCTTCGGCGCTCAGCTTTCTTCACAGTTCAACTCTCACATCCATACATGACCACTGGAAAAACCATAGCCTTGACTAGACGGACCTTAGTTGGCAAAGTAATGTCTCTGCTTTTGAATATACTATCTAGGTTGGTTATAACTTTTCTTCCAAGGAGTAAGCGTCTTTTAATTTCATGGCTGCAGTCACCATCTGCAGTGATTTTGGAGCCCCCAAAAATACAGTCTGACACTGTTTCTACTGTTTCCCCATCTATTTCCCATGAAGTGATTGGACCAGATGCCATGATCTTCGTTTTCTGAATGTTGAGCTTTAAGCCAACTTTTTCACTCTCTTTCACTTTCATCAAGAGGCTTTTTAGCTCCTCTTCACTTTCTGCCGTAAGTGTGGTATCATCTGCATATCTGAGGTTATTGATATTTCTCCCGGCAATCTTGATTCCAGCTTGTGTTTCTTCCAGTCCAGCATTTCTCATGATGTACTCTGAATATAAGTTAAATAAGCAGGGTGACAATATACAGCCTTGACATACTCCTTTTCGTATTTGGAACCAGTCTGTTGTTCCATGTCCAGTTCTAACTGTTGCTTCCTGACCTGCATACAGATTTCTCAAGAGGCAGGTTAGGTGGTCTGGTATTCCCATCTCTTTCAGAATTTTCCACAGTTTCTTGTGATCCACACAGTCAAAGGCTTTGGCATAGTCAATAAAGCAGAAATAGATGTTTTCCTGGAACTCTCTTGCTTTTTCCATGGTCCAGCAGATGTTGGCAATTTGATCTCTGGTTCCTCTGCCTTTTCTAAAACCAGCTTGAACGTCAGGGAGTTCACGGTTCATGTATTGCTGAAGCCTGACTTGGAGAATTTTGAGCATTACTTTACTAGCATGTGAGATGAGTGCAATTGTGTGGTAGTCTGAGCATTCTTTGGCATTGCCTTTCTTTGGGATTGGAATGAAAACTGACCTTTCCCAGTCCTGTGGCCACTGCTGAGTTTTCCAAATTTGCTTGCATATTGAGTGCAGCACTTTCACAGCATCATCTTTCAGGATTTGAAACAGCTCCACTGGAATTCCATCACCTCCACTAGCTTTGTTCGTAGTGATGCTTTCTAAGGCCCACTTGACTTCACATTCCAAGATGTCTGGCTCTAGATTAGTGATCACATCATCATGATTATCTGGGTCGTGAAGATCTTTTTTGTACAGTTCTTCTGTGTATTCTTGCCACCTCTTCTTAATATCTTCTGCTTCTGTTAGGTCCAGACCATTTCTGTCCTTTATCAAGCCCATCTTTGCATGAAATGTTCCCTTGATACCTCTAAAATTCTTGAAGTGATCTCTAGTCTTTCCCATTCTGTTGTTTTCCTCTATTTCTTTGCATTGATCGCTGAAGAAGGCTTTCTTATCTCTTCTTGCTATTCTTTGGAACTCTGCATTCAGATGCTTACATCTTTCCTTTTTCCTTTGCTTTTCGCCTCTCTTCTTTTCACAGCTATTTGTAAGGCCTCCCCAGACAGCCATTTTGCTGTTTTGCATTTCTTTTCCATGGGGATGGTCTTGATCCCTGTCTCGTGTACAATGTCACGAACCTCATTCCATAGTTCATCAGGCACTCCATCTATCAGATCTAGGCCCTTAAATCTATTTCTCACTTCCACTGTATAATCATAAGAGATTTGATTTAGGTCATACCTGAATGGTCTAGCGGTTTTCCCTACTTTCTTCAATTTGAGTCTGAATTTGGTAATAAGGAGTTCATGATCTGAGCCACAGTCAGCTCCTGGTCTTGTTTTTGTTGACTGTATAGAGCTTCTCCATCTTTGGCTGCAAAGAATATAATCAATTTGATTTTGATGTTGACCATCTGGTGATGTCCATGTGTAGAGTCTTCTCTTGTGTTGTTGGAAAAGGGTGTTTGCTATGACCAGTGCATTTTCTTGGTAAAACTCTATTAGTCTTTGCCCTGCTTCATTCCACACTCCAAGGCCAAATTTGCCTGTTACTCCACGTGTTTCTTGACTTCCTACTTTTGCATTCCAATCCCCTATAATGAAAAGGACATTTTTTTTAGGTGTTAGTTCTAAAAGGTCGTGTAGGTCTTCATAAAACCGTTCAACTTCAGTTTCTTCAGCGTTACTGGTTGGGGCATAGACTTGGATAACTGTGATGTTGAATGGTTTGCCTTGGAGACAAACAGAGATCATTCTGTTGTTTTTGAGATTGCATACTTACTGCATTTTGGACTCTTTTGTTGACCATGATGGTTACTCCATTTCTTTGAGGGATTCCTGCCTGCAGTAGTAGATATAATGGTCATCTGAATTAAATTCACGCATTCTAGTCCATTTTAGTTCGCTGACTCCTAGAATGTTGACATTCACCCTTTCCATCTCTTGTTTGACCACTTCCAATTTGCCTTGATTCATGGACCTGACATTCCAGGTTCCTATGCAATATTGCTCTTTACAGCATCGGATCTTGCTTCTATCACCAGTCACAGCCACACTGGGTATTGTTTTTGCTTTGGCTCCATCCCTTCATTCTTTCTGGAGTTATTTCTCCACTGATCTCCAGTAGCATATTGGGCACCTAATGACTTGGGGAGTTCCTTTTTTGGTATCCTATCATTTTGCCTTTTCCTACTGTTCATGGGGTTCTCAAGGCAAGAATACTGAAGTGGCTTGCCATTCCCTTCTCCAGTGGACCACATTCTGTCAGACCTCTCCACCATGACCCGCCCGTCTTAGGTTGCCCCGCAGGCATGGCTTGGTTTCATTGAGTTAGACAAGGCTGTGGTCCTAGTGTGATTAGATTGACTAGTTTTCAGTGAGTATGGTTTCAGTGTGTCTGCCCTCTGATGCCCTCTTGCAACACCTACCATCTTACTTGGGTTTTTCTTACCTTGGGCGTGGGGTATCTCTTCACGGTTGCTCCAGCAAAGCACAGCCGCTGCTCCTTACCTTGGACAAGAGGTATCTCCTTACCTCCGCCGTTCCTGACCTTCAATGTGGGATAGCTCCTCTAGGCCCAGCCAACAATGATAGATGGCATTGTTAAGTGCTTTTGGTACGTTGGCTCACTTAATTCACTCTCACAATAGGTTTAGAAACACGCTGTCCACCGTGTCCATCTGATGAGAACTTGAACTCTTGTGTGCCTGAGGTTCATGCTCTTTACCACTGTGTGCCGCTCCCTCTGTGGTGACAGCCTGGTGACTGAGTTAGTCGCTGAGTTACTTTGCTCTGAGTTCATTGACTGAGCTGATCTTCCTCTGCCTCTCTGATAAGTTACTGAATCTCCCCAGGCCTTGGTTCATCATTAAAACAAGAGCATTTGGCTAGACCAGAGCTTTTAAAAAATGTTTTAATGTAGTGGAACATTTAAAAAATAAAATCCATTTTAATAATTATACATATATACATACATATATATGTATATAACTAATTTAAAAACAAAATCAATTTAAAAATGCAGATCAATATATGAAGGAAATATGAGTGGACAGTAGCCTGAGGAGGATCCCCAGACCTCAGCCCCACATCTCCCCATCTCCTGGGACTCCCCTGGGGGGCCTGGCATGTGGGAAACACTCAGTAAAACCATTGGACCATCTGGGTTACTTCCAGCTCTCAAGTTGGCTGAGTGTTGCCAGTATTAGGAGTTGCTGTGGCTATTTGATTATAAGAAAGGACTCCTTAGTTGTCCTTAGTGGTAGGTAAGCATAACGAGCCACAAAGCCTGAAACCTGTGAATATGCTACATGGCAAAAGTGACTCTGCAGATGAGGTAAAGCTAAGGATCTTGAGATGGGAGGATTATACTGGAGAATCTGGGTGGGCCCAGTGTAATGTAAAGGGTTCTTATGAGAGGAGATAGGGAAGTCAGAGAAGGAGATGTGAGGACAGGAGCAGAGGTGAGAGAGAGTTATGCTATGCTGCTGTCTTTGAAGATGGAGGAAGAGGCCATGAGCCAAGGAATACAGGCAGCTTCTAGAAACTCTGGAGAAAATGGATTCTTCTTTAGCGCTTTCAGAAACAGTGCAGCTCTGCATATTTTAATTTTCAGGGTATTGAATAACCTCACAGGGCTATTTGGAGAGACTGTCGGTTGTGTCAAATCGTTGAGTAAAGATGAGGAAACTGGGGCTCTGAGGTGTTACATCACCAGCTTAAGGTCACTCATATAAGCATCTTTGTGACCATTACTTTGAACTCTTTCTCAGGTACATTTCACCACCCGCTCAGTGATGACCCCCTGCAAGTTTGCTTTCACGCACCTTTCCTGCCCACATGGTCTGTCAAAGCTGAACTTTCAGAGGCCACCAAAGGTCTTGCAGAAACAGTTCTCCATTTTCTTTCTCACTTCTCAGTTTTCTTCACTCCTGCAGCCTGTTTCATCTCCTTTAAAAAGTTCATCCTTTCTCTAGTTTTCACAACACTGTTCTGTTGTCTCTACAACCTTTCCTTATCTTACTCTTCAAAACTCACTTGTTCCACTCTTCCAAGAGCAAGTTGTCTTCAAGATTTAAAAAAAAATTAATTTCTCTTTGGCTGTGTTGGGTCTTTGCTGTTGCATATGGGCTTTCTTCAGTTGTGCTGCACAGCTTCTCATTGTGGTGGCCTCTCTTGTTGTGGAGCACCGGCTCTAGGCGCACGGGCCTCAGTAGTTGCAGCCCAAGGGCTCATTAGCTGTGGCTCAAGGGCTCTACAGTGCTGCTCAGTAGTTGTGGTGCGTGGGCTTAGTTGCTCTGTGGCATATGGAATCTTCCTGGACCAGGGATTGAACCTGTGTCCCCTGCATTAGCAGGCAGATTCTTATCCACTGCACCACTAGGGAAGTCCCTCTTCAAGATTTAACTGCATATTAACTTTCTTCTTGCTAGCTACAGCAGTGGTTCTCAAGCTTGGCTGTAACTTAGACTCACATGGGGAGTTTTCAAAAATGCTGGTGTCCACAGAAGGTTTTTAGGGCAGAGAAACTATCCTAAATGATAGTACAGTGATAGATACCTGTCTTTGTACATTTGTCAAAACTGTAGAATGTACAACATCAAAAATGAACCCTAATCTAAACTGTGGGCTTTGGGTGAAAATGATGTGTCAGTGTAGGTTCATCAGCTGTAATGATGAAACACTCTTGTGGAGGATGTTGAAGATGGTGGGAAAGGAGGTACGTGGAAACTCACTGTACTTTTTGCCTGATTTTGCTATGAACTTAAAACTGCTCTTAAAAATGAAGTCTATTAGTTAAAATGCAGATTTCCAGGCCCTGTGACCAGCAATTCCGACTTACTTGGCTCTGGTGATTCTAAGGTGCAACAGGGCTGAAAAATCTGGAGTAAGACTTTTCCTGAAAATCTTTCTCTCTGTCAGGCTTACTGCTCACTTTGAAGCACAGAATTCCCACATTTAACTTACCGACCCTGACCTTTTCCTTGATTCCCAAGTTTACAACTTCCACTTGTTTGAATGTGTCTGAGATCATATCAAACTCGACACCTTATTCGTTTTCCAGACTCCTCTTCTAATTGTCCTGATTTTTGATCAGTGCACCAACCATTAGCTTGGCTATTCATTCAGGTTTTACGAACCTCAGAATCCCAACATGAAGGATTCTTTAAGTTTAAATCTCTGACCTTTACCCCAAGCTGAACCCCTATTCCCTGAACCCCTGAACCCCTGTTCATTGCCTCTGCTTGAAACTTTGTAATGGAAGCTCTACTATTACTACTACTAAGTTGCTTCAGTCGTGTCCAACTCTGTGCAACCCCATAGACGGCAGCCCATCAGGCTCCCTCATCCCTGGGATTCTCCAGGCAAGAACACTGGAGTGGGTTGTCATTTCCTTCTCCAATGCATGAAAGTGAAAATTGAAAGTGAAGTCGCTCAGTTGTATCTGACTCTTAGCGACCCCATGGACTGCAGCCTACCAGGCTCCTCCGTCCGTGGGATTTTCCAGGGGATATTCCCAACCCAGGGTCAAACCTGGGTCTCCTGCATTGCAGGTGGATTCTTTACCATCTGAGCACCAGGGAAGACCCACTGTTAATGTTTAGGTATATAAAAATAAACAGAGAGATGAAAAGTTACATTGTGAATTATTTTTTATGTCATTTTTGACCTAGCATGACATCATAAATATTCTCCTATTATAAATACTCTTTCAGACCATTTAAAATAATCTTAATATTATTTCATCTATAAAAGTGGTACCAACATTAAACAGTGGTGAAATTTATAGAATAGAAAATAAACTCCCCCTGTTTTCTCTCTTGCTAGATTATCCAGAGCAGTCTAAGGGGGTTTCCCCATTTATCTTGTTGGGATAAAGAATTTGATATTTCAAGGAAAGCATTTGTTGGCATTCCTTATGCTTATTTTCTGGTTTTAAAAAATTGGATCATATAATCTTCCCAGGGCTCAGGGCATCTAGAGGTTTTAACCAGCTCTTTGGAGTTACTCCACCCCACTCTGTCACCACCTCCTGGGAGCTAACCATGCTTGATAATTCTAACATGCTTTTTAATGGCTACAGCAATCTTTCTTTTTAAGGAAGTTCTAATAGTTGGAAAGCTCTTCTTTATGCTGTGTTGAAAACTGCTTCTCATATCTTCTACTCTTGACCCCAGGCTTTCTTTATGGAGCTAGGAAAACAAAAATAAACAAAAAAGCAAACAAAAACCCAAACAGACAAGCCCTAGTGTCTTTTTGACTTGCATCTTGACCTCCTTCTCCACCAAGGACTGACCTTTAGCTGATGTGGAGGCAGGACCTGGTTAAGAGCACAACAGTGTAGCCAGACCCCTTGGGTTCCTTGGGCAAGGATTTTAATTCTCTGTGAGCCTCAGTTTCCTCATCTGTGAAATGGCGATCATAACAGTACATACTTCATTGGTTGCTATAGGGAATTAAAGGAGTCATGAAAGTTAAGTCGCTCAGTCGTGTCCAACTCTTTGCGACCCTCTAGACTATAGCCCACCAGGCTTCTCCATCCATGGGATTCTCCAGGCAAGAAAACTGGAGTGGGTTGCCATTTCCTTCTCCAGGGGAACTTCCTGACCCAGGGATTGAACCCAAGTCTCCTACATTGCAGGCAGACGCTTTAACCTTTGAGCCACCAGTACACGCTAAAGGAGTCATGGGCCATTTAATAGACCTTTAGACCAGGCCTGGCATGTGCTGCTATCAGGTATCCATAGAATCTGGATTCTCTACAGAGAAAAGGAAGATGGCAAGATAGTCAGGCTCTGAGATTATACCTGGAAAATTCACCTGGGTGAAGGGACCCTGTTTATGTTTGTGTCTTTGAGTCAGAACTCATTTTGGCGATTAGCATTGCATGTCTGCCTGTGGCTGCAGGGCCTAGGAACTGAAATTGTGGAGATGGTGAAATGAACACAGGGGATGGACATGGGACCAGGGAAGGGAAGGAACACAGCCAGGGTGTGGAATTCTGTGGCAGGTGACAGACACAAGTGATTTCTGATCTGGCAGCTGCTGTCCCGAAACGTAGTAGCTGGGTGAACTTGGACAAACTGTTTAAGCCAATTTTTTTTTAAAGTCTGCAAAATGGGTTCATTAACGTGTGCTGGGGATTAAGAGCTCAATTATTCAGCTTTTATTCAGTGCTCCCACCTTCATTCCCTTAATTCTCATAACAACCCCATGAGACAGAAATTCACTTCCTTATTTTACAGAGGAGGATACTGGGGCACTGAGAGGTGAGTCACATTCTCGTATCCACACGCTCAGAAGGTGGAAGGGCTGGGATTGGAACTGAGGCAGACTCTAGAGTCTGGACTGTTAACCAACTCATTATGCTGATTAAATGAATAATAATAAGCCTACCACCTCTTCTCAGTTACCTTCTGTTCTTTAATCCTCATAACAACCTTGATTAAATGACTGGCCCCTGAAAGTCACCCAGGAGGTGTGCAAGGACACACATCCTTTGGGTGGGAGCCTCCTTTGCTTTAGAGCAGGGGGCTTTGTTGCTGCCTGCTCATTAGATTCATGCACAGAACTCGTCAAAACGCACAATGCCAGTATCTGTGTGCTGTTTCTGCTTTATCATATTCATTTCTTTGCCTTTCATTTTTTATATTCTACATATTAGTGAAAACATACAGATCTGTCTTTCTCCCCCTGACTCTCTTCACTAAGCCCAATACCCTCCAGAGACATTTATGTTGTTGCAGGTGGTAAAATTTCATTCTTTTTCTATAGCTGGGTAATATTCCAGTGTGTGTGTGTGTATGCGTGTAGCGCATATTCTTTATCCAGTCCTCTGCTGATGGGCACTTGGGTTGTTTCCATGTCTTGGCCATTGTGAAAAATGCTGCTATAAAGGGTAGGGTGCATGTATCTCTTTGAATCAGATAACAAACTCGTGGTTACAAGTGGAGATGGGATGGGGGAGGAGCAATATAGAGGGAACGGGATTAACAGGTACAAAACCACTAGGCATAAAATAAATAAGGTACAATGAGGTAATATACAGCATAGGAATAGAGCCAATATTTTATAATAACTTTAAATGAAGTATAGCCCATAAAAATATTAAATCACTATGTTATACACCTGAAACAAACATAATATTATAAATCAACTATATTTCAATAAAAAAATAATGATGCCAAGCCCCCCCTCAGGAGCTTCTGATTCCATTAGTTTGGAGAATGGGGACCGTGTATGGGGAGTTTCCCAAGGCACCTGGGGTGACTCCCATCTGTAGGGCAGGATTGAGGCAGGAGTTTAGAAGGGTTTTACTCCCCTCCAGGCACTGGCTGCTCATTAAAACCATCTGGGACCTTCTAGATTCTGAGCTTGTTGGTTTAAGCATCAGCCTTACTCACTGAGGTAATTAAGGCCCATTGGACCTTACTGGATGCCAGACATGGCATTAACTCATTGAATCCTGCAGTGACCAGCTCATCCTGGTTTGCTGGGGATTTTCCATTTGAAGAACCAACACCTCAGGTCAGATGTGGGCAAACCAGGATGATCGATCACCCTCCTTAATCCTTCCCTAAATTTTTGTTTCTTTTTTAAAATTTATTTTTAATTGGAAGATAATTGCTTTAAGATGTTGTTGGTCTCTACCATACAACAAAATGAATCAGCCATAGTATACATATATCCCCTCCCTCTTGAAGTTCCCTTGCCTCCTCCCGCAGCCCTCCCCTCTAGGTCATCACGAAGCACAGAGCGGAGCTTCCCACTAGCTGTCTGTTTTATTAATACACGTGGTAGTGCGTATATGTCAGGGCTGCCCTCTCCACCCGCCGCTGTGTCCACAAGCCTCTTCTCTCTGTCAGTATCTCCATTCATCAGTACCATTTTTCTAGATTCCATAGAAGTGTTAAAATATGATATTTGTTTTCCTTTTTCTGACTTATGTCACTCTGTGTAACATGCTCTAAACTTTTGTTCCCTGTTGACCTCATTCATTTATTTCCAACAAAACTCCAAGTAACTTTCTCCTGATGAATCCATGTTGCAGGTGATGAAACTGAGGCACAGGAAGTATTGGTCACAGTTACTAGACAGTGGTCACAAAATACCAAACCGTTATTTCAATTCCTCTCAGGGAAAGCTGTAAGATTAGTTGGAGGGATGTTTTCAGTTCCCACTTTATAGACGGGTAGAGCAAGGTTCAGAACGGCTAATGACTTTCCTGTGGTTGGTGGTCAGTGTGTTAGGTGGAAGATCTGATCTTCTGACCCTGCGCCACCCCCAACCCCACCCCAGGTTGTTGCTGTGTGGGAGGATGAAGAATGTCCCCTTGGGAAGGTTTGAGGGTCACTGGCTCTGACACTCTTTGCATCTGTCAGCAGATCTGGGGCCTCCCAGCCTCCCTTCCTGCAGCGCTGAGAGGGTCGCTGTGGACTCCTTTCTGCCAGGGATTACAGGGTCTGTGGGTTAGAAAAGACCAAGATGACTGCAGGCAGTTGGGTGCTGTTCAATTAGAACATCTGCCCTCGGGTCCCTAAAGCCAGTTCCGTCTGAGGACACACACCTGAGCCAGGTGCTGCCAGACTCTGAGAGCAGCCTCTTGCTCTTGCTCTTACTCTCTGGGGAGAGATCTGGACACAGCTGAGAAGGCAGCTGAAATGTCATCTGAGGTGTGGAGTAACGGGAAATGCAGGCGGAGAGGCTAGTTTGTACAAAGGATTATTTTAGCATAATCTGGTGTTATTTGGGATAAATGGGGAGAGAAATGTGAGGTATGCATTCCTGACTTCTCGACTCAAGGCAGCTAGACACTTTTTTTTCCTAAAGAAAAGTTCCAGGGAGACAGCTTGGCCCACCCTGCTCTGCAGCAGCTCAGCTGCCTGTTTTGTGGGAAGGTTTGTGTATCTGAAGCATCAGTGCATTGATTCTCGTAGTACATGGTGGTTTAGTCGCCAAGTCACATCCGACTCTGCAGCTCCCTGGACTGTGGCCCACCAGGCTCCTCTGTCCATGGAATTTTCCAGGCAGGAATACTGGAGTGGGTTGCCATTTCCTCTTTCAGGAGATCTTCCCGACCCAAGGATTGAACCTGTGTCTTCTGCATCTCCTGCTTGGCAGGTGGATTCTTTACCACTGAGCCACCTGGGAAGCCCCACAGTACATGAGCTGATTCTGAAATGTTCAAGGACACGAAAATGTTCATTGTTATGTAGTTATAGTAGTATAGTTGGAAGAACAAAATATGAACTATATATACACAAAATGGAGATTCACGAGTGCAGTGACTTGCCTAGTTCAGGGCTGTAGACTCAGCACCTTGGACAGCTACTGGCACACAGTAGGTATATAACGAATGAATAAATAAATTTCTGGCACGTGGGTAGTTTTTAACCAGAAAATGGAATTTGAACTTAGGTTTATAGGATGGACAGGATTTAGTTAGGAAGAAATAAGTGAGATTAGAAGGAGGGGATGATTCAGGTGGGGGACATGGTGTAAGTAAAGGCTAAGAGGCAGGACAGATAAGGCCCACAGAATATAAGCTAATGGCGGATGAAGTTTACTATGCACCATGTCACTCTGAGAAGCTCTTTTGTGTATTAACTAAATCCTCATAACAGCCCTTGTAATATCTCCATTGTGCAGCTGGGGAAACCAAGGCCCAGAGCAGTGAGCTCTCTTACTCAAGGACAGGCTATAACCCTGATTTGGCTATATCCAGGAGTCCTGCAAGGACATGGCCCATTTGGAGGTCCGTGACAAGTGGAGCACATGTTTCAGCCAGCACAGGGTCCGTTGCTGCCTCAGCTCAGGTGGCAAAGACCCTTGTCCTTTCTGCTCTCTGGTTGGTGGGAGCCCGCTCAGCACAATCCACTCCAGGCCTGCTCTCTTTTTAACCCAGCTGCTGTTTTCACAGGTTTCCATTTTTAGCTCCCCGGACTGGAATGCAGTGTTCAATGCACTGTAAACCTCAATGTCAGTTTGATTATACGAGAGGCATGTGTGGGCTCCTGCTCTCCCGTTTCCATGTCTAATAATAACCCTCCGGTTTCTCTTGTCCCTTTTCTTCCAAGGCCCGCAAAGCGTTTCAAGCGTTTCATATGCAATGTCCCGTTTAAGCCTTCAGTTCCCCGGGGAGGCAGCTGGTGGCTATTATGTGAAAGGGCTTTGGCAACTATTCAATTCTCTTCAGATGGTAAGGGCTACAGTCATCTCTGTCTTAAATGTAGGAGTACCAAATTATGGGAGAATAAAGAGAAATGCTAAAGGGAGATGGTATTTAAAGAATTTCTACTCTGTGCATCTTATCAACACTGGGAGGGGCATCTGTGAATTGTCCTTTTTTCATGGATGAGAAAAATGGGCTCAGAGAGGCTAAGTGACTTGTTCAAGGTCACAGTTAATAATTGGTAGACTATGGATTTGACTCTGGATATATCTTCACAGTCTTTGTTTTCTCCATTGCATCACTAAATGCGCTGTTGTGGAAATAAAGGCACAGTCAGATCCTAATTCTCTTGGTTCACAGACCAAGTCTGTCCCCCGTCCCTTTCCTTAGAGCTTCGTATAGAGAAGCTATTGATTGAAAGGATTATTTCTCATCAGTCAAGACCATCTCTCACCTTCTAAAAATCACTGAAAGTAGGAAACTACTTGTTTGCTCTTCCTTCCATCCCATTCACTCACGCATGCACGCATACAGCGAGCATTTACTGTTTCCTTTGCTGTAAGTTCGAAGGGGTTGAAGACACAGTCCCACTCAGTTTCTTTTCTCCAGGATCTTGATTTTTTGTTAAAGCACCTGTGTGATCTGGAACAAGTGACTTCACCTCCCTGAACCCTACTGTCCTCATCTGAATGGTGGGGATAATAATGGCTCCTATTTCATAGGGATTGTGTGGAGAGCAAAAAGCATTTGAGAGTCCAGGGAAGGATCAGCCCCCAGGGCAGATATATGGGCCCTGCGAGGAATGAGGTAGAAAGTGTTTTTGGAGCAGAAGGATGTGCTTAGGTCAGTGTTGCTGACATAATTCTGAGGAGATGATAACCTTCACTGTCGGGTGGAGCAAATTTACTCTATCCATGTCCTACGTGTTTGTTTCGGAGAGGCTGGAAAATTAAGTTGATTTAAATCAAAGAGCATTGATTGAATATTGACTTGGTAGAGAGGCTGAGCAGACCTGGATTCAAGTCCCAGCTCTGCCACATGACCGGCATGTGACTTTGGGACAGATGTTGCACTTTTCTGAACCTCAGTTTCTGCTTCTGTAGATGGGAAATAATAATATCTGCAGTGGTCTTGTGAGAATTAGAAATGATGTGTAGAAAGTACTTAGCATGGTGCCTGGTACCTCTTGGTGCTCAGTAGATGAATGTTATTACCAAGGCAGTATGGGGTACAGATTGAGACTCTGAAACCTCAGAAACTTGAAATCCATCAGTTAGGTCTTCAGGTACAGCTGGATCAAGGAGTTCGTATGAGCTCATGACCTGGTCCCATTCCACACTCCTCTCATCTCTGCTTTTTGACTTCACTCCCATGAGGGCCCTCGTCTCCTGATGGCAAGATAGTCCCCAGTAGCTCAAAACTCATACACTACTCACAGACCTAGTAGAATAAGATCTTTTTCCTTATAGTTACAGCAAAATCTATGGTCTTGAGCCCCACTGAACCAACCTGGGTTACGTGCCCATCCTTGAAACAATCACTGAGGTCATGAGTGAATGAAATAACCTGAATCTCCCAGTCTGGGGCATGTCTCTCCATTAAGCTGGGAGTTAAAGTCATCAGGTTTAAACAAACTATAGGAACTAAGAGTGGGAAAGCGTGATTTCTCCAAAGGAAAATCTATGTCCTTTTATTAGAAGAAGGGGAATGAGTGCTGGACAGATGTGTTCTCCCAGGAGCAGACTAGAGATGAAGATTTGTGTGTGAGTAATTTATTAAGAAATGCTTATAGGAGAAACTGGTGAGGGAGTGAGGAAATCAGGCTAAGGAAAGAGGAAGGAGGTCAACTACGGGTGGGATCTGAGGTGAAGTCCTAGCCTTAACCTGATCCTATGGGAATCTCTGGGTGTAAATTACACTGTGGAGTATATCCTACCTCGGGCACAGGAATTGGATGTTTGTACCCATGAACCAGCCACTGGCCATGGGCTTGCATGAGTGTGAATCCCCAGGGACTTCTGGATCTCTAAATGGGGAACACAGCAACAGTTGCTCAAGGACAGTGCTCTGAAGGTCATGTGTGTGGGGCTTTGGCAGCACAGTTCGCAGAAGCTCAGGGATGTACAGGAGTGGTAAAAGGGATGCAAGGGGATCTAGGGCCCATTATAGTGGGGGACAATAGCAGCTGTCTGGAGCAGAAGGAGGTGAAGGAGGCGTGAAGGAGAGGGGACAAGGGCAAGGGCAAACATGGGCTCCTGTTCTTATTCTGGTCAGGATTGAGGAGGAGAAACCAAGAAGTGGTCTCCCACACCTTCTGTGTTTTGCTGCCCAGACAGTAGCTATCATGGCAATGCCCTTACAGCCCTCAGCAGAGTTCTGAAACCTCACTGTGCAGAAACAAGTGGGAGGTGATTTGGCAGAGAGCACAAGCAGCAGGGATGCCAGAGGGGCTGCCTCAGGCTCCTGCTAGATGGATGAGGTTGGCATGAGGTCACTGGGTCCAGAGAGTCCCGGGTACCTGCCCATGCCAAGAATGACTCGCCAGCAGCTGGAGGTCTGGAGGTTCAGAAGTCCCTCGGGCTCATTTAGTCTCTAACTGCCTCCTCTCTACCCATCTCTCACCCTTCCAACGGCCTCTCTATTCATCAGGAGCTGCTACCCACCTTTGCTGCACCAGCTTTCATCTGTCACCATCTTCCCAAGCCATCTGGCATTGGGGCTTTCTGCACAGGGAGCTGGGAGGCAGTGAGGGAGAAGTAAGTGAATGCACAGGCTGAGTCAGTAGCTCCATCCTCAGGGTCATGGCCACTGCTCTGCTAATTATTTTGAGGGTGCTGGATTGGTTCAGTCCAGGAATAATAAAATAATGAGTCATTTATTGAGCGCTTGCTGTGTGCAAGACTCTGTGCTAAGTGCCCATGAACATTATCTTCTGTTATCATATCCTAAGATTCCTGTTTTTTTTTTTTTTTAAACAAGTAACAGAAAAACCAAGGCAACACGATTTGAGGGGAAAATAACTTTTTGGCTCAGGAAATGACAAAGTTGAGGGGGAATCAGGCACAGCATGGATCTAGGAGTTTATATAATGTCAGTGGTTTCTGTCCATCTTTTCCACTGTTTTCTTCTGTGTTGGCTTCACTCTCAAGCAGCTTCTCTGTTCCTTTTCCTTCAGCGATGGCAGATTGACCTAAAAGTTACAGAGGTGCCAGTGATGAGCTCAGCAAACCCATTGGGAAGAGAGGTTCTCTTTTCCAGTGGTCCATACTGTAATCGTGTCTGGTTGGACCAGCTGAGGTCCTATGTTAGTTTCTAAACCAATCACTGTGGCCTGGTTCTGATTCATGTGCTAAGGGGTGAACTACTCTGATTGGCCAGACCTTGGTCATGTGCCCACATCTGGAGCTGGGAGTGTGTTTAACTTCATCTGAAACATAGGGACTGAGAATGGGGAAGTGATTTTCCAAAACAAAAATGTACATATTCTTACCAGAAGAGAAGGACTGAGTCCTGGACAGGAGAGATAAAAGATGAGAGGTCTACTAGGGGGTTATGTTATTACTGTCCTCTTTCATATATTTAAAGCTGAGGTTCAGACAGATGAAATAATGATCTCAACACCATATATCTCGTAAGTGACAGTCTGATTCTGGGGTCTGAGCTCTTGACTACTGTCCTTGGGTGCTGCTTTGATGAGAGAGGAGATGCCTCCATTCTTGAGATCTCTGAAGGGTTGTGGCGTTGCTTGTAGCAATAAATATTGATTCATTTATTGGGAGCAAGCCTTGGATTAGAAGTCAGGAGGCATGAATCCTAATTCTGGGTTGCCAGTTGTTGGGTATGTGTCCTTGAGCAAGAAACGTGACTCTGAACCCCAGTTTCCTCATCTATGTATGGAGCAGAATAACATGCCCTCTGTTTACCTCATAGGGTGGGTAATTGGATGTGAAATGCCTCCGCATCTGCTGTTCCTTCTGTTTGTTGTAACTTTTCTTTCATGCTAAATTAGGTGCCCCCTCCTCCATGCTATCGCAAAGGTATAAGTCCGTTTTTCCCTGAGGGCATGGGCTCCCTCCCAACTCCCTCTCTCCCTCTCTTCCTCCCTCATTCCCTCTCTCCCTTCCTTCCTTCTTTTAATAAAAATTTTTGAATACCTATTGCGTGCTAAACATTGTGCTGTGTACTGGTTCATTCATCTGATGCCTGGCCCCTAGTAGGTACTGTGCAAAATTTTGTTACCCTGAATCTTCCTGTCACCCTCCCAATTCACCAGAGAATGATCCCTCGATGATCTCATTCATTCTGCTTCTTGCTACTGTTAACCAACCAATAGGGATGTGTCCCAACCTTTGTGACACAACTGAAAAAAAAATCACAATGTGGATTTTAGGGAAAATGTACTAAAAAACATTAAAAATGAAAAGGAGAATGATAATTATCATTAAAGACTGTGCTTGGACAGGAAAGTGATCTCACTGATAGACTGGAAGTTGCTGACTTGGGCAGTTTTAGGGGGCATAGTTTCTGGGAGCCCCAGTAAAACCCATGATCCTGACTGGGTACATTCCAGGCAGTTGGACTGAGCCCTAATCAAGGCACTGGCAACATATACCCTATTGGGTTTGAGAATTTCTGTGGACTATTGAGTGGCTCCCACTTCCCTGCTTTTTAGTGGTAAGGTCTACAGCAGTCTGCTTGGCTCACTGTGGTAGGCTGGGTGTGTTGAGGGAAAATGCTCTGTCTTTTTAGTCCACAAGTCTTCAGATAAAGAGAAAGCATACTTGTTGAATTTCATGCCTGAAGCTGGACCCACTCTTAGACTTGATTTAGATGACAGCATCCCATGTGAACACATGCATGCGTGCTCAGTCATGTTGGACTCTTTGTGACCCCACGGACTGTAGGCTGCCTGGCTCCTCTATCCATGGAATTTTCCAGGCAAGAGTACTGCAGTAGGGTGCCATTTCCTACTCCAGGGGATCGTCCTGACCAAGGATTGAACCTGTGTCCTGCATTGCAGGTGGTTCTTTACCTCTGAGCCATGGGGGAATCCCGACAGGATCCTGAGCTGAGTTTAATGCTCCTAGGAGAGATCTTCAGGGGTGACTGGGAGTGGGTGGGTTTGTGCTGTATGTGTATAATTTGTGTCATGCAGGCAGACTGTAGGGGTTTTAAAACATGTCCACACATGATTTGACACCTCCTTTCAAGAGGTGCAGTCTGTTTCCTGTCCTTTCATCTGGGTGGGCCTTTGTGATCGCTGGGTAAACAGAATGCAGTGGAGGTGACACTGTGACTTCCAAGGTTAGATTAGAACAGAAAGGCAACCTCTGCTGGTTTCTCTTGGGATACTCAGTCTGGGAACTTTCTTCCCCAAGGATGGCCATCCTGCAGGTACCATATAGAGGGACCACATCAAGAAGAAGAGGTGTTTCTGCCCTCAGTTGTCTGAGTCTTCCCAGCCCAGGTGCTTGATATGTGAGTGAAGAAACCTCTGAGGTGACCAGGCGTCAACTACAGTGAATGCAAGGGCATGAAATATTCCCAATAGAAAGCTGCCTGGATGAGCCCAGCTAACCCGCAGATCCAGGAGTAAAGTAAAGGATTGCTGCTGTTTTAAGCACTGTTTGGGGGGCTTTGTTATGCTCAATAGTAAGCAGGTCCTGCTGTCAAGAGCATTTCTTAAGGAGGACTCCATGGTTTTCATTCAAGACCCTGAACCCCATTCTGCAAGTTTTAGTGCTGGTGCTTTCTTGGTCTTACCAGAAAGTACCAAAGGAAGATCCTCAGACAATAGCCGGGACTCATGTTCCTTGCTTATATGCTTGCCATTCTGATGGAACAGGCTGCTACAATATTGAGAAGCTGCAGTTGTCTGCTCAGACTGTGAGGAAAACCAACCAAGTTCTCTCGTTCTCAGGGGATGTCCATCACTGCCGTCTGTCATATGGCACTGAGATGCCATTGATTCTAGAACCCACTCCAATTCCGTCAGTCTGACAATGCACATCTTAGAATGATGATCTCAGGCGTAAAATGGGGATAATTGTGTCTCTGTGGGGGTGGGGGAGATCCCCAGCCCAGCTCCAGGCTTATGATGGACCCTCAATGAGCATGGCTGTCAGCACAGAGGTATATTATTATATCGACTCTGCATAAGGAAGCGGATGCTGGGTAGTGAGTGAGGCATTGAAACCCCAGGAAAAGGAAGTGTGAACTGGAGCAGAAAGTAGGAGAGGCCTCAGGAAATGGCTCAGCTGATACACTGCCAGGACCTCATGAAAAGCAATGCATCAGAAATGCTTTGGTTACTCGAGTGAAAAAAGCATATTAAACTTTGCATCTGGGAGCAGGGCTGCTCTAGCCAGGGAACAATGTCAGCTTCACTGAAAAAGGCTGCAGCCTTCCCTTAGCCTCAGGAAAGCTGGAAGCTGCCAAGGTGGGGCCTGTGGTGTTCTCCTGGGGCTGGTGTCTCTCCAGGATGCGATGTGTAAACATCTCAGGTGGTTCCATGTGTTGGCAGCTGTCCTTCTTGCTCTGTCTTCAAGTGAGGCCCTGTTCTCCCAGAAGGGGGCCTTGTTTATCCAGACTTCCCTCATTCCTCTGTAGGCAGCCAGGAGGGATGGAGAAGAAGGAAGTTGCAGGAAAGCAGCAACGGACTGTGATTTAGGAAATAAAAATAAAAATTTGTAGCTGCAGAATGCTTTGATCAAATGAAGATCTACTAGGAACTCTACCACAGAAAGCAGATCTTTAAAGGTGCTTCTTAATATCAATACTTTGGATAGCATTTTTGTAATATCTAGTAAAGCTAAATAAACATGGCACATTCTATGATTCAGCTGGTCCCCTTGTTCAGAGGTCCCCAACCCTTGGGCCGAGGACCCGTACTGGTCCCATGGCATGTCAGGAACTGGACTGCGCAGCAGGAGGTGAGTGGCTCTGAGGGTAGGGAGAGTGAGCTAGTGAAGCTTCGTTTGCTGCTCCTCATCACTGGAATTCCTGAACCACACCACCTACCAGTCCATGGAAAAATTGTCTTCTGGTCCCTTGTGCCCAAAAGGTTGGGGACTGTTGTCCTTGTTGGTCTATCCCTAGAATTGCTCCTCAGACTTTACTGGAGCGATGAAGAACCTGGGGATCTTACCAAAATGCAGAGCTCAATGGATCCTGAATGGGGCCTGTGGTTCTGTTACCCTGGCTGGCCCCCAGGTGCTACTGATGCTCGGGCCACACTTTGAGTAGCAAGGCCCAAGGGAACTGCTTTCTGAACTTTCAATCGGCTCTGCCAGTAAAATAACACATTTCAAATGGCAACCCAGTATACAGTCATCTATAATTGAAGCAGAAGTTTTATGAAGCAATACTTATTCTTGCCATATGATGCCCTTTATTATTTTGTCTTCTGCCAAAAAAGAAAAAAAAAAATAGCCGTGTTGACCACAAAGCCACTGAAATGATTTCATTATTCACCGGTGGGTCTCTAGCCACACTTTGAGAAACAGAACCCTGGAGAAATTCTTACACACCAGGAAGCAGGAAGGCTCACTGATGCATTGTTTGTAATAACAACAAAAAATTGTTTTTGGAAAAAGCAGAACAAAAGCAAAGATAGCAACCCTAAAGACCTATCCACATGAGAATGTATCAGTGCATTTGTGACATATGCATACAGTGGAGTGGTGAAAATAAGTGAATTTGAACCACATGAATCAACATGTATCTCAAAAACATCATTGAGTTAAAATTCAAGTTGAAGTATATGGGTTCTAGGACACCATTTTAGAGACTGTTTAGAAACAGGCGAAATAATTCTACTTGTTATTTAGGAATTCATACATATGTAGTAAAGGTATAAAAGTGCATAAGGGAATGATTAACTCCAAATCCAGGGGACTGATTTCCTGTTGGGAGAGAGTGGATTTGGGTGGAGGTGCCTTTGGGGCTTCATTAGTATATGTACAGCTTCATATCCCAAGGTGGGTGATGAGTCCGTGGTGCTCATTAACTTGGTCTCTGTCATTTTTTCTTTTAATAGGCTAGAGGCATTTTGTAATAATTAAAATTTTTAAAAGAAAGAAAAAGAAAGGAGAAAGCGCTTGAGTTGAAGTTTGTAGGGATTTTTGTTAGTTTCTCAGGGCTGCTGATTAATAACACATTACTAAAAACTTGGCGGCTGAGGACAACAGAAATTTACTCTTGCACAGTTGTTTAGGCCAGAAGTCTGAAATCGAGGGGCTTCCCATGTGGCTCAGTGGTAAAGAATCTGCCTGCCAGTGCAGGAGGTGCAGGTAATACGAGTTCGATCTCTGGGTTGGGAAGATCACCTGGAGGAGGAAATGGCAACCCACTCCAGTATTCTTGCCTGGAGAAATCCAACGGACAGCGGAGACTGGTGGGCTACAGTCCATAGGGTTGCAAAGAGTCAGATACAACTGAGTGACTGAGCACACACAGGTTGAAATCAAGGTGTCCTTAGGGTTTGTTCTTCTTGGAGGCTCTGAGGAAGGATCTATCCCCTGCCTCTCTCTAGCTTCTTATGACTGCTGGTATTCCTTGCCTTTCCTTTGGTGTGGGGGTGGGGTGGGAGGCTTATCACTCCAGGCTCCATCCCTGTCTTCACATGACTTCCTCTCTGTGTCTCCAGTCTCCCTCTCCGATCTCTTACAAGGATTTCAGTCGCAGCCTAACTCCAGGATGATGTCATCTGGAGAGCATTAATTTAATTTTTTTTAAATTAAAAGACTATTTCGAAGCAAAGACTCTATTTTGAAGCAAAGACTCTATTTCCAAGTAAGTTCATAGTCACTGGTATCAGGGCTTAGTATCTGGAGCAGAGCTGGTATTCTAGAGCCCATGGTTTGAAACTATGATTCCCTACAGTCTTCCATCAATACCTCTTTAGGTCTCAATTCTTTCTTCTCTCCAATGGGTCTAACAGTTCTGGCCTTTTAGGATTTTTCTTAGGGTTCATTGAGCTGTTGTGTCTAAAGCACTTATCCTGGTCCCTGGCATAGAATAACTAGCAGTTGTTATTATTAAGGGAGGGGGAGTAAGGCATGAAACATGGGTCCCCCCTTTCCACCCTCTCTCAGACTGTGTGTGTTTAGCAGGATTTGAGTCTCACTCATTTTTGTTCATTTCATGTTTAAGCCCACGTGCAGTGAGCACTTACTATGTGCTTGGCATTGCTCTTGATTTTAAGCGTGCAGGTAAGACTAAGACGTGATTCTTGTCTTTAGAGTCTAGTATTTCCCCACTAAGCCCAGTAGGTGGTTTTATCTCCACCCCACCATTTCCCATAGTAGGCCCTCAAGGAATGCCTGCAGGATGAATGACTATGAATAAATGAATGCAGAGGAAGTGAGCCCCCTCACCAACCGCATCCATTCAACTGTGAGAACTGCCAAGACTAGTCCTGGGATAATAGATTAGCCCTGTCTTTCAATAAGGATGGTTTCATCCATCTGAAGGATGAGGATGACAGTATATTCTTTGTAAACCTGTTGGTGGCTTAGTTAACTAATATTTATAAAGTGCTTCTAAAGCCACATAAGAAAAGCAAGGTAAAAACACCTCTATTTTTGGTATTGCTCATTTACTTTCCCCCTGCAGCAGACCTTGCAAATGTGTTTCTTGAAACAGGAAGAGATAGTGTCTAGTTTTAAAATCATTAAACCCCTGTAAAGATCATCTGGACTTGCCTATAGCTCCGATGGTAAAGAATCTGCCTGCAATGCAGGAGACATGGGTTCAGGCCCTGGGTCAGGAAGATCCCCTGGAGAAAGGAATGGCAAGCCACTCCAGTATTCTTGCCTGGAGAATCCTGTGGACAGAGGAGCCTGGTGGGCTACAGTCCATGGGGTCGCAAAGTGTCAGACACGACTGAGTGACTAACACAACTACTAAAGATCATCTACTTGATTAGAGCCAAAGCCTACCCTTTCTTCTCTTTCCCAAGACTTTTTTCTTCATACTCAGGCGAGCTGCCTTGTTTTGGGAACATCTGCTATTGAAACAGTAGCTTTCTCTCTTTGTATCTGTCATTTAAGGCGTGTATTTCCACCAGAGTCTTCCCGGGGCTTCATCTGGACTTATAACATAGTTAGGAGGGCCACAAGAGCATTTGCATAACTAGCTGTTGATTTGAATATAATTTGCATAACCTGTCTTGGTCTATGAAGTTGTATCTTATTTGATTTCTAAAAGCTTTGTCATTTCTGTTTATATAATCATGGAAGTGGCAAAGATCTCAGATCTCATGAGGAACTCATTCTCCCAGAGTCATTGGAGTAGAAGAAAGAGACATTTAACATCTACCATGTGCTTACAAATGTGATTTTGCTAATTTAGTCCACTGGTTCTCATATTTGGCTGCACACTGTAATTGCATAGAGAGCTAAACACTACTGATGCCTGATCCCCACCCTCAGAGATTATGATACAATTAGGGGTAACGAGGGTGGGGGTGGCAGCCTAGTGTCAGGAACTTTGCTGAAGCTGAATAGCTGTCTCATTGGAAAAGACCCTGATGCTGGGAAAGATTGAAGGCAAAAGGAGAAGAGGGCGGCAGAGGATGAGATGGTTAAATAGCATGACTGACTCAACGGACATGAATTTGAGCAAACTCCTGGAGATAGTGGAGGACAAGAGAGCCTAGCATGCTGTAGGTCCATGGGGTTGCAGAATCAGACACAACTTAGTGACTGAACAAAAACAGGAGATTCTAAGATGTAGCAAAGATTGAGAACTACTTACTTAATACCCATAAAAAACCCATGAACAACCCATTACCCCCATGTTAAAGGTGTAGAAACTGAGGCTTTGGACATCCATACTGTTATTAATGTTAATAGCTGATCATTTGGAAACTTAGTATATGCCAAATTATGCTAAGCACAGTGATATTTGTGCGTATTAAATTTTTGTAATGAGTTTTTGAGCCAAAGGTTAATATTTTCCTCTTACAGATAAACAAAGCTCAAAAAGATTATAATTTGCCCAAAGCCTTCCAAACTAGCAAGAGGTCATTCACAGGAGAGAGATGACTGTGCTTAGATTAGGATTTGACTGTGTTGGGATTTGAATTTTGCTTCTAACCTCTGCCTGATGCCTGATCCAACTTGTATGTTCCTTAAGGATCTTCTGTTTGTCTTTTCCTGTGTTCTTTTGGGCTTCTCATGATGCTGGAATCTTCATAGGCACCTGGAAAATACTGAAGGTTGTTATTGTGTCCAGTCAATAGTCATGTCTGACTCTTTGTGACCCCATGGACTACAGCTCACCAGGCTTCCCTCTCCTTCACCATCTGGAGTTTGCTCAAACTCATGTCCATTGAGTTGGTTATGCCATCCAACCATCTCATCCTCTGTCGTCCCCTTCTCCTCCTGCCTTTAATCTTTCCCAGCATCAGGGTCTTTTCCAGTTTGTCGGCTCTTCAAATCAGGTGGCCAAAGTATTGGAGCTTCAGCTTCAGCATCTGTCCTTCCAGTGAGTATTCACAGTTGATTTCCTTTTGGACTTCCCTGGTGGCTCAGATGGTAAGCATCTGTCTACAATGCAGGAGACCCAGGTTCAATCCCTGGGTTGGAAAGATCCTCTGGAGAAGGAAATGGCAACCCACTCCAGTACTCTTGATTTCTTTTAGGCCCGACCAATCTGATCTACTGAGGGTTGGCATGAAGCAACTGGGACCAAGGAGTGGACTTTACAGCCAATAACCAAGACCTTTTTACTGATAGATCAGCTCTCCCTCCCTTCCTGTCCCTTCCCACCAATATTTATTGAGCTTTGTGCCAAAGACACAAGCCAGACAAGGGCTGTTATGTAGCATCCATCATTTGTCAGCCAATATTGGAGCTTTGAATTAACCTGCAGAAGTCAGGCTGTTCTTTTTTCTTCCTGTAAAATGAACTGAAGCTGTTGTGAAGAAATAGTTTCAGCACATCAAAGGGAAGAATGGTGACTTGTTTTTATTTATTTGGGTTCTTTTTTCTTCTTACTTGGGAAATGGCAAGAGGAAAGAAATTTTATCACATTAACTAGCCAAATATGCTCCTGAAATCGTGAGTCGTTGGGTGCCATACTGTTCAATTCAGTACTTTCTGAGCTCCTGTCATGTGCCTGGCACTGTTCTAAATGATGAGGACCCAGTAAAAAATGAGGCAAATTCCCTCTGTCTATGGTGACCTGAATGATGAGAAGAAGCAAGTCCTGTGTAGATCTGGAGAAAGAGTCTGCCCTGCAGAGGCACCAGCAAGTGAACCCTGAAATGGGAATGCGCCTGGTGGATTCATGGAACAGGAGCGGAGAACGTGGTTCCCAGTGGCTTAAGCAGAGAGAGAGGGTCAGCGAGGTGGCAGGGCCGGATCTCACAGTGTTCAGGAGCCATAATCAAGCATCGAAATGTTCATCTGAATGAGATAAAGAGCCATTGGGTGGTTTCTTATCTTAAGCAGGAAAATGATATGATCCAACTTACATTTCAGAAGGATCACTCTGTTTGATGTGGGTAGAATAGATAGTAGGGAGCAGGAGTGGGAGCCTGGAGCTGACTTATGAAGTGTTGAAAGGATCCAGAGGAGATATGATGGTGGTTTGAACCAGAGGGTTACAATGAAGGTGGCTAGAAGTGGTTGCATTTGGCATCTATTTTGAAAGTTGAGCCTACAGGACTTGTGTTGGATGAGGAAAAGAGGAATTTTGGTCTGAATGGATTAAGACACCATCTCCCGATGTGGGAAAGACTGAAGGAGAAGCAGTTCATATTCAACTACGTGTGAAAAATGTCACGTATTGTATCTTCTTTTTAGCAAATTCACAGTCACATATCAGAGGTTTTCAGATGGCCTGCAGTAAAGAGATCGGCTTCATTTTGGCTAACCCAGTATTTCTAAATGTATTTGATCAAGTACAATAATTCTAACTGCCCCTTGGAACATGTGGCAAGGTTTTTGAAACTTTCTTTGAGTAAGACTATCATTAGAGTGTAGAGTATTGTGTGTGCTTATGTGTCTGCCCAGATAGGGGAAGTGACTTATAGCTGTTTTTGCAGTGTTCTAAATTCTGGTGGATGTGCTGTGGGCTTCTGTTCTTTCCACCTTCAAATACTTCACCACCATCCTCCTCCATCTAGCTAGTATTCCTGCCTCCAGGCTAACTGAAGATTATCCCCACACCAAATTAGAGAGAGCTAATAGGAAAATTGGTACCACTCTCCTGCCTGGAACTTTGAATGGCTTCCCATTGCCTTCAGGATGAATACCAGATGCTTTACTATGGCTTCACCATATGCTTTGTAATGTGACTTTCTGCTACCTTCCCAGCCACCTTTGAGCTCTGTGTTCTAGTTAAACCAAACTTTTAAAATCTTCTTATGTTCTCTCACCTCTGTGCTTTTGCACAGTCTCTTCCTTCTACCTGGAATACTTCCTAAACTCCTTTCTACAACCTTTGAGTATTATCTCGTATAGTATCCCTTTGTGAGCAATCTCTTGACTTCTGTTGCTTGGGCTAGGCAACTCTATTTGTACTCATGGTCCCCATAGCTTCTTTCCCCTCCAGCTTTATTGACATATAGTTGACAAATAGAAATTGTGTATATTTAGGTGTACAATTTGATGAGGTTTTCTTTTTTTTTCTTCTTCTTTTGACTGTGCCTCACAACTTGTGGGATTTTAGTTTCCCCACCAGGGATTGAACCCATGTCCTCGGCAGGGAAAGTGTAGAGTCTTAACCACTGGACTGCCAGGAAATTCCCTACAACTTGATGTTCTGATGTATGGTACATTGTGAAATAATCACTACAATCAAGGTAAGGTCTAAGCAATGATATTTTTGATGTGATACCAGAAACTCAGGCAACAAAAACCCAAATAGACAAGTGAGATTGCATTCAACTAAGAAACTCCTGCACAGCAAAGGAAATAGTCAGCAGAGTGAAAGAGTGAAAGGCAACCTACAGAATGGGAGAAACTATTTGCCAACCATGTATTTCCCAATATATAAGGAACTCAAACAACTCAGTAGCAAAACCCCAATAGTCCAATTAAAAAAATGGCCAAGGGACCTGAATAGATATTTATCAAAAGAAGACATACAAATGGCCAACAGGTAAATGAAATGCTGCTCAGCATCACTAATCGTCAGGGAAATGCAAATCAAAACCTCAATGAGATAACACCTCACACCTGTAAAGATGATTGTTATCATAAAGACAAGGAGAACAAATGTTGGGGAGGATGTGGATGAAAAGGAACATTTCTTTGTGTGTTGTTGGTGGGAATGTGAATTGGTACAGCCACTATGAAAAACAGTATAGAGGTTCCTCAAAAAATGAAGAATAGAACTACCTTATGATCTGGCAATTCCACTTCTGGGTATATGCTCCTAGCTTTTCATAGTGTTTATCACATGTTTTTTTGGGGATTTCTCTTTCCCATCAGTGGTTGAGTTTCTTGAAGGCTTGGCCAATTACCTTGTTTTCCCTGATAATCCTAATGCTTAGCACAATGCCTGACACAGAGTAGTAAATGCACAGTAAATTGCTATAGAGATAAATGAATAGATAAGTAAATGTAGCTCTCTGGATCATTAGCAAACAATCTTCAGACAGTTTTCTATTATTCTGCTTCCTATGATCTAGGAGTGTTAAAATTGTCACAGCGTTAGAAGGAGGCTCAAAAGGTCCTTGAATCCTTCTGTCTCTAGACTGAATTCTACTCAGGATTCTTTAACAGGTGGGGAGGCTGGAGGTCATGGACAATGACCAAGACACTGATTGACTTCTACAAACCTTTGCTGGAAAATCAGAGATCCCTGGGAATCTAGGAACTAGGATATAGTTTGTGTGTGTGGAGCATACAGCAGGGAAGATAGACTCACAAATGAAGTTCCAGGAAGAAAGAGCTAAAAATGGAGATTTGGGGAGCAGTTTATGAGAACATGGAAGAGGAGAAATTAAGTTCATCTGAAGTCAAGGACTGAAGAAGCTATAGGAGAAAGAGTGGTAATTAACTTGGGCTTTTAGGGGTGACCAAGAACCTGCCAGCCAGGAATCTGAGATGGGGGCCTGGAGGGAAGGATATTTAAAGTAGAATAAAAACACAAAGATGAGGATGTTGGTGGCGTGTCTGGAGGGACATGAGTTGTATGCCCAGTGATTCAAGTGAGGTTGAGACTAAGTTTATATCGGTTAGGGTGCTTTGGCTTATGATTAAAAGAAAGCCATACCAGGAGAGGTTCAAATGTCAAGAAAAAATTATGTTGCATCATGAGAACTCTGGAGGGAGGTAGTTCCAGAATGGCTAATTCAGCAGCAAGAAAAAAAGTCAGCTTTTCCTCACGTTGCCTTTCCAGTGAATGAATATGAGCTTGTGTCTTCCTTTTTTTAAAAAAAATATTTTATTTCTTGGCTGCACTATGTGGCATATAGGCTCTTAGTTCCCTGACTAGGAATTGAACCTGTGCACCCTGCACTGGAAGCATGGAGTCTTAACCACTGGACTGCCAGTGAAGTCTCCTTCCTCCATTGATTTATTTATTTTTTGTAATCAGTAAGGGAAATAGTTCCCAGAAGCTCCACACCCAAGCCTGTTGGCCAGGATTATATCACATGTCTAAGCCTGAGCTAAGTCCCTAGCCAGGGACATGTGCACTCTGCAATTGATGTAGGCCAGTCAAGATTTACACCTGCATCCAGGACCAGAGAAGCTCTCCTGGGGCCCATGACTGTTCAACAGATGAACAAAATCAGGGTTCTGGTAATAAGAGATGGGAGGGCAATGGGTTAGGCAGTGAATTTTGGCCACCGTGGGGACCTGGAGCACCTGGGCTCTGTCCAGGGTATCAGCTCAGCTCCAGCCCAGTGTTGCCATATGGGAGGGGCCTAGTGTTACCAGAACTTGTAATTTTATTTTGAAAAAACGTTGCATGTATTTGGACAATGGATAGTGAGCCAACAGAGATCAGATCCTTCACCTGTTTATTTATTGGCCATGCTGGGTCTTCGTTGCTGAGCATGGGCTTTCTCTAGCTGTGGCAGGCGGAATGGTAGTGGTGCAGGGGGTGGGGGTTGTTCTTTGATGTGGTGCACGGGCTTCTCATTGCTGTGACTTCTCTTGTTGTGGAGCATGGGCTCTAGGTGCTCAGGCTTCAGTAGTTGTGACGCATAGGCTTAGTAGCTCCAAGGCATGTAGAATCTTCCCAGACCAAGGATCAAACCCTGTGTCCCTTGCATTGGCAGGCAGATTCTTAACCACTAGACCACCAGGGAAATCCCAAAACTTGTAATTTTAGAAAAAAACCCAGAACTGGAGATTTTTATGTGAAGTCTTGTAATTTCTAAATGTTGTAAACTAATTAAAAAAAAAAACCCAACCTACTTAGTCCAAATAAAATGTTTGTGGATCAGTCATTTGGGAAAGGGAAATTTCCCCTTCACCACCAACCCAATTTTCCTCTCCTGTCCAGAAATGAACACTGTAAGTCACATATGTATCATTCCGGACCTTTCATTTTCTGTGACCTTAGAGATACTAAGTACACATACACGGCTTTGTTTTTTGGTGTGTGTATGTGTGCACGTGTGTGTTTAACCTCCAGGGGATTTTCTTATGCATATTGCTTTATGACAAGCTGTTTTCACTTAACAAGGGGTCTCAGAGATCTTTCCATGTCAGTGCATAGAGATTCATGAATGATACATGACAGAGAGAGAAGGAGAGGGAGAGAAAGATTCTTGTCAGTTATGCCCATAAACAGTGTTCCATAGCAGTGCAAGTAACATTCCTTGGCACTCCCCTATGAAAACTCCTTCTAGCATGAAAATTCATTTATGGGAATTCTTTTGTTTTTGGAAGGCAGAGTGGCCTTGTAATGCATCCCATCAGTGTGGCTCATATGAACTGCAATCCCCGCAATCATTTTCTTGTGTGTTTCCAATTAGGCTGAGCCACCAGGGCAGTTCTTGGGAGATCTGGAGGGCACAGGGGAACAGCAGCCAATCTGCAGCTCACGCGTGTTCTTGCTAATCTGCTTGATCATCTTGGGGACACGGGGAGCAGTGGTGGGGCCTGCGATGGCTCCCCTTTCAGTACCTCTGACTCTCAGGCTGGGGGTGTGTCTATGTGCAGCTCTGTGACTAAGGGCCCAGTTTCCTCAGAACAGTCAGAGCACTAATAACAGGGACAGCGGGAATAGTCATGGATTTTGTGGTGTTCCAGCACATTCTCCCCACCTTGCGTCCCCCTTTCCTTTTCAACTGCCTGTCCCAAGGACATCAGTCAAGCTGCAGCATCAGATGTGAAGACAACAGCCCTTCAGAGACTGCTTAGTGAGCTCCCACAGTTGCATAAAGCCAATTTACTGTAACAAATTCTTTTTGTTTTACATATATTTATATATAGCTACATAGAGATATAGAATATATATTTAAAATGTTATATGTAAAATGTGTTTTAAATATATAAAAATGTATGTATATATGTGTGTATGTATATTTGTCTGTATCTATCCACCTATATGGGGCTTCCCTGGTGGCTCAGTGGTAAAAAATCCACCTGCAAATGCAGGAGACACAGGTTTGATCCCTGGGTCAGGAAGATCCCATGGAGAAGGAAATGGCAATCCATTCCAGTGTTCTTGACTGGGAAACTCTATGGATGGGAGAGCTTGGTTGGCTACAGTCCATGGGGTCACAAAAGAGTTGGACTCAACTTAGTGACTAAACAACAGCAACAACAAATCCATCTATCTGTGTCCTAGTGGTTTTGCTTCTCTGGTTGATACAAAAGAATTTCCATCTCAATAACAGCAGCAATTGCAGCATCAGCAAGAAACATGGAATATTTTTTAACTGTCAGGACTGTGCCAAGTACTTTAGGCATACCAACTTATTTAATCCTCCCACAATAATTCTATAAGCAAGGGCTATTATTCCTCTTTTACATAGGAGGTGCACAGGCTTAATGAAGTTAAGTCAGAGATGCAGAACCTGATGCCAGCCTGCGTCTATCTGACTCTAAAGCCTGAGCTTTAAACCATCACACTGTATTGCTTCCCTTAAACAACAAGCTCTAGCAAGACTTCACATTGGGAATATGGTTTATGGATATTCTGCACGGTGAATGTTGGCATATCCTCCAACTGCAGAGGAAGAGAGGAGAGTGTGCTTTCTTTGGAAACAGGATGTTCCATCTTTGGAAACAGGATGTCATCGAGAGTCTGGTTTACAGGCAAGTGTGGCATTTTCACTGACTCATAAAACAGGCCCCCTGCCTGGCCTCCTTCTGGAAGCCACTCATGTTCTTTGAACAGAGTCTGGTACGTGTACCACTGGTTATACACAAGATGACTTTAGGCAGCACTGAACATTGCATACAGTTGAATCACATTGCTATTCTTTTTTCAAATGTCTTCCTACTGATTATGGCTGCTGCTGCTAAATTGCTTCAGTTGTGTCTGACTCTGTGTGACCCCATAGACGGAAGCCCACCAGGCTCCTCCGTCCATGGGATTTTCCAGGCAAGAGCACTGGAGTGGGTTGCCATTGTCCTCTCCACTGATTATGGCAGGGAGACAGTATCCATTTGGTACTAATACGTTTCTAACACCTCTCTAGTGTTGGCTAATCTATCTTTGAACAAGAAAAGAAACAAGGCCATTGCCTGAGAGTCTCTAACAGGCAACAGTACCTTTAGCAAATTAAGTAGCACTGGTTATGTTTTGTTTGTTTGTTTCACAGTTGTCTGGTTTTACATTTATGTTATATGCTAGAGTTCATATGTTAGAACTTTCCTAATTCAAATGATGTGAGGCAGTTTAAGAAGATATACAATAGTGCCTTGGTTTTTGGTGAAAATTGTTAAGGTTCTTAAAAAAGGACTGAATTCAATGAAGCAATGGTTGGGTCAACATGGTGAACCAACTAGTCAGTATGACTTATATTGTTCCAGTCCTATTGGTATATCAGGACCCACTTCAAAGTCATTCAAATTTTTGAATGACTTCAAAAGTCATTGTGGTGACCTCTCAAAAAAATATTTGTTGAATGAATGAATAAACCCTTCAAGAAGTCTTTTCAGTCCCTTCTAGCTCCAAAGATTCCTCCTACTTGGGAACTCATAATACTTACTAGGCCAGTACCCATTCAATAAGCATTTTTTTTTCCATAACACCTGTTGTGTGCCTGGTACCAAAAATGAAGCAGCCAACCAGATACCAAATATAGGGCAATTAAATGAGTATAGTTTGTGACAATACTGCTACAGTATTTTTCTTAAAAAGTTTTAATGACAGTATGGACTTTTTCATATGCTAGGCCCTATTTTCCATATTAATTCTAACTCAAAGCCAGGTCCAAATGACATACTGAGAACACTAGAGAAAATAGGATGAAAAAGGAAAAAAACAAAAATGATTTGGTAATACACCTAGAACTGTACTAACGCGTTAGCCGCTAGTCACATTTCATGTGCTGTTGAACCCATGAAATGTGGCCAGTCTGACCTGAATGTGCCTTACTTGTAAATTACACACTGGTTTTCAAAGATTTAGCATGAAGAAAAGACTGTGAAATACCTCATTTATAATTCTTTATATCGTAACTTGTTAGAATTACAGTTGGGATATAGTGGGGTAAATGAAATAAACTATTATTTTTTAAAGACATTTTTTGGGCTTCTCTGATAGCTCAGTTGGTAAAGAATCCACCTGCAATTTGGGAGACCCTGGTTTGATTCCTGGGTCGGGAAGATCCTCTGGAGAAGGGATAGGTTACCCACTCCCGTATTCTTTAAAAATTTTTTTTGAACCTTTTATTTTGTATTGGGGTATAGCTGATTAACAAATAATGCTGTGATAGTTTCAAGTGAACAGTGAAGGGATTCAGCCATACATATACATTGAAATGAAGTTCAACTATTTCTTCTTGATTTTTTAAGGTGGCCAGTGGAAAATTTTAAATTACAGATATGGGTAATATTCTCTTCTGTTGGGTAGTGCCAGTGGCTGGACTGTGTGGTCCAGGAGGGGAGACACCTGTCTCCTTACTTCATGCTGTGCTCCCAGCATTCACCACAGTGTCTAGTACATAAAAAGTGCTCAGTAAGTTTTCATTAAACCACGCTGGGCATGTGAGTCATGAAAAAGCTTTTAGGCTTCTTCAACAATGGGCTCAGTATCTAACTCTCATTGCTGTTTCTTGGACTTTACTAATTTTTTTTTCCTGTTAATCTTTAGGAACTCTACTTTAGAAAAACAAAAAAAGAGCTCCAGGTAAGAGCCTCAGATAATGATTTAATTTGGATCTGACAAGCCAGTTATTGCAGGTCAATTAAGTGCCACTTTATGATTTTTTAAAAAAAATAATTAGTTTTGGTTGTCCTCTGTCCTGGCTGTGTGTGGGCTTTCTTTAGTTGCGGTGAGCAGGGGCCACTCTTCCTTGTGGTGCATGGGCTTCTCATTGTGGTGGCTTCTCTTGTTGTGGAACACAGACTCTAGGCACACAGGGCTTCAGCAGTTGCAGCACAAAGGCTCGATAGTTGCAGCTCTCAGGTTCTGGAGTGGGAGCTCAGTAGTTGTGGCTCAGAGACTTTAGTTGCCCTAGGTATGTGGAATCTACTTAGATCAGGATTGACCCCCTGTCCTCTGCATTTGGATTCCTATCCACTATATAAACAGGGAAGTCCCACTGTATGATTTTAAATCTTTTTTTTTTTTTTTTCAGATTAACCACCACTAAATGGTTTTTTGGCAGAAAGTAAAGAAGAACTAAAGAGCCTCTTGATGAAAGTGAAAGAGGAGAGCGAAAGAGTTGGCTTAAAGCTCAACATTCAGAAAGCTAAGATCATAGCATCTGGTTCCATCACTTCATGGCAAATAGATGGGGAAACAGTGGAAACAGTGGCTGACTTTATTTTGAGGGGCCCTAAAATCACTGCAGATGGTGATTGCAGCCATGAAATTAAAAGATGCTTACTCCTTGGAAGGAAAATTATGACCAACCTAGATAGCATATTCAAAAGCAGAGACATTACTTTGCCAACAAAGGTCCATCTAGTCAAAGCTATGGTTTTTCCAGTAGTCATGTATGGATGTGAGAATTGGACTATAAAGAAAGCTGAGCATTGAAGAATTGATGCTTTTGAACTGTGGTGTTGGAGAAGACTCTTGAGAGTCCCTTGGACTACAAGGAGATCCAACCAGTCCATCCTAAAGGAGATCAGTCCTGGGTGTTCATTGGAAGAACTGATGTTGAAGCTGAAACTCCAATACTTTGGCCACCTGATGCGAAGAGCTGAGTCACTTGAAAAGACCCTGATGCTGGGAAAGATTGAGCGCAGGAGAAGAAGGGGATGACCGAGGATGAGATGGATGGATGGCATCACTGACTCAATGGACATGAGCTTGGGTAGGTTCTGGGAGTTGGTGATGGACAGGGAGGCCTGGTGTGCTGCGGTTCATGGGGTTGCAAAGAATCAGACACGACTAAGTGACTGAACTGAACTGAACTGAAATGGTTTTGTCATACATATTTTTGGTTAATATTATTTTAAAACTATTTTTCAATTATTTAAAACATCAATGGACACTTACAAAATTCTCTTAAAGGCAAGACCTATATATTTTTAAAATCCCTTTGGTCATTTGCAAACTGATTTATCATAGAAGAATAAACACATGTAATTTACTAAAGAGTAAAATAACCAAAATATCTTTAAGGGTTCTACAGACAATGAATATCAAGTGAGAGCAAGCAGACAAAATTGACTGAACAGTGGGCTCGTATTTGTTGTTGGTGGTAATGTCCAACTCTTTGGGACCCCATGGGCTGCAGTGTGCCAGGCTCCTTTGTCCTCCACTATCTCCCAGAGTTTGCTCAAATTCATGTCCATTGAATTGGTGATGCTATCTAACCATCTCATCCTCTGCCTCCCCCTTCTCCTTTTGTCTTTAGTCTTTCCCAGCATCAGAGTCTTTTCCAATGAGTTGGCTCTTTGCATCAGGTGGGCAAAGTATTGGAGCTTCAGCTTCAACAACAGTCCTTCCAGTGAATATTTAGGGGTGATTTCCTTTAGGATTGACTGGTTTGATCTACTTAAAGTCCAAGGGACTCTCCAGCTCCACAATTCGAAGGCATCAGTTCTTCAGCACTCTGCCTTCTTTGGGATTCCCTGGTGGCTCAGTAGGTAAGGAATCCACCTGCAATGCAGTAGACCTGGCTTCAATCCCTGGGTTGGGAAGATCCCCTGGAGGAGGGCATGCCAACCCACGTCAGTATTCTTGCCTGGAGAATCCCCATGGACAGAGGAGCCTGGTGGGCTACAGTCCTTGGCGTTGCAAAGAGTCGGACACGATTGACACTGCACTGCCTTCTGTATGGTCCAGCTCTCACGTCCGTATATGACTACTGAAAAAGCCACAGCTTTGACTAAATAGATCTTTGTTGGCAAAATGATGTCTCTGCTTTTTAATATGCTATCTAGGTTTATAATAGCTTTCCTTCCAAGGAGCAAGTATGTTTTAATTTTATGGCTGCTGTCACTGTCTGCAGTGATTTTGGAGCCCAAGAAAATAAACTCTGTCACTGTTTCCACCTTTTGCCTTTTATTTGCCATGAAGTGCTGGGACCAGATGCCATGATCTTAGTTTTTGAATGTTGAGTTTTAAGCCAGCTTTTTCACTCTCCTCTTTCACCCTCATCAAGAAGCTCTTTAGTTCCTCTTGACTTTTTACCATTTGAGTGGTTCTGTTCAGTTCAGTTCAGTTGCTCAGTCGTGTCCGACTCTTTGCTACCCCAAGGACTGCAGCAAACCAGGCTTCCCTGTCCATCACCAATTCCTGGAGCTTGCTAAAACTCATGTCCATCGAGTTGGTGATGTCATCCAGCCATCTCATCCTCTGTCATCCCCTTCTCCTGCCTTCAATCTTTCTCAGCATCGGGGTCTTTTCCCACGAGTCAGTTCTTCGCATCAGGTGGCCAAAGTATTGGAGTTTCAGCTTCAGCATTAGTCCTCCCAGTGAATATTCAGGACTGGTTTCCTTTAGGATTCATGGTTTGATCTTGCCATCCAAGGGACTCTCAAGAGTCTTCTCCAATAGCACAGTTCATATCTGCGGTTGTTGGTATTTCTCCCAGCGATCTTGATTTCAGTTTGTAATTCATCTAGCCTGGTATTTGGCATGATGTACTCTGCAGAGAAGTTAAATGACAAGATGAGAGTATACAGCCTTGTTGTACTTCTTTCCCAATTTTTAACGAGTCCGTTGTTCCATGTCCAGTTCTAACTGTTGCTTCTTGAACCACATGCAGGTCTCTTCGGAGACAAGTAAGGTGGTCTCTTACTCCTTTCTCTTTTAGAATTCTTCACAGTTTGTTGTGATCCACACCGTCAATGAAGCAGAAGTAGGTGTTTTTCTGGAATTCCCTTGCTTTCTCTATAGAATTGCCTGTTTTGGACATTTCATGTAAAGAGAGTCATACAATATATGGCCTTTTGTGCCTGGCTTCTTTCACTTAGCTCACTGCTTTCAAGGTTTATCTAAGTTGTAGTATATATTAGTATTTTACTTGTTTTTATGAATCATTCAGTTCAGTTCAGTTCAGTCGCTCAGTCGTGTCCAACTCTTGGCAACCCCGTGAAGCACAGCATGCCAGGCCTTCCTGTCCATCACCAACTCCTGGAGTTCATTCAAACTCGTGTCCATTGAGTCAGTGATGCCATCCAGCCATCTCATCCTCTGTCGTCCCCTTTTCCTCCTGCCCCCAATCCCTCCCAGCATCAGAGTCTTTTCCAGTGAGTCAACTCTTCACATGAGGTGGCCAAAGTATTGGAGTTTCAGCTTCAGCACCAGTCCTTCCAATGAACACCCAGGACTGATCTCCTTTAGAATGGACTGGTTGGGTCTCCTTGTAGTCCAAGGGACTCTCAAGAGTCTTCTCCAACACCACAGTTCAAAAGCATCAATTCTTTGGCGCTCAGCTTTCTTCACAGTCCAACCCTTAAGTCTATACATGACCACTGGAAAAACTATAGCCTTGACTAGACAGACCTTTGTTGGCAAAGTAATGTCTCTGTTTTTGAATATGCTATCTAGTTTGGTCATAACTTTCCTTCCAAGGAGTAAGTGTCTTTTAATTTCATGGCTGCAGTCACCATCTGCCGTGATTTTGGAGCCCCCAAAAATAAAGTCTGACACTGTTTTCACTGTTTCCCCATCTATTTGTCATGAAGTGATGGGACCAGATACCATGATCTTAGTTTTCTGAATGTAGAGCTTTAAGCCAATTTTTTCACTCTCCACTTTCACTTTCATCAAGAGGCTTTTTAGTTCCTCTTCACTTTCTGCCATAAGGGTGGTGTCATCTGCATATCTGAGATTATTGATATTTCTCCTAGTAAGAAAAATGCAAATCAAAACCACAATGATATACCATTTCATGTTCATTAGTATGGTCATATTTCAAAAATAAGAAAGGAAAGTAACAAGTGTTGGAGAGGATGTTGAGAAACTGGAACCCTCTTACACTGCTGGCAGGGGATATAAAATGGTGCAAATATTGTAGAAAACAGTTTGGCAGTTCCTTAATATCTTATGGATGAATTTAACAATAGTTCTCAATTTTAATGAAATCTATCAATTGTTTCAATTAGTGAGTGTTCTATAGGAAATCTTTGTTTATTCTAAGTTCGTCTTTCAGAAGCTTTATTTATTTATTTATTTTTGTATCCTTATGTTTAAGGTCTACCATTCCCCTTGAACTGATTTTATATATAGTGTGAAGCAAGATACTTTCTTTTTTCCATGTGGATTTCCATTGCCTGAGCCCCAGTTTTGAAAAATCTTATCTTTCTCTGCCACACTACAGTGGTCACTTGGTCATAAATTAAGTAAATATATATTAATAGCTCTGTTTCTGGACTGTATTCTTGTCTACTGATCTATTCATCTAACCTTGCACCATTACCCCACTGTCTTAATTATTGTAACTTCATCACATTTTTTAATATCTGGAAATATAAATCTTCCAACTTAGTTCATCATCAAGATTATCTTGGATTAAAAAAAGATTATCTTGGATATTCTTGGCTCTTTTTATTTCCATATAAATTATAGAATTAGCATATCAGTTCCAACAAAAAGAAACCTCCTGGGACGTTGATTAAGGATTTGTTAAAATCTATAGCTCAACTTAAGGAGAATGGCTTCTTTAAAATGTTGAGTCTCCACTCCTCGAACATTATTTTTTCCTGTATTTATTTAAGTCTTGTATCAGTTAGGGTCTAGTGAAGCTGGACCAGTAGTTCAGGGAAATTTTGATATAAAAATTGGTCAGCTAGTAAAAAGGTGGATCATTATTCAAAAGTGCAGAAGATGACTATAAAGATTACAGCAGGAGCAACTACAGAGAGTTGTTAATACCTCTGGGGTAGAGATACAGTGAATAAGTAAAGATACTCTGAAACTTAGAAGGGTACCCTATCCTCATTGCATAGGCTGAGATTCAGAGCTCTTTGGAGAAGGTGTGGGCACCATAGAAATATGTAGTCCACTACTGATAAAGAAATAGGAAGATGTGGGCTACACCCAACCTGTAGGAGTGGCCTACTGCTGGCAAGGAGGATGTTGCCAGAGGCATGGGCTAAAGAGCTGGTTTGCAAGACTTATGATATGGTGGGGTAGAAGTGGTGTAATGAGTATCCCTAACTCTCTCCCAACCTCATAGAGAAAACCCTTAGTATTTCACCATTACATGTGATGTTGGGGCTAGTTTTTTTTTGTAGTTACCCTTTGTCAAAAGTACCCAAGTTTGCCAAGATTAAATGGTTATTTGACTTTTTCAAATACTTTTCTTTATTTGCTAAGATGATTTTGTGTTCTCTTTTGACCTTTGCTCCCTTAGTGTGGAGAATTATAGTGATTTCTTTTCAAATGTGAAATCAACTTTTTACTCCTGGAATAAACCAAATTCAGTAATGATATAGCATCCTTTTTATGTATAACTGCATTTGATTTGATAATATTTTGTTTGGGAGTTTTGCATCTGTGTCTGAGAGAGTTGGAATTGTATTTTTTTCTTCTAATTTCTTTGTCAGGTTTTGGTACCTGAGTATTTGTATTAAGGTTATGTTAACCTTAAAAAATGAATTGAGAAATATTTCATTTTTTAATATTTCCCAGTAGAGGCTGTGGAAAGTCAGTATTGCCTTGTTTAAATGCTTAGAAGGACTAAATATCTGGGCCTAGATGTTTCTTTGTGGGAATGTTAATTACAGATTCAATTTCTTAATAGATATAGAGGTATATGGATATTTTATATCTTCTTACATCAGTTTTGGTAAGGTGTGTTTTTCTAACTCACTTAAATTATCAAATTGCAGTGGCATTAATTTGTTTATAATATTCTACTGATATCTTTTCAATGCCCATAGGGTCTTGCTTGGCACTTATCAATTTTATTAGCCTTTTTGAAGAAACAATTTTGGGCTTTGTGATTTTCTTTATTGTAATTTTGTTTTCTGTTTCATTGATCTTTTGCTTTTTGTTATTTTCTTCCTTCTGCTTTCTTTGAGTTTGATTCACTGTTTTTTTTCTAACTTCTTGAGATGGATGTTCATATCATTGAATTCCATCTTGTCTTATTTTCTAATATGTCTATTTAAAGTTGTCCAGTGGGTAAGACTCTATACTTCCACACTGCAGGGAGCACAGATTCAGTCTCTGGTCTGGGAACTAACATCCTGCATGCCACAAGGCATGGCCAAAAAAGAAAAAGAGAAAAAGCTAGTAGTTTTTGCCTTACCAGAGCTTTAGCTACTTACCATACTTTTTGATATGCTGTATTTTTATTATCATTCATTTAAATATATTCCTACTTTCCCCTGTGATTTTTCTTAGTTTCCAAGCAGGTTTTAAAAGATTTTAAAGTTATCATTATTGATTTATAGCATAAATGCATTCAGTTCAGTTCAGCTGCTCAGTCGTGTCCGACTCTTTGTGACCCCATGAATTGCAGCACGCCAGGCCTCCCTGTCCATCACCATCTCCCGGAGTTCACTCAGACTCATGTCCATCGAGTCCGTGTTGCCATCCAGCCATCTCATCCTCGGTCGTCCCCTTCGCCTCCTGCCCCCAATCCCTCCCAGCATCAGAGTCTTTTCCAATGAGTCAACTCTTCATATGAGGTGGCCAAAGGATTGGAGTTTCAGCTTTAGCATCAGTCCTTCCAAAGAACACCCAGAGCTGATCTCCTTCAGAATGGACTGGTTGAATCTCCTTGCAGTCCAAGGGACTCTCAAGAGTCTTCTCCAACACCACAGTTCAAAAGCATCAATTCTTTGGTGCTCAGCCTTCTTCACAGTCCAACTCTCACATCCATACATGACTACTGGAAAAACCATAGACTTGACTAGACGGACCTTAGTCAGCAAAGTAATGTCTCTGTTTTTGAATATGCTATCTAGGTTGATCATAACTTTTCTTCCAAGGAGTAAACGTCTTTTAATTTCATGGCTGCAGTCACCATCTGCAGTGATTTTGGAGCCCCCCAAAATAAAGTCTGACACTGTTTCCACTGTCTCCCCATCTATTTCCCATGAAGTGATGGGACCGGATTTTATAATTAGAATATATATTCTGTTTAGTATTAATCCTTGAGATTTTAAAAAACTTATTTTGTGACCCATTTTAGATCATATATGGGTCCCATGTGCACTTGAAAAAATTTGTACATAGGATTGAGAAGATGCAAGAAAGGTTTAACAAGGACATAGAAGAAATAAGAAAGAGTCAATATATAATGGATAATGCAATAAATGAGATAAAAAACACTCTGGAAGGAACAAATAGTAGAATAACGGAGGCAGAAAATAGGTTAAGTGAGGTAGAAGATAGAATGGTAGAAATAAATGAAACAGAGGAGAAAAAAGAAAAACGAATTAAAAGAAATGAGGACAATCTCAGAGACCTCTGGGACAATGTTAAATGCCCTAACATTCAAATCATGAGAGTCCCAGAAGAAGAAGACAAAAAGAAAGACCATGAGAAAATACTTGAGGAGATAATAGTTGAAACCTTCCCTAAAATAGAGAAGGAAATACTCACCCAAGTCCAAGAAACCCAGAGAGTCCCAAACAGGATAAACCCAAGGTGAAACACCCCAAGACACATATTAATCAAATTAACAAAGATCTAATACAAAGAACAAATATTAAAAGCAGCAAGGGAAAAACAACAAATAACACACAAGGGGATTCCCATAAGGATAACAGCTGATCTTTCAATAGAAACTCTTCAGGCCAGGAGGGAATGGCAGGACATACTTAAAGCGATGAAAGGAAATAACCTACAGCCCAGATGACTGTACCCAGCAAGGATCTCATTCAAATATGAAGGAGAAATCAAAAGCTTTACAGACAAGCAAAAGCTGAGAGAATTCAGCACCACCAAACCAGCTCTCCAACAAATGCTAAAGGATCTTCTCTAGACAGGAAACACAGAAAGGGTGTGTAAACTCAAACCCAAAACAATAAAGTAAATGGCAACAGGATCATACTTATCAATAATTACCTTAAATGTAAATGAGTTGAATGACCCAACCAAAAGACAAAGACTGGTTGAATGGATACAAAAATAAGACCCCTATATATGTTGTCTACAAGAGACCCACCTCAAAACAAGGGACACATATAGACTGAAAGTGAAGGGCTGGAAAAAGATATTCCACGCAAATAGAGACCAAAAGAAAGCAGGAGTAGCAATACTCATATCAGATAAAATAGACTTTAAAACAAAGGCTGTGAAAAGAGACAAAGAGGGACACTACATAATGATCAAAGGATCAATCCAAGAAGATATAACAATTATAAATATATAGGCACCCAACATAGGAGCACCGCAGTATGCAAGACAAATGCTAACAAGTATGAAAGGGGAAATTAACAATAACACAGTAATAGTGGGAGACTTTAATACCCCACTCACACCTATGGCTAGATCAACTAAATGGAAAATTAACAAGGAAACAGTAACTTTAAATGATACAATAGACCAGTTAGACCTAATTGATATCTATAGGACATTTCACCCCAAAACAATGAATTTCACGTTTTTCTCAAGTGCACACGGAACCTTCTCCAAGATAGATCACATCCTGGGCCATAAATCTAGCCTTGGTAAATTCAAAAAAATTGAAATCATTCCAAGTATCTTTTCTGACCACAATGCAGTAAGATTAGATCTCAATTACGGGGGAAAAACTATTAAAAATTCCAACATATGGAGGCTGAACAACATGCTGCTGAATAACCAACAAATCACAGAAGAACTCAAAAAAGAAATCAAAATATGCATAGAAACAAATGAAAATGAAAACACAACAACCCCAAACCTGTGGGACACTGTAAAAGCAGTGATAAGGGGAAGGTTCATAGCAATAGAGGCATACCTCAAGAAACAAGAAAAAAGTCAAACAAATAATCTAACTCTACACCTAAAGCAACTAGAAAAGGAAGAAATGAAGAACCCCAGAGTTAGTAGAAGGAAAGAAATCTTAAAAAGTAGGGCAGAAATAAACGCAAAAGAAACAAAAGAGACCATAGCAAAAATCAACAAAGCCAAAAGCTGGTTCTTTGAGAAGATAAATAAAATTGACAGACCGTTAGCCAGACTCATCAAGAAACAAAGGGAGAAAAATCAAATCAATAAAATTAGAAATGAAAATGGAGAGATCACAACAGACAACACAGAAATACAAAGGATCATAAGAGACTACTATCAGCAACTATATGCCTATAAAATGGACAACTTGGAAGATATGGACAAATTCTTAGAAAAGCATAACCTTCCAAAACTGAACCAAGAATAGAAAATCTTAACAGACCCATCACAAGCACGGAAATTGAAACTGTAATCAGAAATCTTCCAGCAAACAAAAGCCCAGGACCAGGCGGCTTCACAGCTGAATTCTACCAAAAATTTCGAGAAGAGCTAACACCTATTCTACTGAAACTCTTCCAGAAAATTGCAGACGAAGGTAAACTTCCAAACTCATTCTATGAGGCCACCATCACCCTAATACCAAAACCTGACAAAGATGCCACAAAAAAAGAAAACTACAGGCCAATGTCACTGATGAATGTAGATGCAAAAATCCTCAACAAAATTCTAGCAAACAGAATCCAACAACACATTAAAAAGATCATACATCATGACCAAGTGGGCTTTATCCCAGGGATGCAAGGATTCTTCAGTATCCACAAATCAATCAATGTAATACACTACATTAACAAATTGAAAAATAAAAGCCATATGATTATCTCAATAGATGCAGAGAAAGCCTTTGACAAAACTCAACATCCATTTATGATAAAAACCCTCCAGAAAGCAGGAATAGAAGGAACATACCTCAACATAATAAAATCTATATATGACAAACCCATAGCAAACATTATCCTCAATGGTGAAAAATTGAAAGCATTTCCCCTAAAGTCAGGAACAAGACAAGGGTGCCCACTCTCACCAGTACTATTCAACATAGTTTTGGAAGTTTTGGCCACAAAAATCAGAGCAGAAAAAGAAATAAAAGGAATCCAAATTGGAAAAGAAGAAGTAAAACTCTCACTGTTTGCAGATGACATGATCCTCTACATAGAAAACCCTAAAGACTCCACCAGAAAATTACTAGAGCTAATCAATGAATATAGTAAAGTTGCAGGATATAAAATCAATACACAGAAATCCCTTGCATTCCTATACACTAAAAATGAGAAAATAGAGAAATTAAGGAAACAATTCCATTCACCATTGCAATGAAATGAATAAAATACTTAGGCATATATCTACCTAAAGAAACATATATAGAAAACTATAAAACACTGGTGGTGTTTTAGAAATCAAAGAGGACACTAATAGATGGAGAAATATACTGTGTTTGTGGATCAGAAGAATCAATATAGTGAAAATGAGCATACTACCCAAGGCAATCTATAGATTCAATGCAATCCCTATCAAGCTACCAACGATATTTTTCACAGAGTTAAAAGAAATAATTTCACAATTTGTATGGAAATACAAAAAATCTCGAATAGCCAAAGCAATCTTGAGAAATAAGAATGGAACTGGAGGAATCAACCTGCCTGACTTTAGGCTATACTACAAAGCCACAGTCATCAAGACAGTATGGTACTGGCACAAAGACAGGAATATAGATTAACGGAACAAAATAGAAAGCCCAGAGATAAATCCATGCACCTATGGACACCTTAGGCAAGAATATACAATGGAGAAAAGACAATCTCTTTAACAAGTGGTGCTGGGAAAACTGGTCAACCACTTGTAAAAGAATGAAACTACAACACTTTCTAACACCATACACAAAAATAAACTCAAAATGGATTAAAGATCTAAACGTAAGACCAGAAACTATAAAACTCCAGAGGAGAACACAGGCAAAACACTCTCTGACATAAATCACAGCAGGATCCTCTATGACCCACCTCCCAGAATATTGGAAATAAAAGCAAAAATAAACAAATGGGACCTAATTAAAATTAAAAGCTTTTGCACAACAAAGGAAACTATAATCAAGGTGAAAAGACAACCTTCAGATGGGAGAAAATAATAGCAAATGAAGCAACTGACAAAGAATTAATCTCAAAAATATACAAGCAACTCCTGCAGCTCAATTCCAGAAAAAAAAAATGACCCAATCAAAAAGTGGGCCAAAGAACTAAACAGACATTTCTCCAAAGAAGACATACAGGTGGCTAATAAACACATGAAAAAATGCTCAACATCACTCATTATCAGAGAAATGCAAATCAAAACCACAATGAGGTACCATTTCACGCCAGTCAGAATGGCTGCAATCCAAATGTCTACAAGCAATAAATGCTGGAGAGGGTGTGGAGAAAAGGGAACCCTTTTACACTGTTGGTGGGAATGCAAACTAGTACAGCCACTATGGAGAACAGTGTGGAGATTCCTTAAAAAACTGGAAATAGAACTACCTTATGACCCAGCAATCCCACTGCTGGGCATACACACTGGGGAAACCAGAGTTGAAAGAAACATGTTCACCCCAATGTTCATCGCAGCACTGTTTACAATAGCCAGGACATGGAAGCAACCTAGATATCCATCAACAGGTGAATGGAATAAGAAAGCTGTGGTACATATACACAATAGAGTATTACTCAGCCATTAAAAAGAATACATTTGAATCAGTTCTAATGGTGGATGAAACTGGAGCTGATTATACAGAGTGAAGTAAGCCAGAAAGAACACCAATACAGTATACTAATGCATATATATGGAATTTAGAAAGATGGTAACGATAACCCTGTATGTGAGACAGCAAAAGAGACACATGTATAGAACAGTCTTTTGGACTTTGTGGGAGAGGGTGAGGATGGGATGATTTGGCAGAATGGCATTGAAACATGTATATTATCATATGTGAAATGAATCACCAGTCCAGGTTCGATGCATGATACAGGATGCTTGGGGCTGGTCCCTCTGGGATGACCCAGAGGGATGGGATGGGGAGAGAGGTGGGAGGAGGCTTCAGGATGGGGAACACATGTACACCCGTGGCAGATTCATGTCAATGTATGGCAAAACCAATACAATATTGTAAAGTAATTAGCCTTCAATTAAAATAAATAATTAAAAAATAAAGCATAGTAAAAGAAAAAATAAAGGTAAAATCAGAAATTAAAATGAAAACAAACAGAACATTAAAATATGATTAATTAAAAATATTTGTACATATACAGCTATCCTCAGTGCAGTGGATTCCAATCTATTGTTAAACATTCTTATAGCAAACAAATCAAACTTATTGTGTTGCTTAAATCTTTATACTCCTGTCACTTCTTTGTCTGCTTGTTTTATTAGCTACTGAGAGGGATTGTTAAAATATTCCACTATATTGTGGATCCATCTAGTCTTCTTTTTAGTTTTTTGATTTGAGTATTTTGAAAGTATGGTATTATGTGCATGAATATAACATTGCTGTATCTTCCTGGTGAATTAACCTTTTGAAATCTATTTTTTATAAGACACTATACCAAACAATGAAATGATACATATTATTTTCAAAAGCATATAGAATGTTCAATCATAAAATGATATCAAGAAATAGAATGCTCAACATATAGAATGATTTGCAATTATTCAGCAAGGGTTTTTGACCACTTTGGAATTAGCTAGAAAACCTCTGACAGCTAAGAAATTCAGCACTATACTTAGTTTAAAAAAATCAGATTGTTTTCATTTATATTAAATAATTTTTTAAAATTTAATTAAAAATTTAATTGAATTATAATTGATCTTCAACACTATGTTAGTTTCTGGTGCTCAGCATAGTGGTCACAATATTTGTATGTATTACAATATAATCATCTTGAATTAATCTTTTTATTAAAAAATTTCTCTTTATTCCTCATTATTCATCTCAACTTTAGGATTACTTGACTTAATAGCTTAATATTAGTACTGATATAACCATATCACCTTTTTTTTGTTGTTGTTAACGGTTTTTTGGTTTTTTAAAAATTCTTTTCCTTTCATCTTTCTGTGTCCTTATGTTATGGAGTAGCTAATATAAGCAGCATATAACTGTTTTATTTTAATGTACTCTGACAAGCTAGGTCTATTATTGGAGTGTTTAATCCATTTGCATGTAATTAATTACTGACTTGGTTTTATAACTATAATATTACTATTTTTTCTATTTGTTTTCTTCCCCCTCCTTTCGTGCCTTAATTTGAACCAATCAACTTCTTTTTAGTGAAACCAGTATTTCTTATATTAGTTTGTTAGTTATATCTCCTTTTAGTAATTACCCTGAAAATTAAGACATATATCCTTTGTTTATTTGAGTCTAATATAAATAAGTATTTTTACAATTTCTCAGACATTCTCAGGCCTATTAAACTGTAATTTATCTTTCTTTAGCCTTTTGTTTTTAATGTTGATTCATTTAAACCTACATATATTTAAAACCCCATAGAAAATTATTGTTATTATTTTCAATATTCATTTAGATTTACTCACTAGTTTTCCTGTGACTCTTCAATCTTCTCTGTATTTCTGTCTGGGATCATTTTCCTTTTGCCTAAATAGTCCCCTTTAGTATTTAATTTAGTTGGATCTCCTGAGTTTTATTTTGTTTAAAAATACATTTGTTTTACTTTTTATTAGCTACATTGTGTGGTATGCAGGATCTTAATTCCCAGACCAGGGCTAGATCCTGTGCCTCCTGCATTGGGAGCACAGAGTCTTAACCACTGGACTTCCAGGAAAGTCCTCTTTATTTCATTTTTTGTATTTGAAGAATATTTTCAGTATTATAGAATTCTGACTTGGACTTAATTTCCTGTCTTTTTGTTTCCGTCATCTCTGTTGAAAAGTCAGTTCTCATTCTATCACTTTCTTACAGTTAATGTTTTTTCTTTTTTTCTGATGCTTTTGAAGAAAAAAAAATTTTTTTTTAATTAAAAACATTATTGCAAACATGTTGTTCATGGTAAAATAAGACAATCCTTGAAACCTTTACTATTTCATTTGTTCTCAGATGAGGAAAAATTTTTATATTTTTATTACACTGTGATATGCTTAGCTGTGATTTTCTTTGTATTTTTCCTTCTTGGGGTTCTCAGAAGTTCCTGAAATTCTGTCTTAATGTTTTTACTTATTTCTGGAAAATATTTCTCCAAATATTGCTTCTTTTGCATTCTCTATTCTTTAATTCTGGGACTCCAATTTATTACATATGTTAGAGCTTTTTTTTTTTTACTATGTCTCTTATGTTTTTTTAACTTCTTTTCTGGTTTCCCATTTCATTTTTTCTCTGGATTTGATCTGGTTATTTCCTTCTGACTTATATCCTGTTGTACCAATATTTTTTTAAAAGCTGTATCTGATCTACTGTTAAACATTCTATTAAATTCTTAATTTCAGTTTTTATATATTCAGAATTTTTATATATTCAAAATTTTATTTATTCCTAGAATTTTGATTTGGTTTTGAGTTTATAGATTTAAGTTCTCTGGTGAGATTATTTTGCCATCTATTTCCTTGACTATATTCAGCATAGTTATTTTAGGTAACTAATATCAGGATTGTGTTTGTGTGTTAGTTGTTCAGTCATGTCCAAATCTTTGCCACGCCATGGAATATAGCCTGCCAGGCTCCTCTGATCATGAAGTTCTTCAGGCAAGGATACTGGAGTGGGTAGCCATTCTCTTCTCTAGGGGATCTTCCTGATCTAGGGATTGAACCTGGGTCTCCTGCATTGTATGTAGATTATTTACCATCTGAGTCACCAGAGAAGCCTTAATATGTGGATTATGTCTGAGATTTTTTTTTTTTCTTTTGGCATTCCCACCCCCTCCCCCCACTGTGGACAGAGGAGCTGGGTGAGCTACAGTCCTTGGGTTTGCAAAAAGTCAGTGACTGAGTGACTGAGAATGTACCCATGCATGCATGCATAATACTCACCATGGGAGGGGCAGGCTGGGTAAAGAACCAGGCCTTGGGTTGAATGCTTTAGGGGCTTCCTCCAAGGCTAGCCTGATGGTGACCCTCATTATGTTCAGCATGGTAGGCTGGTGACAAGTGGGGATTCCAGCATCAGAGGGACAAAGCTATAGATTCTAGATGTATGCTGCTGCTACTAAGTCACTTCAGTCATGTCCGACTCTGTGACCTCGTGGACTGTAACCAGCCAGGCTCCTCTGTCCGTGGAATTCTCCAGGCAAGAATACTGGAGTGGGTTGCCATTCCCTTCTCCAGGGGATCATCCCAAACCAAGGGATTAAACCTGGGTCTCCCACGTTGCAGGCAGATTCTTTAACGTCTGAGCCATTGGGTCCATACCGTCTGAGTCATCAGGTCTAGGTGTTTGGTTTTAAGCAGATACTTAATGCATTGAAGCCTTGCTTCCCTCATCTTTTAAGGGGGTTGATGAAACCTTCCTTTCAGGTCAGGAGGGCCAGATGTTATGACTCATGGAGACTGTTTTCGAAGTTCAGTCAGTTCTGTCACTCAGTTGTGTCCGACTCTTTGCAACCCCATGGACTGTAGCCCGCCAGGCTTCCTTGTCCATCACCAACTCCTGGAGCTTGCTCAAACTCATGTCCATCAAGTCGGTGATGCCATCCAACCATCTCATCCTCTGTCATCCCCTTCTCCTCCTGCCTTCAGTCTTTCTCAGCATCAGAGACAGGTACAAATGACCCCAGAGGGTGGGGACAGCCACACATCAAGGCAATCTATTTTCTCTTGGGCTAGGTTTTTAGTATGCCTGGTAAATTTTGGCAGGCATTGTGTAAAAAATCGTAGAGGTTCTAGATATTGTAGAGGCTCTGTCCTTTTGCAGGAAGCTACTGTAGTAATGGATTACGTCTATCGACTCAGGGACTTCTTTGTAATGCTCAGTCAGCCTCTAATTCTCTCCCCATTCCTCTGGACTCAGGGCTTCCAGATGGGAACCAAAGCTCTTTACTAGGGTATTTCCTGATTTGTGACCTTCACCTCCAATTTCATATGGGAATATTAGGAGAATGCCAAAAACTCAACTTAGCTTTTCAACTGCTCTTTGCTTGGATTCTAAATGACTTGCCTTATGTAGCATAAATAAAAGAAAAATTGGTGCCATGGTTTTGGATCACTTCTCATTAAGTCCTTTTTTGGGGGGGGGCAAATTTTGAACTCATCTCTTATGGGTTTTGACATCCCCAAATGCTAATTTTTGTGTTCCACCCTCATGAGGCCTCCTAACTCTGTGATGGCTCACCTGCTTTTCAGCAACTACCTTCTCCTCTGCTTCTGATGCTTTGTAGTCATTGGCACCCCAATGGAAAAAGTGATGTCAGACTTAAACTCACTGAACTTCCCTCCTTTCCAGGACTTTTGTACCTCCAGACATGGCTGCTCCTTGATGCTTTCAAACAGATTTTTTCAAAAAATTTATTTATTTGGCTCCACCAGGTCTTAGTTGTGGCACACAAGATATTTATTGCCACATGTGGGATCTTTAGTTGCGGCAGGTGGAATCTAGTTTCCTGACCAGGATGAAACTCAGCACCCCTGCATTTACATCATGGAGTCTTAACCACTGAACCATCAGGAAAGTCCCTCAAATAGAATTTTTGAATGTTTGTATTTTATCCAGCTTTTCTAGTAATACTTGTTGAGAATATCGTCTGCCTCAGTTACTCCATCACAGCTGCACTTGAAAGTTCCATGACTTTTTTTTTTTTTTCCTTCTGAACACGTTCTCTTATACAACCTTTGTATTTTATTTATGCTTCTGGTCCTTTGCGGTTTCTACTTTCTGCATATTGCCTACCAGGGCTGCTGGTCTTGCAGCAGGGCTGTGTGTTCAGTGTAATTGGTGTCTTCTGTGGTTGTGCGATGTGGAGGCCCTGACGTTCACCCGGTGAGGCTCGGCATGATCTGGCTTTGTGCTTATTCTCTCAGCAACACTTTCCAGCCTCTCAGCATTGGCAAATATGCTTAGAACCCAGAATGGGCAAGGGAGATCTTCTGGGAGGCCTTTCTCAACACTTCAGCCTAGTCCTCTTAGAAAATTCTCATTGGCATGTTATATTATTGCTTCCCAGTGCTTCTCACAAGCGTACTTTCCCATTGATTTGTGGAACTGACTGAGTAATTTTTCTACTCTCTTCCAGAATGTGGTCTGAAATGTGAAAACAGTGACCTTGTTGGTCATGTTTACCACTGTATTCCTTGTGTCCACCACAGTGCCTAGCCCACATTTAACAAATCAATTTGAGCCTTATAATGATGGGCGATGAAAAGGAGGGGATAAGAACCAACATTCATTAAAAATTTATCATTTTATTTAACCTTATCATCTTATTTTAAGGTTCACCTTAACTCTTTGAGGCAGATGGTGTTTCCATTTTGGATAGGGTAGACCATGGCTTAGAGAAGTTATGTTATTTCCCCAAAGTCTTGTGGTTGATAAGTGCCCAATCTAGAATTCAGTCCTAGTCTTACCTGATTCAGAAGGAACTCCAGAATTATGAGTTGTTAAATACTTCTTATTCTTCCAAGCTTTTTATATTTTCTTCCTTTTTATTGACTTTTTAATCTTTATCTGAAACTGCTAGAATTTCAGACACTCCTAAAAAAAAACTCCCCCCCCCAAAAAAAAACCATATAGAAGAGAAGTTGAAAATTTCTTTCTGTTACTTCAAAAACAAAATGAGATGCCTTTTATATTTGGATGGAAGGGTTGTGGAGGTCAATCTAGATTGTTGTGTGAACTCCTTAATTCCCAAGTGATTCAGTTGAGGATGAGCATTAAGTTCTTTAATAACTATTGGTTAAGTTCAATTAAAAAGAGGTACTTTCAGTCATAGCAGTGACTATTTAGTGAGCAGCTACTATGTGCCATGCACTACGCTGGTTACTTTACATACTTTCTCTTCAGTGATCAAAATGCTTTTGGAAAATAGGTATTATTATACCTATTGTGCAGGTTTGAAAATTGAGACTCACCAAATTAAACTGTTTTAGGAAGCTTCAGAGTCAGAATTTGAACTCCTTTATGGACTTCCATAAAGGTTGCTTTTTTCAGTATATAGCACTCAAGCCATCAAGCTTGGAACACAGAAGGAGCTTAGTAAACGTTTGCTTTTTTCAGGTCAGTGATGATACAGCGAGCTTTCCAGGAAACAATCACGAAGTCTTACAATGAAGCTTCTTTGTGTCTTGTCAAGGAATGTGAATAGCATCTCCAAACTGACCCTTTGGAAAAACTTGAAGGTTCTGAGTGACAGCAGCTTCCAAGTGGCAAGTAAGGATCACGCCAGTCTCAACTGCAGGCTGTACTCTGCTGTTTTCTCCAAATATTTTCTGTTTGCAAATGTCATTGATCTGACAGTTGATTTCCCGAGACACATTAGTTCCAAGCCGGTGCAATATGAAAGTCTCCTCCTAAGGAAATTGGCCTTGTGAGTGGCTGTCTCCTGGGAAGATCATGCTGTACTCATTGCTTTACTAATATGATGAAGAGGCTGCAAATACAATTAGTGGGCCTGGTTGGTGATTTTCCAATAATGATATTTGGGGCGTATTATTGGTTTAGCTGTAATTGAGCTGATGATGATCTGAAAATGTCTAAACCAGAGTGAAAGTCATCCGTAGCTTTGGCTCCAGTGTAGATGCTCATGAGTGAGGTGGGCTGATTACTCTTGGATGTGCTGAGCCTAGGGGCATGGGCTCCTGGATGGATGTGGCTTCTCTCAAAGTTTGCTTCTTTCACACCTTCACAAGTAAGGCGACAACTTTGTCATAATCTACCCTCTCCTGAATCCCACCCCATTTCTTATCATTTGGAGTTTACTATATATTTTGTACCTTTCTTATTTCTCATACAAGTTTGTTCAGTGTATGTTAAAGTCATCTTTGATAGGATTGTTAATGCTAGCTGTGAGAACAGGCAAGACCTGAAATCTCAGTGGTCAAATATCACAAAGGTTTGTTTTTTGCTCACATAAAGCCTCAGGTGGGTTGGCAAAGGCTGTCCTCCACCTGGTGATTCAGGGATCCAGGTTCCTTCCATCCTGTGGCATCATCACCTCTGTACCTGTCTGTTGGGAGACAGTTCTTCCTGGATTTCTTGGGTTCTTATATGGTCTGGACCTTCCCAAGGGAAGGGTGCTGACAGGTTTTGTTCAAGGCTGTTGAATATCAAACTGAAGATACAGAACCTTTCTCCTCCTGGAGACATTCCAAGAGAAGAAAGTTCCCTTCTTCCCTGGTGGTCAAGTGGTTAAGATTCTGTGCTTCCACTGCAGGGGACATGGATCAAATCCCTGGTTGGGGAACTAAGATCCCATTAGTTGTTCAGTATGAGCAACACACACACACACACACACACACACACACACACACACACGGAAGTTTGCTTTTCTTCCTGGAGGATATTTGCTTACCATCTAGGCAGGAAACATAGAGACAGGCTCCATGTCCCAGAGACCTTTACTTACTTTCCAGGGTAAGAAGTACTCTTTCTCCACAGGGGTGAATAGGCAGGTAACCAGCAGCTTGATAGAAATTCAGCATCTCCCACGTTCAGGGTTCTTCTCCAGTGCTATAAGCCAAGTAGAGGAGGCCAAACTCTTCTCACTACATACTGCTACCTGGTGTTGTAAACATACCTTCTTTCCTTCTCCCACCCAAACCTCTTTCATAAGGGGCTGTAATGGGTCTCAAGGAAAGAAATTCTAGATTGCAATAGAGAATTACAGTGCAATTTATGGGTAAAGAAGGGGCCAGATACAGGTCAGCTAATGGTGAGGGGATGCATTTGAAAGTCTCCTCAAGGCCTTATTAAAATTAATACTCTACTACTATATGATTATCAATGTAATTTTCCAACACTGAGGGCACTGGTAGTTTGCGAATATAACACTATGGCAAATTCATTATTTAAAGGCTGTGTACAATGGCACCCCACTCCAGTACTCTTGCCTGGAAAATCCCAGGGATGGAGGAGCCTGGTGGGCTGCTGTCTCTGGGGTCGCACAGAGTCGGACACGACTGAAGTGACTTAGCAGCAGCAGCAGCAGCAGCATGTTAAATCATAAAATGCAAAAGATTTCTTAGTAAGCCCATTCAAATCCACAAATATTTTTGAGTGCTTGGACACTTGGGATACATTGCACCTGAACAAGATGCTATTACTCTCTCTCAGAAACCTGTGGTTTAGTGAAGAACTACTTGCCTTAACAGCTATGCAGTCAAATTTATTACATTAAGCTCAAAGGAATATGCATCTGTTCTTAAATCTACTCTGTCCCTTATATTATGGGGCTTCCCTGGTGGCTCAGTGGTAAAGGATTTGCCTGCCAACACAGGAGACACAGAAGACACAAGTTCAATCCTTGGGTAAGGAAGATCCTCTGGTGGAAGAAGTGGCAACCCACTCCAGTGTTCTTGCCTGGAAAATCCCATGAACAGAGGAGACTGGTGGGCTACAGTCCATGGGGTCTCAAAGAGTTGTTCACGACTGAGCAACTGAGCACACGTGGACCCCTTTATTACGTGCTCATGGTTCCTACCCAATTTTTTCTGTAAATATTCTTTCCATTTTCCAGTCCTGTCTCTTGATCCTTTTCTATTTCTTTAGGATCTACAAGCTGCCCAATAATTAAGTAGGGACTCTGCTGGGCAAGACTTCTTTGGTTGGGAGTGACAGAAACCAACTCAAGCCGGCTCAAGTCAAAAAAGGGGGTGTTTAGTGAATTCTGAATGAATTGTCAATGCAAGCTTCAGGCTCAGCTGGACCCAGGGACTCAGATGATGACATCAGGACTGTATCTTTCCATCTCTGTTTTCTTCTATACTGACCTTTTCCATATGGTAACCCCAGCAGTTCCATCATATATATATTAATTTATTTGGCAACACACAATCTTGGAAATGAAGAAATTCCCCATACTTAAGTTTTTTAAAAATGTCTTTGATTGAATCAGTCACTCTGACCAAGGAGAGGGAAATATTTTGGCCAGATATGGGTCACAAGTTGTTATGGGTTGAGTTTTGTCTCACCCAGATTCATGTGTTGAAGTCCTAAACATACCCCCCCCCCAAGTATCTCTTAAACGTGACTATATTTTGGAGGCAGGCTCTTTAAAGAGGTAATTGTGGTAAAATGAGACCATATGGGTAAGCCTCAATCCAATATGGCTGTTGTCCTCATAAGAAGAGGAAATTAGGACTGAAACACAGAGAGGGAAGACCATGTGAAGACAGGGAGAAGACAGCCAGCTGCAAGCTAAGAAGAGAGAGACAGACCTCAGAAGAAATTAATCCTGCCAACATCTTGATCTCAGACCGCTAGCCTCTAGAACTTTGAGAAAACTTTTGTTGTTGAAGCCACCCAATCTGTGATGTCCTAGTAAACTAATATTAATACATAGTTTCAGCCCTGAAATTGAGGTGAATTTATTTAGTCCCTCTTGAACCTCCCTATTAGTAGAGAGGGGGTGGTTACTCAAAGGAAACCCAAGAGGCTATTACTACAAGGAATAATAATGGCCTAGTAGGGGAACAAATCCAGATTGTCCATCATCTGTGTCAGATTATTAATAATTATCAGATATTCATTATGTGTTAGGGCTTGAGAACACCTTATACTTAATATAAAAACCTCATTAGGTGGATACTATTATTTCCCTCACTTAACAAATGAGAAAACTGAGGCATACACAAGTTAGATGACTTATCCAAGGTCGCTCAGTGAGCAAGTAGCAGAGCCAGGATTTACATCCATACCTGTTTGGCTATAAAAAACCACAGCCTTTACCACTATTCTCTTTTGAAAATCAATGATACTGTTAGCTTCTGATGCTCTTGCTTTTTGTCTTCCCAAGAATGAAAATGCTCTGATTTGAGGCATGAGAAGGATGTATGTTAATATGTTAATTAAGGAAAATTCACTGTTTGCAGAATTCAGAAGTCTTTTTTCAGAACTGTTTCCTATCTGAGCAAGCCTTTGATTGATTTGAGTTAATTAGCTTTGCAGAACATGAAGTAATTGCTGTTGTTCCTCAAAATTGGGGCTAGGAAGATACCCAATGACCCGTAACCACCTCAGCCCTAACCTCTAAGTCTGAGGATCAGATAACTCCAAAGGCTCAGCAAAGAAACAAGATGGAGAAATTAATCATTTCAGTTGCTTTTTTCCCTCTTGTGTGTTTACTCTGTTTTCTGTCCCATGATTAACAACACAAGCCTCATGCCTGTCTGAATCAGTGGACTAACATCTACAGTTGTGTAAGGAATCTGTCCTGAATTTTATAAATAGGATTTCCAGTTTGAACTATGTAGGCTGATATTTGAGCATTTCACTTAGGAAACAAATTTAGAAAACATCAGACTCATTTATGGTCATTGTGTTTTTTCCCAAGTGGTTCTGATATTTCTGTTGAAACCATGCAGTGACCATATATATATATATATATATATATATATATATCCTAATCGTCTTTTGCAAGATTTATTGATTGCAAGAAAGGGCAATCCATACAAGTTAGTTCACAAACAAAATTCAAGGGGTCTTTGTTGTTGAGTATTTATCATCTGAGTCCTGTAGATGATGGAGTTCTTTAGAGATATAAAAGTTGTCCTTCAAATCTTACAGTAATTATATAACATTAATTGTTAAAAATTTCGGAGAAGGCACTGGCTTCCCACTCCAGTACTGTTGCCTGGAGAATCCCATGGGCAGAGGAGCCTGGTAGGCTGCAGTCCACAGGGTCGCTAAGAGTCAGACACGACTGAGCAACTTCACTTTCACTTTTCACTTTCATGCATTGGAAAAGGAAATGGCAACCCAGTGCAGTATTCTTGCCTGGAGAATTCCAGGGACAGTGGAGCCTGGTGGGCTGCCATCTATGGGATCACGCAGAGTTGGACACGACTGAAGCAACTTAACAGCAGCAGCAGCAGTTAAAAATTTTAATGATTAACACTAGCACGAATCCTTTTCTACAACACCATCTACCTTGTGGCTCAGTCTCTCAGAAGCACCCCCTGAATTTTGAGTGCCCGTCACAAGTCCTGGGAGGGGTTGCTGTTTCTTATAACCAGTGAGTCCTGTCAAAGACAATCAGCCTCTCACTGACAGTCTGACCCTGGTACACATACAGTGTAAACCAGCTGCAAATGTTTGATTGAAAATCTTGCCCAAAGTGCAGGATTCCATGAGGTTGCTGACACATGCTTAAAGAACAGGAAAACCACAGACAGCCCTTGGGAGTCTGGTGGTCTTAGAACAATCAATATTGATACTCAGCTGGAACCCACAGATTCAGCCATGATGGCTGTTTGCAGTGAACTGGGCTGGTCATTCGATACTGACATACTAGTTATTCAATGTTTTTAATATCCCCTCCCCCCAAAGAGTTAACAGTTGAAGGGAAAAAAAAAAAAAAAAGACAAGGAAAGTGACACGGTGAGCACTTCAAAAGAGAAAGATTTAAATATCAAAAGATTCCAGAAGGCCTTGGGAAAAATTGGTGAAACCCTTGAATATTTTTTAAATGACCTTTTTTCTATCATCCTAAGAAAGCCAAAGTTGAAATGAAGGATTTTGTCAGAAAAATTACAGCAAAAAAACCCCTTGACTACTTAATTTACTTTTTACTCTTCATAAGAATTCATGTATCATTGAAGTGGTATCCTAAATTGTGTTAGGTTGATAAGCTTTAGTTTCATTTTTCAAGATAAAATTCCAACTCAAATATCCCCCACTTTTTTTTTTTTTTTTGGCCACTCTGTGTGGCATGTGGCATCTTAGTTCCCTGACCAGGGATCAAACCTGTGCTCCTTGCATTTGGAGTTCAGAGTTTTAACCACTGCACAATTTGCTATGAAAATTTGGGTATAGTATCAAGTCACTGTAGATATATTTTACCAAGATTGATTTTTACCTCAAAGGTGGAAACAAAAAGCCAGGGAGGAAAGTCCCTCCTGCCTTTCCTCATGGAGTTGCTCGATCTTTCTCTTCCACTTCTTGCCATGACCACTCCGTTCCCTGCCTCTCTCTGCACATCTGTGCTTCTGCTCACCCATAGGGTACCTGTCAAGGCATCCATGCTTTATATCATATATCTATCTCCCCTTCCTATTACATGCCCTTAGCCATAGGATTGGTTAAAAGATGAGCATTTTGCTCAACTTGGACCCATATCAGTCAGAAGAAAGAGTTTTGTTTAAAGAGCTAGGGAACGGGCTTCCCCAGGGGCTCAGTAGTGAAGAATCTGCCTGCCAGTGCAGGAGACACGAGTTCGATCTCTGATCTGGGATGATCCCACATGCCGCGGGGCGACCAAACCCCTGCACCACAACTTCTGAGCCTGTGCTCTAGAGCCTGCGAACCACGACTACTGAGCCCACACGCGGCAAGTACTGAAGCCTGCATGCCCCGGAGCCTGTGCTCCCCTCTCACCACAGCTAGAGAAAAGCACTCACAGCAACGAAGACCCAACACATGCAAAAATAAATGAATAAATAACAATAAATTAAAAAAATTAAGAGTTAGGGGAGGAGAAACTAGGGGGATATGCACCTGAAGTTGTTGGCAGCCTGTCCTGTTGAGAAATGAAGCAATCTGGAGGAGATCAGGACCAAGATGTGGAGAGAAAATAGGTCCTGCTGACAATGTTTGAGTTGCTGGAGCCTCCCATTCCTGAAACTGGCATGACTCCCTCCAACTTCTGGCCACTTTTTCCTCCTTTTGCATTGGCAGGATTGTATAGGGTTTTATGTAACTTTTACCAAAAAAGCTGTAACCGACACAACATGCTTATTTGATTATGATAGTAATAATCCCTCTTAACCATTCCAGGATACTTCCAGCCGTCATTCCATCTGATTCTTTCAGTGACCCTGGGATTGAGACAGGGCAAGAAGGATAATCATCTTGATGAAGATGGCTGCCAAGTTTAGGGGGCTACAGTGATGCTTTCTCAAGTGCTTGGAAAACACAGGGAGTGAAGATTGCCTTTCTGAGAGTTAAAACCAAGAAGTCAATATATTATAGATCAAAGCAGAGCAGTACAAAGTCACCTCAAAGAGGCAGGATGGCTCCAAGACCTGCAAAACTTGTCTGTCGTGTGATTGAAGGTATTAACACGTTTAAGGCAAGGTTGCATCCATCATCATCTGCCGTGGAGGCCCAGAGGACAGAGTTGCCAATGCTGACCTTGGCAGTGCAGCCACTGCAGCTTGTCCCAGTGGACAGGGCATCTGGCTCTTTCCAAGGCTGCATTTAGGGAATTGCTTTCAGTTGCAAGTCATATAAAAGCATATTGATAACTGTGGTCAATTAAAGGTGGCTGGAACTGCCTTGCCATTCCTCCCATTAAGAAGCAGTGTTTCCTTTCTTTCCTCTTAAATTGGGCTCACCCTCTGATCTACTTCGAAAAATAGAATGGAGTGGAAGTGATGCTCTATAGTTTCCGAGTCTAGGCTGCAAAAGATCTGCAGCTTCTACTTTTGCATGCTTGAAGATTCCATTTGGTGACCCAGCTGCCTTGTTGTGAGAAACCCAAGTCATACAGAGAAAGGCTGAGCTACCAGCCAGCTGCCAGTCATGTGAGTAAGCTCCTTTGGGCATTTGACTCAGTCGAGCTTCCAGATGATTGCAACTCCAGTCAATACTGTGCGGAGAGAATAACTGTCCTGCTGAGCCCAGTGAACTCACAGAATCATGAGAGATTATAATGGTTGTTGAGCTGCTTAATTTTGAAGTGATTTGTAATTGTGCTTTGGAAAACTGAAACAACGAAGGCTTAAGTGACAAAGACATTTAATGGTGTTCTCTAATGGGAAGTCCAGATGTAGAAAGCTTCAGGTTTGGTGCATCAGGTCAACAATATTATGAATGATCCATACTCTTTTTTTTCTCTCCATTCCATAAATCTTAGCACATTGACTTTTCATCTCCCTCATGGTTGAAAGATGGCTCTGGCTAGCATATATTTTTAAGCAAAAGGAAAGGGAAAGAGTTAGTACCAGTGAGCTCTTCTCTTGCTCCTGTACTTTTCACCAGAAAGGCAAGTATCTTCCCAGAAGCCCCTAAGATGACTTTCTATTATGTATCACTGGCCAGATATGGCAACCCTTAGTTCTAAGGAAAGTGAGTGTATGTTTATCTAATCTCTATAATGTTAAACAACCATTGGAAAGGGAGTTGGCAATTGTCTCTCAACAATGAGCAAAATCTCTGCCACAAGATGGAGGCAGATATTGCTGCCAATTGACTTCTAAGAGTTATGAACACCCGACTGGTTGATAAAGGAGTACAACCGGGCTGTATATCGTCATCCTGCTTATTTAACTTACATGCTGAGTTTGCTGTAGTCCCCTGTGCTGTACAAAATATTGTATATTATTTAGTCACTAAGTTTTGTCCGACTCTTTTGCGACCCCATGAACTGTAGCCCACCAGGCTTGTCTGTCTATGGGATTTCCCAGGCAAGAATACTGGAGTGGGTTGCCATTTCCTTCTCCAGGGGATCTTCCCTACCCAGGGATTGAACCCACGTCTCCTGCATTGGCAGGCATATTCTTTACCACTCTGCCACCAGGGAAGCCCTATTATGCAAAGTGCATCATGTGAAATGCTAGGTTGGAAGAATCACAAGCTGGAATCAAGATTGCCAGGAGAAATATCAACAACCTCAGATATGCAGATGCTACCGCTCTAATGGGAGAAAGTAAAAAGGAACTAAAGGGCTTTTTGATGAGGATGAAATAGGAGAGTGGAAAAGCTGACTTGAAATTCATCATTCAAAAAACTAAGATCATGGCATCCAGTCCCATCACTTCATGGCAAATCAAAGGTGAAAAAGTGAAAACAGTGACAGAGTTTATTTTCTTGGGCTCCTAAATCACTGCAGATGATGACTGCAGCCATGAACTTAAAAGACACTTGCTCCTTGGAAGGCAGGTTATGGCAAACCTAGACAGCCTGTTAAAAAGCAGAGACATCACTTTGCCAACAAAGTACAGTCAAAGCTATGGCTTTTTCATTAGTTGTGTACAGATGTGAGATTTGGACCATAAAGAAGGCTGAGTGCTAAAGAATTGATGCTTTCAAATTGTGGAGCTGGAGAAGACTCTTGAGAGTCTCTTGGAAGGAGGTCAAACTAGTCAATCCTAAAGGAAATCAGTCCTGAGTATTCACTGGAGGGATGATGTTGAAGCTGTAGTTCCAATACTTTGGCCACCTGTGCCAACTCATTGGAAAACACCCTGATGCTTGGAAAGATTGAAGACGAAAAGAGAAGGGGGTGGCAGAGGCTAAGATAGTTAGACAGCATCACTAAATCAGTTGACATGAATTTGAGTAAACTCCAGGTGATAGTACAGGAAAGGAGAGCCTGGCATGCTGCAGTCTGTGGGGTTGCAGAGAGTCAGACATGACTTAATGACCGAACAACAGGTTATGATCCCATCTGTACTATCTTTTCCATGAAATCCTTGTTCCCAGTCATTTGAGTCAACTGCCACTAAACATTCAGTGGATACATCTGTCTTTCTTTGTCCCGATTTTATTCAGCAAGAAACCAGATTATTATTTATTTCCCCAGACTGGTCTTACCAGGAGAGGAGGCACTGGTTGTGTAGACTTTCTGAACCAGTTCCTACTGTAGTCATTTCTCTTTGCACATGATCAAGTTCTCATCTGGCTTACACATCGGTGTGTAAGTGAGAAGTGTGGCTAATGAGGTGATACCGCACTCAGTGTGCTGAGAAGGCCAGGTTTCCATGTTCACAATGATCTGAGTGCAATCACTCAACCTTCATTGTGTCGCAGAAATCTCCCTTGGAGACAGCTTCCAGTCCTTTCTTCTGGGGGGGCGGCGGTGGGGGCACAACCAGTGACTGAGAAAAGACATCAGGAATTACTAGAGATGAGACTGAACGGGGCTGAGTGGCCATTTGTCATGCTCCCGGACCTCCTGAATACACAGAGACCCTAGCAACTTCAGGCTTATAGAGATGTTTGACCTCACAACCCAGATTTTATGATTCTATCCTGATTTAAAACTGTCTTGCTAACCTTAAAATATCAGTGTGTGTAATGGCTCAGAGCACCAGCTTAGGCTTGTCTGGAGGCTCGACCACATATTGACTGTGTGACCTTGGGAAAATGTTTTCCTCTCTCTGAGTGTCAGTTTTCTCATCTGTAAAGTGGAAATGATTTTCAGGCCTCTGCCTTGCAAGGCTGCCATGTGAACTGATAGGGTGTTGTACCCAAAGTGCTTGGCACAGTATCAGTCTGGAGCTGGTGCTCACTAGGTGAGAGCTGTTTTTATTTTCACAGACCTGGTATCCCTACTGGAGGTCAGAAAACCTAGTCACCCACAGCCATGCTGCTTCATCCTTATAGGCCTGACCAATATATTCTAGTAATAATGCAGTGAGTGTCAGCGGTGCATGAAACACAGTGCTTGCATTGAGGGGGATAAAGAAATGTAAGACATGCTCCCTGAGCTCAGAGAAGTTATAACCTGGTTGGAGGGGCAATAGATAAAAACATGAAATGGTTAAGTAACCGTGCCCGACACATCAAGATGATGGAGAAGCCCCAGGTGCAACGGCAGCTGCTTCCATACCGCTTGTCCTGTCCCAGGGAAGTGGGAATAGCCATTGTCTTGGAGTCTGACAGACTTTCCTGGACGCTCCCCATCCTAGGCTGGGTTAGAGACACCGCCCGCCGCCTCCCACCCTGCCCTGCCCTTGGGATATCCCCTTTGATGGTACTTACTGTGCTGAAATGTAATTGTTCACTGTCCAGTCTTCTCTGTGAAGTTGGGAACAGAAGTCACTCGTTCATTGGGCACATTTTTAATGGGTGTCTGCTCTATGCCAAGCAGTGTTCTAGGCAATGAGAACAAGACAACCATTGTGTATATTCTTAAAAACATCAGTTGGGTTATGTGGAAAGATGATAAATAAGTAAATATATAGACATGTACTGAGAGACAAGGTAGTGGAGGAGTAGGTGGACGTGGAGTAAATCTCTCTCCATGGATGCATCAGCAATATACCTTCAGACACAGAAGATCTTTCAGAACACCCGCTGAGAGTGGCAAGAGCCCCTGACCACTGGAAAGGAATATACAGATCCATGCAAAACTCCGTGGGTCAAGTTTTGACTGAAGATGATAGCATCACGGATTTTCTAACCTACCAATGTTTTCTAAACTTGTCAGACAATAACAATCACTAGGATACTTGTTATAGCTGTAGATTATCCATTCAAGTTGAACAGTTTGTGTTGAACTCTTGAGAATCTATTTTTTTAACATGAAGTCCAGGTGATTCTTATTTTTCGACACACTTAAACAACTGCATCTCTATACTATTTTAATGAATAAAAAATTGGGGGAAAAAAAACAACATAGATATATACTGGGTTGGGTGGTGGTTAAGTGCTGAGAAGAGATTTCAAGCCAGATGAGGTGCGTTGTAAACAGGCAGATGCTTCACCCACATGGCCCATCAAGGAAGGACTTGCTGGTCAGCTGTGGGAGGGAAGTCAGCAGACAGCCTGCGCCTGTCAGCTCCTTCAGGGTCGGCCTGAGCCGCAGAGCCACCTTGCCAGGCACACACCCTTTCCGGGACAACCTGCATCCAGGGACTATGACTGGAGGAGGTACATTTCAGGCTGACTCAGGACTTCTGAGGGGATAATACGTGCTTGCAGAGCTCTTTGTCTGTATGAACAAGGCTTTGTTGAAACTGCGTCACGGTTAATCTTTTCCCCTTTCCTCAAACCTGCTTTCCCCCCTATATTCTGCACTCTGTCACTGTTTGCTTCAGGACAACCCAACGTGCGACAAGGGGATGGAGCCTCGGGGCATGGGAAGGGCTTGTCAGCTGGATAAGGTGGTCAGGGAAGTCCTCCCTGAGAAGGTGACATTTAAGGAGAGACCACAAAGGAGGGAGTCAGTTATGCAAAGATCTGGAGGAACAGAGTTTCAGGCATCAGTGGCAAAGCAACCCAGAGTGCAAGCCCAGGGACAGAGGGTGACTGTTGGAAGGGGCAGCTGGAAGTCGCTTGTGCACAGACATCTCCATCATGTAGCCCTAGCGCCCGTACGCTGAATGCCCGGAATAAATGTCTGTCAACCCGACTGTACTGGTGGTCCAGCTTCTCTTCTCTCCTCACGTGACCTTGAACAAGTAGTTGCCTAGCCTGGCAGTGCCGTGGTTTCCCCACATGTAATCAATCAGTGGTGAAAGTGGGACTCTCGGACTTGCCTGGTGGCACAGTGGTAAAGAATACGCCTGCCAAGGCAGGAGACACTGGTTCAATCCCTGATCTGGGAAGATCCCACATGCCTTGGAGCAACTAAGCCTGTGTGCAGCTACTGAGCCTGTGCTCTAGAGCTCGAGAGCTTCAAGTGCTGAGCCCTGCACACCCTAGAGCCTGTCCTCTGCAACAAGAGAAGCCATTGCAAAGAGAAGCTATTACAACCAGAAGCCCGCACACTGCAACTAGAGAGGAGCCTCCACTTGCTGCAACTAGAGAAAGCCATACAGCACTGAAGACCCAAGGGAGCCAAAAATAAAATAAATAAATAAATACATAAAATTATATTTAAAAAAAAGTGGGACATTGGACCTCTGGCTTAGAGCTCTTGCTCCTGGACCATTTTCTCGTCTTGCAATTCCTATTCCCTTCTCCCCTCTCCCTCCAGGCATCTGGAGCATGCCTAGTCCCATCCCCATGATCCCAGCAGCTTTCCTACTGGGAAGGTGGTTTCTCTGGGCAGCTTATCCTCCAATTCCAGAACTCCTGAGCTGAGAAGCAGCCAGGCTGGAGCAGTGGGTGGGGGAGGTGGCAGAACCAGGAGGGAGAGGTAGATTACTCTCCTCTGATAATAAATAAACCCGATTAAGGCATCCCTGTACCTGTGAGGCAGGGTGCTCCTTTGGAGGGCCTTCTTGCTTTGATAAAAACTGCAATATCTGAAAATTGTCTTGGGCACCCGAGAACTCCCATTTTATGACTTGCACATGCCTGGGATAAATTGCTTTCGCTGCCTTTTTATATATAATTCAGGTCCTTGTGGATGCTGGTGGGATGCGTAACACTCTCTCGTAATGATTTATTCATCTGGGGAAGCAAGAGTGCCCCCACTGGGTTGTGCCCTGCCTGTCTGACAGCTTGAAATGTTGGCGCTGCAGGCATATGTTGGGTTTGCCTCCAAGGAGTCCGTTTTGGCCGGTAAGCTGTCCTGGAAAGCAGGTCCGGCTGGGCAAGGGCCACTCATCCATCATGAGGCTTTCTCTGAGGCAATCACTGGCTGAGCTAAAAGACTTTGCAGGTTTGACTGCAGGCTCCCTCATCACCACCTTGGGGGTGTGGGGGTACTCATAACCCAATTTTACAGCTAAGGAAATGAGGTTCAGAGAAGTTATGTGACTTGCCCAAGGTCACCTGGCCAAGCAAGGAAGGGATTTTCCTATCAAATGTGCCAGCTTCATTTTGCCCATTTTGCACCTTAGCCAGGTGCTTTCTTGATGCATACAGACACACTTCCTTCTCAGCACCTCCCTGTGAGGTGCAGGTGCAGTGGTTTACTTCCCCATTTTACAGGTAGAGGTGGGGCTCAGAGAGGTGAAAGGACGGTCAGATCATCCCTCTAGAGAGACCAGGTGACTGGGATTTTAATGTAAGTCAACATTCATTCATTCTTGTATTCATGTATTCATTGAGTTACTGCTCCATGCCTCAAGTTTTCTCATTTATCACCTTCCTCATTTACCTGGGGACAATATTGGTACCTAGGGCTTCCCTGGTGGCTCAGTGGTAAAGAATCTACCTGCCAATGCAGGAGACTCAGGAAATGAGGGTTCGATCCCTGGGTTGGGAAGATCCCCTGGAGAAGGAAATGGCAACCCACTCCTGTATTCTTGCCTGGGAAATTCCATGGACAGAGGAGTCTGGCAAGCCACAGTCCATGGGATTGCAAAGAGCTGGACACGACTGAACAATTGAGCACACACACGCTATTAGTCCATACCTCATAAACTCATTGTGAGGATGAAATGAGGGGTTAGACAAAGGAGTTCACATACATAAAGTGCATTCAGCAGTGTCTAGCACACAGGAAAGTGGGTTATCAATTTTAGTTTCAATAATAATTATTTTCTCATTCAGTTATTCATGCTTTGATTCCACAAGTATTTTCCGGTAGCCTGTTCTGTGCTGGGGACTCTCCTGGGTGCATTGCACATGTTAGCTCATTTTCGTCCGTACTGCTACCCTCATCTCACAGATGGGAGCTCAGGGAGATGAAACAAATTGATGGTGGTCCCCCAGGTAGGAGGTGAACTCCATTTTCCAAAATAGGTCAACATTCATTCATTCATTTAATATATTTTCATTAAGAAGGTATTACGTGTGGGCAAGGTGTTTCAAATATTCCTGTTGATTAAGTATGGGAATGAGTACAAGGGTGGATAAGATCAGTTCCTGTCCTCAAGACACTTGTGATCTTTTGTATGAGATATCGACAGGCAGACAGGAAATGACTGTATTTCATAAATTCTAAGGTATACATTTTGCCATGTATTAACCTCCTCAAGGGGGGAATGCATCTGTTTCTTTGACCACACCTTGACTTGTGGGATCTTAGTTTCCTGACCAGGAGTTGAACCTGTGCCCCCTGAATTGGAAGCGTGGAGTCTTAACCACTGGACCACCAGGGAAGTTGCCAGGATGCATCTTAACGATCAAGGGTGTGAAATCACCATTGACCAGCAGCAGTCAGGATGCAGTTAGCCTTGCCTGGAGCTCTCTTTTGAGAGTTCTTGTGTTGCTAGTGCTTTTCACAGCACACGGGATCCCACAGCTTATAGGAAAACATGGACACTGGTTTAAAAAATGATTTAAAAGACCCAGACTTTGTATTGAAAACATTTTGGGACTATCTTAGCTGATGTATTATGCTTCTTTTTTAAAGAAAATATGTGCCAGAGTTATATGTGATAAAAAATTGATATATAAATGGGTCCAAAAGTGCTTTTTAAATAAATAGAAGTAAAGGGATAAGAAAGCATTGTTACTCTTGGGCATATAAAAAACATATGTCCACATAAAAACATAATTCACAATAGACAGAAGGTAGAAATAGCCAAATGTTCACCAGCGGATGAACAGATAAACAAAATGTGGTCTATCCCTCCCGTGAAGTATTCTTCTACCAGAAGGAATAAAGTAGCAACATGAGCTATAATACGGATGAGCCTGAAAACGCTATGCTGAGTGAAAGAAGCCAGTCACATCAGTTCACATGCTATATGATTCCGTTCAAATAAAACTTCAGAACAGGGAAACCTATGGTGGTCGAAAGTGGATTAGTGATTGCCTGTGACTGGGTTAAGGGTGAGGGACAGAGGAACAGGGAGGTGATATCTAATGGGTACAGGGATTCTTTTAGGGGTGATGAAAATGTTTTAAATATGGACTGTGGTGATCTGAAAATATATCACAACCCATGGAGTTATAACAGGTTCAATAGGTGAATTGTATGGATGTGAATTATATCTTAACAAAGCTGTCAGAGAAGAGGGAAAGCACTGGCTCAGAGTGTTTCTTAGATTAGTTCAGTTCAGTTCAGTCGCTCAGTCATGTCCAACTCTTTGTGACCCCATGGACTGCAGCACACCAGGCCTCCCTGTCCATCACCAGCTCCCAGAGTTTACTCAAACTCATGTCCCTTGAGTTGGTGATGCCATCCAACCATCTCATCCCCTGTCGTCCCCTTCTCCTCCCGCCTTCAATCTTTCCCAGCATCAGGGTCTTTTCAAATGAGTTAGTTCTTCACATCAGGTGGCCAAAGTATTGGAGTTTCAGCTTCAGCATCAGTCCTTCCAATGCATATTCAGGATTGATTTCCTTTAGGATGAATTGGTTGGATCTCCTTGCAGTCCAAGGGACTCTAAATAGTCTTCTCCAACACCACAGTTCAAAAGCATCAATTCTTCAGCACTCAGCTTTCTTTGTAGTTCAACTCTCACATCTATACATGACTACTGGAAAAACCATAGCTTTGACTAGATGGACCTTTGTTGGCAAAGTAATGTCTCTGCTTTCTAATATGTTGTCTAGGTTGGTCATAGGTTTCTTAGAGTTAGCACAATAATGAGGGTGGCTTTGATCTGATGAAATTTGGTGTAATGTGATGTGGTCCATGTTATTAATATGTTGTTGGAGGTAAAACTAGGGGAGCAGAGGTACCAAGAAGTCATTCTGGTCCACGTGGGGAAGCAAGGAAGGTCTCCTGGTGGTGGTGGCGAAGATGTCAAATCTGAAGCTCTGAGTGTAAATAGGAGTGAGAGTGGAGAAAGAGTGACCCAGACAGAGGAAACAGTATGTGCCAAGGCTGGGAGATGAGAATCTGTTCTTTACTTTAAGGACATGGCCTTTTCCCAAGGCGAATGCCTTCCCCTAGGCCCTGGAGCTTGGAGTATAAAGAGGAGAATGTTGTGATTTCTGCTTTCTGGGAACCTGTGATCTGGTAGTTGGCTTCCACAAGTGGTGCACTGTGTGTTCAAGAAGAAAGAGAGAGAGGGTGGGGAGTCACTCTTGGTTGAGGTTTTAACAAACAGGAGGTTTGTGTGGACAGTTCTCTCTCTGGTGGTGGGAGAGTCAATGACACAATTAATTAGGTGGGGAGCTTAGCTTTCCACTCTAGCCATCCCACAACCAGGCGTTTAGCTTAAGGAAATAGTCTTACCAGTCTGACCCCTGGTTATCTATTTACTGTCACACGTGCTAATCAAGGGCAGACTTGGATGTCAGATGCACATGTATTTAAGACAGCACCATGTCCTGTTCTTGGGCTGGCCTCTGGAGAGCCGCAGTCTCCTCATGTGTAAAAATGGAGATGATAATTATAGGACTGACCTCATAGGGTTGAGGTGAGGAGTAAAGGTATAAAGACATGAGAAGGGCTTGGAACAGTGTGTAACAAGTGGATTCCAGCTTTGTTGATTACTGCCTTATTATAGAGCTAATAAGGGCTTTCCTGGTGGCTCAGATGGTAAAGAGTCCACCTGCAATGCAGGAGACCTGGATTCAATCCCTGGGTTGGGAAGATCCTCTGGAGAAGGAATTGGCAACCCACTCCAGTATTCTTGCCTGCAGAATCCCATGGACAGAGGAACCTGGAGGGCTACAGTCCATGGGGTTGCAAGAGTCAGACACTACTGAGGGACTAACACACACATTACATGGAGCTAATAAAACAGATGCACTTGAAGCCTCTCAAATATCCCTGGAAGACAGTCAAAATCAGTTATTAAGTAAAGAAAGACAGTTGAGAAGGGACCCCATTTGTGTGTGTGTGCGTACGTGTGTGCTTACATATGTGCACGCTCAGTTGCTTCAGTCATGTCTGACTCTTTTCAACCCTGAGGACTGTGTAGCCTGCCAGGTTCCTCTGTCCACAGGACTTGCCAGGCAACAATACTAGAGTGGGTTGCCGTTCCCTCTTCCAGGGGATCTTCCTGAGCCAGGGACTGAACCCTCGTCTCCTGCTTTGCAGGCAGATTCTTCACCACTGAACCACTTGGGAAGCCCTTGTATATATGTGTGTGTGTGTGTGTGTGTGTGTGTGTGTGTATCATTATTGTATACATAATGCATTTTTTCTTCTCAATGCTTTAAAAAATTTCCTAAAGTTTTAGAGAGATATTAAAGACAGATCTTACAGCAAGGATGCCAAACACCTCCCAGCCCATCTTCCACTGGGCCATGGGAGCCTTTCTGGAGGCTTCCCTGAGCAGCAGGGCCCTGGCCTGCAATCATTCTCACCTGAACACAGTGCATGCAGCTCAGGCTGAAAACAGGCAGAAGAAGTCAAGTCTGGCTGCCCAGTTTCTCCAGGTCTGATGCAGCTCTTGGGTTGACAGAGATGGAAAGTTGTTTAAAAGCGACCAGGGTTGTCTACAGTGGCTTCTTTGGATGGGATTAAGCTTTTCCTCCTCCATAGCCCAAGCCTTCCTAGCTCAGTGGGCAGAGTGAGAAGCCAGACCTCATTGTTCTGGATCTCTTGCTGGGAATTCCCAACACCCTGGGGAATCCTGTTTCTTTTGGCTGTGGGTGCCTCAGAGTCACCTCTCGTTTGGGAAGCAGCCTCAGTTATGGGAGAGAGTACAGTTCACAATTCAGAGGACAGAGTCCCAGGAGGCCGATTTCACTTTCAGAATCCTAAGAGAGGGACCTGTCGAGTTCATTCCCTGCTGCCAGCCTGACCCACTCTATCATCATTTTTTCTTTTGGCTGTTTCTCTTGTTTTAGATCTTAAGTGATCTTTAGATCCTAAGATCTCAGTGAATTTTACATACCAGTACACTGGTATAACCACCATGTGGAGCAAGCTAGAGAGCATTTCTCAGAGGCCAGGTGGCTCTCTCATGCTCCCTCCCAGTTGGTATCATCCCACAGGTAACCACTCCCCAGCCCCCATCACCATAGATTAATCCTGTCCGTTTTGACTCCTATTAATGGAATTAAATAGCATGTACTGTTTTTTTGCCAGGCTTCTCAATGTTGTGTTGGAAGATTCTTCCATGTTTTTGTGAGTAGTGGTAGTCTCTCCCTTTTCACTGCTGTGTAGTATTCCACTGGCTGAATGTCCTGCAGTTTGTTTATACATTCTACTGTTGATGGGCCTGTGACTTGTTTCTGGCTTATGTCTGTTATGAATAATGCTGCTTGTGAACATTCCTGTATGCGGTTTTTGGTGGACATAAGCCTTCATTTCTACCATCATTTCTTGTACCAACAACTGTTATAGTCTCTCCATTAATGTTTCAGCTTCTACCCTTCCCCCTTTAATCCATATTGCTCTCAGAACAATCTTAAATAAGATGTGTGACTTAATTGCTTAAGCCTCCAAACACTTCCTTTTTAAAAAAGTTTTATTTATTTATTTAAGCTATACCATTTGGACTTCCCTGGTGGCTCAGACAGTAAAGCATCTGCCAGTAATGCGGGAGACCTGGGTTCAATGTCTGGATAGGGAAGATCCCCTGGAGAAGAAAATGGCACCCCACTCCAGTACTCTTGCCTGGAAAATCCCATGGATGGAGGAGCCTGGTAGGCTACAGTCCATGAGTTTGCAAAGAGTCAGACACAACTGAGCGACTTCAATTTCAGTTTTTCAGTTTCATGCGGCTTGCAGGGTCTTAATTCCCTGAACAGGGATTGAACCCATGTCCCCTGTAGTGAATGTGCAGACTCCTAACCCCTGAACCACCAGGGAAATCCCCAAAGGCTTCCTCCTGCACTTAGAATACACACTGACTACTCAGGCCCATAGAACCCTACCTGATCTGCTCCCTACCGGCCATTCCTGGTTCTTCTTGACTTACTGTTGCTCTCACGGTGCTTCAGCCACCCCTGCCTTCTCTTGAATATGTCAAGCCTATCCCCTGCATGGACCTTGGCACTAACTACTACCTCCTTCTGGAATTCCTTTCCTAAAACCTCTTCGGATCCCTTCTGATCACTCATGTCTCGTCTTCAGAGAGGTTTTCCCTGACCATCAGAATGAGCCCCCATATCCATTTGTTCTTCGTAGCATCTGTTATCTACTCTTGGCTTCCCCTCTGAGAGCAGGGAACTTGTCCAATTCATGACATTCATTCCTCAGTGACTAGTTTGGTACCAGGCACGCAGTCATTGCTTATAGATGTTTTTTCGATAAATGAGTGAAGACAATAGCTGTAGATACCCACATCATTTTTAAAAGGGAGGCAGTGTAGCTTAGTGTAGACAACCTTGGAGTTTGGTTATCTGTCTGAGTTTGAGGCAAGGCTCCATCTCTTATAAGCTATAGGATTATAATCATCCCATCTCCCAGGCCTCAGTTTCCCCATCTGTACAGTGGACATAATAGGTTGTTTCAGAGACCTAAGACCTACTATTGCTGTTTTTGGATCAGTTGTTTTTCAGGGCAGCTATGCTATCCCTATTTTATAAACACACAGCCAAAAATATTTGTTGAGTGTGGAAAACGAGGTCCAGAGACTGTTGAGACCACACCGGTGCCAAGTGGCACTGCTGGGACTTGAATTCAAGTCTGGCTTCACCCCAGAGCCACTCAGACTCCCCTTGGAGAGCACCTACCCTGGGAATGAATTGAGATCCTTGTGCTGGTCAGGCTGGGTGACACCCAGAGTGTTTATATCTAACAGCGCTTCTCTACTGTGTCAGTAGCTCTTGCAGGTTGCAGAACGGTTCCACTTGGCTAATTCACTTGGTTCCCACAGGAGTGCTGGGAAACAGGGCGGGACTGGGAGGGATTGCATTATGTTATAAGTGGGTGATGTGGGGCTCTGGCATTCGCCTGGAGCCGCTCCTCTGTCCCCACAAGGACCGCTGCTGTCACTGCAGCCAGTGCCCCCTGGCACTCTGGTGGTGCTACCAAGTGATTTAAGTATCTGCAACCTGGTGCTCCCCTGACTTTGGGCTTTTTGCATGCCATCTTGACTATTCTTTAAGTCTGTTTACTTAAAAACCAAAACTGGAAACCAAAGTAACTTGACCCAACCCCAAGCAATCATATCAAGTGAATTCATGGTTTGATATGCATTCAATAAATATTTACTGAGCACCTATATTATATTATATTATATTATAGCAGACACTGTTTTGGGTACAGGAGTACATCAGTGCACCAAAAGAGAAAAGCTCTGATGACTAGTGAGGAGGAGACACACAATGAATGAATTAGTGCTTTTATACAGTGTCTGGAGGTGATATCTGATTTGAGATGAAATAAAGCAGATGGAGGTAAAAGAAACCAACAGTAATACAGTAACCGTGGTAGCGGTGGTCAGTCGCTGCAGTTGTGTCCAACTCTTCACAACCCCATGGACAGGGCCTGCCACGCTCCTCTGTTCATGGGGTTTTCCCAGCTCAAGAGGATCTTTCCGACCCACATCTGTGTCTCCTGCACTGCAGGTGGATTTTTTTTTTTCTTTACCATTGAGCCACCAGGAAAGCCCACAATAACTACATGTGTTTTTATATTTTTTTTCCTGATGCACATAAAATCAACACATAACTGTCAGAATTAACATAGCGGTTCAGGTACCACCTGGACTTGCTTTATACAACCAGGTCCATGCAAAATACATATTTTCATTTAGTAAACTTTCAAACAACCCAAAAAAGAAGGCACATCAGGTGAGATGGACTCTTTTTTTGTGCTTACATGCTTCGTGGTCAGTCATGTCTGTCTCTTTGTGCCCTTTGGACTGTAGCCCACCGGACTCCTCTGTCTATGGGATTTTTCTGGCAAGAATACTGGAGTGGGTTGCCATTTCCTTCTCCAGGGGATCTTCCTGACCCAGGGATCAAACCTGAGTCTCCTGTGTCACCTGCATTGCAGGTGGATTCTTTACCTGCTGAGCCACTGGGGAAGCCCTTTTTTTACTGAGGAGTAAACTGAGGCTCCAAGAGGTACAGTGACCTGGCAGGCTCACACAGCCGGAAGGTGCTGGAATGGGCCTTCTGGCTCCATCTCTTGCCTCTGTAATTTTGGATGTAAATTCTTCCTTGAGAAAGAGTTTGAACCTGCAACTCATCTAATTTCCCTGAAAGGTTAGACTGCTCATCCACACCGGAATGGATGCTCAGCCCTACCAGGTGTGGGCGGTGGCGTCTCAGCCACCTACAACAGGATGTGTTGTAATTGATCGCCCTGCTGCCTTTCCCCCCTGCCCAGGCTGAGTCACTGCCAGAGATGAACTGGCTGATATTTCAGCTGGGAGATAGCATCTCTCCCGCTACCCCTCCTTAATAAGCTTCCAGTCATTGGAGATGGTAAAAACCTTATCTTCTTCTGCAGGTATGCCTATCGGCTTCATAGCCCCTCACACAGTTGTGTTCCCAGGGGCCAGAATCCCACCTACCTGCTTAAGGTTAAAAACAAAACATCCTCCCCCACCTCCAGCTCTCAGAAAGGTTATTTGTAACATGCTGCGTCTTTGAAGAGTGAATGCCACATTCAGTAAGCGGTCTTAATTGACATCAAAATGTATCTTCCTGATGTGAGTTATCTAGGGATGGCCTTTTTTGCTCAGTTTTCAATTGGAACATATGAAGCTAGAGAGGTCAAGTGGTTTGCCTAAGGTTGTGCAGCATAAGTGGAGAATGGCATTGAATTAAGGTAGGCAGGATAACCAGAGATCAACAGTTCTAAGAGATACTCAGGTATGAATTTTGGCTACTTTGCAAACTGTATTGCTCTTGAACAAGTTACTTACTTTTTTGTGTCTCTGTTTCATCACCTGAAAAAGAAATGACAACAGAAGCAATTACCACATAGGGTTACTATGAAACTTAAACGAGCTCATCTATTTCAAACATATTTAGCACAGTGTTGGACACATAGCAGATAGTCAGTAAATGGTGTTGTTATTGGTGTCGTTGTTCCCGGGAGAAGAAATTTGGTTTTTACCTTTTCCCTCGGAAACTCCTAACCCTCCCAGCAGGGGAGGACATGCAGCAGGTTCAAGCTTTGTTGCTCAGAATTTGGCCTGTGCACCAGCAGGAGCATTACTGAGAGTTTGTTAGAAATGCAGAGTCCCAGGCCCTGCCTCAGATCTGCTGAATCTGCATTTTAACAATGTCCATGAGGGATTCATTTACACCTTGCAGTTTGAGAAGCACTGATCTAGGGCTTTTCTTCTCATCTTTCCCGTGCATCAGGGTCACCTGGGGAAGTTTTTAAAAATGCAAATGCCTGGGCCCCACCACTACAGATTTTGGGCCACTGGGATAGAGTCCTGGCATCATTATTTTTTAAAATTTCCCCAGTGACTTTGATGCATAGCAAGGTGTGATCCCAATTATGGTGGGGGCTGACTTGCCTTAGAGTTGCAAAGAATTAAGTTTGAGGCTAAGGCCTTTCCACTTATTAGCTTTGTGATCTTAGGCAAGTTGCTTAGCTTCTCTGATCCTCAGTTTCTTCACAGTAACCCAAGAAGAACAATCCTCCTCCCTCCCTCTCCCACTTGTGAGGATGAAATTAACACTGATTATGTACAAGAGCCTGGCAACTAGGTATTGCTAGATGTGAATGGATGCACTAACCCTCTTGTGTGCCTCGTGCTGTGCCAGGCCCAGAGATGGTATTTGGTTATTGTCATCAGTACTAATATGATTAGTGGCAGTGGTATTGTGTGCAAATATGAAGGATTAGGAGCTCATTGGGGCATGGCTTGTCTCCTGTGGTGATGCAGGGAATGCCTGTCATGGATTGAGAAGGCAGCCTCAGCAAGGTCAAGGAAATAGCAATCCTTGCTACCATTTATTAAGCACTAACTATGCATCTGTCACTGCATTAAATGCTTCATAAAAAACTTAAAAAATTAAAGTTATACATGCCTGATGCTGGGAAAGATGGAAGGTGGGAGGAGAGGGGACGACAGAGGATGAGATGGTTGGATGGCATCACCGACTCAATGGACATGAGCTTGAATAAGCTCCAGGAGTTGGTGATGGACAGGGAAGCCTGGCATGCCGCAGTCCCTGGGGTTGCAAACTGGGGTCGCAAACTGGGGTCGCAAACTGGGGTCAGACACAACTGAGTGACTGGACTGAAGTAAACTGATACATGTGCTTAATTTAGATTAGTGATTCTCAACGTGTGTGTGTGTGTGTGTGTGTGTGTGTGTGTGTATGCGAGTGTGTGTTGCCCCCTGGGGACATTTGGACATGCCTGGAGACATTTTTGGTTGACATTTTTGGTGGGGGTGTTATCTGCTATTGGCATCTGGTGGGTAAGGGCCAGAGAGGCTGATAAGCATCCACAGAATGTCTCCCAACACAAAGCATCACCACTGACATCACCAAATGTCAGTGAAGATGAGGTAGAGAAATCCTTGTCTAGATTCAGGCAGCTCTGCAAAGCATGTTATATAAAAGAACAGCCTCTTGACCCCTTTCTTCCCTTCCCTGTCTGCCGAAGCAACCACTTTTGCCCTTTGGGTGGGTTATTTCCCTGCATGTCTCTAAGTAGCCTGCTTGTATTGTGACTTCTTGATGATTCCATTCCAGGCTTTACCCCTTGGTTTCTCTGCTGTGGAAGGTGAGGCGTTAGCATTCCTTCCTCAGCCCCCACCTGTGCCCACCTACACATGTGCCCCTCCCCCCAGATCCGCTGTAATTTCTGTTGGATCAATATTCAGTGTTTATATTACCCGGACTGTAAGTGGTGTGCGCTGCTGGTGCTGATGTAGTCAACTCATTACTTTCCCTTCCTGCAACGTCTTTTGTTCTCTCTGAAGTTAATAATTGCCTTGTTTTTCCCTTGGCTTTGTTATCTATGTACTTTCCACTAACTCAACCCTCAACTCTTTGCCAATTGTCTAAATCTCCTTTCAAGATATTCAGACCCATCAGGGAGGAAATCTATCAACTTTGCCTTTCAGAAGGCATCTCTTCGAGAACAGGTGAAGTGTTTCTGTAGGAAATGTTTTATGTAAGACTCACAACAGCCCTGTGAATTAGGCCCTGTCATCATCATCATCCTCATTTGACATTTGGGGGAAAAGTCTCTCAGAGAGGCTGATTGAGTTCCCAAGATCACACAGCAGGATGTGGAGAAGTCAGAACTCAACCACAGGACTGTGTGAGCCTGAGGCTCTGGGGCCTGGGCTTCCTTATGTCTCAGGAGGTCACTCTGGGGCTTCCTTGGTGGCTCAGTGGTAAAGAGTTTGCTTGCTAATGCAGGAGACGCAGGTTCAGCCCCCCATTTGGGCAAAACCCACTTGCTGCGGAGCAGTTAAGCCCGTGCACCACAACTACTGAGCCTGTGCTCTAGAACCTGGGAGCCACAGCTACTGAGCCCACGTGCCCTAGAGCTGTGTGCCACAACAAGAGAAGCCATCGAAATGAGAAGCCTGGGTACCGGAACTAGAGAGTAGCCCCTGCTCGCCACAACTAGAGAAAAGCGCATGCAACAAGGAAGACCCAGCACAGCCAAAAGTCAATCAATCAATCAATGAAAATTTGTAAAAAGAAGGTCCCTCTAGGAGAAAGCCCTTCAAAATACCTCCTGAAACCGGACTATACCCTGCCCCAATGAAAGAAGACTAGCTATTCATTTCTGTGTCTGCTGTGTGGATGGCAAGGCCACTCCCAGTGCTGCTGGCTGAATGGGCAAGTGGAGACTTTTGGGAGGCGAGCTCCCAGGCAGGGCGTCAGAGAAGCTGGGGCTTGGCCTTGTAAATATCATCTATTGTCATTTTGCGGCAAGTCACTTAACCTCTAGCCTCAGCCTATTTGGCTGCCAGATGGAGCTGAGAAGACCTGCTTCAAGCAGCCTGAAGAAGTGGATGAAAGGCAGATCCTCAGGAGCCTATAAAACAACTACACGGATTGGTGCAGCGGCATGTCATTCACCACGTGGAGGGGTGGGGGGAGGGAGGATTTCTGCCAAGTTCTGCCCCCCTCCCTTCCCCTCCTCTTTCCTTCCTTCTTTCTTTTCTTCTAAGTGAAACATGGCATAATTAATTTAGAAAAGAAAAAAGAAATGCCTTACAGTTGAGAAAAAGATATATATATTATAGCCTAAGCTAGTTCTCATATGATAAAATATTTATATTAATGTGTCATAAAAATTGATGTACCCTTCTCTTGCCTGGTATCATTAATGGCTAGATGTGTAACATCTTATTTTCTTGTCTTCTTTGCTCTCCACCCCTCCCTCCCTCTCTTTCTCCTCCCCAGCAATGAACAGTTTCAAATGACTATGAGGAGATCACTTTTCATGAACAACAACAATAATAAAAAATAACAATGGAAGGTATTTATTTAGTGCTTACTGTGTACCAGTCCTTTGCTATGCAAGTCCTTTTGCATTTTAACTCACTGAACTCTCACACAGCCCTCAGAGGTCAGTGCTATTGCTGTTCACATTTGACAAATGAGGAGACCAAGGCACGCATCAGTCGCTGGTTCAAACCTGTCCATCCTGACCCTAAGAGCCTTGCTCCTGGCCGCTCCCTTCCCACTTCCCTGTGCTATGCACTCTAGACTCACAGTTTTCAGATCGAGGCCAGTGTCCCACAGCTTTCTGCTGGTGAAAGGCACCTGATATTCAAAGCCTTTTCAGTTTGCAGTAACTGGATGTACCAAGAACTTTTTAGTTTTTGCAGCTCAAATTTTGGATGACAGTGTAGGTTTTTTTTAGCATGGAGTGGAGACATCTAGGGATTCCACATCCAGCAAGCTTTCAGATCTTGGCAGCCCAGGGTTGGCTGTCAGCAGTGGTGGAGACAGGAGACCCAAGGAGTACTGGGGCAGCCAGCCCCTGCTAAACCAGGTTTGTGTTTTAGGAACAGGACTTTTTGGTTCCCAGACTGTCGCTCCCTGGCATCCTTCTTGTGTGCCTTGCAGCTTTAGTGTCAGCTCTTCCTAACTTGATGCAAGCTGTTTCCGGGAGCTTTTCGGAGTCAGGCTCTGATGGAGAAGAGCTTATGATGGGGCTCCCAGCCTACAGCTGCTCCACAGGCCACATACACGGACACATATACACAGAGACACATACACAGACACATACACAGAAACACACATTCCCAGACACAGAGACACACACTAAGGCACACATACATGTAAACACACATAGAGACACACATGTATACGTAGAGACACACAGACACAGGGAAATATATTCAGAGATACACACACGAAGACACACATACACACTCGGTCACACAGCAGTGCATACAGACTCATGCAGACACACACAGAGACATATATTCACAGATACATAGAAAGGCACATGTATAAACAGACACACACACAGACTCAATCACACACCAGCGCACACAAACACACACTCCTCTGCCCATTTGTCCCATTCACTGTTTTTGTTTTTTTTTTAAATCACAACATTGCGGCCTGTAGTATCTGGTCCCAGCCCACAACAGGTGTCCAACAAATGCCTGTTTGATGAAAATGTGCAAGAGTGATTCAGGTATTCTCTGTCTGCCCTGTCCCTGAATATTGTTTTGTTGTTCTGGCTTGCCTGGGTATATTTGGAAAAGAGATCCAGAAAGGGTTCCTGTTTTCATTTTGGATGGTGCCAGGCTCCCTAGCATGACTCGAGAAGTCCTTCGTGATTTGGCTCCTGCCAACTCCTTTCGCCTCATTCCCCACAACCCTCTGGTGTGTCCATCTCCACTTTCAGCAGTTTAAAAATTTTTTCAAGTCATGGAATTCTTTGGGGATCTGATGAAAGGCATGGACCCTCTTCTTCAATATATGGACATCTGCACACTCAAACAGGGTCCTGAATATAATTTCTAGGGATCCCTAAGGCCCATTCATGCATCTCCAAGGAGCGTACAGGAGCCTGCTGAAGGACCTCTGCATGTAGGGCTGGGGAAACCCAGAGAGGGGAATGCCTGGGCCAGGGTTATGAATGACAGAATTGGAACCCAGACTCTGGATCTCAAGTTCAGGACGTCCTCCTTTCAAACATCCTGTGTTGATGGATGAAGGCCAGGTAATTAGTTAATACAATGAACGATTAAATGAGACACTTCTTTGCCTTCTCCATCCATCAAACCCTCAGCACTGGCAGCTCTGTCAAGTGTTCAAATACCAGTGGTTTTTGGAATTCAGCAGTCCTCCTTGTAGTTTGGTATTTTCCTGATGGTTATAAATGGCAATGATTACAGCACAGTCCTGTTGGCTCTTCCTCGGAGCATCTGCCACACAACCGAGAAAGTTCAGCCTCAAGCCTGCAAGCTGGAATCAGCAGAGTGCCCAAAATGAAGGCTGTTTGTTTCAGCTGCTGTAAAAGGCCATGTTCAGAGCTCTTGGGACCAAGAAATGTGGTCGGCATGGTCCTCCACATCTCATCTAATGGCTCTCTATTCCTGATTCCTTGGGCCAGAAACCAGGGCACACCCTGACATACCCCTGTCCTCACCGTCCCTGGCTAGTCCATCACTAAGGCTTGTCTCTTTTCACATTGTATCCAGTCTATTCACTTCTGTCGTCTTTGCTGCCACCATCTTTACAAAATAGGTCACCATTATTTAGAGCATGGAGAATGGCCACAACCTCCCCTGGAGGATGACCTGCAGAGCTATTAGCTACTGAGTGCTTTTCCTTTTCAGTTTCACCATCCACTGTTTGGGCCAGCAACATGGTATGTTAGTCAGGGCAGGCAATGCTATGCTCCTGTAACAGACAACCAGTGGGTTCAAAAACAAATTTTGTGCTCACACAGAGTCTGCTTCAATCTTGGTGATGCCCAGGGACAGCTGTACTCCGTGGCTGGTTCAACATTCCAGGCTGCTTTGATCTTATGAATCTCTTGTACCAAGGGAACATGCTTCTGTGATTGCTGCAGGAGGAAAAAGGGAAAATTGTCCAACAGCTCTGAGGTGCTTCCACCCAGAAGTGACAGGTGTTGCTCCTGACAGGTTTTTTGGCCACAGCAATTTGTAGGACCATGTCTAATTCAAAAGAGCAGAGGAGCACTTGGAAGAGGAGGAATTGGAAATACTGGTGAGCATCACTCATATCTAATCACTTCCCCCAGGGTACGGGTGGCAGAAGAGGAGCTGGTAATAAGGGTGGTGATTCATCATCTCTTTAATCCAGAAGATTGATCCAGCTCTGAGCAGAAAGATTCAGAAAATCAACATCAGCCAGACCCAGTTCTTCTCCTCTCACCTCTAATTAGAGGCCAGGTGGGAGGTGAGTTGGAAGAGGAGGAGGGAGAGGGGATGAGGGAGAGGGGCAGAGGAGAAGAAAGTGTAGGAAGTGAGGGGAGGAGGAACAGAGGGAGGGAGAGGAAAAGAGAAGAGAGACTGGAAGAAACAGGAAGAGCGATAGATGGAGAGAGGAAAGGAGGTAAGGTAGAAGAGAGAGCTTGAGAGAGAGCAAGAGGTGGAGAGCAGCAGAGAGAGAATTTTATACCAATGTATTTGTTCCACCTCCTTAAGTTGACTGCTGGGAACACCATTGTGAGTACAGAGACCCAAGGGTCAAGGGGTGCCTGTGACTTGTTGGCTCCCTGTGATCTCTGATGACCAGCAGCCTTGCTCTGCTCAATGGCAAGAAAGCTAGTGGTCGTGGTGGTTGTGAAGTGTGCCGGGAAGAAGGAAAGCTGGCCAAAAGCATGTGGGTTGTGTGTGGTCTCAGAGAGTGGAAAGGAGCCAGTGGCAAGGAAGGAGGTAAGGAGGGAGGTCCAGAGCCAGAACCAGTCCCAGGATGCAGGAACTTGTGTAGCAGAGGATGCAGTGATGAGCTGAACAGGAGAGGACTGAAGGGGGATGCAGCGTCACCTCAGTGGTCAGTGCAGGACAGTGGATAAGCTCAAGGACCAAGAAGGACAAGTTATGTCCAGCACAGAAACTGGCACCAGGCAGAGGCAGATGAAGACTAAACAAAGCAGTGCCTACTCTCTCAAGAGCATCCGGGCTGGTGTGCGCAGGAGTTCCCAGAATGGGGACGAGAGGAGAGGACTGAGAAGGGAGTCAGAGGAGAATAAGCACTCAGATGTGCGAGTGGTAACCTGTAGGCTTGTCTGAACCCTGAAGGGCTTAGTACATTTCCTATGTCAGGCTGGTCAGAGACCAGGCGCCAGAAGCTCAACTAGGTTCTAGAAGATAAAGTTGTTTTCTTTTTGGACGCCAGAGTCTGGCTTGGCAACCTCATTTGTGCTACCCCAGTGCTACTCAAACTGTCATCTACAGACTAGCGACAGTCAGCAAAGTATTACTGGTCCACAGTGAGTAAGTAGAGAAACTGGGATTTAGTGTTTAGAAACTTTTATAACAATTTGACATTGCTGTGACATCCAAGCAAATTTTGTGTTGTATTTTACAAGAGCATTGGTTTTGTGATGGATTGTGGAGAAAATGGTTTGTCCCTACAAATAGTCTGAAAAGTGCTGTGGTAGGTTTCTAAGTGGCCTCTCTCATTCTGTGCAGAGACCCCTCCTAATCTGTTTTCCTTAGTGGTCTTCCTAGAATGCAAACAGGATCCTGACCTGCCTTCCTCTACAAACTTCCAGTGACTTTCTCATGCTGTTTTGAATAAAGGCCAACTTCTTCACAAGGGCCTTGCAGGTTCTGCATCATCTGGTCCCTGCTCATCTCCCCAGCTTCTTCCCCTCTGCTTTCTTCCCCAGACTTTCTGTATCTTTACAAATACCAAGCTTCTTCTGACCTCAGGACCTTTACCTGTGTGACACCCTCTACCTGGCACTCTTTCCCCTCTGTCCTGGGGGAGTTGATCCCTATTCTGTCTTCAGATCATGGCTGTTGGGGAGGAGAAATTTCCTTTCTTTCTCCTCTTAGTTCTTTTGCCTGCAGTTAAAATGACATGAGGGAGATTGACAGGAAAAAGTCAAATTTATTACATGTGCATGGGGAATCTGGGCTTCCCAGGTGGCGCTAGTGGTAAAAAACCTGCCTGCCACTGCAGGAGATGTAAGACACACGGATTCAGTCCCTGGGTTGGGAAGATGCCCTGGAGGAGGGCATGGCTACCCAGTATTCTTACCTAGAGAATCCCCATGGACAGAGGAGCCCAGAGGGCTACAGTCCATAGGGTCACGGAGAGACACGACTGAAGTGACTGAACACACACACACAGGGACTCCACATAATGGAGAATTCCAAAGACAATAAGGCTAGACGAGGTGTTTTATGTATTTATATATATGTTTGTGTGTGTGTATACATATACATATATATATACATATATATATATTCTGGACTAAGGAGAAGCAGGTAGGGGTCTGAGGATTCAAGTGGAAGGAAGGTAATCCACAGGGAACTAAAAAGAGTTAATGTTCGGTAAACATTAGGGACAGTAGGCTTTGACAAATGATTCCTCCCTGTCCACTGCATCCAATAATTTACTACAGTTGTATACGGTGATAGCTTCTTCCTGAGACAGGCCTCCTGTCTTAAATTCTTTTAGTTGGTAAGGGGGTGGTTCAAAGGCTCTTCTTGAAACTTCTGGACCCTGATTGTTCTCAGTTTAAAGTAATCCACATGCCGGAGTAACACATCTTGGGGCAGCCTGGCCTGAGCCCCATCACAACTCAAGGACCACCTCCTCAGGTCCTCCCTGGTGACCCAGTGGTTAAGACGATGCACTACCACTGCCGGGGGCACAGGTTCGATCCTGGGCTAGGGAACTAAGATCCCACAGATTGTGTGATATGGACAAAAAAAAAAATCACTTAATTGAGGCCCTGGCTTCTTGCCTTGATAACCTCACCCACTTACTTGAATGCACCTGTAAGTAACTTGTTCCGTGTCTGCCATCCCCCAGACCTCTAAACAGGGGGTGGAGGCCTTGCCTCTGTTGTTCACCAGTGTATCCCACATGTCTGGCTCAGCACAAGGTCCTCATTAAACATGTGTTGAATAAATGAACGAGTGAATGCAGGAGTGAATGCAACGTCCAGAGTGTGTGGGAGAGGCATTTGAGGCTGTGAATTGTGTCCTTTGGCAGCCAGGCCTTTATTTCATAAAACAGTTCCCATGCCTCCTTCCTCTGCCCGGAACCTGGCAGCCCGTCCTGAGCTCCTGCTGATAAATCATTTTATTGGCACAGCTGGACAGGAAAGGACAGAGTGAGTAATGGGAGTTGGGCACCGTGTCGCGGACAAAGGCCCTAGTTGACATGGTAACAACAGGCAGACTGATGTGGCCTGGGCAGTGGTCTGGCCCCTGGACACATCTGAGAATAGGCCCTGGGTCATTTTTCCTCTGTGCTGGGGAGCGTGAAAACGCCAGGGAAGTGAAGAAGGGGCCATGAGGCCCTGCTTCTTCTCTGCCTCAGGATGGACTGGAAGCAACTTCGACCACTGGCTGAAGACTTTTAATATATAGAACATATTTGTATTTATTAATTAAAACATTATTTTCCATTTTATATTGCACCATGTTTTTAAAATTGCAAAAGTATGGAATTTAGTGCTTTTAACTAGAGTCAGTATTGGTGGCTATGTGTGTTGTGGAAGCTTAGGAACCTGGCTGCCTGGGTTCAAAACCTGGCTCCATCCCCTCTCAGTTTTAGGAACATGGATAATATTACTAAATCTCCATATACTTTTTTAAAAAATTTATCTTTAAATTTTATTTTGGCTGCACTGCGTGGCATGTGGAATCTTAGTTCCCAGATGAGGGAACAAACCCGGGACCCCTGCATAGGAAGCATGGAGTCCACCACTGGACTCCCAGGAAATTCCCATAATCTCTGTGTACTTTTGTTTCCTTCTAGGCAAACTGAGGGTGAATATGGGAGCTATTTATTAAGATTGCTATGTATGAGAGTCCCTTGAGAGGATGCATATAAGATGCATAGTAAACAATATCTGGTTGCATGAAAGTGAAAAGTGAAAGTGAAGTTGCTCAGTCATGTCTGACTCTTTGCAACCCCATGGACTTTAGCCTACCAGGCTCCTCTGTCCATGGGATTCTCCAGGCAAGAATACTGGAGTGGTTGCCATTTCCTTCTCCAGGGGATCTTCCTGACCCAGGGATAGAACCTGGGTCTCCTGCAGTGGAGGCAGATGCTTTACCGTCTGAGCCACCAGGGAAGCCCATCTGGTTACATAAGAACAATTAAACATTTCCTGGTGGCTCAGAGGTTAAAGCGTCTGCCTGCAATGCGGGAGACCCAGGTTCTATCCCTGGGTCGGAAAGATCCCCTGGAGAAGGAAATGGCAACCCACTCCAGCATTCTTGCCTGGAGAATCCCATGGACGGGGGAGCCTGGTGGGCTACAGTCCATGGGGTCGCAAAGAGTCAGACACGACTGAACGACTTCACTTCAGAAGTAAATACGGAGAAAGCAATGGCACCCCACTCCAGTACTTTTGCCTGGAAAACCCCATGGACAGAGAAGCCTAGTAGGCTGCAGTCCATGGGGTCGCTAAGAGTCAGACATGACTGAGCGACTTCCCTTTTACTTTTCACTTTCATGCATTGGAGAAGGAAATGGCAACCCACCCCAGTGTTCTTGCCTGGAGAATCCAGGGATGGGGGAGCCTGGTGGGCTGCCGTCTTTGGGGTCGCACAGAGTCGGACACAACTGAAGCGACTGAGCAGCAGCAGCAGAAGTAAATAAGCGAAATCCCTGTCCCCTCGCCCATGTTCTAGATATGAGTTCATGTATTAGAGTCTGCCCAGGCAGTTGAACCTCTGCAAACATATACAGATCAGGACTGGCACGAGAGAGAGGTTTGCAAGGTGCCAAGGATGCACAGGTACCATCTGCCCTGCATCTGCCTGGACCTGAGTGAGCACATCCTGAAATTCGGGCCCTGGATGCCTCACTCACTTTACCCCAGCCAGGCCCTGACTCCGGTAATGAGCGATTTCTGCTTCTGATAGTGGCAGATGGGTTGATTTGGGCCAACCCTCCCACTAGAGAAAATATATTCACACACACATACACATACACATATGAAAAAAAGTAAGTGAAAGTGTTAGTCGCTTAGTTGTGTCTGACTCTTTGCCACCCCATGGACTGTAGCCCATCAGGCTCCTCTGTACATGGAATTCTCCAGGCAAAAATGCTGCAGTGAGTTACCATTTCCTTCTCCAGGGGATCTTCCTGACCCAGGGATCGAACCTGCATCTCCTGCACTGCAGGCAGATTTTTTACTGTCTGAGCCACCAGGGACATATGTATATACAAACATACATACATATATGTATGTAGATACACACATGTATACATATATATGTACACACACACACACACACACACACACACTACTTCAGGACATCAGAGAGCTAACAAGTAGTGAAAATTCACCAGAATCTGGGGAGGCTGGAGACCTAGGAAGATGAGACAGTATCTGTCAGTCCCACGTGTGTGAGAGGTGAACAGGCTGAGCACCCTGTTAGGGCTGGGGCACAGCGATCAGAACTTAGGGCTAGCTGAGGGGAAGAGACCTTTGGTGAACCCTCTTCCCTTTTGGTTGGCATCCTGAGGGGCTGTACCCTAGTGGTAAAGGTGAGATGGAAGCAGACAGTTTCTTGCAGGGACTGAAGCTCAGCATTCCTGAAATCCCTGAATTTGTATGGAGGTGACCCTAGATTACTAGTTTCCACAGGGACCTAGAGGAAGTAAACTTAAGTGCTCCCTGGAGAAAAATAACATCATTCTAAGCCTCAAATTATTTCTACAAACCAGCTTACAAATGCAACGTCTGGCTTACAAATGCAATGCAATAAAATGATAATCAGGTACATGCTGCTGCTGCTGCTGCTAAGTCGCTTCAGTCATGTCCGACTCTGTGCGACCCCATAGACAGCAGTCCATCAGGCTCCCCCGTCCCTGGGAGTCTTCAGGCAAGAATACTGGAGTGGGTTGCCATTTCCTTCTCCAATGCATGAAAGTAAAAAGTGAAAGTGAAGTCACTCAGTCATGTCCAACTCTTCGCGACCCCATGGACTGCAGCCCACCAGGCTCCTCTGTTCATGGGATTTTCCAGGCAAGAGTACTGGAGTGGGGTGCCATTGCCTTCTCAATCAGGTACATGAGAAGTGAGCAAAATAAATGACCACCAGCAAAAACAATGGACAAAAGAACAGATCTCTAGAACCTCCATATATTGAGGCTATCTGACAACAACCGTCAGATAACTGTGATTACTATGTACAAGAGATAAAAGACAAAATTGAGAATATCAGTAGAAAATTAGAAATAGTAAGGAGAAGTAATAGGAAGTTCTAGAAATGAAAAAAAAAAGACTTAAGAACACAGCAATTTGGGCAGAGTTTGAAGAGACTTGGTCAATTAGAAAGTGAGTCAGAAGAATATAGTCAAAGTAAAGAATGGAGAGAAACAAGGATGGTAACTTCATAAGATTAGGAAGAGACTTGGAGCATAAATTGAGAAGGTCTGATTGGGGTTTCAGAAGGAGAAGGGAGGAAGGGACTATGGCTGAAGGAGGTATTTGCAGAGACAATGACTAAAAGTTTTCCAAATCTGATGAAAGGTATCAGCCAGACTTAAGATGCCCTACAAACCCCAAGCCCTAAATATAAGGAAACTGGGACTTCCCTGGTGGTCCAGTGGCTAAGACTCCATGTTCACAATGCAGGGGACATGGGTTTGATCCCCTGTCAGGGAACTAGATCCCACATGCAACAACTCAGAGTTCGCATGCCACAACTGAAGATCCAGCATGCTGCAATGAAGATCGAAGCTTCCGAGTGCTGCAACTAAGACCTAATGCAGCCAAATAAACAAATATATATTTAAAATAAATAAATAATGTTTAAAACAAATAAATATTTAAAACATGGATACCTCGGCACATTCTAGAAAAAAAAATAGAAAACCAAAATAAAGAGAAAAATCTTTCCTTACTTGGCCTCTGGGTAGGCAAAATAACTCCCCCACTCCACCACCTCGCCTTACAGTGGAGGCTGGGAAATACCGTCACCATGAAACATGACTCACCATGCCATGGCTGCCTTCTTTCCTGGTCTGGGAAGAGGTGCAGGATGAGTGGAGAACTGGGGGCGCTAAGACCAGGTTGTACTTCTCTTGGTGAAACTTAGAGGTAGGTGTCTGACTTCCAAATTAGTGACTTGGTTTGAAACACTGAGGTTCTTAAGATCTCTTTTGTATTAGCTTTTATTCCTAGTCACCATTTTGGAGCATTGTGTTTTGGTTTTTTGTTTTTTGTTTTTCCTGGTTTAAACAACAGAGATTTATTCTTTCACAGTTCTATAGGCCAGAGTCAGAAGTCAAGATGTTAGCAGGGTGGCACTCCCTCCAAGGGATAATCCCTCATTGCTGCTCCCAGCTTCTGGTTGCTCCTGGGATCACTTGACTTGTAGCTGCATCCTTCTAATCTCTGCCTCTGTCTTTACATGGGCTTCTCTTCTCTTCTGTGTCTCTTTTAAGGACACTTGTCACTGGGTTTAGGGCCCACCTGGATAATCCAGGATGATCTCGTCTAGAGATGCTTTAAGATTCCTTCTAAGTTGGAGCATGTGTTCATTCATTCAGCATATATTTGCTGAAGACCTATTATGTGCCCAGCACTAAAGATAAATCTGCAAACAAAATAGACTAAAATCTTTGTCATCACGTCACTTACATTCTAATGGGATGAGACAACCATAAGCGAAAGAAATAAAATGGTCAGTACCTGAGATGATTAGAAAAGAAATGGGGAAAAATGAGCAGGAAAGGACAGGGAGTGTGATCATTTTCTCTGACTGAGAAGGAACCTCTGAGCACAATCTGAAGAATGTGAAGGAATCAGCTGGGCAGATGTCTGGAGGAAGATCACAGATCCTACATCTTGTTCTGCTTTGAGCATATAGTTTAATTAAGTATTACAAATCAGAGGTGAAATACAAGAGCTAAAAGGGAGGAGTCGTTTCTGTGACAACTGAGTCAAATGCTTTGAAAAGACTTGGTTAGGTAGGTAGAATAGGGAAAAGGAGTCCAAAATGGCGGTGGCTAAAAGGCAAGGAAGGGAAAAGCTTGTGAAAATAGAACAAAAGAAGGTCCGAGGACCAGAGTGAAGACTTCAGGTAGGACAAACAGCACTACTGGCTAAGCCCAATTTGCATAGGGCAGGCCCAGGTGGAGGAAAACATAGAAAATGAGGAGCCAAAGCGTGTTCTCGCTCTCTTCCTCTCCCGCGTGCGTGCGCTCTTTCTCTCTCTCTCCCTCTCTCTCTCTCTCCCCCTCTCCCATGCGCTCCTCCACTCTCTTCCCTTCAAATCTTTGGGTTGGCATGCCCTCACACTTAAGGATGGATTCTCCTGCTATCTTCTAAATAAAATAGAGCTGTAACACCGATTTGCCTAAGAGCTATAACACGGTTTGTCCAAGACCTGAGAGCTGTGACGCGCCGAGGGCTCTAATGTCCGTTGCTCCAAATCTTCATTGTGACGAGACAAATAACCGAGGAACATACACTCACGTGACAACTTGACAAGGTGAGTTGTGAAGAAATGCTGTCAAATTAGGGAACGAAAACTAAAAGATTAGCAAAAAAAAAAAAAAAAATCCTAACAATCTGAAAGAATGTGGTACTCAGGTTCCTTTATGTGTGCCTTCTTTAAAGTGCTCCACTCTAAAGAAATTGAAATTGGATATCAGAGGTAATATATTATGGTTGTGATTAATGCAAGAAAGAGACAGGGAATTCCATCAGGGTTCCCATGCTCCAAGACAAAGCCTTTTCCCTGCCTCCAAAGATTGGCGAAAAAGTGACGTACTTTGTTTTAGGTGGAACTAAAACAGGACATGGAGGCATTATGTTTTACGATTCTTCACTGGGACTTTCTTGAGTTACCCACCAACCACTAGTTTTGATACTGGAAGCAGGCCAATTTGTTGAACATCAATGAGCAGAAAGCTGTTTTTCTGCAAATCAATGTGTCCGACTGGCCTTCCCCCTCCCCACCAAAATCCATCACATTCTTTCTCAGAGATCATTGCAGAGAGCAGGCAGGAGAGGGAGAGAAACCATGAGGAAAAGGAGGTGATGTGAAGTAGATGAACCACATTCAGGAGACCTGGCTCAGGTTCAGATCATAACTGGCTGTGAGAACTTGGGCAAGTCATTCTATCTCTTAGAACTACACTCTCTTCATCTGTGACATGGGCATGGTAGCAGACCCGACCTCCTGAGTTCTTTTAAGGGTTGAATGAGGTGATGCATTTCAGGTGCTTATATACTGCCTGGCATATTGAAAGTGCTAAGGAGAGGGTGACTCTGATTTTACTATTGGTATCCACTGAAACTCAAGCGGCTGTAACTGCATTTGATGGCAGATCATCTGTTGGAGCTTTGAGTAGACAAACGGAAGTAGGCTCAAAGGGGAAAAGAGCTCTCTTCCACGGGAGCAGAATGAGCCCCAAGAGGAGACAGGGAAGCATTGCCTGTAGCAGTCTTTATAAGAGTTCCATGTGGTATTCAGCCAGCTGAACCTCATATTGAATGGAGAAAGGCCAGCCTCACACTTTGTAAGCCCTGGCTGGGATTGGGACTTGGTGAGCAGGAGACCCAGACTCCAAGGCTTTGCAGGTGGTCCTGGGAAATTGGCACGTCTCCAGATGTACCATTTTGGATTTTGAGAGATGGGTGGAGAGACCATGTTCATGATGTTGAGCTCCTAATGAACTCTTTGGGTCTGGTAATGCCCTGTGGTCTGTCTTCATCATAGGATGCCATCTTCATAGGACCCCCTCATATTTAGCATTTCTCAAATTTGGTTCTGTGGTATCCTTTGAGATGCTGTTGGATATTCTATGTTAAAAGGTTCCCATGTTGTATAAACTTGGGAAATACAGCATACCAGAGTAACAATGATACAGGCTAGTATTTTTGGAGGGCAGGTTATTTATGGGTGCCAGCAAGCATTCTAAGTATTTTCAAGAGTTTGTATCACTTAATCGTCTCAGTGTCCCAATGAAATAGGGACAATGGGGTTATTATAAACCCCATTTCATGCGCAAGGAAATGAAACATCAAGAAATGGTGCTTAGAGAGGTTAGTTAATTTAATGAAGGTTGCACAGCAGGTGAGTGGACAAATAAGGATTTGAACTCAGGCCTTTTGACCCTAAAGCTTCTGATCTTAATTTGAATTTAAAGGAGAGTTGTTATTTTTTTTCTTTCTCCAAATTCTTGACTTCCTATGGGGTTGTCAGAGAAAGTATCTAATATCTCCTCTTCTAATATTTTGAGCAGAGCAGAGGACTTTGTTTTTCAAGCTCAGTAGAATCATACATATGTGAATATATATGTAAATTAAAAGCATAATCACTCTCTGTAGGTGTCTTCTGGTCCGTTTGAAAGGAAAGCACCTGTTTCTATCTCCAGAGTCAACCTGTGCCCTGTCTTAAATATTCAATCCCCAATTAACATACAAAATATTCTGAAAGTCCTGCAATTAAAAAACCTCTTTTTCTTTAACCCAGTTTCTCACCTTATTTTCCTTTCAGAATCTCTTTTTTTGCTTCCCATTCTCTTTTAAAACATCTATTAGCATCCACAGAAAGAGTACGCCAAGAAACAAAGTTTGAATAATTTCCTTTGTAGGGGAGGCCTTTGAGGCTGTGTGCATTCCCCACACTGGGGGAGAAGAACCCTTTAAGTATGCATCCTCTGCTCAGTTCAGTTCAGTCACTCAATTGTGTCTGACTCTTTGTGACCCTGTGGACTGTAGCACACCAGGCTTCCCAGTCCATCACCAACTCCCAGAGCTTACTCAAACTCATGTCCATTGAGTCAGTGATGCCATCCAACAGTCTCATCCTCTGTTATATCCCTCTCCTGCCCTCAATCTTTCCCAGCATCAGGGTCTTTTCAAATGAGTCAGCTCTTCACATCAGGTGGCCAAAGTATTGGAGTTTCCACTTCAGTATCAGTCCTTCCAATGAATATTCAGGACTGATTTCCTTTAGAATGGACTGGTTGGATCTCCTTGCAGTCCAAGGGACTCTCAAAAGTCTTCTCCAACACCACAGTGCAAAAGCATCAAATCTTCAGCCCTCAGCTTTCTTTATGGTCCAACTCTCACATCCATACATGACTACTGGAAAAACCACAGCTTTGACTATATAGACCTTTGTTGGCAAAGTAATGTCTCTGCTTTTTAATATGCTGTCTAGGTTGGTCATAACCTAGATAGCATAACCTTTTCTTCCAAGGAGCAAGCGTCTTTTAATTTCATGGCTGCAGCCACCATCTGCAGTGATTTTGGAGCCCCAAAATAGCCCCTGCTGGTGGTGAATAAAGCAAGACTTTTTTCTTTACATAAAGGGTAACATAAAGTAAACCCAGACATACTCAGTAAAATGTTCTAGAAGATATTGTTCTAGGGATTAGCTACTTGGAATTTCACAACAGGGAGGGTTTTAGAGGGAAATGGCAAATCATGATTTATTGACGTACCCTAAATTTTTCAGTGTGTCATAAAGGGAAACTTGACAAGAGGGAACCTCTGAAGTGTCTTAGATGACATTTGCTTGAAATTGGCTTGTGTTACGTTCATATCTCCTTTGCAGACCTAGCTCTGGATGACTATGTGAGTAATATTTTCCTTTTGAAAGCTTTTCATTCTTTATATCATTTTCTTTGTCCTTGGCAAGATTGCTTAGGGGGCTATATTCATTTCTAATCTGCAGGAAAGAAAGCATATCTCTCCCTGAGACTCCAACCACAGCAAAGCATGTAAGATAATGATAGTGTTAAGCAGTTATAAAGACTTAAAATAGCTAGCTATGTAAATATAAAAATGCAAAGCACATGAATAAAAGCTCCTTGAACATTCCAGGAGGGAAGGTAAGCCTTGGTGAACTTTTGCAAGTACCCAAAAGATATAGCCGGAATAAATGAATTATTAGAAAGCAGTGTGGTGAGAGTGAAAGTGAAACTGAAGTTGCTCAGTCGTGTCAGACTCTTTGCGACCCCGTGGACTGACTGTAGCCTACCAGGCTTCTCCGTCCATGGGATTTTTCAGGCAAGAATACTGGAGTGGGTTGCCATTTCCTTCTCCAGGGGATCTTCCCAACCCAGGGATTGAACCTGGGTCTCTCACATTGTAGGCAGACGCTTTACCATCTGAGCCACCAGGTGAGAGTACTAGCCCTAAATTAGTTTTCCTTCTTTTTCCCCTCACAGACTACATTTCCCAGCCTCACTTGCAGTAACTGCTGCCATGTGACTGAGTTGTAACCAGTGGGATGTAAATAGAAATTTGTGGTCTACTTGCTATGAAAACCTCACACCCACAATCCTTCTTGTTTTTTCCCCACCCTGACCATCTTGGAAGCCAGTTTGATTTTGAAGCTGGAGATAGAAAGGTTCTGGGTGCTTGAGTTACTGTTGGCCAGAGCTGCCCTACCATTCAGGAACACTGCCCTGAAATATTAGATAAGTGAGAAACTGCTATGTTTAGAGTTATTATACTCTCAGAGGATTGTTTACCGTGTTGGCTGGAAGTCTGGACAGGGAGTTTGCACTTGGTGTGTGTTTATAATGCTTGCAGAGAAAGAATATTATGCGCTTGAAAGACCATGAGCTGCAGAGTGAGACATACATGAGTTAAACTCTCGGCTCTGCCATTCACTGCATTCCTAATCTTGGGCAGTTGACTTAATCTCCCTTAGCTTTAGTGTTTTTCCTTTAGAAAATGGAAATAACACCCTGCAGGCTTGTTTTGGTAGTTAAAGAAGACATATTTAACATATCTGGCACAATGACAGATATATAGTAGATGCTCACTAAATGGTAGCTATTGTTGTTGACTTTTCCAATCATTTTTTAAAAGATTCTGTTCACCTGTTTGGGTTCTGCAGGTTATAACAATGACCCCTTCCGTGTATTTCCATTCTCAAATAAACTTAAGAAAAATGCCAGAAAACTGAGAGAGGAAACATTTGCCCCTGTCTTCTTTTTAGTGGTAGCTCAGCTGGTAAAGAATCTGCCTGCAAAGTGGGAGACCCTGGTTCGATTCCTGGCTCCAGAAGCTCCCCTGGAGACAGGATAGACCACCCACCACAGTATTCTTGAGCTTCCCTGGTAGCTCAGACATAACGAATCTCCTGCAATGCGAGAGACCTGGGTTCTATCCCTGGGCTGGAAAGATTCCCTGGAGGAGGGCATGGCAACCGACTCCAGTATTCTTGCCTGGAGAATCCCTATGGGCAGAGGAGCCTCGTGGGCTACAGTCCATGGAGTCACAAACAGTCAGACGTGACTGAGCGACTAAGCACAGCACAGTATGATTAAATAATTACTTGAATAGTTTAATCTCTCTGTCCCTTTGCTCTTTGAGGGCAGGCAGTATGTCTGTTTTAGTCTCATGGGTGTGCCCAGCCTAACAGATAGAGGCATGCAAAGTAGAGACTCCATAAATACTTCTCAAATGCGTGAATTGACGAGGATGTGAATCTCTCACTTGTAAATCTAAGCAGGGCTACACAAACTGAACAGACAGGTCCACAGAGGAGAGACACTGCAAAGCCAGCCATCTCAGATGTCTTTATCAGTGGCCTTCCTGAAGTGTCACCATCAGAGGCCCTCCTTAGGTCTTAAAAGTGGTTATAAGCTGGTAGTCCACCATTAGTGTATTTGTTTATTCAATACTGTGTTTTCAAAGGTTAAGTTTATTGCTAACATTTAACCCTTAGAAGATTTCACATAAAAGTCACATTTTATGCTTCTGTTGAAAAATTAGAAGGTCTGGCAATAATGGGCTTGATTCTGGCATGGCAAGAGTTGGTTGCAGTTGAGTAACAGTACCCTCATTAAGGACAAGTGGCCTCAAGTTCATGCCATCAGGCCCCTCTTGCCCTTGTTTATATTACCAGCCTGGCCCTTCAGTTTTCCACCCCCTATTATTTTTTCCTTCATCCATTCATGTAATCATTCATTCACTTAACAGATATTTGCATGTTGGTGAAAATGAGAATCCAAGACAATATTACCCATTCTTCCTGATCTCTGGGAGTTTACAGGGTGGTTGAGTAATAAGAGATAGAAACATACAGTCAAACTTCTAAAAATATTGATTAATTGATAGATAGCATAGTGTAATTATTGTGGATTAATATCTCCTCAAGTTTATATCTACTGGTCACCTCAAAATGTGACTTTATTTAGAAATAGGGTCTTTGTAGGTATAAATAGTAATTTTCACATTCTTTATCTCAGAGATTCATAGTATCTTTGTGAATGGGTAGGCTTAGCCTCATTTTACCAACAAGGAAACTGCTGTTCTAAGCGTTGACCCGTCTGTCCAAAGTTGATATTTGGCCTCTAAATTTATTCTTTCCACTGTATGTCACTGATTAGATCTGTCTGGTTCATTGCTGTATATTCAACTGTCATGCCTGGCACAGAGTAGGTGCACAATTAATAGTCTCACCCAGTTTGAAACAAATGACCAGAAGGCAAGATCTTGACAGGATGGGGCAGAAGATGGAGAAAGTCTTCCCTGATAGAGGAGTTTGGGAATCAGACCCAGCACAATGCCTTGAGTATGTAGTGCTCAGTAACTACCTGTTAAACAGCGAATGAGTAAGTCAGGCTTGAGAGATGGGCCCTCCTGGGGCACCGCAGTGTGACCTGCAAGCTTCGGGTGTTTGCTCTGGGGAGTCCCAGGAAATAACCTGCCAGACGTGTACTCTGTCTGCTTTCCAGTTGGTCCAGACCACACCCTACCTTTTCTCCTCCACTTCTCCTCAGATTAGGAAACCTGGCCAAATCAAATTGCGCTAACTTCATTTCTGCCTGGCTTTCTGCCCACTCCCTGACATCTGTGCCGTGTTAAAAATTGATCATGGTTTGCGAATGTTAAACAGCTGGGTCTGTGTGAGGCCAGGAGCTGCTGGCTAACAGGGCTGAGGTCTGCAGCGTTTGAACTGCCCTCTGGGATCTGAATCCCTGTGGGGGAATCTCCATGCGTTCTGGTTTGTGAAGTTCAGAGTCAGGCAGTGCTCCATTAGCTGTGATTTCCCCAGAAACGCAGAAGAGTGATGGAGGAATAGACGTGGAACTCATCTCATTATTTATTTTTGCCATGAAATGGGCCTTCCCGAGGTAGCATACATCAGGGGACCTGCTCACAGTGCTGCCTGGGTGACACTTCATATTTGTTGGGCACGCCCTCCCCTGGTGCCAGCAGCCCCTCTGCCTGATTAATGGCATCCCTTCAGTCTGGCTGTGCCTCTCCTGTCTCCCTGGATCCCCTGCTGAACCGGCTGGCTGGCTTCTTACCATGAGGACAACTGACACAGAGTGACTTCACTGCCAGTTTGAAGGTCACTCCCATTTTGTTACACCCACCCCCGCATAAACATACACTATGGAGACTGGTTCATTCAAGCACCCTCAGGGTATGGGCTGCTGGCTGAAAACTCAAAGATCCCTCCAGAGAAAGCCCACACAGCAGCTTCTAAAGATGCCCATGTCCTCTGAGAGAACTGGCACTGGCTGTAAGAGCATGAGCAGGGGAAGCTTGGACTGGATTCCCAGGCAGTAGAGTGAGCAGTTCAGAACATGAAGTCACACCTGCTGGGTTTGCTCATTTTTAAAGGCATCACCTTGGTCTCTGAGCCACCGGCTCCTCATCTTCAAAGTAGGGACAATAGTGTCCAGTCACAAAGTTATACTGGAAGGTAAATGAGATGAAGCACATGAGATTTGCATATAGTAACTGCTCAGTAAATATTAGCTCTATTATTATTACTCATAAAATAATATTGAAGCCATTTCCTCAAACATTAGGCCAGAGAAAGTGAAAGTGTTAGTCGCTCAGTCGTGTCCGACTCTTTGTGACCCCATGGACTGTAGCCCACCAGGCTCCTCTGTCCATGGGACTCTCCAGGCAAGAATGCTGGAGTGGGTTGCCATGCCCTTCTCCAGGGGAATCTTCCTGACCCAGGGATTGAACTCAGATCTCCCATGCTGCAGGTAGATTCTCTACTGTTTGAGCTAACTGGGAAACCTTAGACCAGGGAAGCAATTTCTAACTACAATCTGAGTGGAGGTTGAGAGTTCAAATCAGGAAAACAGAAACATTCAGTGGTCTTGATGCAAAAAGAATTAAATGCAGGGAACTTAGAGACTGGCAACAGACAAAGCTGCTCTATTCCTAGGCCAGAGGGACAGAGAGAAGAGGTGGTATGACCAGGAGTTGGGATCATCCTTCGGAAGCTGGAACCATGGAGAGTCTTCTAACAGGAACTGGGCTTACAGGTGACCTGGTTGCTACAAGAGATGAAGCCTGAGGCAGACAAGACAGGAAAGACAGACTGACTTCTTTCCTACTGTTAGCTACCACTCTCCCACCCGTGCTTCCCCTTGGCGAAACCCAGAAGCCAGCTAGCAAAGGGTTCTGGGAAATGTAGTCAGCAGAGGTCAGACCCCTGTGACAGAGGTGAGCAGAAGGCAGAGGATGGAGCTGAGGATACATAGGTCAGAGTTTGAAGAAGTTGAATTATGGTTGTTGGATTAAATACTGAATTCAAAGTTAAATGTGAATTTCAGATAAACAGTGATTTTTTTTTTTTTTTTTTGGCTGTGCTGGATCTTAGTTGCGGCATGTGGGATCTTTAGTTGTGCTTGTGAACTGTTAGTGGCAGCGTGTAGAATCTAGCTCTCTGACCAGGAATTGAACCCAGGCTCCCTGCACTGGGAGTATGGAGTCTTAGCCACTGGACCACCAGGGAAGTCCCCAACAATGATTTTTTAAAAGTATATCAAAGTGAAATTATTCCAAAATTATTATTCACTTTGAGACACTAAATTCACTGCTCATTTGAAATTCACATTTAACTGGGTATCTTGTGTTTTCTTTGCTACATTTAGCCACTCATGTAGACAGTTTGAACCCTTGTAGGGTCCCAATTCTCAGACCAATTTGGGTGGGTGATACTTTAGGAAGTGGAAGGAGAGAAGAATAGAGATATCAAATAGCACTGAGGTTCACCAAGTGAATTAATGCTGTCTCTGTTTGTCTTATGAATTCATTCATTCCGTTGCCCACCTATCCATCCATCCTACATCTATTCTTCCAGTCCCTCATTCGTTCCCTAATTATTGAACACCTGCTGTGGGCTGGCACTGTGTTGAACATTGGGAGTATATTAGCAAGGAGACAGACAGCTTCTTCCCTTGGGCAGCTTACATACCAGGCAAGAATACAGATATTAAACCATAAAGCACATGAGACATTTTAACATTTCTGGTTGTACAAAAATCTTGGACAATCAGGGAAAGCTTTCTGGAGAAAGTGTCATTCAAACGGAGATGTTGAAGGTTAGTAGGAGTTATTTAAGTGAAAAGAGAATTAAGAGTGTGTCTAAAAAGACAGAATGGCATAGACAAAGTTGGAAAGGAGCTTGATGTGTTTGGGAGACTAAGACAAGGTCCAAGTGGGTCCATGATGGAGAACAAGAAGGAAAGTAGTACAAATGAAGCTGAGAAGTTAGCAGGGGCAAGGCTGCTGTGTATGGTCTGAAGGTTGTATAGGGGACAGCTCACAGTATAATAAAGTTATAGTCTAGAACATGGGGTGTCCTAGAGTTGTTCAGGATATACCAGTCTGGACATATGTGATATTTCTAAGCCAGAAAATGCTAGAACTTATGAAGCATGATAAGGGGTTTGGATATTATTTGTTAGAGCCATGGGGTGGCACGACTACATTTACAATTTAGGAAGATTCCTTGCTTGTTTGGTGGAAGATGGATGGTAGTGGGTCTAGAAAATATAAGAATAAATCTGTAAGAATATGTCTGTATCATCAAAGTAAGCAATGATGCTGGTGGTTTGAACTGGGGTGTTGGTGATGAAGGGGCGAGGTGTGAGCAGAGGTCATGGGTGAGGGAGCTGTCACTTAAATTTCTGTCTTGGGAAGATGGGTGGGTAGATGACAATGGTGTTCCTTGTGATAGTGAACACAGCTATGGTGCAGTCATTAAAAAATAAGACATAAAGCATCAAAGAATGTTTTTTAAGTTGAAATTTAGATAAATTCAGCCAAACCCACCTTATACCTAAATAAGCTTTTAAGATTTTTTAGCCCAGATAGTTTCTTCCTATACTGACCCATTCATCTCTGGTTGTTAATTTTTTCCCTGCCTTATCTTAGGGGAATATAAGTCCTATTATATGATTATTTCCTAATACTAAAGCAAGATAACGACAGAAATCTATTTATGCATTTCATTGTTTCTAAAATACAGATTAAATAATGATGTATCATCTCAGAAACTGGGATGCATTTGGAGGTTGATGGCAATGTGCAACCACTGCCAGCTAGAGGACCATTTTTATGTAATTGTCAATTGTCTGAGTATTTGCACACTTGCTTCTTATTCCTGGTGGCCTAAATGGACCACTTGGCTCCATGTTTCAGTCAACAAACTGTTAGGAAACATTTGAGGAAAGACTGTGAATTCTGACTGATATCTAAAAATCTTTCACTGACATTTCTGATAAGATTAAGAAAGTTCCAGCATTCAAATTAGCTGTCATCAGCTTAGAAGAAAACCCTGAAGACAATAGTGGAACACTCACTGGAAAATAGTCATTATCGTCAATGTGGTAGTACGATGAATGGCAAAGGGAAATGGACATTTGACTGTGGGTCAAAAGTAACTTAGCAGAATTGGATTCTGTGCATGAAGGAGTTTTAGGAATACTCTGCCAATTTATTTTGCCTATATTTCTCTCCTTTATGAGTGCACAAGAATAATAGGTGATGAAAGTTTGAACAAATAAGTCTAAAACAGCTCTTTAAATAGGTATAAAATAAAAAGTATAAGTGATAAGGCTCTGGCTATAGTTTGATTGATAGTGTTTTTTCTTTCTTCAGTTCAGTTCAGTTGCTCAGTCATGTCCGACTCTTTGCGACCCCATGAATCGCAGCACGCCAGGCCTCCCTGTCCATCACCAACTCCGGAGTTCACTCAAACTTACATCATTGAGTCGGTGATGCCATCCAGCCATCTTGTCCTCTGTCTCCCCCTTCTCCTCCTGCCCTCAATCCCTCCCAGCTTCAGAGTCTTTTTCAATGAGTCAACTCTTCACATGAAGTGGCCAAAGTACTGGAGTTTCAGCTTTAGCATCATTCCTTCCAAAGAACACCCAGGACTGATCTCCTTCAGAATGGACTGGTTGGATCTCCTTGCAGTCCAAGGGACTCTCAAGAGTCTTCTCCAACACCACAGTTCAAAAGCATCAATTCTTCAGCATTAGGCTTTCTTCACAGTCCAACTCTCACATCCATACATGACCACTGGAAAAACCATAGCCTTGACTAGATGGACCTTTGTTGGCAAAGTAATGTCTCTGCTTTTGAATATGCTATCTGGGTTGGTCATAACTTTCCTTCCAAGGAGTAAGCGACTTTTAATTTCATGGCTGCAATCACCATCTGCAGTGATTTTGGAGCCCCCCAAAATAGTCTGACACTGTTTCCCCATCTATTTCCCATGAAGTGATTTGACCGGATATCATGATCTTCGTTTTCTGAATGTTGAGCTTTAAGCCAACCTTTTCACTCTCCTCTTTCACTTTCATCAAGAGGCTTTTCAGTTCCTCTTCACTTTCTGCCATAAGGGTGGTATCATCTGCATATCTGAGGTTATTGATATTTCTCCTGGCAATCTTGAATCCAGCTTGTGCTTCTTCCAGCCCAGCGTTTCTCATGATGTACTCTGCATAGAAGTTAAATAAGCAGGGTGACAATATACAGCCTAGATGTACTCCTTTTCCTATTTGGAACCAGTCTGTTGTTCCATGTCCAGTTCTAACTGTTGCTTCCTGACCTACATATAGGTTTCTCAAGAGGCAGGTCAGGTGGTCTGGTATTCCCATCTCTTTCAGAATTGTCCACAGTTTATGGTGATCCACACAGTCAAAGGCTTTGGCATAGTCAATAAAGCAGAAATAGAGGTTTTTCTGGAACTCTCTTACTTTTTCCATGATCCAGCGGATGTTGGCAATTTGATCTCTGGTTTCTCTGCCTTTTCTAAAACCAGCTTGAACATCTGGAAATTCACAGTTCACATATTGCTGAAGCCTGGCTTGGAGAATTTTGAGCGTTACTTTACTAGTGTGTGAGATGAGTGCAGTTGTGCAGTAGTTTGAACATTCTTTGGCATTGCCTTTCTTTGGGATTGGAATGAAAACTGACCTTTTCTAGTCCTGTGGCCACTGCTGAGTTTTCCAAATTTGCTGGCATATTGAGTGCAGCACTTTCACAGCATCATCTTTCAGGATTTGAAATAGCTCAACTGGAATTCCATCACCTCCACTAGCTTTATTTGTAGTGATGCTTTCTAAGGCCCACTTGACTTCACATTCCAGGATGTTTGACTCTAGGTGAGTGATCATACCATCGTGATTATCTTGGTCGTGAAGCTCTTTTTTGTACAGTTCTTCTGTGTATTCTTGCCATCTCTTCTTAATATCTTCTGCTTCTGTTAGGTCCAGACCATTTCTGTCCTCTATTGAGCCCATCTTTGCATGAACTGTTCCTTTGGTATCTCTAATTTTCTTGAAGAGATCTCTAGTCTTTCCCATTCTATTGTTTTCCTCTATTTCTTTGCATCAATCACTGATGAAGGCTTTCTTATCTCTTCTTGCTATTCTTTGGAACTCTGCATTCAGATGGGAATATCTTTCCTTTTCTCCTTTGCTTTTCGCCTCTCTTCTTTTCACAGCTATTTGTAAGGCTTCCCCAGACAGCCATTTTGCTTTTTTGCATTTCTTCCCCATGGGGATAGTCTTGATCCCTGTCTCCTGTACAATATCACGAACCTCATTCCATAGTTCATCAGGCACTCTATCTATTAGATCTAGTCCCTTAAATCTATTTCTCACTTCCACTGTATAATCATAGGGATTTGATTTAGGTCATACCTGAATGGTCTAGTGGTTTTCCCTACTTTCTTCAATTTGAGTCTGAATTTCGCAATAAGGAGCTCATGATCTGAGCCACAGTCAGCTCCAGGTCTTGTTTTTGCTGAATGTATAGAGCGTCTCCATCTTTGGGTGCAAAGAATATAATCAATCTGATTTCAGTGTTGACCATCTGGTGATGTCCATGTGTAGAGTCTTCTCTTGTGTTGTTGGAAGAGGGTGTTTGCTATGGCCAGTGCGTTCTCTTGGCAAAACTCTATTAGTCTTTGCCCTGCTTCATTCTGCCTTCCAAGGCCAAATTTGCCTGTTACTCCACGTGTTTCTTGACTTCCTACTTTTGCATTCCAGTCCTCTATAATGAAAAGCACATCTTTTTGGGGTGTTAGTTCTAAAAGGTCTTGTAGGTCTTCATAGAACCCTTCAACTTCAGCTTCTTCTGTGTTACTGATTGGGGCATAGACTTTGATTACCATGAAATTGAATGGTTTGCCTTGGAAACGAACAGAGATCATTCTGTCGTTTTTGAGATTGCATCTAAGTACTGCATTTTGGACTCTTTTGTTGACCATGATGGCTACTCCACTTCTTCTGAGGGATTCCTGCCCACAGGAGTAGATATAATGGTCATCTGAGTTAAATTCACCCATTCCAGTCCATTTTAGTTCTCTGATTCCTAGAATGTTGACATTCACTCTTGCCCTCCCCTGTTTGACCACTTCCAATTTGCCTTGATTCATGGACCTGACATTCCAGGTTCCTATGCAATATTGCTCTTTACAGCATCGAACCTTGCTTCTATTACCAGTCACATCCACAACTGGGTATTGTTTTTGTTTTGGCTCCATCCCTTCATTCTTTCTAGAGTTATTTCTCCACTGATCTCCAGTAGCATATTGGGCACCTGATGACCTGGGGAGTTCCTCTTTCAGTATCCTATCATTTTGGCTTTTCATACTGTTCATGGGGTTTTCAAGGGAAGAATACTGAAGTGGTTTGCCATTCCCTTCTCCAGTGGACCACATTCTGTCAGACCTCTCCACCATAACTCGCCCATCTTGGGTGGCCCCACAGGGCATGGCTTAGTTTCATCGAGTTAGACAAGGCTGTGGTCCTAGTGTGATTAGATTGACTAGTTTTCTGTGAGTATGGTTTCAGTGTGTCTGCCCTCTGATGCCCTCTTGCAACACCTACCGTCTTACTTGGGTTTCTCTTACCTTGGACATGGGGCATCTCTTCACAGCTGCTCCAGCAAAGCACAGCCACTGCTCCTTACCTTGGATGAAGGGTATCTCCTCACTACTGCCCTTCCTGACCTTGAACGTGGAGTAGCTCCTCTAGGCTCTCCTGTGCCCCCACAGCCACCAGTCCTTGGACCTGTGGTTGCTCCTCCTGGCCGCTGCCCCTGGCCATGGATGTGGGGTAGCTCCTCTCGGCCATTCCTGCACCTTCGCAGCCTGGCACTCCCGGCTTCTGCCCCTGGCCTCGGACGTGGGGAGTTCCTCTCGCCTGCGCTTGTGCACCGCCACAGCCACCCGCCCTTTTCTTTCTCAGGGCTGCATAAAATAGTGGCGAGTCAAGGACAAATATCACAAATATAATGTTGAATGACAGACATCATAAACAAAAGAATATATAATACATGATGCTACTTACAGAAAATTCAAAAACCCAGGCAAAACCAAGGTATAGTGTTACATGTCAAGGCAGGTATTATCTTCTGAGAGGGTAGAGGGAGCATGACGGAATGGGGCACTTCTGAAAGCCTGGCATCATTCTATTTCTTGACCTGGCTGGCAGTCACACAGATGTTTGCTTTGTGATTATTTATTGATCTATACATTTAAGTTTAGTCCAACTTTAAAAATAGTGTCTTTTAATTACTAGCTTTTTAGATTGATGAAAGGCAGAAATGTTTGTGTGTGTGCATATGGGGGAGTGTTTTCTTTTCCTAGTAGGTATGCTTCCCTAATAAGTAAGAGGGACCTACGTGGCTTTCATGGTGGCTTAGATAGTAAAGAATCCGCCTGCAACATGGGAGACCTGGGTTCGATCTCTGGGTCGGGAAGATCCCCTGGAGGAGGGCATGGCAACCCACTCCATTATTCTTGCCTGAAGCAGTTCATGGACAGAGGAGCCTGACAGGCCACAGTCCATGGGGTCGCAAAGAGTCAGACATGACAAAGCAACTAAGCACACAAACACACACACACAATCTTCCTTGAGGAGCGCTAGGGTGGATGTAGCAGGGACATGTAACAAATTTTTAGTTTACAAAACAGGCTCTTCATAATCCAAAGGGAAGGGCTTGAGAGGAGCAGGGGATAGAGTTTATACATAACAGCTTGTGTGTCATGGAATGAAAAAAGAGCCGCAGATGATGCATACGGTCCACCAGGGGTGAGCGTCTCTGCGGCTGGAGGAAAGTGGGGGCAGCAGTGGGCATTTAGGAGAGGAACGCAGCTGGCAGAAGCTGTGTGGGTCAGAGTTGAGCTAGCATGCAGATGTAGCCAAGCACTCTCTGAGGTAAGTGCTAGGATTGATATATAAAAGTCTGAAAGGAATGATAGTGTTTATTTCTAGGTATTAGTACCATATGTATTTGAAAAAATGATTTTGCTTCCTTGTATTTTCTAAATCTTCCACAATTAACAAATACTGTGTGCTTGCGTGCTCAGTTGCTTCAGTCATGTCCAATTCTTTACAAACCAAGGGACTGTAGCCCACCCAGCTCCTCAGTCCATGGGATTCTCTAGGCAAGAACACTGGACTGAGTTGCTGTTTCCTCCTCCCGGGGATCTTCCCGACCCAGGGATCAAACCCAGGTCTCCTGCATTGCAGATTCTTTACTTCTGAGTCACCGGGGAAGCTCAAACATATGTTATGCTTGTATTAAGAAAAAACTATTTTTAATTAAAAATGTTAGCTGGAATTCCATCCTATGTTAGGCTGTGATCGGTACTGGTGCCTAGTGGTACCTGTGGATGCTCTTATAGTCTGGAGAGTGTATTTGTGGCATCCTAAATCTTCCATCCTGCCTGTGCTATTCTGAACAACAGAGTCAGGGTGGGCACCCAAGGCTTCCAGTTGAGAGAGCTATTATGTAGACCGATCCTTCTGAATGGTCCACGCTTTCAGTTGCCCAAACTCCCACTTGGTGCCTTTTGTCTTCTGTAGCATAAGTACAACCATACAGAACATTGGACAGATGCGATCTGTTGGAGACAAGCATGAATTTGTTTTAAAATGCTCCTTTTTCACCAGTGGCAGCAGCTTTTCAGCCACTATTCAACAGAGCACATCACCATATGGCACCCACCTCCACCCCTTTGTGAATGCCTTGAGGACACTTAGGTGTATAGAAAAATAAAACATAGTCCATGCCCTTAGGGAGCCACAGTCTCCTAGGAGAAACAGATTATAAACAACAAATCAAAATCCAGTGTGATTATTATTATGATAGAAGAGTAGAAAGACATATTTTTCTCCCTCCACTCCCATGTTCTTATGGCATATACCAAGCCTAGTATAACAGTAGGAGACAGATATTCTTTTAAATAATAATGCATAGACAATGAGGTAGTGGGGGGTTAATCTTGGCAATGTGACTTATCTGATTGCTGTTTTGATAATCAACCATGAGGGAGGCCAGGGTGGGTACCTCTCATCTCCTCCTCTAAGGATCTGCACCCCTTCCCTTCATCATGCCCTAACTTCTAATCTGACAGTGAACAAAAGGAAGATCTACATGGCTGAAAGGCTGTCCTGGAAATGAACCCGAGAAGAGGGAGTTTTGGCTTTGATAAGCTAAGAGTCCACAGGGGAGAGGAAATAGAGAATGAGGGTCCAAGTGGAAGAGGCTTCCACATTGGTGATGCCTCACAGCTCCACTTTCTTTGCACCTTAGCTAGAGGGTCATTTCCACAGTGGAGAATAGACATAAAATGAGAAACTGACAGCAATGAAATGCTGCAAGGTTTAAAGAAAGGGTGCTACAGCGTTTAGTAATTTATTCTACCACTCTTTCAACAAATATTTGATGAAGATTTGTTACCCATATGTCACTGTGCTGAGGTCTGGGGTTATATTGGTAAAGGAATGGACAGAATTCCTGTCCTCATTGCCGGGAGCCAGCGTGAGGAACTTCGCCCATGGCAAAGGTCATGAGGAAGGAGGCCTGGCATACGCAAAGGCGTGATCAAGCCGCAGGAAACCCCCTGTTTCCGAGCATCTACCCCCAAACCAGAGTCTGTTTTATGCTCTCACCTACACCTCTGACTTTACGGGGGGCTCTCCCCCATAACCGTTTCTCTTGAGAAGGAGTAAACGTGCAGCTCTAAGGCAATAAAAATTCCTGGGCGTGACAAGAGTGTTTCAGCTTACAGACTCCTCTGAAGGTTATCTAGCCCACCTGTATAGGTTCGTCCCCACATGTGATTGTTTACAGCCTCCCAATCTGAGAGGCATGAGATGTTTTAGATTTACTAAAGGCAAATTCTTTTGGGGAGTTAGAAATTATTAGTATAATGGGTTGGTTAGGAATTATATTGGTGAAGGGTTTTTCATTTGTTGTGCCAATAATTGCTGCTAATTCCCTGCCCTGGGTGTGACAAGGGTGTCTTAGGTCAAACCTCTCTGCTGACAGACTAGCTTGTGTGACAGGATTATCCGTACTCCTGCCACTAGCACATGATTGTTTACTACCTCTCAACCATAAACAGCACAGAGTTTTGGAGTATTTTGAGAGTCTTGACTAGCATAGGGCTTTTCTCCTTGTTGAGTCAATGATTGCCACCAGGCCTCCATATCCTTAGGCACCTGGGAATATATTAATCAATGTATTTGGAATACAGAAAAGGAAATATAGTAGTTTTTAAGGTTAGCAATACTAGACTTTTTGAGTTAATGAATTTTCTTTTTTGTAATAGATCACTGTACTTTGTTATAAATCACTGTGTCCTTTCTATGTAAAAATGTAATTTTATCACTCTCTTAAGACTAAATAGATCTTAAGGGGAACATTGGTGAAAGGATTTTCATTTGTTGGGCTGATGTTTGCTGCTAAATCTCCATGTTCCCTGCCCTTATAATGAATATAACTAGCATATAGGAGAAATAAGTATTAACCTTTAAGCATATAGGAGAAATAAGTATTAACCTTTAAGATTAATCACGTTAACCTTGGGTTAAATAAATTCCTTTCTTGATTGTAACTCACTACACCCCCATCCTATAGGAATGCAACTTTATTTGGAGGGTGGTGCCTGGTTTAAGAAAAAACACCCTTGGAAAAAATAAGTTTTGGGTTATCAGAAAGAAAGGATCATAAAATGTCAGCAGGTCTCATGGCCAGAAGATGATGTAAAATCCCTAAGACATTTTTATGTGAAGCACCTGATTTTGATAAAGGTCAGGACTGCTGACCCCCGCGTGACTCTGTATTCATCCCTATGTGTAACAAAAGGTATATAAGCAAACCCAAAAATAAAGAAATTGGATCAGTTTCTGGAAAGACTGATTCCCCCATGTCGTTTCTCTCTTGTTCCCCGTTTTTCTGGCTGAATTCCCATCTGGAGCATGGATGCTATTCCACATAAACCAAGTTATTCAGCCTCCTTTTCTCCACTAATTTTCCTACTACACTATCCGATTTCTAATCTCTCTATATATCTGTAATTGAATATGTATTTTTCCAAGGACGCCGACGCTGTCCCCACCTTCAAATCACCCTGGATCCACCGGGGCTGGACCCTGGCACCTCATGAAGTTTATAGTCTACTGGGAAAGAAAAGTATCCATTGTCAGAAAAAATGGCAGTGCCAGAGCTAAACTACTGTTTTCTGATTCCAGTTCCAACTCTGGCCTACAGATTCATTTCAGACCCTGTCCAGTTTCTTGCGGGCTACAGCCTGCTGTGAAAATGCTAGCTGCTTAGTCGTATCTGACTCTCTGCAACACCACAGACTGTAGCCTGCCAGGCTCCTCTGTCCATGGGATTTTCCAGGTAAGAATACTGGAGTGGGTTGCCATGCCCTTCTCCAGGGGATCTCCCCAACCCAGGGATCGAACCCAGGTCTCCCAAGTTACAGGCTGATTCTTTACTGTCTGAGCCACCAGGGCTGGGTCCTGGCTAATTCAACTGGCTCCCCTGGGGAGTATTGATTGCTTCCACATCAGGATGCATTTAGATTTTGAAACTCCACCGTCACTCCTGGAGGTCAATTAGTGTTTGGACTGGATCTCTGCAGCTTGGGAATGATTCCAGATTTCTGATTTATCATCTCTGTTTCTCTTGCTGAAGGCAGCTGTAAAAGATGAGGTCTGTACCTTAGCCGCTGTGGAGTCCTCATTAAATCCACACTTTTCCCTGTTGATTGAACAAACCATTTTCTTTATTAGGAACTCCAATCCCTCTACACAACTCACTCCCAAGACTGGGAGTTGTAAGAGTCTTTTTTTTTTTTTTTTAAACTTGAATCATTGAGTCCTTCCTCTTAAGATGCCAAATGTCAATTTTCTCACAATACCCAGGCATGAAAAATAGTGATCCCATTGAAATAAAGGTAAACTAGACAGCAAAGATTTTCTTTGTGGTCCACTGTGAAGAAGTTGCTATATTGCTCCAGAGTGATTGTGGAACTGGAACCGGACCAAACTGGAAAGGGTTTAGGGCACTGTTTAATGTGGGTGTGGGGCGAACTTTGCTCCACATTTATTCTACCACAACTTAACCCAGTAACTACCTTGTGTCAGACATTTGTGCTAGGAACCAGCAATATATTAGTGAGCAAGTCATGTTCCCTGCACTTGCAGAGCTCGGTACAGTGAGGGAGACAGATACATCAACCAAAAAATGAGGAGGAGAGCTCCTGGTAGATTAAAGGGTTTTTTTCAGATTTTATTTTATTTTACTTTACTTTACAATACTGTATTGGTTTTGCCATACATCAACATGAATCTGCCACGGGTGTACACATGTTCCCAATCCTGAACCCCCCTCCCACCTCCCTCCCATACCATCTCTCTGGGTCATCTCAGTGCAGCAGCCCCAAGCATCCTGTATCCTGCATCAAACCTAAGACTGGCGATTCGTTTCTTATATGATATTATACATGTTTAATAGTTGGGGTTTGTTTTTTTTTTTTTGGCTACGTTCCAGGTAGGATCTTATTTCCTGACCAGGGCTTGAACCCACAACTCCTGCAGTGAAATCGCAGACTCTTAACCACTGGATCACCAGAGAAGTCTGTGTAATAGTTCATTGACTAAAGTATATTAGATTAGTAATAAAGTCATTTATTAGATTAGTAAAAGTCATTTATATAAGATTAGTAATAAAGTCATTTATGGAAGGGCAGAAAGGCAAAAAGATATGACGCTGAAAGATGAACTACTCAGGTCAGTAAGGTCCCCAATATGCTACTGGAGAAGAGTGGAGAAATAACTCCAGAAAGAATGAAGCAAATATAACATTCATTTGTGGATGTTACTGGTGATGGGAGTAAAGTCCGAGGCTGCAAAGAACAATATTGCATAGGGACCTGGAATGTTAGGTCCGTGAATCAAGGTAAATTGGAAGTGGTCAAACAGGAGATGGCAAGAGTGAACATCGACATTTTATGAACCAGTGAACTAAAATCTACTGGAATGGGCGTATTTAACTCAGCTGACCATTATATCTACTACTGTAAGGAAGAATCCCTTAGAAGAAATGGAATAGCCCTTATAGTCAACAAAAGAGTCTGAAATGCAGTACTTGGATGCAATCTCAAAAATGACAGAATGATCTCTGTTCGTTTTCAAGGCAAACCATTCAATATCACAGTAATCCAAGTGTATCCCCAGCCAGCAATGCTGAAGAAGCTGAAGTTGAATGGTTCTATGAAGACTTAAAAGACAGTCTAAAACTACCACAATAAAAGATGTCTTTTTCATCATAGGGGACTGGAATGCAAAAATAGGAAGTCAAGAGATACCTTGAGTGACAGGCAAGTTTGGCCTTGGAGTACAAAATGAAGCAGGGCAAAGGCTAATAGTTTTGCCAAGAGAATGCACTGGCCATAGCAAACACCTTCTTCCAACAACACAAGAGAAGACTACACATGGACATCACCAGATGGTCAATACTGAAATCAGATTGATTATATTCTTTGTAGCCAAAGATGGAGAAACTCTATACAGTCAGCAAAAATAAGACTGGAAGCTGACTGTGTCTCAGATCATGAACTCCTTATTGCAAAATTCAGACTTAAATTGAAGAAAGTGAGGAAAGCCACTAGACCATTCAGATATGACCTAAATAAAATCCTTTATGATTATACAGTGGAAGTGAGAAATAGATTCAAGGGATTAGATCTGATAGACGAGTGCCTGAAGAACTATGGACAAAGGTTCATGACATTGAACAGGGGGCAGTGATCAAGACCATCCCCAAGAAAAAGAAATGCAAAAAGGCAATGGTTGTCTGAGGAGACCTTACAAATAAAGAAGATAAAGGCAAAGAAGAAAAGGAAAGATATTCCCATCTGAACGCACAGTTCCAAAGAATAGCAAGGAGAGATAAGAAAGCCTTCCTCAGTGATCAATGCAAAGAAACAGAGGAAAACAACAGAATGGGAAAGACTAGAGATCTCTTCAAGAAAATTAGAGATACCAAAGGAACAGTTCATGCAAAGATGGGCTCAATAGAGGACAGAAATGGTCTGGACCTAACAGAAGCAGAAGATATTAAGAAGAGATGGCAAGAATACACAGAAGAACTTACAAAAAAGATCTTAATGACCCAGGTAACCACAATGGTGTGATCACTCACCTAGAGCCAGACATCCTGGAATGCAAAGTCAAGGGGGCCTTAGGAAGTATCACTATGAACAAAACTAGTGGAGGTAATGGAATTCCAGTTGAACTATTTCAGGTCCTAAAAGATGATGCTGTGAAAGTGCTGCACTCAATATGCCAGCAAATTTGGAAAACTCAGCAGTGGTCACAGGACTAGAAAAGGTCAGTTTTCATTTCAATCCCAAAGAAAGGCAATGCCAAAGAATGTTCAAACTACTGCACAATTGCACTCATCTCACATGCTAGCAAAGCAGTACTCAAAATCCTCCAAGCCAGGCTTTAACAGTACATGAACCGTGAACTTCCAGATGTTCTAACCAGATTTAGAAAAGGCAGAGGAACCAGAGATCAATTTGCCCACATTCGCTGGATCATCAAAAAAGCAAGAGGGTTCCAGAAAAGCATCTACTTCTGGCTTATTGACTACACCAAAGCCTTTGACTGTGTGGATCACAACAAATTGTGAAAAATTCTTCAAGAGATGGGAATACCAGATCACATGACCTGCCTCCTGAGAAAGCTGTATGCAGTCAAGAAGCAACAGTTAGAACTGGACATGGAACAACAGACTGATTCCAAACTGGGAAAGGAGTGCATCAAGGTTGTATGTTGTCACCCTGCTTCTTTAACTTATATGCAGAGTACATCATGCAAAATGCTGGGCTGGATAAAGCAAAGCTGATATCAAGATTGCCAGGAGAAATATCAATAACCTCAGGTATGCAGATGACACCACCCTTATGGCAGAAAGCAAAGAAGAACTTAAGAGCCTCTTGATGAAAGTGAAAGAGGAGAGTGAAAAAGTTGGCTTAAATTAAACCTTTTCATTCAGTAAACTAAGATCATGGCATCTGGTCCCATTACTTCATGGGAAATAGATGGGGAAACAGTGGAAACGGTGTCAGACTTTATATTTTTGGGCTCCAAAATCACTGCAGATGGTGGCTGCAGTCATGAAATTAAAAGACACTTACTCCTTGGAAGAAAAGCTATGACCAACCTAGGCAGCATATTAGAAAGCAGAGACATTTCTTTGCTGACAAAGGTCTGTCTAGTCAAGGCTATGGTTTTTCCAGTAGTCATGTATGGATGTGAGAGTTGGACTATAAAGAAGGCTGAGCACCGAAGAACTGATGCTTTTGAACTGTGGTGTTGGAGAAGACTCTTGAGAGTCCCTTGGACTGCAAGGACATCCAACAAGTCCATTCTAAAGGAGATCAGTCCTGAATATTCATTGGAAGGACTGATGCTAAAGCTGAAACTACAATACTTTGGCCACCTGATGTGAAGAACTGACTCACTTGAAAAGACCCTGATGCTGGGAAAGATTGACTGTATGAGGAAAAGGGGACAAAAGAGGATGAGATGGTTGGATGCCATGACCAAGTCGATGGACTTGAGTTTGAGCAGGCTTTGGGAGTTGGTGATCGACAGGGAAGCCTGGTGTGCTACAGTCCTAGGGTTGCAAAGAATCAGACACAACTGAGTGACTGAACTGAACTGAATAAAGTCATTATAAGTAATATTGGTGCTGTGGCTTGTGTTACAAAATAGTTGGTGGATGCTTCTATAGCTCGTGTGTTGAATTTTTTTATTAATAGAAAGAGAATAACAGCTACTATGTTTATTTCAAATCCAGCTCAGGTAAATAAACAGTGTGAGCTTGTTATTACACTTATGGTTCCTGAAATGATGGTCTGTAGAATGATAGCAAAGATGTGCTATGCTAAGTTGCTCAGTTGTGTCCGACTCTTTGAGAAGCCATGGGCTGTAGCCCACCAAGCTCCTTTGTCCACGGGGATTCTCCAGGTGTGAGAATGAGTTGCCATGCCCTTCTCCAAGGGATAGTGAAGATAATAGGGTTCATTAGTACAGGAACATTTTGGGGATATAGGCTGGATAATTTATGTAGCTGACCTTTACTACAGAGTGTGGTGTAATGTGGTAGCACAAAGGACTTTGAATTCTTATGGCTAGGTTCAATTCCTATAATCCTAGAAGTAGAAGATTTTTTTTTTTTTTGAGGGGGGGCATGCCGTGTGGCTTGTGGAATCTTAGTTCCCTGACCAGGGATTGAATTCTGGCCCTGGCAGTGAAAACACTGAGTCCTAGCCACTGGACTGCCAGGGAATTCCCCAGAAGTAAGAGGATTTAAAGTTATTTACTCTATCAAAATAACTCTGTTGTCAGGCAAATTTCTTATGTTTCTTGTGGGATGCCTTATATGATGATAGGTAGTGAGACATGTCGGAGAAGGCAGTGGCACCCCACCCCAGTACTCTTGCCTGGAAAACCCCATGGATGGAGGAGCCTGGTAGGCTTCAGTCCATGGGGTCGCTAAGAGTCGGACACGACTGAGCAACTTCACTTTCACTTTTCATTTTCATGTATTGGAGAAGGAAATGGCAACCCATTCCAGTGTTCTTGCCTGGAGAATCTCAGGGACAGGGGAGCCTGATGGGCTGCCGTCTATGGGATTGCACAGAGTTGGACACGACTGAAGCGACTCAGCAGCAGCAGCAGTGAGACATGTCGTGTACATAGGGCTAGTGTTAATGTCAGAAAGTGTTTTCATTAGATGTTTGAGTTGATCATATTGGAATCATGGATAGCATGTTTGAATTTGTAGAAAGGCAATTGTTAGGAGCGTTTTAATGATGAAAATAGCAGCATACGGTTATGGTAAATCAGTTTAGGGGTTATGAAATAATCCTAGAAATAGGATTGTTATAAAAATATTTACTACGTTGACATTGGGGCTTCCCTGGTGGCTCAGATGGTAAAGAATCTGCCGGCAATACAGGAGACCCTGGTTCAGTCCCTTGTTTGGGAAGATCCCCTGGGCAAGGAAATGGCAACACATTCCAGTGTTCTTGCCTGGAGACTCCATGGACAGAGGAGCCTGGCGGGCTGAAGTCCATAGGGTCGCAAGGAGTCAGACACGACTGAGCAACTAACACAGTATGATGATATTAGCATATTCTTTTGTTTTGTTTTTCTGGCTGTGAAGCATGTGGGATCTTAGTTCCTCAAACAGGGATCAAATCTGCTCCCCCAGCATTGGAAGTGTGAAGTCTTAACAAGTGGACTGCCAGGGAAGTCCCGATATTGGCATATTCTGTTAGGAAGAATGGGCCTCCCAGGTGGCACTAGTGATAAAGAACTTGCTTGCCAATGTAGGAGATATAAGAGACCTGGATTAGATTCCTGGGTTGAGAGGATCCCCTGGAGAAGGGCATGGCAACCCACTGCAGTATCATGCCTGGTGAATCCCATGGACAGAGGAGACTGGCAGGCTATGGTCCATAGGGTTGCAAAGAGTTGGACACAACTGAAGCAACTTAGCACGCATGCATGCATGCTGGGAAGGATAGGATAAATCAGGCTGCTGAGTGTTCTACACTGAAGCTGAATCCAAGTTCTGATTCTCCTGTTGAATCAAATGGGGCTCAGTTGTTTTCTGCTAGAGTTGAAATAATTCATATTATGCCTCAGGGTCAGGATAGGAAAATTAGTCATATGTATCATATTAGTGTTGAAAGTGTAAATGATCTGTTTATCAATAGGACTGATGAGAATAATTGCTAGTATTACTTCATATGAGACGGTCTGTGCTATTGCCTGTGGGGCTCCAATTAGTGTGTATTTTGAGTTTGAAGTCCATCTGAATCAGAGGATACAGCTAGTATAAATAGTACATGTAGGCTTCTGTTACTCAGTGGGTACGGTATGGGAAGAGGAACTCATTGTGAGAGCTAGGGTTAAGGCCAGAATTAATGCAAAGATAAATATAGAAATTGATAGTGTTGTTGGTCATAGTGGATCTTTAATAATCTGACTGCATCAGCAAGATTATAATAATCCATAGGGGCTGACAGTGTTTGACCCTTTCTTCAGAGTTACCTATAGCCTAGAACTTTTGGTTCAATTGGACTTCCCTGGTAGCTCATATGGTAAAGAATCTGCCTGCAATGAGGGAGACCTGGGTTCAATCCCTGGGTTGAGAGGATCCCCTGGAGGAGAGTACGGCAAACCACTCCAGTATTCTTGCCTGGAGAGTCCCCATGGACAGAGGAGCCTGATGGGCTTCAGTCCATGGGGTCGCTAAGAGTGGGACACAGCTGAGCAGCTAAGCACATTTGGTCCAATTAATACGAAGAACAATACAGCCAGTAGGAGGGGTAATGAGTGAAAGAATGTGTGTGTGTTTTTTTTAAAAATAAACCTTTTATTTTGGAATACTTTTAGACTCATGGAAAAGCTACAAAAATAATGTAGAGATTTCCTATACCCTTCACAATTTCTCCTGTTGTTAACATCTTACATACCGCTGTGTATTCAGCACAATGAAGACAGTAATGATGATAGATTACCATTAACTTAATTACAAAGTTTGTCTGGAGTTTACCGGTCTTTCTACTAATATCCCTTTTCTCTTCCAAGATCCAACTCAGGATAGTGCAATGTCTTTTGGCCTACCCTCTTTTAAATAGTCTTTCTGTTTTTTAGGAAATACGTGGGTCAGATAGAAGCCGCTTGAATGAATGTTAATTACGAACATTTTGTTAGGAAGAAGAACTGAACCTCTGGCAATAAAGGTTTAAATTTTACACAGTTAGTGGGTTCTACCTCCCTAACACATCTTGTTCTTAGGAAAAAGTGTGAAAGTGTTAGTTGCTCAGTCATGTCTGACTCTGTGAACCCATGAACTATAGCCTGCCAGACTCCTCTGTCCATGGACTTCTCCAGGCAAGAATACTGGAGTGGGTAACCATTTCCTTCTCCAGGGGATCTTCCTGACCCAAGGATTGAACCTGGGTCTCCCACATTTCAGGCAGATTCTTTACTTTCTGAGCCACTGGGGCTTGGGCAGGGTAAAAGTAAATTAATTGAATTTAGATGATGTTATTAATGAATTTGAAGGTGCTTTTGTAAAGTAGGTCTTATTTCCTTTGTCCTTTTGTGCTAGGAGAGATGTATAATAGATAGAAACCTATCTGGATTACTTGAATCTCAGCTCAGATCACTTAAGATCACTTAAGTTCACTATTGTTGAACTAATGAACCATTAATAGCAGTTACATCATTGGGTTGTCCTGATTCAACATTGAGGTCCTAAACCCTATTGTCGATATGAACTCTAGAGTAGGATCCTTCTGCTATCTTTAGAGTAACTTGTTCTCTTGATCAGTATTTTGGATCAATAAGTGATTAGACATTTTGACTAGTTGGTCTAAATTTTAATCTCTCAGAAGTTATTTTATTTTCTGAGATCACCCCATCAAAAATTCTTAATCCATTAAAATCTTTGTTATCCCCTCTAAGGTTTGGTTATTGTTTATTATATTTATTTTTTTGGATTAGTTAATTAAAGCTCCATACGGTCTTCTTGCCTTATCATACTGTTCCCACATCTTCACAGAAGGATCAGTTTCACTGATCAAAAGTAAGAGATAGTAAAAGCCTCATGTGACCAGTCATACAAGCCCTTACTTATAGAAGAAATGATTTTCCTGCCTTTGCATGGTCAGGATACCATGACCATTAAACACGTCACTGGGCAGGCAATGCCTCTCACACTAGTGATGGCAGAGGTGATGATTTTGGTAAATAATTTTAAAGGCAGGGTTTGTGTTTGCCAAGTTCCTTTTACCTTTTCTAATCTTTCCTTAAATGCATGCCTGTGTTAGGTTAACCATTGTTTGAACAAATAATTAAGTGTTGGATAGGTTTAAATTTTGTTGTTAACTATTAGGGGGCTATCTGCTCTGCTATAGACTTATGCCGGGATAATTTTTTTCTTACTCAGGTTAATAGTATTGCTTCTGTTAATAGAGAAGCTTGTTTATTGTTGGTGTTAAGATGAATGTGTTTTGAGCTTGAAGGCATTCTTTTATATGTGTGTATGTGTATATCATTTATTTTTTAGTGCACTGGGTCTTCATTGCTCCATGCCAGCTTTCTCTAGTTGCGGCCACTGTAGGCTACTCTTCACTGTGGTCCACGGGCTTCTCACTGTGGTGGCTTCTCTTGTGGAGCACAGGCTCTAGGTGCAGGGGGCTTCAGCTGCTGCAGCACGTGGGCTCAGTAGTTGCGGCTCGCAGGCTCTAGAGTGAACATGCTTCAGTAGTTGTGCTAAATGAAATGGGCTTACTTGCTCCCAGATGTGGAATGCTCCAGGACCAGGGATCGAACCCATGTCCTCTTCTTTGGCAGGCAGATTCTTATCCACTGTGCCACCAGGCAAATCCTTGAATGCTTTCTCAATTGGTTGCTGCTTTTAAGCCAACTGTGAAATTGTTTATGCTTTCTAAGAAAAGCTGTATTTTGTGTTTAAAAAGTTGTGTCTTTTTAGAGTAATATTTAAAATTACTTTAAAAGTTATGATTTTTAAAGCAATATTTAAAGTTGAACTAACAATCTTTTCTGGACAACCGGCTTATCATCAGTCTCGTCAGGCTTGTCACCTCTGCTTGTAAATCTCTTTTGCCACATAGATGAATTTGTTTCTGTAAACTGTTCATAAGTAGCTCATCTGGTTTTGGGGTATTTCACTTAAGTGCTCCCTGTTAAAGTTTTCTACTTATATCATTCTGCAAACGGTGAAAGGATAAGTAAGCCTTACTTTTTGGCAGCTTAGTGCTTCTTTCGTCATCCCTTTGTGGTACTTTCTCTATAAAGTCAAGTTTAAATTTCTATCTCCTACACTTTAGATGTTGAATGAATGCTCTAATTTTCTCATGTTAGTTGAATTGGGTGGGAAGTTTGGGCTAGTTTTAGTTCAAAGCATTCATGCGGTATGAAATCTCCTGGGTATAAACTAGGGGCTTTGTTTAAGCTACACTTTGATTTGTCCAAGCACACTTTCCAGTATGCTTACGACTTGTCTCCTCCTGTAAGTTTGGTACTTGTCAACAGCTTGTGAAAAGTTATCCATATTTGTGAAGGGTGATGGTTGGTGTCTGTGTCCTTCATAGCCCGATTCCATTAAGCACACTATTTTTTAAAAAAGATCTTTTTATGTGGGCCATTAAAAAAAATCTTATATTGAATTTGTTGCAATATTGCTTCTGTTTGTTTCTTTGGCCATGGGGCATGTGGAGTCTTAGCTCCTTGACCAGGGATCGAACTTGCATCCCAGCATTGGAAGGCGAAGTCTTAACCACTGAATCAGCAGGGAAGTTCCTAACGTGCCATTCTTAATTTACTAATAAATCTGTCTTTGGTTTTTAATTTCATAGGAAACTTTTGTGTTATATTCCTGAGGTAGAAAATGTAACCCGTTTCTTCATATGCCATAGGCTACATCCTGACCTAACATTTTTATTTCTGATAATTACGCTTACTATCGTTCCTTTTAGGGTTTGCTGAAGGTGACAGTATGTAGACTGTGTTAGCAAGGGTTGGTGAGTTATTGATTACAGAACAGGCTCCCCTAAAGGGGTTTGAAGCACCATCAAGTCCTTCGAGTTTTAGGTTTTTGCTGGTAGTATTCTAGCAAATAATTTTGTTTTAATTATTTGAGTTTAGGGCTAAATATACTGAGATGGGCTTCCCCAGCGGCTCAGTGGTGAAGAATCCATCTGAGGAGCCACAGAGACGTGTTTGATCCCTGGATATGGAAGATCCCATGGAGGAGGGCATGGCTACCCACTCCAATTTTCTTGCCTGGAGAATTCCATGGACAGAGAAGTCTGGTGGGGTATAGTCCATAGGATCTCAAAGAGTCAGACACGACTAAAGCGACTTAGCACACATGCACGCGTAGTGGGGTATCTAATCCCAGTTTGGATCTTAGCTGTCATGAGTCAAAATGTTAAAGTCACTTTTGTAGCTAGTTTTTAATTTAGCTAGGACTTTTTACAGCATAGCTAGGACTTTACTTTGGGGTGCTCTTTATGCCAGATTTCTATTTAGGGTTAATTGTATGACCATAGTATTTGGCACAAAATGTACCAACCCTGATTAGTAATATAACTTAGTCAGACTTTCGTTTATGGCTTAATGTTGATGACTGCTGTTTCCTGTGGGGGGTGTGGTTAAGCAAGGTGTTGTGAGCTGCTTTTTGCTATGTTTGATGCTTGCTCCTTTTAATCTTCGATGATTTAGAGGGCATTCTCGCTGGGATAGAGATGCTTACATGTGTAATTTTATTAAAAATTAATAGGAAGGCTGTGACCAAACCCATGTATTTATGGAATAGGTAACCTCATCTAGGCATTTTCAGTGTCTTGCTTTAATTATTAAGCTGTATTAACAGGTTGAGTAGGATTTTGTTAGTACAAGATTTGTGTATTTAGGTGATATATTGGTATTCAGTGTAGTAGTTTGGATTGTGTTGAAATTAGTATCTGAGTGCTTAACTTTTTCTTTTGTGTATTTTTAAGATATATTTTAATTTTGATTTTTTTGGAAGTAAGTGGCAGATCAAGGAGGGTGTCTGTGTAAGCTGTGAAAGTGAAAATCCAACTCTTGGCGATCCCATGGACTGTTGTAGCCCACCAGCCTCCTCTGTCCATGGGATTTCCAGGTAGGAATACTGGAGTGGGTTACCATTCCCTTCTCCAGGAGATCTTCCCCACCCAGGGATTGAACCTGAGTCTCTTGCATTCCAGGCATATCTAAATAATTCATTGGTATAGTTCAGAGACTACTTTGTAGTTATACTAGCTTTGTGTTGATTAAAAAAAAAGGTTAATCTGTTGTTTGAGGGGTTTGGCAGGATGATGATGACATATAATAAGGGGAGTCTGATTAAACAGGCTCTTTACCCCATACGTTTGTGTGTGTATGCACGTGTGTATATATTTGTGTAATTGCTTCATGTCCCATAACCATTGGCTGATGATGCTGGGAAATAATATTTAAGCTCATCTACAAGTTGCTGGAATGTGTCAAGGCCATTGACAGTCATAGCAGAGTCATAGTATTCCCCCAAATTAAAAAAAAAATAAAAGTAAACACATGAAACCAAAATTACATGTGAGGATGGGCAGATTAGTCATTAGTCTATCAAGATTTCTTATTTAAGGGGAAAGACTGGGCAATTTTAGGTGAGGTGAGATGGCCCTGAAGTAAGAACCATACACCAAGTATATAGCTCATTCATAGAAACTCTCATGATTTATGGGCCTGGAGCAATAAGAGAAATATGTTTGTGGGCAGGTTGATTGTTTCTTATAGATTGCTGGTTAAGTTCTGGTTATTGGTTATGATGGGCTTCCCAAGTAGCACAGTTTAAAGAATCCACCTGCCAATGCACGAGACGCAAAGAAACATGGGTTCGATCCTTGGGTTGGGAAGATCCCCTGGAGTAGGAAATGGTAACCCCTCCAGTATTCTTGCCTGGAAAATTCCATCTGCAGAGGAACCTGCATGAGCTATAGTCCATGGGGTCACAAAGAGTTGGACACAGTGAATGACTAAGCACACACGCACATTGGTTATGGAAATGATTTGACTCAATGCAGTATGTATGATTAATAAATGTATATGTTCTATGTAATATCAAGTTGTTCAGTTACTTCATAGATATTTGTAGAGACAAGGGTTGAATGTGAGTTGACCAGTATAATATATTACGTAATGTCAATAAGATAATGTACATGTTTATAACCATGGGTATATGAATATACATTTATTATGTATAATAGGTATATATTATGCTTATGTATATGGGAAGGCAACCCATTCCAGTATTCTTGCTTGGAGAATCCCACGGACAGAGGAGCCTGGTGGGCAGCAGTACATAGGGTTCCAAAGAGTCAGACATTACTGAAGCGACTTAGCACAGCTCAGCACATATGCACAAAATACATAGTAGTGTTGATTTTAATGGTGCTGTTATTAATACTCATACAGTACTTAAAGGTAGTGTAAATGCCCCATAACAAATTTTCAGGGAATAGTTAAGTAGAATTTCAATTTTGTGTTCTGATGGTAGGACTGGAGCTTCTTCCTTGAGTCTTAGGGAGATGTGTTATTTTCCTTTCCTAGTTTATAAGACCAAGGAAATAAATATACTAAGACTCTTCATTTGAGGAGGTTGTTTCCAATGATGCCTATTAGTGGTATACAGACTAGGAGTTGGGCCTCCCTGGTAGTTCAGCTGGTGAAGAGTCCACCTGCAATGCAGGAGGCCCAGTTTGATTCCCTGGTGGCTCAGACAGTAAAGAATCTGCCTGTATTGTAGGAGACCTGGCTTCAATCCCTGGGTTGGGAAGATCCCCTGGAGGAGGGCGTGGTAACCTACTCCAGGATTCTTGCTTGGAGAATCCCCAGGGGAGCCTGGCAGGCTACAGTCCATGGGGTCACAAAGAGTTGGACATGACTGAGCGACTAAGCACAGCACAGCACATCAGAGAGATGCTAGTTGCCCAGTGATAATAAATGGGTGTCCAGCAAGTTCCGATTCACGTTAGCAAACCTACTGTGCGTACTCAGAATAGACATTGGCTAAGGGATTGAGTACTGTATTTCACTGTTTTGATATATGAAGTATTGGGATAACTGGTAAAATTAAGATTGAGAAGATTAAGGCTAGTACACCTTCTAGTTTGTTGGAAATTGATTGTGGGATTGCATGTGGATATAAGAAGTATCCATCTGGTTTGAGGTGGTAGCAGGGAGTGTTGAGGGGGGTTAGCTGGGATATAGTTGTCTGGGTCCTCTAGAAGGTCAGGTAAGAATAGTACTAGTGCTATTACTAGTACTGGTAGCATCAGAAACTGGAACAAGGCACCAAGATATCTTTGTGCAGTATGGATGAAATGAGATTTTGTTCATGTCGGATGACATTCTTGTTGGATTATTAGAGTGTGTATCATGAAGGAATAACAAGTGGATGATTGCTAAAGCCGCAATAATAAATGGAAGGGTAAAGTGGAAGAAGAATTGTGTAAGAGTGGCTTTGTCAACTGAGAATTCTCCCGAGATTCATTCTACCAGGCTGGTTCCAATGTAAGGAATTTGTAAAAGGAAATTTGTAATGACGGTTGCTCCTTAGAAGCATGTTTGGCCTCATGGTAACACGTAACCTATAAGTGCTATAGCTATTACTGTAAATAGTAGGGATGATTCTGATGTCTCATATTTCCAGGAAAATGTAAGATCCATAATACAGTACTTGCCCTACATGGATAAAAAAACACAGAAGCTGTATGTGCATGTGAATATTGGATAGTTCATCTGTAATTGACATCTCGGCAGATATGGGTTACAAACTAAATGCCAGTTACTGTATCTGATGTACAGTGTGTTGTTAGGCATAACCCTGTTAACATTTGTAGAATTAAAGAAATACCTGGGTGTTGTTGTTCGGTCACTAAGTCATGTCCGACTCTTTGCCACCCTATGAGCTGTAACCTGCCTGGCTCCTCTGTCCATGTGATTCTCCAGGCAAGAATACTGGAGTGAGTTGCCACACCCTTCTCTAGGAGATCTTCTTGACCCAGGGATTGAACCTGAGTCCCTTATATCTTCTGCTTTGGCAGGCAGGTTCTTTACCACTAGTGCCAGCTGGGAAGCCCCACCTAGGCGTATGTTAGTAGTTTTTGGTTATATAAGAGCTGTGACCACTGAGCTTGCAGTGGTTCTTTACATTTTCAAGGACGAAGAAGTAGAGATTGTGTGTAATTTTAATGGGATGGAAGACTGAGTGATTTATGATACTGGAGATTCTGGGTTTTCTACTGAGGAAGCTATACGAATTGCTGCATTATTGTACTTGGCTGGTGTTTGTTACTGGTTGGTCATTGTTTATTGGCATTGTGATAATTATGGAAGTAACTCATGGAAATTAAATAGAGCTATTCTTAAGGCAAGTGTAATGAGGAAGGAGAGGAAATAAACTTTCATTAGGCCCTTTTGGTCTAGGGCTAGTATAGAAATTTTTATTTGGAAAAGTAAGGTAGATTTTGGTAACACATTTTCTAATCAAGTCAGGTCTAACAGTAGTGATGCTCATTTCTGACTCCTTGATGGATTTAGATATGGTGAGAGACTGTATGATAGCTAGAAAGTATCTGAGAAGATTAGAGAATTTGAATAGATTTGAAGGATAATTGAATTTAGATTTTTGTGTAGTAAAGTTGATTTCAAGTGCCAGAATAAATCCTGAAATAGTCACAGGAAGGGCTGTTAACTTCAAATAGTAAGGCATAGTTATTTGTGGAATTGTTGTTGGAGAGATGTTGCTGGAGATAAAGAATCCAGCAAAAACACTTCCAATTAAAAGGTGTTTGAGAGAATTAATTAGGAGTGGATTATATTCATTAATTCAAGTTAGAGTAGAGAAGTGAGGTTGTCCTAAGAGCAAAGAATTTGAGTGCTATAGACAGTCATTAGGGATGTGGCAATAGGTATAATTAGGAGGGCTCAAGCATTGGTACAGGATATGCTGACTGTTTCAATGAGCAGCTCTTTGGAACAAAAACCTCTGAGGAAAGGCATTCTTGTTAGCATGAGTCTTCCGATGATGACGGAGGTTGTGGCGAAAGATATTGCTCTAAACAGACTTCCTATTTAGATTGTGAACAATGGATCTGGAGCACATAAATAGCATTGCTTTGAAAAGTGCTTGTGTGCAGAAATGGGGGAAGGTTAGGTAGGGATGGTTAATGCCAGTGTTTACCATTTTAAGGCCTTGTTAGCTCAAGATAGAAAAAGTGACCTTTTTTTTTTTTTTAAATGTTGTTTTGGGTGAGAACACAGATTGCTACAAATAGTATGATGATGGCTCCTAGGCATAATGTCATTGTTTGGATTGTTTTTATTGTTTTCTCTTAGTGGATGACAAAGGATATTAGAAAACACCTGCCTCAACTGTTGTTTGAGTGGCATGGGGTTGAGACCGGAATGTGGCCCTCTGTTCCTGAGGGGAGTCATGGGTGAAGGCCAAATTGGGCAGATTTTCCCGCTACAGCTAGGAGAAACCTGACCAGGGATAAACTAATGTGATGGAAGTCTGAAAATTTGTTGTGAAGTCTCATGCATTTGAGTGATAACGATGCTGTTGATAATGGATCCCACTGGAGACCAATGAGGTTAGGTAAAACGATTTGAAGATCAGTAGTGGTTTCATCTGTTTGGTTCTGCTACTCATCCCATGTGCAAAAAGGGTACAATACCAACTAAACTGCTGGAGAAGATTGTTGGCAGTAACAAAAACTTAGTATAGTGATGAGAAATACAAGTAGATATTTGAAGAAACTGTTAATGTTAGAGTCTGAGTATGTATAGAATGTTGGGAATTCTCTGACTGACCATGTGATGAATTGTGCTGCTGGTATGAATGTCATTGAGAAGTAATGTAATTTAAAGCTAAGTGATAGTTTTAGGGTTGGATAGTAAGTACTTCCAGAGAAGGCGATGGCACCCCACTCCAGTACTCTTGCCTGGAAAATCCCATGGACAGAGGAGCCTGTTAGGCTGCAGTCCATGGGGTCTTGAAGAGTTGGACATGACTGAGCGACTTCACTTTCACTTTTTACTTTCATGCATTGGAGAAGGAAATGGCAACCCACTCCAGTGTTCTTGTCTGGAGAATCCCAGGGACGGGGGAGCCTGGTGAGCTGCTGTCTATGGGATCACACAGAGTCGGACACGACTGAAGCGACTTAGCAGAGAGAGTAAGTAATTCAATGTCAGTTTGAAATGATTATTCCATGGCCCGAGTAAGTGAATACTGTTGTGGAAATTAAGATGGTAATAAAGACATATGAGACATAAAATGAGCATAGGTTGCTCCTGTGGACATTGGAGTTTGTTATTTTAATTGGTAGAGTTATGTAATTAGTGTGACTAAATTAGAAGAGGGGAATAAACTTATTACTTTTATTTGGAGTTGCACCAGTTTTTTGGTTCCTAAGACCGATGGATCACTCCTTTTCCTTTTAGAAGTTTGGTTAATTATGAAGACAGGAATTAGCAGTGCTTGTATACCTTTTTGCTAAATAAAAAGATTTGAATTTCTGTTGCTAGATTCATAATGTATTGTTTTTGTCAAACTGTATTTGACAGCACATGGAGCTGAAAATAATTTGGGGTTGAGTGATAGTGGAGGGGTAATGGGTGCAGAGTTACAAAGGCATTTTCTTGTGTGAAGGCTTCCCTGGTGGCTCAGATGGAAAAGAATTGTCTTGCAATGAGGGAGACCCAGGTTCGATCCCTGGGTTGGGAAGATCCCCTGGAGGAGGAAATGGCAACGCACTCCAGTATTCTTGCCTGGAGAATCCCGTGGACAATCTATGGGGTTGCAGAGTCAGACATGACTGAGTACCTAACTCTTTTACTTTCACACTTTTCACTTTTCTCATGTAAATATTGTGTTATGATTAGTATACAGAGAGAGTCTATGGCAGTATTGACTGCATTAATCCCTATTAGGATGATGGTGATGTTGGAACATGAAAAAGATGACTACCAATAGTTCTCCAGTGAAGTTGATTGTTGGGGGGTAATGCTAGATTTTTAAGACTTGCTAGTAGTCATCATGTTGCCATTAGTGGAAGAGATCTGTAGGTCACAGGTTAAAATTATGGTTTGGCTCTGAATACATTTGTAATTTGAATTTTCCAGGCAGTATAATATAGATGACGTGAGGCCATGACTGATTATCAGGGCAGTGGCCCCTAAATAACTTCAACGTGTTTGGATGAGGATAGCTGTGATGGCAAGTGCTATGTGGTAAATGAATCATGGTGAGTGATTTTAAGTCTGTTTGGTGCAAGCAGATTGAGCTAGTTATGATTATTCCTAATACGAGGAGTGGGTATGCTATGTGGTTTGTTAAGGGGTATAGGATCACTGTGATTCATAGCATACCAGGACCCCCAAGTTTGAGTACTGTGGCTGCAATAATTATAGAATAGGGGCTTTGACATGCAATTTTAGCAGTCAGAGGGGTATTTTTTTAAATTATAAAATCTGTTTTGCATCCTAGCAAAATGTTGGATCAAGAGTTAGATTTTGTTGGGTTCAGTGTTGGATCATTAAAAAGTTTCATGAACCTATATTTTGGATATATATGAGAAACTAGGAGTGGAGAAGCTGCTACTAGTGTGTAAAATAAAAAGTAAAGTCCTGCATTAAGTTGTTCTCTTTGGTTTCCTCAGTGAGTAATAACAATGTTGGGATTAGAGTTGCTTCCAATAAGATACAGAATGGAATCAATTCTGTGGCTGTGAATGTTCTAATTAGGAACATATATAGCATGATTCATTTCAGTTCAGTTCAGTCACTCATTTGTGTCCAACTCTTTGCAACTCCATGAATTGCAGCATGCCAGGCCTCCCTGCCCATCACCAACTCCCAGAGTTCACTCAAACTCACGTCCATTGAGTCGGTGATGCCATCCAGCCATCTCATCCTCTGTCGTCCCCTTCTCCTCCTGCCCTCAATCCCTCCCAACATCATGGTCTTTTCCAATGAGTCAACTCTTCACATGAGGTGGCCAAAGTACTGGAGTTTCAGCTTTAGCATCATTCCTTCCAAAGAACACCCAGGGCTGATCTCCTTTAGAATGGACTGCTTGGATCTCCTTGCAGTCCAAGGGACTCTCAAGAGTCTTCCCCAACACCACAGTTCAAAAGCATCAATTCTTCGGTGCTCAGCTTTCTTCACAGTCCAACTCTCACATTCATACATGACTACTGAAAAAACCATAGCCTTGACTAGACAGACCTTTGTTGGCGAAGTAATGTCTCTGCTTTTCAATATGCTATCTAAGTTGGTCATAACTTTCCTTCCAAGGAGTAAGCATCTTTTAATTTCATGGCTGCAGTCACCATCTGCAGTGATTTTGGAGACCCTAAAAAATAAAGTCTGACACTGTTTCCAACTGTTTCCTCATTTATCTGCCATGAAGTGATGGGACCAGATACCATGATCTTAGTTTTCTGAATGTTGAGCTTTAAGCCAATTTTTTCACTCTCCACTTTCACTTTCATCAAGAGGCTTTTTAGTTCCTCTTCACTTTCTGCCATAAGGGTGGTGTCATCTGCATATCTGAGGTTATTGATATTTCTCCCAGCAATCTTGATTCCAGCTTGTGCTTCTTCCAGTCCAGTGTTTCTCATGATGTACTCTGCATAGAAGTTAAATAAGCAGGGTGACAATATACAGCCTTGACGTACTCCTTTTCCTATTTGGAACCAGTCTGTTGTTCCATGTCCAGTTCTAACTGTTGCTTCCTGACCTGCATATAGGTTTCTCAAGAGGCAGGTCAGGTGGTCTGGTGTTCCCATCTCTTTCAGAACTTTCCACAGTTTATGGTGATCCACACAGTCCAAGGCTTTGGCATAGTCAACAAAGCAGAAATAGATGTTTTTCTGGAATTCTCTTGCTTTTTCCATGATCCAGCGGATGTTGGCAATTTGATCTCTGGCTCTTCTGTCTTTTCTAAAACCAGCTCGAACATCTGGAAGTCCCCCCGTCCCAACCTATAGCTTACTGATTAGTTTTATCAGCCTATTTCTTCTTAACCAGTTTAGTGACAACAGCCTTATGTTTTCTTTTTCCGAGTTAGCAATTCTTTTTTCTTAACATGTGTGTATTCAGCTGCACTGGATCTTAGTCGCAGCACACAGGCTCTTCATTGCCATGCACAGATTTCTCTAGTTGTGGTTTGTGAGCTCTGGAGTGCTCAGGTTCAGTAGTTGCAGCACATGGGCTAAATTGTCCTGTGGCATGTGGGATCTTAATTCCCTGACCAGGGATGGAACTGAGTCCCCTCCATTGGAAGATGGATTCTTAACCACTGGACCACCAGGGAAGTCCCTGGTGATTCTTTCAATAGGTGACATTGATTGGCAATGAGTATTAGTGGTAAGAGTCATGTTCTTAAAATTCACAAAGGTGCTGATAGGAGTTGGAGAAGATTAATGAAAAATTAAGGCTGTTGTCATTAAACTTGTTAAGAAAAAATAGGCTGATAAAACTAATCAGTAAGCTATAGGTTGGGACGAGGGAGCCTGGTGGGCTGCTGTCTATATGGTCGCAGAGAGTCAGACACGACTGAAGTGACTTAGCAGCAGCAGCATAGGTTGTGGTAGTGATTCAAATCATGTTATTTTTGATAATCATGTTAATTGTATCAATATAATAGTTGGGATAATAATTTTAACATTGGAGAAGTTTAAGAATTTGTAGGTGATCAATGCTGTAGGTATTCAATACTGTTACTAATAGGGATAATCCAAGAGCAGCTTTGAAGGCTGTGAATACTGGTAAGAGGAGCCTTCTAGTAAGCTCTCTTTCTTCCTTGTAGAGCCTTCCCTATCTATGAGGGGCACAGCTGGATAGCTGACTGGCTCGCTAGCTCTCCTCCTAGTAGAGATGGGAAGCCCCAAAAGCAGATTCTGAGAAGGAGTTAGCGCCAGGATGTTTATTAAAGAATGCCTTTGGAATCAACATGTATATATAAGGGAGGAGTGGGAAAGCAGGCAGTAAAGAATCTGCCTGCAATGCAGGAGCCTCAGGAGATGTGGGTTCGGCCTCTGGGTTGGGAAGATCCCCTGGAGGAGGGCATGGCTACCCACTCCAGTATTCTTGCTTGGAGAATCCCATGGACAGAGGAGCCTAGAGGGTTACAGTCCATAGGGTGGCAAAGAGAGTAAATTAGCATACATGCAATCAGGAAGCAGGGATGGCTGGGGGGAAGTGAGACACAGTGAGGCTCAGCAACAACCTGAGCCAACTCTGCAGGTAGCTCTCAAGCTAGAATGACCCTCCAAGTTGTCCTAAACTTGGGTAGGATGGCTCTGAGCCTTCATAACCCTGTATCAGTCAGTCACTGGATGTAGGCTTCCCCAGCAAGGTGTGTCCTTGAGCAAGGGAGCTCTCTGTAGCTGAGGCATTTCCTAAAGGGACTGACAACTGAAGGTCATCTGCTAACAGCACTTCCAGCAGCTAGGGCAGCAAGTCCTTCAGTGAAGAGACATATGGATAGTGATTCACAGTGTCCGACACTGTAGGAGGCAGAGCAAATGAAACAATGAAAGGAAATAAGCCAATAAAGAGTGTGTTATTAAGCAGGTTACCACTATGGGCAATCAGATTATCCCACCTGGGATAGCATGGGAGCTGGTGTATTTATCCATCAACTAGCATCAGTCAGTGGTTGATCACTAATCCCTGGAGCATTCATTCTTTGGCATTTCCCAGGCACAGGCTCACTGAGCCCCAGTTACCAGAGAAAGCCACTCAGCAGAGACACAGTGCAGCTCTTGGGAGTCTTGGGCTGAACTTTATAGACAATTGCATTGAAACAGGTAACAGTAGGCTTCATTCGCAATTAACATGCATCAGGAACATTTGGATTTAGCCTTGTGTGGAGAGTAGGAGGAAATTCCCAGGGCTTCATCAGAGAAGCAACCTGTAGTTTCTCCTTGGCTCTCCAAGACTATAGCACTCAGATGTAATTCTATTTCTAAAATGTTTTCTCTGCTAAGAGAAAGAATTTAGGACAGACACTGAGCATCATTTTGTGACTGAAAAGGTTGAGAGTCCCTAGAACAGGTTACCAAAAGAAATGTGAGTTTCTGTGAAGTTCCAAAACTACCTCCTCCTGGATATTTTATCCATTCAACAAATTGGGTGCCTACTGTGTGCTAGGGGCTCCTCTGGTGGCTCAGTGGTTAAGAATATGCCTGTCATGCAGGAGATGTGGGCTGGGAAGATCCCACGGAGAAGGAAATGGCAACTCACTCCAGTATTCTTGCCTGGAAAATTCCATGGGCAGAGGAGCCTGGTGGGTTACAGTCCATGGGGTCTCAAAAAAGTCAGACATGACTTAGTGACTAAACAACAACTGTGTGCTAAACATTATAGAAATTTCTGGAAACACAGTGGCAAGAAAACCAAATGCTATTCCTGTTCTCCTGAAACTTAAACTCTAGTGAGGAGGTCAGACATTAAAATGATGCCCCCCGAATTTACATCTGAGAAACAAACTAATATGGAAGCATTTAACAAAAAAGACCTGACTCAGCGGATTGGCGGTAAAAGGTTGGGAAGGCTTCCCTGAATGAGGAACACTAAACTGAGATATGAAGGGTGAGTAAGTGTTAACTTGTGGGAAAAGCATTGCCTCCAGAAGGAATAGTATGTGCAAAACCTTTGAAGTTCTGAAGGAGCTTGGGTAAACAGAAGTCTGAAAAAAATGCAATAGATTTGGAATATAGAAAATAAAGGAAAAGGAGTAGCTTAAGATATATTTTATTTTCAAAGTTTATATAGTCTCCCCCCTCATTTAAAAATTAATAGTCAGGAAAATAAAAGCCAGAAAAGTGGGAGAAAAAGTAGAACATGATCACAGAAAATTCAACTGCCTAAATATGTCAGGATTTTAAGAATCATAGACCTTTTAGAGGTCCACTGGGCCAGGAAACTGAAGCTCAGAGACGGCGAGTGACCTGCTAAAGTCACACAGCTAACTAGTGGTAGGTGTCTTACCAGGAGTATTTTCTATTTGAATAGCTAATATTTAATTAAATGTATCAGAAAAAATATAACTGGTATATCAAACTTCTGATCTCATGGATGGCAATGCTTTGAATAAGGTTATGTGGGGGGAAAGTGAGGTGGATTAAAGTAAACAAAAGCTTAATAAGTAATTGTACAGTTGATACACAAATATGAAAACCCACCAGTGTGTTAAGCAAATGGTTGACAGGAGTGTGTGAACCACACTATGCTGACTGGCATTCCTATGCCCATCGTAGTTTAGGGTAAATTACTAGGGACAAGAGATTTTCTCACTAATCTCAAAAAGTCCCTTTTGGACTTTGATTTCAAAGTAGTCAGGGCCCTTTTCAGCTTGTTTCTTTCTCTATTTTTCCTCTCCATGAAAACATCCCTTTGGTTCATCTCTCTTCAAACTATGGGGGTGGAGTTGGGGAGGGAGAAAGTAAAAGGTTACTGACTTCATGTAATCCTAAAAGTAACAACCATGAATATAACTTGGGTTATGGCAAATGAGAGATGTGTGAAGGGGGCTATCAGCACTATTCAGAGATTGGGCAGTTAATGAATGTGAACTCTGAAAGCAGATTAAGGCACTCTGGCAGATAAACCCCTTAGCAGGAAGACTGTGCTTATTTAGAAGCCCATAATTTACCTGGCTCCCTTCTCTCCAGGTTGGTTCTGTAGCAAAGCTGGCTGCCCCTCCTCATGAGCTCTTGGGACCAGCTAGAGGATGGTGTGGAAGGCAGGCGCAGGGAGAGTACTTGCTGGTCGGTAGGCACAAGTTTCTCCCGGAAAGATTTCCTTCAGCAAGCTGGTGTAGTCAGGGCTAATTTATCCATTGGCACAGTAGATGAAGTGCCTAGAGTCCACAAAAATGTTTCGATTCCTTCTAAAATCAGAAGAAAAACATGAATATAATTCAGCCTGGATTATATTTGTCTTTATGACAACACAGTCATAAAATACAATTTTAAATATATGCGTCTTTACGGTGGAAGGAACTCATGAAGATAGAAGTGCCGTAGAAGTCGTAACGTGGCCCTGGGTATGGTGGGAATCTTTGTTTTTATCTGTCCACCCTTTACTGCCTCTTCTGGTTGTGGAAACTCAGTGTTACTTTGGGGAACCACCCTTCCTATACCCACAGTCCTGTGAGATTTAGACAGGTTGTTTTGGTTTTTGTCAATTCTGGCTTCAGAAATGGCCACATGACTGAGGCCCAGCCAATCAGAGGTCCGTATCTCTTATCCTCTCTGATTGGTTCAGGATGAGTCAGTGACCCAAGTGGTGCCAATTAGGACCCACCAAAATCAGTTCTGAAATTTTTCATGAAATTGTGGGAAGTGAGAAATAGAATGTAAATAGGCGATGCATGCCACCATCTTTACCACTTGATGGGAAGCATTTGAGAAATAGGCGCTAAGCAGAATAGTTTGTGTTTCCATCAGTAAGAGTTTGGAGACTTTAACTTCAGAGCTGGGTCACCTCCCTATGCTGAGCTATCTCTGGAGAGCATCTGATTGGTTCATCCTCAGTCAGGTGCCCACCTCTCATCCAATTAGCTGTAGCTAAGGGGTGAGTGACAGAGTAAAGATACACAAAGATGATTGTCAAGACTCAGAACAGGGACTTCCCTGGTGGTCCAGTGGTTAAGAATCCACCTACCAATGCAGAAGATTCAGGCTGGATCCTGGGTCGGAGAACTAGGACCCTACATGTCCAGGGCAACTAAGCGGCAACTAAGACTTGATGCAGCCAAATACATAGTTTTTTTTTTTTCAGTTAAAAAAAAAAAAGACCCTGCATGGGAGTCTTGGGCTGGGCAGAATATGTCACATCTAGATTATTTGCTAGGTCTTTTTCCAGTTTGGGAAGCTGTGGAGTGTTAGGTGACATGGCTTGGCTTCTGATTTTGAGTGGGAGATGTCAAGAAGCTTTGATCTAATTCAGAATTTCTCAGACTGTGTTCTGGGATACTAGCGTCGGTGGGGATATTTGAATGGATTTTGTGGTCAAGTATATTTGGGAAATGGCAGCCTAAATAGCATCACACGGATTTCTTTTCTGAAGACTTCTTGGATCTTTAATATGTCAAGTGCATTATGAATCTCTGGGAGAGGAAGAAAGAGAAGGCCTAGTATTTCTCAAATTTGTATGACCACCAAACTAGGGATTTTAAGGAATTCCCTGCTTTGGAAGAAACCACTACTAATACATCTACATCAAGGAATACAGTTTAAGAAATGCTGGTCAAGCTAATTTACCTTGAAAGCATTATATGCTATCAAAGAAAAACATTTAAAATTCCAAAACCTTTAAAAGTGTCCTTTTTCCTAAGGATGCACCCAGAATTTGACAATTCAGTTTTTCCTTCTGAGATATAAAACCTTGTACCAGCTCCATCAATATTAATAATAAAATGCAACCTTTATCTAATGCTTATTCTAAGTCCTAGGGAACTGTGCTGAGGAGTTTTAAGCTCATTTAATCCTTCTAGAAATAAGCAGGTGGATATTATGATTAGCCCCAGTTTATAGATGAGCAAAGTGAGGCACAGAAAAAGAAAGTAAATCGAATGTGATGGAAGTAAAATCTGAATCTAGGTAGTCCAACTCCAGAGTCCTGCACCCAACTCCATTCTGATGCTAAAATAATTTGCCTGTTACATTAAGCGAGTCTCTTATTGTATCTCCGTTTCTTGATCTGTAAATTGAGGGGATCAGACTAGAAACTTTTAAAGCAATCTGGCTTTATCTGGAATTTCCATGATTTCATGACTCGATATCTAATCTCACCTTAAGGAAAGTGGCCCTTGATAAAATGTTTTCCTTGCTGTAAAATGAAGTGATTAAAGGCCTGGAAGAGAGGAGGTGGAAATGGGAAACTTCAGACAACTGCTTAGAAACGAGCAGCCGCCCTGATTGAAGTTCTCACCACTGCAAAATGACATGCTGGTGAGCTAAGGGAACCTGTGAAATGAGGTCTCTGGAGGAGTCTCTATTGATTGCCAGTCTGAATTTAGCTGAGATATCAGATGCCTAAACAGACATCAATGGCTGCTCCAGAAGCACCGGCTTCTTTGTGACATGTGGTGTTTGGGCTATTCTCAGCAGTTTACTGGTTTCTCATCCATCAACCCAAGGCAGGCAGACAGGCAGGCCTTGAGTCATCTCACATTCTTCTGGTTCTGCATTGCTCTCATGGGACTGGTGTCAAGTGCCAAAACTGATGCTTCCATAAAAAGCAAGACCAGGGTGGAAGAGGCATGTTAAGGAATCACTTGATGGTACTATGTGTCTCTGGAACTCTTTATACCTTCCATCTGATGAGGTCCTTCAAATGACCTTGAGAGACAGGTATTATATATGGAGCACATATTATATTCCAGGCATGTAGATGAATTCTTTAAATACATTAATTCATTCAATTGTTTCATTGAGGTCCATATACCTAGAGTGACCTTATATTCTAGTTTATGTTGGATAGTCCTGATTCACACCTGCTATTCTGGCCTTATCTTTAATAACAGTCATTTCACCCTGAAAAGAATGCTATTTTGCACAGTAAAGTATACAGTCACCTTAGGTATGGTCAGACAGTCTGGGTTAAATTCTAATACTGTTCTTAAGAGCCATGTACTCTGTGTCTCAACTTCTTCACATAAAGTGAGGTTGATAGCAGAAGTATCTCTCACTATCTAAATTATTTTTATACAAATTGAAGAACTAAATAGGTAAATATAGCAAAAGATATAATTCATAGGATTGTGTGTGAATACACACAGACACACACACACACCCTCCCAAGCTCTTTCTGAGGTGGACTGTCATATTTCAGATTAAAAAAGATGGTCATCTCCCTCCACTCAGTGGTTGATTTTTTTTCCTGGTTAATAATGTAAAAAAGAGGCCATTTCATTCCCTGGATTGTGGAAGAGGTCCTAGAGAAATTGCCCTTGCATTGACCTGAAAGGTACAGGGAGGGTGCTTTCTGGGGTCCTGAAGCACTGTCTCATTTTGTAGCCAGAAGGTTACATTTTGAGCTACTTGGGTGCATTCTGTGGTAGACAAATAGATAGTTTTTGTTCAATGAGTATCATGGCCCTGCAAATGAAAAATGAGCCGAAATATTACTAGGTCTTAACTGCTCTGTGTGACTTGGAATTGAAAAGTCATAGAAATTCTTTGAGATAGTATTGCTTTGTGCTAGAACAGAAATGATAGGAAAGAAAGAAGCCGTGGTCTAGGGAGAGTGTCTGTTCTAATAGAGCAAGGTTTTATATGAGGGCAAAGAGTACATGTTCTCTATACTCTGTGCCCTTTAGTATTAACAATAAGCCATTTGGATCCATGATAGAGGAATACATAAAAGACTGGGTTGAATTAGATGTTGGTCACAGGCAAAATGATGAAGTGGGAATGGTTTAATATTAGTACCTTCTTCACAACTTTCATATCATACCCACAACTTGAGTTTAAGAGCATATCCTCATGTCTTAGAAACTACTATCTGGACCTGCCTTCTATAGCTCTGTATTCTGTGAGAGAGCCTGAATATTTAGGAATACTTTCAGTTTCAAGTAAGAATCATCTGTAATCGCTTATAACGAGAAGTTAGAAGGTCCGTGGATACTGGTGTTGGTTTATTGAGTGGCTTGGGAATGTCAGGGCCAGTGTGTCTGCTCTTTCATCAGTCTTCCTTTCATGCTTGTTATCTTAAGATCATGTGATAGCTGCTTCAGTTTCAGACATCTTATAGATGTTCAGGATAGAAAGAAGACAGCCAGGGAAAAAGACAAAGGCACCAAACCAGTTGCTTTGTCTCCTCTTACCAGAAAAGAAAATGCTTTTTCAGGACTGCCTCCTCAGTAGATTTTGCTTATGTTTGTTGGCTGTACCTGGGCCACATGACCACCTTAGCTGCAAGAGAGGCTGGGAAGAGCAATCATAATCCATTTCCTGGAATTAGCACTTTACTTATCCAAATAAAATTTGATTTTGTTATCAAGAGAGAAGGGATATATTAATAGATATTGCCAAGGCAATTAGCAGTGTCTTCCACTATGTTTTTTCTTTACAATCTGATAGTATTCTGGAGAAATAGATTTCTATTATTGTTTTTAATATCTTAAGAGCCTTGAACTATGTTTATAGGTTCTTAGAATATGTTTCAATGACAGAAAGAGGCTCACAAACTTAGATAACAAACTTAGGGTTGCAAGGGGGAAGGGTGGGCAAAGTGATAGTTAGGGAGTTTGGGATGGACATGTACACACTGTTATATTCAAAATAGATAACCAAAAAGGACCTACTGTATAGTACATGGAACTCTGCTCAATGTTATGTGGCAGCCTGGATGGGAGGGGAGCTTGAGGGAGAATGGATACATGTATGACTGAGTCCCTTCACTGTTCACCTGGAACTGTCACAACATTGTTAATCAACTCTACCCCAATACAAAAGAAAAAGTTTTATTTTTTAAAGAAAATGTTTAAATGAATAAGTGACTGAGTGTATTTCTTCTGAATTACAAAATAGGCCAACCAGTCTCATTTTCTGTTAATATATTTTGCTTTGAGGCTAGTATTTTTATAAAAACACACCTTAATTTGAAGATGTGGGTCTAATAATGAGTATTTCAGCTAACAGCAGGTCATCGAGGGCAGATCTCATTTTCACTGGAATATGCATTATCCCTTGGTTGAGCCTGTGGTTGCTTCTCAGTTTTGAGAGGAGAGTCCTAGCCTATCAGCCCTGCAATGAGTTTTTGATAACGATAATCAATAGGTAGGAGTTTTAAACACTTGCTACCTGCTAGGTTCTCTGCTAGGACTTTAAAACTATCAATTCGTTTGACCCTTATGATGAACCTATAAGGAAGATACTATTGTCATTCCTGTTTTATAGAGATGGAAATTAAGATCCAGAGGGACTTAGCAGCCCACCTCAGTTCACACATATTGTAAGCAGAGGAGCTTGGGTTCAATCCTAGATGGCCTGGTTCCAGATCACATGTTCACATCCCTCTGACAAATAATGGCTACCCTTGATTGAGAGTCTACAAAACTGGCACCCATCATGCAACACAGATTTACATAAGCATGTTACATACATTTTCTTATTTGATTTTCACAACAACCCTATCAGATAATTACAAAAGCAAAGAAGCAAAAACACAGAGAGGTTAAGTGATTCGACCCTGGATTACAGAGTTTATGTAGGGTGAATTCTGGCTTATCTGGGCTCTTTAAGCTGAGGATCTTTCCTTTAGTTATTCTCTATCTCTTGAGATCTGTTCTTTTAAAACCCTTCATTTAGAGATAAGTTAAACAGACATGGGATAAAGAAATGCTCATTGAGGATGATTAGTCATTAGGAGATCTGTGAGGTAAGGGTTATTATCTTGGTTTTATGTATATTGGTTATGATACATACAAAACCGCTGTTAACTCCCACCTACAGTAACTTAAAATAGAAGCTTATTTATCTCATATAACTGGCAGAGTTTGTTGATTTGAAACTCGCTTGCATTTATGAATTCGAGGCAGGTGTTCTACTTCTTGGGATTTCTTAGCCAGCAGAAAGAAAGAAAGGAATGTGGAGGTAAAACAGCTTGCTTTTAGGTGAACAATATAGCAGTTAAATATACTAGGCAGTTTCTCTTACTTACATTTCATTGGTCAGAACATGGTGGTGTGGCACCTAACTGCAAGGCAGGCTCGGAAATGTCTACAAAGGTGGTCACATGCTCTGGGGAAGGAAGGAGGGAATAATGGATATTGGGAGCTGATCAGCAGTCTGTGCCATAATCACATTGGGTAAATGGAGGCTCAAAAGAGTAAATACATGCCCAATGCCCCGATATATTTAGTTCCAAACCTGGAGCATGCACATTTTGAGGAGGCCCAGATGTGGGAGAAGCATCAGGATGTGGGGAAATAGCTCGGCAGGCCAGATAGTGGTACAGAGAAAACACACTAAAGCCCCGAGTGATAGAAACAGGTCACAGGGCAAGAGTCAGTCTCAGAGGTCAGTAGAGCAGATAGCTAGGTGCTCATGAGTGCGTGCATATGAGTTGATGGTGTGATTTGAAGCAATGACAACACAGGGCTTAAGGATTGCATAACTCTAGGGAATACCATTTCCAAACAGAACAGGGGAAGTGCAGCACCTGGAGTGATAAAGCACGTTAGATTTACCAAAGAGGGCTTTCTCTCATTGCCCTGTCACAGACTGGATTCCTTGGGGAAACTGACTTGGAGATGGGAATTGGGATGCAGGATACTTATTAGGAAGAAACTTTAGGATAAATACTTATGGGAAGAAGGGAAGGATGCCGGATTGAAGAGGGGAAATTGAGCTGTAATGTAGTCTTAGCAGAAACCTCATCCAGCCTTAGGGGGAGTTCTGAACATGGGTTGATCTTCCAAACTTGTGTCCGAAGTTGTCTCAACAAGAAGGCTGAGCCGGCATATCTCCTGTTCATTAGTAACTGGGTGCAGGCTGCCCAGGGAGGGGGGCATGATCTTGGATGAGGTAGTCCCCTTCAGCTGAGGCCGTCCCTGCAAGGGCTAACTGCAAAGGGTCTTTAAAAAGTACTTTAGCAGTTGAGATAATGCATCTTTCATTTCTGAAGGGGGATCTTGGCAGCACCTCACAGCATCCACCACTCCCTTCAGTAAACACACTGCTTACTATTCATCTGGGATTCCCTGGTGGCTCAGATGGTAAAGAATCTGCCTGCAATGCATTAACAGCCTCAGTCCCTGGGTCAGGAAGATCCCCTAGAGAAGGGAGTGGCAACCTACTCCAGTATTCTGGCCTGGAGAATCCCATGGGCAGAGGAGCCTGGTGGGTTGCAAAGAGTCAGACACAACTGAGTGACGGACACTATTCCTCTGCCATAGATTTTGTGTCTTGAAGACTTTGGGCTCTCCAAGAACTCCCTTTTTCAAATCTCAAATATCCTTGGATTGATGGGGCATCTTGAGCTTAGATTTCATTATCAGTTAATTAGCAGTTGGTTGAAATATCAATTAGCTCTTCCTGAGAGTCTCTTGCTAACATCACAGAACACTAAAGGGACGCATGATGTCAAGGCTGAATGGGACAAGTGACAGGAGATCTGCCACGAAGGAGAAGGCGATGCTAAGAGAGAGGCAAAGTCAAATTCGTCTTTTCTTCACCTTGCTCAAGGGAGTTTCTTCTTGGGGGAGGTGGGGAATGGGGCACTGGAAGATCCTGGAGTCACACTTTGCCAACCTCAGAATTCTGCCTGGGGCCAGTGCTGCCTCAGACATTCCCTTTTCCTTTTGTTTGAATTTCTAATTTTCTGTTTGCCAAGAGGGCTGCCTGTTCAGATGAATGAAAGATCACAGTTTGATCCAATGCAGATTTGATTTTTTTTTTCTCCCTCCCTCAGCGTAACAGCTCACACATCCAGGGTCTGCAGCTAAAAATGGATTTTTAAAGACTTTTCTATGGCAAAGAAATCAACTGAAAGAAATTTCCATCCTTCCCCCTTCCCCTGCCCCTCACCTCTCTATTCTGCTTTTTTTTCTTTCCTCTCCAATCCCCTGCTAGGAAAGTTTTGTCTGAGGCCATCTAACACACTTTGTCAGAAAGCTGCCTTGTTAAGGATGGGGGTCCTGCTGCGTGAACTGAGGAGGTAGTGAGATTTCCCTACAGTCTTGGCAATTAACTCAGCTTGAGGAAGAGGTGGAATCAAATAATTCCATCAGGAAGATGGAATCCTAAGGCAAAGTCACCTATCAAGGACAGGGTTATTGCTAAAATATCTTAATAGCAGCCACCAAGGAAAAGTCTCTGGAAGGGGTAGCGTTAATTAGAGGGACAGGTCAAAGAGGGATGACCTTACTAAAAGATGTGTAAGAGAGGGCACAGGCTTCACTCTGTCACTCAATTGCTGTGCTATCTTGGGTAAGTTGGTTAGCCTCTCTGAGTCTCAGTTTACTTATCTGTGAAATGGGTGACAAATCTCTACATTTTAGTGAGCTAAGGCAGTGGAGTAATTGGTAAAGAATACAGGCCAATGTAAATTAAAGGGACTTTTTAGAAAAAAAAACTGTGGTAAGAACTCTTAACACGAGAACTACTTTAAGTTTTTAAGTCTGTACTGTGGTATTGTTAACTATAGGTGCAATCGTTTGTACAGCAGATTTCTAGTACTTACTCATCGTGTGTAACTGAAACTTAATCCCTTTCAAAAAGCAATTCCTTACCCTTCCCTCCCCCAGCCACTGGCAGTCACTCTTCAACTCCCTGTTTCTATAAGTTTCACTATTTTTCAATACTTCATGTAAGTGAAAGCATGAAATAGTTCTGTGGCTTATTTCACCTAACCATTGTCCCCCAAACGCTTCCAAGTTCTTGCCAGAATTTCCTTCTTCTAAAAGGCTGAATAATACTTCATTGTATGTATATAGCACATTTTCTTTATCCATAGCAAAATCAAACAAGCAAACAATTAACAGAACCAAAACCTAAACAAAAAACCAAAAACCAAAAAAAATTACAAAAAAACAAACCCAACCCCTAAAACAACCTGATTGAAAAGATGGGCAATGAACCTGAGTAGACATTGCTCCAAAGAAGATATACAAATGGCCAACTAGTATATTAAAAGATTCTCAAATTCACTACTCATCAGGGGAATGCAAACCAAAACCACAGTGAGATATCACCTCATACGTGTCAGGATGGCCGTTATAATAAAGACCAAAAAAATAACAAGTGTTGATGAGGATGTGCAGAAAGGGGAACTCTTGTGCACTATTGCTGGTAGTGTACAATGGTGCAGCTGCTATGGAAAAACAGTAATGATGGTTCCTCAAAAACTTAAAAACTGAACTACCAAATGATCCAGGAGTCCTAATTCTGGGGATAAAATGGGCTTAATGATAAAGTTCCTGAAACTGGAATGGAAAGTTCTCAGAATCTGAAATGGCTCTAATAACTGTTTTCTCCCTCCCTTTGTAACTCTTTGCCTCTATATTTTGGGACTGCTCTACTCTTCTTGCTATGGACTGCCTCGTCTGTAACTCATAGTTTCTGTTCATCAAAATATCAGCTTGCAGAAGACTTTGAAGGCAGTTTCACTGCTACTGTGCTTAATGAACTTTCAGCAGCCTTTCCCATGAACTGGTGCTGCCTTCTATTTCTTAGTTCAGGTTCCAGAGAGACAGAATCTGATTGGTTTAGCTCACTTTTATGCACCAGCCCTCTGGATTGGCTGCCTTTAGGTCACATGATTAAACCTAAGGCAATCAGCTGTCCCTGGAAGGGTAGACACACATCCTATCATGTAGAAGGTAATTGTCTAAGACTCCCCAGGCCCAAGGGACTAGAGCAGGGCATAGTTGCCTTCATAGGAATAGAGGTGCATATTTGTCCTTTGTTGTGAATAAATACTTAATGAAAAATCATAAATGGAATTGTTGGCTTAATTTCTCTTTCTGGTAATTTGTTGTTAGTGTATAGAAATACAACAGATTTCATGTAAACCCATGGCTGATTCATTTCAATGTATGGCAAAAACCACTACAATATTGTAAAGTAATTAGCCTCCAATTAAATAAATTAAAAAAAAGAAAAATCCTTAGGGACCAGGGCAGTGAGTAGTGTGGAAAGAATTCTGATCTTGGAATTAGGAGATGGTTACCAGTCCTGGCTCCAGCCCATTTGATCTTAATCATAAGTTCACTTTCCTAAGCCTCTATCTTTACATTTCTAGGTGAGGAGTTAAACTTGACCATAGTATCTGTGATATTCTCGCTTGTGCTGCCCTTCTCGAGCCCCTATTTCTCATAACCGCATGCTGCAAGTGACCAGATGGAGAAAATTTAGTCAAAAATAAGGAAAATGTAGCCAAACCAGCAGATTCACACAGCTAATCCAAACAATTAGGAAGCATGCGTGAAGCCAATTCAGTGTCTTATGAGGCTCTCAGGTTGGCTTTCTTTAGCTCTAACCTGATAGGATTGTTTGGAAGAACTAACTCACTTAGGTGGAATGCTTTCCTTGGAGGACAGAGGTTGGGGGGAAAGAAAGCGGTCAGTTATGGGAGATTGTATTTTCTAAGGATGACCACAACAGTATCACCAATCCTACCTGTTTTACTAGCTATCAAGAATCTATGTCACATGCATTGCAGGTGGATTCTTTACCGCCTGAGCTATCAGGGAAGCTCCATATATACACTGCCATGTGTAAACCAGATAGCTAATGGGAAGCTGCCAGTTAACACAGGGAACTCAGCTTGGTGCTCTGTGATGACCTAGAAGAGTGGGATGGGGGTAGGACGGGAGGGAGGATCAAGAGGGAGAGGATACATGTATACTTATAGCTGATTCATGTTGTAAACCACAGAAACTAACACAACATTGTAAAGCAATTATATGCCAATTAAAAAATCTATTTCCTCTTGAACTTGGGTGACTACCTAGAGCAATAGAATATCAGTGGAAGGTGCTGTATGACATCCCAGGCTAGTTCATAAAAATACTATGCACTTCCCTCTTGTTCTCTTAGGACATTCACTTTTGAGTCACTGACACCATGCTGTGAGGAAGCCCAGGCAGCCTGTGGAGAGGATCCAACCTCCACACTATGTAGTTTTGGCTGAGTTCCCAGCCTAAAACCAGCACCAATTTTTTGGCCATGTAAATGAGCCATTTTGAAAATGGATCTGCCAGGGACTTCCCTGGTGGTCCAGTGGCGAAGACTCTGTACTACCAATGCAGGGTCCTGGATTTAATCCCTAACCCGGAAACTAGATCCTGCATGCCACAACTAAGACCCAGAGCAGCCAAATAAATAAGCACCCAGTCTAGCTGTCTTACCTGATTCTGCTTGGAGCAGAGAAGAGTCATCTCTGCCAAGCCCTTCCCAAATCGCAGATTTGTGAGAAAATTAAATGATTGTAGCTTTTTTCAGCCATTAAGTTTTGGGGTGTTTTTTTTCAAGGGGGGGCAGCAATAGATAGGAGATATAGCATTGAATAAACATTCTCAGGAATCTTCCTTGTTTTGTGTGTAAATAGAGAGTGAGAAGAGTTAAAGACCAAATAGAGAAGAGTTAAAAATGGACAAGGAGAGTTCATGACCATTTAGTGGACATCTGCTATGTACCAGAATCTGAGCTAAGGGCTTAAAACCAATCACTTACACCCCCCTGAGAGGTGGGGACTATTATTGTTATCATCTGACAGCTGAGGAAACTGATTCCCAGAGAGCTTAAGTCTCTCACCCAAGGTCACAAAACCAGTATGTTGTCGATCTTGCACATAAGCCCAGGTCTGCCTTTTTGACCACTGCATGATGCCAGACTAAATTCTTTCTTGACCAGAGGCCTATTCTTAACATATGTATAAGCATTCAATCAGGAAATCTTTGAGTCCTCATTGTGATTCATTATGCATTTAATAGTTACTTCTAATACATATTTAGTGCTTGCCACATGTCAGGCACTATTCTAAGCTCCTTACTTATTTCACGTAATCCTCACAATTACCTTGATTTCTCAGATGAAGGACCTGAGGCTCTGAGAGGTTAAACCACTTGCTCAAAGTCACATAGGTAGTAAATGGCAAAGCTGAGTCTGACACCAATTCCCTACCTGATAGACACTCCTGCATGTCCTAAATTTATGAGTAATGATGAGAAGTAGAAGGAACGGACAGGGGGAGTGGGGAGGAGGTTAGGAATGGACGGAAGGGGGGAAAAAACCTAAGGATTTTTCCCAGAAGAGGGAAAGAGGGAGAGACATAGCAGGTAGATTTTGTTGATGCCAGAACTGGTCACTTCCAAACAAAGATATCTTCACTGGGGGAAGGGTGTACAAACTATCAAGCCCTTGTGATGAAGACACCAAGTCTGGGCCTAGGGGATGGGGCAGTGCTGCCTGCCTCCCACAGAGCTCTTCTTCTTCCAGTTGTGTCTTAGAAATATACAGGGTGAAGCAGGGGGACGTATTGGAATGAAATACTATATAATTCATTTGTCTTCTTTACTGAGGAAATCTCCCTATAATTTATCAATGGGAAAGGTTTAAGTGAGTTTTGTAGTTCTTTTTATGTGCCCTTAATAGGCAGGTTCTACTTTGCTACTGGGGGCTTTTTCATCATTCCCTGAACCACAGGTGGGGAGCATGCTTTAGAAAAAAGAAATTTTAAGAAAAGCAAGATTTTTCACAGCTAAAACTTCTTTTCCCAAATGCAAAGAGAATGCAAAAATGTGACCCAGAAGGTGAATTTCTTTCTCTCTACCCAATATAGTGAGCATGAACACACACACACACATATGGTCTACACATGTGTATAGCCGCACACATAATCCTACATACATGACCACACACAAATACACATACATAGTCGTGCACACGGACAGACAGACAGACAGACACACCATGAGGATTTGCTAAGCACTAGGTTCTTCAGGTATCTCTACTTCTAAAATTCTATCCAGGCTTTGGCCCTGAGGCTAGTCTACTCAGGGTCAAATTCTGTTTTTGCCTCTTTGTATTCTCGGTCAAGTCACTTAACCTCTCTGTACTTCAGTTTCCTCGTATATAAAATGGCCATAATAACATGTCTATCTCATAGACTGGCTGTGAGGAGTGAGTGAGTTACTGCATATATGGCGCTTGAAAATGTGTCTGGTGCACGCCGGCTCTCCATAAATGTTGGTAATGATCGCTGCTGCGAGCTGGGTAATTAGTGCTATGATTGTGATCACATGTCATCCTCAAAACCTCCCTTTTGTTGAACCCTGGGTTTGCCAGGTGGAATACTTGAATTATCTCCTTTAACACTCAAAATAGCTGCATGAGGTAGGCACTATTATTTTTCCCCCAGAGGAAACTGAGGTTCAGTAACTTGCCAAAGGTCACCTATCTGGTAAATGGATAAATTGGGACATGAACCTAGGTCTGTTTTGTTTCAAGCCCTAGTTTTTTGCTATATACAACATATGATCTCAACCATGGGGGTACTTAGTACAGGAAAATTCTCCTCTGTTAGGTTATAAATGCCCGAGGGACTGTGCCTGTCTTATTCATTGCTGTTTCTCAGCACATAGCATGGGATCCAACTCCAGGAAATTGACTTCCCTTTGAAAGAAAAATGAGTTCATTCACCTTACAGCACTGCAGAAATTAAATAGGATAATGTCTGCGAAAGAGCCTGGCACATATCAGGGCCTCAATAAATGGCAACATGAGGATTTTTGTTGGATTAAAGAATAAAAGGATGACTCGGAGCCCCCAATCTTCAGGAACTGGGAGAACAGCAATGCCTTCAGTGGAACAAGGCAGGCATATTAAGTTGTTTTAAAGGAACACAACAAAGTTGGTTTGAGGTACATAGAACATGAGGTGCCAGCCACCTCCCATGTCCATGTGGAATGATCTAGCAGGTGGTTGGGAACTGAGATGAAAGGGTCATGGCAAAAGTACTGACTCTGCTTAGAGTCGATGGGAGAGCCTTGGCTGGTATACAGCCCCTAAAATGGCCTCAGTGATATATAGTGTATATATGCCTTTGTGTAATCCCCTCCTTTTGAGTGCTGATGGGACTATGACTTGGTTCTAGTGCACAGAATTAAGAAAAAGTGGTGGGATGTCACTCTGAGATTAGGTTATAAAGAATGTGCCTTCCATCTTGGGTGTGTTTCCTTGGACCACTCTCTCTTGGGAAAGCTGACTGCTATGTTGTAATGCAGCCCCGTGGAGAAGCACATGAGTTAGCCTGGAAGTGGATTCTCTCCTGGTCATGCCTTGAGATGACTGCAGTCCTGGCTGATACCTTGATTGCGGCCTTCTGAGGGATCTTGAGCCAGAAACACCTGCTAGGCCACTCCTGGATTCCTGACTGTAAGACAATAGATTTTATTGTTTTCAGCTGCTAAGTTTTGGGGTCCTTTTTATGCAGCAGTAGATAATTAATCCATTCAGGAGTGGCTGAGACCAGGAGGGAGAAGTTGTAGAGAAACGAGAAGCCCCCAGAGCCTGGGGATGCCTGTTATAGGTGTAAGTAGAGGAAGAGGAATGAATGAAATGAAGAAGAGAGAAAGAGAAGGTGAAAGAGAGAGAGAAGACTTACCAGTGGGATGCTGGGGCCCAGAAGAAAGCAGACCACACCATTAAGAGAGGGGAGGAGGAAGTGGATCAGTCATGTTATGCACAGCAGATTTATCTGACTGAGGGATGTAGGTCCATAGAGTAAGCTAATCATTTTGCATCCTTCAGACCTATGTTCTTTAAATATTTGTTTAGTGTTAATTTGGAAGAGTGCTTGAGCATCATATGGGGCAAAGGCCTGTCCTCTATTGACCCAAACAATTAGCTCTGGCTCCCTGCTTGCTTTCTATATACAGCAAAACATAAGCCCTGCAATTAGAGACCAACCCTCATAGGTGGGCAGTTGGAAAACATTTGTTGTTACTCAGGCATGCCTCCTGGGGAGATCTCCCAGCCCTTCCCTGAGTAACTGATCAAAGTTTGCTTGCCAACTGCACACAGTACTAATTCCTGAGAGGAGTTCTGGTAAACACAGTTTTCTTCATTTGTTATATTTCCGGTGATGTTTTGGAGTCCCATATAGACAGGAGCCCTGGGCGGCTGCCTGGCTGCTGTGCCAATTAATCATGTCTAGGAGGAGGGAATGTGGGGAGAGACCATTCGATTGGCTGTTGTCGATAACCTTGGGCAGAGCTGTTTCAGTGGGGAGGCAGGGAAGGATGCTAGATTAAGCAAAGAGTAAATGTGTCCTGAAGCTGTGGAATCAGTGAGTGTGAAGAGGTGTTTTGAGAAGCTTGATAGATTGAGGAGAGAATAGGGTGAAGGAGAATGGCCCTCATTTCTCTTTAATTATAGGGAAGATCTGAAAATGTTGCTAAACAATGGAAAAGGGTTCATTAAACAGGGAAACTTCAACTGTGTAAAAGAGTTGGGGCCACTGAGGGGTAAAGAATGTCAAGAAGAGACAGATGGGGGAAGGACAAAGAGTGGCTGGGAGGTTGAGCTTTGGAGCTGGACATACTAAGATCTGAATCCTGGCTCTACCTTTTTCTACTTGTGCATCCTTGGGCAAATTGCTTAACCTTTCTGGGCCATTGCCTAGACTTTAAAATGGGGTTAATAATGCCTGCCTCACAGAGTTGTTCTAAGAGCCAAATAAATAGAATGCTATGGAATGTTCTCTCATGCCTGACTCCTTGTGATCCCATGAACTGTAGGCTGCCACGCTCCTCTGTCCATGGAATTTTTTCAGGTAAGAATACTGGAGTGGCTTGCCATTTCCTACCCCAGGGGTGGCTTGCCATTTCCTACCCCAGGGGATCTCCCCAACCCAGGGATTGAACTCACATTTCTTGTGTCTCCTGCATTGGCACGTGGACTCTTTACCGCTAGCGCCACCTGGGAAGTCCAGAGCTAAATAAGATAATGTTTTTAGAGTGTTTAGCAGAGTGCCTAGCATTTAGTAATAGGTAGCAAATGTTGCTAAAATAAGAAACAGAGTCAGAGGTGAAACTAGGGGGAGATCTGTGACATTTAGGAATGGAGCAGAGAGTAAATGCTTAATAAGTTTTATTCCTGGGAAGTTTAAGATGTTTTCTGGCCAATGGAATCTGAGGAAAACTCTGCTGAGGGTGGAAGCTTCTGGGAAAGACTTTTCTCCTTCATAAAAAAGAGAGTCAAGAAGGTAAAGTTCTCTTTTGAATATTTTTGGATGCTATTAGGTGAGTTGTGATGCTGTGTGTGTGTGTGTGTGTGTGTGTGTTTTGGGGGAGGGTATCAAGCCTGAGGATGTAGAGTCACTGAACAAACTATTTTAAATTCTGTATTGTTTAAGCTATTTTTTATTTTGGTATTCTGTTAATTGTAGTAAAATATATTGTAATTGAAAAATGTCCCTGAAAGAGGAGGCTGCAGGGAACATGCTCAGGGAACTATTAATAGTTTGGCTGTGGGACAGGGTGGAAGGTGGGAAAGAGAATTCTGAGAAATACAAAAGAAATACATTCATGGAAGTGGGGAAGAGCTCAGTGTAAGTGGAATATTCCCAGATATTTAAAACATTCCTTAATGCTGAAATACAAAGTAAAAGCAGTGAAATAGTGAGTGACAAGGGCAGAGATACTTGCAAGGATCAGATCATGGAGGCTTTGAACACCATGCTGGATAGATACGTTGGTTCAGTGGGAAACCACTGAATAATTTCAAGCATTAGGGACTTCCTAAGTATTAAGATGGGAGAAGATTGGTCTTTTACCACTTATGTATTTTCTATTTCTAGACGTGCTTGTATTTCTAATTCTCACTTTGGGATGAAATCCTTAATTATCCTAGATGAATAAGCTGCTTTTCCCTCTCACTCTGTCTAGGTCACAGATTCCAGGATAAATGGGGACCCTGGTTTTATGATAAGAACAGACCAGAACATGTGTTAGTCTTCAGCACTGTGATATTTCTCGTGTATTTTCATTTAGCAGCCTTGTCTCTTATTAAATCTAATTAGTTTCTCTGCTGCTAAGAGATCAAGTGAATCCTCAAGATGAAAATACATAGTTTGAGTCAGATTTAGCAAAGGACCTTGTCCAGGGTTTTCTGTCATGCCTTTCAGAGGTTTTTAGCTTTTAGATTCAAGCTTGTTACTCCCTACTCATTGCCAGTTGTCTGCAGGATAACAGACTTTTTATAAGTTGAGGGCTTTTAGAATATATGCAGTCTAGTCACTTTGCGGCTGGGGAAACAGACCCAGCGAGAGGAAATGACTTATTCAGTGTAACAGAGCAGATCTGTGGAAGTGAAGCACAGCCTTCTGACTCTCAAACTATTGCCCTCATGGCTTTAACAAGGTGAACACCAATGGTAGACTTCTGAATGCCGTCAATGCATGAAAATATTTACCAATTAACTTTCCACTTAAAAAATCAATCCCCCTACAGACACTTCTTTTCACTCTTCACTAGTCTATCCCTACCTTATAGTCAGTGGCTCAGTCAACCTCTTCCTTAATTATCAGATGTTGTAAACATCTAACAGTGTTCAAGAAATATAATGGAAATATGTTCATCTGTACCATTTTTTCTAGATTCCTATTTGCAAAGCAGAAATAAAGACAGACGTATGGGCACCAAGGGAGAAAGAAAAGGGGTGGGATGAATTGGAAGATGGGAATTGACATATATACACTATTGATATATCTATAAAATAGATAACTAATGAAAACTGACTCTATAGGACAGGCAACTGTACTCAATGTTCTGACCAAAATGAGAAAGAAATACAGAAGGGAAGGGATATATATGTATGTTGACTCAAACCAGTAATGAATCTGCCTGCAATGCAGGAGACCCAGGTTTGATCCTTGGGTCAGGAAGATCCCTTGGAGAAGGGAATGGCTGCCCACTCTATTATTTTTGCCTGGGAAATCCCATGGACAGAGGAGCCTGGTGGGCTACAGTCCATGGGGTCAAAAAGTATCAGACGTGACTGAGGAACTATTATTTTTTTTTGTTTGTATATGTATAGCTAGTTCACTTTGCTATACAGAAAGTACTACAACATTTAAAGCAACTATAATCCAATAAAAAATTTTAAAAAAGAAATATAATGCAAACCGACTAAAAAGTAGACCTGCAAATCTTGCATAAGATGTGGGATTTCATGAAGCTGATGACAGTTATACTAGTGAAGTGCTCACATCTCATGCACAGCCCTTGACAACTGAACACCTGGCAGAGTTAGGCAATTAAAGAAGAGAAAATTCTAGAAGTATGACCCTACAATGGGAGCTGGCAAGGGGAGGGATGGGGAAAACAGTGGACTAAGTTACTATCAGGAAAATTGATGAATCTGATTGTAATGAACTTGTCGGAAAAGTCAAATATGAGGTGAAGCACCTCTACAATATGTTGGGGTATAATTTGGTTAGAAGAATTGTGCTCTGTATCAAACAAATCAATAATACATTCTTGATTTTGAGAATTAGAGCATGTAATTATAGAGTAACTTGTTTATAACAAGTTTTTAATTGATGTATAAATTTGTTTTCATAATTTTTAGTTTGATTTTTGAAATAAAGTTCCAATCAAAACAAAAGCCTTTCTCCACTATTTTTATCAGTTAGGATTTTTTTCAGCTGCAAGTAGCATAAACCTGACTGTAGTGATTTAAACATTTGTTTATAATAGCATGAAGTTGAGGGAAAGTGGTTTTTGGCTCAGGTGCATTGGCTCAATAATCCCATAATAATGCCTCTGTAATTCTCTTGTATTTTCCCTCAAAGTTGCAAGATGGCTATTGCTGTTCCAGCCTTCACATCTGTACTCAGTTCAAGAAGGGAATGGGGAGAAGGCTATGCTGATCTTGCCTGATTCTTTATTAAGTCAGAAAATCAAAGCCTTTCCCAGAAGCTTCATTGAAGATGTCTGCTAAAGCCATAACGTCCCTAGCTTTAAAGTCATCTGGAAATTGAGTATTTGGATCTCTAGCCTTCAAACAGTGGGAGGTGGCAAGGGATACAGGTATTGTGAATGACCAGTAGGTGAAGGACAGGGAAGCCTAGCATGCTGCAGTCTTAGGGTTGCAAAGAGTTGGACAGGAGTGAGCTACTGAACAACAAAGTACCTACTACAGTATTTCAAACAGTCTAAAAAAATTCAGGTATTAGTTTTCTATGACAGTAAGACTCATCTGTACCTGGAACTGTACCTTCAAGGCCCAAGAAGCTCCCAGAGATCAGCGAATCTTGGGGTATCTTTAGCTGGGTCTGAACCTGGAAACTGCTTTGGGCAATGTCACCTTGAGATGATTCTGGCTTAGAAAAACACAACTACTATGTGCAAGCAGTTTCCTTTTCCTGTGTGGTATTGCATTTGATTCTTGTAACAAGCCCTGTGAGGAACATAAAGGAGATATTGTTATAGTCACGTCACCAATGAGGAAACTGAAACTCAGAGAGATCAAGCAACTTGTCCAAGGTAACCCAGCTGGAAGGTAGCAAAGTTGAGATTTTGAATCTTGATTTGTCTGACTCCAGATATTTTGTGCTATCCATTGTGCTATAATGCTATGTATCAGCATCTTACAAAACATGGCCCATAGAAATAGTTGAAAAGTGAAAAAAGTGAAAATGTTAGTCGCTCAGTCATGTCCAACTCTGTGAACCCATGGACTGTAGCCCACCAGGCTTCTCTGTCCATGGAATTCTCCAGGCAAGCATACTGCAGTGAGTAGGGCCATTCCCTTCTCTAGGGTATCTTCCCGACCCAGGGATAGAACCCAGATCTCCCACATTGTAGGCAGATTGTTTACTGTCTGAGCCACCAGGGAAGCTTAAAAAGGTGGAGGATAATGTGTTCAAACAAATTTGAGACCTTCTGTGAGAAAAAGAGTTGGACAAAGACTTCTCTGATGTTGCATTGTGATTCTGCAAGAGAATTAGGAGACACGTGCTTTCCACAACTCTTTGACTACAGAACGCTTAAAAAAGAAAACATGCCCTAAAACTATCTGCTCATCTGTTCATCTCTCAAGCATTGTTGAGCTATGAGTGTGTGACAGCCACTTTTCCAGCTCTTGGGAAATGTTAGTGATCAAGATAGACCTGGTCCCTACCAGTCAGCTTACATCTTCAAATACTCTTTGGGAAGAACTGTGACACTTAGGAGGGTTCACCTCTCTCCAGAGAGGAGGTATCCCAAAGGCAATAAATGATTAGATTCTAGTCCTGTTCTTACATGCTAGCCTTGACCCAACTCAATTTGTTCCCTAAAGTCAGCCTGTTGGCTTTCCAGATATAAAAGGGAACATTCTCTTCCTTTCCTGGATTTCATGGGAGGAGAGATAGGTGAGCTAACAGAGGCAGAATATTATAGAAAGAAGATAAACATGAGGGAAGAATGGTTGACCAGATGTTTTGGTGATCCTTATGTCTCATAGGCTGGGAGACTATGAGGACAGGTGCCCCAAGACCCTCCACTCTCAGTGTGGCATTTGCTGTTCTCCCTTCTCTACTCATTGCTCTAACCTCTCCCCTGTGACTTCCCTGCTTTTCTCTTGTGCTTTTGAGTTACTTGTTTTCCCTGATGACAGCTGACCTCTCTGTTTTCAATCCATTTCTAGAGTGAGAAACTGGCTATAATATATTAAACCCTTATAAATATTAATGCCTCATTACTGTCTCATTAATTCAGCCTTCTGGACTGAGAGGTCAGGATTAGGCTGATGAGTGGGTCTATCGTGTTCACCTGTTACAACCACCGCCACCGTCACCCTACCGCCCCTACTCCCACCATTGCCGCAGTTGCTACCACTGGCAACTTTATAAGGTCTTCTAGCCATTGAGAAACTATCCGTTTGGGAGCCTCAGTGATTTTTTTCACTCTACTTTTTCTCTTCACCAATTACTTCCTAGGGCTCAGAAGGTGTATCCAGTAGGGTCACTAAACTTTAATGAGTTGTTGCTGAAAGGGGCATCCTGAGACCCTAAGGCAAATTCTAATCTGGGTGGCGAAACATGCCATTTCTCTCTGCCACATCTTTGTCTTATTTCTCATCGTTGTCAATACGGTCCATATAACTCATAATAATAATGGTATAGGGAACTGGTAAACTTAGAAGTTATTTCCCTCCAACTTGAGAGACATTTCTACATTTCCAGCTGCTTTTATTTCTAAAGGTGGAAACTTTGCTTGAGTGGGTTATGTAGATGCAAAGCAAATATGTACCCATTACTCCAGGGGAGGAACATAGCAGGTATGTTTGGAGATAGATAAAAGCTTTTTCTCTATTCCTTGTTGAACGGACCTTGTTGACTTATGGAGCGGGGTGGATTCTAGAGATAGACATGCTAATAAGTCAAAGGGTATATCAGTCAGCATAGGTAAGATAGGCTGCAATAATGAACAACTCTAAAATATTAAAACAACAAAGGCTTATTTCCTATTCATCCTATACATTCAGCTGGGTTATGCTGATGTATTCACTCTCTGGGACCAAGGCTGATAAAAACATCCACCATTTCAATCATTGATAGTCTCTGTGGAAGAAGAAAACAGTTCTTTAGGTGTTACATTCACAATTTAGTGTTCTGGTCTAGAAGTGGTACTCAGCTCTTCTTAACAACTCATTAATCCGAACCATATATAGTAACTAGGTGGATAATAACTAGGAGACCATAAAGTTCAGTCCTACTGTGTGTCTGGAAGGTGGAGAGCCAGAAACATTGTGAATAGCATTAGTGACTCTTTCAAGGGGTATGAACATTTGTAAAGCTTTTGATACATATTGCCAAACTATCCTACAGATTGTACTGGTTAAAATTATGTTAAAATGTGTTAAAATGATATGGACTTGTTTTGATAAGTATACTGTATTCTGTTTCATGGATGTATTGTAAATCATCTCATCAGTTCCTTGACAGTGAATATTTTTATGCACATATATATTGGCCTTTTATTTCTTTAGGATAAATTCATAGAAATTGGATTGCTGAATCAAAGTATATGAACTCTAAGTTTTTTGGTGCACACCATCATGTTTTCCTCTCAAAAATATTGTACCTTTTTATACCTGTACCTTCAAAATAGAAGAGTGCCTGTTTCATTGATTTGGAACGAGTATTCATAACAATTGTCTTCTAAGTTCCTTGATTCCAATTTCCAAGTCCAGATACCCCTGACATTGACTGGTTAGAGGTTGATTTCAGACGTTTGGATTTGCATCAGGTGAGGAATAAAAGAGATAAGAGAGTTTGCCTGCAAGTGCCATTTACAGGCTGGGCAGGCAGTGAGTGTTCTAACTTGCTTTTGTCTTAACTTAGGGTGTCTGCTTGCTAGATTTACCTTGAAACCCAGTTTCATATCAGCCAAGCTAATGGATGAGGCTTACCAGATGATCAGAAAACCAGTGGGGCGCTTGTTTGACACATCACCTCAGAAGAGTGCTCAGTTTTCTCTATGATAGTGGCCAAGTCAGCCCAGCCTTCTGATAACAGTGTAAGTTCAGTTCAGTTCAGTTCAGTCACACAGTTGTATCCAACTCTTTGCAACCCCATGGACTGCAGCATGCCAGGCTTCCCTGTCCATCACTAACTCCTGGAACTTGCTCAAACTCATGTCCATCGAGTTCGTGATGCTATCCAACCATCTCATCTTCTGTTGTCTCCTTCTCCTCCTGGATGAGGAGACAATATTTTGCAGCATCAGGGGGTTTTCCAATGAGTCAGTGCTTCATATCAGATGGCCAAAGTATTGAATCTTCAGCTTCTACATCAGTCCTTCCAATGAATATTCAGGACTGGTTTCTTTTAGGATGGGCTGGTTTGATCTCCTTGCAGTCCAAGAGACTCTCAAGAGTCTTCTCCAATACCACAGTTAAAAAGCATCAATTCTTCATTGCTCAGCTTTCTTTATGGTCCAGCTCTCACATCCATACATGACTACTGGAAAATCTATAGCTTTGACTAGATGGAACTTTGTCAGCAAAGTAATGTCTCTGTTTTTTAATATGCTATCTAGGTTGGTCATAACTTTTCTTCTAAGGAGCAAGCATATTAATTTCATGGCTGTAGTCACCATCTGCAGTGATTTTGGAGGCCAAGACAATAAAGTGTGTCACTGTTTCCACTGTTTCCCCATCTATTTGCATGAAGTGGTCAGAATGGATGTCATGATCTTAGTTTTTTGCGTGTTGAGTTTTAAGTCAGCTTTTTCACTCTTCTCTTTCACTTTCATCAAGAAGCTCTTTAGTTCCTCTTCACTTTCTGTGATAAGGTTGGTGTCATCTGCATATCTGAGGTTATTTGATATTTCTCCTGGCAATCTTGATTCCAGTTTGTGCTTCACCAGCCCAGCATTTTACATGATGCACTCTGCATTTAAGGTAAATAATCACGGTGACGATATACAGATGTGATGTACTCCTTTCCCAATTTGGAACCAGTCTGTTGTTTCATGTCCCATTCTAACTGTTGCTTCTTGGCCTGCATACAGATTTCTCAGGGGGCAGATAAGGTGGTCTGGTATTCCCATCTCTTTCAGAATTTTCCACAATTTGTTGTGATCTACACAATGAAAGGCTTTGGCATAGTCAATAAAGCAGAAATAGATGTTTTTATGGAACTCTCATGCTTTTTCTGTAATGCAGTGGATCTTGGCAACTTGATCTCTGATTCCTCTGCCTTTTCTAAATCCAGCTTGAACATCTGGAAGTTCTCGGTTCACATAGTGTTGAAGCCTTGCTTCGGAGAATTTTGAGCATTAATTTGCTAGCATGTGAGATGAGTGCAATTGTGCGGTAGTTTGAACAATCTTTGGCATTGCCTTTCTTTGGGATTGGAATGAAAACTGACTTTTTCCAGTCCTGTGGCCACTGCTGAGTTTTCCAAATTTTCTGGCATATTGAGTGTGGCACTTTAACAGCATCATTTTTAGGATTTGAAATAGCTCAGCTGGAATTCCATCAGCTCCACTAGCTTTGTTTGTAGTGATGCTTTCTAAGGCCCACTTGACTTCACATTCCAGGATGTCTGGCTCTAGATGAGTGATCACACCATCGTGATTATCTGGATCATGAAGATCTTTTTTGTACAGTTCTTCCGTGTATTCTTGCCACCTCTGCTTGTGTTAGGTCCTTTCTGTCCTTTATTGTGCCCATCTTTGCATGAAATATTCCCTTGGTATTTCTAATTTTCTTGAAGAGATCTCCAGTCTTTCCCATTCTATTGTTTTCCTCTATTTCTTTGCACTGAGCACTGAAGAAGGCTTTCTTTCCTTGCTGTTCTTTGGAACTCTGCATTCAGATGCTTGTCTCTTTCCTTTTCTTCTTTGCCTTTAGTGTCTCTTCTTTTCTCAACTATTTGTAAGGCATCCTCAGACAGCCATTTTGCCTTTTTGCGTTTCTTTTTCTTGGGGATGGTCTTGACCACTGCCTCCTGTACAGTGTCATATACCTCCATCCATAGTTCTTCAGGCACTCTGTTTATCAGATCTAATCTCTTAAATCTATTTGTCCCTTCCGCTGTATAATTGTAAGGGATTTGATTTAGGTCATACCTGGTCTAGTGGTTTTCCCTACTTCAGTTTAAGTCTGAATTTTGCAGTAAAGAGTTCATGATCTGAGCCACAGATTGCTCTCAGTCATGTTTTTATTGACTGTATAGATTTTCTCCCTCTTCTGCTGCAAAGAATATATTCAATCTGATTTCAGGTTTGACCATCTGGTGATGTCCATGTGTAGAGTCGTCTCTTGTGTTGTTGGAAGAGAATGTTTGCTATGACCAGTGCGTTCTCTTGGCAGAGCTCTTTTAGCCTTTGCCCTGCTTCATTTTGTCCTCCAAGGCCAAACATGCCTGTGACTCCAGATATCTCTTGACTTTGTACTTTAGCATTCCAGTCCCCTAGGATGAAAAGGACATCTCTTTGATGTTAGCTCTAGACGGTCTTATAGGTCTTCACAGAACCATTCAACTTCAGCTTCTTTGGCATTAATCGTTAGGTCATAGACTTGGATCACTGTGATACTGAATGGTTTACCTTGGAAACAAACAGAGATCATCTGTCATTTTCGAGACTTCACCCAAATACTGCATTTCAGACATTTTTGTTGACTATGAGGGCTACTCCATTTCTTCTAAGGGATTCTTGCCCACAGTAGTAGATATAATGGTCATCTGAGTTAAAATCGCCCATTCCAGTCCATTTTAGTTCACTGATTCCTAAAATGTCAACATTCACTCTTGCCATCTCCTGTTTGACCACTTCCAATTTGCCTTGATTCATGGACCTAACATTCCATGTTCCTATGCAGTATTGTTCTTTACAGCATGAGACTTTACTTCCATCACCAGTCACATCTACAGCTGGATGTTGTTTTCACTTTGGCTCTGTCTCTTCATTCTTTCTGGAGTTATTTCTCCACTCTTCTCCAGTAACATATTAGGCACCTACTAACCTGGGGAGTTCATTCTTCAGTGTCATATCTTTTTGCCTTTTCATCCTGTTCATGGGGTTCTCAAGGCAAGACTACTGAAGTGGTTTGCCATTCCCTTCTCCAGTGGACCACATTTTGTCAGAACTCTCCACCATGACCCATCTATTTTGGGTGGCCCTACATGGCATGGCTCATAGTTTCGTTGTTAGACAAGGCTGTGGTCCATGTGATCAGTTTGGTTAGTTTTCTGTGATTATGGTTTTCATTTCTGTCTGCCCTCTGATGAATAAGAATAAGAGGCTTATGGAAGCTTCCTGATGGGAGAGACTGACTGAGGGGGAAACTGGGTCTTGTTCTGATGGGTGGGGCCATGCTCAGTAAATCTTTAATCCAATTTTCTGTTGATGGGCGGGGCTGTGTTCCCTCCCAGTTGTTTGGCCTGAGGCCTCCACCAGAGACTGCTGGACACTCACAGGCAAGTCTAACTCAGTCTCTTGTGGGGACACTGGTCCTTTCTCTTGGCTCTTGGTGTGCACAAGGTTTTGTTCATGCCCTCCAAGAGTCTGTTTCCCCAATCCTTTGGAAGTTCTGTTATCAAATCCCACTGACCTCCAAAGTCATATTTGCTAGGGGTTCCAATCACTTTGCTGGATCGCCAGGTTGGGAAATCTGTTGTGGGTCCTAGAACTTTCTTAACGGTGAGAGAATTTCTTTGGTATAATTGTTTTGTAGTTTTGGGGTCATCTGCCTGGCAGCTCTATGGTGGAGCTAATGGCGACCTCCTCCATATGCTGTGTGACCCAGATCTGCTACAGCCAGAGCCCCTGTCCCCATGGCAGGCCATTGCTGACCCATGGCTTCACTGGAGACACTCAAACACTCAAAGGCAGGTCTGAGTCAGTATATGGGGGCCTCTGGGTTTGATTCTAAATGTGATTTTGTTCCTCCGACCGTCTTGTTGGGGCTTCTCCTTTGCCCTTGGATGTGGGGTATCTTTTTTTGTCAGGTTCCAACATTCTCCTGTAGATGGTTTTTCAGCAGCAAGTTGCAATTTTGGCATTCTCACAGGAGATGATGAGCACACATCTTTTTACTCTGCCATCTTAATCTTTATCTGTAACAGCAAAGGAGGAGAGGGCAACTGGCAAACTGAATCTTTTAATGGAGTGACTGGGGAAGGACAGATGAAGGAGAGAGTGAGAAGAAGCACCTGTAGATGCATTTTCTAACAATGCAGACATAACTTTGGGGAAAGTTAAAGGGCTACATACATTGAGAAGGACAGGGTTTTGCTGCATGAGATGCTAGTATAATAAAAATACAGTGCTTGGCAGGAGGGGAGGCACATAGCTCTGCCTTGAAGATTCATGAGACATTTGGGAAAAGATGGATTCTCAGGTTATAATGTCATTATTCGTTTCTCTCTCATGTGTTTTCTGTTTCCTCAGTAATGATGTTTACTAAAGAGGGAGGAAGAAAAAGCACAGAAAATTTTAAGTCGAGGTGATGACAAGATATTCATTCTAAGCTTTAGTGTCGTCATTCATGTACTTGTGTGTATGCATAAATAGGCACACATATGTATACAGATGTCACTTATAACTCTCTCTAGCCCTGTATTAATTAGAATATTTTGACTGCATAGAATAACTCTAACTCAACGTGACTTAAATAATAAGGACATTTATTATCAGTAGGGAGACCATATCATTTATCATTCAAACCAGTAAACTTTTGTTCAGGACAAATGCTAAATCAGAAAATACACTGGCACAAATGTCAACTGAAACAGCTCCAGGAAAACCAGGATTTTATGGAATGAATATTTATGTCCCCCAATGTCTAATCCCCAGTGTGATGGTATTTGGAGATGGGGGTTTTGAAATGTCATTAGGTCAGGAGGGTGGTGCCCTCATGAATGGAATTTGTACCCTTACAAGAAGAGGCCAGAGAGCTAGCAAGCCCTCTTTTTCCACCATGTGAGAATACAAGGGAGTTTCTCAAGGTCTTCTGCAATCTGGAAGAGGTCTCTCACCAGAACTTGACTACTCTGATCTCTTACTTCCAGCCTCCAAAATGTAAGAATTAAATGCTTATTGTTTAAACCACTCAGTCTATGACAAGTTGTTATATCAGCCTGTGCTAAGGCAAGGATGTGTGATCACCCTATGTTATCCTACACTTAAGAGGTTAAAGCGTCTGCCTCCCATGCGGGAGACCTGGGTTCGATCCCTGGGTCGGGAAGATCCCCTGGAGAAGGAAATGGCAACCCACTCCAGTATTCTTGCCTGGAGAATCCCATGGACGGAGGAGCCTGATAGACTACAGTCCATGGGGTCGCAAAGAGTCGGACACAACTGAGCGACTTCACTTCACCTTAAGGACATCTCTAGACAGGGCATGTCTAGAGTTAACTCTGAGGATCAAAGCCTTTGAGGCTCTCAAAGTCTCAGTAGCTAGCTTTTGTCCTTATACTTTTCTTTTTGAGTTCAGAGATGTCCCCAACAGCTTGAAGCATTAAGAGAACATCATCATAAAAGACATTGACTTTATTGTTTTTAAAATCTTTAATATTTTAATGATGTTGTGTGGTTTTTCAGTATGCAGGCCTTATACATTTTTCTTAAATATATTTCTAAGTATCTTTTAAATGATATTTTAAATGAGGCACTGACTTTGTTAGAACAAGAAATTGTATCTCCCAGGGCCCCCAGCAGACTTCCTATTGCTCAGAATTGTATCACATGCTCATGCTTCAACAAATCACTGACAAAGGCAATGAAATTACCATGATTGGTTTTGACCAGTTGAGATTTACTCCTCTCTTGGGGTTAAGAGGGAACATAGCCCCAATTCAAGTACTTGGCTGTTAGGAAAATAAATAAAATTGGAATTCTCTTGGTAAAAAGGATGCAGTGAACGGTTGTTGGGTAGGCAGTCAAAAGGGCTGCCACTCACTCACTCTGGCCAGAGCTCCCATGTAGGATTATTTGAGAGACAGACAGATTTGGCTCATAGTAAAGAATCTACCTGCCAGTACTCTTGCCTGGAAAATCCCATGGATAGAAGAGCCTGGTAGGTTGCAGTCCATGGGGTGCTAAGGGTCAGACACGACTGAGTGACTTCCCTTTCACTTTTCACTTTCATGCATTGGAGAAGGAAATAGTGGCCCGCTCCAGTGTTCTTGCCTGGAGAATCTTGGGGACGGGGGAGCCTGGTGGGCTTCCGTCTATGGGGTTGCACAGAGTCAGACACGACTGAAGCAACTTAGCAGCAGCAGCAGCAGCCATTGCTGGAGATGCAAAAGACACAGGTACCATCTCTGGGTTGGGAAGGTCCCCTGGAGGAGGAAATGACAACCCACTCCAGTATTCTTGCTGGGGAAAATCCCCTGTGCAGAGGAGCCTGGTGGGCTACAGTCTGTGGGGTCATAAAGAGTCAGACATGGCTGAGCATGCACACAGAACCAACAAACATAATCAGTGGGATGATTTCCCAGAATTCAGAGACTGAGAAGACAATGGCTGTATCCAGTCGGGGAGAGGGGCGGAAGCTAGGGCTCAGAGTGGCTAGTTATTTGATGTTGATCCCAGAGACACTAAACGTCCAAGAAAGGATTAGAATTCAGTTCTGACTCCATTGTCCTTTATCATGTGGTACTATGCTAATCGTGAGTCTGAGTGAACTCCGGGAGATGGTGATGAACAGGGAGGCCTGGTGTGCTGCGATTCATGGGGTCGCAAAGAGTCGGACACGACTGAGCGACTGAACTGAACTGAACTGACTATGCTAATCTCAAAAGTCAAACTATTTTCTTTGGTTGGGGGTGAAAAGTATAGGAAGTAAAAGACAAACATAATTTATAATTGGGTTGGGAAGATGAGATTCATTGAGTTGTGATCCACGCATGGAACTCTGTCTTTTTGCTCTCCCATGTAAGACAGGATTTTGGAATACAAGTGCCACAAACTTATATTATTAGAGAGACAACTTGAATTGACTTTAATTTTTTTAAAGAATTGAAAAAAGAAATAAAAGTGAAAGTGAAGTCACTCAGTCGTGTCTGACTCTTTGCGACCCCATGGACTATAGCCTATCAGAAAGAAATAAAAGGAAAAGACAAATCATCTTTTGAAAACTGTTGTTAGTGTTTTTTTAAACCACAATAGGGTTACTTTTACCACATTTAACTGTCAGTTTCCATGCATTTAAAGTGTATTAACCTACCTTGTTGAATACTGGTGCTCCACAAATTACCAGTGAGTGGAATAGTGGGAAAGGAGGGGAGAGAAATGGAAAAAAACCTCAATCCTTCAGAAATACCCTACCTTGGATGATAGCATATGTATGGGGGACCCACAGTCAGCTGTCATCCCCCTTCTTCCATGCCCTCCCTTCTCCCTATTCTTCTTCCAATTAAGCCTACTCAGGACCCATTTCTAACAAGGGGCTGTGTGTGAGTGCTTCTTGATGATTTCATTTTCAACAAGTTATAAGTCAGGAAGCAGCTGGGAGCAGAGGAACTCAGATATGAGCAGTCTTGGCTAATTAGATTTCCGGCTGCCTTATTCCTTTACCCAACACCCTACCAGTCTGCTGTCCTGTCATGCCCTCTGTTGAATTTCATTCCACTGGTTGTCTTGGTTAATTTGCAAAAATCAGGCAGAAATACACCATCTTCTACATTTATTAAAGGTTTCTCTGCTGGGGCTGATAATGTCAGAAATCAGTAGCAAATTCTTCATGCCCCAGGGGTATCTCCACAGTGAACAACCTCCTTATGGTCAGAGAGTGTGGACACTGCCAAAGAGGCATTTGTCAATGAGTAGAGACATTTTTGGCTGATGAAATGACTGGAGGAGGGGCATGAACATCTACCTGAGGGGTTTGAAAAAAAAACAAAACAAAACGCTAAACTTCTTGCAAAGTCAGTCCTGCACAGTAAAAACTTATCCCCAGTATGTTAGTAGACACTGATAAACCCTGCAAAATGCAGAGAGGAGGAGGAATCCTTAGCTTAAACTTCTCCCCTTTAAGAGGCTTAAAACCTCTGATCTAGGTATGGAGGTGGGAGAAAAGGGGTTTGACTCTCTGTCTAAAGGTGTTCTGGGCACTCCTGGCTCATTCTGTTTCTTTTTCACTGCTGGACCTCCAGAATCCCACACAATGCCAGGCTCATAGTAGATGCCCAACCTCTCAAGATTGATTTAAGTTGTTCATGCCGTCTTCTAACCATAGGATCAGCCTGATTTCAGTGAAATTTTGATTGAATATCTACTGTGTCATCAGTGTCCAGTGAGGAAGACAGAAACCACACTAGGTATTAAAAAAAAAAACAACAAACTTTAGCAGCACCCCAAGGCATGTGAGACCTTAGTTCCCTGACCAGTAATAGAACCCTCACCCCATGCATTGGAAGGCAGAGTCTTAACCTCTAGACTGCCAGGGAAGTCCCACACAAGGTATTTTAATGGGGGGAGTTTAATACAGGGAATTGGGTGGATAGATTGTAGAAATGGCAGAAGTAGGAGAAAGATAGATGTAATAGCCAAGCGAATCTGCTACTGTTCTATAGCTGGGGATCAAAGGAAAGAACATATGGTTATCAAAGCCTAGAAGCTGAGAGGAGGGGCTCTTGGATCTGAGCTTATACCTCTGATGAGGGGAGACCTCTCGTTTGTGCTAGGACCTGTGAAAGGGCACACACTGCCTGACTCTGGGAGTGCTGAAAGCAACCATAGGCTAGAATCACTTGCCAAAGCAGAGTGGCGGGTGGTGGTGGTGATGGTACCGGGGCTACAGGGTGATGGGGGTTGGATGCCAGCCATAAGAAGGAGCAAGTCCCTAAGTCCCTTCTGCCTCCTTCAGCCTTGACATCTCCCGCTATTGACAATGGATAAGGGGATCTAGCTGGCAAAGGAGAAGTGTAATTTTCAGACCTCACAGCAACAACACAAAGCAGACTAATGAAGGGCAATTTTAGAGCTGGGAGATGAGAGTTGACTAGGATTTCGTGTTAGGTCTTGGGAATCTAGAGGTGAGCAAGGCAGATGCAGTCCAGGCTCTCAGAACTTGCAGACCAGGGACATTATAAGAATAATTAAAAATGCAATTAATTATTGCTATAATGCATATTTTAAAGTACAAGTACAGGGCATGGGGAAAGCACAAAATAGGGGACATGAACTTGTTTGGGGCTAAGATTCTTCTGTTAAGAAGGAAGCACTTAAGATACAGCCTGAAGGGTGAAGAGGATGACTTAGCACAGCGAAAAGGGGAGGCAGAGAAACCATGATATGTATTGATGAAGCAAAAAAACCAGAAAAACAAAACCCTCAGCATATTATTTTAGCAAAATAGAAGTTTGATTAAATAAAACAAATGAGCCAACCATATCCTTGCAGCATATGGGGCCGCATTTCCCATGTTTAACATGGGTCAGGCTTCCGCTCTAGTTTTATTCATAAAATTAATTCAGTACCCATAGGAGGTAGGCAATCATTGTCCACAGGAAATTGAACAATAACAGAGCCCTCTTTTATTGATGAGCAATAATTTGCAGGGTTGGCAACAATGCCCACCGATTCCTCTGTTGTAAGATGAAGTGAGATAGTATAGGTTAATTGTCTAGGCCAAGGTCTGGCACAGAGCAGATTTTCAGAAAATGTGAGGTTCCTTCTCCCCTGGCAGTGACTCACATCTGGGTTCTAGTCCTAGTCTGAGCACTTCCTCATCTGCTTTGTCTCGTGTTTCATCAGTTGTCATTGAAGCCTGTAATGACCACACTTGGATGTCTCTGTATTGCTAGGAATCTGGGGAGCACAGAACTGACCAAATCTTTGAGATATACCTGTGAGGTCTTCACCTTGTATTTCCTTTTTTTAATTAAAAAAAAATTTAAGATTTTTTTTTGATGTAGATCATTTTCTTTAAAGTCTTTATTGATCCTATTATAATATTGCTTCTATTTTTTTAAAAATGTTTTGTATTTTTGGCTGCGTGGCAGGATCTTGGCTCTCTGACCAGGGATCAGACCTGTACCTCCTGCTTTGGAAAATGAATTCTTAACCACTGGACCACCAGGGATGTCCCTTCACCTTGTATTTCTAAGTTATATAGTTGATGGAAACTGAAAATCCTTGATCTATTCACTAACAACTGACCCTGTGCGAGGACCCTGCCCTCCAGGGGAACCAATAGTCTTTCTGGTCAACCTGAGGCTCTTAAGATCTTGAGGCAAGAGAAGGAGTCTGATCTGCTCTCTGCTGTCTCCCCAGTTTCTAAAATAGAGCCTAGCACACAGTGAGAATGAAAGCTGCTCAGTCTTGTCCGATTCCTTGCGACCCCATGGACTGTGGCCCACCAGGCTCGTCTGTCCATGGGGATTCCCCAGGCAAGAATACTGGAGTGGGTTGCCATGCCCTCCTCCAGAGGATTTTCCAACCCATGGATTGAAACCAGGTCTCGCACATTGCAGGCGGGTTCTTTACCGCTTGAGCCATGAGGGAAGATCAAGAATACTGGAGTGGGTAGCCTATCCCTTCACCAGGGGATCTTTCCAACCCAGGAATCGAACCAGGGTCTCCTGCATTGCAGGCAGATTCTTTACCAACTGAGCTACCAGGGAAGCCCAACACACAGTAGGGATTCACAAATATTTTTAATATAAGAAATGGGAGCCAAAGAAGGAAGAAGCAGAAAGGGGATAAGCCAGAAAACATCAGAAGAGTGGATCTCCAGAATTCCACTTCAACAGAAGCTTCCTGGCAAGGGTCCATAGCTGAGATTCCTCTGTGACGCACTTCCTCCTGCCTGGCCTGGCTCCCAGAGGACAGCTGTCTACTCAGACCAGTTTCTTCATCATTAGGCTGGGCAGAAAAACCAAGCAAGACCAAGTTTCTACTCCCAAGAGAGAGATTAGTGATCCCATAGAAACTCAGACAGACCTGGGTCCAAATTCTCCTTTCCCAACTTGTGAGTTTCATATCTCTGAAGAAGCCCTTGATTTTTCCTCAATCTTTATTCCCCTGTACAAAGGGGAGGACTGCATATTTCTCAAGGGGACTTCTATGAGGTTGAATGTGATCATGTGACTATGGACGAGGCATGAGGCTCCCACCTTTGTTGGCTTCTTTGTTCCCTGAAATATTCAAGTTCAGCCTCCACTGCCCTAAGGGAAGGAAGAAAAAAAAAGGATTCCAGTGACATCTGTAGCTTTGGAAGTCCAAAGGCTGAGGTATTTGGGAGAGCTTAGGAAGATTTCCTTTAGAAACCATTTATTTTCCAAACTCCTTTAACTCCAGACTGGAGGAAGCAAGGGGAGTTAAACCCTCGTATGCACATGGGACCCTGGACAGCACCTCTCTGGGGCAAAGTTCTGGAGAGGTTTTAGGGAGCAGGACCCCACTTTTAGTTTTGGATTCTATGAGTGTCTCATTGCCCTGGGGAGTCTAGCTCTAGTTCCCCCTCTTAATGGCCATGTGACCTTACACAGGAGAACTAAGCTCTGGACCTCAGTTTCTACATTTAGGATTGAGGGAATTAAAAACAGATCTTACCTCGTAGAGCTATTAGTGGGAGTAAATGAAGCACACCTTGTAATCCTGAGAATGGTGCCCAAGAAGGGCTCAATAAGATGTTTTAGAAAAGAAAGAGGGGCTTCCCTGGTGGTCCAGTGGTTAAGAAGCTGCCTTCCAGTGCATGGAGGACTCAAGTTTGATCCCTAGTTGGGAAACTAAAATCCCACATGCCGTGGGGCAACTAAGCCCCCGAGCTGAAACTACTGAGCTTGTGTACTTTAGAGCCCATGGTCCACAAGAGAAGCCTGAGTGCTGTGACTAGAGAAAGCCCAGGCACTGAAAAAAAAAAGAGAGAGAGAGAGAAGAGAAAGGAGGAAAGCAAGAACGCTCAGGGAGGTGACAGGCTTCGTGGAGATGTCCGCAGCGCCACTGTGGCACTGTAGTGTACTAGCTGGAGATACCGCACGTGGTGGGGGGTCTAGCCAGGCATGTGAAGGACAGACTGTCTTTCCAGTGTTCCTGGAGCGTCACAGTTCCTGGCCCTTAAATGGGACTTGGAGTTCAGGAGGAGGGGAGGGAGAGGATGAGACAGCGGTTCTGCAAGGTTGACTTTGGCTGGAGTGCCAGCACCATAGTGAAGGACATGCTGACCACATGAGGCACATCCCATCCTTGAAGTCAGTCAGCATGGAGGCTGGCAGTGAGCTGGGGGGTTCATCTCAGTGGGTATCAGTAGAGAACATGAACAGATGAAAATAAAGACCCGACCAGGGATTTCCCTGGTGGTTCAGTGGCTAAGACTCTGCACTCCCAATGCAGGGGGCCTGGGTTTGATCCCTGATCTGGGAGCAAGATCCCACATGCCACAACTAGGAGTTCATCTACCGCAACTAAAAGATCCTTGCATGCTGCAAGGAAGATCAAAGATCCTGCGTGCCATGACGAAGACCAAGCACAACCAAATAAATAAACATTAAGGCAAAAACAAAGAGCTGGCCACTCCTCTCCACATGGCACACCCCTGGGGGTTGGCATCGTTTCCACTAAGAGGAAGGGAGGGAGAAAATACAAAATCTGTCTTGGTTTAAGCTGAAATCAAGGAGAAAAATAAAAATCACCAAAATGATTGCGTTTAGCTCTAAGTGACAAGATTAAATGTTCTGCTTCAGAGAGTTTCGGGGGGGCTCAAGATAGAAATTAAGTTCAGTGAGAGGACATATAGGCTTCACTCCTGAGAAGGTTCTGGGGAAGTCATAGTCACTCAGTGTTCAAAGGGCTTGTAACATGGTAAGTGCTCCATAAATGGAAAATAAGCATGTAAATAATCATTGAAAAGATCTACTGCATCTGCCCGTGGCAGTGGCCAGCCTTTCCAACTGATGGAGGGATGGGAGCCAAGAATCAGCCCAGCTTCAGGTCTCTCCCTCCTTCCTCCTGACTAGTCCCCTTACTGGGCAGACATCCTCCTGACCGAGCCTGGCGAGCAGAGCACGGAAAAGGCAGTGGACTCTGAGGACATGCCACCCTATAAATACTTCCAGGGGTAAGAGAGATTTATGGTGTTATAAATGCCAGTGGCAAGCCCCGTTTGTGTTAATAGCCTTATTAGTTACATTGCTGTAAAATCCAGATCTCCACACTGTTTAACAGCTACAGTTCTGCTCAGCAGCATTAATTCAATAAATTGAGGCCCCTTGACATAAATCTTAAATCCCCTGGAACACAATTAGGAAATCCCTCCTGGGGGTGTCAGAGATGGACAGATGGAGAGAGGCCAGCGAGCTTCCAGCAGGAACAGTGAATCTCACGATGCAGGCTGTCTCCAGAGGCTGTCAATGTGGGTCATTTCCCATCTGTAATCCCAGTAGGCTCGATCTTGACCTTGAATGTGGAGGGTCTGACAGGGATTGCTGGTGATTCAGGGTAGGCGAACTCAAAGCCCCCGTTAGCCTTTATGACACCTTTGTGCAAATTAGAGAAAGCCATCCTACCCGTCTCTGTCCCCTGCCAACAGTGGATGCTGCCTCATTGTACAGGACCCGGTGGGAGACTGGCATCTTTGTGCTGATAAGAAGTAGATCAGAGGAGCTGCAGGGTGGATTTCAACCCCCCTGGCCCCCACTTTGGCGTCCTTGGCTGGGAACCCTTGTGCACCGAAGAGCCCATACAACCAAACGTGGCAGCCTGAGTGAAACTATAAAATTCAACTGCAACAGAGGAAGAGCCTATAACTGAAAGACCTAGAGGTTAGAAAGTTAAAGACAAACAGAGTGAAATAATTTATCATTAGGCACATATATGTGAAAACACTAAAGAAAAAAATCAGTGGGATGTTGGATCCAGTGTTTAGGATCATGGTTACCTTTAAGAGAAACACAGAAGATGGGATGTGTAGACAAAATTATTGCTAACATTTAGGTTCTTGGGACTTCCCTGGCAGTCTAGTGGCTAAGACTCCATCCTCCCAATGAAGCAAGGAAGATTGAAAATCCTGTTTGCTGCAACTAAGACCTGGTGCAGCCAAATAAATAATAAAAATAAAATAAACATTAGAAAAACATTTAGGTTCTTAATTTGGGCAATGAGTTCATGGTAGTCATTGTATTATTTAAAAAACAGTGAATAAAACAGTTATCATTAGCTAGTGGTTAACCTGACTCCATGTACCTGGAAAGGGGAGACAAACACAAGAAAGTAGAGACTAGGTCTGATATCCTGTTTCCTTCTCTCCCTCCCTTATTCCTAAGAATGATCCATATATACTAAGCCTTGGGCTAGGCATCTTACATCCATCATCGTATTTAGTCTTTATAAGCACTGTGTGTCCTGGGGTTGAATCCTGACTCAACTACCTAGAAGCTGTGTGATCCTGGACAGGTTATTTAATTATGTTTTGCTTCAGTTTCCTCATCTGTGAAGTATATGTGTGTATTTGCACCCACTGAAAAACTCAAAACAAAACAAAATTAGAGTTTTGGTCATAAAAATAGGCAAAAAAGAATAAATGTGAATAGCAAATAGTAGTTACTTAAGGATTAAGTGAGATATTGCATTTGGACTTATGCTTAGCAGATAGTAGGTTATTCACTAAATGTTAGCTATCAGAAAATCATTATGCCCATTTTATAGATAAGGAGAGTAATGATGTTTGAAATGTTAAGTAATTTGCCCAAGACTGCACCATTGGCACTGACAGCCATTACTTTTCTCCCTTTCTAGCCAGTCCATTTTGTTTCCTCTCTTTCTATCTCTTACACAAATTACTTGATTTTGAATGTAAGCCAAAAAATGTGCTAGGTTTTGAGGGGCAGAAATGAAAGGATAATGTGTATAATCCTTACACTTAAGGATCCTATGGTTGTGAGTTTACTCTAATTTTTTTTAAAAAAGAAAGCTGTGGTACATATAAACAATGGAATATTACTCAGCCATTAAAAAGAACACTTTTGAATCAGTTCTAAAGAGGTGGATGAAACTGGAGCCTATTATACAGAGTGAAGTAAGCCAGAAAGAAAAACACCAATACAGTTTACTAATGCATATATATGGAATTTAGAAAGATGGTAATGATAACCCTATATGTGAGACAGCAAAAGAGACACAGATGTATAGAACAGTCTTTTGGATTCTGTGGGAGAAGGTGAGGGTTGGATGATTTGAGAGAATAGCACTAAAACATGTATATTATCATATGTGAAACAGACCGCCAGCGCAGGTTCAATGCATGAGACAGGGTGCTCAGGGCTGGTGCACTGGGATGACCCAGAGGGATGGGATGGGGAGGGAGGTGGGAGAGGGGCTCAGGATGGGGAACACATGTACACCCATGGCTGATTCATGTCAATGTATGGCAAAAACCACCACAATATTGTAAAGTAATTAGCCTCCAATTAAAGTTAAAAAAAAGATACGGGCACCCATAAGTCCTTTCATAAAAACATCCAAATTCTCCAAAGAGCCAGTGGTTGGGTAAATTTGGGGGAGAGGAGAGGAAAAAGAGTATGGTAATGAGGTCTGGTCATTCTTGCCAAGTGGAAATTCACCCTTCCCTGGCAACCTGGAGAGATGGCTTGGTTTTATTAAGGGAAGTGGTACTTAGAGTGTCCTTATCTTGATTGATTGAGTTATTAACATATTTAATGAGCATCTACCACTTGCCAGGTCCTGGAGAGACAGTGTTGAACAAAACATAGTTTAGTGCATTTCCTCAGGGTCCTAATGTGTGCGTGGACAGGATGATTGTTGTTCAGTCACTCAGTCATGTCTGGCTCTTTGTGACCCCATGGACTAGAACCAGACGGCTCCTCTGTCCATGGGATTTCCCAGGCAAGAATACTGGAGTGGGTTGCCATTTCCTTCTCCAAGGGACCTTCCTGACATGGGGATCAAACCCTTCTCTCTTGTGTCTCCTGCTTTGGCAGGCAGATACTTTGCCACTGATACACCATAGAAGCCTGGATGGGAGGATAGAAGCGATTAAACAAGTAACCATAGAAAATGAAATAGATGCTGTGATAGAAGGCATCAGGAGGTTCTGCAGAAACTAAGGGGAGGGGCATTTTATCAATTATCCATTTCTATATATCAAAGCATTCCAAAATGCAATAGCTTAAAGTAAATATTTTATTATTCACAATTCTATGGGTTAAGGATTTAGTAGGCTGGCTTGTTTCTTTCCCACATAGTATTGGCTGGGGCATCTGGGCTTGGACAGGAGTTGAGATGACCGCAGTCACGTGTCTGACACCTTATGGGGATGACTTGACTCTCCTGGGGCTTGTTCATATGGCTGGGCTGCTTTCTTCTCATGATGTTGGTTCTCACATAGTTTAGGACCTTACTTCTCCTCCATGCGGTAGTTCTCTCTCCTGGACTTCTTTACTCAGGGGCTATGTTTCCCCTGATTGGAAACAGAAGAGGATTTGTAGTCTCTTAAGGTTTGGGATCTGACATCCCAGAATGTCACTTCTGATACCTTCTATTGGTTAAAGCTGGTCAACCTCCAGCCTGATTCAAGGAGTGGGGGAACAGAGTCCACTCTGTGACGAGGAAGGCAGAGTAGGTGCAAACAGAGATGGGGAGATTGTTGATGCTATCTTTGCCAATAATCTACTACAGTAAACTCATCCATCCTTAAGGTATGGTGGTCAGGGAAAGCTTCCTGGAATAGGCAACATCTAACTGGACACCTATAGTTTGAGTAGGAATAGGCTAGAGATTATGGAATATCTAATACAGAAGAACAGTGTGTGTGAAGACTCAAAGGCAAAGGGGAACATGGAACTTTCAGAGACCTCTAGGAAGTTCAGCAACGTGAGGAGTGGGGACTGGTAACAATGGGGTTGAGGAGGCGGGCAGAGGCAATCAATAAGGGTCCTTTAGACAGTGCTTTATCTGAAGGACAATGAGGTGCAATTGGTAGAGTTTGCATCTGGGGGTAACAGGACGTGATTTAAGTTTTAAGAAGGTCCCTCTGGTTATAGGGGAATAGGGAATATTCCAGAAGTAGATTGCAGCAAGTCAGAATAAAAGTTCTGAGATAGGTTAGAAAGTTGTAGAGCTGTCCAAGCAAGAGATGGTGGTGGTCATAGAAGAGATGGAAATGGGTGGATGGGGAAGATTTTTAGGAGGTTAGTATGGTGGGATAGGGCCAAGGCATCCATTCAGTGCCCCTGAACTTGAACTTAAAGGAGTTACTTTCTCTCTTCCACCCAGTTCCATTCATTCTCCAGCTGTGCTAAAACTTCTTCCTTTTATACCTTCCTTCCCTTTCTATGGCAACCACCCACTCGCCCACCCACCCACCCCACCTCATGGCTGGGTGGTTTCAATAATCAACTAATTAGTCTCCCTGTCTTCTGAGTCTCCCCTTCCAATCCATCTTGCACACTGTCGCTAGAATGAGTATTCTAAAACATAGCTTTACATCATGTCAGCTCTCTTTGGAAAACAACAGAACCAGTCATCACAGGAGAAAATGAAAAATCTCTCATATGGCAGTTTGAATATTCCTTGGAGTGGACTTCTAAAAGGTATCCCTTGCTGTTGTCCAATAGGATCCCACCTGCCAGATATAAAAATATTTCCAGTGGTGGGGGAATTATTGGATGACAGTGTTAACAGTGACAATCATGTAGTGTGGCCATATCTATCAAGATTAATTAAACTTGCCTTTCAAGTTGGTGAGGTAGACCTGGAGATGGGCTTCCCAGATCCCCGCTTCAGGGCAGGGTTTCCTGCTCTGCTGTGGGAAACGTGGTCAGCAGGTGGCTTCCAGCTTTCAGCTGCCGAGAGCAACCTCACCCAGCCAAGGCCGTGCCTTCTGGAGCAGTCAACAGCCTGGCTGAATGAGATGGCTGGAAAGGTGTGGATGTCTTGGCTCAGCCGGTCTCTGCTTGCTTGGCTGACTGCCCTGGACCTGCACTACGGTTTACACTTTTGTCTGCCCAATTCTCTTTCCTTTCCCCTCCCTTCCACATACTGGAGACAACTTTGTGTGTGTGTGCTTAGTCACTCAGTCATGTCTGACTCTTTGCAACTCCATTGACTGTAGCCCACCAGGCTCCCCTGTCCCTGGGGATTTTCCAGGCAAGAATAGTGAAGTGGGTTGCCACGCCTTCCTCCAGGTGATCTTCCTAACCCAGGGATCGAACCCAGGTCTCCCACATTGCAGGCAGATTCTTTACCATCTGAGCCACCAGGGAAGCCAGGGGACAACTTTATTGAAATACTATTCACCCATTTCAAGTGGACATTTAACTTTCAGAGGTCAAGTTTTGAGTATATTCATAACTGTGAATTTTATCACCCTGAAAAGAAACTCTGTACTCTTTGGCTTTTGTTCCTCATTTCCCCCAGAACTTCCAGCCCCAAGCAAGCACTGATACACTTTTCATCTCTAAAGACTCGCCTGTTCTGGGCATTTCAGATGAATGACGTCATCTAATACATGGTCTTTGGGGTCTGGCTCATTCTACTTAGCATGCTGTTTGCATGGTTCATCTGTGCTGCAGCATGCCTCTAGTTCATCCCTTTTATTGTCAAATACTATTCTACTGTATGGATATGACACTTCTCATCCATCCGTTCATTAGCTGATGGACATTTGAGTTGTTTCCACTTTTTTGGCTGTTATGGATAACGTGGCTATGAACATTTACGTACAAGGTTTCATGTTGACATATGTTTCTAATAAACATTTTTCAACCCGAACTCCATCTCAGCATCTGTTCCAGAGAATATAACCTGTGACATTTGGCAATCTCTGCTTTAGGAATTTATCCTCCAGGCAGACTAGTAAAATACAAAATGGCATGTACAGCATGATTTATAACACCATTGTTTGTATTGGCAAAATGTTGGAAACAATAGGTTTAAGAGATTAGCTCACCGTGATCAGTGAGGTTAAGTAACCTGGTAAGTAGCACAGTGAGCGTTGGACCCAGGATTTGAACTTGGGTCTGTTGAGTCCATAGGAAGTTCTCTTTCTGCTCCCCTCCCTCCCTCCTACTGGTTCTATAGGGCTTTGTAAACACAGCCCACAAGCGGGCTGCCCTCGGTCTAGAAATAGCCCATACATGTGTTTAGTTTGGACTGTAAAAGTGTGCAGTGTTGAAAAATCACTAAGGAAGCCCAAGGGCTTCCCTGGTAGCTCAGCTGGTAAAGAATCTGCCTGTAATGTGGGAGACCCTGGTTTGATCCCTGGGTTGGGAAGATCCCCTGGAGAAGGGATAGGCTACTCACTACAGTATTCTTGGGCTTTCCTGGTGGCTCACATGGTAAAGAATCTGCCTGTCATGTGGGAGACCTGGATTCGATCCCCGGGTTGGGAAGATCTCTTGGAGGAGGGCATGCAACCCACTCCAGTATTCTTGCCTGGAATCCCCATGGCTAGAGGAGCCTGGCAGGCTTTAGTCCCTGGTGTCGCCAAGAGTCAGATACAACTGAGCGACTAAGCTCAGCAAGGAAGCCCCAAATAACATACACTGGGTGGCTTAAACAATAGACATTTATTTTCTCAGTTCTTGAGGTGGAAAGTCCAAGATCAAGGTTCTGGCAAGCTTTGGTTCCTGGTGAGGGGACTCTTCTTGGCTTGCAGAGGATTGCCTTCTTGCTGTGTCTCTTCCTGTTATATAGGGGCATTGGCCCTATTGGATTAGGATTCAATCTTTATGACTTCTTTCAACCTTTATCACTTTATTTTAGGTGCAAATACAGTTACATTGGTGATTAGGGCTTCATTATATGAATAATTCTTTCCATAATAGATGGATTGCTTTTTTCAGTTCCTATAGTAAACCAGTTAATTGTTCAATATAATAATATGAAATGAAGTCACTCAGTCGCGTCCGACTCTTTGCGACCCCATGGATTGTAGCCCACCAGGCTCCTCAGTCCATGGGATTTTCTCACATGCTGGTAAAGTAATGCTCAACATTCTCCAAGCCAGGCTTCAGCAATATGTGAACCGTGAACTTCCAGATGTTCAAGCTGGTTTTAGAAAGGTAGAGGAACCAGAGATCAAATTGCCAACATCCGCTGGATCATGGAAAAAGCAAGAGAGTTCCAGAAAAACATCTATTTCTGATTTATTGACTAAGCCAAAGCCTTTGACTGTGTGGATCACAATAAACTGGAAAATTCTGAGAGAGATGGGAATACCAGACCACCTGACCTGCCTCTTGAGAAACCTATATGCAGGTCAGGAAGCAACAGTTAGAACTGGACGTGGAACAACAGATTGGTTCCAAATAGGAAAAGGAGTACATCAAGGCTATATATTGTCACCCTGCTTATTTAACTTCTATGCAGAGTACATCATGAGAAACGCTGGGCTGGAAGAAGCACAAGCTGGAATCAAGATTGCTGGGAGAAATATCAGTAACCTCAGATATGCAGATGACACCACCCTTATGGCAGAAAGTGAAGAGGAACTAAAAAGCCTCATGATGAAAGTGAAAGAGGAGACTGAAAAAGTTGGCTAAAGCTCAACATTCAGAAAACGAAGATCATGGCATCTGGTCCCATCACTTCATGGGAAATAGTTGGGGAAACAGTGGAAACAGTGTCAGACTTTATTTTTGGGGGGCTCCAAAACCACTGCAGATGGTGACTGCAGCCATGAAATTAAAAGACGCTTACTCCTTGGAGGGAAAGTTATGACCAACCTAGAGAGCATATTCAAAAGCAGAGACATTACTTTGCCAACAAAGGTCCATCTAGTCAAGGCTATGGTTTTTCCAATAGTCATGTATGGATGTGAGAGTTGGACTGTGAAGAAAGCAGAGTGCTGAAGAATTGATGCTTTTTTTTGTTTAAGAGAACATTGCCTTTATTTCATAAGTTCTGTTTGCCCCACTCCACTTTATATCGCTCTCTCACTTGAGATAACTACTATATTAATGCTTGTGGTTATCTTTTGAAATGTGGTGTTGGAGAAGACTCTTGAGAGTCCCATGGACTGCAAGGAGATCCAACCAGTCCATCCTAAAGGAGATCAGTGTTCTTTGGAAGGAATGATGCTAAAGCTGAAACTCCAGTACTTTGGCCACCTCATGCAAAGAGTTGACTCATTGGAGAAGACTGATGCTGGGAGGGATTGGGGGCAGGAGGAAAAGGGGACGACAGAGGATGAGATGGCTGGATGGCATCACTGACTTAACGGGCATGAGTTTGAGTGAACTCTGGGAGTTGGTGATGGACAGGGAGACCTGGCGTGCTGCAATTCATGGGGTCGCAAAGAGTCAGACACGACTGAGCGACTGAACTGAACTGAACTGATAGTAAACCCATGTCTAGTTCCAGGTGAATCCTGCAGTCCAGCTAATACCTTGCTTATGGATTCTGTAAGACACTTGATATCCTTCCTTACAACAACCCCCCTTTGTGCTTAAGCTAGCTTCAGCGGGTTCCTATTACTTGTCACCAGGGGTGACAACAAGAGCTATGAATGGCAGGTACTAATACACCGTGGTTTTGAGCCTGGATCTAGGAGTCAGTGGGCTTTCTGCCACTCAGTTATTCCCTATCCACAGGCAAGTGGCTTAGACTCCAGGAGACTCAGGTGCCTCATTTAAGATGTGGGGATGAAATAATACCTAGCAGGATGGATTATTGTAAGCACTTTAAGACACGATGTATATAAAGTCTCAGCAGAATGCCTAGTACATAGTAAGTACTATACTTGATAGATGATAGACTTTATAATCATGATCATTGTTGTTGTTAACATTATTGTTCAGTGGACCAGCTCAGCTAGATAATTTCTAAGATTTCTCCCAGTTCTGGTGTTCTCATTCCTGGGTTTTAACCTAATCTCAAAATGAAGTTTTGAGAGGTGTCTACAACGTTCCTGACATTATATTTAACATTTTGTGCAAAGGTGTTTTCTCCCAGATAGAGGAGTCTAGAGCTTCCGTCATGTTCTTAAAAGGGTCTGTGCCACCTCTTCCCTTTGAACAGTTAGGAATCATTCCTCTAAGATATAAGGATTCCAAATATTTTAGGGTGACCCTGAAGAAGTAGAAGCTGGTCCTCCTGAGGATTAGGTTAGTGCTAAGACAGATTTCAGTTCAAAACCTTCACATAACTTCCAGAAAAGCTGAGCAATCTAAGGCTCACAATCAACTTTATCAAAGCAATTTAACATGGATGTAGCTATCTCCCAGAAGCATGCAGACCCACAGGGATATAAAAATTTGATGGGAGGAGCAAGGACTCAGGTGTCCTTGGGAAAGGTCAGCTTGATATGTGAAAGAATACTGTGATGAATGGGTTGGATATGGTCGGATATGGTCCCTGCCCTCCTGGAACTGGAACCCATTACTCCATCATAAGAGGCAGATTTTGTTTTGATAATTTAAAATGTGAAGAGCGTTACGAGGGAACAGTGCCAGTTGAGGGGGGATTTGGGGAAGCTTGTGGTCCCTTGTGCCTAGTAGATGAGACAAGTCTGGTTCTTCCCACTAGCATCCTTCAGACATCCACGTTAAGCAGATCAGTCCCGATTTAATGGTGATTTGTCAGCATCAAGCCTTAGGGGCCTTTACTCAGGTCTAAATCAAATTCAGAAGCTGAAGAGCCAGATCTGAGTTTAGTGTGGATTTTACAGGTCAGTGAGGCTGAACAGCAGCTCTCCGGCTGGTGATAAATGTGTTGGGATCTCTCTCTGGCTCTGCCAAGGCCACTGTCAACTCTGCGTCTTCATTTCCTGAGAGAGTGTTGTGGAAAGGCTGGCAATAGTCATCAGGCTGGAACCCCATACCTCACCAGGGATATTTAGGAGGACTTTCTGGGGGCTAAGCATCTGCTTCTGGCTCAGGTGCTGGGCAACCTGGGGCATCCCCTGTGCTGGCAAGTGGCTGAGGTAAGAGGAGATGACAGTGAACTCCTAAGAGCAGAGACCACATATTACCATCCTCCTATGCCCAAGACAAGAATTGTGCCCAGCACAAATGAATATCTGTCAAATGACCATATTAACAAAGGAAAAGCACCCTTGCATGAAAAGCAGAGACCAAATGACTAGCCATAGTGTTTTTCCCATCCTTCATTTTGTGGGAATGGTTTCTGGCATTACCCATTTAGTATTATTTCCTGTCTCCCTGTCTCAGACTCAAATGCAGTATGTGCTAATCCCTGGATAAAGACCCAGAGAAGAGATGGTGGGGTTTTGTCCAAAAAGACCTCAATGGACTTGTCAGAGACAAGAGAGAAGAGAGTTCTGTGAGAGAGGGAGGCCTTGTGAGGCACGCGTGGTAGTGGAGGTTGGAGGTTTTGAGGGGAGAATTGGGAGTGAGAAATTGCTGATAAGGAAAGGAGGAGAGTTGACATGTAAGGCAAACGGGTCATGATACCTCTTTAATGGTGCCCAAAATATTAAAAAGAAACAAACAAAACAGACTAACATACTTTTGGTTGCTGGGCTGAGCAACCAAATTCTACAGTGCTCCAGACTTGGCCATGTGGGAACTTGAGTTTGATTAGGGTTACATGTGGACTCTCAAATCAGTTCTGATTTCTCACTGCTGGCCTTCATTATGCTGAAATCCCCATGCAGTTGTTGGTGGTCTCAGATCTTTGGCATAACAATACCACTAGCTAACCAGTGAAAAGTGAAAGTTGCTCAGTTGTACCTCTTTGCAACCCCATGGACTGTAGTCCGCCAGGTTCCAGTGTCCATGGGATTCTCCAAGCAAGAATATTGGAGTGGGTAGCCTTTCCCTTCTGCAGGGGATCTTTCCAGCCCAGGGATTGAACCCAAGTTTCCCAAATTGCAGGAAAATTCTTTACTGTCTGAGCTCCCAGCTAACCAGTAGCAAGAGCATACCAAGTCCCAGGCACTCTCTAGGCTTAATGTTCATGACCCTGTTTAAAGGTAGATATTTTTATTATGTCCATTTTACAGATGAAGAAACTGAGGAACAAGAGGATAAATAGCTTGGCCAAGGTCACAGAGATAGTTGATGGTAGAAGTGGGGTGTGCAGCAAAGTCATGTGATTCTAGAACCAGAGTCCTCAACCTCTGTTGTAAGCAGCTCTTGATTCTCACGGCACCACAGAAGCTGAGTATTGTGTTGTGAAGTGAGAAGACAAGTTACTGTCTCTTAAGTTGAACTTTCATGTCACTCTGAGAGTCCCCTTTCTCCCAGGGCACACACACTCGTACACATACAGCCCATTATCTGGGTTAGGCTATGTTCTACCTGTTGCCAGTCGCCTGGACCCCCTGTCTCGGTCTGCTCTGCAGACTTTGCAGTCAAGTCTTCCCTGTTTCGTCACGTTTTTATTTTTATGGTGACATTTCTCTCAGAACCTGAGCCATCCCTCCCTATAACCAGGCTCCCATTCTCTACTCCTCCTTATCCATTTCTCTTTCAGACGGTGGTTTTTTTTTTTCCTTTTTCTATACTGTCTGATATTTATTAGTACTTGGATCAGAGAAACCCCAAGTGCACCATAATGGAGGGGTTCTGGAATTCCAGGCTGTCCTGGGGACTATAAACTGCAAAGCTCCAGCTTGTCACGCTGAAGCAGGTCTGCCCAGGAAGTAAACCTACAGCTGAATCAGCAAAGACTATAAGAGAAGAGCTCTGTTCTAACTGGGCCTTGTCGGTGAGAGATACTGATATAGAGACTAGAAGGAAGAGTTGGTGATGTCATCCTCATCAGGAAAACTGTACAGTTCCATGATTTGGGTGATGTCAAACGCATCAGAATACAAAGCAGGAACTGAGGCCACTAACCTCTCCAATTGAGGATCTTGCATTTGGACATCACTTGTAGGAATCTCCATGATCATAGAGTCCCCTGCCCAGGGGAAAGGGTCTAAGGGCTGAGATGAGAGGGAGTTATAGGAATCTGAAACTTCAAGGAGAAAAGAAGGAGGGCTGGTGGATGCTGTGGGCACATCCTTGGCTGGAAGGACCTGGCTTGGTGGCTTTAGTGATTGCTGCTCTTGCTGCTGCTGCTGCTTCTTCATTTTGAACCGCCGGTTCCTGAACCAAATCAGATGGTGTTTGAATGTGTATAAATCCCACACTTGGGATTCAAGTTATTTCCCACCCCCCTCAGTTTTGTGTTTCAGTTGGATATAAATAAATACTGGGGGTGGTAGTATTACTCATCTCCCCAGGTGGGAGTCTGCACATCCCAGCTCTGACCCTGCTGGGTTTCCCCATGAGATTTTAAATAAGTTATGTGTCACACTGTAAGCAGCCTACAAGTGCAGTTATTAATAATGCATGTAATTTTGTAAACAACAACGAGGATCCGTGGTAGATGTGTGGGGGAGAAATAGAGGCTCTGCAGATGGAAGCTGCGGCACACGCTTGTGTATCATACCCCGTACCGAAACCGCCTTCTTCCTTGATAGCAGAACACACTTTAAAAAATAGGCGCTGGTATACCCAATCCTAGACTATGAGTTAATGGTGAGCTGAAGCCAGTCATGACAATCTTGTTCCTAACTTTGCCAGCTTCCCTTGAAGTTAGAAGTGACATGAATGAGATCCAGGAGACCTAAATACATCTGCTGTTAGTGCTTCTGGGAACAAGTGTGTCTCCCAACAAAAAGGAAAACATGCAGCTGGCACCAGCTCTCCTCCCCTTTTCTGTTTGGAAAGTGGATGTGGTGTCTGCAGATGCAGCGGCCACCAAGCAAGGAGCACGGGGCTAAATGCAAATGTGCTAGGCGGCCCTGTATCCCTGATGACCGAGCCAACAGCAGCCACCTACTTCTGGACATCTTGTTAAGAGATAAAAATAAGCCTTTTATTATTTTTTCTTTGTATAAGCCTCTGTTCGTTAGGTTTTCCATTACTCGCAGCCAAATGCATTCTGAGTTGATACAGAAGTGATTTCTGTTCCTTTCTTGTTGTCCCCTAACCAAATGCTCATTTTAGAAAAAATATATTAAAAACAACCAAGCAAAAAGATCCATAGATAATCACTGTTGAATCCTTTGGAAACTTTTTTATGACTAAAAAATATTTGGTTAACATTCATTGAGTGTTTATGATAGGATCAGTTCTCTTTCTGCATTTTATTCCCACAACCTGTGAGGTCCATATCATTACTATTCAGAAAAAATACACACTCCCTCTAAATTTCCCTTTCCCTATTAAAGTGGGCCATTGTTACTGACTTGTTCTTACGATTCCAGGGTTTTTTCCCCTATGCAATTACATACACATTCAGAAGGTTTTGTATTTTGCATAACAATTAGATCATTCTAGGCATATAGTACTTCAACTTGCTTTTTGCTTTTAATAATTTATCTCAGATTTTTTTTTCTATGTCAGCTCAAACAGATCTATCTCAAAATTCTCAACAGCTGTGTAGTAAGTACGGCAGCTCTCTCTAGGAGTCAGAGCTGTTCAAAGGCGTATTGGGTTGCTTAAGTGCTAATGATCTCCCAGTTTTCAAAGGAACCAAGTAGAATAAGGTAACCACTAAGGAAGGAGGTCAGCGTCAGATGGTGGGTGGGACTATGGTAGTCTTTAAGGGACATGCTTACCCTGAGATCTTATGATTCTCTGGCTTGACAGGAAGGTTCTAGCAACAATCTGGATTTAGTGGCAAGAAAAGATGGTTTTTATTTTTCTGGATAGTGTAGAATAATGGTGAAAAGCACAGCTTGTTGGGTATGGGACCTTGAATGAGTCACTTCTCTGTGAGCCTCACTTAGTGCCTAAGCAAAATAGAGTATCAGTTACATCTCGTTCAGTAGTTCTTGACCTTTATATAGAATCACCTGGAAGGTTTTTTATCTGCACCCAGTGAATGGACCAGCTGAAAAAAATCTTCTGGGATGGAGCCTGGACACCTGTAACTAGAAAAGCAGACCCTCCAAATGATCCTAGTACACAGACCCTGAGAACCATTGACCTGGCCAGGTGGTGGGCATCACCTGGAGGTCACACTTAATTTCATAGAAGACCTAAGACAAGTAGTGTCCACATAGCAGATGAGAAAAGGTCTTAGAGAAGTGACTTGGCTCAAGAGGGAAAGTCAGGATTCCCACCCAACTTTGAAGTCTTTAACTCATCATACTAATTACTGCCAACTATTGGAATTACATGGGGAACTTTCACAAATATTGACGTTCAGGTCATATCCTAGAACAATGATGGGAAACCCTGGAATGAATAATTTCTAAAGTGCTCCGGTGAGTTTAACGTGTAGTCAAGATTGACAATCTCTGGTAGAGACCATGAATGAATTCCCTGTCATAGAAGGTGTTCAGTGAATGAATATAACTATAGTGTTAGTTGCTCCGTCGTGTCTGACTCTTTGTGACCCCATGGACTGTAGCCCGCCAGGCTCCTCTGTCCATGGGATTCTCCAGGCAAGATTACTGGAGTAGATTGCCATTCCCACTGTAAGTACTGCTCATATTTTTAGAGTAAATATAGAAATTGTAGTTGATCATATGAGCTTTGGAATCAACTAGATCTGGCTGGAGTCATTCTGAGATTACTCTGAGGCTTTTTGGTTGTATGGTCTGTGCAGGTCCTGCTCTCTGAGCCTCAGGTTCACAGTCTAGAAAGCGGGGATAAAAATATATATGCCTCATGAAAAAAAAAATATGCCTCATAGAGTAGGAAATGGCCACCCACTCCAGTATTCTGCTTGGGAAAGTCCACGGACGGAAGAGCCTGGTGGGCTGCAGTCCATGGGGCCGCGAAGAGTCGGACATGACTGAGCGACTTCACTTTCACTTTCCACTTTCATGCATTGGAGAAGGAAGTGGTAACCCACTCCAGTGTTCTTGCCTGGAGAATTCCAGGGATGGCGGAGCCTGGCGGGCTGCCGTCTCTGAGGTCGCACAGAGTCGGACACGACTGAAGCGACTTAGCAGCAGCAGCAGCAGCAGCAGTTCTCAAAATGTGTCCATAGTAACCATAAGAGAATATTTGAAATGCACTGTGGACAGGGTCAGGAAAACGGTGAGCCCTAAAATGCTTTGAGCAGTGATTACTATAGTTAATCACACAGTACAATTAATTCCAGAGTTCAGTGGGAATTCTGGTTTTACCTTTGAAGTCAAGTCAGTTCATTTCTCCAAGCCTCAGCTTTCTCGTCTGTGACATGGACACTACTTACCTTAGATGCTTCTTGTGAAATGAAGTGATAATGTGTGTAAGACTGCACAATACATATGTTTAGTGATTGACAATTGAAATGACTACATACACCCTGGAGAGGCTCACATATCTCTCTTGGTTCCTCCATCAAATACATCATTTAAAAAAAAAAAATTGAGATCACAGTCTGGCTATATTTAGCCAAAAGATGTGAATATTTGTCCTGAATAGTGTTTATAGAGGGCTTCCCTTATGGCTCAGCTGGTAAAGAATCCGCCTGCAGTGTGGGAGACCTGAATTTAATTCCTGGGTTGGGACGATCCCCTGGAGAAGGGAAAGGTTACCCACTCCGGTATTCTGGCCTGGAGAATTACAGTCCATGGGGTTGCAAAGAGTTGGACACAACTGAGCGCCTTTCTCTTCACTTCACTTCAGTGTTTATAGAAGAAGGAGAAAAAAAAGACTCTTTTTAGAAGAGTCTCAGGTTCACAGCAAAATTGAGTGGAAAGGTCAGAGAGTTCCCATACACACCTCCCACCCCCACCCATGGACAACCTTCCCCCTAATCAACATGTCACACCAGAGGGATATGCTTATCACAGTGAATGGATCGACATCACCGAACCAGAGGCCATAGTTTACTTCAGGGTTCACTGTTGGTGTACATTCTGTGGTTTTGACGAATGTATGATGACATATGGGCTTCCCTGGTGGCTCAGACAGTAAAGAATCTGCCTGCAGTGCAAGAGACTGGGTTGGGAAGATCCCCTGGAGAAGGGAATGTTTACCCCCTCTAGTACTACTGCCTGGAGAATTCCATGGGCAGAGGGCGATAGTCCATGGTGTCGCAAAGAGTCGGACGCCACTAAGCATCTCTCACACACACATACTGACATGTGTCTACCATTTTAGTATTATATTGAATAGTTTCCTGGCCTTAAAAACCTGTGTTCTGCCCACTCATCCTTTATTCACCCAAATCCCTGACACCACTCATCTTTTCACTAAATGTTTATATGTATTTACAATTTGTTGCTGTTTTTTAAAAATCAGAAGCTTGCTTGTAAACACCTAGATGCCCGGTTTCTCTTGAAATATGGAGAGATTGGTCAATAATAGTGCCGAAACCCACAGGGCATATTTTCTAAAGCTCAGTAGTAGCATTTAGCGGAGGAGGCGATGGCACCCCACTCTAGTACTCTTGCCTGGAAAAATCCCATGGATGGAGGAGCCTGGTGGGCTGCAGTCCACGGGGTCGCTAAGAGTCAGACACGACTGAGCGACTTCACTTTCACTTTTCACTCTCATGCATTGGAGAAGGAACTGGCAACCCACTCCAGTGTTTTTGCCTGGAGAATCCCAGGGATGGGGGAGCCTGGTGGGCTGCCGTCTCTGGGGTCGCACAGAGTCGGACACGACTGAAGTGACTTAGCAGCAGTAGCATTTAGATGAATTGATCCTCAGTCACATTCAATACCCCTTTATATAAAAAGAAAAAAAGAACATTTTATAACCCCCTTTTTACTATCCAGAAATGAAATTCACAGATAATAGAATCTATATATACACATAACTTCAAAAAATCAGTATAATGTCCTAACAGCATTATAACAGAGAATAAAGTGAAAGTAGTCTATAAAAAGACAGTGTATATTTCAATATGTAAATGCTTGGATATGACTCTGCAATAAAACATAATGATATAGCCAGATAATTGCTTCTATATATAATCACTGTGACTGCTGCAACAACAGCGGCAAACTTGTACAGATGTGTTGTGTCACCTACAGAAAAAAAAATGTCATGCACAGCACTGCTGTCCCTGACCTGTTTTTCTGAAATGGCACACAACTTTTGGTAACGTTCTGAACAAAGCAAAGAATAACCTTTGCTTAATTTATCCAGTATTTACATTCCTTTAAAATTCAATGTGTGCCTAAACCATGCAGAAAATATATTTTTTGTTTCTATGTACAAAGGAATTAGAGTCAGGCTCAGCTGGTTCTGATGAATTTACTTTTCATGGATATTAAGTGTCTGGACATTGGTATGAATGCATTGCACACTCCCAGACCTAGCGATGATCTAACCCCTTACCAACATTTCCAGATTTCCCTCTAGGGGGCAGCACTACCCCCCAAGGAGAACCTGTGCTTCAGGGCAAGGGGAGCTCTTGGGCCCCAGACCTTACATTTCCATTTGTCAAGTGCTTGAAGTAGGAGAGTTGCTTGTTTGTTTGCTTGCTTGCTTTTATTTTTAATGGCAGAAGCCATTTTTCTGGATGGGAAGAACTTCTCTTGTCTTCATGGAGTCAACTGAGAGAGCAAGGATTTATCATCCCAAGCAAGGAAAGCCACAAAAATAAAAGATCTGTCAAAAAGAGCAGTTGTTTACTTGACAGATGTTGGCTCATGATAGCAGCAATGGTTGTCTTTATTTTTAAATTTTTATTGAGATGTAATTGGCATACACTATCCCTGGTAGCTCAGTTGGTAAAGAACCCACCTGTGATGCAGGAGACCCGGGTTCGATCTCTGGGTGGGGAAGATCACCCGGAGGAGGAAATGGCAACTCACTCCAGTATTCTTGCCTGGAAAACCCCTTGGACAGAGAAGCCTGGCAGGCTACAATCCATGGGGTCACCAAGAGTCAGACATGACTTAGCAACTGAACCACCACATTGTATAAGTTTAAGGTGTCCGATGTGTTGATGTGATACATTTCCTTACTGTTTTTCTCATAGCATTTCTTGCCTTCTAAAATACTAGATAATACACTTATTTATTAGGATTATTGTGTGTCTTATTCCTAGTGTGTAAGAAGGACAGGATTCTTTCACTGCTTTGTTTATGCCCCTATGTGGTGGCTCAAATGGTAAAGAATTTGCCTGCCAATGCAGGAGCCGCAGGAGAAGCAGGTTTAATCCCTGGGTCGGGAAGATCCCCTGGAGGAGGAAAGGGCAACCCACTCCAGTATTCTTGCTGGGAAATCCCATGGACAGAGAAGCCTGGCAGGCTACAGTCCATGGGGTCACGGAGTCAGACATGACTGAAGCAACTGAACATGTGCCTAAAATGGTACCTGGCATGTGGTAGATGCTCCATAAATATTTATGGGATGACTAAGTAAATTTCATATAATTCTTACACTCATCCTGGAGAAGCTATTATTATTCCTGTTGAACAATTGAGAAAACTGAGGTTCAGACATATGAAGACATATCCCCCTAGAAAATGTCTTCTCAGTCTCCAGGGCTCAACTCAAAACCACCTCCTCCTGGAAGCCTTCCCTGTCTTGCGATTGCATTTCTATAAGCAATTCTGTAGTTCTTCCTCTGTCCCTTCATTATTGCAGCATTCCATCTCATTACATTATATTATAGGTTGCTTTCAGTCAGTGACTCAGTCCTTTCACTTATTCATTTGTCAACTTTACATTGAACAGGTAATGTTTTGTGCCATGCAATGTTCTATGACAGTGTTTCTCAAGACTGTTTTGAGGGAACTACCTGCTTCAGAATCAACAGGAACCCTGGTTAAAACGCAGCATCCCAGGTCCACGTATAAACTTCCAGGTTAGACTGTCTGAGACCAGGGTCCTGGGGATCTGCATAATGAAGGTGAAGACTTGTTCTTGTAAAGGTGCAGAGTCAACCAAGGACACGGTCTCTCTCCTTAGGACATTCACAGTCTGGTGGACCCTCTGCCTTTCTCATTAACCCAGAACTACTCAAGGTCCATCATTCATTCAGGACCTCAGCCAGGGCCTGTCATAAAGCAGTGAATATTTGTGGGATGAATATATAAATGCACTCATTCAAAAATGTTCCCTGAGCATCTTCTGTGTTCTGGGTACCATTCTAGACGTGCAGCAGTCTAGATGCAGCAGAAAACCGATAGACAACGTCCCTGTCCTCTTGAAGCTCACATGAACGAGCAGATACACCAAGGCATCTCTGATCTGCTTTGTTGCATTAGTCTGAGCCTCTGCTCTGGCCTCAAGTCTCACTTGGCCTGACTCCCGGTGGTGTCCCTAGCTACCTCCCATAACATGCATCCCTCATTCTCTGCTCCAGCCATACGAGTTGCCTCTCAGTCCCTCTTACTCACATGCTCCCCCTGCCACAGGGCCTTTACATAGGCAATCCCTTCTACCTGAAATGACTTTCTCTCACTTTTTCTGTGGCTATGGACTATTATATACCACCTTCTCCAAGAAGCCCTCTCTGACTGCCTTCTCTGTCCCTGCTTTCTATCACAGGCCCTCTGAGCATCAACATCACTGCTTTACATTACATGCTACACATGTTACAGCCACAGTAGTACATGTGCACAGCTAATTTATGTTACTGAACTGAATTCGTGTCTGCATCCTCTGAGCTCCGTGAAGTCAGAGGTTGAGTCTGTTTTGTCAGTGACTTTGTTCGCAGCACCTTCTCAGTGCCTGGCCTAGTAAATGTGTGATGAATAAAGACATGAGTGATATAGACCTTGACACCTGGCTTCTTTGTACCTGCAACTCCCCTGTACATATGCATGTGACAGAATTAAACCATTGGAAGAATGACAGCAAGTCTGTAAAGACAAAAGACTTTGACCTCTTCCTTCTTCCCAAAGCTGAGGACGCAATGACAGGCTACCCTATGGTAACATGATAGCATGAATGGTAAAGGGTCCAGCATCGGGATGAGAAGGATAGAGATTTCAATCTGTTTTCTGTATATTTAAGAGGTGTGCGGTATCAGGCAAGCCATTTCTGCCCATGAGCCTCCATATCCTCATCTGAAAAATGGGTTGATATACCTACTTCACAGAGTTGTTTGGAAGACTAATACATACTAATGAATATGGAACACTAACCATGTGCTCAATTTGCCCTTAAAATAACTCTATGAAGAAGGTGCAATGAATAATATCACCCCCATTTTATTTATTTATTTTTAATTGAAGAATTAGTTCATTCAGTTCAGTCACTCAGTTGTGTCCGACTCTTTGCGACCCCATGGACTGCAGCACGCCAGGCTTCCTTAACCTTCACCAACTCCTGAAGCTTGCTCAAACTCATGTCCATTGAGTCAGTGATGCCATCCAACCATCTCTTCCTCTGTTATCTCCTTCTCCTCCTGCCTTCAATCTTTCCCAGCATCAGGGTCTTTTCAAATGAGTCAGCTCTTCACATCAGGTGGCCAAAGTATTGGAGTTTCAGCTTCACCATCAGTCCTTCCAATGAATATTCAGGACTGATTTCCCTTAGGATGGACTGGTTGGATCTCCTTGCAGTCCAAGGGATTCCCAAGAGTCTTCTCCAATACCACAGTTCAAAAACATCAATTCTTCAGTGCTCAGCTTTCTTTGTTTTTTAAAATTTTTTTAAATTAATTTTGTTACTGAACGATAATTGCTTTACAGAATTTTGTAGTTTTCTATCAAACCTCAACATGAATCAGCCATAGGTATACATATACCTCTCCTTTTTGAACCTCTCTCCCATCTCAGCTTTCTTTATAGTGTAAATCTCACATCCATACATGACCACTGGAAAAACCATAGCTTTGACTGGATGGACCTTTGTTGGCAAACTAATGTCTCTGCTTTTAAATATGCTGTCTAGGTTGGTCGTAGCTTTTCTTTCAAGGAGCAAGGATCTTTTAATTTCATGGCTGCAGTCACCATCTGCAGTGATTTTGGAGCCCCAGAAAATAGTCTCTCACTGTTTTCATTGTTTCCCCATCTATTTGCCATGAAGTGATGGGATCGGATGTCATGATCTTAGTTTCTGAATGTTGAGTTTTAAGCCAACTTTTTCACTCTCCTCTTTCACTTTCATCAAAAGGCTCTTTAATTCTTCTTTGCTTTCTCATAAGGGTGGTGTCGTCTTTGTATCTGAGGTTATTGATATTTCTCTCAGCAATCTTGATTCCAGCTTGTGCTTCTTCCAGCCTAGCATTTTGCGTGATGTACTCTGCATATAAGTTAAATAAGCAGGGTGACAATATACAGCCTTGACATACTCCTTTCCCAATTTTGAACAGTCTGTTGTTCCATGTCCAGTTCTAACTGTTGCTTCTTGACCTGCATACAGATTTCTCAGGAGGCAGATCAGGTGATCTGGTATTCCCATCTCTTTCAGAATTTTCCACAGTTTGTTGTGATCCACACAGTCAAAGGCTTTGGTGTAGTCAATAAACCAGAAGTAGATGCTTTTCTGGAACTCTCTTGCTTTTTCCATGATCCAGCGGATGTTGGCAATTTGATCTCTGATTCCTCTGCCTTTTCTAAATCCAGCTTGAACGTCTGGAAGTTCATGGTTCATGTATTGTTGAAGCCTGGCTTGGAGAATTTTGAGCATTACTTGGCTAGCGTGTGAGATGAGTACAACTGTGAGGTAGTTTGAGTATTCTATGGCATTGCCTTTCTTTGGAATTGGAATGAAAGCTGACCTTTTCCAGTCCTGTGGCCACTGCTGAGTTTTCCAAATTTGCTGACATATTGAGTGCAGCACTTTCACAGCATCATCTTTTAGGATTTGAAACAGCTCAACTGGAATTTCATCACCTCCACTAGTTTTGTTCATAGTGATGCTTCCTAAGGCCTACTTGGCTTTGCATTCCAGAATATCTGGCTATAGGTGGGTGATCATACCATCGTGATTATCTGGGTCATGATGATCTTTTTTGTACAGTTCTTCTGTATATTCTTGCCACCTCTTCTTAATATCTTCTGCTTCTGTTAGGTCCATATTGTTTCTGTCCTTTATTGAGCCCATCTTTGCATGAAATGTTCCCTTGGTATCTCTAATTTTATTGAAGAGCTCTCTAGTCTTTTCCCATTCTATTGTTTTTCTCTATTTCTTTTCATTTATCATGAAGAAGGCTGTCTTATCTCTCCTTGCTATCTCTTCTTGCTATTCTCCTTACTCTGCATTCAAATGTATATATGTTTCCTTTTCTCCTTTGCCTTTCACTTCTCTTCCTTTTTCAGCTGTTTGTAAAGACTCAGATAACCATTTTTCTTTTTTGCATTTCTTTTTCTTGGGGATGTTCTTGATCAATGCCTTCTGTACAATGTCACGAACCTCTGTCCATAGTTCTTTAGGCACTCTATCAGATCTAAACCCTTGAATTTATTTGCTACTTCCTCTGTATAATCATAAGGGACTTGATTTAGGTCTTACCTGGATGGTCTAGTGGTTTGTCCCTAACTTTCTTTAATTTAAGTCTGAATTTAGCAATAAAGTGTTCATGATCTGAGCCTCAGTCAGCTCCCGGTCTTGTTTTTGCTGACTGTATAGAGTTTCTTCATATTTGGCTGCAAAGAATACAATCAGTCTGATTTCGGTATTGACCATCTGGTGATATCCATGTGTAGAGTCTTCTATCTTGTTGTTGGAAGAGGGTGTTTGCTGTGACCAGTATGTTCTCTTGGTAATCTTTGCCCTGCTTCATTTTGTACTCCAAGGCTAAATTTGCCTATTACTCCAGGTATCTCTTGACCTCCTACTTTTGCATTCCAGTTCCCTAGGATGAAAAGGACACCTCTTTTGGGGGTGTTAGTTCTAGAAGTTCTTGTAGGTCTTTATAGAACTGATCAACTTAGCTTCTTCAGCATTACTGGTTGGAGCATAGACTTGGATTACTGTGATACTGAATGGTTTGCCTCAGAAACAAACAGAGATCATTCTGTCATTTTTGAGATTGCACCCAAGTACTGCATTTCAGACTCTTTTGTTGAGTATGAGGGCTACTCCATTTCTTCTAAGGGATTCTTGCCCACAGTAGTAGATATAATGGTCATCTGAGTTAAAATCGCCGATTCCAGTCCATTTTAGTTCACTGATTCCTAAAATGTCGACGTTCACTCTTGCCATCTCCTGTTTGACTGCTTCCATTTGCCTTGATTCATGGACCTAACATTCCAGGTTCCTATGCAATATTGTTCTTTATAGCATCGGGCTTTACTTCCATCACCAGTCACACCCACACCTAGGCATTGTTTTTACTTTGGCTCTGTCTCTTCATTCTTTCTGGAGTTATTTCTCCACTCTTCTCCAGTAGCATATTGGGCACGAACCAACCGGGGGGTTCATCTTTCAGTGTCATATCTTTTTGCCTTGTCATCCTGTTCATGGGATTCTCAAGGCAAGAATACTGAAGTGGTTTGCAGTTCCCTTCTCCAGTGAATGGAAGTATAGTTGATTTAAAGCATTGTGTTAGATTCATGTGTACAACAAAGTGATTCATGGATATATACGGATATGTATGTACACATGCACACCACTGTAATACATATATAGTATCTCTGTATTCTTTTTTTCAATTCTTTTCCATTATAGTTTACAAGATATTGAATATAGTTCCCTGTGCTGAAGAGCAAATCTTTATTCTTTACCTGTACTATACATAATTATATGCATCTCTAGCTCAGTCGGTAAAGAATCTGTCTGCAGTGCAGGAGACCCCGGTTCGACCCCTGGGTTGGGAAGATCCCCTGGAGAAAGAAATGGCAGCCCATTCCAATATCCTTGCCTGGAAAATCCAATGGACAGAGGAGCCTGGTGGGCTGTAGTCCATGGGGTTGCAAAGAGTAGGGCATGACTGAGCGACTAACACTTCCTTCCTTCCTTCCTTACTTAATCTCATGCTCCCAATTCAACCCTCCCCTATCCGTCCCCTTTGGCAACCATGAGTTTGTTCTCTGTGAGTCTGTTTCTATTTTGCAAATAAGTTCATTTGTGCTATTTTTTAGATTCCACATATATGTGATATCATATATTTGTCTTTGTCTGACTTACTTTACTGAGTATGATAATCTCTAGGTACATCCATGTTGCTACAAATGGCATTATTTCATTCTTTTTTATGGCTGAATAATACTCTATTGTGTACATCTTCTTTATCCTTTCATCTGTGGATGAACACTTAAGTTGCCTCCATATCTTGATATTGTGAATAATGCTGATGTGAACATTAGGGTACATGTATCTTTTTGAATTAGAGCTTTTGTCTCTTTTGGATATATGCCCAAGATTGCTGAATCATGTAATAGCTCTACCTTTAGTTTTCTTAATGAACTGTTTTCCATAGTGGCTTGTACCAAGTTACATTCCCACCCACAGTGTAAGAGGGTTCTCTTTTATCTTATCTTATCTTATCACCATACTGTAGTATCAGGTGACCTCGGCAATGTTTGTCCTGTTCAGCAAACTACTTAGCACAGCACCTGGTACATACAAGCACTCAGTAAGTGGGATCTTCTCTTCTGATTGTCTCCTTGGCTTGAGCTGAGGGTCAGAGAGGGATTCTCTGGCATTAATTCATGTCCTGACTCAGCCCTGGAGATAAGGTAAAGAACTAAGAAGCGAACCTCAGCCTTTGAGATGCTCGTCACGCTCCCATCAGCCTTCTCAGCCCCACGTCGAAAGGCATTTTGATGAACATCTTTATTACCAACTTGAAAAAGACCCTTTTGTGCCTTGAGATTGGTGCTCAGGGCTTGGCTCTCCTGCTGTCTTTGTCAGTGACCTGGAGCAGAGCATTTAACTCTTTCCCTTTCAGCATTTCTATGGTCCTTTCCACATTTTTCATCATCTCAGCAGATATTTATTTTTAAACTATTGCATGCAGAGCACAATGCTGGGCATCACAGGGGATTCAAAAGAAATAGGAAATGCAGCCCCTGCCCTCTGGGACAGTATAGTCATACAGAGTGGGCTCTGGATTCAGATAGACTTGGTTTGACTCTTAAGTGACTTCAGGGGCTTCCCTGGTGGTGCAGTGGTAAAGAATCAGCCTGCAATGCAGGAGACTCAGGTTTACCCTTGGGCTGGGAAGATCCCCTGGAGAAGGAAATGGCAACCCACCCCAGTATTCTTGCCTGGAGAATCCCATGGGGAGAGGAGCCTGGCGGGCTACAGTCCATGGGGTCACAAAGAGTTGGACACGACTTAGCGACTGAACAACAACAACAACAAAAATGTGACTTTGGATGAGTGACTTCACTTCACAGTACCTCCGTTTCCTCAGCTGTCAAGTAAAGGTAATAATAATACCTTCTTCAAAGGCTTTTGGCATGCTAACACGTATACATACCATGTTCAACACAAAGAATGGAATGAAATAAATGTTGGCTGTTAGCAGGCTGATGATGGTGATAACGATGGTGGTGGTGATGGGTGTAATCGTGTTAATAGTGATGGTGCTGATGATAGTGGTGACGGTAATGATGGTGATGATGATACTGGTGATAATGATCACAATGGTGTAATGATGACAGTGATGATGGTGATCAGAGATGAAGATGATGTGCTAGTGATGGTGATGATGATTGCGACCATGAAGCAGACATTGAATTAAGTCCCAACTTGTCAATACTGAATGTATAAAAAATGCTTACATGGTTCAGACAGATCTGGGTTCAGTTCTGAGCTCCACCATGATTTTGGGCTATGTGATCTTGGGTCAAGCTCTTAACCTGTCAGAGGTTTAAAATATTGATATAATAATGCATAAAATATTGATGATTGTCCCAGCCATATATAGTTGTCTCACATCTGGATGGTAATATGAGAGAATGTCAAGAAGAGGGGCTGGTATCCAATAGATGCTCATTAGATGGTATTTTTTTTTTGTCATTTTTCTTTCCTTCCTCATAGAATTCCTCATTAAATCCCAGGGAGTAGCATATTCAAAGAAAAGAGTTTGGGACCTGAAGTCTATTTGCCTTTGCCTCAAAGAGAAATCTTAGAATAGTTTAAGGAAAAAATGGGGTTTGTCAAAGGCCCACAGTGCTGACTCAGGGACCCATGGGGAACAGATGCAGCCTGGCCTTCCATGAGCCAGAAAAGGTCTGGAATTAAAGCAAATTCTTGTTCTCTCTGTGTCTGTCTCTCCCAGAGTAGCCACAGACCTGGAAGAGAATGCTCTTTCTCCAAAGACTCTTTCTGTGCTTTTTTAGTCCCATGTGGAAGACGGCACGCTCCCAGCTCCTAACTCTACATGTTCTCACTTGAAACAACCAGCAGAGACTAGCTTCTTTAGTTCCATTCCAGGTTACTGGAGAAGAGTCTGATTGGTTTGGTCTGGGAGAGGTTTCCTCCACATTCTAATCACCACTGGCTGGGAAGTTTGGAGGTTGATGGGGAGTTCCAGATAGGATAAACATAACTGCTCAGGATTTAACCAGAGTGTGGAATAAGAGGTATCTTTACAGAAGAAGAACAAACATTGGACCCAGCTGCCCACTCTAGCTTGGCTAAGACATCACACACTTCCCACGATCCAGGCACTGGGCTAAGTATTTCACATAGTGTTTTCTTATTCAGTCTTGCCAATAGCTCACTGAATTAGGTCCTGCTTTGATCCTCACTCCATACATGGGGAAGCTGAGGCTCAGATCAATGTGGCAGTGTGCCCCAAGTTGCATGGGTGGAGCCGGCAGAGCCTTCACCCAGCCTCTGCTCATGCTGCAGTCTCCCCCGGCAGCTGCTTTCAGATCGTTGTGCTCTTGCTCTCTGAATCTTAGAGGACAGGAGGCTCCATCCCTTGGTGAAGCTCTGCCTGCCTGATGATGATGGTTATAAAGTTAGAGCACCTGAGTTTTGATCACTCAGTATTAGCTATGCCAGTCATATCCTGTATTCCAGAACTGTGTTGAGAAATGCAATTTGTAGCATCCCAGGTGGAAAATTTCTGATTCTCTCTGACAGAGGATGCCAAGGAGAATTGGTTTCTATCCTGGTGGAAACATAAACATCAATTCTGAGAATGAGGGGTGGGGGGAGGGTGGGAATGAGGTCCTGGAAATTGATGGAAAGCTGGCTGTTTTGCATCTTGAAATTAACAAGGACTCTCCCAGTTGCTAGCTCCCTGAGCTCTGGCTAAGGTTTTCTGAGACACATTTTTAAGCCTCTTGTCATTTCATTTGACCCAGAAAAGAATATAGATTGCTAGGTGCTCTGGTTGTAGAATTTACACATAGGGAGAATTGACCTGAAGGGGGCTGATGTGGATTTCACTCACTGACCACACAGTTTTATGCACAGATGATGGACATGTCCAGGACATTGAGCAGGTGCTCAGTACCTGTCTGTTTTCATCCTTTCTTTCCCCTCAGAGTAAATCTCATGGTTATTTGTTGCTACTGCCAGCTAGCAGAGGGCGCTATCATTACAATTGATGCCAACTGAAGAGAGACCATTCTAGGAGGGAGGAAGTGGTACAGCATAGTGGAATGTACTGCGTGGGAAACACTCCATATATTGTTAATGTCTCCAGGTATGCATTCTACCAGATATTCAGCAGCCAGGTTTTGAACATCTTCTTGTACCTAACCCTGGTCTAGATGCTAATAAGGATGAAATAAACCAAATTATTCTCTTCCTCCAAGAGGCATAGTGAAGCAGAGCCTACCATTTATAAGATTAAGAGAGACAAGAATAATAAAAGCTGTAGAATGATAGCTATCATTTATTAAGGACTTAGCATGTGCCCAACATTGTGCTAAATGCTTTTCATGTGTTATCTCACTCAGTAGAAGAGGAAACTGAGGCTTAGAAAAAGAGGCTAAGTAAATACATTTTGAATGGCAAAATGAGGATTTAAACTCAGATAAATGCAACTTCAAAGTCCATGTGTTTAACTTTTTTAAAAAATATTTATTTGGCTGTGCCAGATCTTAGTTGCAGCATGCAGGATCTTCGATCTTCCTTGTGGCATCTGAGATCTAGTTTCATGACCAGGGATTGAACCTAGGTCCCCTGCATTGGAAGCACAGAGTCTTAGCTACTGGACATACCAGGGTATTTCCCATGTGACTGGAAGGTAGTTTAGTCAATGAAGAGCTGGGCTCTGGGGAATAATGAGAGTGACTGTTCTGTCATCTTGGTATTTCAAATACCCTGTAGGCATTTGGTATTAAGGTTAAACTAACCCACTCCAGTGTTCTTGCCTGGAGAATCCCAGGGACGGGGGAGCCTGGTGGGCTGCCATCTATGGGGTCGCACAGAATCGGACACGACTGAAGTGACTTAGCAGCAGCAGCAGCATGTGCCTCTTGGCAAGCTGATTGAGGTTGCTATGAGGTGGTCTCAGACCTGCAAGAGCATGTATGAAGCAAGGAAGTGAGGATATATACACAAACATAGTCATACACACACACACACACCTTTTTTAGGTCCCTCAGAGTAAGAGGAACAAGGGTGGATGCTTAAAGAGAAAGATGGTCTTATGTACTTCCCTCCCCCAATAAACATAACTCTGATGCATCCTACCCCAATATTTGCACATGAATTGAATAGTAAAAAGCCCGAATAATGCTTCACATTCATTGAGTTATTAGTTATGCACCTCTCTATTTATACCAAGTTTATTCCTCCAGATATTCAAGGTGGCTTACAAAGATGCACAAAATGCAGCAGAATAAAAGAAAAGTAAGATAAATAAGACAATGGAGGGAAACAACCCAGAAAGATAATTTGGGTTCTGTAATGAGATTAAAGCATGAATTATAGGGCAAGCAGTGTATAAGCTTCCTGCAGCCAGTGCAAAGAAGGAAACATGTCAGTTACAGAATGCATATGATTCATACAGCAAGAAGATCTGGTGGCTCAGGAGAGATACATCCATTATTGATTCTAAGATCAGAAGACTTTTTTTTTTTTCCTCCTGGAGCCTCATAGAGAAGACTGTGAATAAAGTTATGAACAATATCCTCAATAATATTCTCATGGTAAGTGTGATTTTATTCGACTGTTTCATATTATGTCCTACTAAAGTGCAATTCAGAAGAGTAAGAGGATCCTAGAGAGAGGAGGCAATATGATAAAATGGAAGTAGTATGCTCATGGTTACTTAGGATGCTGTTAGGATCATGTTGTTAGGGACATAAAGAAGATAATCATGAGGACTGCACAGGTAGTGTGAACATCTAGGTCAGAGTAGGAAAGAAGGTTGAATTGTGCATGGCACTCCCAATCAATTAGTAGTGACTTTCTTCAGTGAGTGGGATGAGAAGCATTTGAATCTATGTCTGGTCTCAGGTGGAGGGCTTCCCTGGTGGCTCAGAGGGTAAAGCATCTGCCTGCAATGCAGGACACCTAGGTTCAATCCCTGGGTCAGGAAGATCCCCTGAAGAAGGAAATGGTAACCCATTCCAAACTCTTGCCTGGAAAATCCCATGAACGGAGAAGCCTGGTAGGCTACAGTCCACGCAGAGAGTCAGACACGACTGAGCGACTTCACTTTCAATTTCTGGGGTGGAAGTATACTATAATTGATTAATAATATCTGCTGTAAGAGGCATAATTTATGCTAGGCATTTTTTATTTGTTGTTGTCATTTATGCTAGGACTGTTGTTGATGCTTGTGAAGGATCCTAGCTCTGGAGGAGGTCATAGGTCACTTTAAGTGCCACAGCTCCCTGCTTCTTGAGGGTTTTATTTCTGATACTTATGCAGATAGGTATCTCTAAATTTGATATTCTTCTTAAATTAGCCAAATATAGTGTCCCCTGAAGCACTAAAGAAGAGTCAATAAAAAATATCCATGTGTCCACACCCCATTTTGCCTTCAATCATCTGGGGCTATGAGAGAAATCTCAAGCCTCTGAACTTCATCTTTTTATAACACAGAGCTGGGAGAAGGGTAGTCCGCAGAGTCCTTTGGGAAAGGAAAGTGGCTTGAAGAGAGCTGGCTTTTTCTGAGTGTTTCTGAAGCTCTGATATCTCCAAACTGGGAGAAGTTCTTCATTTTCCAGAGTTTTCATCCCAGCCACTGGGAATTCTTGTTGTAGGAACTGCTTCTGGAAACCTTCACCATTAGGTTACCAGAACTGTGTAGTTATCATGACTAACAGGAAGGTACCCTGCCTTTCTTAAATCATTTCCCACAAGAACAACCAGGAAAGAAAATCATGCTACTCAACTATCAAAAGCTAGCAGAAAGGAATGCAGAATCATTGGTATACATTTTTTTTTATCCCTTTCTATTCCATTCCATCCCACTGTATTCTGTTAATTCTTAATAACTATTTCCTAAGCATCTACCATATGCCCAGGTGTTAATATTTCTTAAAGGTACAAATATAAATATCTTGTCTAACCCCCAAGTACTCAAAGCCTAATGGGTTAGACAGACATGCATATAATTCCAGTGCAGAATGACAGGTGCCATCATAAGGGTATATTCAAAATACAAAGGGAAGAATAATGAAAAATAATAATAATAGTCATTTACTGAAGTCATTACCACTTCTATGTGCCAGACACTGTGGAGTGATTATATGCATTAGCTTATTGAGTGTCTATAACTATCTGTGAGATAGTTACAATTCCACAGATGAAGAAATTGGCTTATGGTTCAGTTCAGTTCAGTTGTGTCCGACTCTTTGTGGCCCCATGGACTGCAGCACACCAGGCTTCCCTGTCCTTCACCAACTCTCAGAGTTTGTTCAAACTCATGTCTATCGAGTCAGTGATGCTATCCAACCATCTCATCCTCTGTCGTCCCCTTCTCCTCCTGCCTTCAATCTTTGCCAGTCTCAGGGTCTTTTGCAGTGAGTCAGTTCTTCACATCAGGTGGCCAAAGTATGGTTGGAGGTGCCCAAAATACCAAGCTTAGAGCCAGGATTTGAAGACAAACTATCTTTAGATACTATGGTGGAGCAGGCATAGCATAACCACTGTAGATATTCTTGTTCACAAAGGGAAGATGTGATGCAATGCTAGAGTCACTGCTTTATAGCAATTCTGAAATCCAACTGGGCACAGATTGGCAGTTCCTTGATTCAGCCTGGAAGCCTGGGAATAAGTCTCGATGGCTCTTGACTCCAAATTCTAGACTCCTGGTTCTACCCTCTGAGTCATCCTTCTTTTTGTATACAAAGTAGTGTGCATATATAGGGAGTATGCATATATAGTAGTATGCATATAATATGCATATATGAAATAGTTTTCTCATTTGCCTTCTGCTTGTAGGAATTTAATGACCTGAATATTTCTTTTCACGTCATACCTTTTTGTCCCTTTCCTTTCAAGGTCATACTTGTTTCTTCAAGTATACAGTTCTCTTAAAACTTTGTGTGTCTCCTTTGGATCTCATCTAGTTTAACCTCCTAGCCCAGGTGCAAACTACTGTGCTACACTGCAAAGTGAGCAAATTTTCCTGGAAAAGCAAAGGTATCAGGGAACCTCAGAGAAATGTGAGAACATTATTCCGTCCCTCTATGATATCCAGAGCATGCCTTGCCTACCTGACCTTCTCTGGCCCAGCTCATTTCTGTTTGCCCTACCAAACTCAGATCTACCCCTCTCCTGACACTTCACGCTCTTCTTCACTCGCAGGTAGTTGAGGGGCCCTTTTTCTGGGCTCCCAGAGATCCTGTGCTTGCTTCTCTTATAATACCTATCACAGTAGTGCCTCCAATTCTTTCTGTAGAAATCCAGGGTTGAAATAAATAACTGTCACTACATGGTATCATAATTGTGAGACTACTTATCTGTATAATCGTATATGACCCATAGACTCGGTTGTGTCTTTTCATCTTTGTTCATGGCACCTGGGGAGAAAGAAAGGGCCTGGGTTTCTGTTGGCTAAACTAACAAGTTTCTGTCTATCTCTGGATACTTGGAAGGAAAGCTATGACAAACATGCTTAGATAGAACTGTGTGTGTGCTCAGTCATGTCCGACTCTTGGTGACCCCATGGACTGTAGTCCACCAGGCTCCACTGTCCACGGAATTTCCCAGGCAAGAATACTGGAGTAGGTTGCCATTTCCTTCTCCAGGGGAGCTTCCTGACCCAGGGAATCAAACCCGTCTCTCTAGCATCTCCTGCACTGGCTGGCAGATTCTTCACCATTGGCGCCACCTAGGAAGCCTAGATAAACCTAGGTAGTGTATTAAAAAGCAGAGACATCACTTTGCTTCACTTCATCTGGTATGCTGAAGTCCGTGGGGTCACAATGAGTCAGATACAACTTAGTGACTGAACAACAACATCTCTGGACATCTTGTAGTATGAGAATACACACCTGTTTGTCCTCTTTACTTGCAGGCAGACACATTCTGAGCTGAAACAGAAGTGTGCTGTTTTTCTTTCGTATATGTGATTAGTAAATGTTCAGCATAGGGGGAAAAAATCTCATAGCTGTGGAAAAACAAAAAAAAAAAGAACACCTAGACAACACTGATTGATGTTGAGAAAGAGGTCCGCCCTCACCAAGTTAGGACCTTAAACATAATTCATGGCAGAAGGAAGATTTGTGGGCCCAGGCTTAGAGATCAAGTGCAGTGGTTAAAATGGAGGACCCTGGAGTCAAAACTAATGGGGTTCAATTCCTGACTCTACCACACACACCTGGGCACATGGCTTAACTCCTCTTAGCTTCCATCTCCTCTTCTAAAATGAAGAGCCCTATAGTATGTACCTCACAGTGTTCAGTGGAATAATTATATAAGATGATATATATAAAATGCTTGGCCTGTAGTGAGGATACAATAAATATTTGCTCTTATTATTAGCAACTGACGTGTGTCTGATAATGAGATAAATGCTATAGGACAGGCCCTTGAACAGAGGCTTCTGTTGGGAGACACTGCCCACCATAACTTCTTCTTTGATGTCCATAATACCTGCTAAAGGCTCAGAGAACTCCTGGAGTAGACTTGTTATCTTTTCAGATATGTAACGCATTAAAAGCTTGAAGAAACAATGTTGGTAAGATGCTCTACATCCTTGCTACTCAAAGTAGCAATGACATCACTTGGAAGCTTGTTAGAAATGCAGAGTCACTGGGCCTATGCCAGACCTGCAGAATCAGTATGTACAGGTTCAAGAGATCTCCAGGGCATTCATGTGCATATTACAGCATGAGAAGCCCTAGATTAAAAACATAACTGTGAGGGATACATGAGGCTACGAGCTACAGTCTGAACCCTCAAGAGGGCTTCAGGATCTCACATTGGCAGATGGGTTCTTTACCACTAGTGCCACCTGGGAAACTCCTTACCAGAAACCAGTAAGGTGTAAAGTGAGAAAAGCAGCCTAGACTGTTTGCTGCAGATTGTGAATGTCATAGGGATATAGAGAAGGGAAAAGCAGTATGTAGCTTGCAAAAGTCTAGTAGTGCTTCCTGGAGGAGGTGAACCTAAAGCTGTAAATCACTGTGAATTTGAAGAGGAATTCAAGGAAAGATTCTTCTGGTTCAGTGTAGACTCTCAGCATTGGAGAGATTCACCCTGGCCTCAGGAGAGGTCTTCTTCCCTTTAGGGGAAGCTTCTGTTCTTCCCTCTCAACTAGTCAACTAACTTACATGCCTGCTAGCCCACCAGGCTCCTCTGTCCATGGGATTTTTCCTGGCAAGAATACTGGAGTGGGTTGCCATTTCCTCCTCCAGGGGATCTTCCCAACCCAGGGATCAAACCTACGTCTCCTGTGTCTTCTGGGTTGCAGGTGTATTCTTTACCACTGAGCCACCCAGATAACTTAGGACCTTCCTAAACTGACCCTTCGTAGAGGCCCTTAAACCCATGTCCTGGAGCTACAAAACTCAGTGCTCCAGAGCCTCCAATTTGCTTACAGCACAAAACTCTTTTTGGTGCCTAGACATCCCTGCTTCTGGTCTGATCCTCTTTCTCCAGGTCCCTACTCTCATGGCACCAGTGTGTGCCTTTCTTAACAGCATTTAGCCTTTACTGAGCATCTGCTATGTGCTGGCACTGCTCATATATTATCTCTGATCTGCACAGTCAACCAGAAGGTCTTACTTATTCATGAGTGCAGCTCAACTTTTAAGTTTCCCAGTCCCTCTGACCAATGCGAGGAAATTGGGACAAAGTCCCTTCCTTTGGGGCATCTGTGTCTATCTCAGCAATGCTGATGTCCTTGTTCTTCTGAGCTCTTCAAGGCACTGTCCCCTTCTAACTCTGTCAGGCTCAGCAGTGATGAAACTTGGGACTGACTTGTCCTGGTGCTTCTTATTATCTGTGACCTCATTGATTCTCCATTCTGGGTAAAAGAATAGTGGATTTTTAGAAACCTCCAAAAGGTCGTTAATTTGCATCAGTTTTAGTAGGTACTGGGTAGTTAAAATCCCTTTAAAGGATTATTTGCAATAGCTGTTTTCATTAGCGTGCTGGATTTAGGTTTCTGTTAAATAATGCCCTGGATTATGAGCTGGAGGAAGTTTATTGTCTTTGGGAAATGTGTTAATCAAGGGTACTGGTGCAGAGAGAGTTGGATTAAGAAGCAGGTAATCAGGGCAGTGGTCCAGTTTCAAGAGGGACTAAAAAAAAAAATCACTGCAAATAGAATAAGACAGAGAAAATTATGTTGGCCAGAACATCTCTCAAAAAGATTCCAGTGGTTGGAAGGAACATTTGGCTGAGTTGCTTTTATGAGGATCAGAGGCACGCTATCATGACAATAGAAACTCAATTGTCTTCTAGGTGAGTGGGGTCTCGTTACCTGAGGGACTTTGCTCCATGGGCTAAATAAGCTGCGGGCTAGAGCTGGGTTCCCTGAGTGATAGAGGAGAGGCTTCGAGGATGTAGGTAGGGATTTTTATAAACCTATTAGGTTTGTTCATTCATTCATGTATTTGTTGCATTAATCAGTCACTCAGTCTTATGCTCAGTAAGTATTTATCCAGCTCCTACGTTGTGTCATGTACCTTTCTAGATGCTGGGGATGAAACAAAGGCCACACCAGACAAGACTCCCATTTCTCAGGAACATCCTAGTTGGGGTATGCGCAGATGATAAACAAATAAATGAACAGGGTAATTTCAGCTTTCACTAAGGGGTAGGCTGACCAATTGCCTTTGAGGTAGCAGTTCATAGACTAGCTATTCAGAGATGAAGATGAGTCCCTGGGCCAGTCAGGTCCTCTATCCTGGGAAACTGGACTAGTGACATAGGCAATGTTGGTCAGTTAGTAGCTTCAAGGAAAAAAAGTTTCATCCCTCCCCTGCCTAGTCTTCCATTTGTTGTTTAGTTGCTAAGTCATGCCCAAAACTTTTGTGACCCATGGACTGTAGCCCCTGAGGCTTCTCTGTCCATGGGATTTTCCAGGCAAGAATACTGAAGTCGGTTGCCATTTCCTTCTCCAGGGGATCTTCCTGACTCAGGATCAAACCCACAGCTTTTGCTTAACAGGGATTCTTTACCACTGAACCACCTAGCAAGCTTCACAATTTAACTGCAGTTTATTCTGTTCCAAGTATAAACCAATAAAGCTGTTAAGAGACAAAATGGTTCGACATAAAAATCTGGATCTGCCATTTCTTCGGGAAAGTCAACCAACCCTGTATCAACACAACTATCTCCTACTTTCCATGTCCTGGTAGGGTCAAACCTGCTACAGTAGCAGCAAAAACTGGAGAACAATTAAGACCATGCCCACCTAAACACTGGCTAGGGTCACGAGACCCATCCAAGACTATAGAAAATCTCTCTTTTTGCCCCAGGCTTCCTGCCTGTTCAGTGATGGCCATAAAGTCAACAGCTCAGGGAGGTACAGGAATCCAGGAAACCTTTAGATTATTTGTTTTGACATTGACCTTGGTCACAGAAGACAAAGAGTTTTGTAAATCCTGAGAATTTCTGTATACCTTTAACACACAGAGCCCCTGTCACATGGAATCTGTGTATGCCTTTCAGAATAGACAGGTAAGCTCATTTACCACAATCTGCAACACTCTCTACTATTCGGTGTTTCTGTACACAGTATTTCTACATTGTGTTGTTTTAAATCTATGTACTTTGTTATTTTTTTAAGTTTTTTTTCCCTCTAAATAAGATACAGTCAAACCTGCTTTAGGATTTATAAGTAAAACAGTATTTACCAAAGTTAGTCTGCCATAGTCCATTAAAATAACATTTTCTACCCTTTTGAAAGTATCAGAGAGGGTATCACTCCATCCCACCTCCTCCCCCTCCTCTTCTCACTCTACCAATGGTGGTGAAGAGATGATCTGTTGGTGAGGGTGGGAACAGGTTTGAGAGTGGTCAGATCAATCTCTTTCAAGAACTGGTTTCATAGTCGCCCTGCTGTTAGGAACATCTGTTTTCGGCTCCTGCTCCTGGGTAGTGAGATGACCTGTATACCCTCCCCTGTCTAGTCTTTTCTTGCTCAGTGGATGCGGGGGCAGATCGGCTAGAAAGCAGGGAAGAATCAAGGTCTAGACCGGGAGGTGGGGGAAGGAGTGGAATCCTTGCCTCTTGTCACAAGTCTATACCGTGTTTCTCAGCATAGCTTTATCACACCAGAGCTGATGTCGTCATCCCAGTTTGACTCCTATGACTATTTTTCACCTGGATCAGAACTCACAGGGGAAAGAGATGTGACTGGAAACTCAGAGACCTCCGTGGAACCAGACAGTTGTACAAAGAGAGGCAAGACAGAGGGAGCAGATGAGCCGTGTGAGCGAGAGGTCTCTGGAGGGAAGATACAAAAACATTCTGCCACTCAAGGAGGGTGACAAGATAACCTATTCATTAGTGCTGTTCCTATAGCTCAAACAGTAAAGAATCTTCATGCAATGCAGGAGACCAGGGTTCATTCCCTGGGTCAGGACAATTCTCTGGAGAAGGGAATTGCAAGCCACTCCAGTATTCTTGCCTAGAGAATCCTATGGACAGAGGAGCCTGTTGGGCTATAGTTTGTGGGTTTGCAAAGAGTCGGACATGACTGAGTGACTACCACACAGCGCTGTTCAGGGAATCTGAGCCACCATCGTGTTCACCAGTTATGCTCCTGGTATGGTCTGCCTGGCTGGTGGTTCTGCAGTTTCCTAGAGATGCCTGTCTCTGTTCTTGCAGGTGCATCCTTCAAACAGACTGCCTTGCTTGTGTTAGCTTGACTGAGTTCTTGGCAACCGGAAGACCCTGACTAACGTGGAGTGAAAAGGTGTAATATACAGCTTTTCCTCTATCCTGAGAGACTCAATGTGCTTTAATCAGCAAACATTTTCAGAAGCCTTAGCATATGCCAGGTCCTTTGCTAGACCTTGAGAATAATAATACCTAATATTTATAGTGATTTCTATTTTCAGGCATTTTTCCAAGCTCAGTTTAGCTCATCTCATCCTCATAATTCCACAAGTAAAAGTATTCTCACTTACAGACAAGAAGGCTGAGGCACAGAGAATTTAAGTAATATGCTCGAGATCTCACAACTAGTGGGGACTATGTGTCAATTTGGATTCTCCCAGAAGCAGCCCCTAAGACAAGAATTTGAGTGCAAGGAGAGGAGTGAGGTGAGGGAGTGGAGGAGTGAGACGAGAAAGGGAAGGCAGCTAACTCAGAGGTACATCATCCATTGTTAATTTCAAGTGTCAGCTTGGCTGCTAAAGCATTAATTCTGCATGTGTCTGTGAGGGTGTTTCAGGAAGAGATTAGCATTGAAATTCATAGACTGAGTGAAGATGTGCCCACCACATGGGTGGGCATCATCCTATGTATTGAGAGCTTGAATATGACAGAAAGATGGAAAAAGAGTGAATTTACTCTCTCTCTGTTTGAAGTGGGCCGTTGACTTCCCCTGTCCTTGGACATTGATGTGTCTGGTTCTCGGGCCTTTGGAATTTGATTGAATTACACCACTGGCTCTCTTGGGTCTCCAGCTTGTAGAGGGCAGATCATAATCTCATGAGCCTATCCCTATAATAAGAATCTTCATACAGATATATAGATAGATAGATATACATCTATAGTCTATATATAGATAAACTAGCTATCTGTCCATCTATCTGGCTATATATGTGCTGTGCTCAGTTGTGTCTGACTCTTTGTGACCTCATGGACTATAGCCTGTCAGGATCCTCTGTCCATGGGATTCTCCAGGCAAGAATACTATAGTGGGTTGCCACGCCCTCCTCCAGGAGATCTTCCCAACCCAGGGATCAAACCCAGGTCTCCCTCATTGTGGGTGGATTCTTTACCAGCTAAGCCACCAGGGAAGCCCAAGAATACTGGAATGGGTAGCCTATCCTTTCTCCAGGGATCTTCCTGACCCTGGAATTGAACCAGGGTCTCCTGCATTGCAGGCCAATGCTTTACTAGTTGAGCTGCCAGGGAAGCTGTATATATAAATGTATATCTATTTGTCCTGTTGGTTTTGTTTCTCTGGAGGACCCTGACTAATCCATCAAGCCAGCTACCACTCCACTGTATGATAAGGTTCTGCACTTCCTCACAAAGCTCACTGTGGGGGAGCTAGGTAGGAACTTGACTTCCTTCTCACCAGGTAACTGTGTTCAGACTTTGATGGAGTGGGAGGGAGTGCTGAGCAGGGAGAGGTGGATTCTGCTGGGCTGGGCAGAAACTCCAGTTCAGTTCAGTCGCTCAGTTGTGTCAAACTCTGCAACCCCATGAACTGTCGCACACCAGGCTTCCCTGTCCACCACCAACTCCCAGAGCTTGCTTAAACTCATGTCCATAACTTGTGTCCATCGAGTTGGTGATGGCATCCAACCATCTCATCCTCTATCATCCCCTTCTCCCCGTGCCTTCAATCTTTCCCAGCATCAGTGTCTTTTCCAATAAGTCAGTTCTTCCCATCAGGTGATCAAAGTATTGGCGTTTCAGCTTCAGCATCAGTCCTTCCAATGAATATTCAGGACTGATTTCCTTTAGGATTGACTGGTTTGATCTCCTTGCAGTCCAAGGGACTCTCAAGAGAGGCCCCAGAAGGCTTCACAAAGGAGAAGACCATGGGGGTGAGCCCTGAAGGATGACTAGGGCATGTGGTAAGTGGGAAAGGTATAGAGGAAAACATCCCAGCTAAGGTAGAGAGGTAAGGAGGAGCACGGTGGTGTGTGGGGAGGAGAGTGTGGCCAGTGAGATTGAAATGCAGGTTTGTGTGGAGCAGACAGAATCAGAGCAGCAGCACTGAGTATCTTAAGGAAGGATGAACTCTCTGCCAGGATGGCCGATAGAAAATCTGCCTTCATCCCTCCTGGCCATCAGTAGTGGTGACCGTCCTCTGATTCCCATTTGGCAGGTGTGGGTGAGGCTCAGTGGGAGACAGATATCTGAGGTCATGAGGCTAACAAGTAGTACTGCCATTATTTGACACATAGGCTGACCTCTGAGCTCCCTTCCTTTCTCTTAGCCCCATGATGCTCTCTTGAAGGGCCTTACAGTTCATGAAAGAGATCTGAGCATGTCTTTCTCAAGCCGGGGACTGATCCAAGAGACTTTTCAAGACATGTTGGGGCCAACAAGATGTGGTGACCAAGTGAATGTTTTGAGGATAGGTGACCCCAAGGTTTATAGGTGTTTTCAGCACAGAGGGAGGAAGAGTGTGTGGGATTTAGAATTAGACTCAGCTTTAACATGTATGATCTATACACACATTATATATATAATATTAATATATATATGTGTGTGTGTATAGTGTTAGTCGCTCAGTTGTGTCTAGCTCTTTGCGACCACATGGACTGTACCCCACCAGGCTCCTCTGTCCCTGGGATTCTCCAGGCAAGAATACTGGAGTGGGGAGCCATTTCCTTCTCCAGGGGAATCTTCCCTACCCAGGGACTGAACCCTGTCTTGACTCAGATTTGAGGCCCTTTTTGAAGGCTGCCAGTTCATCTTCTTGAGCAACTGATTATAGGGCTCTCACACTCTGGGGTCATGGTGCGTCTGCCCCAGTCATGTCAGAGCAAGCACTAGATGGTCCACAGGGAACCTCAGAGACCCCGACAGGCCTGCTGTGCTTGCCACACATCAGATGTCCCTACGGTAACTCCAGTTTGCTGTTGGAGTGCACCCAGGGTGCAACCCCTGGGTGGCCCTGCACGGTGGCTTTCTCTCATTTGGAGCTGTCAGTGACAAAGGCTTCTGCATTTCCTATATCTGAGCATCGATGTGCTGTGTCCTGCCATTCAAAGAGTGTTCAAGTCGTATACAGCATCCCCTGGGCCTGGATTCCTGGTTCTGCCACTTAGTCACTGAGTGAACCTGGCAAAGCTGCTTCACCAATCCAAGTCTGTGTTTTCCTCTGTGAAGCAGGATCACTAGCCATAGCCTGAGCAGGCTGAGGAGAGGAGTAAATGAGATAACCTAGAGTCTCCAGCCTGCCTTAACCGCTTTGGTTTTCGCAAAGGGCCGTTTTATTTACTTGCTTATTTTTGGCTGTGCTGGGTCTTCGCGTGGCGAGTGTGGGCCACTGTTGGCTGTGGTGCACAGGCTTCTCACTGCAGTGGCTTCTCTTGTTACGGAGCACAAAGGCTCCAGGCTTGCTGGCTTCAGTAGCTGCAGTGCTCAGGCTTGGTAGTTACACATGGGTTTAGCTGCTCTGTGGCAGGTGGGGTTTTCCCAACCCAGGGATCGAACCCATGTTCCCTGAATTGGTAGGTGGATTCCTATCCACTGCACCATCAGGGAAGACTACAAAGAGACATTTTACCCATTAGAAAGCAAGGGGCAGAGGTGAGGGGAAGTGTGTTGGGCTGGGAGTTTGAGAGGGGATAAGGAGACTTCCTAGTGACCTGGAAATCCCCGAATACAAATATCGTCTGTTTCATCCATTGGGAAGACCCTGGTCAAGTCCTGCTTTGTAAATCTCTGCAAATGAGGTTCTCCAGGTGGGTAGGAGGAATCTTGGGAGGCTCAGGGGAGACCCTTACATAACCAAGTAAGTGATTTATGCTGTGCATATGTTGCTTTTTTGGCACCTTTGCACCTATTTCCTCTCAGCCCACGGATTCCTGAATACAGCTAAGCATGCGCGATCAACTTCAGAGATGTTTATGCTACAGGGCAGGAAGCCTGACACCTCCAAATGGCTGCTGAGGGGGAGAAAGGCAGCAGATACCAGCATGGAGCCCCTTCCATCCTCTCATCTCACGGCCTCCTTCCCCCACACAAGCTGTAGAGGGCGAGCCCCGTGAGGCCATCAAGATGAAAAACGCCAGCGTGTTCTCCACGCATGGGGGGGACGGCGATGCGTCCGGGTCCGCTATCCTGCAAAACTGTTTGTCCAGGATCTTATATCTAAATTATGTTCCTCAAAATTTAATAAATGAGGTTTAATAGAATGCACTCAGGCGGCACTGATGAAATCTGTCGTGGAAAATATTACGATTTCATTGTTTTTATATAACCTCCCTGGAACCTGCTGCTTCTTATTTCTGCGTTCCCCTTACCACCAACTCCACCCCACCCCCACCCCCACCCCCACCCCCACCCCCCACCAACCCTTTTCCCTCCTATTTGCAGGTTTTTAAGTTTCGAGCTTAGCTGTGGAGTCCGGCAAAGCACCCTGGAGAGTGATTCCCTTCTCTCTCTCCTCTATTACCCGTGACATGGAGGGGCTGGATGCCTTGGTCTAACCCTTGCCGGGAGTAAACCAAGTTGTAAACAGTTGTTTTTTTAAAATAGTTTCAGATGAAAAATTCCTATATTCAATTTGTCATCTGTATGTGGAAAACCACAGGAGTGCTTCTCCCCAGGGAAGGATGTCAGATATTTCACTGCTGTGCAATCAGACACCAAAGTCATGGAGAGCTTGTGCTAGAAGGGAGAGGGGCGGTGATCTCAGTCACAGAGAAGCGCCTGCTCCGCACTGGGCTCCCTGTTCACAGCTTTGCACTGTGCTGTACTGAGTCACTCAGTTGTGTCCGACTCTTTGCGACCACATGGACTGTATAGCCTACCAGGCTCCTCTGTCCACGGGATTCTCCAGGCAAGAATACTGGAGTGGGTTGCCATGCCCTTCTCCACAAGAATCTTCCTAACCCAGGGATTGAACCCAGGTCTCCCGCATTGCAGTTGGATTCTTTACTGTTTGAGCCACCAGGGAATCTTTACCTGACCTCTAATCTTTATGACAACCCAATGAGGCAGGTTCCCTAATGGTCCCCAGGTTTGAAGAAGAATCTGGCGCTCAGAGAGGTTTAGTTACTTCCTCAAGTCACACAGCACCAAATGGTAAAAGCAGGATTTGAGTTGGAGTTTCTCCGAAATTATTCAAATTCTTTACCTTTATCAAAGCCTTATCTCCTTTACAACACGGCCTCCTGCTGTCTCATTTTGCAGGTAGGGAAACTGAGGCTCGGGAAAGGGAAGCAAGGGTCATGGTCAACAGCCCAGATTCTAGAGGTCAGATTAATGCTGTTTCACCTTGAGCAAATTACTTACCCTGCCTGAGCCTGAACATTTACCTTTATGAAATGAGTTTTTGTGAGAAATTGGAGAGAATAGATGTGATGTGCTTGGTACATGCTTGTCACAAAGTAAATGCTCAATCAATACTACTTTTAAAAAGTATTAATGAACTGGCTCAAGCTCAGTAAGCATTGAACACAGCTACAAGTACAAGTATCTGAGGGGCTTCCCAGGTGACTCAGTGCTAAAGAATCTGCCTGCCAATGCAGCAGATGTCGGAGATGCGCTGCAGACCTGCCATCACTAGGCTGGCAGTCAGCACCAGAGCCAGGCTCCTGCCTTCCAGTCCAGCCTTTCCACTGTGCTGAGTGACCTTGCCGATGAGGGCTTTCCATCTATGCAAATTGAAAGCCTCTGGTTTTAAACCCCAGACCTTATCTTTAAGAAATAGGCCAGAGGCTGTGACAGAGGCTGGAGGACAAAGGACAAATAACCCCTCTCTAGCTTCCTGTGTTTCATACCCAGAGCTTTTTGGTGCCTCCTTTTAAAAAAAAAGAAAAAAATTATTTAAATATTTATTTATGTGGCTGCTCACAGGTCTTAGTTTTGGCATGTGGGATCTAGTTCCCCAACCAGGGATTGAACCTGGGCCCCCTTCATTGGGAGTGTGAAATCTCAGCCACTGAGCCACCAGAGAAGTCCCTGGTGCTCCCTGAATGCCTTGGATCATCCTCACTCTGGAGTCTCATGACCAGATCAGGTGCTACCTATTTCCATCCACCCATTTCCTGTGTCCTTATCTTGGGGCACTCTGCCTGCTGCTTTCTAAGGGGACACTCTTGTCACAAGGTATCCCCAATCCTGAGTTCCTGTACGCATCGATGATGTTGGATGAATCAATGAGCTCATTTGATAAGCGAACTTTGCAACTCCACGCGAGGGACTTTCTCTTGAAGGAGCATTGTTAACAGCATTTTATCCATCCAAGGTGTGATTCCACTGGGGAATATTCTGATTCAGTAACAGGTGCCTGGTGGGGGATAGTTTGGGAAGCTTCTCAGGAGTCTCAACTCTCCTGGTTGATTGTCATTTGGTCCAATTCTGGCTGGGAGCTTGGGACAGGATGTGTAGGGGCTGGCCCCAAGAAGCACCTGACCTGAAAAGGAGGAGGTTGGGGATAGGATTGGGCTAGAGATATTGCCCAAATCTCCAGGGCTATGGTGTGGGTGAGAAGCTGGGAGACTGGGGGCTTGAGGACTAGAGGTATGGACTGAGAAGATCATGTGTCCCAGGATGGCAGTGCAGCTTGCTTTACATGGACCTGCCGCTAGCATGCAGGAGGGTGGGTGCTTCCCCCTACCCCTTCCCTCCACCCAGAACTGGCTCAGATCCTTCTAGTAGCAGTCCTGTTAGGAGGATCTGGGACATTTCGTAGAGCAGGGTGTTCAAAGAAGACAGCTTTTACTGTGTATTCCTTCGAGTAGCAGTCACCAGCAAGGGCTTTAGAATCTCTTGCCTTGTCTCAGATACAGTTTATACCGTTGATACTGTATGGCCTGGGGACAATTATAAAAATAATCTCATGTGGTTTTTGTGGGTTTTAAATGAGATAATATACAGCTTTTAGCTCTTGATGCATCCTAGGTGTTTGTATTATATTTGTCAGCATTCTCTGGATAGATAGATAGATAGATAGATGTGTGTATGCTTAGTCATTCAGCTGTGTCTGACTCTTTGTGACCCCCATGGACTGTAGCCTGCCAGGCTCCTCTGTCCATAGGGTTTCCCAGACAAGAATACAAGACTGTCATTTCCTTCTCCAGGGGATTTTCCAGATCCAGGGATTGAGCCCTTATCTCCTGCATTGGCAGGTGGGTTATTTACCATGGAGCCGCCTGAGAATCCAGATAGATCGATAGGATTAGCCAAAAAGTTCATTCAAGTTTCCCTGTTACATCATATGGAAAAACCAAAATGAACTTTGTGGCCAATCCAATATAAAAAATATACAAGATCTTTGGGAATCCACATGTGTCTGGATTCCTGGCTGAGCCAAAGTGGAAAGTGAGTAGATGGCAGAGACCGGCTAGATGCCCCAACAATCCCATTGCCACTTCTGAGGCACACATCAAATTTCCCAGCTCTCTTTGCAGTTATGCTGGACCCCCACTGACTGTGATTTAGCCCCTTGGCTAAAATGTGAGCATCTCTTTGATAGTTCCTCTCCCCTCACTTCTACAGTGACTGTGGAGGTCAGATATTCAAGATCACAGCAGCTCCTGATGAAAGGAGCCTGGATCCCTGAGTCATCGCCTGGAGGAGAGCCACCAGAAAAGCCTGTCCATCTGCATCAGACTATGAGGTCAGCGGGAAATAAACCCTAATTGTTTTAGGCCATCGAGACATGGAGCTGGTTTGTAAGAGCATGTAGCCGCATCTTTTTATATCAGACGGGATGTGTGATGCCAGAAATGGCTCTTCCCTGTATCTCTTTGAATCGACTGAGTTGCACTGAAGGATTGGGAACAAAATTCTGGAGTGGTGTTTGGACACAGCAGACATGCACACACAAGAGTGTCGCACCACAGGGGAGGCTCAGCAAGAAGAGACTAGACTGTGAGGTGACAGAGGGCTCTGTTCCAGTGGACCTGCTGATGAGAATAACAGTCCATGGGCTTAGGGACTTGGTCCCAGCAGGAAGATTGGGGGTTGGAAGAAAAGAGGGGATCTGATAAAAACAACAAACAAACAAAAAACCTAAATGAGGCTTTGACTTTCTTCATAGCGGACTTGGCACTGGTGAGAGCAAAGGGCCATATGTGTAAAATGCAAAGTGTATGACACCGTGGCCCAGCACCAGTCCTGGGGGTTCCTCCCGTGGGGCGGGCTGAGGGGTGAATGATGCTCATCTTCGGGGAGGTCAATGCCAGTCAAGGGAGCGCTGAGTCCCACAGCTGGGGAGCAGTGCTGTGCAGGTAGGGCTGGAGGGTGGGGAAACAGCAGCTGCCTGAAATGCTGGATGTGAATGCATCATCAGCCCCAGGGACCACCGAACTTCCAGACTGGGATAGGAGACTTGAAGGAGGCCCAGGGTTCCCCCTGCGGGAGAAGGGGCTGGGGAGCTGTAGAAACTTGGATCCATCCTCCCATGTGACCATGCTGAGTATTGCTGGAGTCCCAGCGAGGCTGATGTGACTGTCCACACAAGGCAGCATAGCATTAAATGCAAGGTTAACACAAAGAGTCCTGACTAGAGCACTACTGGGGGGATTTACGGTGACAGAACCCCAGTGACACCGGCAGCCTGAGCCTTGCTGCCCGAGGACACCGGGAGACGGATAGCGACTCTGAAACGCTGCAACAACACCCAGCTGCTGGGCGCCTCTTGCTCCTCTTTCTTCCTTGCTCCAGACTGTTTGCCTTTGCAGACCTAGCTGTCAACTCCGCTCCCCTGCCATCTCTCAGTAGGAAATTGCAGTGCTCATCCAACATGAATGTTCTGTCTCTCTATGATTTTTAGGTGCTTAGAATGTGAACATAAAGGGAAAATGCAATTTCAAAAAAAAAAATACGTGCCTGTAACTGATTTATTAATAGTCCATAATGCTGGTAATAGGCAATCTATAAGTCTGTTCTTAAGAATTTATAGGGCAAATATTCCAGCACCATATTAAAAACACCACTCATAAATGCCTGCAAGCCTCAATCTATTAACTTAGGTGGTGGGAGAATATCATTATCTCTAAGAAAACAAACAGAGATCCAAGCTTTGATTTCTTTAGATGCTCCAAAAAGCACACAGTAAGTAAGCAAATTGTATGACATGCCGTAGGCAAAAGTGTCCCATGCATAGAAATAAGAGGGTGGCTTTCATAATGTGTGTGTGTGCTTTTAGAAAGAGCCTGAGCTTGGGAGAGCACTGGAGGGGCTCAGGAAGCCTTCTTTGGTGCAGGGAGGGGACTGGAGAGAGGCAGGGGCTAGGAATCAGGCAGGCCATTAGATCCTTTTCCTTTTTGAAAAAATTCATTAATACTTAAAATAACTTTGAATATAAAACATGCTCACTATTGAATATTTGACATTGGCAAGTGTTTAAAAAAAAAGAAAAAAAATGTACCCACAATTCAAACACGGATGCCTTCCTTCTTTTAAGTTTCTTACAGAACAGTAGTTTGGTCATTTGTATGAAAAGCTGGGAGAGTGAAGGGTGGGACCTCATTGAAAATGAAGGTTTCCAGGCCCACCCAAATCTACCGGGTCAAAGTATCTGGAAGTAGGGTGCTGGCATGTGTGTTTTCAGGGAGCACTGTGGGTGATTCTGACCTTAGGCACACTGAGTCTGAGAACTTTGGTTTTCTTAAGTGCAGTTCCCAGATGACAACGCTCAAGTCGATGAACTCAAAATCACTTGGAGGACAGCTCTGTTCACAGTCACTGAAAGATGATAGCCTGAATTGTCCATCAGTGGACCAATGGACAAACAAAATGTGATCCATCCATACAACGGAATAGTATTCAGGCATAAAAAGAAATTAAATTCTGACATTTGCTACAATATAGATGAAGGTTGTCAGAATTTCATCTCATTGTGACATTTGCTACAACATAGATGAACCCTGGGCTTCCCTGGTGGCTCAGCTGGTGAAGAATCTGCCTGCAATGCGGGAGACCTGGGTTCGATCCCTGGGTTGGAAAGATTCCCTGGAGAAGGGAAAGGCTATCCACTCCAGTATTCTGGCCTGGAGAATTCCATGGACTTTCACACACACACAGATGAACCCTGAAAACATGATGCGCAGTGAAAGAAGAGACAAAGGGACTCGCATTATATGACTCCCCTTATATGAAATAACGAGAGCAGGCAAACTCATGCGGGCAGAAAGCCAGTTAGTGGTTGCCGGGGGCTGGAGGAAAGGGCTGTGGGATATGAGGGTTTCCTTTTCATGGATGAGGAGTTTCCTTTCAGGGTGATGAATGCATTTTGAAACTAGATAGAGGTGGTGGTTGCATATCACTGTGAATGTACTAAGTGCCCCCGTGTCATACATTTGAAAATGGTTAATTTTATATTACATAAATTTTATCTCAATTAAGAACAATCACTTGAGGAAATGAAAAAAAATCCAAATTTCCTAGCCGTGTCCCAGGAGATTCTGCTTTAGTATATCATGGGCAGAGCCAGGGTTCTGAATTATAGAAGGAAACCTCAGCAGCTACTTTTTTTTTTTTCACTACTATTTTTAGACCTTGGCTTTGAACAAGGTCTGTTTTAATTTTTAATTGGAGGATAATTGCTTTACAATGTTGTTTCCTGCCATACAACAAAGTGAACCAGCCATTATACATATATCCCCTTTATATACATATGTATACTGGCTGATATACATATATAGCAGCCCTCCCTTCAAGTCTCTGTCCCACCCACCCACTCCGACCCCTCTAGTTGTCACAGAGCACTGAGTGGAGCCCCCTGTGTGATCCAGCAATTTCACTAGCTGTCTATTTCACGTCAGATAATGTATGTGCTCCAATGCTCCCCCCTCAGTTCGTTCCACCCTCGCCCACCCCCGTTGAGCCTACAAGTCTGTTCTCTATTCTATTCCTGCACTCAGCAACTGCTTTGGCTGTAAGACCAGGTTTGGGTGCCCCTATCTGAACTGGAATAAAGATATAGAGAGGAGACAGGATTTGCCAAAAATGTGAGCCAGCTGCAGAATCACCATCTCCCTTTTAGCTCCCCCTGCCCACAACCTAGGTCTCTGTTATGGACTGAATATTTGTGTCCCTTTGCCATCCAAATTCATATGTTGAATCTGTAGTTCCCAATGTGATGGTACTTGGAAGCAGGTTTTGATGAGGTGATGAGGGTGGGGCCCCCATAGTGTGATCTGTACCTTTATAAGAGCAAGAGGCAGGAGTTCATTCTCTCTCCACCATACGAGGACACAGCGAGAAGACGGTGTCTGTAAGTCAGGAAGAGAGTCCTCACCCGGAACTGAATCTGCTGATAGCTTGATCTTAGACTTAACTGCTTTCAGAACTGTAAGTAGTGAGTATCTATCATTGGAGCCATCAGCCTATGGCATTTGTTAGAGCAGCCTGAGCTAAGACAGCCTCCTAAGGCCTGACACTCGAGTTCCTTCCATGCCCCTTGCCTGGAGTGCCCTCCTTCTTGCCTCTTAACTCAAACCTCAACTCAAGTTCCAGCCTCAGGTGGCTTCTGGAGCAGTCTCCTCCCTTCCCCAGGACTTGGGTGTTCATCATTACCCCCAGAATTTAGTGAGCTGAGTAGATCAGTCCTTGACTACTTTCAATTCTGCTTCTTCCTGCATCTGCTGCTACTGGCTGCATATGTTTTTCATCATATGTTAGTTTCCTGTTTGTCCACTTTTTAAAACTATGACTTTTACATTCTGTCTCAGGTGAGAATTCATCTGTTTCCCTCACTCTGCTCTGAGCTTCCTTGGGGCAGGGTCATCTCGGGGCCTCCCACAGGGCCCACACATATCACAGTGATTTCTTCTCCATAAGGCTCTACATTTCTGTTAGCAGATCTCTCCCCTCCCCCTCATCTCCTGCTGTAATCACAACAGTGATAAAAACAAGAGAGTATTAGGAGTGTGGTTTATTGAGCACTTATTATGTCCCAGCGTGCATGTGTGCTAAGTCACTTCAGTTGTGTCTGACTCTGTGACCCAATGGACTGTAGCCCTCCAGGCTCCCCTGTCCATGAGATTCTCCAGGCAAGAATACTGGAGTGGGTTGCCATGCCCTTCTCCAGGGGATCTTCCCAACCCAGGGATTGAACCCGCGTCTCCTATGTCTCCTGCATTGGCAGGTGAGTTCTTCACTACGAGTGCTACCTAGGGACCTCATTATGTCCCAGGCATTGTATCAGTTCTTTACATGAACCTTCTTGGATCTTTACAACAGACTTACAAAGATACCTTTACAGATAAGGAAACTGAAGCCTAGAAAGCAATTTGCTCAGTTAGAGAAAGCAAAGTGAAAAAGGAGGCAGAGCTAGAACTTGAACTCAGCTCTGTCTGACTCCCAAGTCCGGGTTTCTAACCATTAACCCCCTTGGTCCCCAAAGGGGACCCTTGGCTCCGCTTGCCTCGAAGGCTGTGGTTTCCCCATCATACATTCATTCAAACTAGTGGAGATACCGAGTAAAGTGCTAGAGACTCGGAGAGGGGTAAATAAGATGAAATTCCTGCTTGCATTTGAGACAGATTTCAGTTGTTCACTCACTAACCTGCACCCAGTCATATTTCACAGATCAATGCTTTTGTGGGGTAACCTCTCCCCAGAGATGGGCTAATCTCTCCCCAGAGATGGGCTGTAATTGGAGGCTCTGCTCTACCCTGGCCTGTGCCCTTAGCAAGGCTTATCTACCCTTCTCTATGGAATTTAATTCTGAGCAGAGGGACAAGGCACTTGAAAGGATCAAGGTTCTATTTCCAGCCCAGCAGTGACCTCATGCCCAGAATCTACTTTCTGGCTCCCTGGAGCATCCTTAGTTCATTCTTAAGGCCCATTCTCCAACCTCACATTGATTTCTTGAGCTCTGACATCCTTCCAATAAACTCCCATGCTACTTAAGTTTGCCAGAGGCTGTCTCTGTCACTCACAACCAAGGCACCGTGACCTGCACAGATAAGTGTGTGCAAACCAGGAGCACAGGGCAAGGGCACCCAACTCAGCCTGAAGGGGTCAGGGAGGCTTTTTGGAAGAGATGACACCTGAACACCTGAACTTGGAGGACAAATAAGAATTAGTGAGATTGGGAAAGCAATGGGGGAAGGGTGCATAGGCAAAGGCAATGGTATGCTCATAAAGGACAGCAGTCAGTAGCTCTAATTGGGTGCTTTCTCTCTCGGCTCCACAGTAACCCCGTGAGGCTGGTGCCGTCACTGTTCCCATTCATAGTCAAGGCCCAGCGGGGTTGTGTGATTTGGTCCAGGCTACCCAGCTAGTGAATGATGGAGATGGGATTTGAACCCAGTTTTTTCTAGAGATCCGATTTCATGTTAGGAGATTAATGGTCAGTCCTCAGAGAGCCAGGCAAGGGGCCATCCTGGTTAGCCGACCTCGTCTCTCCTGGGGCAGTGTTGCCATCTTGTCATGTGATTCCCATCCCTGGCAACTCCTGGATATTCTTTGGGGAGTCCTGCTCTGCACACTTGTGGGCCTAATGGTTGAGTTGTTTTTACTTTCCTCAGAAAAAGCTGCCATTCCTTTCTTTTCAGGAGTGTGGGCAATTAGAAGAGCCAGGTGGCAGGCCCTTGCTAATTGCCTTTGTGCGAAGATCTGAAGGCAGCCTCTGCTGTGGCCTGGGCAGCAGCGGGCTGCCGGCACTGGCCTCAGGGAAGAGATGAGGGGGCTGGAAAAAGCAGAGAGAGTCTGAAATGCTGCCAAGAAGGGGAAGGAGGGCTTCCCAATGTTAGTGTGTGTGTGTGTGTGTGTGTGTGTGTGTGTGTGTGTGTGTGAGAAAGAGATGGAGGCTGGAGGTGAGGGCATGAACTAGATTTCACAGCCTGAATTAACCTGTCTTCTCCCTAGCTCTTTCGTTTCTTCTGTCCCACTCCTTCATCCAATTTATTCATTTCTTTCTCTCCTTTCTTACACAGAAGTTGTAAGTGCTTTAGGACATATTCAGTTAGAAGAACAGAAAATAAGGAGGGGAGCAAATTCACTACCCTGTCAAATTCATAGCCGACCACTGTTAACAATTTGCGATCGCCCGGTTTTATACTCTTTTGTAATCAGCCCTTTTTAAAGTTTCATTTTTAAATTAAATTTAGTTTTATTTATTTTTTATTTATTTGACTGCATCGGGTCTTGGTTGCTTCTTGCAGAATCTTCATTATGTTTGTGGGGATTTTTCATAATGGCACAAGAGCTCTCTAAGTTGTGTCATGCAGGCTCTGGATTTCGTGGACTCAGTGGTACAGTGTTCAGGCTTAGTTGGCCCATGGCACATGGGATCTTAGTTGCCAGACCAGGGATCGAACTCACTTCCCCTGCATTACTGCTGCTGCTGCTGCTAAGTCACTTCAGTCGTGTTCGACTCTGTGTGACCCCATAGACGGCAGCCCACCATGCTCCCCCGTCCTTGGGATTCTCCAGGCAAGAACACTGGAGTGGGTTGCCATTTCCTTCTCCAATGCATGAAAGTGAAAAGTGAAAGGGAAGTTGCTCGTGTCCGACTCTTCACGACCCCATGGACTGCAGCCTACCAGGCTCTTCCATCCATGGGATTTTCCAGGCAAGAGTACTGGAGTGGGGTGCCATTGCCTTCTCCGCCTGCATTACTAGGTGGAATCTTAACCACTGGACCACCAGGGAAGTCCTCCTATAATCAACTTTTAAAAACACTGAACACACAAAAGCACTGAAACCATATATTTTAAATATCTTCCTGTTGTAGGAATTTTTGTTGGCTGCATAGCATTTATTTTTGCAACTGTTTATTGAGTGTCTACTATGTGCCAGGCAGGCTTCCCACCCTGGTGGCTCAGATGGTGAAGAATCTGCCTGCAATGCAGGAGACATGGGTTTGATTCCTGCATTGGGAAGATCCCCTGGAGGAGGGCATGGCAACCCACTCCAGTATTCTGCCTGGAGAATCCCCATGGACATAGGAGACTGGTACACTGCAGTCCATGGGGTCGCAAAGAGTCGGACACGACTGAACAACTAAGCACAGCACAGCACCTGTGCCAGGCAGTGCTCTTGAGGCTACTTCAGTGAACAAATAGGCAAAAATCTCTGCCTTTCCATTAAAAGCCACACTGCTCACCATGACCTACAAGATCTCACACAGCCTGCCCGTTGTGTTCAGCCAGTAGCTGACTTTCTTGACTCTGCCTGACAGCAGCTAGCGGAAGAATGAGATTACCTGTTTGGAATGGCCAGGAAGCCAGGGGTCAGGGCCCTTTGAATCTTCCTGTTTCCTTTTTTTTGTTGTTCAGTTGCTCAGTTATGTCTGTCTCTTTTCAACCCAATGGACTGCAGCATGCTAGGCTTCCCTGTCCTTCGCTCTCTCCCAGAGTTTGCTCAAACTCCTGTCCATTGAGTCAATGATACCATCCAACCATCTCATCCCCTGCCACCTTCTTCTTCTGCCCTCAATCTTTCCCAGCATCAGGGTCTTTTCCAATGTGTTGGCTCTTCATTTCCTTTCTACTCTAGCTCACATCTGACTCGAAACTAGGGATACAACACAGGGATTGCCAAATTGGACATGGTTCTTGTCCTGGGGGAGCTCACAGACATCTGGATGGCTTGAAACTTTTCCTGTTGCAAATGTGCTACAGTGAACACAAGAGGATCACATTGGTGGACTGTGGGAAGAGATGCTGCCGTTGGTTTGGGGAGACCTGGGAAGATGGACGGCAGGTCATTCTGGGCTCAGGGAACAGCAGCGTATATTCCAAGAGTAAAGGAAGCTGGGCTCTGCTGCTTATTCGGCTCTTAACCCTGAAGTCCTGGGAGGGTCTTGGGCCAAGTGTTATGCAGTGCCTTTCTGATAGAACTCCCTCTGTAAAATGGAAATGGTGATATGAGGTATTCTTATCTCCAAGAGGGATTTTCTCCAGTTTTCTCCTCTGGATGACTGCTTGCCATTTGTAAGAATTTCATGACTTACCCCATCATATAGTTTGTATAGGTTTCCATTTATTGATCCCCTCCTATGCTCCAGGCATGGTCCAAGACACTTTACATAATCTATCTCATTCAGTCCCATGAGGTAGGAATGCTTAAATGGCTTCCTTTAAAGATATGGAATCCAAACCTCACAGAGTTTGAGCGACTCACCCAAGGTCACACAGCCAAGAAGGGGCAAAGTGAAAATACCTACACAGGTCTGCCGAGTACAGAGCAGGTGTGCTTTCTATTTTACTAGATGTACTAAAATAACCAATTCCTTTTATTGGGCTATTCTCAGGATGAAGCACAAAACTCTTCAGAAAGAGCTTAGCATTGCAAAACCAAGCATCCTGGAATGAAACGGTGAAAAACACATTTCAAAAGAACATAACAAGGTTTGTAAAAAATGTGTCTCCTTTCATTGTTTTTCTTTTTTCCTCATTATGAAAGCAATTCATGTTCACTGTGGAAATTTGGAAAATATAGCAAAGTATAAAAAAGAAAATAAAAATCACCCTAATCTTATTATAGAAGGAAAATTGCTGTTAACATTTGTTTTATATCCTCCCAGCATTTTTCATATGCCTAAATGTACATATATATTTTTTTAACTTAATTGGGATCGTCCTGCCAAATTGCTTTCTAGAAAGGTTGAACTAATTTACAATTCCACTAGCAGAGTTTGAGAGTGCTTCCTTTACCCAGGCCAGCATAGAGGTTTTCTTTTTGTCTTTGCTAATTTAATAGATTTAAAGCCAGTGGCTTGTTTCTATTTGCATTTCTTTGATTATTGAAATGGCTGAGTTAAAAAAAATCATAAGCTTATTAGACATGTGTATTTATTCTACTGAGAATATTTTTCATGTCTTTTGTTCATTTTCTTTTGTTAGAGTTTTATGTTTTTTATATATTTCTTATTGATTTTCAGGGGCTCTTTATATATGACAGAACTTTAAAATGGGTCTAGGGGTGACTCAAGGGATGTATACTTTCCCATTGGTCTTCCATATCTATTTCAGTTTCTTTTTAAGAAGTTATCTGTTTGGCATACTAATTTGTTCAATAGTTTTGGGAAGAGCAAAAAAGATTTTTTAAAAATTGTGGTCAAGAACTTCCCTAGCAGTTTAGTGGTTAAGACTCCACATTTCCAGGCTGATCTCTGGTCAGGGAACTAAGATCTCATAACCCGTGTGGTGTGCCCCCCTGCCCAAAACACTGTGGTCAAATATATCATTATTTTCCTTATGGTGGAGTTTAAAAATATGAATTTAAGACTTTACCCTGTCTCTGTATATTATTCGCTAGCCCTAGTTTTTCTAGCTTTGTGGTCCTCAAGTATAACTGCAAATTAATATGGTGATGGTGGCGATTGAGTTGCAAAGTCATGTCCAACTCGAGCCTGGGTTAAAAAAATTCCCAATGCCTAGGCCACACCCAAAATGAATTAAATCAGAATCTCAGTGGAGGATAATAGTGAAAGGGTAAGGAGATGGGGTTGAACTTGGTCATCAATATTTTAAAATCTCCTTTGATGAGTTCAGTGGGCGACCACAGCTAAGGACCACTTCTCTAGCTCTTGTCTTCCCTCAGTGGGAAGGGTCATGGTTGTCACCAGTACAAATGAGCAAAACTGCAGTCTAATCACTGCACTTGTCTACTGTACACACACTACCAAAATGGACCACTTTCTTTTTGGAGCAGAAAATGGTGTGGTGAAGCCAAGCAGATCTCAGGTGATGCGATGGGGCCTGTGTGCTCTGGGAGGAGGTGGATGTACTGTTTATAAAGGCAGAGGAGAGGGACTTTCACCTAAGTCATTTAGAGAAAAAAAAAAAAAAGGAAATGCAGAGGGAAGAACAAACAGTGTAGAAACCTGGTTTTATTATTTCCATTTTACTTATGAAGAAACTGAGGACCAGAGAGGTTAAGCCAGTTGTCCATGGTCACTCAGCAATTTGACAGCTTAGTCACATGTTCCAATTTTTGAGGAATGGGGAGGAACATTCATTAGGTATTGTGCCATCCATGCCCCTTTGGGAGAGGTACTTAAAGAGAGTCCTTCCTTCCAGAGTCTTGCCTGTGTTCAGAACAACTGAGAATGCTTGGTGAGCTGAATCCCTTTCTCATTCATCACCTATGGTAAGGAAGTTCACGAAAATAGCTAAAACCAAATATGCCATTTTTGGTTGTTTTTGTCTAGGATTGCCCAAGCCAGCATTCCTTTCTGGTGACACAAGTAGTTGGAAGCTGGTTATAGACTCTCATTTTTAAAGGATGTGCGTCTATGTTGGCAGAGACCAGGGTGGCCTTCCTGATGTCTCGCAGAATCCCAAGCGTGATGTCTTGTCAGTTGGAGGCTGAACTGGAGTGTGTGTGGATGCCTGGGCTGTAATAAGATTTTATTCAATATTCACAACAGCTCTAAGAAGCAGGTACCAGCTTTATCCCCATTTTACAGATAAGAAAACTGAGGCACACAGTTTAAGCCGCCATAGCTCAAGGTCACACATGCTGATGAATGGTGGAGTGCAAATGCTGACAAAGGAGGGAATAACCTGCCTGCCTCCCCCCTAGTCCAGCTAGCCTCTACCCCTCAATTGCATATCTATTACCACCTCCCTCCCCTTCTCATCAGCTTCCTCTTCCACTCTCCATCTGGGAGATCTGCATCTCAAAACCTTTTCCTCATCAGAGGGTGACAGTGTTTCCTCTCTAGAGTGACTCTTGGCATGTAATTACTAATCAGATGTAGGCAATCAAGCCACATTTCCATCCCCCCATTTTCCTCCCCTCCTCCCCTCAAGGGACACCTTTCTAGGGGGAAGGTGACTCCTTCAGGAATTCAGAGTAACATCAACTACAGAGGTGGGAAGTGGGGAGAGGATGAAGAAAGGCATCAAACCCATTTGCAAATTGCAAATGACAAGGCATCTTCAGTGCTGGTTTGCTCTCTGCTATTTTAAGGGACCTCATTTAGCATAATATTTGCATCGTTTGTGCCTTACCCAATAATTAGGAGTAGAGACAAATTCTTCTTTTTCCCAGACTAAGGGCACTGAGGTGGAGAATAAAGGAAGCTCTGGAGACAACGCTCAGGCAGTAAAGCCTTTAAAAGTTATTCCCTCCAGCCCTTACTGTCTTGCTAAAATTCCCTGAACACCAGTCATTCTGAACTGGGGTCACTGCTCGTTGTTTGGCTTCAGGGAACCTGTGAGAGCCTATGACCCCTCTGAAATGCTAAGCAAAAATCTGTGTTTGTGGAATTGTTTGCAGTTTTATGCTCCCCTGGGGAGAAGGTCATAGCTCTTTTTACTTTCAGAAGTCTGCAACTTTTAAATTAAGAATGACTCTCAGTGGGCTTCTGCTTTGCTTCTTCAATATCCATGCACCCTTCTTCAAGTCCCAGCATCTTGATTTTCCTTTGGGAAAGTAACTGTCCTCCAGCCCCATTTCATTTTAGGACTGTCCAGTAGAACTTTTTGTGATGATGGAAATGTTCCATGCAGTCTTGTTCTTCACCAAAGAGGGCTCAGGAGCTACCTGCATTGGCTACAGCGATCATGAGGGTCCTAGGTGGTTTACATCTTAGCCTGGTTTCTCCCTAAGCCTGATAAACTCTTCCTCCCCTTTGATTTACTTGTCTTTATGGTGGCTACTGCAGTAATGAGTCAGTGGCAGAGTATATTTAAATGCAAAATACTGTTACCCTTCATTAAAAGGCCTGTCACCACTGGCCTTCATCAGAGAGAGTGATTATGCTATAAAGAGCCCCTTGGCACATGGCTCAGGATTGACCAGCTTCATTCCAGGGTTCCTGCTTCCCTCCCCAGGAGAACCATCTACCGACTCAGCTGCTTATGCTGACACAGGCAAGGCAAAAGCTGTGTGGAGCCAAACTTGTAGTTGGGGAGGATGCCAAGGGCTTGGGACTATGCTGCCTCATCTTCACCAGCCTGCCAGGTATCTCAGTACAGTCTTGTTGCCTTCCAGAGGAGATTCATTTCCTACTTTTCTCACCATTTGGTCTTCAAGTCTGACTTAAAATCCTTGTTCTCCTTCAACAATATCCTTTTAGAAAACATGACTTCCTTTAAATTGTCCGCCATTCAACTTTTAGAGGTCTAATTGGTGCCCAGGTTTGGATTTGACAGTAGTTAAGAGCATAGGGTTTGGAGCTGGGCATAATGATGGTTATGCTTCCATCACTTATTCACTGTGTGACCCTGAACAAGTTACTTAACCCCTCTTAGCCTCAGTCTTCTGGGAAATAAAGAAATGGGAATAAAGACTAGGACAGACTATTGGTTCTCTAGCCAATAGCACATGTCATTTTTTTTGGTCTTGTTTACCTCCCATTATAGCAGTTGATCAAGGCAAGTACTTTTCCAGCCATTCTTGCAGCCAGAGGTGACCATGTGAACTGAGTTTGGGCCAGTGAGTTAAAAGGGAAGATGGCTTAGTGGATTCTGGGAGTGACTTTTCTTCAGTAAAAAAGAGAGCAGTACATACTTGGGGATAAATCTCTCTTTCCCTCTCCTCCTTTCTGCTTTGAGTGTTGTTGTGTGGGGTTGTAATGTCTGGAATATGATGTCTGGAACCATGGTAGCCATCCTGTGATCATGAGGCAACGTATCTGTAAATGAAAAACCAACACTCTAAGAATGACAGAAGAATATAAGAACTAAGATATTTAATGATATCACTGAGATGCTGAACCAACAGTGGGACATCTACTTTCCTTGTTAAGAATGTCCTTATGGCTTAAGTTTTCCTGCTTCTGGCAGCTGAAAGCATTTATAAATGACACATCAAGCCCAGACTCACAGGTTGTTGTGAGGAATAAGCAAGGTAATAAATATAGCGTTCCCTGCATAATCCCAAGAACACGTGTGCCTGCTCAGTCACTCAGTCATCTCTGACTTGTTGTGACTGCCAGGCTCCTCTGTCCGTGGGATTCTCCCAGCAAGAATACTAGAGTGGGTTGTCATTTCCTCTTCCAGGGGATCTTCCGGACCCAGGGACTGAACCTGCATTCCTGAGTCTCCTGCGTCTCCTGTATTGGCAGGTGGATTCCTTACCACTGCGCCACCTGGGAGGCAAGAACATGATAAGCACGCACTAAAACAGTGGCTCCTACTGGTAGAAATAATTGTACTCAGAGATTCACAGATGAGATTTGAGGAATCATGGGGAAATTTGTGATATATAAAATCTGGTCCTCTTCCGCTGTTCCTTCCTATTTGGATAGATATTGGAGTCCTAAAATGTTAGCACCAGAAGGGACTCTTTGGTCTTAAATTTAGTTTAACCCTTTCCATTTTAAAGACAAGGAAACTGGTCCATCCCCAGTTCACATAACATGTTAGTGGCAGATGGTGACAAAACCAGAACTAGGGCTTGATGTTTTTGGAACTTAGGAGCTAAATTTCTTTCATTCACACTCAGTTGTCCCCATTCCCACTCCAACAAGCTCAAGGGCTATTGTGGATGGGGTGGGTATAAAATGAGATGTCACATAGGAATCTAGAAAAATTTGGAAAGCACTCCACATGAGTAGAGGCATGATTCTTAGTCAAGGTGGTTCAGCACTTTGCTCATTTGTCAAATCAAATAGGCAGGGGATATCCAGGGAGTGGGTGGGGTCTTAGCCAGAGGCTCTGTGCCCAGCTAGGTGGTCCACCTGTATGCATCAGTTCATTGATCTATTCACTGATTGATTCATTTATTCAAGAAATATTTACTGAGAGCCTGATATGAGCCAAAAACAGGGTAGATGTTTAATATTTGTGGGAATGAGTTGAAGCCAAACTTCTACCTGTATCCCTAGGAAGAAGCCCTATTTGTTGAGTTATATTGTCACCTGTGAGGACTAATTTGGATTCCCTTCTGTTTGGATCCTTAGATGTGCCAGCAAACCTGATGACATTCCCTATTGCTAGGATTGCTTTTGAGGGTATAGGTCTTGAGAAGATCTTAGTTACTTAGGAACTTAATTTAGGGAACATTGATATTGACTTAGTAGCCTCTTCCTGCAGTGAAAGACACTCCGGGTTGGGGCTTGAGACATGGAAGTTTCAATAAGGGAAGCTGGGGAAAAGGATGTGAGAATGGAGACAGATGGCTTTAGAGCAGATAGCAGTGGGTGGAGTGTGGACAGAGGTATAGGAACCTAGGCTTTCAGGCCAGAGATGCTTGGTTTCAAATCACAGGCTCCTCATTCCTAGCTGTGTAAACTTTGGTAAGTCAGTCACCTTCTCTGTGCCTCAGGTGTCTATAAAATGGAAATATTACTTGTTGTAGAGATTGAGATGATATATTTAGAACTATTTGCACAGTGGCTGGCACATAGTATCTATCCCAAGGCAAGGGTTTGAGTTCAGGTAGTTTATTTGGGAAATGAACACAAGAATTATTGCTAAGGTAGTAGGAAAATGATATAGGGAAGGGGAGAAAAAGTCAACAAAGGATTGTTATTGAGCAAATTAGCACTGTGGACCACAGGAATTCAGTCTCACTGGGAACTTCTGGAAGGTTTTGTAGAACACACCTCAGTTATCCCATGAAGAGGTGAGGAAGCTGGGGTATTTATCTTTCAGCTCCCAGCCATCATCAGTAAACTGCTGCCATTGGTCGTTAACCCAGAGAACTCCCAGAACATCCTTAGTGGGTAGGGCAGAGGCCCTCAGGTGGAGACTTGCCGTCAAACACTCTCAGCATATGTTAGAACAATGAATGCCAAAGGGATGAAGACAGGTTGATCTGAGCTCAGAGTCATTGTTCAACCACTTATGATTAGCCATATTTTTCTTAAGCAAATCATCCAATCTCTTGGCCATTCATAGAGTAGTCCACGGAAGCAGGGCATCCCCTGAGAGCTGTCAGAAGTGCAGATTTTCAGGTCTCTTTCCGAATGTATTAGTTATCTATTGTGCATAACAAATAACTCTGAAACTTAACAGCTTTGACAATGAATATTTACTGTCTTTGCTAGAATTGCTTGCTTTCATTGACATGCATAGGTACCATTGCTTTGTAGTTAAGAAGAAAGGAGATTTGGGGCCAGGGAGGGCTGGAGGTGTGGGGCAGAGGAGAGGGAAATAAGAGTAGCCAAGTGTCTGTCCCTCCCCATATCTACAGCCACACCACACCTAGCTCCTGGCCTAATATTGATCTCCAGTGAAGTTAGGGGGCTCCCCTGGTGGCTCAGTGGTAAAGAATCTGCCTGCAACGCAGGAGCCGCAGGAGCCACGGGTTCGACCCCTGGGTCGGGAAGCTCCCCTGGAGAAGGGTATGGCAACCCACTCCAGTATTCTTGCCTGAAGAATCCCATGGACAGAGGAAATTAGCAGGCTAGGGTCCATAGGGTTGCAAAGAGTCAGACATGACTGAAGTGACTTAGCACTCACATCCACACAAAATTAGCGGTTAAGGTGAACAGTCAGAGCTGTCAGGTGCAAGAAATATGTGATTCTGGACCCAAGCAGGGCTTCTTAGGGAAAGAAATAGGAGCCTGCTTTAAGGAAAATTCATCTCTACAACTCTGCCTGAGCTCCTCAGTGGGGCCCTGGCCTCTAGAGGATATAGCCAGGGGGCAGAAGCCACAGAGAGAGCTTTGAGCAACACTGAGACCCTGTTTTCTGTTCTCTGTCCCTCTTCAGGACCTATGTCAGCACATGAGGGCTCCAAGTTGTAACTGCTCACTAAGCTTATAGCACAATTTTAAGCCCTTTAGATATATTATGTCATTTAATTTCCCCAACAACTTCATGAGGTGGGTTTCTATTGCTATCCCCTTATTATATATGAGAAAATCAAAGGTCAGAGTGGTTAAGTAACTTTCCCACGATTACACAGTCTGGGAATGGCAGAGCAAGGATGTTAACATGACCTCAGGTGTACTTGTAAGATGCAGGACTGATACAGTTGGGTTGCACACCTGTAGACTTGACGATTATATTTCAAGCACTTACACATCAAGCACTTGATGATTACACTTCAGGGAATGTTATTTTATGATGGTTTTCATGTTTTTGCCACAGTTGTCTTTGTTCCTTCTAGCCATCTTGAGTAATGTTAATTTTAAAATTCCTATTGATTTTTTATCCATTTATTCAGTGAATGTTTGTTGAATGCTTAGTAGTGCCAGGCACTATTTAATAGGCTGGGGAAGTAGCAGGAAATGAAATAGACAAAAATCTATCTTTGTGGTGTTCATGTGCGAGTCGTCCAATAATGCACAAATGGGTTATCTAGTATAATAGAAGGTGGTGTCTTCTATAGGAAAAATATAAATCAGGGTAAGGGTGATTGGTAGTTGATAGCATATGTTGCAGTCTTAAACAAGGTAGTCAAGAGATGAGGGAATGAGCCCAATTGCTACCTGGGAGAAGGTCATAACAGTCAAGAGGGAGTAGCCAGTTTAAAGCCGGGTATTCTAGGAGCAATGAGATCGATATGGCTGGAAGCAAGTAGAAGAGAGGAGTAGGAGATGTACTCATAGAGGCTGCATATGTGTGCCCAGTCATATCTGACCCTTTGCAGCCCCACAGACTGTAGCCTTCCAGGCTCCTCTGTTCATGGGATTTTCCTGGTGAGAACACTGGAGTGGGTTGCCATTTCCTTCTCCAAAGGACCTTCCTGACCCAGGGATCAATGTCTTCTGAGTCTCCTGCATTTGCAGGCAGATCCTTTACCACTGAACCACCTGGGAGTCCAATCATAGAAGTAGCTGTGGCCAAACAGAGTCTTTGAGACTTTGCCTGTTACTTTGAGTGACCTGGGGGACCATTGGTGGATTTTGAAAAGAGGAATGGCATGAGTCAACTTGTTTCAAAAGGAGCACAACAGTATGGCGATGTTGTTACATTGAGAATGGGCTATAGAAGGGTAATTGTGAAATCCAGGAGACCAGTGAAGAGGCTACTGCAATAATCCAGGTAAGACATGAAGTGGGGCATGGACCAGGTGGAGGTGGTGAGGAGTAGCCAGATTCTGGATACAGAGACTGAGTTTTTCACAAACATGAGGTTCAGGATTTATCTACTCTATCTTCCACTGCTGTCCATGTCTTGGGAGCTTGCATAACTGGGATCCTTTAATTCTGAATTTAACTACCAGAGCCCTAGCCTCCATGGGGCTACACATATCAGACATGTCGGCACCAGAAGTTATTGCTGGCACCATCTTTTGTCTCTTCAGCAGGGAGATCAGTGGAAGCTTTTATCTTAATTAGGTTACACTAGGTACCATCATCCATCTGCCTTCCCTGATTAACTTGGTTGAGAATACGAGGGTGATGGTGGAAGGGAAGACAGCCTCAAGCTGATAAATATGAATCAGAACGGACTGGTGGGAGTCTCTGAGGACTCATCAGAAAGAAAGAGCAAGAGGAATAGGATTTGTCAAAGATGTTTTTTGTGGAGAAGAGAGTACAGGAGGCTGTCTTGAAGTGGGGAACTGATTTAGGAATCGCCCCAGTGGGCTAAGCCTGCCTTAATGGGAGAACTCCACCAGTACCCCTCAGACTTGGGACATTGTTTGTGTCACCAGCCTGGTCAGAATATTGACAGCTTACGGTGAAAGGTGCCAGATTTGTGATCTCTGAAGACAAATATTTAACTTTGGGACCAGGGGTCAGGCTTGATCCCTCAAGAGCTTTTGTGTAGCAGAGTTTCATTGAAGTGCAAAGGGACAGAGAAAGTTTCTGACATAGACGTCAGAAGGGGGTTGGAGAATGCCCCCTTTGTTAGTTTTAGCAAGCTGTTTTATGTCTGTTAGGAAGCAATTAATCAGATAAGAGAGACACCTCAAGGCTGACAAAGTTTCACTAGGCCCCTCTCCCACAATATGCATTTTCGAGATAGGATGGTATGAGGTCTGTCATCCCCCAGCCATAAAACAATTGATATGAACACTGGCTTGTTGAGCTATTATCAGCCCAAAGTTTGAGAAAAGAAAATAAGTTAGTCTTCAGTTCAGTATAGTTCAGTCGCTCAGTCATGTCCGACTCTTTGTGACCCCATGGACTGCAGCATGCCAGGCCTCCCTGTCCATCACCAACTCCCAGAGTTTACTCAAATTCATGTCCATTGAGTTGTTGATGCCATCCAACCATCTCATTCTCTGTCATCCCCTTAATTTTAGGTGGAACCATTTTGAAGAAAGGCAAATTCCAAAGCAAATAACATTGCATTAACAAAGCTTAAGAAAAACATTTCCATAAGAAAAACACATTGGTTAGCTCAAGGTCTGAGAAAAGTTAAGTTCTGGTGGAACCTGGTGTCATCATGGAAACACAGAATTTTAAGAGACACTTGCAGCCTATTTCCTCTGTTTGGAGACCCCTGGCCTTCCTGCCTGTTCCCCTCTCAATATCAGTACCCTGGAAACTCTACTGATGTCTGCAGTAGGAGTGGCTTCTGTAGGCTGCCACAGCATGATATGACTGGTATCTTATCCACGATGTACACTAGATTCGTCAATGTAGTGTTAGAAAGGAGGAAGGGGAGGGGAGGGAGAATTTAGGCCCTATTCTCAGTTCAGTTCAGTTCAGTTCAGTTCAGTCGCTCAGTCATGTCCAACTCTTTGTGACCTCATGAATCGCAGCACGCCAGGCCTCCCTGTCCATTACCATCTCCTGGAGTTCACTCAGATTCACGTCCATCGAGTCCATGATGCCATCTAGCCATCTCATCCTCAGTCGTCCCCTTCTCCTCCTGCCCCCAATCCCTCCCAGCATCAAAGTCTTTTCCAATGAGTCAACTCTTCACATGAGGTGGCCAAAGTACCAGAGCTTCAGCTTTAGCATCATTCCTTCCAAAGAAATCCCAGGGTTGATCTCCTTTAGAATGGACTGGTTGGATCTCCTTGCAGTCCAAGGGACTCTCAAGAGTCTTCTCCAACACCATGGTTCAAAACCATCAATTCTTCGGCGCTCAGCCTTCTTCACGGTCCAACTCTCACATCCATACATGACCACAGGAAAAACCATAGCCTTGACTAGACAGACCTTAGTTGGCAAAGTAATGTCTCTGCTTTCGAATATACTATCTAGGTTGATCATAACTTTTCTTCCAAGGAGTAAGCGTCTTTTAATTTCATGGCTGCAATCACCATCTGCAGTGATTTTGGAGCCCACGCCCAAGGTAAGAGAAACCCAAGTAAGATGGTAGGTGTTGCAAGAGGGCATCAGAGGGCAGACACACTGAAACCATACTCACAGAAAACTAGTCAATCTAATCACACTAGGACCACAGCCTTGTCTAACTCAATGAAACCAAGCCATGCCTGTGGGGCAACCCAAGATGGGTGGGTCATGGTGGAGAGGTCTGACAGAATGTGGTCCACTGGAGAAGGGAATGGCAAGCCACTTCTGTATTCTTGCCTTGAGAACCCCATGAACAGTAGGAAAAGGCAAAATGATAGGATACCAAAAGAGGAACTCCCCAGGTCATTAGGTGCCCAGTATGCTACTGGAGATCAGTGGAGAAATAACCCCAGAAAGAATGAAGGGATGGAGCCAAAGCAAAAACAATACCCAGTTGTGGCTGTGACTGGTGATAGAAGCAAGATCCGATGCTATAAAGAGCAATATTGCATAGGAACCTGGAATGCCAGGTCCATGAATTAAGGCAAATTGGAAGTGGTCAAACAAGAGATGGCAAGGATGAACGTCGACATTCTAGGAATCAGCGAACTAAAATGGACTGGAATGGGTGAATTTAATTCAGATGACCATTACATCTACTACTGCGGGTAGGAATCCCTCAGAAGAAATGGAGTAGCCATCATGGTCAACAAAAGAGTCCGAAATGCAGTACTGGGATGCAGTCTCAAAAATGACAGAATGATCTCTGTTCGTCTCCAAGGCAAACCATTCAATATCACAGTTATCCAAGTCTATGCCCCATCCAGTAATGCTGAAGAAACTGAGGTTGAACGGTTTTATGAAGACCTACAAGATCTTTTAGAACTAACACCCCCAAAAGATGTCCTTTTCATTATAGGCGACTGGAATGCAAAAGTAGGAAGTCAAGAAACACCTGAAGTAACAGGCAAATTTGGCCTTGGAATGCGGAATGAAGCAGGGCAAAGACTAATAGCGTTTCGCCAAGAAAATGCACTGGTCATAGCAAACATCCTCTTCCAACAACACAAGAGAAGACTCTACACATGGACATCACCAGATGGTCAACACCGAAATCAGATTGATTATATTCTTTGCAGCCAAAGATGGAGAAGCTCTATATAGTCAACAAAAACAAGACCAGGAGCTGACTGTGGCTCAGATCATGAACTCCTTATTGCCAAATTCAGACTCAAATTGAAGAAAGTAGGGAAAACCGCTAGACCATTCAGGCCCTATCCTAGATCTACCAAATTGCGATCTGCTAGGCAGCCAAGGAGAAAACTCCCTGAAGCAAGAACAGTGGATCTCTGTCCAAGGTGCTGAAACCCCCAAGCACTCTTCCTCTGTTGCTCCTCCTTGTTCCCTCTATTCAAAATTTTAAAAATTTGGATCAATCACCTATCACATCCCAGGTCCTGTTATAGACCCGCAGAATTCAACAATAAATAAAACCAACAAAAATCTCTGCCCTTTCGGAACTTTTGTTCTAGTGGATGGAGTCAGGCAAGAAGTTTAAAAAATAAAAGCAAATTATATATTAGAAAGGTAAAAGTATTTGGGGAAAAAAATAAAGCAGAGTAATGAAATATGCTGGGCGGAATTTTCATTGCAGCTGTAAATGGGGTGGTCAGCTAAGGCTTTATGGAAATGATGACATTTGAGTAAACATTTGAAAGAGATGGGGGAGTGAGCTATTCAGATTTGCCTATAGTTTCACACTAATCAAGTGGTATTGCTCACATTTCCCATCAAATATCTGTTCTTTGGCATCAGCACTTATGCTTATGATATTCTGTTTTCCTGAAATTTTCTTCCCTCACTAGTGTGTTCAAATCCTGCCGTTTAAAAAAAGACCCTATATAAATATCACCCTCCTTAGGAAGCCTACCAGGGTAGTCCTTTAGTAGGAAGTGATCTATCTTCCCTACTAACCTTCACAACTTCTAGAACTATAGAACTCCTTGGTTCTTTTTTTAAAAAAAATATTATTATTGTGTTATTTTGATTGTTTAGGTCATTAGCTTGGCTATTCCACTAGTCTGGGAGTTCCCCAAGGATAGAAAATGTGCACCCATGATTAAGGTTATAGTGTCTGGAATCAGAGAGACCTGCATTCAAATGCTGCATTCAAATTCTTCTACCTGCTATCTGTGAGGCTTTAGACAACTGAGGTTTTGAACAAGTTACTTTACCTCTGAACTTTAGTTAGTTTCCTTATCTGTTAACATGGAGGTAATAATATAAACCTGAGTAGGGGGGCAGTGCTGTGATAATTAACCATTAGTGAATGTGAGACATTTAGCAAGGTGCCTGAAATATAGTCAACATCCAGGTAACATCTAGCGTTATAATTACTTCTCCTCAATTCCTATATGCCTATCTCAGGTACTGGCATATTGTTTTTACGCCATAAAATTTGCAAATGAATGAATCTCTTTACCAGTCTTCCTCAAAGAATGGTCTATCCACTACCTGTACAAGAGTCAAACAGGGGAACTTAGTAAAAACTGAAGATTTCCTGAGCTCTCTAGCTCTCCTGAGCTCAGAGGGCAGGAGTGCAGGAATATTGTTTTTTAAACAATGTCAATGAGCACACTAAAATTTGAGAGTCACTGATTATAGTACTAGTAGTTATGGCATAGAGATTTTTTGGATTATCTATTTTATGGATTAAATTAATATATGAAATGTAAGTAAAATAAAATGTATATATAGCTTAGAAGAGTGCCTGGCACACAGTGTATCTCAGCTGTTATTTTCTGTTTGTAAGCAACCTCTGTGAATAATCAGTTACATGAATTTGGCTGGGGGCTCCTGATCTTGCTTCAGAGATTTCCTTGCCTCACAGCCTTGCTCTGTGTGTACAGCTGTTCTAAAGACATGAACCTCAGACAGAGAGAGAATGAACCCACAATGAGCCTCAAGCATTTGCCCTGCTGCTGCTACTGCTGGTAGAAAAATAGTGTCATCTCTGCTCTTTAAAGAATTCCTCCGGCAGATGTGTGCACAGCTGTTCCACCTCCTTCCTACAGGCAGAGAGCAGGCAGATAGTGCCAAGGGTTCAGGAAACCATGCTATCACCAGCTCATGCAAATAAGCCCCATACTGGCTCTCCCCTCTTCTCATTAGTCTCTCCTTCTTATTTATTTGTCTCCAAGGAGGCCGTGGGTGGGAGACAATCTCTTAGTTCTAGCTGCTTCTAGAGGAGGAACTTGAGGGAAAGAAGCCGCTAGAGGGGAGAACTGCCAGGAAGGGAGGAGGAGATGGAGAGGAAGAAGTCTGGATGGCTGACGGTTTGCAGCATGGTGTGGTTGAGTTTAATTCCAGCAACATTGTCTTGCTGTGTGACCATGGGTAAGTCACTTCCCCTCTCAGATTCATATCCCAAGCCAAACAGTATGCTATAGCAGAGTGATCATAAGCTTCAGGGCCCAATCTATGTAAGTTGAAACCCAGGATCCACCCTTGCCAATTGTGTGACTTTGGGCAAATCTCTACTTCTCTGCATCCTTAGTTTTCTCTAAAGAAAGATAGGATAGGGAATATTTGTCCTGTGTTCCCAGCAGGTTTACTGTAAGGATGAAATGACCCCCAGTGAATGTCAAAACACATCCCAAGATATGAAATGCTGCAGATGTATGCGGTATCATTCATTCCATCCATGGAAACTTGACTCTCTCATCCCCCAAGTCCAGGGCACTGTTGTGTAGGACCAGAAAACTTAAGACAAGTCACAAGGAGAAGGATTGCCTTGCTCTGAGTGCTGCCTGCAGACTGTGGTTCACTATTCTTGCTAGCAGCTCCAGGCATTGGCATAGGGAAAGAGTGTGCCTTTCATCCATCATGTCAATGCTCTCTTTTCAGAACATTTGGCTGCGAGGCAGTTCAGTGCAATGGTTAAGCACCAGAGGCATAAGAAGTATCTGGTTTCAAATCTTAGGTCTGTTGCTTACCAGATGTGTGACTTTGGGCAAATCACTTAAACTCTCTGTGCCCCAGCTTCCTAGTATTGTTGAGAGTTAAAAAAGACAGTGTATATAAAATATTTTCCCCAGTGCCTGGTGTATAATAGGTGCTCAATGGACAAATGCCACCTACCTCTTTTTCCATTATTAATTTTTTTGATCTAAGGGATGGACTGTCTTCTTAGCTTTGCCAAGCGATCCTTTAGCCACTGAGGCGGAGAGTACATCAGCTAGAAGTGTGAGGTGTGTTGGAAAAACTTGGGATCACTATGGCTGGGGCTTTGAGAGCTGCTGGGGCTGTGTGACTTTAGATGTGTCCCTTCCTTTCTCTCAGTTTTAAGTTTCTTATCAATAAAGTGAGGAAATTGGCCTTTAACTGTCTGCCTCACAGGATAATTGTGAGGCTCAGCTAAGTGAAGTTATGAAAAAATATCTTGTCAGTTTAAAAGTGCCATGTAGCTATTGTGCATAGGAGCTGGGTGCCATCTCATTGTCAAAGGCTGTCTCCTCTTTACCATTCTGAGTTTCACTAGGAGCAAGGCAGACTAGGCCAGGTGGAATCTGGCTTGTCCAAACTTGCCTTCTTCAGAAATGGAGAACTCCCCTAGCCACTGAGTTCCATCTTCTTTCAAGGGCATCAACAGGATCTCGCCAAATGCTGACAGTTCCATTAACCCCTCCCACTGGCAACTTACTGAATGGCAGAGCCAAGAAGTTTCAGCTCCTTGAGAATATATTACAATCTGGCCTCCTCTCCTAACACATGCATCCCAACAGTCAGGATTCCATGAGGAAATAGAAAGCTGGGAGTTTGAGGAACAGTTGATGAAAAGACTGTTCACAGAGGATTGGACAAAGTTAGGGGCATTGATGAGAGAAGTTGAGACACCCAGACACTAGTAATAATTGGGGGGCAGATACCACCCTTGCCTTGAATATAAAAGAGAGGAGTAAGGTTATCAGAATCTGGTGAGAGGAGGGGCCAGGGCCAGGAGGCCAGAGGAACTGGAGTCATGGAGGGACTTGGCCACAGTCAGTACCACGGGGCTGACTTAGGGACCGGGAGAGGGATGGGAGAAATGCCTCCAGCTCTCGCTTGCAGCTTTCCAACCTCTGCCACTGCCTCTCATTAACTAAACTCACAGGGAAGCTAGAGGGCAGGGAGCCTATGGATGCCATTCTTACAGGTGGGCCTCCCGAGGCAGAGAGCAGAGCAGAGAATGGCAGGGACTGCACCTGGATAGGGGAGTGTCGCCAGCCCTCTCCCACATGCCCTCCTGGGCCCCTAGACTCCTAGTGAAAGGTGTTGTCTCCACTTTTCTGGAGCCATTTTCAGAGAGCACTGTCTCCCTCAAAAACTCTCTCCTGGGGACTAGGATCCCTACTGAGAGAGCTGAACAGGGAAGGAAAAGGAAAGTTCTGAGATAGGCCAGGATGTCAAAAGCAAAATATAGGGAGAGCTGAAGCCTGAATGCTTCCCTCACAGGCTGGGCAGTGAGATCCGTCAGTGAACATAGGTCAGTGAGCACAGGAGTCCAGTTCTTCCCAGTGCTGCCCTGCTTTCTTCTTTCCATGCAGCGTGCGTGCGTGCTCAGTCGTGTCCGACTGCGACCCCATGGACTGTAGCCCACCAGGCTCCTCTGTCCATGGAATTCTCCAGGCAAGAATACTGAGTGGGTTGCCATTTTCTTCCCCAGGGGATCTTCCCAACCCAGGGATTGAACCCGATTCTCTCATGTCTCCTGCATTGACAGGCAGGTTCTTTACCAGTAGTGCCACCTGGGAAGCTCATTTGCGCAGCTTGAGGGGCATCTAATAATTTTCTTGGCTCCAGCATTGTGGTTCAGAGCATGGCTTTGGAGTCTGGCTCTCCCACTCCTGGCTGTTTAAACTTGGACATGTTGTTAACTTCTCTGAGCTTCAGTCCCTTCATCCATAAAATAGGAATAAATCTACTTCATAGAGTTGTTATGAGGGTTGAATGAGAGGCTGAAATCAAGGGATCTGGCCACCCAGGAGCCTGTCAGAATATGACAGCTAGAATATTGTACCATTACCGGCGTATGAGCTTTTCTGGTGGGGCTTCCGTGCCTGAGGTACAGCCTCCTCTCAGCCCCCACCTCAGCATCCCTCCCTCTGTCAGATGCTCACTGTTGGCCCTGTGCCCCTGGGAAGGGCTGCTGTCTGGCTCAGCCTACAGATCGTGGGCAAGAGAGGCTGGGGGAATGCAAATGTGGCCTTATCTGAGTGTGTGCAGCTGCTCCCTTCCTTGAGTCCATCGCCAGAAATAAGGGCAGGCTCTGGGCTCCCTGGGATCCCCCAGGCTTCTTCTGGCCATGCTGTCTATACCACCAGCAACAATAATGATATCCAGCAATAACTCAAGCTTTTCTATTTGCAAAGCATTTTGATTTTTATCCTCTCGTATCTTCACAATGACCCTGGATTATTATGACCCACCAACTTTTACAGAGGAGGAAAACCAAAGCTCAGAGGATCAAGAGACTTGCCCAAGGTCACATGGCTAATTAATTGTGGAGTGAGGATTAGAACCCATGCAGTTTCACCCCAGAATTTAAGGTTCATTGTATTAGTGAGGGTGCTCCTGGCTGCAAGTAATGGAAAACTTTGACTCAATGTACTTAAATAAGAAAGACTTTTATAATATCCCTATCAGGGGTTTGGAGGACATTTTGCTCTGTGGTTGGTTAATTAGTATTTCAATAATGTCATGTAACCTGGATTCTTTCCACCTCCAAACTCATGAGAATTGTCTTCAGTCTGGCTCGTCTCAAAGTCACAAAATGGCTGCTGTGGTTCCAGGTGTCACATTCAGATATAACATCTGGGAAGATGAGTGGCCTCTCCTAATTGTGTGTCTCAATTTATTTGTATTGAAGTGTGGTTGATTTACAATACTATGTTAGTTTCAGGTGTGCAGCATAATGATTAGGGTTTTTTGCAGATTATATTCCATTATATGTTGTTATAAGATACCAGGTATAATTCCTTGTGAAAAGTGAAAGTGTTAATCACTCAGTTGTATCTGATTCTTTGCAACCCCATGGACTGTAGCCTACCAGGCTCAGGCTCCTCTGTCCTTGGAATTCTCTAGGCAAGAATACTGGAGTGGGTAGCCGTTTCCTTTTCTAGGGGATCTTCCTGACCCAGAGATTGAATCCAGGTCTCCTGCATTGCAGGCAGATTCTTTACCATCTGAGCCACCAGGGAAAGTCCCTTAATTCCCTGTTAATATACAGTAAATCTTTCTTTTTTTAAAAAAAATCCTGGGCTTCATGTTTAAAACTGGGATCTAAATCCAGGAGAATCTCCTCATCTGAAGTCCTTAATTTAACCAGGTCCACACAGTACCTTTTGCCATGCAAGGTAACATATTTACAGATTCTAGGTGTTAGGGCCTGGATTCATTTGTGCATGTGTGTGCTCAGTTGCTTCAGTCCTGTCCAACTCTTTGTGACCCTATGGACCGTAGCCCACCAGGCTCCTCTGTCCATGGAGGACAAGAATATTCTTCAGGCAAGAATACTGGTGTGTGTTGCTATGCTCTCCTCCAGGGATCTTCCCAACCCAGGGATCGAACCCACATCTCTAATGTCTCCTGCATTGGCAGGCGGGTTCTTTACCACTAGCGCCACCTCGGAAGCTAAAGATTTGTGTGTGTGTGTGTGTGTGTGTGTGTGTGTGTGTGTGTGTGTGTGTGTGTGTGTGTGGTGAGGTGGAGGGGGGGTTTCAGTATTCTGCTAAAACAATCCTGTATGATTCCATTTATGTAAAGTTGAAAACTAGCTGAACTATTCTAATCCAGATAGTGGTTGGCCTTGAGACAAGTGGCTCCTCTGATCCAAGTGCTGATCTTATCTGGGAGCTGTTGCACAGCTGTGATCACTGTGAAAATTCATCAACTTCTGCACTTAGGATATATACACTTTTCTGAATACACATTCAGTTCAGTTCAGTCGCTCAGTCGTGTCCGAGTGTCCAACTCTTTGCGACCCCATGAACTGCAGCACGCCAGGCCTCCCTGTCCATCACCAACTCCCAGAGTTCACTCAAACTCATGTCCATTGAGTCAGTGATGCCATCCAGCCATCTTATCCTCTGTCATCCCCTTCTCCTCCTGCCTCCAATCCCTCCCAGCATATTTTCCAATGAGTCAACTCTTCGCATGAGGTGGCCAAAGTACTGGAGTTTCAACTTTAGCATCATTCCTTCCAGAGAACACCCAGGGCTGATCTCCTTTAGGATGGACTAGTTGGACCTCCTTGCAGTCCAAGGGACTCTCAAGAGTCTTCTCCAATACCACAGTTCAAAAGCATCAATTCTTTGGTGCTCAGCTTTCTTTGACTTCAACAAATTAATTTACTTAAAAAAAATCCCAGAATCCAAATTGTACCAATCTCGTCAGGAGTTTGAGGGTGTTAAACATGGTGCGTCATATTAAACGTTTCTTCTTAACGACAAGGAATGGAGGGCATTACCAATTTCACAGGTTTTGATTTTTTTTTTCCTTCAGAATTGATTTTGGTGTGTATTTGAAAATGATCCATGTACAAAAAAAAATAGGATATATTTTCATAATTCAGAGCTTTACATGAATTCCATCCTTAAAGAAACTTTAAGGGAAAAGAAAAAATTCCCTTTTCATTAAAAGTATTTGTGTTTTTATGAGAACAAGACAGAAGTGCTGAGAAGCAGCTGAATGAATATAGATTTTAAAAATGTTACATAGTAAAAGAGAAGGGATGGGGAAAAAATGTCTTTTCCTCCCATGTGCTATACAGTAGGTTCTCATTAGTTACCTATTTTATGCATAGTAGTGTGTATATGTCAATTCCAACCTCCCAATTCATTGCCCCCCTTTCCCCCTTGGTGTTCATACATTTGTTCTCTATGTCTGTGTCTCTATTTTTGTTTTAATAAATGGTTCATCTGTACTATTTTTTCTAGATTCCACATATATATTAATATATGTTATTTTCTTTTCTCTTTCTTACTTCCATCTGTATGATAGTCTCTAGGTTCACTCACATCTCTGCAGCTGGCATGGTTTTGTTTCTTTTTATGGCTAAGTAATACTCCATTATATATATATACACACACACCTATATTATATATATATATATATATATATATATATATATATAAAATAGGTATATATACCTATTACCTAACAGGTAATATAATATATATAGGTGTATATACCTATATACATATATGTGTGTGTGTGTGTGTGTATAAGGGAATATTACTTGGCCATAAAAAGAAACAAAACCATGCCAGCTGCAGAGATGTGAGTGAACCTAGAGACTATCAATCTTCTTTATCCATTCCTCCATCAGTGGGCATTTAGGTTGCTTCCATGTCCTAGCTATTATAAATAGTGCTGCAATTAACACTGAAGTGCATGTATCTTTTGGAATTAGGGTTTTCTCCAGATATATGGCCCAGGGTTGGGGTTCCTGGGTCATATGGTTGTATAATCCATTTGTAGGACATATATAAAGTTAAAATACATTCCAATATACAGCAGGTACAGACAAATATTGTTTGATTCCACTTATTCACCATACCTAGAATAGTCAAATTAATAGAGTCACGTCATACATTGGTAGATGCCAGGGACTGGGGATGGAGTGGGGGTGTGGGGAGGGGGAATGAGGACTTAGTGTTTAATACAGACAGAGTTTCAGTTTAGGAAAGTGAAAAATTGGAGATGGATAATAGTGAGAGTTGACAACAATGTGAATGTACTTAGTGCCTCTGAACTGTACAATTAAATATGGTTAAAATAGTATGTTTCATATTATGTGACTTTTACCACAATAAAAACAAAGTTTAAAAAGGGTACTAAACATTTTTTTAATGTCACACAAATACATGTGACAGAGGAAAAATCCAGATCCTCCAGGTAGTTAAAGGGAATTCATAAATGTTGACATGCAGTGAGGAATTGGAGCCAGTTACCACGTGCTTGTTAAGTGATAAGTACTTTACAAATCAACCTTCTTTGCCAGTTTTAATCTTCAAAACCAGCTTTCAAGGGAGATATTAGTCAGCTATCATCATGAAATAGCTGTGTTACAAACTACCCCAAAACTCAGTGCCTTATTAAAACTTGTTTTCATTCCAGGGGCTGGAAACCTTTTCTATAAAGGGCCAGATGTTTTGTATTTTTGGCCTCATTGATCGTACACTGTCCACTGCAGCTATTCAACTCTTTGTAGGGCGAAAGCAGCATAGACAACACACAAAGTAATGGGCATGATTGTGTTCTAATAAAACTTTATTTACAAAAGCTGGTATAGGTTGAATTTGGCCCTTGGGCTATATAGTTTTCTAACCTCTAGCCTAGTCTCAGACTTCCAGGTCTGTGGGTCAACCATAGTGTGCCCGATCCAGACTGGGCTCAGCTGGGTAGTTCTGCATCAGACTGAGAACAGATGGGCTCCAATCTTGGGTCCCACAGACTTCGTATCTGCTCTGTATTCATTCTGGGGTCAGGCTGAAGGGGCTTGTTCTACTTCTGGCAGCTCACTAGAGAATAGGGACTATCCAAGGCTCACAAGCATATTTAAATGCTCCCTGTGACAAATCTGCTAACACCCCACTAGTCAAAGCAAGCTGTGTGACCAGGTTCACCCTCGGTGGGTGGAGAAGTAAACTGAGTTCACAGTGAGAGGAAGTTAGGACAAAGGGTATGGAGCTATGGTTTTAATGCAAGGCGGGTGTGAAGAATCTCAAACAATGACCTGCAGTGTGTATGAAGGCCATGTGTGAGACTGTGTGTGCAGAGCAGTATCTGTGTAAGAGGGTGTTTTGTGTGTGAGAGGTCCTCAGGGAATGGATCTATGACCATGTTTGTAAGAAGTTACTGGTGGGCATTTAGAAGGTGTGATATGAGACACTGTATATATGTGAACACTTGTGCGTGAATGGATCAGGTGTGCATCTCAGTGTGTGTCGGGGTCAGGGGGGTATATGTGTTGGCAGGTGTGTATGTATCAGGATGCACTTGGGTGGATATGCCTGGCTATGAAAATGTCTCTGTGGGCATGTGTGTGGGTGTAGTATGTGTGTGGGGTATATGTATTGGGGCGTGTGTGTGTGTGTGTGTGTGTGTGTGTGTGTGTGTGTGTGATGAGTACACGCAGAAGCACCAGCACACTCTGTTGGCTGGGGGGAGAGTGAATGCACAGACTGGGAGCAGGAGTCAGCACCCGCTCCCTGGCACAGTCTCAAAACCTCTCCACTCTCACAATGGGAGTTCTTTGAGGCTAAGATTAATTTTCTTATTTAGCATTTATGTGGCACTTTAGATCTGCAGAGTGCTTTACAATTGTTTTTATTAGTTGTGCTTGCATGTTATATATAGAAGCAACCTCAGCTGCACCCAGAGCCTCTCTCCAGAGTGGTGAACCGAGCAAGACAAACTCTGCCCTCTCCGTTGGCCCATTTCCGGGAACAAGTTAGGTTCTTTTGTGTACAGACCAATGTTCAGGTGGATTGGTGGTGGTGGTGATGCTGCGAGGAGGGGGCGCTCCTGTGGACCTACCCCCAGGCTTTCCCTCATCTACTCAAGCTAATCACCAGCTCACTTGCCTGGCTCAGCTCATTACTTGCCTAGACTAGCAGATGAGAGGCTATTTGCAAGACTGGCTTAAAACTCCTTCATCTTTTATGTTAATACATTTGTTCTTTGTACTAGCCATTGAGGCTTAATTCCTTGCCTTATGGCTACTAACCTGTCTTGGGTGAGTTTTCTCCCACAAAAGCAGACCCCGAGACAAGGACTTACGTGCAAAGAATTTATTAGGGAGGTGATCTCAGGAAGCATGAGTGAGGGAGTAGAAGAGTGAAATGAAGAAGGGAGAAAAACCAAGAGGTGGAGTGTTATTGAGGGGATGACTGCCATGGGCAGCTGGAGCCTCGTTCTACTGAGAAACCACGGCTTAGAATCACCCCTAGAGAACTGAGGCATTGGGCTATTGAGTCACCCACTCCCACAGTGGGTCAGGTCAGGACTGCCACCTTAGCTCCCTGGGTTTTAACTCCCCTACACATCTGGGTTGAGGCCAAGCAAGCTCCCTTGTTGCTGGCTGAAGTCCTCAGGTTGAGAGGTCAGACAGACACAGGTGTTAGAGGTGGAAAGCTTGTGCATGGGGGAATTGTTGGCTGGAGCTGCAGGTGAATTCAGGTGGGCCAAGGGCATATGCGGGAGCAACAGTGTCTGCTACACTCCCCTGGACTCCAGTAAAACCTTTATTTCAAGGTCACGGATTCCATTAGCAAGTTCTTGGCTCACTGTCCCTGTGGTCTGCAGCAGTGGACTCTCCTGTGACTCTGCACTGTCCTGGTTTCTCTAACTACTCCTTCTCTATTTCTCTCATTTCTTCCTCCCAAATGAGGGGGGTACTTCTTCAATAACTTTGTTTTTCTTGCCCATACGCAAGTTCACCAACATCCGATAAGATGTGCCATATAGGAAGCGATAGCCCACACCTCTCTCTCCAAGTCTTAGCCCTGTGTTTACAGCTGCCTCGTTGAAACATTTATTTGAACATCACTTCAGCAACTCAAACTCAGCATTTCCAAATCTAACTCATCATCTTTGATGATCTGCTCAAATCAGCTGCATCCTTGCTTGTCAAGTTCTGTCTATGGCCAGCGGCATTAGCATCATCTGAGAGTTTATGGGTGCAGAATCTGAGGTCCTATCACGGACCAACTGAGCAGGACCAGGGTGTGTATTTTTAACCAGTCCCAGGTGGTTTGTGTGCACATTAATGTTTGATAAGCATTGGTCTACACTATTGATTCTCTGCATTTTATTAATGGTACCAGCATTTTACCAATTACTCAAGTCTTAAAACTTTGCAACTATTTAAATCCTAGGGATAAGTATCTGCTGGTGGTGCTAGTGGTAAAGAATCTGCCCACCGATGCAGGAGATGCAGGAGACATGAGCACAATCCTTGGGCTGGGAAGGTCTTCTGGAGTGGGGAAATAGCGACTCATTCTAGTATTTTTGCCTGGAAAACTTCATGGACAGAGCAGCCTGGCAGGCTACAGTCTGTAGGTGGCGAAGAGTTGGACACGACCAAGCACTCACCCTAGCTTTCTCTCAAAGCAGATTTCCATGGGACTGAGGTCTCAATTAAACAAATAATAGAATTGATATAAATGTGTTTCAGATGAGCATCTATAACAATCCCATTACACATAATTTTACTTCAATAAATATTTATGGAGTTCTTGCTCAGTGCCTGGCTCCACGCTATGTGATGATGTAACAATGAACTAGACTCAGTGCTTATCCTCAAGGAACTGACAGTTGAGAGGAAGGAGAGACAGACAGCGAGTGATAAATAGAGGATGCCTTGGAAATGGAAGAGGAGCCCTAACAGAGCCCTCGTGAGCAGAGAAGTCTTTCTGGAAATGGGACATCCAGTTAGAAGAACCTGGATGATGAATGGGCCCAGGAGTAAAATCAGGAGAAAGGGCTTTGCAGGGAGATGGCTTGTGTACACACTGGCAGAGATAAAGAGCAGAGTGCTTTGGGGGGATTCTCCCTATTTCCCAGGTTTGTGACTTGGGGGAAAATCACTTCACCCCTTCCTGCCTCATTTAATTCTAACTTTGGAATAGCAGATTCTCCCTCCTCAGAGTCATTGTGAAAGTTAAATAAAAATGAGCACATTTCAGACCTTCAGCTACTTGACTGGTATAAGTATTGATTGACAATAACTTGTCAGCAACCAGAGATTGGACCTCAGTTACGGAAGAAACAATCGTGGTATGGTGATGGTGGTGGATGGCGATCTCCCAAAAGGTACATCCATGTTGAATCCTTGGAACTGGTGACTATGAATTTATTTGGAAAAAAGGACTTTGCATGTGTAATTAAGAACCTGGAGATTAGGTCATCCTGTATTTTCCGGGTGGGCCCCAAATCCAAGCACGTGCTTCTCTATAAGAAGAAAATGGGACGCCGAAGAGGGGAGAAGGCTATTTGAAGATGGAGGCAGAGATGGAGCTGGGGAGCACCTTTTGCCACCTCACCAAAAAATGAAAGAGGCAAGGAGGAACTCACCCCTAGAGCCTTCAGAGGGAGCAAGGCCTTGCCCACACTTTGATTTTGAACCCCCTGCCATCTAAACTGTGAAAGAATACATTTCTGTGGTTTAAGTCACAAGGCTGTTATAGAAATCACAGGAAATAAATGCACATGGTTACTGGTTTTTAAGCATTCTTTACGTGCCAGGTGTGGAGTCCTCCTCAGTGATGCTTTGGAATGATGTTATCATTTCTGTTTCATGCCTGAGGAGTACTAAGCCTCATGGAGGCAAAGCACCTCATGCTTGGTCATTCATTCACTAAGTATTGAACCACCTCTTAACTGACGGGGGGCTTCCCTGGTGGCTTGGACTGTAAAGAATCTGCCTGTAATGCAGGAGATCCAGGTTCGATTCCAGGGGTGGGAAGATCCCCTGGAGAAGGAAATGGCAACTTACTCCAGAGAATCCCATCGACAGAGGAGCCTGGCAGGTTACAGTCCATGGGATTGCAGAGTCAGATACAACTGAGAGACTAACACTTTCTTTGCTGATTAGATACTTTAATGGGCACCGGGGTCACAGGGGTGAGCAAGTGAGATGCCTTTGCTGAAGTCCAATATAGTCCTTATAAATCTATATTGGGTTGAATAGTATCCTCATCCCCAATTCATGTTCACCCTGAAACCGCAGAATGTGATTGTATTTGAAAATAGACTCTTTGCATATATAATCAATTTATGATGAAGACATACTGGATTAGTGTGACCTGAATCCAGTAACTGCTATCTTTATGAGAAATTTGCACAGAGATAACACAGGCCATGGGATGGCTGAGGCAGAGATTGGGATGATCAATCTACAAACCAAGGATGGCCAAGGGTTGCTGGCAGCCACCAGAAGCTGGAAGAGGAAAAGAACTATCTTCCCCTAAAGCTTTTTGAGAGATCATGGCCCTGCTGACACCTGGATTTCACATTCCTGGCCTCCAGAACTGTGAGATAATAAATGCCATCCGGTTTGTGATAATTTGTTAAATAACCCCTGGGAATTTAATGTGCCACTCAAGAAATTCACAATTGTTGCACACAGGGAAGCACGGCCCAGGGAGGTGTGGTCAGCAGTGAAGCCAGGTAGAGGTACGCAAGGGTGCCGGAGCAGGTTATGAACGTGGGGTAGGAGTTGAGTGTGCAAAGAGAAGGACGATCTGGGTTGGAGGAGACAGAACCTACAGGCTGGAGGAATGGACGGAAGGTCAGAGCCCAGAGGAGCACACAGCCAGCAGCGAGGTAGCCAGAGCCAGTCCCCTCCTCACCCTTCCGCTGGGAGACTTCTCTAGCAGGAGTTGTCAGGTCAGTCTGTCTGTAGGACCATCTACCCAGCGCTCCCCTCTCCGTACCCTACTCCCCACCGCCGCAGCGGCAGCGTAGGATATTTCAGCAGATAACCCTGAGTCAGAGCCCGCCTTGTCCTTGAGCACAGCGGGGGACGCTGGGAGGAGGCACAAAAGGCGCTTTGTGAGGCAGCGCTCAGCAGCTTCTGGGCCAGGGAGCCGGCTCGCTGTGAATGGGCTGCAGACAAAGGCATCGCCTCCGACGGAGTACCTGTAATTGGAACGTCCGCGAGCTTGCAAGGGACAAAACGGAGACGAATGGCCGCGTCTTAGGCTGCCCGTTGCTATGGTTTCCGCGGGGCTGCTGGGGAGGGCGGTTACCAGGCAACGGATGAGGGCCCTAGACAAAGAGAGATGGTGTGAGGGAGCGGTTTGGGGCAGGTGTGAGTGTGTGCGGGGCGCGGGGCGGGGAAGCGGTGAGGAGCAGAAGGAGAGAAGATGAGAGAGGGAGGCAGACGCACAAGACAGGGAGATGAGGAAGGAGAGACAGAGAAGGAGACGAGAGAGAGACGAGACAGGGCAGGGGAGGGAGAGGCAGAGATGGACAACAGAGGGACAGAGGCAGACCCATTAAAACATAGAGGAGACACAGAGACAGAGAATTATGGAGATATTCATTCACCGCTGAGCACCTGCTCTGTGTCAGGTCCTGCACACTCTGGAGACAGGCCTGTTAGCAAGACAGACCCCCTCCCTACCCCTGGAATTGGAGAAGCCAGAGACGGAAACTGTCTCCGTCTTTGATGGAGCCAGAGGGAGGTGCTGTCTTCTCTAAGTAACCAGGTCTTACTCCGGAGGCTGATGTCTCGCAGAAGCTTGTAACCTCTGGGTAGGGCCATTGCATTCTTCCTCCTGTCTCCAGGCAGTGTCCTGCGAGGCTGTGTGTAGAAACATGATTCCTGCTTGATCGACACTGGGTCTCTCCCTTGTAGCTCTCTCATTGGCTGCCTACCATGAGGCCTGAACTTCCTACCAAGGAAATCCTCTTTCTTTTTCAGTTCAGATTCTCAAGACAGAACCTGATTGGCTCACTTAAATCAAGTGTACAGTCCTGGTCCAATCAACTTTGATTAGAGGAGAAGCTCCTAGGGTGTAACCTGACCAGCTGCTTGTAGCCAAAGACTAATCTTGCCTGCTTTCAAAGGCTAGTATAGGGAGCTCATACTTATCAAAGGAGCTTGCACACTGGCAGGTGCTAGAGAAGGGCCAGTTGTTATTTAGGTTAAAGGGAGCATCTGGAAGACAAAATATCATGGTCCTGCCCCTGAGGGACATCATGGAAGAAATTGTTACTGCTAAGGGAATGAGGGAGTAAAGCAAGGTAGGGAAGTTCAGAGGACGGGTGGGCCACAATGTGTACCGTGATGGAGTGAGAAAGAGGAGAGAGATGCCATTTGTCCATTAATTCATACACTCAGCCCTGTGATCCTACAGTGTGCCAGGAACTGTGCCAGGTGATGGAGAAGACATGGCCTCTATTTTCCAAGGATGCACAGTTCAGTTCAGTTGCTCAGTTGTGTCTGACTCTTTGCGACCCCACTGGACTGCAGCACGCCAGGCCTCCCTGTTCATCACCAACTCCCAAAGCTTGCTCAAACTCATGTCCTTCGAGCAGTGATGCCATCCAACCATTTCATCCTCTGTCATCCCCTTCTCCTGCCTTCAATCTTTTCCAGCATCAGGATCTCTTCCAGTGAGTTAGTTCTTTGCATCATGTGGCCAAAGTATTGGAGTTTCAGCTTCAGCATCAGTCCTTCCAATGAATATTCAGGACTGATTTCCTTTAGGATGGACTGGTTGGATCTCCTTGTCGTCCAAGGGACACTCAAGAGTCTTTTCCAGCACCACAGTTCAAAAGCATCAACTCGTCAGCACTCAGCTTTCTTTATGGTTCAACTCTCATATCCATACATGACTACTAGAAAAACCATAGCTTTAACTAGACGGACCTTTGTTGGCAAAGTAATGTCTCTGCTTTTTAATATGTTATCTAGGTTTGTCATAGCTTTTCTTCCAAAGAGCAAGCATCTTTTAATTTCATGACTGTAGTTACCATCTGCAGTGATTTTGGAGCCCAAGAAAATAAAGTCTGTCACTGTTCCCATTGTTTCTCCATCTATTTGCCATGAAGTGATGGGATGGGATGCCATGATCTTAGTTTTTTGAATGTTGAGTTTTAAGCCAGCTTTTTCACTCAAGGATGCATAGAGGGGTGCCATATAACCCACCTGTTATTATCTTAAGATAAGAGACAGAGAATGGGATCAGAAGGGGTGACTTCATTCAGCTGAACACACCAAGGAGAAATATTGAGAGGTAAATCCAGAAGGACATTTGAAAGATGAGTGTGATTTGGAGAGGTGGACAAGGGTAGTGTTAGTGAGTGGTGAACAGAGGGATTCTGGAAGAGCCATGGACGCATGAGTGCACTTGGGAAAAGTTCAGCTTGCCCAGTGATGGATGAGGGTGCTGGAAGCATGTGGAGTGGTAGTGGCGCAAAAACAATGCTGGAGATGGTTAAGGAGCTAAAATACGTGGACCCTGTCCTAAGGATATTGGGGAGCCACCGGAAGCTTTTAACAGCAGTGTCATGTCAGATTTGTCTTCTAGAAAGATCACTCTGACCTTAGTGCAGAGTAGATTGAATGGGGCAAGCACAGAGACAGGAAGAGACAGAGGGTGCTTCATAAGAGAATTGGAAGATGTTAGGCAGTGCCTCTCAAACTTAAATGCTCTCATATCCCTCCCAGGGAATATGGCTGAAAATACTGATTATAGGGCTCTGTAGACAGAGATCAATTTAGTAGGTCTGAGGTGGGGGCCATGAATCTGCATCTTTTAAATAGTACCCGAGGTAATGGGTAGAAATGGTGCCCAGACCACTCTTTAAGAAACTTTGGTCTAAGGGGCAGGAAGGTACACACACGAATCAGGAAGTATCTTAGAAACGTTGTGCCGGATACCACTTTCACCGCTTTAAAACCAAAGACCATTTAATGGCTCTCATGGATTTTCACAAGAGTGGTTATAATTGGTTCATCATTATCATTTTACATATATATCATGCTATACACTCAACCGCCAACATCTGTTGCTTGTAACCAGGGAATAAGAGACGGCAGAATGAAACCTTAATAGTTCTTCTCACCATTTATTATCTGCCTTCTTATAGCTCTGATGTGGTGGGGGTAATGGAGGGAAAGTCAAGCTTTATTGAATCCTTTCTGCAGTTTTGCAGTGCCTCTGGTTTGGAATTCTAGCTCCTCCATTTATAAACTGTGATTTTGGATGAGAGATTTCACTTTTCTGAGCTTCAGTTTCTTCATCTGTGACATAGAAGCTAATTAGATCTTCCTCTACAGCATTGAATTAAGGATTAAGTGAAACAACTGAATTAGTTGTTTCTACCATTATGAATTTGTGGATCTTGAACATATTTGATGTGTTTAACTCCTTTGCATTATTCTTAATAATGCTCAAATTGTTTCATCTTTGGCTGGTGGGAGACCCAAGTTGGCCCTTGGGTCCTTTGGAAATGACCCTAATATGTCAACAGCTTTCTTACCCTCTGGTATGATAATGCTTTCAAGTTCATTGTGTATGTTTTCTGCCCAAGGCCAGGAGTCAGCCATTTCTCTAAGGAGCCCTGATTTCTTTGAAAAGGAAAATGGTATTTGAGACCATAATCTGGGTGTTAGAAGGGCTCATTGCTCCTGGGTTAGCTACTATTTCCAGGGATTTAAAGAGGACAATGAGGGAATGCATATGTTTTGTGTGAGAAGCTATATCATGTTCATAAAGATATTTCTAGTTCATATTTGGGATGCATTGCTTTTATTTTGATTTGATAAGTGTATCTTTTCTAACCTGAAAATCTTAACTCCTAATGATAAGAAATTAACTACTTCTTTGCTTTTTTTAGTAATACAAATATATCATGTTTCAGAAATATATAATAACAAACTAACAATGATTACTCAAAAATTTTTGTTTAAAAATATCACCAGGTACCAGACACTTAATCCTGAAACAAGCCACAGAGGGATATGTGATTATTATCCCCATTTTCTGACAAGAAAATTAAGGTTCATGAGTCACAAGTCAATAAGTGATGAAACCAGTAGACAAACCCCCAAGTTGCCAACTTCATCATTATCACTTCGAGTTTCATTTTTCCCCCCTTGCCTTTGGAATTAATAATGTGCCTGCTCTCCAGTTGCACAGGTCAGCTGGTTATTTAATTCTCCCAAAGATGACTTGACATTCATTATTTGGAAATGCACAGATGAACAGAGTGAGAGAGGCAAGTCATTTAGTAGCCCAGTGTTGTTACTAGAATGAAAAGCTTCTTGAGAAACATGTTGGCTCATACTTTCAAAGCGGCAGATTATTGCTTTCAGCTTTTTTAGCTGATGTGTCTGTTTACAGATGTGCCTGCCAGATTATTTTAAACGGGGCAAGCAAATAGAAGGGTCATCAGGGCCTTGTAAAAATATGTTATCAGGCACAGGGAACCTACCTAGAAGCTTTAAAGGGGTCACTGACTCCCCACCTTTGTGTGTTCATTCAAGCCATCTTTCTCAAATGGAGTATCTGCTTATGACATAGTAGTCAACTTCAGAGAGCCAGCGTTTTGGGGTTTTTTTGGAAGCCTTCCTTGCTCATCCAAGAAGGCAATACTGGTCCCATCTGTAAAGTGGGTGTACTGGGTTGAATAGTTTCCCCTTAAAATTCATGTCTGCCTGGAAACCTCAGAATGTGACCTTATTTGGCAATACGGCCACCCAAGATGGCTGTTCTCTTGCCCTCTGTACATCCCCTGAGTGACCAGTGCCTACTCACAGGATTGATCTTCCCTCTTAAACATAGAGCCTAATCGGTAAATGACTGTATACTTCCCCGCAGCCCCAGCTAGTGATTGTTCTAATCATTAGGTCAGAACTTCTCCACCAAGAGGGGTGAAAGGAGTGCTCCTCTGCTAGTGCTCCTCTTACACTAGCAGAGGCAACCAATGAACCAGCCTGACATCCATCCCCTATAACTGGGAGCCTCCCCCTCCTGCCACTCCAGCGAAGACTACCATCATGTCCTGCCTGTGTCTGCCAAACGTGGTGGGGTGTTGCTCCAAGATCTTGCTTCAGATGTGTAAGCTGACATAGCAGGTGACAAAGATTCTCCCCTAGACCAAACTTGAGGCAGTCTCCTCTGCACTCCTTTCTCAGCTAAGCCCTGACATCTATGTCCAACAAACCACTGATGTTGCTGACCCTGGGCTCCTTCTTTGCTCTTGAGGCTGGGCAAGTACAGGTTTCAGGCCAGTGGAGAGCCAACCAGCAAGCTGTAGTTAGTTTGATAAGGTCACACTGGGTTAGCGTGGGCCCTAAATCTATGACTGGTGTCCTTCTGAGAAGAGACACAGAAGGCCACGTGAAGATGGAGATGGAGACTGGAGTGATGCTGCCACAGCCAAGGGAAGCCAGAGCCAGCAGGAGCTAGAATAGACCAAGAAGGATCCTCTCCTGGTCACTGTGAGCAACCATGTCCCTGCTGCCACCTTGATTTCAGATGTCTAGCCTCCAGAACTGTCAGAGAATAGATTCCAGTGTTTTAAACCACCCATGAGGCATTGGTTACAGCAGCCCTAGGGGACTTATACAGCACCTGACCTCACACTGGGGGGGGTTGGGAGACAATAGCTGGGAAGGAGGAAGAGAACCTGGAAGGATGACTAGGGGTCTCCTGGTGAAAGTGGTGGATGGGAAGGGACCAGAACAGGGCATTCTAGGCAGAGGGGAAGTGAGAGTGAAAGTTGCTCAGTCGTGTCTGACTCTTTGCAACCCCATGGACCACACAGTCCATTAAATTCTCCAGGCCAGAATACTGGAGTGTGTAGCTGGTCTCTTCTCCAGGGAATCTTCCCAACCCAGAGATTGAACCTAGGTCTCCCACACTGAAGGTGGCTTCTTTACCAGCTGATCCACAAGGGAAGCCCACTAGACAGATGGCGCATCAAAGTCCAGGAGAGGAGAAACAGCCTGGGGTAGGCTAGGAGCTGCATGCAGGGTAGCCCTTCTAGAATGAGGCTGGAAAGCAGGCAGGGCCCAGATCACGCAGGTCTTGTAGGCCATTAGGGGACTTGGAGGTTTCATGTGGGGATCAGGCAGCTGTGTGAGCGGTAGGTAGGGGACAGATGTGGCGAGGACATGGACGGGTCTGGAGGATGAGCTTCCTGCTGGGCCAGCGTCTCCTCTCATTGGAATTCAGTCCAGCACCTGCATGAGATGTGGAATTTCCTTCCCAGGTGGGCCCCACCTCTGGACCACTGCCAGGCCCACCCTGCACAGAAGTGAGGGTGAGAAGGGTATTAACAAAGCCAAGCGTCTCTCCAGCTCCTGCTTGACTCGGTCAGATTTAGCCTGAAGTCCATTCAGTCAGCAGTCACCAACCTTTATTTTGTCATTTCAAAATCTTTCTGGCCAAGAAAGCTGAGTCAGGGACCTTCCTGATCTCTGCATCTGCTCTCCCAAAAGTGGGAAGTGGGGTGTGGGGCGGGCATATTTACTCCATCTCCAGGGAAACTGAGGGATCTTTCCAGCCTGTTACTGGTAGTTCTGAGACCTCCAGGACACACCTGAGCTAATTTCCCTTCTGGAAGGAAGAGGGATGGAAGAACACCCAGGGAGGAGGAGGGCTGGCCCAGCCCCCATGGCCATTGGTCTAGCTTCCTGTCAATCATCTTTAGCTCCAACATTGTCCCTTCCTGAACTATCTGCCCTTCTCACTCAGCTCCTGTCTCTCCACTCCTATCCCTCCTCTTCCCCTCAGTCATACTCTGATACTGGTCACATCATGGCAGGTGACAAAGATGTTCCCCTTGACCAAACTTTAGTCAGTCTCCTCTGAACCACCTCTTTGCAAACCTATGGACTGCAGCACACCAGCCTTCCCTGTCCTTCACAGTCTCCCGGAATTTACTCAGATTCATGCCCACTGAGTTGGTAATGCCATCCAACCATCTTATCCTCTGTCGCCCCCTTCTCCTCCTGCCCTCAGTCTTTCCCAGCATCAGGGTTTTTTCCAGTGAGTTGGCTCTTCGCATCAGATGGCTAAAGTACTGGAACTTCAAATGTTAGCCTTAATAAGTATTGTTACTTTTATTTCTGGGAATGAAGGATGGTCATATGAAGCCAACGCTTAGAGACCAGGAGACCCAGTCTTGCATCCCCATTGCTGCTTACTCAGTAAGCCAGGGTTAACTAACTCAACTCTCCCAAGCTCAGTTTCCTCACCTTTAAAATAGAAACACATATATCTAACTCTTGAAGTTGCGCAGGTGAGGATAAAAGATACTGTTTATAAACTCCTTGGCACTTAGGAGATCAGTAATTGGTTGGCCCCACCACTTACTGAGCCAAGGACAAATGACGCTCTCTCTCACCTTAGTTTCCTCATCTAGAAAATGAGAATAGTAATAGTACCTATCTAATAAGCTTGCTGTAAGGATTAAAGGATTTATTTTAAGCAAGGCTCTCAGAATAGTATCTCACCCTGTTAAATATTATTATTCCTATTATTTGTCTTCCTTATGGGCTTCCCTGGTGGCTCAGCTGGCAAAGAATCTGCCTGCAGTGTGGGAGACCTGGGTTCAATCCCTGGGTTGGGACGATCCCCTGGAGAAGGGAAAGGCTACCCACTCCAGTATTCTGGCCTGGAGAATTCCATGGACTGTATAGCCCATGGGGTACAAAGAGTTGGACATGACTGAGCGACTTTCGCTTTCACTTTACATCGAAACTGTAAGGCCACTCTATACTAAACATTTACCTATGTGCCAGGCACTGTGCATTACAACCCTATGAATTAGGAGCTCTTATCAGTCCCGCTGATAAAACAAACTGAGGCTGAGAGAGATAAGATCTCTTGTCCAAGGACACCCTGCCTGGAAGTGGCAGACCTACCATCACTATCATCCCAAGAATGAGTAGTGGTCTGGAGATACAGGAGCAACCACCAGAAGCCAACTCAAGAGCCATCCTTGTGGTTCAGTGCTCCAAATATCCCTCAACCCCAGGAAAAACTGGGCTGTGGGTGAAGCCTAGTTGGGGTGATGGATGAGCAGAGACAGACCCTGCTGCAGTATAAACACAGAGAAATATAGGTCAGTTCCAGCAACCAACCTCCCTGATTCCTCCTTGCTTGTTTTACCCCAAAGCCAATCTTGTCAACTTGATCTTCTGCCCTGAACTTGAGCTGTCCTCGGGATGTTCCTGTGTTTCATGAATTATGCAGGCTTAACAAAATGTGCGCTCCATAGATTAAAGCCTGTTATTCTCACTGGAAGGCCTTTCTTTCCTCCGTTAGATTTCCCCTCTCTTGTTCTCTAAGCTTATTTTTTTAGCCACCCTGCAGAGTATCTTCTTTCTTCTTGCTGTTAACATTACATCTTGCGGTCCCATTGCTTTGTGATAGTCATGCTAGAGATTCTTTCCCATCACTGAAAATACTTTGGGGAATCCTAACGGATGCTGGTGAGCTTCTGGGAATTTCCCTGGGCAAGCTTAGTGGATTGGAACTCAGCATGGCTGGCGGTGTTAACAGAGGTCCAATCAGTAATGTAGTGGTAAATTGGTTCTTCAGTAAAAAAGAAAAGCCTTGATTTGTAGCATTTACCAATTTTCATGGTATAACTACTCCCACCATGGTGGATTTCAAGATTCCAATGTGTCGTCACTGAGCGTGAACTTGGGAAGGGATGCCCGCAGTCTGCTCTTACAAGCTGGTTCAAGATCCTCCAACAAACAACCATGTTCACTTCCCATGAGTAATGGAGGAAGTTATTATTTTGGTCTGGTTTGGGTCCTCAGCATGCCACTTACAAGCTGTGTGAACCTGGGCAATTCATCTCTTGGAGCCCCAGTTTCCTCACCTGCAAATAGGCCTGCTATTTGCAAAAATCCAAATAGGATTTTTATTTGGGATTGTGGTCAGGATTAAGGGAATTGAAGAAACCTATCTAGCACCGGGGTTTCCCTGGTGGTCCAGTGGCTAAAACTCCACACTCTCAATGCAGGGGACCCGGGTTTGATCCTTAGTCAAAGAACTAGATTTCACATGCTGCAACTAAGAGATTCCACCTGCCGCAATGAAGTCGAAGATTCACGTGTGCTGCAACTAAGACCTGGCACAGCAAAATAAAATATTTTTTTAAATGTCTTGCACCTAGTCTGACAGAGTTCAGTAAATGGTAGTTGGGAAGAGCCTGTGTCAGTCAAGGTAGACCAAGTGTTGCTATAAGAACAGATAACCCCAAATCTCAGCATCTTATAACAAAATTTTATTTCTCAGTCATGTAGTCTGACAAAGGCATACTGGCAGGGAGGTCTATACTTGCCATAGCTTTTCAGGAAAGCAAGTTAATGAAGGCTTCATGTTGATATGTTCTCATGATTCCCTCAGCAGAAAGAAGAGGAATATGATCAAATACACTCTCTTTTAAACCATTTGACCAAAGTGTCACTCATAACTTCCACTCATATTTTATTAGCTAAAGGAAGCAGGTGGATTTACTGAAATTCAACAGAGTGGGGCATAGTAATCCTACTATGTGCCTGGAAAGACAAACCCAAATTTTTAGTAAACACCCTTAAAGATTAGCATCATCTCTTGGATATAATTTTCTCTGTTTTTAAGGTTTTTTTTCATTCAGTTCAGTTGAATCATTCAGTCATGTCTGACTCTTTGAGACCCCATGGACTGCAGCATGCCAGGCTTCCCTGTCCATTACCAACTCCCAGAGCTTGCTCAAACTCATGTCCATCAAGTCAGTGATACCATCCAACCATCTCATTCTCTGTTGTCCCCTTCTCCTCCTGTCCTCAATCTTTCCCAGAATCAGGGTCTTTTCCAATGAGTCAGTTCTTTGCATCAGGTGGCCAAAGTATTGGAGTTTCAGCATCGGTCCTCCCAATGTATCTTCAGGACTGATTTCCTTTAGGATTGTCTGGTTGGATCTCCTTGCTGTCCTAGGGACTCTCAAGAGTCTTCTCTAACATCACAGTTCAAAAGCATCAATTCTTCAGCACTCAGCTTTCTTTATGGTTCAACTCTCACATCCATATATGACTACTGGAAAAACCATAGCTTTGACTAGATGGACCTTTGCTGGCAAAGTAATGTCTCTGCTTTTTAATATGCTGTCTAGGTTGGTCATAGCCTTTCTTCCAAAGAGCAAGCATCTTTTAATTTCATGGCTGCAGTCACCATCTGCAGTGATTTTGGAGCCCCCAAAAATAAAGTCTGACTGTTTCCACTGTTTCCCCATCTATTTGCCATGAAGTGATGGGACCAGATGCCATGATCCTAGTTTTCTGAATGTTGAGTTTTAAGCCAACTTTTTCACTCTGCTTTTTCACTTTCATCAAGAGGCTCTTTAGTTCTTCTTTGCTTTCTGCCATAAGGGTGGTGTCATCTGCATATCTGAGGTTATTGATATCTCTTCCAGCAATCTTGATTCCAGCCTGTGCTTCATCCAGCCCGGTGTTTCATATGATGTACTCTGAATACAAGTTAAATAAGCAGGGTGACAGTATACAGACTTGATGTACTCCTTTCCAGATTTAGAACCAGTGTGTTGTTCCATGTCCAGTTCTAACTGTTGCTTTTTTTTCCCATTAAGTAGCTAAAACTGAGCAGGAAGAGTGAGTGGGAAGCCCAACTCACATAATTTACCAGCTGGGGAACCTTGGGCAAATTACTAAACCTCTATGGGCTAAGTTTTCTCACCTGTAAAGTGGGGAAATACATCCTTCATCTCCCAGAGCTGTAGTGAGGATTACCTGGGTCAACAGACATAGTCATTGTAAGTGCTGTGTTAGGTATGAGTGCTTGCCTGCTAAGTCGCTTCAGTTGTGTCCAACTCTGCAGCCCCATGGACTGTAGCCCGCCAGGCTCCTCTGTCCATGGGATTCTCCAGGCAAGAATACTGGAGTGGGTTGCCATTTCCTCCTCCAGGGGATCTTCCCAACTCAAAGACTGAATCTATGTCTCCTGTGGTTCCTTTATTTCAGGCAAACTTTTTACTGCTTGAGCCACCAGGGAAGCCCGTGTTAGGTATAAACCATCATTATTATTAACATGTGACAATCCTATGAGGTTGGCACCTCCCTTACTCTTTTGCAGATGAGGAAACTGAGGCTCTAAAGAGCAATTTCCCTTCTCCAGGGTCACACAGATGGGAGGTAACAATATCAGGACTGGAGTTTACACTTGTCTGATCCCAATAGCTCCACTTCAGAGGGGCTGTGCTGTGCTTAGTCGCTCAGTCATGTCTGACTTTTTGCAACCTCATGGACTGTAGCCCACCAGGCTCCTCTGTCCATGGGGATTCTCCAGGCAAGAATACTGGAGTGGGTTGCTGCGCCCTCCTCCAGACAATCTTCCCAACCCAGGGATCGAATCCAGGTCTCCCTCACTGGAGGGAGATTCTTTACCACTTGAGCCATCAGGGAAGCCCATGTTAGGTATAAACCATCATTATTATTAAACTGTGACAATCCTATGAGTTTGCTACCTCCATTACCTCTTTCTGCAGGTGAGGAATCTAAGGTCTAAAGAGTAAGCTTGAGAGCCACCAGGGAAGCCCAAGAATACTGGAATGGGTAGCCTATCCATTCTCCAGGGGATCTTTCCAACCCAGAAATTGAACTGGGGTATCCTGCATTGCAGGTGGATTCTTTACCTGCTGAGCTGCCAGAGAAACCTTACTTTTGAGGGGCTTGGCCCTTTATTGAGAGAGAGCCTCCACCCCTTCCATTACCTGTTATATCTGAACCCAGAGGGATGTTGGCTGGGTCTGGGGCTCCTTCAGTAGACCAGGGATTGTGGTAACTAAACAAAGCAAAAAGTACATACCATTTACAATGCAAGCACATGCAAGGGGTCCTGCTTTGCTTAGAGTAAACGTCTCAATTAACACAAAAGACCTTCTTTTGTTCCATAGCTGCAGGCAAGTTTGCCTTTTGAATCAATTAAATTGTTGACAGTCTGAACAGAAGTCTCATATAAATCAACATTCAAGGTGCCTTTTGGTGCAGAGTGTGTGTGCTCCAAATGGGGCTGTGTGAGTGGAGAACTGACTAGAGTCAGGTTCAAATATTTTGACACAATCCTTGGTAAGAAATACGTTTCACATCACAACTAGTACATGGCCTTGTGTAAATACATGTGCAAGCACACACACATGCTCTCATGCACACAAGCACACATGTAACTGTTGTACTAGGATATTTTCCGTTCCATTCCATTAAAAAATGCTGGTTTCCACGTACCACATTAATCTCATGGCGCCATGAATGGGTTGCAGCCCTCAGCCTATTTGAAAAACATCGGACTCCACTGTAGTTGGGCTTCCCTGATGGCTCAGTTGTAAAGAATATACCTGCCAGTGTGGAAGACTCAAGAAACACAGGTTCGATCCCTGGGTCAGAGAGATCCCCTGGAAGAGGAAATGGCAACCTACTCCAGTATAGCCTGGCAGGCTACTGTCCATGGGGTCGCCAAGAGTCAGACCTGACTGAGCACACAGCACAGAATGTAGCTGCCCGGCTCATGTATTGGGACACTTGGATGTGCTGGGAAGGTGCCTTTGATACGTTGCATGCGGTTCTAGAAAGTTAATAAACAGATATCCTACATACCGCATGGTTTTTTATCCATTTTTGAGTCTAAACATGCAGTCACTGCCAAATAAAGGTGTAGAACATTTGCAGTTCCCTAGGGGGCCTGTTCAGGCCTCTTTCCAGCGAGCGCTCCACTCTCAGAGATGATCAACTCTTCCGACTTCTAACACAACAGATTCATTTTGCCTGCTTTAGAAGTTCATATAAGATGAAATTGTGCTGTATGCGTTCTGTTGTATCATCTCTTGCTTGTCATTGTCACCGAGAATCATCCATTTAGTTACATGAAGCAGCGGTTTATTCTTTTTCATTGCTGTCTACTGTTCCACAGTATAAATGCACCACAGTTTGTGTATCTGTTCTTTTATTAATAGACATCTGGGTTGTTTCCAGTTTGGGGCTATTATAAATAAGACAGGTACAAGCCTTTGTGTGAACATAGGTTTTCATTTCTCCTGGGTGAATTGCTAGGACTGTTTCTTTGGGAAACAAAGGTAGATGCAAATTTAATTTTATAAGACACTTCCAGATCTTTTTAAAAAATTGTTGTACACCCTATATCCTGATTGGGAATGTTTGAAACTTTTGGTTGTTTTGCATTCTAGCCAATATTTTATGTTGGTTAGATTTTTAAGAAACCATTTTGATGGGCATTTGGTGGTTTTTTTCAATCTGATTTTAATTTGCATTTTCCTGATGACTCATGACATTGGATACATTTTCATGCACTAATGGGTTATTTGTATATCTTCCTTTGTGGCGTATCTGTTCAAGATTTTTGACTGTTTAAAAAATCATATTATTTTTCTTTTTATTATTGAGTTATAGGAGTTTCTTTTATATTCTGGATACAAGGACTTTATCAGATACATGTATTGTAACCATTTTCTTTCGCTTTGTGACTTCGCTAATAATTTCCTTAATGGTGTCTTTTGAATAAATAGAAGCTTGAAATTTTTATGACATTCAATTTATGAATTTTAAAAAGGTATGCTTAATACTTTCTTTGTTTTAAGGAATGTTTGCTTTTTTACGACATATTCTCCCATGTGCCCTTCCTTGAAACTTAACACATTTAGATCTATGACTTATCTTAAAATTAATTTTTTTTGTATGGTATGATATAGGAATTGAGAATCACTTTTTCTCATAAGAGTATCTAGTGATTCCAGCACCATTTGTCAAAAAGATTCCTTTTCCATAGAATTGCTTTGGTGCTTTGGTAGAGAAACAATTGACTATACCGTGTGAGTCTACATCTAGAATAATTTTTTTCCGTTGCAGTGATACCTTTTTCTTTTTTATGTCACTCTATCACTTTGTGTTTATTACTGTTATTTTATAATAAGCAGGTAACATTAAGTTTTTCTTCAGATTGTCCTGGCTTTTCCTAGATTTCCCAAAACTCATATGTTGAGATCTTGACCCAAATTACTTCAGAATGTAAGTTTATATGGAGATAGGAGCATTATAGATGTTATCAAGTTAAAATGAGATACATAGGTGAGCCCTAATCCAATGTGGCTTGTGTCCTTTGAAAGGGGGAAATTCAGACACACACATGTACATGGGGAGGACACCCTGTGAAAATGAAGGCAGAGATCAGGGAGATGCTCCTACAAACTGAAAACTATCAGAGATTACCAGCATACCGCCAAAAGCTAGGAGCAACGCGTGGAACAGTTTCTCTCCCAGCCCTCAGAAAAAGCCAGTCCCGTCAACACCTCTGTCTTGGACTTCTAGCCTCCAGAACTGTAAGATAATAAATTTTTGTTGTTCATGCCACCCGGTGTGTGGTACTTAATATATGCTTTTTCATGGAATTTTAGAATCAGCTTGTCAATCTCTTCAGTCTGAGATTTTGATTGGTTTTGCAGTCAGTTTGGGGAGAATGCGCATGTTAACAACATTATGTCTTCTGACCCATGAACATGGTATATCATTGCATTTACTCAGATCATCTTAATTTTCCTTAATATTCTTCAGTTTTCAGTAACACACATTTTAAATTTTATTTCTAATTATTATATCTTTGTTGGTGGTTTTGTAAATTATATTTATTTTTAATTTATTCTATTTACTTATTTTTATTAATATTGTTGGCTGCACTGGGTCTTCATGGCTACTTGCAGACTTTCTCTAATTGTGGAGAGTGGGGGCTACTCTTCTATGTGGTATGAGGGCTTGCCACCGCCATGACTTCTCTTGTTGTGGAGCACAGGCTCTAGGGCACACTGGCTCAGTAGCCCCATGGCATGTGGGATCTTCCCAGACCAGACCTTATCAAACCCGTGTCCCCTGCATTGCAAGGCAGCTTCTTAACCGCTGGACCACCAGGGAAGCCCCTCCATTATATTTCTAATATTATTTTCCAATTATTTGTTATCAACAGAAATGAAATTTATTTTTATTATGTATTGAGTTGTATCTCGTGACTTTACTGAATTCACTTATTGTAGTAAATTTGGGGGTGCAAATTTCACAGGATCTTCTGCATGCAAAATCAGGTTGTCTGTCATGACTGCAACTTGTTTAATATAATTTGCAGTAGAGTATAGGAATGACTCTTTCTGGGACCTAGGTCAGACATCTAATCTCTCTGAACTTTGGAGGTCCTCACCTGTAGAGGGCTGGTGAGGAGATTTCTTTCAGATCTAAGATGATAAAGGACCTGGCACTGCCATTTGCTTGTTTGTGATACTGGACAAAATACTAGATCTCTGTGAACCTCAATTTCTTCATCTGTAAAATCGGTATAATCACCATAAATTATCCATGTTACAAAATTATAGGGAATCAATGGAACAAAGCATGTGACATGGTTATCAGGACACTTAAAAGATTGCAAGTACTTATTCATTTACATATTGTAGTATAATATATATATTTGGTTTCATCCCTTGTTCCTGGTACACAGCTTCTGAAACCCTTGAAATTCCCTGAGTGACAGCAGTTCGGTTCTCTTCAGTTCAGTCGCTCAGTCGTGTCTAACTATTTGTGACCCCATGAACTGCAGCACACCAGGCTTCCCTGTCCATCACCAGCTGCTGGAGCTTGCTCAATCTCATGTCCATTGAGTCGGTGATGCCATCCAACCATCTCATCCTCTGTCGTCCCCTTCTCCTCCCACCTTCAATCTTTCCCAGCATCAGGGTCTTTTCCAGTGAGTCAGCTCTTCGCATCAGGTGGCCAAAGTACTAGAGTTTCAGCTTCATCATCAGTCCTTTCAATGAATATTCTGGACTAATTTCCTTTAGGACTGACTGGTTGGATCTCCTTGTAGTCCAAGAGACACTCAAGAGTACTTGGACTTTCTCAAGGTACTGAGTGACAGCAGTACCTTTTGTTGTTCATAACTTTCTGTCCTTTTCTAGATGATGATCGTGAGGTAACTCAGGGTGGGACCCCTAGATAGCTTCAGGATGGGGGCTGCCCCATCAGAAAACCAAAGTATTTCAGAATGTGACTTTATTTGGAGACAGGGTCTTTATAGAGGTTATCAAGTTAAAATGAGATCTATAGGTAGGCCCTAATCCAGTATGACTTGTGTCCTTTGAAAAGGGGAAACACACCTACCTGCCAGGAGGGCTCCCTAACTCCATAGGCACAGAAGCTCCTGTGTTCCTTCTGGACCTTGCCTTCTTTACCTCCTCACCTGGCTGTTCATCTGCAGCCTTTATTGTGAACTGTAATAGCAAGCTTTGCACTTGCCTGAATTTATGAATTGTAACAAATTCTCAAACCTGAGGAGGTTGTCTTGGGAACCCTAGAGTTTGTAGTTGGCTGGACAGAAGTGTGGGTACCTGGGCACCCCATTTGTGGCTGATGTCTGAGGTAGAGGCAATCTTATGGGACTGAGCCCTTTACTGGTGGAGTCCATACTGACTCTGGTGGTATCAGAGAGTCAGAGAATTGGTTATTGGTGTTGGAAAAAGGCAGCATACCATTAATAATGATGCTGTTGATAATACTAGTGATGGCATTCTAGGGCTTGTATATTCTCTGCCTCATGTGATCACTGCAAGTGCCTGTGAAGTAGGCAGAGCTGAGGTTATTAACGTCACTGTATTGGTGAGTAATAAGAGGCTTGGGGAGGTTAAGTGACATGTCTAGGGCCATTCAGTGTGTAGAAAGCAAGGCTTTTGGTTTTCTGAACTTGAGTCTTGTGCTTCCACAAATGAGGACAGGTTGGACCAGGGAAGGCCATACCCAGCAGCTCTGAGGAGTGTGTGTGCGTGTCTGTGTGTGGCTCCCTCAAAGCCACCGGCCTAGGACAAGGTTCTCAAATTGAAGTGTGCCTTAGAATTCCCAGAAGAACATGTAGAAACACAGTTGCCTGGGCCCCACACTCATCAGTCTGATTTATAGCCCAGGAAGGGCTTGAGGATTCTAAACAAACATCCATGTGATTCTGGTACAGGCTCCTCTTCTACCCGAAACCTTGCTTTAAGCAGTGGTTCTCAGTCCAAGCTGTACAGGAGAGTCACCTGGGGAGTCTTGGAAACTTGTGTCTTCTGAGCCCTCCCCAGGACTCTGGAATCGGGATCCCTGGTGAGCAGTTTATATTCCAGATAAAGCTGGCCCAGGGATTGACCTGAACGTCTCCTCTGTCTGCTCCTTCTTTCTGTCGCTGTGTAGAACTCTCATTTTACATCTCTGTGATTTAGTTTGCGTTAATTCCCTGTGTTTCTGTCTCTGTCTTTCTGTGTCCTTCTCTAGTCTTTTTGTGTCTCCCCGACAACCCCCCCTCTCAACTCAGACTCTCTGTTCCCTGTGTCGTTCCTCTGGGGGAATGTCTCTGAGTCTCGGCCTCTCCTCTGTCTCTCCCTTTCCCTGGCCTGTGGCTGGGTGTGTCTCTGTCTCTGATTTTTTTCTGTCTAGCTCTCACTCTGACTCTAGGTCTACTGTTTCTCTTGTCCTGCCCACTGCGCAGCTCTCTGTTCATCTGAGTCTGTGCACACGAGAGAGAGAAAGAGAGAGAGAGAAGGAGAGAGAGAGAGAGAGAGAACAGAGACTTCATTATTCTCTATCTCTGATCCTTTTCTTCTCTCTGGTAAACCCCCTCTACCCCCTCACCCTGCCTTCTAGCCATTCAGCTGTGGCAGCTTTTCTGTGAAACACAAAAAGACTCTCCTGCAGAGAAGCCTGAAATAACCTGGTCAGACCCCAGACCCCTGCAGACCTCGGAATGTTCAGCTCTAATTGGAAGCCCCTTCTGGGCCCGTCCCACTCTCCTGCAGGATTTATCTGGGGCCCTCAGCCTCCTCTGCTGCCAGAGATAAGGTGCCCCTCGGGGCAGGGTTGCCTTGGGCATGACCCTCAAGAAGACCAGATAAGAAGTGTGGCCCGTCTGATCCTGGAGACTGTCCCTGCTTCCCCTCAGACTGACACTAACTTTCCCATCACTGACCCAAAGTGTCCTGGAGTGAGGTTGGGGCTTTACAGCAGGTCCAAAAAGCCCTTAGGGTGATTAGACTAGCTTCCTTTTTTGTGTGCTAGTGTTGTTAATTCATTATTAATTATGTAATTGATTTACCTGTGTGTGTATATATAATTGATTTACCTAATATTTATCAAGCATCACTGTGTATTGCATTTTGTGCTGAGAATATAGCAGTGAAGATAATAATTTAATATTGTAAATCACAGCACTCACAATAAATTTGTGTCATGGATTGAGCACCTGCTATGTTCTAGGAGCTTAATTTATGTAAGGAACTTAATACCAAAATTCCTTGCGGAGAGAGAACTAACCCTTTTTAGTGGAAAATACTTTACCGGTTGTAATCATTATAGCTGTTTATTCATTATAGCTATTAATACACTGGACACTTAATTTTTATGTATTCAGGGGTGATATTAAAGATATTTAACAAATGAGCAATTGCCCAATGAATACATTTGCCCCACTTCTCACTTTTACAATTATTTGCATAAACATCCAATCTTCTGCCATTCATTCATTCATGTAACGATTCATTTATTCTTTTTTTAGTGTGTTGTTAAGAGCCCAATGGCTATTAGGCACTGTGTGAGGAACTAGGGATGCAGCAATTAGCAGGACATCATAATGACCTCAGAGGAGGGAGCTCGAGAAAGATAATGACCGAATTCATGGAATGTGACAAAGGAGAAGTTTGGGAGTGTAGACTCAAAGTCTAACCAGGCTGGAGGAATTAGGGAGGGCTTTCTGGAGTAAAGTATATTAACAGTGAAATGTAAGCAATGAACAGGGGCTGGCTAGATGAGGTCTCTTTCTTGCCAATTTTGTATGTTCCACTGGGTAAAGCATAGTGCCCTGAGTATAGTGGGGCTTTAGCAAATCCATGATGAATAAATCATGATGATTCTGAAAGCAAACAGTACTATTAGTATGTCTTTTCTCATTGCTTTCACCTAGCATCTGGCCAGGAATCAAAGGTAAATTTCTCCACTCCAAATTCATGGTGATGTCAGAGCTTGCTTGCTTGCTTTCTGGCCATGCTGGGTTTTTGCTGCTGCATGGGCTTTCTCTAGTCTTAGCAAGCATAGGCTACTCTCTAGTTGCAGGCACAGGCTTCTCGCTGTAGTGACTTCTCTTGTTGAGGAGCATGGGCTCTAGGGAGCACGGGCGTCAGTAGTTGGGGCACTTGGGCTCAGTGGTTGTGACTCCCGGGCTCTAGAGCACAAACAGGCTTGGTAGTTGTGGTGCGTGGGCTTAGTTGCCCACCAGCGTGTGATGTACGGATCCTGCATTGGCCCACAGAGTCTTTACCACTGAGCCAACAGGGAAGCCCAGTGTCAGAGCTTTTACCTTTCTTTCCCTGTGCGCCCCAGACTGAGAAGACAGAGTCCAGGAAAGTAGACTGAGGGGACAAAAGTTGACAAGGGAGAACATTGTTAGGTCCTCGGTTTCAAACTCATGCCTGAAGGGATCAGATTGAACTGTGTTTCTAGAGCTTCTGTCTTTTAGGAGAAACCATAAATCTGGATTTTCATGTGAGCCCTTCTAATTTTTATGTTGGAACCTAATTTACAATTTTTTTTAAGAAAAAGGTCATTGTGTACAACAAATCAAATATCTATGTGCTGCTGTCTTTGTCGTTTTGGGCGGGTGTAACAAAAATCCTGCAGACTGGGTGGTTTAAGCAACAAACATTTATTCCTCACTGTTGTAGAGGGTGGAAAATCCAAGATCAAGGCGCTGACTAATTTGATGTAATTGAGACCCACTTCTTGGTTTATAGACAGCTGACTTCTCACTATGTCTTCACATGGTGGAAGAGGTGAGGGAGCTCTCTGGGGTCTCATTTGTAAGGGCATTGATCCCATTCATGAGGACTCCCACCCTGATAACCTAATCTTTGTGACCCCATGGACTGTAGCCTGCCAGGCTCCTCTGTCCATGGAATTATCCAAGCAAAAATACTGTAGCGCCATTTCCTTCTCCAGTGTATAACCTAATCACATCCCCTAAAATCTCACCTCTCAATACCATTACCTTGGGGGTAGGAATTTCAACATATGAATTTTGGGATAATATAAATATTCAGTCTATAACAGCTGCAATTCCTGATTTAGAGTTTATTTCCTAAAAATGGAAAGGAAATAAAAGAGACTTAAATTCACTGTGCAGCCACATTGTTCTGAACATTGTACTGCATGTTCTGTGGATCTTTTTTGTATGAATTTTCATTGCATGAATGTCTCTATTGCCTTATTTAATCTTTGCAACATCCTCCTGGGGCTGCTATTATCATCTCTGTTGAGGAAGAATACCAGCTTAAGTCTACAGGGACCCAATATTAACCACAAGGAGGCTTAATATTTACACAAAAGTAGAAGTGAGCTAAGAAGAGGATAAGGCCTGTAAGTGAGAGAACTGATTCTATGAGACCCTCCAGGTGCTAAGAGTCTTGAGTAGCCAGATGTTTGTATTTTTTTTTCGATCAGATGTCTTCATGAATTGCTTTAATATTACTGTGTTTTCCTGAAATTTTATTTTCTTTCTTTCTTTTTTCGGCCACACTGTGGGGCATGTGTGATCTTAGTTCCCCAACCAGGGATCAAACCTGCACCCCCTGCAGTGGAAGCTTGGAGTCTCAACCACTGACTGCGAGGGAAATCCTCTTTCCCGCAACTTTCTTGCTTAGACAGTTTCAATATACTGCTATAGGAGTCTGGCTCCCCCATTATGTAACACGTGTGAAACCCACAAAGTCATTCACTGTTAGTTGATGTCATGTCTGTTGGATTCAGTATCCACTCAGCTAAGTAACACAGCTACACCCCTAGTTTCTGACTTCCTGATGCCTCTGAAATAGTTCAGTTCTTTTATTTGATTGCCTTTAGGAGTTGCATTTTTTCTTTTGCCTGGAATTCTGTATTTTTGCCACGGAAGTGAGCATCCTGTTTTTGTTGTTCAGTTGCTAAGTTGTGTCAGATTATTTGCGACCGCATGGATTGCAGCATGCCAGGTTTTCCTTTCCTTCACTATATCCTGGAGTTTGTTCAAACTCATGTCCATTGAGTCAGTGATGCCATCCAACCATCTCATCCTCTGTCGCCCCCTTATCCTCCTGTTCTCAATCTTTCTCAGCATCAGGGTCTCTTCCAGTGAGTTGGCTCTTCACATCAGGTGACTAAACTACTAGAGCTTCAGCTTCAGCATCAATCCTTCCAATGAATATTCAGGGTCAATTTCCTTTAGGATTGACAGGTTTGATTTTGCGGTCCAAGGGACACTCAAGAGTCTTATCCAGCACCGCAATTCAATAGCATCAGTTCTTCAGTGCTCAGACTTTATGGGCCAACTCTCACCTCCAAAAATAACTACTGGAAAAACCATAGCTTTGATCCTGTGGTGTAGAGTATTAAGAGCTCCCGGACCAGTGAGAATTTCGCTGGATGAACTCCAAGTACCCTCTGAGTATCTCCAAGTGGGATTTAGCAAGGTCATGGATCTTTAGAACAATTTTGTGGAGATGCTGTCTGTTCTAAGATGTGAACCCCTTGAACAATCGGATAAAGGGCTTAACTATCTCAGAGTTGCTGAGAGGTCAGGGACAGGATGGAGTAGCCAGCTGGCTTAGCAGAGTGGATCTTAAATTCAAATGTGCATTAAGCCATCAGGTTGCTTCTCAGAATGCAGATTCTTTGCCCCCACCCCTTGTTTTAATTCACTAAGAGTATCTGTTATGGCAGAAAATTAAGTTCTTTAGAGGCCAAAAAACAACATGGCTTAGGGAACAAAGAATATATTTTTCTCACACACATATTGCAATTCAAGGTGAATGTTGCTTATTGGTGTATATCTTCAAGAGATATGGCAGATTAAGGATGGACACAAATTATTTGATCCTGTTCTCATGGAGAAATGAGGTTGATGTGCCCTCCTTTTGAATCTGGGCAGGCCCTATGACGGCTCTGTGACCAACAGAATGTTGTGGAAGTAACACTGTGCCAGTTTAGGGTGGCTTGCTGTACAGCTGTTGATAACCAAACCCCACAGGTCAGAGCGGTCCAGAGATCCTTCCATCATGATGCTCTTCTGCCTTCTACAAACTTGTCATCTGTTCAGCCAGGACTGAGTTCCTGCCATGTCCAGCTTCCAGTCAATGGAAGAAGATGGAGAAGCTGTGTCTATATCTTACTCATCTTGGCTTGGAACTGGTACCCGTGACTTCTACTTACATTCCATTGGTGCAAACTTGTCACATGACTGCATCTAACTGCAAAAATTATGAGGAAATACAGTCTTCTAGCTATGCAGCCATATTCTTGGCCACTAAAAAAGGGAAGAATGGATTCTGTTGGTAGTCTAGCATTCTGGACTGGGGCACAGAGATCTTCATTTTTGTGAGCCCTGCCCCTAGGTGACTTTGATGTAGGTGAAGGGTATAAGTTTTGAACTCAGTGAGATCTGAATTTAAAACTAAACTCTACCATTTACCAGCTGGGTGACATCTCTGAGTTTCGGTTTCCTTGTGTATGTAGAATGCAAAAATAGTAATTCCTACCTCAGGGGTAGTTGTGAAGATTTGATAATGGCCTGCATGAAAAGTGTGAGCACAGAACATGGTGCACCGCAAGGTATAAACAGTAAAAAGAAAAAGACAGGTTTTTTTTCCCACTAACTGAATCAAGTGTTTCATTCTATCTTTTAAAACCAGCACATCAGTGCAGTCAGCCATTCTACTTAAAATGTCCATTTTACCCTCACATCAACCTTAGTCTTACCCCATTTTACAGACAAAAAAATTGAGACATAACAAAAAAATTATGTTAGTAGACCAAAACCATTCAGTGAACCCAAGGTTTTTTTTCCTGATTGGCGTTTGATTATAAATCTTATATTTTAATAAAGTAAGGAAGAAAAGTTATGACCAACCTAGATAGCATATTCAAAAGCAGAGACATTACGTTGCCGACTAAGGTCTGTCTAGCCAAGGCTATGGTTTTTCCTGTGGTTGTGTATGGATGTGAGAGTTGGACTGTGAAGAAGGCTGAGTGCCGAAGAATTGATGCTTTTGAACTGTGGTGTTGGAGAAGACTCTTGAGAGTCCCTTGGACTGCAAGGAGATCCAACCAGTCCATTCTGAAGATCAACCCTGGGATTTGTTTGGAAGGAATGATGCTAAAGCTGAAACTCCAGTACTTTCGCCACGTCATGCAAAGAGTTGACTCACTGGAAAAGACCCTGATGCTGGGAGGGATTGGGGGCAGGAGGAGAAGGGGACGACAGAGGATGAGATGGCTGGATGGCATTACTGACTCAATGGACGTGAGTCTGAGTGAACTCCGGGAGTTGGTGATGGACAGGGAGGCCTGGTGTGCTGCGATTCATGGGGTCCCAAAGAGTCAGACACGACTGAGCGACTGAACTGAGCTGAACTGAAGGAGGAACTGTTGATGGTTCGGGGGCATGGAAATAACATATCAGAACCCTGTTGTAGAAAGATAAAAAAAAGTGTTGCTGTGAGGTGTGTGGAATCATAGAAAGCTGGAGGCATGAGAACCAGTTTATGAACAAGGTGAGGGGGTTCTGAATGAGGCTAAATGAAGTGAAGACCAAGCATGTCCCTGCCTCACCCTCTGTAGTTACTCACCTAGGAGGAGACAATTACAAATAATCCCATTCTTTACTTATGCTTGCCTCTGCCAAACTGACTAGCCAACTCTTCCATTACTGTTGGATATGACTTGAAATATTTTGCCCTGGTTCTAGATCTTTAAAAATTTTTAATTTAATTAATTAACTGATTAATTTCTTTTTGGCCAGGCTAAGGCTTCTTTGCTGTGCAGGGGTTTTCTCCAGCTGTGTCAAGCAGGGGCTACTCTCTAGTTGCAGCATGAGGGCTTCTCTTGTTGCAGCACATGAGCTCTAGAGTGTGCTGGTTCAGTAGTTGTGGCACATGGGCTTAGGTGGCCCAAGGCATGTGGGATCCTCCCAGACCAGGGACTGAACTCATGTCCCCTGAATTGCCAGGCAGATGCTTAACCACTGAACCACCAAGGAAGTCCTGGTTTCAGACATCATGGATGTTTTTTGTGTGGCTCAGTATACCCATTAGGAAAGTGGAAATGGCAATGCCTGCTATCACTATCTCATAGTCTATAAAGAAATGCATGGGAATGTATTTTTAAAAGTTTAAATCATCAACTTGATGTTCCGGTTTACTGTAAATTGAATAAAACAAACAAGAAGCACTCATTTAAACTTCAGTTTCATGATTGATTCTTGGAGTCTTAATTTTATAAGTTAGAAACTTCAGTTGTTAAAGGATGAAGTAGTGGAGAGAGACTGGAAGATAGATTTTTCTGGTATTGTGGTTTCCATGGTCACCAACTGGCAGGCATCAACCACAGGCTGAAATACAGATAAATAAGAAAATGATTGCAAAGTGCTTTACACAGTGCCTGGCACATAGTAAACAATCACTATACATGACATCAGAGTCTCTGCCTCTATAAAAGCAGCCTAGACAGAAGTTTCCTGAGAAAAGCACACAGGGAGTTCCTCCTTCGGGATGCTCCAGCCTGAACATTCTGAGATTTTGAAAGGTTCAGACATTACTTTGCCAACAAAGGTCCATCTAGTCAAGGCTATGGTTTTTCCAGTAGTCATGTATGGATGTGAGAGTTGGACTGTGAAGAAAGCTGAGTGCCGAAGAATTGATGCTTTTGAACTGTGGTGTTGGAGAATACTCTTGAGAATCCCTCTGACTGCAAGGAGATTCAACCAATCAATCCTAAAGCAAATCAATCCTGAATATTCTTTGGAGGGACTGATGCCAAAGCTGAAACTCCAGTACTTTGGCCACCTCATGTGAAGAGTTGACTCATTGGAAAAGACCCTGATGCTGGGAGGGATTGGGGGCAGGAGGAGAAGGGGACGACAGAGGATGAGATGGCTGGATGGCATCACCGACTCGATGGACATGAGTTTGAGTGAACTCCGGGAGTTGATGATGGACAGGGAGGCCTGGTATGCTGCATTCATGAGGTCGCAAAGAGTTGGACATGACTGAGCGACTGAACTGAGCTGAAATGAAGGCAGTGAAACTTTAAGCTAAGCAATGGGACTTGTAAGGAATTTGATTTGTGGATTCCTTCTTATTCTGAATCAACTGTATGGTGGGGATTCACCCTCCCCGGTTCCTTTGTCTTGTTTAGGACATCTTTGTGTATTTCAAGTTCAAGACATGCTCCTGTATTGTCTTTTAGAAACTTTATCTTTTTTCCCCCTTTCACATTCAGATTTACAATCCACCTGGAATTGATTTTTATGTATAGTATGAATTAGAGATCAAGATTCAGATTTTTCCATACGGATGGCCAATTGACCCAGCACCATTTATTGAAAAAGCCATAGTTTCTGCGTTGCTCTCCTGTGGCATCTCTTTTATAAATTAGGTGTCCTTACATGTGTGGATTTGTTTCTCAGCTCTCAGTGCTGTTTCACTGGTCTATTTATCTTTCTTGTATCAAAGCACGCTCCCTTATTTTCTCTGGCTTTATAATAACTCCTGATCTCCAGTAGTGAAAATCATCTGACTTTGTTCTTCTTTGTGATAATTTTGGCTCTTTGATTTTCCACATATATTTTAGAATTGCCTTGTAAATTTCCACCAAAACAAAAACTTGCTGGAATTTTTATTAGGATTACTGTCTCTAGATCAATTTGATGAGAAATGATGTTTTCATAATATTGATTCTTTTTTCACAACTCTATGAGGTAGGTTCTATTGTTATCCCCATTGATAGATGCATCCCTCTTTGGCACCAGAAGCACAAAAATGTAAATTAATCTCTTGGCCTGTAAGGAGGAAGGATGCCCCACCCAGAGGTGTATTATATCTCTGACATTGTTTAGAATTACTGACTCATGGTAAAAATATAAAGTTGGATGATTGTAGTCAGTCTTATATTGCTTTTAAATTCTCTTTTAACCATGCACACTCTTATTCTTTGTGGGCAGATCACTCTTAACTGCCCTTGGCCTGCCTCTGACTTAGTCCCACCAATTTGATTCACCTATGCAAAACTCCAGTTTGAAGATGAGCAATGCTGGTACACAGATATGAGTGGACTCCATGTTTGAATGGTCATGGCGGCAGACCCACCCAACTTTTTAGGAGCAGCATTGGCAGGGGGTGGTGTTTTAAAATCAGAGTCACTAATATTAACTGAAGTGTGTGTAATGAGTAACAGTAGCAGTTGTCTATGCTGATAAAGTAGAGATTGGGTTTCATTTCTGGCCATATCATCCCTGATCATGATCCTTTCATCTTCTTTGAAGATGGCAGAAACTTCTCTCTTTTTGAAATGTATTTATTTTATTTTTGGCTGTGCTAGGTCTTCACTGCTGCTCGTGGGCTTTCTCTAGTTGCAGTGAACAGGCGCTGCTCTTTGTTGTGGTGCACAGGCGTCTCATTGCCATGGCTTCTCTTGTTGCCAAGCACAAGCTCTAGGCACATGGGCTCAGTAGTTGTGGTGCACGAGCTAGGTTCCTCTGTGGCATGTGGGATCTTCCTGGACCAGGGATTGAACCCATGTCCCCTTCATTGGCAGGTGGATTCTTAATCACTGGACCCTAGGAACTTCTTGCAATTTTTTTTTTTTCTGTTCACTTGGTTGTGGTACTATGATTATTTGCAAATAATAGGTGGATAGAGTTATTTTTTTATTATTAGTTATGCCTCCTCTTCAGTTTGTAGGCTATCTTTCTGCACCACATGCTGTCCTAGACTTCCGGAACACCAAATCTTGTCCAGCCCACACATGCCAGACACCTGCTTATCTGGAGCCAAGGATTAGGCAAATATCAATTAGGACCTGTATTGTCAAGCTGGAGGGTAACAAATGGTGTTTCCTGATGGAGTGGTTGACGTGTTCAGGAGCCCTCCAACTCTCCTCCATTTGGTGAGTGTTAAATAATGTGAGGACGGAGCCAGCACAGTGCTGGCTAAAAGACCAATAAATAAGGCTATGGACGTGGGAAAATGGCAAAACTTTCCCGGGAAAGGCTTCCTGGCCCAAGGTACCATTAGTAATGCCACTATTTGCAATCATAATAAAAATAAAACTAACAGGAAAATCACGTTGAGACAATTCCACTGCCTACTGGATTTTTAATTTTCTTGAAGATGCCAGAGGCAATCTTGAGCCCATTATGTCTAAATGAGGCATATTATAAAAGGTTTGCAAAGTCCAAACTGCTTTTACAGCCATTAATTAGCCAGACTTCCAAATAGGCCCATAAGATTAAGCTTGAGTATGGTCTCTGGTCTCTAGAATGGGGTCACAGTGTGCAGAGAAGTCAGCTGTCATTGGTTCAGTCTAAACTCTGCTACCTTTCTCTCTCATTTAAGCTCAGTTCAGATCCTCCGGGGTGGAAAAATAGGGGCGGGGCCAAAAAGGGGAGGGGCTAGTAGGGGCGGGGCCAGCACGCAGCCATCAGTGAGCAACCCTTACCGTCACCAAAGCCGTTAGCTGGACCCATTAGTGTGAAGCCTTCAGCGCTCAGCTGTTAGCCACTAGTTACCCTTGGAGAAGGAAATGGCAACCCACTCCAGTATTCTTGCCTGGAAAATCCATAGACGTGGTGTATTACATTGATTGATTTGTGGATATTGAAGAATCCTTGCATCCCTGGGATAAAGCCCTCTTGGTCATGGTGTATGATCTTTTTAATGTGTTGTTGGATTCTGATTGCTAGAATTTTGTTAAGGATTTTTGCACCTATGTTCATCAGTGATATTGGCCTGTAGTTTTCTTTTTTTGTGGCATCTTTGTCTGGTTTTGGTATTAGGGTGATGGTGGCCTCATAGAATGAGTTTGGAAGTTTACCTTCATCTGCAATTTTCTGGAAGAGTTTGAGGAGGATAGGTGTTAGCTCTTCTCTAAATTTTTGGTAGAATTCAGCTGTGAAGCCATCTGGTCCTGGGCTTTTGTTTGCTGGAAGATTTCTGATTACAGTTTCGATTTCCGTGCTTGTGATGGGTCTGTTAAGATTCTCTATTTCTTCCTGGTTCAGTCTTGGGAAGTTGTACTTTTCTAAGAATTCTTCCATTTCTTCCAAGTTGTCCATTTTATTGGCATATAATTGCTGATAGTAGTCTCTTATGATCCTTTGTATTTCTGTGTGGTCTGTTGTGATCTCCCCATTATCATTTCTAATTTTATTGATTTGATTTTTCTCCCGTTGTTTCTTGATGAGTCTAGCTAATGGTTTGTCAACTTTATTTATCCTTTCAAAGAACCAGCTTTTGGCTTTGTTGATTTTTGCTATGGTCTCTTTTGTTTCTTTTGCATTTATTTCTGCCCTAATTTTTAAGATTTCTTTCTTTCTACTAATCCTGGGGCTCTTCATTTCTTCCTTTTCTAGTTGCTTTAGGTGTAGAGTTCAGTTCAGTTGGTTCAGTTGCTCAGTCATGTCCGACTCTTTGTGACCCCATGAATTGCGGCATGCCAGGCCTCCCTGTCCATCACCAACTCCCAGAGTTCACGCAGACTCACGCCCATCGAGTCAGTGATGCCATCCAGCCATCTCATACTCTGTCGGCCCCTTTTCCTCCTGCCCCCAATCCCTCCCAGCATCAGAGTCTTTTCCAATGAGTCAACTCTTTGCATGAGGTGGCCAAAGTACTGGAGTTTCAGCTTTAGTATCATTCCTTCCAAAGAAATCCCAGGGCTGATCTCCTTCAGAATGGATTGCTTGGATCTCCTTGCAGTCCAAGGGACTCTCAAGAGTCTTCTCCAACACCACAGTTCAAAAGCATCAATTCTTCGGCACTCAGCCTTCTTCACAGTCCAATTCTCACATCCATACATGAATACTGGAAAAACCATGGCCTTGACTAGACGGACCTTAGTCGGCAAAGTAATGTCTCTGCTTTTGAATATGCTGTCTAGGTTGGTCATAACTTTTCTTCCAAGGAGTAAAGTGAAAGTGAAAGAAAGTGAAAGTGAAGTCACTCAGTCGTGTCGGACTCTTTGCGACCCCTCCAGACTGTAGCCCACCAGGCTTCTCTGTCCATAGGATTCTCCAGGCAAGAATACTGGAGTGGGTTGCCATTTCCTTCTCCAGGGGATCTTCCCGACCCAGGGATCAAACCCAGGTCTCCTGCATTACAGGCAACGTTTTAACTTCTGAGCCACTAGGGAAGCCCAAGGAAGCATCTTTTAATTTCATGGCTGCACTCACCATCTGTAGTGATTTTGGAGCCCCCAAAAATAAAGTCTGACACTGTTTCCACTGTTTCCCCAACTATTTCCCATGAAGTGATGGGACCAGATGCCATGATCTTTGTTTTCTGAATGTTGAGCTTTAAGCCAACTTTTTCACTCTCCTCTTTCACTTTCATCAGGAGGCTTTTTAGCTCCTCTTCACTTTCTGCCATAAGGGTGATGTCATCTGCATGTCTGAGGTTATTGATATTTCTCCCGGCAATCTTGATTCCAGCTTGTGTTTCTTCCATTCCAGCGTTTCTCATGATGTACTCTGCATAGAAGTTAAATAAGCAGGGTGACAGTATACAGCCTTGACGTACTCCTTTTCCTATTTGGAAGCAGTCTGTTGTTCCATGTCCAGTTCTAACTGTTGCTTCCTGACCTGCATACAGATTTCTCAAGAGGCAGGTCAGGTAGTCTGGTATTCCCATCTCTTTCAGAATTTTCCACAGTTTATTGTGATCCACACAGTCAAAGGCTTTGGAATAGTCAGTAAAGCAGAAATACATGTTTTTCTGGAACTCTCTTGCTTTTTCCATGATCCAGCGGATGTTGGCAATTTGATCCCTGGTTCCTCTGCCTTTTCTAAAACCAGCTTGAACATCAGGAAGTTCACGGTTCATGTATTGCTGAAGCCTGGCTTGGAGAATTTTGAGCATTACTTTACTAGCATGTGCTGCTGCTGCTGCTAAGTTGCTTCGGTCATGTCTGACCCTGTGCGACCCCATAGACGGCAGCCCACCAGGCTCCGCATCCCTGGGATTCTCCAGGCAAGGACACTGGAGTGGGTTGCCATTTCCTTCTCCAATGCATGAAAGTGGAAAGTGAAAGTGAAGTCGCTCAGTCGTGAGAAGAGTGCAATTGTGCGGTAGTTTGAGCATTCTTTGGCATTGCCTTTCTTTGGGATTGGAATGAATACTGGCCTTTTCCAGTCCTGTGGCCACTGCTGAGTTTTCCAAAGTTACTGGCATATTGAGTGCAGCACTTTCACAGCATCATCTTTCAGGATTTGAAATAGCTTAACTGGAATTCCATCACCTCCACTAGCTTTGTTCATAGTGATGCTTTCTAAGGCCCACTTGACTTCACATTCCAGGATGTCTGGCTCTAAGTGAGTGATCACACCATTGTGATTATCCGGGTCATGAAGATCTTTTTTGTACAGTTCTTCTGTGTATTCTTGCCACCTCTTCTTAATATCTTCTGCTTCTGTTAGGTCCAGACCATTTCTGTCCTTTATTGAGCCCATCTTTGCATGAAGTGTTCCCTTGGTATCTCTAATTTTCTTAAAGAGATCTCTAGTCTTTCCCATTCTGTTCTTTTCCTCTATTTCTTTGCATTGATTGCTGAAGAAGGCTTTATCTCTTCTTGCTATTCTTTGGAACTCTGCATTCAGATGCTTATATCTTTCCTTTTCCCCTTTGCTTTTCACCTCTCTTCTTTTTACAGCTATTTGTAAGGCCTCCCCAGACAGCCATTTTGCTTTTTTGCATTTCTTTTCCATGGGGATGGTCTTGATCCCTGTCTCCTGTACAATGTCACAAACCTCATTTCATAGTTCATTGGGCACTCTATCAGATCTAGGCCCTTAAATCTATTTCTCACTTCCACTGTATAATCACAAGGGATTTGATTTAGGTCATACCTGAATGGTCTAGTGGTTTTCCCTACTTTCTTCAATTTGAGTCTGAATTTGGTAATAAGGAGTTCATGATCTGAGCCACAGTCAGCTCCTGGTCTTGTTTTTGTTGACTGTATAGAGCTTCTCCATCTTTGTCTGCAAAGATGTAGAGTTAGGTTATTTATTTGACCTTTTTCTTGTTTCTTGAGGTATGCCTGTATTGCTATGAACTTTCTCCTTAGCACTGCTTTTACAGTGTCCCACAGGATTTGGGTTGTTGCGTTTTCATTTTCATTCATTTCTATGCATATTTTGATTTTTTAAAATTTCTTCTGTGATTTATTGGTTATTCAGCAGCGTGTTGTTCAGCCTCCATATGTTGGAATAATTAATAGTTTTTCTCCTGTAATTGAGATCTAATCTTACTGCATTGTGGTCAGAAAAGATGCTTGGAATGATTTCAGTTTTTTTGAATTTACCAAGGCTAGATTTATGGCCCAGGATGTGATCTATCCTGGAGAAGGTTCCGTGTGCACTTGAGAAAAACGTGAAATTCATTGTTTTGGGGTGAAATGTCCTATAGATATCAATTAGGTCTAACTGGTCTATTGTATCATTTAAAGTTTCTGTTTCCTTGTTAATTTTTTGTTTAGTTGATCTGTCCATAGGTGTGAGTGGGGTATTAAAGTCTCCCACTATTACTGTGTTATTGTTAATTTCCCCTTTCATACTTGTTAGCATTTGTCTTACATATTGTGGTGCTCCTATGTTGGGTGCATATATATTTATAATTGTTATATCTTCTTGGATTGATCCTTTGATCATTATGTAGTGTCCTTCTTTGTCTCTTTTCACAGCCTTTGTTTTAATGTCTATTTTATCTGATATGTGTATTGCTACTCCTGCTTTCTTTTGGTCTCTGTTAGCGTGGAATATCTTTTTCCAGCCCTTCACTTTCAGTCTGTGTGTGTCCCCTGTTTTGAGGTGGGTCTCTTGTAGACAACATATATAGGGGTCTTGTTTTTGTATCCATTCAGCCAGTCTTTTGGTTTGGGCATTCAACCCATTTACATTTAAGGTAATTATTGATAAGTATGATCCCATTGCCATTTACTTTATTGTTTTGGGTTCAAGTTTATGCACCCTTTCTGTGTTTCCTGTCTAGAGAAGATCCTTTAGCATTTGTTGGAGAGCTGGTTTGGTGGTGCTGAATTCTCTCAGCTTTTGCTTGTCTGTAAAGCTTATGATTTCTCCTTCATATTTGAATGAGATCCTTGCTGGGTACAGTAATCTGGGCTGTAGGTTATTTCCTTTCATCACTTTAAGTATGTCCTGCCATTCCCTCCTGGCCTGAAGAGTTTCTATTGAAAGATCAGCTGTTATCCATATGGGAATCCCCTTGTGTGTTATTTGTTGTTTTTCCCTTTCTGCTTTTAATATTTGTTCTTTGTGTTTGACCTTTGTTAATTTGATTAATATGTGTCTTGGGGTGTTTCACCTTGGGTTTATCCTGTTTGGGACTCTCTGGGTTTCTTGACTTGGGTGATTATTTCCTTCCCCATTTTAGGGAAGTTTTCAACTATTATCTCCTCAACACCAAGGAAACCAGAATTGAAAGAGACACGTTGTACCCCAGTGTTCATTGCAACACTGTTTATAATAGCCAGGACATGGAAACAACCTAGATGTCCATCAGCAGATGAATGGATAAGAAAGCTGTGGTACATATACACAATGGAGTATTAGTCAGCCATTAAAAAGAATATATTTGAATCAGTTCTAATGAGGTGGATGAAACTGGAGCCTATTATACAGAGTGAAGTAAGCCAGAAAGAAAAACACCAATACAGTATACTAACGCATATATATGGAATTTAGAAAGATGGTAATGATAACCCTGTATGCGAGACAGCAAAAGAGACACAGATGTACAGAACAGTCTTTTGGACTCTGAGAGGAAGAGGGTGGGATGATTTGAGGGAATGTCATGGGAACATGTATAATATCATATAAGAAACCAATCGCCAGTCCAGGTTCGATACAGGATGCTTGGGGCTGGTGCACTGGGATGACCTGGAGGGATGGTACAGGGAGGGAGATGGGAGGGGGGCTCAGGATGGGGGAACATGTGTACGCCAGTGGTGGATTCCTGTTGATGTGTGGCAGAACCAATACAATATTGTAAAGTAATTAGCCTCCAATTATAATAAATAAATTTAAATTAAAAAACAAAACAAACAAAAAATCGATGGACAGAGGAACCTGGTAGGCCACAGTCCATGGGGTCGCAGAAAGTCAGACACGACTGAGCGACTTCACTTTCTTTCCTTTCAGATCCTTGGGAGAGTAAAAATGGGGGCGGGGCCAGTAGGGGGCGGGGCCAGCACGCAGCCATTAGCGAGCAACTGTTGCTGCTGCTACTGCTGCTGCTAAGTCGCTTCAGTCGTGTCCAACTCTGTGTAACCCCATAGACTGCAGCCCACCAGGCTCCCCCATCCCTGGGATTCTCCAGGCAAGAACACTGGAGTGGGTTGCCATTGCCTTCTCCGGAGCAACCATTATGGCAACCTAAACCGTTAGCTGGACCCTTAGCGTGAAGCCCTCAACGCTCGACTGTTAGCCATTAGTTACTTTTAGTGGTCAAGCTCCCAACCAGGCAGTGATCCTCATGGCACAGAACGTGGTGAGAGGCGAATTGGGGCTGTCTCCCCCAGGACTTCTGGCCTCGGACAGCAAGTGAGCTGAGGGCCTGGGAACAGGCCAACGGCTGCATTCCGCAGAGTTCTAGAACCCTTGCTGCAACTACCAACTGGCCAGGCCTAAGCTTCAAAGCAGCCGTGAACCTCTCCCTCATCCCCACTTCCTCGACCTAGTGGCAGTAGAGGTCTCCAAGGTCTCTAAGTCCGAGCGACCTATTTGGGCAGCTTGAGGAGCCTGGCTTAAAGCTCAACATTCGGAAAACTAAGATCATGGCATTCAGTCCTATCACTTCATGGGAAATAGATGGGGAAACAGTGGAAACTGTCACTTTATTTTTCTGGGCTCCAAAATCACTGCAGATGGTGACTGCAGCCATGAAATTAAAAGACGCTTACTCCTTGGAAGAAAAGTTATGACCAACCTAGACAGCATATTCAAAAGCAGAGACATTACGTTGCCAACAAAGGTCCATCTAGTCAAGGCTATGATTTTTCCAGTAGTCATGTATGGATGTGAGAGTTGGACTGTGAAGAAGGCTGAGCGCCAAAAAATTAATGCTTTTGAACTGTGGTGTTGGAGAAGATTCTTGAGCGTCCCTTGGACTGCAAGGAGATCCAACCAGTCTATTCTGAAGGAGATCAGCCCTGGGATTTCTTTGGAAGGAATGATGCTAAAGCTGAAACTCCAGTACTTTGGCCACCTCATGCAAAGAGTTGACTCATTGGAAAAGACTCTGATGCTGGGAGGGATTGGTGGCAGGAGGAGAAGGGGCTGACAGAGGATGAGATGGCTGGATGGCATCACCGACTCGATGGACGTGAATCTAAGTGAACTCTGGGAGTTGGTGATGGACAGGGAGGCCTAGCATGCTGCGATTCATGGGGTCGCAAAGAGCCGGACATGACTGAGCGACTGAACTGAACTGAACTGAGAAGCCTGAGGGCCTGCTGCAGGGTCTCCCGGTGATGGTGGCTGAGCAGGGTCTGGAGACCTGGCTCTGATAATATTGCCCCCTGAAACCTGCCTCCTCAGCTGGAGCTGGACACTGATGGGAAGACCCGGGCAGGGTAATCTACCCTGTGCAGGGACCCCTCTTTTTAGCGGGCACCTGGACCTCAGAGCCTTGGGACTGTACTAGCTCTTGTCAGAATAGAGTAAGATTTGTTTTGGTGGAGGTTTATAGGACATTATTATCTGAGGTGATCTGACTACAGAACAAAGCATCTGACATCAAGATGCTTGCAACAACTAACCACACCCCCCCTCTCACCTTCCTATAAAAGGGCTTAGATGAAAGCTTTCTGGTATTTATTGGTTAAGGCATGAGCCCCCTGTTCTCCTTGTGTGGCCCTGCACTAAACCTTTTTCTGCTCCAAACTCTGACATTTTGGGATCATTTGGCCTCACTGTGCTTTGCACACATGGACTTTCATTCATAATAGGTCATTTCACATCTTGGTGCTGGAGTTGCTCTGCAATCATAACTACAGAACCTACTGGAGGACTGTAATATGGTTCAATGTGTGGGAGGCACTTAGGAGAGTTTCTGGAACATTTGGGAGCTCTGGACAGGTATGTGTGGACATTATTATCTCGCTTAGGGCATAATCTCTTTGCTGCTGCATAGTACTCCACAGTGTGTCTGTTCCCCTATAGACGGATGTTAGATCATTTCTTGCCTTTTGGCTCTTACAAACAACTCAGTATTGAAAATCGTTGTGTATCCCTCCTTGTGCGTGTTGCATCTATCTGAATTTTCCTCTAGGAGAGTTGCCAGGAAGAGAGATGTCTGGATCCTAGAGCACATGCAATTTTTAGTTTTAATGAGTCCTGCCAAACAACCCTCCAAAGGTGATGAACCGAGGCGCACCCCATCCGTGGAGTGTGATGATCTAGTTCTTACCTGGTTGAATCTGCCTTTTTGGAGAAACCCAACCTCTTTCCTGCTCATTAAGCCACATCTATTTTCAGAGCTCAGCTGACATCTCTGGCTGAGACCTTCTTCATTATTCCAGCTTTGCCTCCTTCAGCAGTCCCTTGCTGTGGTTTTCCTTCCTGACTCTTATTTAACATGGCCAAGTGCTTTTGGAATCCTGGGTAATAATGGCAGACAATGCGCGGGATAGAATGTGGAATTCGAGATGCTGAATGTAGCTTTTGTAAGGAGTCTTTGGCGTGATTTCAGCCTGAAATGGAGCACTGTGCACTCAGCCTAAATTGCCTCAATCACACCTGGCATGCTGGGTGGATAGATATGCAGACCAGCTAAACATTTTTCAGGAAGAGTACAGGCTGCTTCTGTGACTTTGGAGCCAGGACACAAGGTCACCAGGCGGGGAGGGCACTGGGCTTCAAATAGCACTTTTCTTTCTGACTGGGAGTTTTAGCCAGGGAGTCCTCTAGTGTTCTCAGAGGGGGTGACTCCTGAACAGGAGAAAAGGAAATTTTGGCCATTTAGGGCCTAAACTGACCATCATAAAATCCACTTTATTTATTGTTATGTTTTGGAGGTGCTATATTTGCAAAACAAAAGCTCAAAGGTTCTCTGAAAATCCAAATAAACACCAGAGTAGCTCCCTGGAGGCAGCGGTGGATTTGAAGCTGTTATTTTCCCATTTCCTACGGTCTGCCCCCCACCCTTGTCATGATGATAGTATTTGATCACCTGTCAGCTAGGGTCTCTAGTTTGCTCTATTTGCTTTCTCTGCCTGAAAATTTAAAAAGGTTTTGAAATAATTACCTGCAATGAGGGTTTGCATTCAAATGCTAATGAGGTGTTGAAGTGGAGGGTTGGACACTAAATGTTTACATTACAATGGAAATACAATAATCAATTTTTCTTGTAGGGCCTCCTGTTGTTCAGTCCCTCAGTCTTGTCTCTCTTTGTGACCCCATGGATTGCAGCATGCCAGGCTTCCCTGTCCTTCACTATCTCCCAGAGTTTGCTCAAACTCATGTCCATTGAGTTGATGATGCCATCCAGCCATCTCATCTTCTGCTGCCCTCTTCTCTTTTTGCCATCAATCTTTCTCAGCATCAGGGTCTTTTCCAGTGAGTCAGCTCTTTGCATTACGGGGCCAAAGTATTGGAGCTTCATCTTCATCAACAGTCCTTTCAATGAACAGTCAGAGTTAATTTCCTTTAGGATTGACTGGTTTGATCTCCTTGCAGTCCAAGGGGCACTCAAGAGTCTTATCCAGAACCACAGTTCAAAAGCATCAGTTCTTTGGCACTCGGTCTTCTTTATAGTCCAACTCTCACATCCGTACATGACTACTGGAAAAACCATAGCTTTGATTGTATGGACCTTTGTTGGCCAAGTGATGTCTCTGCTTTTTAACATACTGTCTAGGTTTGTCATAGCTTTTCTTCCAAGGGGCATGCGTCTTAATTTCATGGCTACAGTCACCATCCACAGTGCTTTTGGAGTCCAAGAAAATAAAACTTGTCACTGCTTTCACTTTTCCCCCTTCTCTTTGCCATGAAATGATAGGACCAGATGCCATGATCTTAGCTTTTTGAATACTGAGATTAAGCCAGCTTTTCATTCTCCTCTTTCATCTTCATCCAGAGGCTCTTTAGTTCCTCTTCACTTTCTGCCATTAGAGAGGTATCATCTGCATATCTGAGGTTGTTGATATTTCTCTTGGCAATCTTGATTCCAGCTTGTGAGTCATCTAGCCTGGCATTTCACATGATGTACTCTGTATGTAAGTTAATAAGCAGGGTGACAGTATACAGCCTTGATGTACTCCTTTCCAAGTTTGGAACCAGTCCATTGTTCCATAGTCTGGTTCTAACTGTTGCTCCTTGACCTATATACAGGTTTCTCAGGAGACAAGAAAGGTTGGTCTGGTATTTCCATCTCTTGAAGAATTTTCCACAATTTGTTGTGATCCACACAGTCAAAGGCTTTAGCATAGTCTATGAAGCAGAAGTAGATGTTTGAAATTCCCTTGCTTTTTCTATGATTCAACGGATGTTGGCAGTTTGATTTCTGGTTCCTCTCCCTTTTCTAAATCCAGCTTGTACATCTGAAAGTTCTCAGTTCACATACCACTAACACCTAGGTTGAAGGATTTTGAGCATTACCCTGCTAGCGTGTGAAATGAGTGCAATTGTATGGTAGTTTGAACATTCTTTGGAATGAAAACTGACCTTTTCCAGTCCTGTGGGCACTGCTGAGTTTTCCAAATTTGCTGGCATATTGAGTGGAGCACTTTAATAGCATCATCTTTTAGGATTTGAAATCACTCAGCTCGAATTCCATCAACTGAACTAACTTAGTTCATAGTAATGCTTCCTAAAGCCCACTTGACTTCACACTCCAAGATGTCTGGCTGTAAGTGAGTGACCACACCATCATGGTTACCTGGGTCATTAAGACCTTTTTTGTATAGTTCTTCTATGTGTTCTTACCATCTGTTATTAAACTCTTCTGCTTCTGTTAGGTCCTTGTCATTTCTGTCCTTTATTGTGCCCATCTTTGCATGAAATGATCCCTTGGTATCTCCAATTTTCTTGAAGAGATCTCTGTTCAGTTCAGTTCAGTCCTTCAGTCATGTCTGACTCTTTGCGACCCCATGGACTGCAGCATGCCAGGCCTCCATGTCCGTCACCAACTCCCAGAATTTACTCAAACTCATGTCCATTGAGTTGGTGATGCCGTCCAACCATCTCATCCTCTGTCATCCCCTTCTCCTCCCACCTTCAATCTTTCCCAGCATCAGGGTCTTTTCAGATCTTCACAGAAGGTGGCCAAAGTGTTGGAGCTTCAGCTTCAGCATCAGTCCTTCCAATGAATATTCAGGACTGATTTCCTCTAGGATGGAATGGTTGGATCTTCTTTCAGTCCAAGGGACTCTCAAGAGTCTTCTCCAACACCACAGTTCAAAAGCATCAATTCTTCAGTGCTCAGCTTTCTTTATAGTCCAACTCTCACATCCATACATGACTACTGGGAAAACCGTAGCTTTAACTAGATGGACCTTTGTTGGCAAAGTAATGTCTCTACTTTTTAATACGCTGTCTAAGTTGATCATAACTTTTCTTCCAAGGAGCAAGCATCTTTTAATTTCATGGCTGTAGTCACCATCTGCAGTGGTTTTGGAGCCCCCAAAAATAAAGTCTGACACTGTTTCCTCTGTTTCCTCATCTATTTGCCATGAAGTGATGGGACCGGATGCTATGATCTTAGTTTTCTGAATGTTGAGTTTTAAGCCAGCTTTATCACTCTCCTCTTTCACTTTCATCAAGAGGCTCTTTAGTTCTTCTTCACTTCCTGCCATAAGGGTGGTGTCATCTGCATATCTGAGGTGATTGATATTTCTCCTGGCAATCTTGAGTCCAGCTTGTGCTTCATCCAGCCCACCATTTTGCATGAGTTAAATAAGCAGAGTGACAATATACAGCCTTGACGTACTCCTTTCCCTATTTGGAACCAGTCTGTTTTTCTATGTCCAGTTCTAACTGTTGCTTCCTGACCTACATATAGATTTCTCAAGAGGCAGGTCAGGTGGTCTGGTATTCCCATCTCTTGAAGAATTTTCCACAGTTTATTGTGATCCACACAGTCAAAGGCTTTGGCATAGTCAATAAAGTGGAAGTAGATGTTTTTCTGGAACTCTCTTACTTTTTTGATGATCCAACAGATGTTGGCAATTTGATCTCTGGTTCCTCTGCCTTTTCCAAATCCAGCTTGAACATCTGAAATTTCATGGTTCACATACTGTTGAAGCCTGGCTTGGAGAATTTTGAGCATTACTTTGCTAGCGTGTGAGATGAATGCAATTTTGCGGTAGTTTGAGCATTCTTTTACATTGCCTTTCTTTGGGATTGCAATGAATACTGACCTTTTCCAGTCCTGTGGCCGCTGCTGAGTTATCCAAATTTGCTGGCATATTGAATGCAGCACTTTCACAGCATCATCTTTTAAGATTTGAAATAGCTCAACTAGAATTCCATCACCTCCACTAGCTTTGTTCCTAGTGATGCTTCCTAAGGCCCACTTAACTTCACATTCCAGGATGTCTGGCTCCAGGTGAGTGAACATCCCATCATGATTACCTGTGTGGTGAAGATCTTTTTTGTATAGTTCTTCTCTGTATTCTTGCCACTTCTTCTTAATATCTTCTGCTTCTATTAAGTCCATACCATTTCTGTCCTTTATCTTTCCCATTTTTTCATGAAATGTTCCTTTTGTATCTCTAATTTTTTTGAAGAGATCTCTAGTCTTTCCCATTCTGTTGTTTTCCTCTGCTTCTTTGCATTGAGCACTGAGGAAGGCTTTCTTATCTCTCTTTGCTATTCTTTGGAACTCTGCATTCAAATGGGTATATCTTTCCTTTTCTCTTTTGCCTTTGGCCTCTCTTTTCTCAGCTATTTGTAAGGCCACCTCAGACAACCGTTTGGCCTTTTTTTCATTTCTTTTTCTTGGAGATGGTCTTGATTACTGCCTCCTGTACAGTGTCACCAACCTCCGTTCATAGTTCTTCAGGCACTCTGTCAGATCTAACCCCTTGAATCTTTTTGTCACTTCCACTGTATAATTGTAAGGGATTCGATTTAGGTCATACCTGAATGGTCTAGTGGTTTTCCCTACTTTCTTCAATTTGGCAATAAATTCATGATCCAAGCCTCAGTCAGCTCCTGGTCTTGTTTTTGTTGACTGTATAGAGTTTCTCCATCTTTGCCTCAAAGAATATAATCAATCTGATTTCAGTATTGACCATCTGGTGATGTCCTTGTGTAGAGTCTTCTCTTGTGTTGTTGGAAGAGGGCGTTTGCTATGACCAGTGCGTTCTCTTGGCAAAACTCTATTAGCCTTTGCCCTGCTTCATTTTGTACTCCAAGGCCAAATTTTCCTGTTACTCCAGGTATCTCTTGACTTCTTACTTTTGCATTCCAGTCCCCAAAATGAAAAGGACATCTTTTTTGGGTGTTAGTTCTAGAAGATCTTGTAGGTCTTCATAGAACGATTCAACTTCAGCTTCTTCAGCATTACTGGTCAGGCCATAGACTTAGATTACTATGATATTGAATGGTTTGCCTTGGAAACGAACAGAGATCATTCTATCATTTTTGAGATTGCATCCAAGTACTGCGTTTTGGACTCTCTTGTTGACTATGATGGCTACTTCATTTCTTCTAAGGGATTCCTGCCCAGAGTAGTATATATCATGGTCACCGGAGTTAAGTTCACCCATTCCAGTCCATTTTAGTTCACTGATTCCTAAATGTCAATGTTCACTCTTGCCATCTCCTGTTTGACCACTTTCAATTTGCCTTGATTCATGGACCTAACATTCCAGGCTGCTATGCAATATTGCACTTTACAGCATCAGACATTACTTCCATCACCAGTCATATCCACAACTGGATGTTGTTTTTGCTTTGGCTCTGACTCTTCATTCTTTTTGAAGTTATTTCTCCACTGATATCCAGTAGCATATTGGGCACCTACTGACCTGGGCAGTTTATCTTTCAGTGTCCTATCTTTTTGCCTTTTCATACTGTTCATGAAGGGGTTCTCAAGGCAAGAATACTGAAGTGGTTTGCCATTCCCTTCTCCACTGGACCACATTGTGTCAGACCTCTCCACCATGACCTGTCCATCTTGGATGGCCCTACATGGCATGGCTCATAGTTTCATCGAGTTAGACAAGGTTGTGGTCCATGTGACCAGATTGGTTATAGTTTTCTTTGATTGTGGGTTTCAGCCTGTCTCCCCTCTGATGGAGATGGGTAAGAGGCTTATGGAAGCTTTCTGATGAGAGAGACTGACTGAGGGGGAAATTGGGTCTTATTCTAATGGGTAGGGCTATGCTCAGTAAATCTTTCATCCAATTTTCTGTTGATGGGTGGGGCTGTGTTCCCTCTCTGTTATTTACCTGGGGCCAAACTATGGTGGGGGGCTTCCCTGGTAGCTCAGATGGTAAAGAAACTGCCTACAATGTGGGAGACCCAGGTTTGATCCCTGGGTTGGGAAGAGCCCCTGGGGAAGGAAATGGCAACCCACTCCAGTATTCTTGCCTGGAAAATCCCATGGACTGAGGAGCAAGGTAGGCTACAGTCCATGGAGTCGTAAAGAGTCAGGCACAACTGAGCAACTTCACTTCAAACCATGGTGGAGGTAATGAAGATAGTGGCGACCACCTTCAAATGGTCCCGCAACACACTGCTATACTCAGTGCCCCCTATCCTGCAGCAGGCCACCACCAACCCACGCCTCTGCCAGAGGCTCCTGGACGCTCACGGGCAAGTCTGGGTCAGTCTCTTGTGGGGTCGCTGCTCCTTTCTCCTGGGTCCTGGTGTGTACAAGGTTCTGTTTGATCCCTCCGAAAGTCTGTTTCCCAGTCCTGTGCAAGTTTTTGCAGCTCTGTGGTGGGGTTAATGGCGACCTCCTCCAAGAGGGCTTATGCCATACCCAAGTCTGCTGCAGCCAGAGCCCCTGCCCCTGCGGCAGTCCACTGCTGACCCGTACCTCCACAGAAGACACTCAAACACAGTTCTGTCTCAGTCTCTGTGGGGTCTCTGGGTCCTGGTGTGCACGAGGTTTGTTTGAGCCCTCTGAGCGTCTCTGGCAGGTTTGGGGTTTGATTCTAAAGGTGATTTCGCCCCTCCTACCATCTTGCCGAGGCTTCTCCTTTGCCTTTGGATGTGGGGTATCACCAAAGTCGCTCCAGCACCATGCAGTCGCTGCTCCAGCACCATGTAGCTGCTGCTCCAGCACTGCGCAGCCACCACCCCAGCAGAGGCTAAAGCCTTTCTTCCATCCACGTGGGGTGGCTTATTTAGAGAAGAGATGTCTAGTCTTTCCTATTATATCGTTTCCCTCTATTTCTTTGCATTGTTCACGTACGAAGGCTTTCTTGTCTCTCCTTGCTCTTCTCTGGAACTCTGCATCCATTTGGGTATATCTTTCCCTTTCTCCCTTTCTTTTTGCCTCTCTTCTTTGTTCAGTTATTTGTAAGGCCTCCTCAGACAGTCACTTTGCCTTTCTGTTTCTTTGGGATGGTTTTGGTCACCACCTCCTGTACAATGTTATGAACTTCTTTCCATAGTTCTTCAGGCACTTTGTCTACCAGATCTAATCCCCTGAATCTGTTTATCACCTCCACTCTGTAATCATAATGGATTTGATTTAGGTCATACCTGAATGGTCTAGTGTTTTTCCCTACTTTCTTCAATTTAAGCCTGAATTTTCTAGTAAGGAGCTCATGATGTTAGCCATGGTCAGCTCCAGGTCTTGTTTTTGCTGACTGTATGGAGCTTGTTCATCTTTAGCTGCAAAGAATATAATCAATCTGATTTTGGTATTGACCATGTATCTGGTGATGTCCATGTATAGTCATCTCGTGTTGTTGAAAGAGGGTGTTTGCTATGACCAGTGTATCCTCGTGGCAAAATTCTGTTAGCCTTTGCTCTGCTTCAGTTTGTACTCCAAGGTCAAACTTGCCTGTTACTCCAGGTTATCTCTTGACGTCCTGCTTTTGCATTTCAATGCCCTGTGATGAAAGGCGCATCTATTTTTTGTATTAGTTCTAGAAGGTCTTGTAGGTCTTTATAGAACCATCACCTTCAGCTTCTTTGGCATTAGTGGTTGGGGCATAGACTTGGATTACTGTGGTGTTGAATGGTTTGCCTTGAAAATGAACTGAGATCTTTCTGTTGTTTTTGAAATTGCACCCAAGTACTGCATTTCAGTGGCTTCCTTAGTGGTTCAGACTATAAAGTATCTGCCTGCCGTGCAGAAGACCAGGTTCAATCCTAGGTTGGGAAGATCCCCGGGAGAAAGGAATGGCTCCCCACTGCAGTATTCTTGCCTGGAGAATTTCATGAACAGAGAAGTCTGGTGGGCTACAGTCCATCACATTGTAAAGAGTTGGACATGAATGAATGACTAACACTCACTTTCACTGCATTTCGGACTCTTTTGTTGACTATGAGGACCTCCTATTTGCTTTTAAAATACATTTCACAGGACTGAAAACAAAACAAAACAAAATCACCACCTTTAAACAATATTGGCTGAAGCAGCAACTTGCGGTGAGCTATAGCCCAAACCAAGTATAGAGATAATTATTTCCAATAATGCATCAGTACACCATTGTCTTTTTTATAATAAAAGAGGAGAATTTATTTCTTAGCTAGACATGGGATTATCATCATTTAGGTACTTTTTGTAATGATGGTGATTCTTCAGCAAAATGATACTTTCTCTTCAGAGGACAAATAAAAAATAAGCTGATCTTTCAAATGAATAAAGTTGGAGTTCTGTTTTGTCATTCATTTAACAATTTCTAGATGGTTTGAGAAAATGTGGGTTAAACCCTAGTGTTTTGGAGTCTGAGAGAAGTGGATTGGAACCCAAGATCTGCCATTTACCAGCTTTACAGCTTAGGGTCTCTCTAAGCCTCTGTTTCCACATCTGAAAAATACTGCCCAGGCTGAAAGCAGGGCTACTGTTGTTGTTTAATGGATAAATTGTGTCCGACTCTTTGTGACCTCATGGACGATAGCCCACCAGCCTCCTCTGTCCATGGAATTTCCCAGGCAAGAATACTGGAGTGGGTTGCCATTTCCTTCTTTGGGGGATCTTCCCAACCCAGGGGTCAAACCCAAGTCTCCTGCATTGGCAGGCAGACTCTTTACTGCTGAGCCACCGGAGAAGCCCCAGAGGAAGAGCTGGGTTATCAGAAAATGTAAAAATAAAAAAGAAAACTCCTTTACATAATGACTCAAAACACCTTCAAATTATGGGGATACTGATATGAACAATAAGATTAACTCCTATTTATTGAGTGTTTGTTATGTGCAGGCAACATTTAAGAGCTTTATTTGTGTTAACAATGTAATTCTCCAAATAGTTTTATTCAGTTCAGTTCAGTTCAGTTGCTCAGTCGTGTCTGACTCTTTGTGACCCCATGAATCAGCACACCAGGCCTCCCTGTCCATCACCAACTCCCAGAGTTCTCTCAAACTCGTATCCATCGAGTCAGTGATGCCATCCAGCCATCTCATGCTCTGTCGTCCCCTTCTCCTGCCCACAATACCGCCCAGCATCAGGGTCTTTCCAATGAGTCAACTCATTGGCCAAAGTATTGGAGTTTCAGCTTTAGCATCAGTCCTTCCAATGAACACTCAGGACTGATCTCCTTTAGGATGGACTGGTTGGATCTCCTTGCAGTCCAAAGGATTCTCAAGAGTCTTCTCCAATACCACAGTTCAAAAGCATCAGTTCTTCAGTGCTCAGCTTTCTTCACAGTCCAACTCTCACATCCATACATGAATACTGGAAAAACCTTGACTAGATGGACCTTAGTCAGCAAAGTAATGTCTCTGCTTTTGAATATGCTATCTAGGTTGCTCATAACTTTCCTTCCTAGGAGTAAGCATCTTTTAATTTCATGGCTGCAATCACCATCTGCAGTGATTTTGGAGCCCCCCAAAATAAAGCCTGATGCTGTTTCTACTGTTTCCCCATCTATTTGCCATGAAGTGATGGGACCAGATGCCATGATCTTAGTTTTCTGAATGTTGAGCTTTATTAGGTGGGCCTTATTATTAATTAGGTACTAACATTAAGCCAGTTTTAAAGATATTGGTTAATTTATTCAACGAGTATTTGTTGGATGTGTGCATTTCTCAATAAAATAGGATCTGTTGATTCATTCATTAAAATATTTATTGAGTATCTGCTATACCAGGCAGTGTGATAAATTCTCCAGCTGTGTTGGTAAGCAAATTAGAGTCCACATAGGGGAGACAGATCATAGTTAAATGATCTCAAAAATGGGTAAATTGTTGCAAAGTAAACAGAATGTGGAGAAAATAACTTGCTTCTCTGGGAGGATCTAACAAAGAAGTTTGCATCAGAGTTGGGGAGGTGACCTGAGCTGAGCTCTAAAGGAGGTGTTGGACTAAATCAAGTGAGGGAGAGAGCACATGTTTGGTGTGTCCCAGGTGGAAGGAGCAGCCCTAGCAGAGATCCTGTGGTGGGAGGAACTTGACTTGTGAGAAGCTCCTCACCCCAGTCTTAACTCATTTCCATTTATATCCCTCTGATCCTGGAAAGTCGTAAGGATCAGGGCATTCCCCTGCCCCTGCACTTGGCTAAGTTTTTAATTGATAGCTGATGTGCTTTGTGGGGAAGAGGAAAAGTATGCCTCCACAGGTGGGGTCATGACCGTGGCCCTCACTGTAGTTAGGGAACTGTTCTCTGGGGGCCTTCTCAGTCTTTCCATATCCCTAGAAGCTGGGAGATGAGACCCAAGTCAAAGTAGAGAAGAAATAACCATTTAAGATAAAACTGAAACATCAACATGGCAGCCCCTTGACCACCAGGGACAGGGAATGCTTTGAGGGAATTGTTGTCTCAACCTTTGCAGAACAGTTGCAGGACATGGTGTTCCATTTAACTGTCTTGACAGATGTCCTGGGATCTTATCACACCATATCAGGCTTGGGCAGGAGCACCTCACAATTGCTATTCCTCCCGTGGTTGGTGAGTGTGTGTACCCGTGCTAATGAATGAAGGTCTGCCAAGTGTTTTAAACCTCCAGAAACAAAATAGAATAGAAATGTGAGATTTTGTAATTGTGATTGTTATTGATACTCTGCTTCTCAGCAGAGCCAGAGCATATTCGTGTTAAATGCTCTGTGTGCTGCCAACAAGACCAGAGCAGGTGTTAGAATATTGCCAGCCACAAAGGCTTTTCTCAGCCGTGTGTGTGTGTGTGTGTGTGTGTGTATGTGTATGTGTGTGGTATACATAAGGGTGAACATTCAGCATAGAAACAAGGGAGAATTATCTGATTTGTAAAAGAGCCCAGAGATTGCCTCTGGAGTCTGCTTAATTGATAAGTCTTTTCTCACTGAGGAATAAACATGGGATTATTTTATTTTCCTCAGTAACTGCTAGGAAGCCAGTCTCTTTTACACCTCCCACCCATACCCCATCTTCTTGCTACCTGATAAGTTAGATTCCATGACTCTTCAGTCTCCATGGGATATTAAAATAGCATAGTCACTAGGCAATTTTTCAATTGACGTATTTCATTTAAAGTTCCCCCTTTTGTTTCCTAGCATTGACTGGACTTAGGGGATAGCTCTGGCCTCACTCCCCTGCTCTCTACACTTTCCTCCTCCTTTTTCTGCTGTGTTGAGGCAGGAAGGAGAGAGGAAGAGAGTATTATTTTGTTTTAATAGATTAAGAAAAATTTTGTTGTAATTGCTTTACAATGATGTGTTAATTTCTGATGTACAACATCGTGTACATATGTGTACATACATTCCCTCCTTCTTGAGCCTCCCTGCTACCACCCTCTTCCATCCACCAGTCTAGGTCATCATAGAGCACCAAACTGAGCTCCCTGTTGTGCTACACAGAAGCTTCCCACCAGCTATCTGTTTTACACGTGGTAGGAGAAGGCAATGGCAACCCACTCTGGTACTCTTGCCTGGAAAATCCTATGGACGGAGGAGCCTGGTAGGCTGCAGTCCATGGGGTCGCAAAGAGTCGGACACGACTGAGTGACTTCACTTTCACTTTTCACTTTCATGCATTGGAGAAGGAAATGGCAACCCACTCCAGCGTTCTTGCCTGGAGAATCCTAGGGACAGCGGAGCCCGGTGGGCTGCCATCTATGGGGTCGCACAGAGTTGGACACGACTGAAGCAACTTAGCCGGAGAAGGCAATGGCACCCCACTCCAGTACTCTTGGCTGGAAAATCCCATGGATGGAGGAGCCTGGTGGGCTGCAGTCCATGGGGTCGCTGAGAGTTGGACACGACTCAGTGACTTCACTTTCACTTTTCACTTTCATGCCTCGGAGAAGGAAACGGCAACCCACTCCAATGTTCTTGCCCGGAGAATCCCAGGGACGGTGGAGCCTGGTAGGCTGCCGTCTATGGGGTCACACAGAGTTGGACATGACTGACGTGACTTAGCAGCAGCAGCAGCAGCAGAAGCAACTTACCAGTAGCAGCAGCAGTGTATATATGTCAGTACTTCTCTCTCAGCTTGCCCTCCCCTCTCCTTACTCCACTATGTCCACAAGTCTGTTGTCTATGTCCATGCCTCTATTCTATCTTGCAAATAGGCTCATCAATACCATTTTTCTAGATTCAAAACATGTGTATTACTATACGATACTTGTTTTTCTCTTTCTGACTTACTTCACTTTGTATGACAGGCTCTAGGTTCATCCACATCACTTCAGCTGACTCAGTTTTGTTCCTTTTTATGGCTGAGTAATATTCCATTGTTTCAGTTCAGTTCAGTTGCTCAGTCGTGTCCGACTCTTTGCGACCCCATGAATCACAGCACGCCAGGTGTCCATCACCATCTCTAGGAGTTCACTCAGACTCACATCCATCGAGTCCGTGATGCCATCGAGCCATCTCATCCTGGATCGTCCCCTTCTCCTCCTGCCCCTAATCCCTCCCAGCATCAGAGTCTTTTCCAATGAGTCAACACTTTGCATGAGGTGGCCAAAGTACTGGAGCTTCAGCTTTAGCATCATTCCTTCCAAACAGATCCCACGGCTGATCTTTTTCAGAATGGACTGGTTGGATCTCCTTGCAGTCCAAGGGACCCTCAAGAGTCTTCTCCAACACCACAGTTCAAACGCATTAATTCTTTGGCACTCAGCCTTCTTCACAGTCCAACTCTCACATCCATATATGACCACAGGAAAAACTATAGCCTTGACTAGACGGACCTTAGTCGGCAAAGTAATGTCTCTGCTTTTGAATATACTGTCTACGTTGGTCATAACTTTTCTTCCAAGGAGTAAGCGTCTTTTAATTTCATGGCTGCAATCACCATCTGCAGTGATTTTGGAGCCCCCAAAAATAAAGTCTGACACTGTCTCTACTGTTTCCCCATCTATTTCCCATGAAGTGATGAGACCAGATGCCATGATCTTCGTTTTCTGAATGTTGAGCTTTAAGCCAACTTTTTCACTCTCCTCTTTGACTTTCATCAAGAGGGGTTTTAGCTCCTCTTCACTTTCTGCCATAAGGGTGGTGTCATCTGCATATCTGAGGTTATTGATATTTCCCCCGGCAATCTTGATTCCAGCTTGTGTTTCTTACAGTCCAGCATTTCTCATGATGTACTCTGCATAGAAGTTAAATAAGCAGAGTGACAATATGCAGCCTTGATGTACTCCTTTTCCTATTTGGAAGCAGTCTGTTGTTCCATGTCCAGTTCTAACTGTTGCTTCCTGACCTGCATACAGATTTCTCAAGAGGCAGGTCAGGTGGTCTGGTATTCCCATCTCTCGAAGAATTTTCCAGTTTCTTGTGATCCACACAGTCAAAGGCTTTGGCATAGTCAATAAAACAGAAATAGATGTTTTTCTGGAACTCTCTTGCTTTTTCCGTGATCCAGCAGATATTGGCAATTTGATCTCTGGTTCCTCTGTCTTTTCTAAAACCAGCTTGAACATCAGGGAGTTCACGGTTCACGTATTGCTGAAGCCTGGCTTGGAGAATTTTGAGCATTACTTTACTAGCATGTGAGATGAGTGTAATTGTGCAGTAGTTTGAGCATTCTTTTGCATTGCCTTTCTTTGGGATTGGAATGAAAACTGACCTTTTCCAGTCCTGTGGCCACTGCTGAGTTTTCCAAACTTGCTGGCATATTGAGTGCAGCACTTTCACAGCATCATCTTTCAGGATTTGAAACAGCTTAACTGGAATTCCATCACCTCCACTAGCTTTGTTTGTAGTGATGCTTTCTAAGGCCCACTTGACTTCACTGACAGAATGTGGTCCACTGGAGAAGGGAATGGCAGCCACTTCAGTATTCTTGCCTTGAGAACCCCATGGACAGTAGGAAAAGGCAAAATGATAGGATACCAAAAGAGGAACTCCCCAGGTCATTAGGTGCCCAATATGCTACTGGAGATCAGTGGAGAAATAACACCAGAAAGAATGAAGGGATGGAGCCAAAGCAAAAACAATACCCAGTTGTGGATGTGACTCGTGATAGAAGCAAGATCCGATGCTGTAAAGAGCAATATTGCATAGGAACCTGGAATGTCAGGTCCATGAATCAAGGCAAATTGGAAGTGGTCAAACAAGAGATGGCAAGGGTGAACGTTGACATTCTAGGAATCAGTGAACTAAAATGGACTGGAATGGGTGAATTTAACTCAGATGACCATTACATCTACTACTGCGGGTAGGAATCCCCCAGAAGAAATGGAGTAGCCATCATGGTCAACAAAAGAGTTCGAAATGCAGTACTTGGATGCAATCTCAAAAATGACAGAATGATCTCTGTTCATCTCCAAGGCAAACCATTGAATATCACAGTTATCCAAATCTATGCCCCAACCAGTAATGCTGAAGAGACTGAAGTTGAATGGTTCTATGAAGACCTACAAGACCTTTTAGAACGAACACCCCCAAAAGATGTCCTTTTCATTATAGGGGACTGGAATGCTAAAGTAGGAAGTCAAGAAACACCTGGAGTAACAGGCAAATTTGGCCTTGGAATGCGGAATGAAGCAGGGCAAAGACTAACAGCGTTTCGCCAAGAAAATGCACTGGTCATAGCAAACATCCTCTTCCAACAACACAAGAGAAGACTCTACACATGGACATCACCAGATGGTCAACATCAAAATCAGATTGATTATATTCTTTGCAGCCAAAGATGGAGAAGCTCTATACAGTCAACAAAACCAAGACCAGGAGCTGACAGTGGCTCAGATCATGAACTCCTTATTGCCAAATTCAGACTCAAATTGAAGAAAGTAGGGAAAACCGCTAGACCATTCAGGTATGACCTAAATCAAATCCCTTATGATTATACAGTGGAAATGAGAAATAGATTTAAGGGTCTAGATCTGATAGACAGAGTGCTTGATGAACTATGGAATGAGGTTCGTGACATTGTACAGGAGACAGGGATCCAGACCATCCCCATGGAAAAGAAATGCAAAAAAGCAAAATGGCTGTCTGGGGAGGCCTTCCAAATAGCTGTGAAAAGAAGAGAGGCGAAAAGCAAAGGAGAAAAGGAAAGATATAAGCATCTGAATGCAGAGTTCCAAAGAATAGCAAGAAGAGATAAGAAAGCCTTCTTCAGCGATCAATGCAAAGAAATAGAGGAAAACAACAGAATGGGAAAGACTAGAGATCTCTTCAAGAAAATTAGAGATACCAAAGGAATATTTCATGGAAAGATGGGCTCAATAAAGGACAGAAATGATCTGGACCTAACAGAAGCAGAAGATATTAAGAAGAGGTGGCAAGAATACACGGAAGAACTGTACAGAAAAGATCTTCACGACCCAGATAATCATGATGATTCCATTGTTTAATAGATTTTTAGTTTTTAAGAGCAATTTTAGGTTCATAGCAAAGTTAAGTGGAGAGCACAGAGTTTCCTATACTCACTGTCCCCGCAGGCATCAGCCTCCCTCACTATCAATATCCCCCACCAGAGTAGGACATCTGTGACAATCATTGAACCCACCTTGACCCATCATAATCACGCAAACTCCATTGTTTACGTTCAGATTCACTCTGTGTTATATACTCCATGGATTCAGAGGAATGTGTAATGGCATGTATCCACCACTGTAGCATCATACAAAATAGTTTCAGTGCCCTAAAAATCCCCTGTGCTCCACCTTTTCATCCCTCCTCAACCCAGACCCTGGAAACCACTGATTTTTTACCATCTCCTTACTTTTACCTTTTCTAGAATACCATATAATTGGAATCATAAGGTATTTAGTCTTTTAAAACTAACTTCTTTCACTTGGTAAGATGCATTAAGGAGCAACCTTAGATCCTCCATGTCTTCTCTATGCGGGTACACCATAGTTTATTCACCTATTTATCAATTGAAAGACAACATGGTTGATTCTAGGTCTGGCAACTATGAATAAAACTGCTGCAAACATCTGCAAGCAGGTTTCTGTGTGGACATAAGTGTTTAATTCATTTTGCAAAGTATCAAGGAGCATGTTTCCTGGACCACATGGTAAGAGTATGGTTTAATTTTATAAGAAGCTGCCCAGTCATCTTCCAAAGTGGCTATCTCATTTTAATTTCCCGCCAGCAGTGTGACAGAGATCCTGTTGCTCCAATCCCTTCAGAATTTTGTTTTGTCGGTGTTTTGTACTCTTGCCATTCTAGTAGGTGTGCGTGGACTTCCCTGATGGTTCAATGGTAAAGAAGCCTCCTGCCAACGCAGGAGACATGGGTTCAATCCTTGTGCCAGGAAGATCCCCTGGAGAAGGAAATGGCAATATACTCCAGTATTCTTGCCTAGAAAGCCCATGGACAGAGGAGCCTAGTGGGCTACAGTCCATGGGGTCACAAAGCAGTCGAACACGTCTTAGTGACTAACCAACGACCACAATGATAGGTGTGTATAGGTACCTCATTGTCAGCATATTTCTTTTTGACATGTCCTTGGTGACCTAATCCTCAGTTCACTCTGATCGCTGTATCCACATGGGGGAGGCGCCACACTGGGGGATTGGGACTGTCCTCTTTCTGTTGGTCATTTCCACTGGTCTAGCTTGCTGTCCAAGGACTCTGTGTAGGGGTGGAAGCCCCAACAGACCTTTCTGGTAATGAATTCCATCTTTATGCAGTGTTTTTGTTTTGTTCCTCCTGAGGCTCAAGAGCTTCAAAATCCAGACTTACGTTAGTTCTTATTTTACTGAAGATTTGTATATCATGCAGGGAGTGTAAAAACCAGACCCCCATGCCACAGCACATATATGCTTGAGGTTACAGTTTCTTGCCGGAGACTTTTTTCCCCAGTAGGTGCCCCAGCTTGCAACCCTTTGGTCCACCTGACTTTTTCTTAACTGCAAACATTTCTGAATGTGCTGCTGACAGCTTTTTACCACAGTGCTTACCTCTCTCTGCCTGAGAGCTCATTTTGCTTAGTTCTGGTAAAACCTGAAGTGCAGAGAAACTGACACCCTCAGAGCAACCTTCAACCACTGGGGAAGGCATGGCATTTGATGGATTAATGTCCCATCCCCATCCTCTGTGGGGTGATTCTGAGGTGTGTTCACCACACTCTCAGAGGCTCCCCAGCTGGATTGGGGAGTTTCCACTTTCCCCCAGTGTTAACTTGCTTATTATGCAAAATTTATAGGTTTTTTTCGCTCTCACTTGCCCGTTGGGGTACAGCCAGACTCTGGACGTATTTGGAAAGGTATACTGCTGATGAATAAGATATGGGATGTGATGATATGAGAGGAGTTGAGGATGACTCCAAGGTTTTTGGATTTAGCAGTTAAATGGATGGAGTTGCCATTTACTGAGATGGGGAGGACTGTGGGAGGAACAGTTTGGGAGGGGGGATTGGAAGTTTGATATCAAACAGGTTAGGTCCAACATATTTCTAAGCATCCAAATGAAGATGCCAAGTAGGCAGTTCCTCATAGGACTATGGGACTCAGGTGGGGAGGCCGTGTAGCTCACAGAATAGGGAGGGAAACTGGCACATGGATAGGCAAATTGTTCCAGAGTCGAGAGAGTGCAGTGGGCTGTGGAAGCACACAGGAGGGGCCCAGATTGTTGTGTTGGGAAATGCTACTGGAGTCAGTGATTTTTAAGCTGTGACCTGAAGATCAAGGAGGACAAACCAAGTGGAAACAGAGGGAGAACGTTGTTTAGGCAAACAGAACAGTTCACACCAGGCCCTGAGGGAAGGGAGAGTATGTTACCATCTTAGAACTAACAGTAGGTCAGAATGTGTGTGTGTGTGCACCTGTGCTCAGTCATGTCTGACTCTTTGTGACCCCACGAACTGTAGTCTGCCAGGCTCCTCTGTACATGGGATTTCCCAGGCAAGAATACTGCTGTGGGTTGCCATTTCCTCCTCCAGGGGATCTTCCTGACCCAGGGATTGAACCCATGTCTCTTGTGTTTCTTGCATTGCAGTGGATTCCTTACTGCTTGAGCCATTGGAGAAGCAAAAGTAGGTCAGTGTCACTCAAAGAAGACAGTGGTTGTGGGGAGGATAGAAAAGAAGTATGGAGCCATCAGGTCATGCAGTGCCCTGGAGGCCACCTGAAGGAGTTTGGATGATTTCATGAGTGCACAAGGGTGTCACTGAAAAATTTTAAGCAGGGTGCTGATGTGTCCAGATTTAACAGATGCTTCTCCTCTGGAGAGACCTTCCCCTAGGAGCAATTTGAGCCAAGTCCTCTGAGCTCATCTCCCTTGGGCCACTTCGAGCCTGCCTTTTTGTCCATCCCCATCAACTCCATTTCCATTCTCATTAGGCATGTCACATCTAAGTAGGTCAGGTCAGGCAGAGAAGGTCCCTAGGGACTTTTCTTCCTATGTCCAGGCCTAGATTCAGAGTGGAGTAATATGCATAGACAGGCTGGCTTCTTGTACTCAGCTGAGGGCACCAAGGGCAAAGCAACCTGGGATGCATCCCAGGGCAACCTAAACAGAGTGGGTTTCTCTTTCTTGTGAACCATAAGTTTTTTTTTTTTCCTCCAAAAGCTTCAGGCTTTGGCAGGTTAAGATGGTTAGAATCTGATGCTCCAGTTTGGTGCTAATGGTGATTTTTACCCCAGGCACCTTTCTCTATCACCAGATCATGCTAAATATTGCATTATGTGGACATTTAAAATGCATGTATATATCATTCGGGAGAAGAGCCTTAGACAATTTTCCTGTGGCTTTTGCAAGTAGAATACATCTGGATATGGCAGATTGAGAGCAATTGACTCAGCCTCTGAAGACCTGCATTTTTATACTTGATCATTTGTAATTGACTCTGAGTGTCCTGGGGCCTGTCAGTTGTCATATCTAAAGTTTAGTTTCACACCTTTTAAATTAATGGGTTAAAGTTGACAAATGAAATGTACACATTCCTCAAAGAATACAACATACCAAAATTAACAGAAGAAGAAATAGAAAATCTAAAAAGCCCTGTGTCTGTTTAAGGAATTGAATTCATAATTTAAAACCTCTGCTTGACTTCTCTCCACCACGACTATAGGCCTATTTTATCAAATATTTAAGGATAAAATTATGCCAAGATTACACAGACTTTTTCAGAAAATAATTGTTTCCAACTCATATCATTAGGCCAGCATAACTCTCACAAGAAAAGCTGATATAAAAAATAAAATAATAGACCAATATCCTTACCATAGACACAAACTCTCTTAAGATATTATGCAAGTGTGTGCTCAGTGGTGTCCGACTCTTTGCCACCCTATGAAAACTGTAGCCTGCTAGGCCCTTTCCTCTGTCCATGAATTTTTCCAGGCAGGAATACTAGAGTGAGTTACCATTTTCTCCTCCAGGGGTCTTCACAACCCAGGGATCAAATCCAAGTCTCCTGCATCTCCTGCATTGCAGGCAGATTCTTTACCATTGAGCCACTCAGGAAGCCCTAACAAGATATTATTAAGCAGAATTCAGCAATACATGAAAAGGTAGAGTTGAGGTCAGAACGGTGAACACATTGCATCCCACTATCCCATAACAAACCCTGACAGATATCACTAATTGATCACTTTTTTTTTTTTTTTTTCTGGCTGAATCATTCTCAGCCTCTCTCTCTCCAGGCAGTCACTGTCAATCAGTTAAAGTTGGCATGTGAGAAGAAATCTATTTGACATCATTGAACAAAATGGATTTTAACAATAAAAACTTGAAATGCTATAATTCTATCTTCCTATTAAAAATTTGAGGTCATTTTACAGGCAAGCATTTCCTGCAATGTGGGGTCATTTACTCCAGACCAGACATGGGAGAGCAGGAGTTCCTTGTTGTGCGCAATTCACACAAAAGGAAGAAGCCATAATATACTAAATTCCTGTAAAGACTGTAACCTTGTTTGTCCTCATTTCCTGCTGTAGCATCAGCCCCTAAGAACAAAGTCTGGTACATAGTATCATCCAGGACTGTTGAATGAATGAATGAAAGTAAATTCTTAGGGAAGCAGATAAACAGCTCTATCCTTGTAGTTGTTAGGGATACTGCAATTTAATCAAGGATAACTAGCCACAAATGATGAAGCCAGGGACTGTGGTCCAAGCCACAGGCTGCAATGCAAGGGTTGAGCATCTAGGTTCTGATAATTCTTGTATTAGTAACTTCACCCTCATCTTTCCTCTGAGTTTCAGACAACTGCCTGTCTTGATATTTTCACCTGGCCACCTTGTTAAGACTTGTTAAACTCACAGTCTACTATAGACTATAATGTCTCCCTGATCCCCTGCCCCCAAACCTGGTCCTTCTCCAGTGTTTCTGATCTTAGTGAACCTCATAACCATCCATCTGGCTTACAGGACACAAATGGAGAAGACAGCCTGAAAACCTCTGCCCTCTTGACATCTCCTTTCCTAATAATCTCACAAATATATGCACTCTTCTCTGTCTTTCTCATCACCGCTCTGGTCTGAGCGTCCATCATCTCTCACCTGAAAGGTGGTAACACTCAGCTGGTCCATCTCCTTACCTTCTTCACACTATGCCATTCTCCACACTGTGGCTTGAATGATCTGTTCAAAATGCAAAGGATATTACTGACTCCCTGCTTAAAACTAGGTGACGTCTCATTGCCTGTAAGAGCAAAATCAAACGCTCTAGACTGGTCTACAAAACCCTGGTTATCCTGCCCCTGTCGTCCTCCTAGTATGCTTCATGCACCACACACCCTTTTCCTTCTGTATGTTCGTCTCACTGATCTTTTAGCTCCCCTGACACAGCAGGTTCCTTCCCATTTCTCTGCCTACAACTCTTTTCTCCTTCTCCTTATCTATTGATTCCTACACACCCCTCAGAGTTTTTGACACTTCCATGGGAAAAACTTCCCTAACCTCCCCCCTCTATCCCTTCCCCGACAATGCACAAGATGACAAATAATTATCCAGCCCCCAGATCAATAGTGCCGAGTTTAAGAAGTCCCTTCCTAAGTTTAAGATTTGGGGATTTATTGTTATTGCAGCTTAACAGGTCTTTTCCTCACTTACACAATGAATGATTGAAATCTGTGACACATTTTACTTCTCCTCCCTCGCAGGATCTCTGTATTTTCCTTAGAGGTAGGACCTTAAAGAAGGCAGTAAAGGAATTATAAATGAATTGAATAAATGAGTCAGTGCATTTTCTATGTGGAAATAAAGAAGTGGAGGAAACTACAAAGTTCCTATGTAGAGTTAGTGCCATATAACTGCCAAGGGTAGTTGGTCATGGTCCATTAGTCAAATCAGGCCCTTTGCCAGTTTGTGTAAATAAAGTTTTATTGGAACAAAGCCATGCCCATTTGCTTATGTATCATCCATGGCTGTTTTAGTACTACAAGGACAGACATAAGTATGGCCCACAAAGCCCCAAATATTTACTATCTGACATTTTACAGGACAAGTTTGCTGATTCCTTTTAAGAGCATTGGTTTGAGTCCCAGTCCAAGCTACTAGCTGTGTGACCTTGAGAAAATCATATTACCTCTCTGAGTTTTAATTTTCTCAGCAACCAAATAAAAAGAGTAACACAACTTTCCTCATATGGTTGTTTAAGGATTTGATGAGGTCAAATGCTTTGCACATTGCCTGGCACATAGAATATGATTAATAAATCATAGCTATTATTAACATGGAGAAGGCAATGGCACCCCACTCCAGTACTCTTGCCTGGAAAATCCCATGGATGGAGGAGCCTGGTAGGCTGCAGTCCATGGGGTCGCAAAGAGTCGGACACGACTGAGCAACTTCACTTCCACTTTTCACTTTCATGCATTGGAGAAGGCAATGGCAACCCACTCCAGTGTTCTTGCCTGGAATAACAATAATAAAATAAACCATCTTTTGTGTCTTGGGCAAGAGTAGATACTTTCCTGGGGCCTGACAGTAAGTTTTCTTCCTTTGTCACACTGGATGCTCTGGCAGTCCATAAGGAAACATGTTTATCTTGAAAGCACCTGGCAGAGACAGCATGGATGGGGCTGAGCTGGTAGAAAGACCCCATTTCTCAAACGCAGATTTCTACATGGAATTATTCAAAGGGAAACCTTATCAAGCAAGCCTTCCATCTTGGTGTCATCCATCTTCTAAAGGTAATTCAATAGTCCTTGGTAGCTGATGATTTATGGGATGGATGGCCACGGGGAGGTTGCTCTTTGTATTACAGCCTGTTTTTATCAATGACCAGCAACCCGCTGGCTGGAGCTGGAAACAACAGGCTCTTTGTTTAATCCTGTTAACCCAGGCATTGTCTGCAGCCAGCTCCGGGCCAACAGAGTGCCGCTGGCCACGTGGGCAGATGAAGAACTTGAATCATTCTGAGTTGAGAGTGCCAGTTAGTAAAGCAGAACTGGTATGTCCTACAGAAGTAAATCTCTGTCTACTACACAAAGCTGCTTTAAGTACCTCCCAAACTAGGTTCAATACCTGGGTCAGGACGATCCTCTGGAGAAGCGAATGTCAACCTACTGCTGTATTTTTGCCTGGGAAGTCCCGTGGACAGAGAAGCCTGTCAGGCTACAGCCCACGGGATTGCAAAGAGTTAGACATGATTGAGAGGCTAACACTTTCACTTTCAAATCTCATCTGGTCCATGCTGTGGTCCTGGGAGAGAGACATTGCCATCCTTACTTCATAGATGAGATGCTGAAGCTGGGAGATTGTTCCTCATCTTGTGCCTAGATTAAGAAGGCCAAGGCAAGATGCACGTGTCCTTAGGGCTGTCTCTGACATACTGGTCTTGGCTCTTTTCTCTTTGCTACCTTATTCTGAACATGCCAGTATAATGCTCATATGGGTAGGACCTTGTTTTCTCATTTATAATCGCATTCCCAGAACCAGGCCTAACATGTAGTAGGTGTTTAGTAAATTATGTTTTAAAGAATGAATGGTGCCCAGGTATTTGCATATGTTGTCTCCTTTTCCTGAAACACTTTTCTCATCCTCTTATGTAGCTAGTCCCTGCTTGTCTTCAAGGTCACAATTTAGATGTCATCTTGTGTCAGTTGATGTCCAAATCAGAAAATAAAAGTCATAGGAATTAATTTGACTGAGATAATTTAATAGGGAGTTAGTTAAACACTTACTGGAAGATGGGAACATGAAAAGAGAACATTGAGGTCACAGAGATAGTAACTGCAGCAGATTAGTCACTCACTGCTGTGTAACAAATTACTCCATAATTCAGTAGTTTAAAACAACCTGGTGATCCAGTGGTTGAGAATCTGCCTGCCAGTGCAGGGGACGTGGGTTTGATCCCTCTTCTGGGAAGATTCCAAATGCCACAGGGAAACTAAGCCCATGTACTGCAGTTACTGAAGCCTGCTCACTCTAGAGCCCATGCTCTGCAACAAGAGAAGCCGCTGCAATGAGAAACCCATGCACCACGACTAGAGAGTAGTCCCTACTCATTGAGACTAGAGAAAGCCTGCACGTAGCAACAAAGACCAAGTGCAGAAAAAAAAAAAAACCTACAACCGTTTCTTGTCTCATATTTTCTGTGGGTCAGGAACCTGGGCATGGCTTAGCTGGATCTTCTCCATCCGTGTTTCGCATAACAACGTAAAGGTGGCAGCGAGGCTGGAGTCTCATCTGAAGGCTTGTCTGAGGGGGAATCTGCTTTTAAGCTTGCTCGGGTAGCTGTTGGAAGGATTCAGTTCTCTGTGGACTGTTGGACTGATGCCCTCAGTTTATCACCATCTGTTCACTGGAGGCCTCTCTCAGTTCCTCACAATGTGGGCCTCCATAAGGCAGCTCACAACATGGCAGCTGACTTCATCAGACTGAGGGAGCAAGAGAAAATATCTTTGACAGAGGCCACAGCCTTGTTATTTAATCTCTGCAATTTTGACATCCCATCATCTTTGCTGTTTTTTAGTAGAGGCAAGTCAGCAAGTCCATCCTGCATGCCAGGGGAGGGAGGGCACAAGGGCACAAATATCAGGGGGCATGGGTCATAGGGGGCCATGTCTGAGGCTGCCTCTGACAGGCAGAAAGAAGCTAATACTTAAAGGGAAGAGGCCAGGTTTAAGAATCTAGATGCTCGGAGAAGGGTCCCCATGGCGCTGAGATTACATTGGAAGGGGTGACTCTGGCCAGCTGATACTGGTGACTGATGGGGTGCAGTGAAGCTGTTTCTGAGACTGTGAGAGTAAATACCTGGGCACAGGAGCTGACTGCTGTTTCTGGAACCAACAGGCACTGCCCAGGATCAGGGGAGAACCATTGACACTGATGGGAACAGGATGCAGACTGGAAGAAACAGTCCCTTCTGCCCTTGTTAAGGGTTGAATTGTACTTCCTTCCAACACACACACAGACACACTCAAATTCATATGGTGAAGTCTTAGCCCCTAATACCTCAGAATGGGAACTCACTTGGGAATAGGGTTATTGCAGATGTAATTACTTAAGGTGATACCAGGGTGGATTGTGTGCATACTCAGTCGCCCGGTCATGTCCGACTCTTTTGCAACCCTGTGGACTGTAGCCCACCAGCTTTCTTTGTCCATGGGATTTTCCAGGCAAGAATACTAGAGTAGATTGTGCTCCTCCAAGGAATCTGCCTAACCCAGGGACTGAACCTGCGTCTCTTCCATTGCAGGCAGATTCTTTTCCACTGAGCTGCTGGAGAAGACCCCATACTGGTATAGAGCATAATGGTCCAAAACAACTGGTATTCTTATTAAAAATTTGGACGCACACACAGTCCAGGAGAACATGAAGGCAGAGATTGGAGTGATGCTTCCAGCCAAGGGATATTAACAGTTGCTAGCAAACTGCCAGATGCTAGGGGAGAGAGAGGCAGGAACAGATTCTCTCAGCCCTCAGAAGGAACCCATCCTGCTGACACCTTGATCTTGGACTTCTAGCCTCCAGGACTGTGAGATAATAAATTTCAGTTTTCTAAGCCACCTAGTTTGTGGCGCTTTGCTATGGCACCCCTAGAAAACAAATACAACCTCCTCCAGCCTGTGGTCTCCTCTGGCTTATATCTTACAAGGATGCAGCTTCCGGGGATTTATTTAGTTACAGCTCAGCTTCTCCACATAGACGATGGAGGGTGGGTGATGGATGGATGGAGGGTGGGTGATAGATGGATGAAGTTGGGTCATGAGAGCATAATGGGTGGCACATGCTTCTTTGGGGGGAAAGCCTTCAGTGACACCACCACAGAGACTCTGGCTCGTCTCGTCCCTTCTTGTGTGTCCTCTCAGCTCTCTGTACAATCTCCTGCCGTAGCACTTACTGTTCTCTTGTCATAATTGATTATGTGTGTCTTCCCCTAGATTTTGAACTTGATGGGGGCAGGTGCTCTGTCCCCTTTTCTCTACTGTGTCACCTATGCCAATATAGACAGCTATCATATTGTACATATGATCTAACTTAATCTTTGTAATAGTCCTGCAGTGCAGATATTTTTATCTCTGTTTTACTTACGAGGATACTTGGATGTCAACGAGATCAAATGACTTGCCCAAGGTCATACAGCTGGCAAGCTGGCAGAGCCAGGGTTGAACCTCCTTTCTCTTACCCTCTTCTACTTTCTCCCCCAGTTTTTAGAGCTGCCATGTATTAAAGATTTACAATATGCCGGGAACTATTCTATCTGCATATCTTTATCTCTATATTTATATTAGCTCCATTATCATCTAATCCTTATTTCATAGAGTAAGCAGTGCTGTTGGAGAGCTGGAAACCAAACTGAATATTCCAGTTAAATCCAATCCCTCTGTGCAGCCAGACAGCTGAAAAATCAGCCAGTGTCCCTGCACTTAGAGTGGATTAATAGATTGTTGATACATCTAATGGTTTGTTTAATTGATGGCTTCTGCCATTATTAGGGGAGAGTTTAGAGGGGGTTTTATGATTATAAGACCCACATCAATTAGCCTTGGAAACAAGAATGTAAACACAAAATGCTATTCTGTTGCCACATAAAATAAGCACCTATACTCATAGCCAATGCTTTAAGAATTTATTCAGCAAATATTTGAGCATGTACTACGTGTATGGCAGTCCTCACAGCTGTGCAGGATATAAAAAGTATAAGATGCAATCCTGTCCCTAGGGACTTTGCAATGTAGTTAAGGAGAGGAGATATGCACATGAGATGTTAATTAACAAAAGAAGGCCATCTAGAGTAAATAGCAAATTAATGGAAGGGACAATAGGAAAATGGTGCTTATGGGAATTCAGAGGAGGGAGTTATCATGATGACAGTAATGAAGAAATTTGCTGCCATTTCACTAAGCATTTACCATGGTCCAGGCAGAGTGCTGTGTGTGCACTAGCGTTTTACTGATGAGGAGACCGAGGCTTAGAGAAGTCGAATGACTTGCAAAAAGTTGTACAGTGATGGAGTGAGAATTCGATCCTGGGTCATCTCACCCAGCAATGAGCTCTTCCTGCCATTCTGCGTTCTGAGAGTGGATTGTACTCTGTGTGTCCACAGAAATCAGTGACTACTGGGGGCTGGGGAAGCTCATATAAGTGTTAGAGTTGATGACCTTTAAACTGGGCTTTGAAGCATGGCTAGGAGTTCAGTACTTGGGAAAAAGAGAAGACATTCCAGGTAGAAGGGAACAGCCTATGAAAAGCATGTAGGTAGTTTCTTATTTGTTTCCCTCTGCCTCTAGCTCTGCCCACCATACACCCCCTTTTTTTAGAGGTGGCCAATATAAGTCATCCTCACTCTTTTATGCTCTTTCTTTCAGGAAAGGGTTTAGAATTTCACATTATTTCCCCTTTGACTCTGCTGGCACGGAGGCCTGATTTTTTGGAAGAGAGAAGCCTCTGTGTTTCTAGAGTTGACCCAGATCTTGTCGATTATTTTCAGCATCTGGAAGAGATGGTGGTGGGACACCCTTTCTCCCCTCGATGCACATAACTATTAAAAATGCTATGAACATTTTGTCGAGCGAACAATTCTTGGGAGAACCAAAGTGCTTATTGCCAATTTAAAAAAGCCATTCTGAAAGAAAACTAAAATAGATGGAAATCAATTGAATTTTCTACCCTAGGAGATCTTGAGTAATGAAACCCACATAATTGACCAGTATTTTCAGAGGGGGACGGGTACAAGAGGTGCAAAGGTAGTAGAAGGAAGGTCGAGGAGCTCCAAAGAATGTGTAGGAGAGCAAACAACTGTTTTGCAGAAAGAGAAGTGCACCTCCCACCCTCCGGGTTCCTTCTGAGAGGCCAAGGGAAACGTGTTAGGGATGCCACACATGACCACCTCTCAGAGCTTTAGTTTTCCCATCTGTGAAATGGGTGTCATGACACTGAAACTTTGTGGTCCTCAAAGATAAGGTACATGAAGCTCTTCCTAGGCTGTCTGGAGTATAGTAGGAGCTCAGAACTGTTAGTTATTATTAACAACAGTATTGCATTAGAGGGTAAAGTACAAACTTGATATCTTAGGTTGGGTTCCCTGGGGTTCTCATTGCATGTAATAGATTGAGCTCTCAGAAGCAGGGAGAGTTGGGGAGGCAGGAAAGTGCAGAATAAGGAAGTAAACAAGGATGTGGTCTCAGCTGGAGACTAGCCCACAAAGCAACCCCGCAGGGAACTCTGGAGCATGAACTGTGCTGCAGGACTGATCCACCTTGAGACAAGGGGTTGAGCCTTTTCTAATTCCAGGTCAGTTAGTCATCGGATACAGGATGTCTTTAAGGGGGGATGTGCCCAAAGTGGCTTTCTGGATGGAGTGACTCCTGTTTGAAAGCAGTTCTCCCCCAAGACAGATGTGAGCATCATAGCCAGTACCTACCCATCTGAGGGATGGGTGCATTGAGCTAGTAAAGTGTGTCAGAATTGGATGCACCAGTGAAGTTCATTTCAATGGCCTGGATGAAGGATGCAGAATGGAAACTAAACAAAGTAGTGCATCAAGCCTATTTTTATGTAGCATGAGAATGAATCTCTTGACAAAAAGATGCAGGGAAGACCCACCCTGGTGTAACTCAGGATATTTCCAGCTGATTCCTAATAGAGAGCTTGCCAACTTTCAGAATCCCAACTTCCTCCAAGAGTCTGTCTTACTATTCTACTATTTAAGGAGGGAATGCTTGCTCTTCTCATCTTGTGAGTGTTGAGAGTAAACTGACCAGATGACGGTACCTTTAGGGCAGAAATTATGTCTTGTCTCTCTTTGTATCCGTGTGACGGCAAGTATGGTGTCCTGTATACAGTTGGTACTCAGCAAGTGTAGCTAAATGAAGAGCATCTCCCCCAAACATTTTCAGGGATCTCAAGCTTCTGACTTTTGGTACCTTCAGCTATGAATGCTTCTCACTCTTGCATCTAAAGTCCCCACCCTTTCTGACATTAAACAGAAAAAAAATGGATTGCCACACTAACAACTAATATTTTAACATAATTGGCTTGAGAAACCATTTGTTGACCAAATGCATCTATGAACTGAGTAATGCTTTTGAATAAATAGATCTACAGAGATTTGAAAGTAATTGTAAATACTAGGGATGCTGCTGCTGCTAAGTCGCTTCAGTCGTGTCCGACTCTGTGCAACCCCATAGACGGCAGCCCACCAGACTCCCCCGTCCCTGGGATTCTCCAGGCAAGAACACTGGAGTGGGTTGCCATTTCCCTCTCCAATGCATGCAAATGAAAAGGGAAAGTGAAGTCACTCAGTCCTGTCTGACTGGTAGCGACCACATGGACTGCAGCCTACCAGGCTCCTCCTTCCATGGGATTTTCCAGGCAAGAGTACTGGAGTGGGGTGCCATCGCCTTCTCCGCTGGTTAAACTAGGTCTTTGCTATTCCATCTTTGCAGTATGACTCATTGTGGGATTCTGTTCCCCCCGCTGTACCTTTGATCTGGCTGTGTCCTCCACTTGGAATGCCCTTTCAAATCTTCCTCAAGCTCTAGGTTTACAAAGCCCATCTATCTTTAAAGTCTCAGCCCAAATATCAACTCTTTTGAAGTCTTTCTTGATTTCACCCAAATGAGAGGATTTCTCACCCTCCTTGCTGAGTTGCCATAGAACTTTATCGGTATTGCTTTCATATATAGCTGTAAGTGCCCGATTTAGAGATTTCATGAACTACTAACATTTGAAAAGGGATGGGGAGGGATGTCTGACATAGATTTGGCAACTTTTGACTTTGCCAAAAAGACTTTGAAACATCAAGTCTTATTACCACCATTATTTCATAAAAGAAATTTAAACACAAAAAGAGAAAAAGGGGAGGAAGGGCTTTGTTTCAAAATGAGGAATCATTTTAACAGTGAAGTAAATCTAGTTCTATGAAAAATTCATACAAGGATGGGTCTTATTTTTCTCCTGTTTCTGAGTCCTAGTAAAGAATTCATCACAGATAAGCCCTTGGTCTAGAAAGGGAACTTTGGAAGCTACGTCTTCTAATTTTCCATGTCTTCCCCCATCACCACTTCTCATAGGTGGGGAATGTGTCTAGTTTAGCACCATCTCCCTAATAAAGCATGGCTCATGGTGACAGATCCAAGGCTATTTGATTGAACATCATGAAAAGCAGAGACTCCACTCTTTCTCCAGAATACTTTTAGTTCCAGATTCCTTGGCCTCTGTGCCACTGATAGTTAAAGAAGGTCCTTTCAGTAGAATTACCCTTTTCTGGAAGACAAGGGTAATGTAGAGCCCCTTGGATTTTTGCCTACTAACTCAACACCAAATGTACTCATGTAGCCTTCAAGGAAGACATTGTCCATCCAGTGTAGGAAGAAGAGGGTACTATGTTCTTGATTTGTAATAACATGGTAGGGTAGCTCAGTCATTAAAGAATCTGGCTGCAATGCAGGATAACTGGGTTCAGCTGCTGTGTTGGGAAGATCCCTTGGAGAAGGAAATGGCAACCCACTCCAGTATTCTTGCCTGGAAAATCCCATGGACAGAGGAGCCTGGTGGGCTATAGTCCGTGGAGTCATAAGAGTTGGATACAATTTAGCGACTAAACCACCACCACAGTAGGAGCTCAATTAATATGTGACAAATCTCTACAGATCCTGAAATCTATGAGGTTGACTCTGTTTTGGTTCTGGGAGCTTTCTCTGTTGAACATGAGCCCTGCCATTCTTGGCTTTATATTCCAAAGTACAAGTGTTCCTTCAAGCAATAGCAAGACACAATGGAGACCAAAGGCAGCCAGACTCTGCGTCCCTTCCAGTCACAGAACAAAGGAAGGTTTTATGGCTCACCCTAGGCTGCTTTGGAGAAGGCAATGGCAACCCACTCCAGTACTCTTGCCTGGAAAATCCTATGGACGGAGGAGCCTGGTAGGCTGCAGTCCATGGGGTCGCGAAGAGTCAGACACAACTGAGCGACTTCACTTTCCCTTTTCACTTTCATACATTGGAGAAGGAAATGGCAACCCACTCCAGTATTCTTGCCTGGAGAATCCCAGGGACAGCAGAACCTGGTGGGCTGCCATCTATAGGGTCGCACAGAGTCGGACACAACTGAAGTGACTTAGCAGTAGCAGCAGCAGGCTGCTTTGGATCGCTGTTCTTTTTAGAGCCTTTGAGAGAACTGCGCCAAAGACAAGCAGCATCTTCCTGGGTCAAGGCACAAGCCACAGACACCCCAGGAATCTGGGGGGCAGAGCTGTCCCAAGGAGGCTGAATGCCTAGTGCACAAACTCTCTGTCTGTGGAATAATGAATTCTCGTTTGATCATCTGCTGTGCAAATCACTGACGATGGGAAGTTAATCATGCATAGGAGATGAATCCTTTCTCTGAGTTAATGAGCACAGTGCTCAGAGCAGCATCTGTTTACCCCTCTACCCTCAAATCTCTGGCAGTTTGCACAATTAATTGTATCCATTGAGTTCTCTTTGTTTCAAAGCATTAGGAGAAACAGCCCCAGTTCTCCCCAAAACACATATACCACTGGGTGGTGGGCAAAGAAGCTCTACTCAGCTCCTTTACCCACTTAAAAATGATGTTCTAAGAATCAAAAGGTATATACAAGTGTGTGTGTGTGTGTGTGTGTGTGTGTGTAGAAAGAGAGGGGAGAAAGAGAGGGAGAGATGAAGCAGTGGGAAGAGAAAGAAGGGAGGAGGGAGAGAAAAGAAGAAAAAGGAAGAGAATGTGGAAGAAATAATAATTTTGGCTCCTGTATTATGTATCAGACAGTGTACCAGATGCTTCCCTTATGGAATCATGTTTCCTTTAGATAATACAATTACAGACAGAGGTATGATTGTCCTCATTTTATAGAGGAGAACACTGAGGTTCAGAGAGGTCAAGTCACTTGCCCAAGTCACCCAGCTAGGAAGTGGCTGGGGAAGGATTTGAGCTCATGCTTTTCTGACTCTAAAGCTTAAGCCTTAGCTGACCTGCTACATTTTCAGTGGAAACCTCACTCACCTTCAAGTTCTCATCCTAAGGCCCCTCCCCTGATCCCTCTTGGACAACCAGCAGGTAGAGGCTCTGAAGCTAAGCTGCCTGTGCCCATCTCAGCAGGACTGCTTGTAGCATCTGCATCTTTCACTTGTCTAAGCTTCAGTGTCCTCCCTTATCAACTAGGAACAGTCACAGTGCCTTCATGGTTTTGTGATGATGAAATGAGATGCTATATATGAGAAGGCACAGAGCTCTATATCAGTCATATTCTTATTATTATCCCTTATGGAACACTTACTATGTGCCAGGCACTTTCCTAAACATGTTATATACAGTATGCATCTCTAAGTCACACAGTCACCCCAGAAAGTAGATACTGATTAACCAATAATCAGTTTATCATTTAGCAAATATTTACTGAGCATCTACTATGTGCAGGCACATCTTGGTGCTCAGGCTGAAGTCTAAAAGGAAGGTGGACAAGTAGTACTTATAGAATTAAATATAAGGGTTCTAAGAGGGAGTGCATGGTGCCCTAAGGACCCATAGTGAGGGGAGGAAGACCTGATCTATTTTTGGAGAAGGGGGAGGTATTCAGTGATGTCTTTTTGAAGAAAGTGACATTTCAGCTGAGCTCAGGAGGTTGACTAGAAGGAAATCAAGTCAAGGAAAATTACGAGGGTAAAACACTCAGAGCAGTGAATGAGACTGTGCTATTCTTATTTAACCAGGATCTTTTATATTTTAATCCAAAGTGAAAGTGAAGTCGCTCAGTTGTGTCTGACTCTTCGCGACCCCATGGACTGCAGCCTACCAGGCTCCTCTGTCCACGAGATTTTCCAGGCAAGAGTACTGGAGTGGGTTGCCATTGCCTTCTTCATTTAATCCAAAGGAATGAGCAGATATGGGCTACTTTCAGATTCGTGGAAGACTACTGGTGCGGAAGGGAGGGGGAAGTTTGACGTTGGAGTATATCCTGTTCAGATTGCCTGGAATATTTCCGTGCAAATGACTATTGATGTCCTCAGTTAATTTTACTCAATAAATATTCTGTTCTCACCAGACCCTAGAAAGTCAAATCTGGAAGGAAACCTTGATGTCATCTGGGGCTCAGAATTTGCAAAAATGTTACACTTAGGGTGATAGCTGTTATTGACTGGTGGTGTCTGCTTATAGTTCTCTGTTGGGAAGAGACCTCATCAGTGACAAATAGCAGTGAATAGATTAGTGATGTCTGCGTCAGGCATAGAACTAGGGATTGATGGCAGATTTGTGAGTAGGCATCAAAACAGCTATGCACAGTTGGCATTGGAACTCCTCTTAGAAAACTGTCTTTGTCTTGGAATGTATTTTTATAGGCTCTTAAAGTTATTGAAGATGGGCCCAGAGGAACAGAAGCTGTAAGAACACAGCAAAAACAGAGAGGACTAAATTGCTCTGGATAATTAATAAGAATTCAAGGTCATGGAAGAGTAGAGAAGAGAGAGGATGACAGGAGCTTATAGGGGAAGAGAGGCCACACACACTGGGTAACTGAACCTCAGAGAGAGGGGTAAATAACATAGGAACTTCATGATGGCAGTGGCCAAGGATTTTAAAGAGCAGGATATCTCGTTTCCTATTTTAAGTAGTTTGTTGACCCAAAGTGACAGTACAAGTCTCTCTTACATATGGAACCTTGTGTTGGTTGTGTTGGTGGCATTTACGGGTAATGAAGGAATAGGTGGAGTATCCATTGCGAGAAGCTGGAATAAGGGAAGATGAGAGAACACATGGGATGCTGAACTGATGATCCATAAACTGAACCAAACTCAGCAAAATGGAGAACTCGGAGATGGAGAAATACACCCTCCACCCCACCCTCAAATATCCCAGATCACTTGGGAAGGACGCCGGGTCTGTTGCTGCATATGGGAAAGGGTTTGGGCTAGTTTCTCTTGGATTTCAAAGAATAAGATAGCTCAAGCTGATGTATGTGAGATATAAAGCTATCTGTTTCCCCGTTCTGGTTTATCCTTCTAATTTTACATATGGGGAAACTGAGGCCCCTGTAGGGAGAAGAATCCTAATGGAGTTCTCATTTGATGGCTGCCCAATGAGCCTGTCTCTCTGAGACTGTGGTGGGAGACAGAAGGGTAATGAACCAGCCGCCTCTGTCTGCTGTCATCCTTGGTTTGCAGCACTCAGCTCAGTCTTCACAAAATATTACACACTCTCAGACCCACTTCTATTTTTAAAGGGAAAATCATCACAACTTAAATGAAGGCTGTTTAGTCATACGAAGGTGTGTGTGTGTATGTGTTGGTGTGTTTGGGCAGCTTATGGATGTAGTTGGAAATCTGAATCTGACCTGAAGGGAAAAAGAAAGGAAAAGGTTTTACTTGATTCTGTCTCCTGCTTTGAGCTACCACTGTATCCCCTCCTCCCTGGAGTGGTCCTTTCAGAAGAATACCCTGAAACTCAGGTCTTGTCCATAAACAGTGGGTCGTGGTCACTTAGCTAATAGTAACCTACAGAGGACAAAAACCAGGCTTTCCTGGTGGCTCAGACAGTAGAGGGTCTGCCTGCAATGTGGGAGACCCAGGTTCAATATCTGGGTTGAGAAGATCCCCTGGAGGAGGAAATGGCAACCTACTCCTGTATTCTTGCCTGGGAAATCCCATGGACAGAGGAACCTGATGGGCTATAGTAGTCCATGGGATTGAAAAGAGTCAGACAGGACTGAGCGACTTAACAGGGAAGATAAAAGGGCTACCCAGTGAACTCTACTGGCCTCCCTCCAGTGCCTACCATTTTCACTGCCCTTCCATTTCACACCTTTGGATGAAGCATGGATATGCATACATCTTTGCTAAGTGGGTGCAAGCTCCACAGGAGCCACCAATACTCGGAAGAACTCACTAGTGATAACCCCTCAAAATGTACTATCCAAATATTTCTGTGGAGACATTGCCATTTGACTCTCATCATACTTCTGTATCAAGGATAACAGATGATGCCCCCATTTTTCAGAGGAGTAAACTAAGTCCCAAGAAATTGTGACTTAACAATGTAAGGAGCAGAGGTGAGAATCCAGGTCTCAGTACAATGACTCTCAGAGTCTTAAATAGTTGTTTTACCTCTAAACAGGAGTACACTGAAATTTTTTAAAAATCATATTTTGATTGTACATTTTCATTGTAGAAAAATTAGAAAATGGAGAAAAGCCATAGAAGAAACTAAACTTTAACATAATCCCACAATGCATACATGATCTCATTCTCAGTTTGGAGTATATGCTCTTTGTTTTCTTTTCTATAAGGATTATGGCTTTTTAAGAAAAATGGAGTGAGGATATGTAGAATTCTGTGATGTGGATGCTTCATTATTTATTTTAAAAGCTCTGAGGTAACAAGCATTTATCAAGCTTATTTGCTGAAAAGCAAGATGCCAGGAGAATGAAGGACATGATAAGGGACAAGGCATGGTTCTTATAATCCAGATTAACATGCTGAGCAAGGTAAGGGTAGATGGTTCTCCCATTTATTCAACAACAAGGTTGAAATACTACTATGTTCCAGGCTCTGTACATGGCATGATGGATACAGCTGATATCAATATGGAAAAGGTCTCATGAAGCTCATATTGATGGGTGGAGACAGATAATCAGCAAATACATGTGTGAGTAGGTGTGTGTGTGTCTATAAATGTAATGAGATGGTGAAAGTGGAATGAGGACAAGGCAGAGGCAGCAGAAAGGAACCATATTAAATACCCTCTGAGAAGGTGACATTTAAGCAAAGACAGCAAATGAACCATGTGAGTATCTGAGTGAAGACTAGGCCAGCAGGAAGTCCAAAGGATCATGGAGCTGGGGACAGAAAGACTCCAGAGACAGGGAGCAGGGAGAGTGTCGGCAAATGCAATTGAAGTCTAAGGAACCAGGTTGTGTAGACCCTCAAAAGCCGCAGTGGGGTGTCTGGATGGTGGATGGCAAGTTTCAAGAGTGTTTTCAGCAGATGAGTGATGTCAGTTGATGCCTATTTTGAAAGGCTCAATTTGGCCTCTGTGTGGAGAATGGCTGTAGTGGAAGGCAAGAAGAGAAGCTAGAGGCCAGTTTGCAGGGTGTTGTAATGATCCGGAAGAGAGGTGGTGGTGGCCTGCACCACGGTGGCAGCAGAGAGGTTGTGGTCGTGCTTTAGTCGCCAAGTCCTATGTGACTTTTGCGACCCTGTGGACTGTAGCCTGCCAGGCTTCTCTGTTTATGGGGTTTCCAAGGCAAGAGCACTGGAGTGGGCTGCCATTTCCTTCTCCAGGGGATCTTCCCAACCCAGGGATTGAACCTGGGTCTCCCATGCTGCAGGTGGATTCTTTACCAACTGAGCCACCAGGGAGGCCCATAGAGAGGTTGTAAGACAGGTCAGATTTGGTATGCATCTTGAAGGTGCAGTTATAGGAACTTGCTGAAGACTTTGCTCTTGGAGTGAAGGGGGAGTGGTCATGGATGACTGAGCAACTGGGCAAAGCGAGGTGGGAAGGAACATGGAGGAGAGTGGAGGGGAGTCAGAGGTTTGGTTTGAGATGTATTAAGTTAAAGATCCCTATTAGAGTCCCTAGTGGAGATCCTAATCACACAGAGGGATGTGCAAATGTCAGGGGATGAGTTGAGGTGGAAGATATAATTTACAAAATCATCAGTGGAAAGATACTCTTGAAATCCATGGGATGATGGAGAAATGGCTATTGAAGGAGGGTCAGGGGAAGGGTAGCTTGAGTTCCAATAGAGTCAGGGGAAATGGGAAATGAAGATTACCATCTCCTGCTTCATGACTGTGCCGAAGACTGGATCTATGCTCTTGATGGTGGCAGGATGGATCTTGATGAGAAAATGGTTCCAAATTTTTGTGTAGATAAAAGTGGAAGTGGGGAGCCTGGAGCCTTGAAAAGAAGTTTCTAAGACCTCAGGGAACAAGACAGAAAGGGAGGAAGGAAATTGAGATAAGAAGGAGATGTGGTGGGGAAGGAGAGTGGGAGAGGAAAGGAGACAGGGGCCAAAATGAGCCCAGAGAATGGGAAACCTATTCTCTGCAAGTCAGCCACATCTGTAGGTTAGTGCCTCAGAGTGAGGGAGCTTGTCACGCCAGCTGGCACAGAGGCTGACCTTATCCTTCCACATCTTATGGCAGAGACATGCTCCCCTCCTCCACCTCTGTCCCTGCCTCCATTGTCCATTAGTCGGTAAAGGCTTCATACATCCTGTAAATACAGACGTCTCATCTTGGATAGCTCACTTGCTAAGATAGTACCCCTTATTTATATCTGTGACATTAAAAAATGCTTCTGAGGACTCAATGCAAGTTTGTAGGTAAATGCCAAGCTCTGGGAACTCCCAGCTTGGTTCATCTCTCCCTCCTCCTTCTTCCCTCCCCATCTTCTCTGTCTGCCTCCTCCCTCCCTGCATTCTTGCATCTATCCATCTACCATCAATTTCTCAATTCATTTAGAGAGGCAATACCTCTTATAAAGCCCTTGCTTTTTGGCAGGAGTTGGTCTAGGTGTCAAGGACATAAAGAAAATAAGAAGCAGTTACTCTCTAAAGGAAGTGGGATACACACGAATTGCTCTGATCTGCTCTAGACAGGTAGTGACATCTTAATCTGTAATCCCCTGAGTCAGTCCACGAACTAGCTGCATTGTAATTGCTCGAGGCCCTTTTAAAAATACATATGCTTGAACCCACCTCAGAATTGAAATCTTCTAGGAAATGTATTTTGAAAAAGTCCCCAGGTGATTCCGATTCACAGCCAGACTTAGGAATTCAGTTGACTGAGGTTCGAATGGGCTCTGAACCTTGGTTGCCTCAGATGGAAAATGGGAATAATTTTTAAATAACCTCACTTTGCAGTATTGTTAGGATTAAATGAGATCTTGACAGAGGAAACTATCAGCACAGGAATGTTTCCAAGTGGGCCTTCTGGGTTTATCTGTGGCGTCTAAGGCCTTCTTGATACTCAAATGACCAGCAGCATTAGCACTACCTGGTTAAAAAGGCAGATTCCCACTCCTACCCCCACCCTAGATACCATGGGTCAGAATCTCCCAGGTGATTCACGTGCACATTAAAGCTGGCTGGAGAAAGGGGACAAGAATAGCCCGACCTATCTCCTCGGTGGTCACACCTGGGAGCAGATCGTCTCTATTAAAAAGCACTAATGAAACGTAAAAATGATTCCCTCGGTGTAATTGTATGATGCTGCTCCAGAGTTCTTGCTGGGCTGCTCTGTTTTGAATGATTTAAGTGACCGTTACACTGCACAGCAATTTGTCTTGGAAAAGCAGGGGCAATAGAAAGGCTGAAGGGGGAGGGCACCGACTGAAGTAACTTCTCCTTGATGTGGGCCACCCCAATAGTCCTCCCCTCTCTACTTCTCCCCAAGACAGACAGCTCCCCTGTAGATGCTGTGAGGGCTACAGCGTGTAGAACTAAGCCAGCTTTCTCCCTAGAATTGAAGCTGGTTTCAGGGGTGTCCCTGTATATTGAATTTGAATGTGCATAAGAATCATCTAGGGATCATGCGAAAATGTAGATTCTGATTCAGCAGATCCAGGGTGGGCCTGAGAGCATACACTTCTAGCAAGCTCCCAGATGACGCTGATGCTTCAGGTCCAAGGACTACACAAGGAAGACACCAGTACTACTCGGTGGTTCTCAAAGAATACCAGTATTTCCCCCTACCCAAGATGAATTAAATGAGATTTCTGGAGGTAGAACCTAGGCATCAGTCTTTTTCAAAAGCTCCATAGCTTGTAGTCAAGGTTGAAAACTATTGATTTAGGAAGTACTCTCCCCCACGTCACCTTTCTTTCTTTGTCTGTTTTTCTTTCTCCCTTTCTCTCTTTCTTCCCTCCCTCGTTTCCCATCTTCCTTCCTTCTTTCCCTCTCCCCCAACCATTTTTTAGAGATATTATCTTAGATCTAGAACAGACACTTGAATTGAGAAAGAGTTGCCTGCTCCATTTAAGAGAAGGGTCATGGAGAGGCTATTGGTAGGAATGGTACCTTCTTTAAATAGAATCCTCTTGTTGAAAAAAGTCTTTCCAGGAGTTTAGCTTGAAATATACCTGCTACAGTTGCCTCACTGTGTCGTTTTTCTTTTCCCATTCGTGGGAGTTGCAGCTCTCCTGTTTCTGATTCTAAAAGGAGGAGTCAGTGTAGACATTTCTCGGCATCATTCACCTTCATCTCATTTATTTTCAAATCTTGCTGAGCTTGTGTAGTGAGAGTTTAAGGAGGGACGGAGAATGCATCTTTAAAAGTTTAAAAGATTTAAAAGAATGCATCTTTAAAATCCTATCCTTTCAGCAAACCCATAAATAAAGAGGCAGAGTTATTCTCCCTTACCATCATTTCCCTAAAAGTCAAAGAATAGAGTCTCTTTGGTTCTGATTGGTCTATAACTCTATCATTTGGTCAATAAATAAGACCAGCATAGTGTGGACACCTGATTGACCAGTCCTGGGCCGTCCCCAGTCTTCAGGCCAGGTATGGAGTCACCCCCACAAGAAGGAGGCCTTGGGATGGGGCAGACAAAACAGGAGTCCGCTGCAGCATCCTAAACGCTTGTCACCCAGAGTCCTAGGGCACGCTGACTTTCTGCAGCCCTGCATCACCATTCCCCCACAGGACTCCAGAGACGTTTCTTGAGAGTTTATTGCGCAGTATGCTCTTGATAAGTTTTCTCTCTGGAGAACACAGCAGAGAGACTGATTTCTGGGAGCTGTGGAATTGAAAAGGTGGCAGGAGGGAAGCAGGGCACACACTGATGGGCTTTCTCCTCCTGCTCTGTGACCCCCACACTCAGTTTTAAAAGGGAGTTTTGTCCACCTTCTGGGAGAGGAATGGAGGATGAAGTTGGACAGTCCGATTCCTTGTTGGCTTTCCCCTCAAGATTCTAGAATGGAATAGACCCTTCAGTACTGCAGACTGGGATCTTATCCACAGGCAGTACGTGAGTAAAATCGTTGAGGGATAGGAGAATGCCCTGTGATGTTTTTGAAAGATTGTAAATTCACATCATATCATTTTCTGCTTAAAATACTCCACCAGCTTCCCACTAACTCTTAGGATCAAATCGAGGCTCCTAAAACATGCTAACTGGCCCTTGTCTCCACTCTCACTACCTGATATTTTGTGTCGCTCTTTCAGTTCAGTTCAGTGGCTCAGTCGTGTCTGACTCTTTGCGACCCCGTGAATCACAGCACACCAGGCCTCCCTGTCCATCACCAACTCCCAGAGTTCACTCAGATTCACGTCCGTCGAGTCAGTGATGCCATCCAGCCATCTCATCCTCTGTCGGCCCCTTCTCCTCCTGCCCCCAATCCCTCCCAGCATCAGAGTCTTTTCCAATGAGTCAACTGTTCGCATGAGGTGGCCAAAGTACTAGAGTTTCACCTTTAGCATCATTCCTTCCAAAGAAATCCCAGGGCTGATCTCCTTCAGAATGGACTGGTTGGATCTCCTTGCAGTCCAAGGGACTCTCAAGAGTCTTCTCCAACACCACAGTTCAAAAGCATCAATTCTTCGGCGCTCAGCCTTCTTCACAGTCCAACTCTCACATCCATACATGAATACTGGAAAAACCATAGCCTTGACTAGACAGACCTTAGTGGGCAAAGTAATGTCTCTGCTTTTGAATATACTATCTAGGTTGGTCATAACTTTTCTTCCAAGGAGTAAGCGTCTTTTAATTTCATGGCTACAGTCACCATCTGCAGTGATTTTGGAGCCCCCAAAAAATAAAGTCTGACATTGTTTCCACTGTTTCCCCATCTATTTCCCATGAAGTGATGGGACCGGATGCCATGATCTTTGTTTTCTGAATGTTGAGCTTTAAGCCAACTTTTTCCACTCTCCTCTTTCACTTTCATCAAGAGGCTTTTTAGTTCCTCTTCACTTTCTGCCATGAGGGTGGTGTCATTTGCATATCTGAGGTGATTGATATTTCTCCCGGCAATCTTGATTCCAGCTTTTATTTCTTCCAGTCCAGCGTTTCTCATGATGTACTCTGCATAGAAGTTAAATAAGCAGGGTGACAGTATACAGCCTTGACGTACTCCATTTTCTGCATACAGATTTCTCAAGAGGCAGGTCAGGTGGTCTGGTATTCCCATCTCTCTCAGAATTTTCCACAGTTTATTGTGATCCACACAGTCAAAGGCTTTGGCATAGTCAATAAAGCAGAAATAGATGCTTTTCGGGAACTCTCTTGCTTTTTCCATGTGCCAGAGGATGTTGGCAATTTGCCTCTGGTTCCTCTACCTTTTCTAAAACCAGCTTGAACATCTGGAAGTTCATGGTTCACTTATTGCTGAAGCCTGGCTTGGAGAATTTTGAGCATTACTTTACTAGCATGTGAGATGAGTGCAACTGTGCGGTAGTTTGAGCATTCTTTGGCATTGCCTTTCTTTGGGATTGGAATGAAAACTGACCTTTTCCAGTCCTGTGGCCACTGCTGAGTTTTCCAAATTTGCTGGCATATTGAATGCAGTACTTTCACAGCATCATCTTTCAGGATTTGAAATAGCTCCACTGGAATTCCATCACCTCCACTAGCTTTGTTCGTAGTGATGCTTTCTAAGGCCCACTTGACTTCACATTCCAGGATGTCTGGCTCTAGATTAGTGATCACACCATCATGATTATCCGGGTCATGAAGATCTTTTTTGTACAGTTCTTCTGTGTATTCTTGCCACCTCTTCTTAATATCTTCTGCTTCTGTTAGGTCCAGACCATTTCTGTCCTTTATTGAGCCCATCTTTGCATGAAGTGTTCCCTTGGTATCTCTAATTTTCTTAAAGAGATCTCTAGTCTTTCCCATTCTGTTGTTTTCCTCTGTTTCTATGCATTGATCGCTGAAGAAGGCTTTCTTATCTCTTCTTGCTATTCTTTGGAACTCTGCATTCAGATGCCTATATCTTTCCTTTTCTCCTTTGCTTTTCACCTCTCTTCTTTTCACAGCTATTTGTAAGGCCTCCCCAGACAACCATTTTGCTTTTTTGCATTTCTTTTCCATGGGGATGGTCTTGATCCCTGTCTCCTGTACAGTGTCATGAACATCATTCCATAGTTCATCAGGCACTCTATCTATCAGATCTAGGCCCTTAAATCTATTTCTCACTTCCACTGTATAATCATAAGGGATTTGATTTAGGTCATACCTGAATGGTGTAGCAGTTTTCCCTACTTTCTTCAATTTGAGTCTGAATTTGGTAATAAGGAGTTCATGATCTGAGCCACAGTCAGCTCCTGGTCTTGTTTTTGTTGACTGTATAGAACTTCTCCACATTTGGCTGCAAAGAATATAGTCAATCTGATTTCGGTATTGACCATCTGGTGATGTCCATGTGTAGAGTCTTCTCTTGTGTTGTTGGAAGAGGGTGTTTGCTATGACCAGTGCATTTTCTTGGCAAAACACTATTTGACCACTTCCAATTTGCCTTGATTCATGGACCTGACATTCCAGGTTCCTATGCAATATTGCTGTTTACAGCATCGGACCTTGCTTCTATCACAAGTCACATCAACAGCTGGGTATTGTTTTTGCTTTGGCTCCATCCCTTCATTCTTTCTGGAGTTATTTCTCCACTGATCTCCAGTAGCATATTGGGCACCTAATGACCTGGGGAGCTCCTCTTTTGGTATCCTATCATTTTGCCTTTTCCTACTGTTCATGGGGTTCTCAAGGCAAGAATACAGAAGTGGCTTGCCATTCCCTTCTCCAGTGGACCACATTCTGTCAGACCTCTCCACCATGACCCGCCCGTCTTGGGTTGCCCCACAGGCATGGCTTGGTTTCATTGAGTTAGACAAGGCTGTGGTCCTAGTGTGATTAGATTGACTAGTTTTCTGTGAGTATGGTTTCAGTGTGTCTGCCCTCTGATGCCCTCTTGCAACACCTACCATCTTACTTGGGTTTCTCTTACCTTGGGCGTGGGGTATCTCTTCACAGTTGCTCCAGCAAAGCACAGCCTCTGCTGCTTACCTTGGATGAAGGGTATCTCCTCACTGCTGCCCTTTCTGACCTTCAACGTGGGATAGCTCCTCTAGGCTCTCCTGATCTAAATGCTATGGTCACACTGGGACCTTTCTGCCTCCAGCCTCCAGGTCTTCATATTTGCTATTCCCTTTCTTTCCCTTGCACCTGAATTCTCACTCTTGCCTCATTTTCTCCCTTGTTTACACCTGATCTTTTAGGTCTTGCTTAAAATGTTCACCTACCCCCAATCTGAATTAGGCTGACAACAAAAGCCCTCTGATCATCTCCTTTATAGAACATATGCTATGTGTTTTTGAACTGTTTATGTTCCTTCCGTCTAAGCTTCCCTCATAGCTCAGTTGGTAAAGAATCTGCCTGCACTGCGGGAGACCCCAGTTCGATTCCTGGGTCAGGAAGATCCCCTGGAGAAGGGATAGGTACCCACTCCAGTATTCTTGGACTTCCCTTGTGGCTCAGCTGGTAAAGAATCCACCCACAATGTGGAAGATTGAACCTGGGTTCAGTCCCCAGGTTGGGAAGATCCCCTGGAGAAGGAAAAGGTTACCCACTCCAGTATTCTGACCTGGAGAGTTCCATGGACTGTATGTTCCATGGGCTCACAAAGAATTGGGCATGACTGAGCAACTTCCTTCCGTATATACCATTTGACTTGACTTCATGCAGATGGGGACCCTCTCTGGTTTTATTCATCCATGTGGCCCTTGGGCTTAGTTTGAACCTGGTGCATAATAGGTGCTCAGTAAATTATTGTTGAGTGAATGGATTCATTCACTGATATTCCTTGTGTCTCCCAAACCAGGATACATATAAAAGTCAAGTGGGGAATCTTGACAAAATTTCAGGTTTTCTGGACCCTCCTTTGGATCATCAAGTTCAAAATATCTGGTTGGATCATGTGCAAACCACTAGGGAATTTGGAAATGTTTTGCCAGGATTGCCAATGGACAGAACTCCCAGAATCTGGTGTTTTATTTTGGTTTTTAATGAATCACAGTGGACAAGAATAGACCCGATCAAACATTATTATAAATTGTACTGTGTGAGGATAGAGAGGATGGCACATTCCTGAGAATACAAGTCATGGTTTCCATCAGCACATAAGCAGAACGCTAGCCAAACTGACACAGTTCGATTTGAGTTAATAATGCTAAACCACTTGGAATGTTTACTGTTCTTTTCTATCTTGATGACAACTGGGCAGTCCCAACACAGTCAGACGAACTAGGAAATCCATTCATGTTCTTTTGCTAGTTTTGTCCCATTTGTGACACATTCCCCCACCTCCGCACCTGCTTGCTAAGTTCATAGTCTAAAATAGTCACTCCTCCATGTCAGCTACAGTATGTCCAACCTTTCATTCTCACCCTCTGATAAAGTGGATTCAAGGAACTCAAACATACATTCACATCCTTCTGCTCTGCACGTGGGTAATTGAAAGTCCACTGGCTTCATATTCTGACGGTAGTGTGAATTACCTCATTCTTGACATGCTCCTCAGCAACTCACTCTTGGAAAAATACCAAAGCATCCTTTGTCTCAGTTACTGGACTGCTAGCTCCTTGAGGTCAGTCACTATCTTCTGTTTCTCAGCTGTTATGCTCATTAGAACTTAGCACGCATTCACCAGTGCTTCCACCAACATTTACAATGGTTTGTTATTATTAATAGCAATGAAATCTATTACTGTTAAAAGCATGCTTTGTTGCATTTTTATAGAACTTTGAAATTTACTAATGCATTCCCTCATTATTTCATGTAATTCTAACATGTCACTTTTGGCAAGTGACTGATAATTAACATCACCTTGGGAGGATTTCAAACATAAAGAGTCTAAATGTTTAGCCCTCTCCCAGGTCATTTTTTATGATTATCCAGACCAGAGAACCATGAGTGTGGTCGCTGTGCATGTGACCTTGGAAGTCAGTCCAGCCTAGGGTGGAACCCTGGCCTCTGTGGGACCCTGCACTCATCCCTGCAGATCCCCAGAACCTATAGTTGCCCCATTCATAAATAAAATGGGACTGGTGAGACCAATACCAATAAAATCAAATAAGAGTAGGTGAGTTTGATGTGTGTTCAGTTGGCAGCAGTTACTACACTGATCTCCTTTTCCTTGTGGAAGTATAATAACTTAGGGCATATATTGAGGTTCAAGCCTTGTCTCTTGTACTTATGACCTAAGTGCCACTAAGTCTCAGTTTCCTCATCTGTAAGATGGGGATAATGGTGGAAATGTCTATCTCATGGGACTGTTTTCAGGATTAAACTAGTTAATAGTGGAAAGTAGCACATAGTGTATACCCTAACAGTGTTAGATGTGGCAATCTTTACATCCATTTTATAGAGGAGAATACTCGTAGTTGTTAAGAGGAGAAATAAGCCTTCAAATCCTTCAAAATAAGGCTTAAACTCTTGGCTCTTTGTGGAGCTAAACATGCCAGCCCTCCCTGGGACTTAAAATCATGTCCATGTCAGTGAGTGCTCATCTCTTTTTTTTTTTTTGCTTTCAGGAGGCGATGCATCAACTCATCACTCATACCCATTTCCAGCTCTCCTTCCCTCCTGCAGCCCTTCCCTGTTCTCTCTGCTCAGAGCTGGGCCCCACTGCCAGTTTTTCAGAAATGTCATCTCACTTGGGCACTAGACTCCAAGGCCCTAATACAGAGTGATTTGGGATTCCCGACTCGTCTCCATCTGTCTGCTGGAGTCTGGGCAGACACCAGAACAGACTCATCTAATTAGTGGCCTTGCCTTTTCTAGGGCTTGGGGCCACTGGTGCGTGGCTTCCACATTTCCAGGGCAAGGCAAGAGACCTCCTCAGATAGGCCAGCAGTGAAGTCTTCCCTGCAGAGGCCTGAGAGGACAGGGCTTTTCCAGCTTCTGGAGCAAGGAATTGGGAGCCTGAGCAGTGGGAACTTAGAACTGGAGCATACACGGGTGTGGCTGTTGAGAAGGACATCACCACTCTGAGCCTCTCTGTCATTATCTATAAAATGGAAAGATAATTCTACCTACCTCATAGACTTGTCAGGATTGTGTATTTACAGAGATTGATCTCAAGATCACCTGACCTCTACCTCACTCCTCGCTCCTCCTACTTTTTCTCCCATTTCTCCAAACTCTTTAATGGTTTGGCTAGAGAGAATAAGACAGTAGTGACTAAGAACAGGCACACTGAAGTTACCTGCTCAGGTATTAATCCTGGCCCTGTCTTTTTCTGCTGTGCTACCCCAAGCAGGTCACTCTCTAAGCCCAGTTTCCTTATCTGTAAACTGGAGGAGAAAATCCTGGACCTGCCTTGTATGTTCGCTGGGTATGTGATTCTAAGTAGGGTCAAGTATGTTGGCTTAAGGTAAGTGCCCAATAAATCGCCAACATCATGATCATGAAATAAGAATGAGGACAGATTCCTAGTCTACCCCAATATTATCCTTTAAATTTTTTATTTTTATTTATTTTGGCTGTCCTGGGAAGCTTGTGGGATCCTAGTCCCCTGGCCAGGGATTGAACCCCTGCCCTTGGCAGCAAAAACTCAGAGTCCCAACCACTAGACCACCAGGAAATCCTCTCCTCTTTTTCATATTCATGAGAGAGCAGTTTTCTCTCCCAGGAACCTCATTGCCTATGTGCCTTGATAATTCCAGGACTCACCTCCTGGAGACCTTTCTCTGCAAAGCTTTCCCTGTCCTTCCCGTGCTTTTCCTTCCACTCTTGGGCTTCCTCCATCAGAGCTCTTTGCCTGTGACATTATTTGCACAGAGTCTGCTCCTTTGTTGGACTTAGGATTCCTTAGGGCAGGGCTCCTGGGTTGGTATTTGTATTTCCAGCACCTTGGACAGCACATCACACCTTTTTGAAACTGTTGAGACAATGAATGAGGGCATTGAAAATCTTAAAGCAGTGCTTCTCCAAACTTTTCGGACCATCGCCAGTAGTACGAAATGCATTTTATGCTACAGTCTGGTGATGTGCACACACAGTGCGAAACAAGTTTGTTTCCTGTTTCACTATACACAATGCACTCTGATGATTTCTCCTGTTTTCTCGTCTCTCCTTATCAATTTAATTTCTTAACATTCTCTCTTTGGGCTAAAGAGTTCATTTCAGAGCTAATTGTTCTAGGTTGAGAAGCAGTGTCTTACCATGCTAAGAGCATGGACCATTTGAAACAGAGAGATCAGGGTTTAGATTCCAAATCCACAGTTTAGTGATTGTGTACCCTGGGGGTATCATCTTACCTCTCTAAGCCTCATTTTTTTTTCACCTGTAAAATGGACCTCACACCTACTTCTTTAGTTTCTGTGAGATTTTAATAAGATGATAGAGGGGCAGTGTTAATCACAGGGTCTAGCATCTCGTAAGTGCTTAGCAAATTGTGCTTATTATTGGAATCAGTCTTAGACACTTTGTATGACTTTTCCTTTTTTTCTTCCCAATAATCCCAAATGTCCTTATTCTATTGATCTTTTTCCTTGGTCTTTTGATTTTTTACCTCACCAAGGCTTATTCACTGACAATGATCTCCCCACTTTCAGAGGCATAAGACTGAGCCGTAATTTCAGTATTGTAGCCTGACTCCAAAGCATGCTAAGGAGGTAATTTGATGAAAGACAGTAGAAGCCCCATCACTTTGACACAGAGGTGAAGTGGTATGGAATCTACTGTCTCCCTCATCCCTCCTGATATTGGTGGGAATTATTCAAAGATTAATTATTGGGGCAATCTGATTCCTGGATCTGATTCCTGATTCTGGATCAAGACCATCCCCATGGAAAAGAAATTCAAAAAGGCAAAATGGCTGTCTGAGGAGGCCTTACAAATAGCTGTGAAAAGAAGAGAAGCAAAAAGCAAAGGAGAAAAGGAAAGATACAAGCATCTGAATGCAGAATTCCAAAGAATAGCAAGGAAAGATAAGAAAGCCTTCCTCAGCGATCAGTGCAAAGAAATAGAGGAAAACAACAAAATGGGAAAGACTAGAGATCTCTTCAAGAAAATTAGAGATACCAAGGGAACACTTCATGCAAAGATGGGCTCAATAAAGGACAGAAATAGTATGGACCTAACAGAAGCAGAAGATATTAAGAAGAGGTGGCAAGAATATACAGAAGAACTATACAAAAAAAGAGCTTCATCACCTAGATAATCACGATGGTGTGATCACTCACCTACAGCCAGACATGGTGGAATGTGAAGTCAAGTGGGCCTTAGGAAGCATCACTATGAACAAAGCTAGTGGAGGTGATGGAATTCCAGTGGAGCTATTTCAAATCCTGAAAGATGATGCTGTGAAAGTGCTGCACTCAATATGCCAGCAAGTTTGGAAAACTCAGCAGTGGCCACAGGACTGGAAAAGGTCAGTTTTCATTCCAATCCCAAAGAAAGGCAATGCCAAAGAATGCTCAAACTACCACACAGTTGCCCTCATCTCACATGCTAGTAAAGTAATGCTCAAAATTCTGCAAGCCAGGCTTCAGCAATAAGTGAACCATGAACTTCCAGATGTTCAAGCTGGTTTTAGAAAAGGCAGAGGAGCCAGAGATCAAATTGCCAACATCTGCTGGATCGTGGGAAAAGCAAGAGAGTTCCAGAAAAACATCTATTTCTGCTTTATTGACTATGCCAAAGCCTTTGACTGTGTGGATCACAAGAAACTGTGGAAAATTCTGAAAGAGTTGGAAATACCAGACCACCTGACCTGCCTCTTGAGAAACCTATATGCAGGTCAGGAAGCAACAGTTAGAATTGGACATGGAACAACAGACTGGTTCCAAATAGGAAACGGAGTACGTCAAGGCTGTATATTGTCACCCTGCTTATTTAACTTCTATGCAGAATACATCATGAGAAATGCTGGGCTGGAAGAAGCACAAGCTGGAATCAAGATTGGCAGGAGAAAAATCAGTCACCTCAGATATGCATATGACACCACCCTTATGGCAGAAAGTGAAGCAGAACTAAAATTATGTGAACTTTATGTGAAGAGTTGACTCACTGGAAAAGTCCCTGACACTGGGAGGGATTGGGGGCAGGAGGAGAAGGGGCCGACAGAGGATGAGATGGCTGGATGGCATCACTGACTCAATGGACATGATTTTGAGTGAACTCCGGGAGTTGGTGATAGATAGGGAGGCCTGGAGTGCTGTGATTTATGGGGTTGCAAAGAGTCAGACAAGACTGAATGACTGAACTGAACTGAACTGAACTGAACTGAACTGAACTGAATCTGATTCCTCCTCCAGTGACGTGATGGATCCTGAGAACTTCTCTCCCACTCTCTTACCACCCAGAAATTCTAATGCACAGGACCCTGGATAACCTGGATAATGGTAGAAAGGGTAATGTCTCTCTCTCTTTTTTTTTTTTTTAGTTTTTTATTTTTTAAATTTTAAAATCTTTAATTCTTACATGCGTTCCCAAACATGAACCCCCCTCTCACCTCCCTCCCCATAACATCTCTCTGGGTCATCCCCATGCACCAGCCCCAAGCATGCTGCATCCTGCGTCAGACATAGACTGGCGATTCAATTCTTACATGATAGTATACATGTTAGAATGTCATTCTCCCAAATCATCCCACCCTCTCCCTCTCCCTCTGAGTCCAAACGTCCGTTATACACATCTGTGTCTCTTTCCCTGTCTTGCATACAGGGTCGTCATTGCCATCTTCCTAAATTCCATATATATGTGTTAGTATACTATATTGGTGTTTTTCTTTCTGGCTTACTTCACTCTGTATAATCGGCTCCAGTTTCATCCATCTCATCAGAACTGATTCAAATGAATTCTTTTTTATGGCTGAGTAATACTCCATTGTGTATATGTACCACAGCTTTCTTATCCATTCATCTGCTGATGGACATCTAGGTTGTTTCCATGTCCTGGCTATTATAAACAGTGCTGCGATGAACATTGGGGTACATGTGTCTCTTTCAATTCTGGTTTCCTCGGTGTGTATGCCCAGCAGTGGGATTGCTGGGTCATAAGGTAGTTCTATTTGCAATTTTTTAAGGAATCTCCACACTGTTCTCCATAGTGGCTGTACTAGTTTGCATTCCCACCAACAGTGTAGGAGGGTCCCCTTTTCTCCACACCCTCTCCAGCATTTATTGCTTGCAGATTTTTGGATCGCAGCCATTCTGACTGGTGTGAAGTGGTACCTCATTGTGGTTTTGATTTGCATTTCTCTAATAATGAGTGATGTTTAGCATCTTTTCATGTGTTTGTTAGCCATCCATATGTCTTCTTTGGAGAAATGTCTATTTAGTTCTTTGGCCCATTTTTGGATTGGGTCGTTTATTTTTCTGGAGTTGAGCTTAAGAAGTTGCTTGTATATTTTTGAGATTAGTTGTTTGTCAGTTGCTTCATTTGCTATTATTTTCTCCCATTCAGAAGGCTGTCTTTTCACCTTGCTTATATTTTCCTTTGTTGTGCAGAAGCTTTTAATTTTAATTAGATCCCATTTGTTTATTTTTGCTTTTATTTCCAGAATTCTGGGAGGTGGATCATAGAGGATCCTGCTGTGATTTATGTCTGAGAGTGTTTTGCCTATGTTCTCCTCTAGGAGTTTTATAGTTTCTGGTCTTACGTTTAGATCTTTAATCCATTTTGAGTTTACTTTTGTGTGCGGTGTTAGGAAGTGATCTAGTTTCATTCTTTTACAAGTGGTTGACCAGTTTTCCCAGCACCACTTGTTAAAGAGATTGTCTTTAATCCATTGTATATTCTTGCCTCCTTTGTCAAAGATAAGGTGTCCATATGTGTGTGGATTTATCTCTGGGCTTTCTATTTTGTTCCATTGATCTATATGTCTGTCTTTGTGCCAGTACCATAGTGTCTTGATGACTGTGGCTTTGTAGTAGAGCCTGAAGTCAGGCAAGTTGATTCCTCCAGTTCCATTCTTATTTCTCAAGGTTGCTTTGGCTATTCGAGGTTTTTCGTATTTCCATACAAATCTTAAAATTATTTGTTCTAGTTCTGTGAAAAATGTGGCTGATAGCTTGATAGGGATTGCATTGAATTTGTAAATTGCTTTGGGTAGTATACTCATTTTCACTATATTGATTCTTCTGATCCATGAACATGGTATATTTCTCCATCTATTAGTGTCCTCTTTGATTTCTTTCATCAGTGTTTTATAGTTTTCTATATATAGGTCTTTAGTTTCTTTAGGTAGATATATTCCTAAGTATTTTATTCTTTTCGTTGCAATGGTGAATGGAATTGTTTCCTTAATTTCTTTTTCTACTTTCTCATTGTTCGTGTATAGGAATGCAAGGGATTTCTGTGTGTTGATTTTATATCCTGCAACTCTACTATATTCATTGATTAGCTCTAGTAATGTCTCTTTTTTTTTAACATTTATTTATTTATTTGGCTATGCCAGGTCTTAGCTGCAGCATGTGGGATCTTTGAATTTCATTGAGGCATGCCAAACTCTTTAGTTGTGGCATGTGAGACATAGTTCCCTGACCAGGAATTGAACATGCCCTGACCCTGACCCCCACGTTGGGAGTGCAGAGTCTTAGCCACTGGACCACCAGGCAAGTCCCAAGAGGATGAAGATTGCTAAATAAACCGCAGTTATACCAGGAATTCAGTCACCTGTCTCTAGGGCCTTAAGATACTTGACTGTCCCTCTGAGCTGCACAATTGTCACCAAAGAATAAGTCACCAAAGCCATTCAACATCACTCCAGTTCTGCCTGGCAGTGTTATCTCCTTAGGCTTCAGATCCACTCACTCTCAAACCGATGCTTCTGGAGTGAACAGAGCAGTTGAAATAGCTAAGGCTCCCTCCCATTGTGAAGGGCAGGCCAGCACCATATCAGTGCTCACATGTGTGGTACCTCTTACCGTGATGCTTAAGTCAGGAGGACCTGGTTTTCCACAACCTTTGCCACTAACCAGTTGTGTGACCTTGATAAGTGGGTTTACTTCTCTCTCTCCCTCCATTTCCTCATTGGTAGAATGGGAATGTTAATAATATCTTAAAATACTACCTGTTATGTAAGAAAATGAAAAAATGCAAATTAAGCATCTGACACTTTTGAGTCTCCTCAATAAATTTCACAGTTATCCTCCTCATTGTTGTTGCTGCTGTTGTCTTAATTAATGATCACCACAAATCGACGCTTTAGCTTCTGAATTGAAGGCAGAATATCCTTAACATGAAGAGTGCTTGAGGTACCACATCCTTTTGACAAGAGAGAGCCCAGTTTTCTTGTGATCTTGTTACCTTCTAGCAGAAGGTGTTAGATGCATTGATATATGCTTGAATCAGGAAGAAGGAAGCAGTTCTTTCATTCTGGGTACCCGTTGGCTTCTAAATCCTGCTGAATTGGGCTGGCATAGAAATAGTGGCTCAGAAAAGAAACACATGCCCTCATTTCCTTTATTCTTCTGTGGCCTCAAACGTTTCTCTCCTGCCCCAAATGGACTGGTTCCGCTGCTATTCTGCCACCTCCCCTTGCTGTAGGAGTTTCTGAAGGTCAGATGCTTTCCTTCTTCTGCCCCAAAGTCAAGGAAAGTGTTTAGTGTCTAGCAAAGCTCTGTGTATCATGGCTCAGTTTGTGGCCCCCTAATTATGTGGGGTATCTTCCCTCCACTGCTTCCCCTAACTCAGCCACAGTTTTCTTTAACTAACTTATTTTAAAAAGCAAAACTTTAGTGAGAAATATCATATATTTTCTCTCTTAGTAATACCAAATTTCAGGAAATTCAGAAATGAGGTGGCCCTGTTACCTTCCAGAACAAGCTTATTAAAGTAGAACCAATTTAGATCTTTTAAAGGTCTAAGGGAAAAAAATCTTAAGAGTAGATTATTCATGCCAAACTTGTTAGAATTTTTAGATACAAGTGTCCAAACCTTGTTCTGTTGTTCTGTGTGTAGTTCTGTCATAAGAATAAGAAAGAATCTCATTCCCTGATCTTGCTTAACAGTGAAATGACCAGGGGCAGGAAAATACAGCATGAAGAATGATAGCAATTTGAGCACCCACGTAATTACCATGCAGGGCAAGAAATAAAACCTCACCAAACTCCAGGAGCAACCTGTATTTACCCCTCTCTCCTTCCTAGAGTTAACTACTATATTGTCTTTTATTAAAATCATTCTATTGTTTTTCCTTACAGTCTTACCATTTGTGTTTGCATACCTAAACAATATAGTTTGTCTACATTCGAACTTTATATGATGGAATCATACTCCATGCATTCTCTTATTTCCTTCTTTCACTTACTATGTTTGAAAGTTCCATCCATGTTGTTGCATGTAGTACTATACTGTATAATTCATAGATGCATAATTCATTGTATGTATATACACAATGCATTTCTCTCTTCTGCATTGATGGGCAGTGTCATAATTTCTTTACGTGTTAAGGTGGTTGGTGACATTTCCTCTTACAATGATATGATGAGTATCTTTACAGACATTTGCTCAGAACAAATTTCTAACTATAGAATTCTTAGATTAAAGACTCTGGCCATTTTTAAGCTTCCTCCGGGGAATGGTTGTACCAATTTGCACTTTCACCAGCAAAGTACATTCCTGTCTGTGTCCGCACAGTCTTGCCAATGCTAGCTTATTTGCATTTGTTTTATTCATGCCAATTTGATAGGAATAAGATATTCTCTCAAGATCGTAGGAATTTCCATTTTGTCGAGTACAGTGAAGGTGCGCATCCTCCCTCCTTTATGTTTATTGGCTATTTGTATCTATTGTTTTGTGGATTGTCTTTTATTCCCTTTTGCCATGGAACACACTGGTATATGTGGATTTTAATAACAGTTCACACTGGAGTTCAGCACATTTAGACGCATTTCAAGCTGGAGCATTTGGGAAGCTCAGGGTAAATGGGGAAGAGGGAGGGGACTTCTTTGTGGCTCATAGATCTGTCAGGTGGGAGAGTAATTTGGAAGCTTATTGGTCAGAAACCAAAAAGGACAGTTTTGCATTCAGCCCCATGCTGGGGAGGAAACAATGCTTCCTGGACCCGAGGCCATTTGAGAACAAGGGGCGCTGCTCTAATTGAATCTGCCTTCCACTCCTTTGTGCCCAAGGAGTCTCTTTATGATTATGACTGCCTGGGCTTCAGAAGTGAGATTGGGGACGTGGAAAAGGAGAGAAAAGGTATAGCTTGGCTTGAATCTTAGGATTTGAATTACCAGCACCCCAAACTAAATTTATACTCTTGCTCTCCCTGTCTTCATCCTTTGTTCAGCAAACATTTATTGAGCTCCTACTACGTGCTAGGCAGTGTATTGGGTGTTAGATGTCATCTACTCTAACCCTGCAGTGTTTCGCATCTCAGCAATCGGAAACTCCATCTTCTCACTTGAAGTGAAGAATCTGGATGCCTTCTGTGACTCTGCCCTTTCTGTAATATGTTACAGCCTCTCCACCAACAAATTCTTTCAGCTCTACCTTCAAAATATACCCACAGTCTTGAAAACAACCCAAATGTCCATTAACAGGTAAATGGATAAACAAACTGTGGTACCTCTGTACAATGGCATCGCATTCAAGAATGAAGAACAAACTGTTGATACATGCAAAAACATGAGTGGATTTCAAAATTATTATACTGAGTGAAAGTAGCCAGATGCAACAGAGTACTATATGATGCTATTTACATAAAATTCCAGAAAATTCATACTAATTTATAGTGACAGAAAACACATCAATGGTTGGGGATAGGAGGAGGCAGAAGGTGTAACCAAGGGGCACGAGGAGAGTTTGGTGTTTATATTCATTACCTTGACTGTGGTGATGGTTTCACAAGTATAATGCATATCAGAGTTTATTGGTTGTATTTTAAGTGTTTTATTGTATTTATTCTACCTCAATTAAGCTATTGAAAGCAGAAACCCAGAATCTGTCCGCTTCTCACCATCTCCGTTGTTACCACTTCATCCCTCACCTGGTTAATTGAAATAGCGGAGTGACATGCCCTTCTGGCACCTGCCCTTGCTTTCTCACACTCTCTTCTTAACAGAGAATTCAGAATGATGCTTTTGAAAGGAAAGTGAGGTCATTTCACCCCTCTATTTAAAACCATCCAATTGCTTTGCATGTCTTCCCATCACACTGAGAACACTTACCATTGTCTGACATACTGTGTGTTTGATGAGTTAATTACCTGTCCTCCCACCACAGTGACATGAACCTCATGAGAGCAGGTCCATTTTTCTTCATTGCTGCATCTCCAGTAGTCTGGAACAATATGTGTCACACAGAAGATGATCAATAGATATTAGTGGAATGAATCAATAAACATGGTCTCAGATGCAAAGAGTTCCCAGGCTATTGAGGAAGATATATGTAAATACAGGCAAAATATAGGGCAATAAGTTCTATGATAAAGGTACCCCCAATGGAAGCACCTAAACTTTCCTAGGGGTAGAGTCAAAGATGGCTTCCTGGAGGAAGTGGCATCTAATTTGAGACCTGAAAGACGTGTAAGATGTCTTGGGGAAAAAGACATAGTTCCTGCCTTCATAGCATTCTACTGAATGAGCAAATATAGGTATATGTCACGTCATGTGGTAAGTGTTTTGTGGGGCTAAGAATGGGGGCTAAGGAGAGGGAGGTGGAGCCTAACCCAGCTTTGGGGAGAGCCTGGCAACATTGACAGAGTTTCTTCTAGGTAAGCACTTCCTGGTTAGAATGTATTCACATCCTTTCCCCTAGTCTTCATAAACCCAGATTTGGGGGACTGTTGCCTGGATACAGACAATTGCCATAGGAACCAAGGAATTGATCCAAGATCTGTGAGATAACCAATCATCACATTTCCCCATCATCTTTGCTTCCTTTTTATGTAAATTCTACTTCACTAATGTCCATATAGCCTAGAGTCTAGTCATTTTCTACCCTTTATGTGAATCAGAGTTGCTGGGGAGCTTAAACAACAAACAACATGATTTAGTTCCACCCCAGATTGATCAAATCTAAATCTCAGGGTGGGGAGAGTCACCTAAACATGAGTATTTTAAAAATTCATTGTGCAGCTAGAGACTGAGAATGACAGATGTGATTCAAGGGTCAGGAAGAGTTCTTACCTGGAGTCTAGTCATCTATTTTGGAGAAGGAAGTGGCAACCCACTCCAGTGTTCTTGCTTGAAGAATCCTAGGGACAGAGGAGCCTGGTAGGAGGCCGTCTACGGGGTCGCACAGAGTCGGACGTGACTAAAGCGATTTAGCAGCAGTAGTAGCAGTCATCTATTTATTTCATTTTTCCCATTCTTGCCTCAGGGCCTTTGCACTTTCCTTTCCTTCACCCAGAATGTTCTTCCTTTGAATTTTTTTCCCCCCTACATCTATTTTCTTCTCATTCTGTACATCTCATTGAAAATGTTCATTCCTCAGGGAAGCTCTCTTTGATCCTCTCCTCTCATTATCTGAAATAGTTCTTATCTACTCTCTCCAAGCTGGATCTTATCTTTCTATCACATCACCTGGCTGATTTCCTTCACAGCACTTACTGTAAGTTGAAATGATCTTATTTACTGCCGTATTCCTAACACTAAAGAAAGAAACCATTCAGTAAAGACCTAAAAGATCTGAGAAGCATAAAGCACAGTGTCTACACATGGTACAGATTAGGAAATTGTTGCAATTATTATCAATGAATTAATTAGTCATTTGGTATAATATATAGGATTATTATGAAAAGGATTATCCCTGGCAGCATAGGAACTGTTATGAGACATTATCTCATTTTTTATTGATCAGTTTGGTGTTAAGTTCTTTGAAAGCAGGGACTATCTTGTGTACATCCAGAGCTTAGCACAGCACCTGGCACATAAGATGTGCTGATTTAGAAACTGTTTTATTGTGAATAATGGAATCCCCTTCAAGCTAGTATAAGCAGAAAAATTAATTTATTGGAAGGACAAGAGGGTTTCAGAGAACGCGAAGGTGGAAAGGTGAGTTGGGCTAGCAAGGAACTTGAACCAAAAAAAAGAAGAAGAAGAAGAAAATGACCAGGAATCCAGCAACTTTCTCTTGTATTTCTCTAAGGCTACATGGTGTCTCTTTCAGTCTCTTTGCAAACTGGGTTTCTTTGCTCCATGGCACATGGTTGTCCCCAGCCCAGGCTTTACAATGTTTTCCACTTCACACATCACACAGAGATTAGCATCTTGATTCTAAATTCTCAGGGAAGAGAAATTGTGATTGGATTTAACTCCTGCCAGGCATTTACTCTTGGGCCAATCAACTGTGCTAGGAATGGGGGTATGGGATTATGTGCCCTGCTGCTCTAAAGATTGGAAGTGTCTCTTGCAATACAGAGGTCTTGGCCCCAATTCTCCCTGAAAGCAGAGCTTGTGAGAAGGGTTTGCATGCAGATGGTTTGGTTGGGAAGAGATGTTGAGGAATGAGAGAGGGGGACTTGGAAGAGTCAAATAGAGATGGAGGGAAAGCCAGTGCAAAGTTCTGTTATTGAGCTGATGTCAGAAACTGAGGTTTGTACTCAACAGATCCTGGGTTTGAAATGTGTAGAATGCACCTCAGAAATGCTCTCCCAAGAAAGAGAGGAAAGAATTTATTCATCAGTTCCTGGTGTCCTTGGGTCAAAGGATTGCCCCAAGGGATGTTATCTTCATCTCATTTCCAGTTTTATAATTGCACCAAAATAGGTCAAAGCCCTTGAGGAGAAGGCAAGAAGTACAAGGCACAGCTAAAGCAAGGCACCATCAGAATACACCTGCGAGCAGGTGATTTGCTGCATCAATAGCTAGAGTCAAAAGAGCTAGGCCAAGAGGATGTGAGGCGGAGCAAACAAGTTGTCTAGTAAGGAGATGTGGACAGGATGTCTAAGAAGAGAGTGTAAGTGGAGGTGTAAAGAGGGCATATCTCCAGTATCTACTCAATGAACGTTTTCTGATTGAATAACTGAAGAGGAAATGATGGAAAGTTTCTTGGAGGGAGTGAGATTTTAAGATCCTTCCCCTTCAGTGTCTGAAGGATGAATCTAGGGACTGTGTAGACACTGATCATCTATTCTCAAGTATTTTTCTACTGAGGACGATCAATTTTATTGATAAGTCCATGATGTTTTAAGAAAGGTAGATAATATCCTTCATTTGGGGATGAAGAGCTGATCTGGAGATAGCGGGCACATTAGCATGGGTGCGCAGTGTCAGCATCAGGTCCAAGTTTAGATTTTCTGTCTGCTTCAACCCCCTAAAGTTATATGGCTGCAGTTAGTTTAGACTTACAAGCATATATGAAATACCAACTTCACCTCCGTGTTCATACTCTTTCCACTGTGTATAGTTCAGCACAGTGAATACAGTGGTTGTTAGGACCTAAAGCAGTTTCTAATTTTGTTTCATTACGAGTGTGAATGCGACCCTTAGGACCCATCCCTACGGCCTTAGCTAAACTTACTCTTTCAAGCTATGAAGAGACAAGATAAAGATTTGAATGGAGACTCCAGTTGGCAGAGGGCCGGGCTGACTCAGCCCCGATAAACCTGCAGTCAAAAAATCAATAGAGCTTTCTCAAGAGTTGCCATTATCCAACAAGGAAAATTTTTCGAAAATAAATTGCTGCATGGCATAAAATCAGATTAAGTAGATAACAGGTTTTGCTGACTTTGGACTGTTGGGGATGGCCCAGGAGGAAGAGAATTAGTGATTTAATGAGCTCAGTTCTCCTGCTCAAGCTAGTCAAGTGTTTACTCTCTGGCTGAACAAGAGAGGGAGAGCAAAGGTGAGAAAACAAATTCTAATTTCTGTTTGACCTTCACCTCTCAGCTGACCCAGCCCTGCACTGTAGGGTCAGCTCACCACTGTCTCATGGTGGGCTTGCAGAGAGGTTCACTGCCCTAGCCTTGAAGCCATGGTTCTTAACCAGGCTTCACCATGCTGTGTGACATTGGGCAAGTTATTTCACATGCCTGTGGGCCTTGATTTCCCAATCTTGAATTGGGCTTCCCAATGACTGAGGCCAAAGGAGAGTTACTCTGCAAAGGAAATTGTTATGTTGTTAGGAGACATAAGGGCAGACATTGAGTAGTAATAAACCACAAGTGTGTACGAGTTACAAATCTGATACTTTCTATCTAAATGCTAGCATTTTCAGAACCTTTAAAAATGCCCCCACTGAGGTCTCCTCATGGGAATACCAGACCACCTGACCTGCCTCTTGAGAAACCTGTGCAGGTCAGGAAGCAACGGTTAGAACTAGAAATGGAGCAACAGACTGATTCCAGATAGGAAAAGGAGTACATCAAGGCTGTATATTGTCACCCTGCTTATTTAACTTATATGCAGACTACATCATGAAAAACGCCGGGCTGGAAGAAGCACAAGCTGGAATCAAGATTGCTGGGAGAAATATCAGTAACCTCAGATATGCAGATAACACCACCCTATGGCAGAAAGTGAAGAGGAACTAAAAAGCCTCTTGATAAAAGTGAAAGAGGAGAGTAAAAAAGTTGGCTTAAAGCTCAACATTCAGAAAATGAAGATCATAGCATCTGGTCCCATCACGTCATGGCAGATAGATGGGGAAACAGTGTCAGACTTTATTTTGGGGGGCTCCAAAATCACTGCAGATGGTGACTGAAGCCATGAAATTAAAAGATGTTTACTCCTTGGAAGGAAAGTTATGACCAACCTAGATAGTATATTGAAAAGTAGAGGCATTACTTTGCCAACAAAGGTCCATCTAGTCAAGGCTATGGTTTTTCCAATGGTCATGTATGAATGTGAGAGTTGGACTGTGAAGAAAGCTGAGTGCCAAAGAATTGATGCTTTTGAACTGTGGTGTTGGAGAAGACTCTTGAGAGTCCCTTGGACTGCAAGGAGATCCAACCAGTCCATTCTAAAGGAGATCAGTCCTGGGTGTTCATTGGAAGGACTGATGCTGAAGCTGAAACTCCAATACTTTGGCCACCTCATGCGAAGAGTTGACTCACTGGAAAAGACCCTGACACTGAGAGGGATCGGGGGCAGGAGAAGGGGACGACAGAGGATGAGATGGCTGGATGGAATCACCAACTTGATGGACATGAGTTTGAGTGAACTCCGGGTGTTGGTGATGGACAGGGAGGCCTGGCGTGCTGTGATTCATGGGGTCTCAAAGAGTCGGACACGACTGAGTGACTTAACTGAACTGAACTGAACTGAACTGAACTGATGTCTCCTCTTGTTAAAGTTACCATAAGGATTCCCAGAGCCAGGAGGCCCGACTGAAACCAGAGAGCTTGTACAGAAGCAAACTAAAATGTATCCCCTGTGAGTATGCATCCACCTCTCTGATCCTCTGGGCTTTGCTCCCCTGGGCTCTGCTCCCTATTTGGCATCAGAGTCAGGTGCTTCAGGTGCTTATCTAGCTCAGGCAACTTCATAGAACATCATGTCTTGCCTCTTTATAGTGCCATTACTCCCCAGATCCACCTGACTGCCCCCCTTTGCCCTGGCCCCTCCCTTCTGGTTAGCTCAGTCTTGTTAATAACAATACTTTAATTGTTGGCCAACAGAAGTCTGCCCCCACCCAGATCAACGTGGGATGCTTCATATGGACTGGAAGTCTGTTCTGAGATATGCTCCCCCTTGTTACCAGTTGATGCTCTTGTGGGTGGGTATGGTTGCTTTTCATGGAGGTTCAAAATGAAGATCATGGCATCTGGTCCCATCACTTCATGGGAAATAGATGGGGAAACAGTGGAAATAGTGTCAGACTTTATTTTTGGGGGCTCCAAAATCACTGCAGATGGTGACTGCAGCCATGAAATTAAAAGACGTTTACTTCTTGGAAGGAAGGTTATGGTGGCATCATTCCATTAATAATCCATGTGAATGGAACACTTTGAAATTGTGCCATACACAGCCCCACCAACTCTAGGCAGTGTCTCTGCCTTCAGCAGCTAAGAAGGAGGAAGCTGCTTTTCAAGTAATCGTGAGATATTTCCAAGTACAGCTGGTCCTGAGGTCAGGTCTTGCCCACTTCTGATGTTTTGTACCTTCCTCTCTGTAAAGTGTCAACTTGGCCAGGCTGAATTACACTTCCCAGAATCCTTTGGTTTTCAGTGTGTAGATCAGGTAAGGTGCTTTCATAGCTCACTCATGTCTTGGGTTCACCTAACTGGTATGGATCCACCTTCTCATGGATCCTGCTTCAGCTTCTTTGACTTCTGGGCCAGGGGTGTATTTGGCCCTATGATGAAGGGTGCCAACTAATCCTCAAGGGCACCCACATCACCAGGGTCAAAGGCAGTGAGACCCAACATGGCTCGAGTCTGTATCCTTGTGGGTGCTAGTTTGTGCTCACAGATTCCAGTTTGTCCTTGCTCTCTCTCATTCCTCATCTATCTGCCCTTTGGGACTGCTTGTCCTGAAGGTTTCAAACTTCAACATCAGACGCAAAGATGATGGCCTTACAAAGACTGTTTAATCAATCGCAACTAAGTAAGGTCACTGCCCGGGGCAAGTCCTTTAATATGCATGCACCTCCCAGTGGACCTGCCTCCTTGATTGAACCCTGGCTGAAACACCTACCAGGGAAGTTTTATTCCTAGAAGATGTGTACTTGGGGTCTTATTTTGGATTCCACCAAAGAAGAACCCTGATATATATACTTGGGGGCAAGTAGTTTATCTGGGAGCTAGTTCTAGGAAGCAGAAGTGAAGAAACAGGGAGAGTGAAATTATGAAAAGCCAGCAAAGAACTTATTATTTACAAGCTGGGGCTCAAGTCCACTAGTGCATCTGAGATGTGTACATACTTATCCACTAGCTCTGGTCACCCATTTAAGGGCTGCCCTGAGGTTAACTATCCCATGGTTTCAGAATTCACCTGCTTGAGGCTGAGTGGGTTCTTGTGGTGTTAGAGAAAGCTTTGAGACAGAGAGATTCTGGATTTGGGGCAGTTGTTTGAAATTGAATGGTGTCAGTAAGCCCAGGCTACTGAAGTCACAGTCATGGTTGAGCTTGAAAGGCTGTGACTTGGGCACCAGAAGCATCTGTTATCCCTGGCAAAGCCATCATTTGCAAGATCAAGTCCCATAGATGCCAATGGGTCAGGAGGAAACATGAAATGGCATTAAACTCATACTTGAAAATAAATAAAAGCTTTAGAGCTTTCTAATGTTCTATTATGAGATCTGTTATGAACACACACACACACACTTTTCCTGACTTTCATTTTACCATCTCTGTAATTCCTAAATTACTTTGCTTCATCCTTCTAGCAGCTCTATTCTCTGCTAAGCAAATGCTTCTCAAACTTTCCAAGGAGCCCTCTCTAGCAACCTAAGTGAAGGCTATTAAAGGGGCCATCTATGGATTTTTTAAAGTAAAAATAATGCTTCGTGTTTAAAAAATGTAAAACAGATATAGACATGGTAGCTCAGCATGTTAGGGGCAAGACTGTGACTAGCAAGTGGTCGTTGGTTTACTATTCACAGGGAGGGGTCAGAGACTTGATAGTTTGGGCCATGCCTGTCATTTAATGCTGCATTTAATTATCAGCAGGTCAGCTGCTATTTCTTATCCCTATTTTCCCACCCTGTGACCTTCACTTTTTTTGTTTTCTACTCCAGGATCAGTGACAAGTCAAATAATCTATCTTAGTTTCAGCTTGGGACTCTGGCACCTGTCTATGTCAGGATTGTGCTTCTTTCTAGGCAGGACAGCATTCCCAGTGGGAATACTCTGGGAGGGACAACCTCTTAGATATACAAGGTTTCCGTTTTCCAAATGGATACTGACTTGGATATCCAAATGGGTATCAGTGACTATCACTTGATACTCAGAACCTCCAACCTAGGTAAGAACATCAGGGACAACTCTTCATGGGATAGATGAGAAAGCTGAAGCCCTGAGAGAAGAAATGAATTATCCAAATCCTACTATAGCATTCATGGCCCTGCACATAGTGGGCCCTCAATAATCATTTGGTTATTGTGAGAAACAGATAAGTATCATGGTTAAGAGCACAGCCTTTGAGGTCAGACAGACTGGGGGTCACACTCAGCCCTTCACTAGATTAAGTGCTATTGGGCAGGTGACTTAACCTCCCTGAACCTTGGTGTTCTTGACTATAAAGTGGGAATAGTAAGAGCACTTGTGTGTATGTTGTTGAGAGAATCCAGTAAAATCATGAGCTGTGTAGAATGTTTGACAGAAAATAGAAATAACTGATAATGATAACGCAGAATTAGCCTGACCTGGGCACCTGGGAACTTAGATCATTCTTTATCTACCTGACCTCTAAGAATTTAGCGACCTTCCCATCCACTGGCAGGTAGATAGGGGCAAAGGGCTCCCAGTGCTATTTTTCTGCCCTGCTGATAATTGTTTCTTATACAAGCCAGTGTTTTATTGATTGATCATTGATCTCTGCATGGGACCAGGGAAATACCTGGGCCATGAAGACACAGGCAGCATTTTCCAGGCCAGGGGTCCCCAGTGGGTGTCGGGGCATCATTTGCTGGCTTGAATGAGTGGCCTCTGCCCTGCTTAGGACAACTTCTCCATTAGAACCAGCTGCTTCTGTGGCCCCCTCCCTCTTGTGCCCCTTTATTGCTTCCATCAACCCTTCGCCTGCTGTCTTCGTTTGACCTTTAATAAGTGCTGCTTTTGTGCAGAGCCACCGATGAGTTATTGCCGAGTGAGCAGCTCCCCAGGGCAGGCTACCTCCCGAGCCCCTGGCCTCGCTGCAGCTTGTAAGGGAAAATTACATTTTGATCTACATTTCCCATTTCTATTCTCTGTCACCTGGCTTTGGAGACAAAAGGAAGAAAAGAATGTTTCTCTCTCTCTCTCCCCAACCGTGAATTATGTCTCTGTGCTCTTTCTTCCCTTTCCTCTTTCTGTATTCTGTACTGATGGTCAGTTGTGGAAGATAAGGTCACCAGACCAGAAGTTCTCGCCTAGGTCATCCTCCCTTGGACATTGGGGTCATCAAAGCCCAAGAGATCATACAGACTTTTTCCAACTCCCACTTTGCCATCTCTTTTAATCCTAAATTTCTTTCTTCCATTCTTCAAAAAAAATTTTTTTCTGTAGTCCCCTTCTCAGGCAAGACCACCTGAAAATCAGCAGATGGATTTTGAGATGAATAAACAAGCCCTTCTTCCACAGGCCTTGTGGTGCCCCTAGTGGTTGGTTCTCACCACATCCTCTACCTCTTCTTTCTTTTTCCCTTTTGAAAATTCAGATAAAAGTCACATAGCACAAAATTCACCATTTAAAACCATTTCAAAATGTACAATTCAGTGGTTTTTAAGAGTATTCACAATGTTTTGCAATCATCATCACTATCCAATTCCAAAACACTCTCATCATCTCAAAAGGAAACATCATACCCATTAAGCAGTCTATTCCCCATTCCCTCCGCCCCTCAGCCTCTGGCAACCACTGATCTACTTGCTGTCCCTAATGGATTTGCCTATTCTGGACGTTTCTTATACATGGTATCATATAATATGTGGCTTTTCACAAGTGGTTTCTTTCCTTTTGCATAATGTTTTTGAGGTTGATTCGTATTTAGCATGCATCAGTGGTTCATTCTTTTTATGGCTAAATAATATTCCATTGTGTTGAAATGCCATGTTTTGTTCATTCATTCAGGTTGCTTCCACTTTGGGGCAATTATGAATAATGCTTCTGTGGGCATTTATGTCTAAATGTTTCTTTGAACATATGTTTTTGATTCTCTTAGCTAGAAATGAAATTGCTGGGTTTTATGGCAGTTCTGTGTTGAACTTTTTGAGGGACAGCCAAATGATTTTCACAATGACCAATGAATCTATTGATGGTGAGTCAGTTAGTATGGTGAAGGGCCTAGAACTGTGTCATCTGGGGGAAAGAGAACATTATTTAGGGAGAAGGGAAATTCTCCGTGTGAACCCATGTGGTTAAGTCAGACTGAGAGATGACGGTGGGAATAGGAAATGAGGTCAGAGAGCGGACCTCAAATATATGGAAGGTAAAGACTCTGTGCTGCTTTTCAAGAAAGAAAGAAAGAAACAAACAAACAAACAAAAACGTGAATGCTAACTACTTCTTATCCTCCTGGTCTCAAATGTTACTTTTTCCAGGATGTCTTCTCTGAACCTCCTCCTCGCCACCTCCAAGACTGAACAAGGTCATCACACTCTCATGTCTCATCTCCACTTCTTCAAAAACTTTTGTGAAGGCAGGTCCAGGTCCAACTCGTTCTCTGATGTTTCTTCAGTACCAAGAACAGCTCCAGGCTCACAATAGGTGCCTAATGTACCTTTGCCTGATGAAAGAAGAAACAAATGAGTCAGGAGGTGGAAGTTTAAAAAGAAACAGTTGTGGATTCCATTAAAACAGTATGTAATATTGAACCACGTGTAACATGGGCTGCTGTGAAACAAGCTGCTTCAAAACTGCTGGCTACACAGATCCTACTCTTTTGCCTTCAGGTCCCATGAATTTCTGTGACATCAATGCTTCCTCAAACCTGTGGCTTTATCCCACATTCCTTTTCCTTCTCTCTGCACTTTCCTCTACCAGGAGGTATCCAAATGGTCCTCTAAAGAGGAGAATATAATGGAGTAGAATTGATTTTCTATCTGCTATGAAAACAAAATACAAGTCAGAATATTTAGGAGGTAGCCAGAAGCATAGATTTTTGGCTCCTCTCGAACTCTCAAGTGTTTATTTCCGTAATAACACTTACTATATATTGAGCACTTATTGAGCACAAGATACTGTACTGTAAACTCAACATGTAAATCACCCATCCTCAAAACAGCTCTGCTAGGTGGGAATTATCTCCAAACATGAGAGCTCCCAGTGTTTTTTTTCCCCAACCATCTTGAAAATCAAAGCTAATATCCAGCTTCTAAAGGAGCTGATCTATCCAGCTTGGTAGAGGTGTCTACAGTAGAATCAGTCAAGTGACCCTAGACAGTGGAGCTGAGTATCTTGTCACACCATTCAGAGTGACTTGGATGATTCTTATAAACAGCTCAAGATACTGGATGTGACATCTGTGTTTGACTTAGCCCTGCAAAGATATAACACTCAGAAAGCTCCAACAAGCAAAGTTAAGGCTTTAATTGTATTATCCTATTTTTTTAACAGTCTCAAATAAAGGGAAGTGACATTCAGAAATACCTCCTAAATCATTCGAGAGAGATTCAATTATGTTTGCTGTTATTAGTGTTAACTGTACTTTGAGGAATGCTAATTTTCAAAAAATTGGTTACTTGAATATGATTTTTTTAAAAAAGTCTCTCCCTAATTGAGCAAGCAGTAGTTTCCTCCAACTTTCACTGGTGGAAGAATTCAAGCCCTGAAGCTTAAGGCTTTCTCTAGGCAATTAGGTTACATTCTATAATGTCACAAGAGAAAGTGTGAGAATCCTGATAAATATCTTTTACATGAAATAAAGCAAAGGTGGCATCTAAATAAGAAAATCATCAAAGACAGGTTATGCATATTAAAGTATTGATAATGGGTCATGTATAATTAATCTTCATGCATCATTCTTGGCTCCCTGAATGTTTGGGCCGATCTGTGCAAACTGCCAGGTAACTAGTCAGAGTGGTGGGCTTGAGGGTTGTTCTTAAGGAAATCCAGTCTCACTGAAGTCACGGGTGAGGCCAGGGGCTTTATTCAGGGTCCCTTTGATTGGAGTTAACAGAAACCCATTCCAGTGAGTTCAAGTGCAATTGAAGCTTTGCTGTGAGATTCAGGTATCTCATGGGAATCCAGAGAAAGCAGAACAGGGGGCCTCAGGAAGGGCAGGGAGAATTCCTGGAACCAACAGGATGCTGGATGCAAAGAGATTCCTCCAATTGCTTGCCATGCGACCCCAGGTGAGCTACTTTACTTCTCTGTGTCTCAGTCTAAACAGGGAGACGATACTGTATGGGCTTCTGTGTCAAGTATAATACGAAACGGGATACTGACTATGCTGTATTTAACACATTCTATCTGTTCAATAAGTGTTAGCTGTTATTATTGTTATTGTTATATTTTTCTACATTATTTTTGTGCAGCTGCTCCATCTTCCTTTTGCTTCCTCATGGCTTCCACCTTTACAGAAGCCCCTGAGTCAACATGCCTTTCTAAGTTCTAGTGTCTGTGACTTCCTGTCCTCTTAAATCAAGTTGCTGAGAGGGGAAATCTGTTTGACTCGTTACATCCAAATCACAGCCCCTGCCAGCCCGTGGCTGGGATCCCTCTGAGTCAGAGACCCTCCCTGGTCCCATGTCAGGTGATGGGGTCCACTCAGTGGAACTATGGGTGAGGAGCCGCCCACTAGGGGCCACAGGTGAGGAGCAGATGACGGGCACTTGTCTAGAAGCAGGGGTGAGGTCACTTCTAGCTGGGAAGGAAGAGAAGCCCTGTAACGGACCGTGTGGACAGGAGTGTTTGGGGGGACAGTGGCTACCAGTGTAGCTGATGCAGGCATCAGGGGTGAACCATCACGGTGGTTACAACTTAATTAGAAATGGAACAGAAAAAAATGTGTGTGTGTCCGTTCTGAGAGAAGGTAAGAGAGAATCTGATGAATCCGAGTGAAGCATACCTGAGTGTCCAGTAAACGATTCTTTTAATTTTACTATAGGTTGGAAATTGTTCAAAAATTTTAAAAATGGAGGAAAATATGGCTAATGTGTTTACCAAATAAAGCAAATATTTTCATAATAAATGCAAGTAAATATACAAACATACAAATGAGTAATCAGCAAGCAAGCTCAGGACTCAGCAAATTCCAGGTTTGCTTACCTACTCTGTGAGTGGCTTTTTTTCCCCTCTCTGAGCCTCCATTTCTACATCTGATAAATGGGCTCATAATACTGCCTCCTGACCTATTGAGGGGTTTCATTAATTGATAGATATGCAAAGCAGGGCAGATAGTCAGCTGATAGGCATTGGGATAGCTGTGCTGGTTATTTGCAGAGAGCATCTCCTCTGACTGGTTGGATTGTCCCACTTAATAAATATGTCTTAATATTGTTCTCACTAACTGGGACATAGTTGGAGCCAATTTCACGAGCACTGGTTCTAGTCTCACCATCACTATCCTGATTGTCTTCATCTTTATTCTTTTTTTTTTTTTTTTTTTTTTTTTTTTTTTTGTTTTGTTTTTTTTTTTTTAAATTTTAAAATCTTTAATTCTTACATGCATTCCCAAACATGAACCCCCCTCCCACCTCCCTCCCCATAACATCTTTCTGGGTCATCCCCATGCACCAGCCCCAAGCATGCTGCATCCTGCGTCAGACATAGACTGGCGATTCAATTCACATGATAGTATACATGTTAGAATGTCATTCTCCCAAATCATCCCACCCTCTCCCTCTCCCTCTGAGTCCAAAAGTCCGTTATACACTTCTGTGTCTCTTTCCCTGTCTTGCATACAGGGTCGTCATTGCCATCTTCCTAAATTCCATATATATGTGTTAGTATACTGTATTGGTGTTTTTCTTTCTGGCTTACTTCACTCTGTATAATCGGCTCCAGTTTCATCCATCTCATCAGAACTGATTCAAATGAATTCTTTTTAACTGCTGAGTAATACTCCATTGTGTATATGTACCACAGCTTTCTTATCCATTCATCTGCTGATGGACATCTAGGTTGTTTCCATGTCCTTGCTATTATAAACTGTGCTGCGATGAACATTGGGGTACATGTGTCTCTTTCAATTCTGGTTTCCTCGGTGTGTATGCCCAGAAGTGGGATTGCTGGGTCATAAGGTAGTTCTATTTGCAATTTTTTAAGGAATCTCCACACTGTTCTCCATAGTGGCTGTACTAGTTTGCATTCCCACCAACAGTGTAGGAGGGTTCCCTTTTCTCCACACCCTCTCCAGCATTTATTGCTTGCAGATTTTTGGATCGCAGCCATTCTGACTGGTGTGAAGTGGTACCTCATTGTGGTTTTGATTTGCATTTCTCTAATAATGAGTGATGTTGAGCATCTTTTCATGTGTTTGTTAGCCATCCGTATGTCTTCTTTGGAGAAATGTCTATTTAGTTCTTTGGCCCATTTTTTGATTGGGTCGTTTATTTTTCTGGAGTTGAGCTGCATAAGTTGCTTGTATATTTTTGAGATTAGTTGTTTGTCAGTTGCTTCATTTGCTATTATTTTCTCCCATTCAGAAGGCTGTCTTTTCACCTTGCTTATATTTTCCTTTGTTGTGCAGAAGCTTTTAATTTTAATTAGATCCCATTTGTTTATTTTTGCTTTTATTTCCAGCATTCTGGGAGGTGGATCATAGAGGATCCTGCTGTGATTTATGTCTGAGAGTGTTTTGCCTATGTTCTCCTCTAGGAGTTTTATAGTTTCTGATCTTACATTTAGATCTTTAATCCATTTTGAGTTTATTTTTGTGTGCGGTGTTAGAAAGTGATCTAGTTTCATTCTTTTACAAGTGGTTGACCAGTTTTCCCAGCACCACTTGTTAAAGAGATTGTCTTTACTCCATTGTATATTCTTGCCTCCTTTGTCAAAGATAAGGTGTCCATATGTGTGTGGATTTATCTCTGGGCTTTCTATTTTGTTCCATTGATCTATATGTCTGTCTTTGTGCCAGTACCATACTGTCTTGATGACTGTGGCTTTGTAGTAGAGCCTGAAGTCAGGCAAGTTGATTCCTCCAGTTCCATTCTTCTTTCTCAAGATTGCTTTGGCTATTCGAGGTTTTTTGTATTTCCATACTAAGCTTGAAATTATTTGTTCTAGTTCTGTGAAAAATGTGGCTGGTAGCTTGATAGGGATTGCATTGAATTTGTAAATTGCTTTGGGTAGTATACTCATTTTCACTATATTGATTCTTCCAATCCATGAACATGGTATATTTCTCCATCTATTAGTGTCCTCTTTGATTTCTTTCATCAGTGTTTTATAGTTTTCTATATATAGGTCTTTAGTTTCTTTAGGTAGATATATTCCTAAGTATTTTATTCTTTTTGTTGCAATGGTGAATGGAATTGTTTCCTTAATTTCTTTTTCTACTTTCTCATTATTCGTGTATAGGAATGCAAGGGATTTCTGTGTGTTGATTTTATATCCTGCAACTTTACTATATTCATTGATGAGCTCTAGTAATTTTCTGGTGGAGTCTTTAGGGTTTTCCATGTAGAGGATCATGTCATCTGCAAACAGTGAGAGTTTTACTTCTTCTTTTCCAATTTGGATTCCTTTTATTTCTTTTTCTGCTCTGATTGCTGTGGCCAAAACTTCCAGAACTATGTTGAATAGTAGTGGTGAAAGTGGACACCCTTGTCTTGTTCCTGACTTTAGGGGAAATGCTTTCAATTTTTCACCATTGAGGATAATGTTTGCTGTGGGTTTGTCATAGATAGCTTTTATTATGTTGAGGTATGTTCCTTCTATTCCTGCTTTCTGGAGAGTTTTTATCATAAATGGATGTTGAATTTTGTCAAAGGCCTTCTCTGCATCTATTGAGATAATCATATGGTTTTTATTTTTCAATTTGTTAATGTGGTGAATTACATTGATTGATTTGCGGATATTGAAGAATCCTTGCATCCCTGGGATAAAGCCCACTTGGTCATGGTGTATGATCTTTTTAATGTGTTGTTGGATTCTGATTGCTAGAATTTTGTTGAGGATTTTTGCATCTATGTTCATCAGAGATATTGGCCTGTAGTTTTCTTTTTTTGTGACATCTTTGTCAGGTTTTGGTATTAGGGTGATGGTGGCCTCATAGAATGAGTTTGGAAGTTTACCTTCCTCTGCAATTTTCTGGAAGAGTTTGAGTAGGATAGGTGTTAGCTCTTCTCGAAATTTTTGGTAGAATTCCGCTGTGAAGCCATCTGGACCTGGGCTTTTGTTTGCTGGAAGATTTCTGATTACAGTATCAATTTCCGTGCTTGTGATGGGTCTGTTAAGATTTTCTATTTCTTCCTGGTTCAGTTTTGGAAAATTGTACTTTTCTAAGAATTTGTCCATTTCTTCCACGTTGTCCATTTTATTGGCGTACAACTGCTGATAGTAGTCTCTTATGATCCTTTGTATTTCTGTGTTGTCTGTTGTGATCTCTCCATTTTCATTTCTAATTTTATTGATTTGATTTTTCTCTCTTTGCTTCTTGATGAGTCTGGCTAATGGTTTGTCAATTCTATTTATCCTTTCAAAGAACCAGCTTTTGGCTTTGTTGATTTTTGCTATGGTCTCTTTTGTTTCTTTTGCATTTATTTCTGCCCTAATTTTTAAGATTTCTTTCCTTCTACTACCTCTGGGGTTCTCCAACTCTTCCTTTTCTAGTTGCTTTAGTTGTAGAGTTAGGTTATTTATTTGACTTTTTTCTTGTTTCTTGAGGTATGCCTGTATTGCTATGAACTTTCCTCTTAGCACTGCTTTTATAGTGTCCCACAGGTTTTGGGTTGTTGTGTTTTCATTTTCATTAGTTTCTATGCATATTTTGATTTCTTTTTTGATTTCTTCTGTGATTTGTTGGTTATTCAGAAGTGTGTTGTTCAACCTCCATATGTTGGAATTTTTAATAGTTTTTCTCCTGTAATTGAGATCTAATCTTAATGCATTATGGTCAGAAAAGATGCTTGGAATGATTTCGATTTTTTTGAATTTATCAAGTTTAGATTTATGGCCCAGGATGTGATCTATCCTGGAGAAGGTTCCATGAGCACTTGAAAAAAAGGTGAAATTCGTTGTTTTGGGGTGAAATGTCCTATAGATATCAATTAGGTCTAACTGATCCAATGTATCATTTAAAGTTTGCGTTTCTTTGTTAATTTTCTGTTTAGTTGATCTGTCCATAGGTGTGAGTGGGGTATTAAAGTCTCCCACTATTATTGTGTTATTGTTGATTTCCCCTTTCATACTTGTTAGCATTTGTCTTACATATTGTGGTGCTCCTATATTGGGTGCATATATATTTATAATTGTTATATCTTCTTCTTGGATTGTTCCTTTGATCATTATGTAGTGGCCTTCTTTGTCTCTTTTCACAGCCTTTGTTTTAAAGTCTATTTTATCGGATATGAGTATTGCCACTCCTGCTTTCTTTTGGTCTCTATTTGCGTGGTATATCTTTTTCCAGCCCTTCACTTTCAGTCTGTATGTGTCCCTTGTTTTGAGGTGGGTCTCTTGTAAGCAGCATATAGAGGGGTCTTGTTTTTGTATCCATTCGGCCAGTCTTTGTCTTTTGGTTGGGGCGTTCAACCCATTTACGTTTAAGGTAATTATTGATAAGTATGATCCCGTTGCCATTTACTTTATTGTTTTGGGTTCGGGTTTATACACCCTTTTCGTGTTTCCTGTCTAGAGGATATCCTTTAGAATTTGTTGGAGAGCTGGTTTGGTGGTGCTGAATTCTCTCAGCTTTTGCTTGTCTGTAAAGCTTTTGATTTCTCCTTCGTATTTGAATGAGATCCTTGCTGGGTACAGTAATCTGGGCTGTAGGTTATTGTCTTTCATCACTTTAAGTATGTCTTGCCATTCCCTCCTGGCCTGAAGAGTTTCTATTGACAGATCAGCTGTTATCCTTATGGGAATCCCCTTGTGTGTTATTTGTTGCTTTTCCCTTGCTGCTTTTAATATTTGTTCTTTGTGTTTGATCTTTGTTAATTTGATTAATATGTGTCTTGGGGTGTTTCGCCTTGGGTTTATCCTATTTGGGACTCTCTGTGTTTCTTGGACTTGGGTGATTATTTCCTTCCCCATTTTAGGGAAGTTTTCAACTATTATCTCCTCAAGGATTTTCTCATGATCTTTCTTTCTGTCTTCTTCTTCTGGGACTCCTATAATTCGAATGTTGGAGCGTTTCATATTGTCCTGGAGGTCTCTGAGATTGTCCTCGTTTCTTTTAATTCGTTTTTCTTGTTTCCTCTCTGATTCATTTATTTCTACCATTCTATCTTCTATTTCACTAATCCTATCTTCTGCCTCCGTTATTCTACTATTTGTTGCCTCCAGAGTGTTTCTGATCTCATTTATTGTGTTATTCATTATATTTTGACTCTTTTTTATTTCTTCTAGGTCCTTGTTAAACCTTTCTTGCATCTTCTCAATCCTTGTCTCTAGGCTATTTATCTGTGTTTCCATTTTGATTTCAAGATTTTGGATCATTTTCACTATCAATATTCGGAATTCCTTCTCCGGGAGATTCCCTACTTCTTCCTCTTTTGTTTGGTTTGGTGGGCAACTCTCCTGTTCCTTTACCTGCTGAGTATTCCTCTGTCTCTTCATCTTGGTTATATTGCTACGTTTGGGGTGGCCTTTTTATATTCTGATAATTTGTGGAGTTCTCTTTATTATGGAGCTTCCTCACTTTGGGTGGGGTTCTATCAGTGGCTTGTCAAGGTTTCCTGGTTAGGGAGGCTTGTGTTGGAGTTTTGGTGGGTGGAGCTGGGTTTCTTCTCTCTGGAGTGCAATGGAGTGACCCGTAATGGGTTATGAGACATCAAAGGTTTTGGGATAATTTTGAGCTGCCTGTATATTGAGGCTCAGGGGAGTGTTCCTGTGTTGCTGGAGAATTTGCGTGGTATGTCTTGTTTTGGAACTTGTTGGCCCTTGGGTGGAGCTTGGTTTCAGTGTAGGTATGAAGGCATTTGATGAGCTCCTATTGCTTAATGTTCCCTGAATTCAAGAGTTGTCTAATGTTTTCAGACTTTGGGTTTAAGCTTCCTGCTTCTGGTTTTCAGTTTTATTTTCACAGTAGCCTCTAGACTTCTCCATCTATACAGCACCAATGATAAAACATCTAGGTTAAAGATGAAAAGTTTCTCCACCTTGAGGGACACTCAGAGAGGTTCACTGAGTTACAAGGAGAAGAGAAGATGGAGGGGGTAGTTAGAGGTAACTGGAATGAGATGCGGTGAGATCAAGAGAGGAGAGAGCAAGCTAGCCAGTAGTCACTTCCTTATGTGCGCTCTATAGTCTGGACCGCTCAGAGGTATTTACAGAGTTATACGGGGAAGAGGAGAGGGAGGAAGTAGACAGAGGTGACCAGGAGGATAAGAGAGAGGAATGAGTAGGAGAGAGACAAATCCTGCCAGTAACCAGTTCCTTAGGTGTTCTCTACCGTCTGGAACACACAGAGATTCACAGAGTTGGATAGAGAAGAGATGGGGGAGAAAAGAGACAGAGGCCACCTGGTGGAGAAAAAGGAGAGGCCAGAGGAGGAGAGAGTGGACAAGTCAGTAATCTCGCTCTCAGGTAAACTTGGGTAATGAAGTTTGGGTTTTTAAATGTACAAAATTGACAACAAAGATTAAAAATCTGGAGTAGAGGTTGGATTTTCAAAGATATAATATTAAAGAAAAGCAGAAGGAAAAAGGAAGAAAGAAAAAAAAAGAATTATTAAAAAACAAACAAACAAACAAAAAAAAAAACAAAACAAAACACCAACAACCATCCAAAGAGTATATATGGTGTTTGCCTTAAAAAAAAAAAAAAGTCTTTTTTTTTTTTTTAAAAATAGTAATACTAGGTTATAGAAATAAAAATTAGAGGAGAAATAGAAGACTTAACAATTAAAAAAAAGCTCGGAAAAAAAGAAAAAAAGCAAAAGGCAAAAAAAAAAAAAAGAATGATTTTTAAAATATTAAAAAATTAAAAATATATCTGGCTCTTCTCTGATGTTATGGGCCGTGTGGGCTCACTTCCAAGGTGGTTCCCTCTGTTTAACTTCTTCTGTTTGCTGGTTTTTAGGCTCACTAGTTCAGTCGCGCTGTGGGGAGGGGGGATGCTGCAAACAAATAGCACTGTCGTGTGTACACAGTATCTCTGCCCCGCTTGACCTGTCCTTTCTTGCGGCGCACAAACCGCTCCGGCTCTACGATGCTCAGCCGGGAACCGTCTGGGGCCGGCCCTAGGCTGCGTGCACTTCCCCGGTCCAAGCCGCTCAGGTTCGGCCCTCAGGCAGCCCTCAGAGGCACAAATGCGGCTGGGACTGCACTTTGTGCCCTTCCCAGGTCCGAGTAGCTCAGGAGTTTGGCGAGCGCGATCGCCGGGGCTTGTCACCTTTTCCGCCGCTACCGCTCAGCTCTCTGGGTGGACCGCTGGCGCACCCCGTGAGGCAGACTGTGACTGTCCAGCACCCCCAGAAGTCTTAGCAAAGGAGCCTGCTTGCAGTTAGGTAAGTAAAGTCTCTCCGGGTCTGCAATTGCCCCTTTCCAGTCCTTATGGCTCTGGCTGCCTGTCCCCGGCGGGGAATGGTCTGCAGCTGGCTTTTTCCGCTCCGTCCTTTGTTCTGTGCTCAGTCCTGGCGGTGTCTTATGTTCGAGATTTTCGCGTGGTAGCTATCCCACAGTCTGGTTTGCTAGCCCAAGTTAGATCGTTCTGGTTGCGCGTGGGGCTTTCCTGCCCGATTCTTACAAAGCTCTGCAGCCCGCGCCTCCCGCGCGTCCCTGCCCTGCCCCCACTTCCCAATGGCGGATGCAGGCGTCTGTGCTGCTTTTCCGCTGGGGGAGTTACTGGTGGGCTTGTAATCTCTTGGTTTTAATTATTTATCTATTTTTCCTTCCTGTTATGTTGCCCTCTGTGTTTCCAAGGCTCACCACAGACTCGGCAGGGAGAGTGTTTCCTGGTGTTTGGAAACCTCTCTTCTTAAAATTCCCTTCCCGGGACGGGCTTCCCTTCCCGGGATGGAGCTCCCTCCCCACCTCCTTTGTCTCCTTTTTCGTCTTTTATATTTTTTCCTACCTGTTTTTGAAGACAATGGTCTGCTTTTCTGGTTGCCTGATGTCCTCTGCCAGCCTACAGAAGTTGTTTTGTGGAGTTTGCTCGGCGTTGAAATGTTCTTTTGAGGAATTTGTGAGGGAGAACGTGATCTTCCCGTCCTATTCCTCCGCCATCTTTCCAAACCCCTCCTTCATCTTTATTCTTGAGCCCATCAGTCTCCCCACCTTGGTGGCAGGGGAAGAATGAGACTCCAGGAATAACTGCTAGATTTGGGATAGAGGCAGGTGACCAAAGCTTTGGGTATTTTTGGCACCTCAGGGATACTGTGCCATTCCAGTGTGAGGTAGATGAAGAGATTTCATTAGTGTTTCATGCTGGGCGAAGTGTTGGGCCAGAAGGCATTAGCTCTATTTGCAAACTAAATAACTGGTAGAAGCTGGGAGAGAGACAGAGGCTGCAGGGAGCTGGGAGGATGAATGCTGATTCTTGGGCCTGTGTCCCTGGGCTGGAAGGAGGGGGTGTTGGGGAGAGGGGTGGGTGGAGAGGGGCATGTTTCGGGCTAGGCCCCGGGTATAGTTGGGCTGGGTTCAGAGGTATGTTTAAAAGGGCTCGTGCTGTTATAATCTCATGTTTCTACTCTCTCCATTGTTGCCTCAGCATCCTTCAAAATAAGCTTGATAAATACTAGTTTAAACCGTAAATAAACAGATAGATGGATATATGGGGGTGGATGGATTCAGTTGATAGATGAATCTGTAAAATGTGAAACAGCAGGAAAGAAAATAATTGAAAAATGAGCTGATAGGTAGATTATTTTTTCCAGCTTTATTGAAATATGATTAGCATGTACCGTTGTAAAAGTTTAAGGTGTACAGTTGGTGATTTGATACACCTATATACTGCAAAATGAGTACCACAACAAGGTTAGTTAACACATCCTTCACCTCACACAATTATCATTTTTTTCAGTGTTTGTGGTGGTGGTATGAATGGTTGAGATGTACTCTCCTAGCAGCTTTAAAGTCTACAATGTGTGTGGTCAGTTGCTCAGTTGTGTCCAACTGTTTGTGACCTCATGGACTATACCCCGCCAGGCTCCTCTGTCCATGAAATTTTCCAGGAAAGAATACTGGAGTGAGTTGTCATTTCCTACTTCAGGGGATACGGTCTAGTTAACTGTAGCCGCCATGCTATATATCAGATGCCCTAGGAACTTATTCATCTTCTGTTTGTACCCTTTGTACCGTTTGACCAGCGTCTCCTCATTTCCCCCACTCCAAAGCTCCTGGCAGCATCCTGTCTGCTCCTTGATTCTGAGTTCAGCTTGTTTAGATCTCATGCATAAGTGAGATCATATAGCATGTGTCTTTCTGTGTCTGACTTATTTCTTTCAGCATAATGCCTTCAGGATCTCTCTGTGTTGTTACAAATGGTAGGATCTCCTTTTGTGGGTGGCTGCATAATAGTCCAGCATGTGTATATATTACATTTTCTTTATCCATTCATCTGTTGACGGACACTTAGGTTGTTTCCATGTTTTGGCTATTGAGAATAATGCTGCATTCAACATGGGAATGCAGATATCTCTTCACAATAATAATTTCATTTCTTTCAGATATATAGGAGTAGAATTACTGGATCATGTGGTAGGCCTACTTTTAGTTTTTTGAGGAACTTCCACGCTGTTTTCCATAATGGTTGTACCAGTTTATTTGCCCATCAGCAGGGCCCACTGCACATCTTCACCAGCATTTGCTACCGCTTGCCTTTTTTTTTTTTAATAATAGCCATTATAACAAGTGTTAAGTGATATCTTATTGTGGTTTTAATTTGCATTTCCCTAATTATTAGTGACATTGAACATCTCGTGTACTTATTGGCCATGTTTATGCAGATCCTCTGTTCACTTTTAAATAGGATAATGATGATTTTGCTGTTGAGTTTATGAGTTCCTTATATATTTTGGATATTAACAGATATATAGTTTGCAATTATTTTCTCCCATTCTGTAGGTTGACACTTATGCTGTCTAGAAGCTTTTTAGTTTGACGTAGTTCTACTTATTGATTTTTGCTTTTGTTGCTGTACTTTTAGTATCATATCCAAAAAATCCTTGCCAACACCAATGTCTAAAGGGTTTTTTCCTGTGTTTTCTTCCAAAAGTTTTATGCTTTCAATTTTTTTTAAGTCTTTAATCCATTTCAAGTTAATTTTTGTGGCCTGTGCAAGACAGTGGTCCAATTTCATTCTTTAGTGTGTGAATACCCAGTTTTCCCAGCACCATTTATTAAAGAGACTGTCCTTTCCCCATCTGAATGTTCTTAGTTCCCATGTCGCATATGAATTGGCTGTATTTGTGTGGGTTTATTTCTGGGGTCTTTATTCTGTTCCATCTGTTTATGTGTTTGTATGCCAATACCATGCTGTTTTGATTAGTATAGCTTTTTTAAAAATTACTATAGCTTTTAAATTATAGTTTGAAATCAGGAAGTGTGAAGCTTTGTTCTTTCTCAAGATTGCTTTGGTTATCTGGGATCTTTTGCAGTGCCATATGAATTTTATGATTTTTTTTTCTATTTCTGTGAAAAAAAAAATCACATTGGAATTGATAGGAACTGAACAGAACCAACAGATGGCTTTGGGTAGTATGGTCAATTTAACAATATTAAGTCTGTGGATGAATATATTCAAATGAACAAATGAATGAAACAGTGGGGGAATGATTTAATGCAGGGGTCCCAAACCTCTGGGATCTAATGCCCGATGGTCTGAGGTAGAGCTGAGATAATAATAATAGAAATAAAGTGAAAAATAAACGTAATCCGCTTGAATCATCTCCACCCCCAGTCTGTGGGAAAATTGTCTTCCATGAAACCAGTCCCTGGTGCCAAAAAGATGGGGGACCACTGATTTAATGAATTAATTGATGAATAATAAGAAGCAGTAAGTTTCTCTCCATTTCTTAAGGACTTCTCAAGTACCAGACATTCTGCTATGCAATTTACATACATTTAAATCTCGTTTATTTCTCAGAACAATCTTGTAAAGTAGATACCATAGTTATTCCCATTTTCTATATGAGAAATTGAGGCCTACAGGGGCCAAATAACTTGCCCAAGATCACAGAGCCAGGAAGTAATATAGTCAGCATGTCAATGAGTGCTTTAATCTCTGCCTTTAATCACAAGGGCCCAGGAATGTGTGAATTTATTTTACTCCATAGACAGATGTCTGCCCCAGTACCCTAATTCAGCTTAGAGATTCATTCATCCATTCTGAGAATATATAATGAGCACCCACTATGATGCAGGCCGTGTTCTAGGCACCAGGAATATAATTAAGGAACAAGCAGCTACTGCTTCTTCATAGCTTATACTTTAGTAGGGAAGAGTGATAATGAGCAAATGCGTGTGTACTGTCATACAGAAGCAAATTTTATGAAGAAGAACCAAACATATACAGATTTATAGAGTGATGGAGAGGTAGTAGTACAGAGGGGAGCTATTCTGTAGATAGGGTAGTCAGGGAAGACCTTTCAGAGCATATGTAAAGACCTGCATCATGTATAGTGAGCTATGTAAAGATCTAAGGGACAGTGTTCCAAGCAAAGGGCAGATCAAATGCAAAGGTCCTGTGGTAGGAATGAACATTCAAAGAATTCCCTGGCAGTCCAGTGGTTAAGACTCTGTGCTTTCACTGGTGAGGCCCCAGGTTCTGCCCCAGTAGATGAACTAAGATCCCACAGCCATGTGGCACTGCAAAAAAAAAATTTTTTTTTAAATGAGCACTGCAAGTGTGAAGACTAGTGAGGAGGCCAGAGCATTCAGATTGGTGTGAACAGAGGGGAGAGTGATAGGAGCTGGCATCAGAGAGGGAGATAGGTGCCAGATCTTTATCCTTGACCTTGTAGGATAAGGTCCTCCAAGTATAAGGGATATGGGTTTTGTTTTAAGGAAGAAAGTATGTCTGAATTCGATTTTAAAATATCACTCTGGTTGCTGTAGGTTGTTCCATCACTCTTAACTGCAATCCAGTGAAACAATTTGGTCAGCTGGTATAAGAATGAAAAACAATTGTTTGTTGTTCTTTGAATGATTTCAGTGGTCATGCCCCTCCTCCTCCCTCCCTTCCCCCTTGGAGATTCATGTGTCGTTGGTTCTGCCACCTGTTGGCACCAGGACATTTGCTGGAACCACTGCTGCTTCTTATGCTCTCTTTTCTCCTGGGGACTCTTGGTATGGCTATTCATTCCAAAGTCCCATTCAGCAGAAAAGAGAAATGACAGCAATGTATTTGTACAACAGTAAGGCACTGGTTAAGCAAATCCATTTATGATAATTCTTTTGACCATTAAAAATGATGCTTGGGAGAAGTAATTGCTGATGCTATACCAGTAGTAACAATAGCTACTCAAATATCTATCATGCAATAGACTTGGTGTTAATAACTTACATGTTTTACTCCATTTAATCTCCTCAACACAGAGAGATCAATTTCACTTTTGTCCCCAGTTTATAGATGAGGAAATTAAGGCTTAAACATCTTGCCAAAAGAACTAAATAGTACATGGTTCAGCAAGAGTAAAATGCAGGTCTATCTGATTACAAAGCCCATGTTTTTAACTGATGCCATCTGCCTCCCATTGGAATATAATTGTGCTGCATTGCTAAGTAAGAAAACTGATTATTAAATAATAAGTGCAGCCTCCAGCCCATCTTTTTCAGTACCAAAAGGGCATGCAACAAAATATTAAAAGTTGTTATCTCTGGGTGGTTAATTATGGGAGATTTTTGCATGTGATCATGATTTTTGTAATTAGAGTTAAACAAAAGCAATAAAAGGTCTCCATGTGTTTTTCTCCCCTGCTCAGTCCCTCTCTCCCTCCCCTGTGGTCTCCAGACTGGCTCTGGGTTTCTCTCTGAGTATAAAGCTAGCATGGCCTCTTCCCCTTGGCCTTCCAGCTTTGCAATTTCAGCACAATTGTCTAGATTGCTTCAATTTTTGCTAGCATTCTAGATGCTGAGTTAGTTGCAAATTTTTCACTTCCAAAAACAAAAGTGTTGTTACTTAGCTAGAGGCTTAAATAATAAATCTGCAAATGATCCAGCTCCCTAACGTTTTTGAAATCTAGGGTGTGGACTGGGGAATGACCAAAGCTCCTGGTGATAAGAAGATCACTTAATTTTCTCACTGAGAGGGTGGGCCTGGGCTGTCAATAGGGAGACCCAAAATCACCCACGTGTTCTTGAACATCATCTCAGGGGAAGAAGATCTGCATGTGTCCTGTGTTTGGAGGTAATTTCAGTGGGAGAAAACTCTCCAGGTCTGCTATTCATGCATGCATGCATTTGTGCATAAACACAATCTTTATTGAGCACTGACTTCCTCCAGCACTGTGCTGACTGCTGGGAATTCAGCATTCAGGAGGAAAGACCCGTCTCCGCTTTGGTTAAGTCCACAAAGTGGCGTATATGGGACCCACAAACACTGAACACATCTTCAGATTTTCAAATGTGAGAGAAGGTGGAAGTGCAGGATGCCATGAAGAAATTAAGAGGGGAGCTAGCTGAGTCTGAGAACTCGGGAAAGATAACCCCGGGAAGTAATGTTTAAGCTGGAAATGGAAGGATGTCTAGAACTAACCAGGTAAAGAAAAAGGAAGAAGAAAATGTGTGTCACAATGAGAGGGTACATGTAGAAAGACCTGGAAATGGGGGGAAGCAGGGTACTACTGTCCAATTGAAAGAGTATGTTGCACAGATTTACACAAGACAGAAAGAGGCATGGGATGGGCTGGAGGAGAAACCTCAGCCAGAACCAGAGGGGCTAATAAACCACATCACAAAGTTTCCAAGTTATCCTAGAGATGATGAGAAGAAAGCTATTGAAATATTTAATTAGAAAAGAAAGTTTTATTTTTAAATGACATCACCAAGCAAAGACAGAGCTGAGAATAAAGTTGTTTCTTGGAATACAGGATGCTTTTGTGCCAACACATTATTCTTTAGTTAAAACAAATATTTAGGCAATGTTTACCATATAACAGGCAGAGCCCTGAATGCTGGGGAAATGGAGGAGAACAAAGGTCTCTAACTTTAGGGAGCTTGTAGTCTAGTAGGAAGAGAAAGGCAATAAACGAAAGAACAAATAAGTAGATAACATAATACTGAGTATCACTAAGATTCATGGAGAAAAAAGGCAAAGGAAAGTAAAGGAAAGCTTAAGGCCATGCTGTTCACTTGGGTGGTTAGAGAATCCTGGGAAGCTGATACTTGAGCAGAGAACTGGAGGAAGCAAGACCTCTGATTCACCAGACCTTCTCAGACGGTCTCCCCTCCATGGACTTTTCAGATGGCCAGGTGGGGTTGAGAGTCAAATGAGGCTTTTAACAATAAGGAAGGTTGGTTCCCTTGGTCCGTTGGACCCACGACCTTGGACATTTGACCTTGGGTGTTTTAACTTTCCATGTCTGCTGCTGCTGCTAAGTCGCATCAGTCGTGCCCGACTCTGTGCGGCCCCATAGATGGCAGCCAACCAGGCTCCTCTGTCCATGGGATTCTCTAGCCAAGAATGCTGCTGCTGCTGCTGCTGCTGCTGCTGCTAAGTCGCTTCAGTCATGTCCAACTCTGTGCAACCCCATAGATGGCAGCCCACCAGGCTCCCCCATCCCTGGGATCCTCCAGGCAAGAACACTGGAGTGGGTTGCCATTTCCTTCTCCAATGCATGAAAGTGAAAAATGAAAGTGAAGTCACTCAGTCGTGTCTGACTCCTAGCAACCCCCTGGATTGCAGCGTAACAGGCTCCTCTGTCCGTGGGATTTGCCAGGCAAGAGTACTGGAGTGGGTTGCCATTGCCTTCTCCAGGCAAGAATACTAGCTGACCACAAATGAAACACCCAATCACACCATGCACATTCAGTGCTGATCTGAACCCCCAGAATTATTTAATGGCTGCTTTGTCTCCTCATCACAAGTTACTGTACTGGATGTATGTACTTACTGACCTTTCCATTTAAAAACCGAGATGAACCTGATCGAAAGCAGGGCAGAACCTAACACTGCAGCCCAGGCACGTCACAGCAATGTATGGCTGAGATGGAGATCTCCTGGTGATACAGCAGGCGTCTATTAGGGAGCCGAGTCCAGGGCTTCTTCACTCATTACTCAGAGCCTCCTGATAAAGTCTGCCACAGCCAGAGCTATCTTCTTTCAAAAGATATAAAGTAGTATCATTGTCTTTATTGATCTCTACTACCATTATTATCAGAACATGCTCTTTAAAGTCACTTCCTATAGCTCCTCTTCCCATTCCTTTCCTGGTAGCTCTGGGTTCAGAGAGGCAGTGGTTAGTAGCAGGTTAAGGCTGGAGCTTTGATGTCTGATATTCTGTATTGAATCACAGCTCTTTTACCTACAAGCTGGGTGACCTTGAATAAGTCATTTCACCTCGCTGAACCTCAGTATTCCTGGGCATACATTGACAATAATCATGCCTACTTCTTTGGATAGTTGAGAAGATTAATAAAATAATAAGCCTGGTACTCTTTGGGCTTTCCAGGTGGCACTAGCGATAAAGAACCTGCCTGCCAGTGCAAGAGACGTAAAAGAGACACAGGTTCGATCCCTAGGCCAGAAGATCCCCTGGATTAGGAAATGGCAACCCACTCCAGTGTTCTTGCCTGGAGACTCCCATGGACAGAGGAGTCTGGCAGGCTACAGTCCATAGGGTCACACAGAGTCAGACACAATTGAAGCAACTTAGCATGCACTGTTTGGAACTGATTCCCCAAGATGTAGCTCATAAGAAAGATTTAAGGAGGCTGTTATAATTTAGATTCATGAGCCTCATTAACAGATATTCTGAACCAGAGGCCAGGATGGTCATTCCTGGGTGGTTTTGTATAAATGGTTCCTTAGGATATGCTTGGAGTAAGTTGCCCTATATTTGTATTTTGGTGAAATTTTTCTAGTATTTCCACAGCATGAATTATGCAGTGCCCAGGCATCCTGGATTCTGCCTTTCCTCTAAGACCCGTTTTAGCTGTCTTTTCTTCCATAGTCCCTTCCCAATTTCCCGAGGCTTGACAACATTTCTCTTTCTGCTAGCTGCTCACACATTTTTTTTCTCTCCTTCACTATGGCACCTTCTATTAATAGACTAATATTACAAACTAAATGTTATCTTCTAGAACCATGAGATAAATAGATATAAACTATGCACTGCTGCCACTGCTGCTGCTGCTAAGTCGCTTCAGTCATGTCCGATTCTGTGCGACCCCATAGACGACAGCCCACCAGGCTCCCCCATCCCTGGGATTCTCCAGGCAAGAACACTGGGTTGGGTTGCCACTTCCTTCTCTAATGCATGAAAGTGAAAAGTGAAAGTGAAGTCACTCAGTCGTGTCCGACTCCTAGTGACCCCGTGGACTGCAGCCCATCAGGCTCCTCCGTCCATGGGATTCTCCAGGCAAGAGCACTGGAGTGGGTGCCAGTGCCTTCTCTGAAACTGTGCACTAGATACACTAGATATAAGCTATGCACTGCATATTACTTTCATGGTAATGCAGATAAGCTGTTATATCAGTATAGAGATAGGCAGTATATTTATGGGCTTCCCTGGTAGCTCAGATGGTATAGAATCTGCCTGCTATGCAGGATACCTGGCTTTGATCTCTGGGTCAGGAAGATCCCCTGGAGAAGGAAATGGCAACTCACTCCAATATTCTCGCCTGGAGAATCCCACGAACAGAGGTGCCTTGCGGGCTACAGTCCATAGGGTAACAAAGAGCTGGACATGACTGAAATGACAGCATGCATGCACTCTGTGCCAGGAGTTGTGCCAGTCTCCAGGGTTACAACAGTGAGAAGGACTGGCAAGACTTTTAGACACGGAGCCGAGAATCTATTTGTCTCTCCCTCTCTAGACTAAAACCTCCTTGCCTTCCAGCTCCCACAGTAATCCAGTCACCACTGAATAGAATGACATCAAGGTTTTTGAAGCCCATAGATGAAAGCAGAGGCCACCCTCATCACAGCTGTGTGATCCAACTTGTGCCCGTGGCTGATGGTCAGACACTGTCTTCTTGAAATTAAGTCTGTCTGTGAATTTTCATCTTTTAGCAGCCAAGCCATTATCTATTCCCCTGGGTTTGTGCGGTTGTCACATTTGCAGCAGCTGGTCTAACACCATTGGGGTTTTGCCATATTTTCATCTCTTCTAGCTAATTTCCTTGGGATTTGATTGCTTTTTTGAAAATTCCAAAGGAGGAAGAATTATAGATGCCACAGTGATTTCACAATATGCAGACTTCTGTTCATCCATTCATCCATTTAACAAGAATTTATATTTCACGCCTACCTATGCTATAGACACGGTATTGGCTTAAGCCTCGCCCCTACAGGTGCTCAGGTGGAATTGGTATTTTACTGGCAAATACCCTCCACCTCTGGCTCTAGGAGCTTTTCCTCTCTTTAGTAGGCAGCGGATGTGTGAGCGTTGTTGATCCAGTGGTTTCTGTCCTGGGGATGCTGCATTGACCAGCTCTGATGCAGAGCCATCAAACACATTAAAGCTCCATTATCTTCAGTGCGACAGGATGTGTTATGCAAGACCAAAACACTGATGTGCCAAAACAGAAAGAAAGGAATATAGATTTTTTACATTTGCAATGAAACTCCCATCAATCACACCACCAAGACTCAGAGCAACTGAACTAATATCTGAGCTGTAAGATGGCACTGTCTCTGACTTTGCTGTCAATCGGAAATGTTTGTGCATGGCAATTCACCATTTGAAACAAACACTGAAAGACTAGGGAGTAGGAATATAAACAAGGACACAGAAACATCCTGTCAATGTGCCCAAAGTGTACTAATTACATTGAAGGCTGTCTGAGGTGCCAGATATATATTGGGTCCATATCCATTCTTTCTTCTGTTTGGAATGTTTCCCAGCCAGTTAACACTCTCCAAGAATGAAAGAGGCATAGTATCATTGATGATGTCATCAACAATGTGATCATTATCGTTGTCACCAAAGCAAAGACTCATGTGGGTCTACCATGTGCCTCAAAGACTGTATGTATATAGTCTCTCTAATTCCTCACTACCACTCTATAGCAGAGGTACTACTTACCATCTCCATGTTGTGGATAAACTGAGACACAAAGAGGATAAGTAACTATCGCAAGTAAGTGACAGGGTTGGGATTGGAGCTCAGCTCTTGGAGACCTAAGGTAGGTGAACTGTCAGTTGTATCATTTGCTCTCCAGAAAAATCACAAACTGATAGATTTAAGGGTCATTTGCTTTAAGTCAGTTGAATTGGTGAGACCAAAGCTGGTAATTGGTTGATCTAGGGACCTCAGCCTGAACCAAACTGATGGTCAGATCCTCTCTTGATGTTTAGCTCTATGGCTGCTGAAGGAATACTGAACTGACTCACAGGTTAGCATTCCTGTAAGTTCTGAGAACCAGGCAACATTTCCATGAATAAAACAGTCTGTGTCCTCGAGAAGCTCATAATCTGGCAGTGAGGAGAGGGGATGGGAACAGACCCTGGGAGGGGTTCTGTCTGTGTCCTCCACAAGATCTTTGAGGACTAAAGAAGGAGTCTGAAACCTATTCTTGGAAGGATTAGTAACAGTTCTAATTTTGGGGTAATCTTACTCAGAGAATAGGTTATCCAACCTCTCTTCCTGCCAGTAGTGCGTTTGTTAATTGCTTCTCTTTATAAAGCAGTTGGGGAAAGGCTTAGAACTCCAAGGAACAGAAATCCATCAGTTCAGGTGTTTTTGTTTTTTTAAATGAACTCCTTTATTTTCTAGTCAAGGTACCATTAAGAAATAATCGGATATTACCTCCTTGGTTTCTTAACTCCCTGCTCCCTAGTCTCTCTCCTTAAATGATTTCAAGGGACTAACTGAAATGAAAGCCCCTCTAGCTCCCTTCTCTTGCCTTGGTCTTGGGATAATATGACAGAACAAAATTTGTCTAGGTCAAAGTCCTTGACTACAACCTGGTCACTACTGTACTATTTCCCTAAAGGGATGATTGGCAGTAATGACACCTAATTGCAATTTCTTATTTATATTTGGCATGGAGATCAGTCTCCATATACCATGAGAGAAATAACCAGCAAGCACACAAGAAAGTTTTATGATCTAAAGCAAGATGAATTTAAAGACTCATAATTTTGTTTCTTCCCTTGTTGTAACTCCTAGAAATTATCTCATGGGCATGAAACAGCCCAAGCCTTATGGTGCTATGAGCCCCAAGTGACAACTTGTCCAGCTCGGTATCTTCAAGGGAAGGAAGCAATGGCACATAGGAAATGCCCAGGGGTTCTTCATCAGCTGAAACAGGACTGTCCAAACGTCTCCTACCACAGATTGTAGGAGAATAAGACATCAAAGCAGAGACCTGAAAGATGAGTAGGAGTTCTCTAGGAAGAGAGAAGGGATGTGAATGTCCCGTATCTAGACAATGTATCTGTAAAAACAGAGAGAAAGAGGAGTTAACCAAGTGTTTCCTAATGTGTGTCAATGACTAGAAGGTAAAATCCAAGAAGGAGGGTTAAGGAAGTGGGATTAGTCAGGGTAGGCTGCTGCTGCTCATGCTGCTAAGTCACTTTAGCCCTGTCCGACTCTGTGCAACCCCATAGACGGCAGCCCGCTAGGCTCCTCTGTCCCTGGGGTTCTCCAGGCAAGAACACTGAAGTGGGTTGCCATTTCCTTCTCCAGTGCATGAAAGTGAAAAGTGAAAGTGAAGTCACTCAGTCATGCCTGACTCTTAGCGACCCCATGAATTGCAGCCTACCAGGCTCCTCCATCCATGGGATTTTCCAGGCAAGAGTACTGGAGTGGGTTGCCATTGCCTTCTCTGGGAAAAATGGCTTTGTAATAAAAATTATGATAATGTTAAGAATTGCAGAGTGGAGATGGGTTTGAAGAGGAATGGTTTCTGCTTTAGGGAAATACTTTGAAGAACTTTTTCCTGTGTGTTCGAATTCCCGTTTTGTGGTCAGTTGATGATGGATACCTCATGTCAAAGAGAGTCCTATTTCAGATATTCTGGTTATTGCAATACATCCTAATATTTCCACATGTTGCAATTTTACCTACAACAAGAAGTCTTATACCTTGTCAATGCCATTTCTGTTTTCCTCCTCTTCAGCATTTAAAGTCATGCATTTATATGTGTTTCTTTTGGGTCCAATAACTTTCTAGGCACTCCCTCCTTTGTGTTTGTCCTCTGGGAGAGACATTTCCTGAGAAAAGTCTTTGGGTTGGAGTAGATGTGTAAGGGGTACCATTAAGAGCATATATGCCATTAAGAGAATTATGAATCCTGCTCTCAAACCAGCACTTATGTACTCAAATGCTGGAGCATGTGGGTCACTTCCTTCATTGAGCTTAGATAAGCAGAGATAGCCTTTCCTCTGGGCCTCACCCAAGTTCCCCCTTAAGTTCCAAAGTGGTGGTGGGGGGCGGGGATGCCACTGCCCGAGAGGGAGGAGATAGTACATGGTCTCCAATATCATTGAAAGGAGAGAGGTTGAAAAAGAGAGACTTTGAGAGTCACTCTGGCAGGTTTGCTCCAGTGAAACCATTGCCCCAGCCACATGTCCTTGGCTTGGTCAATCCAGATCAATCACATTAACCTTCCCCCACCTTTGGTGATCAGATGAGGGAAAGGAAATCTCTATGAGTATGGTGACTATGACTAAAATATACCTCTAGTTTGGTTCTTTCTCCAATTAATTAATATTTCTTACCAACCAAGAATATTACATTCATCATATTCTTGGTGAGGAGAAAGAACCAGTGCAGTAAGTTGTGTCTGGGGAGTAATGAGAGAAGCCCTGTTCCTCGCTCTGGTGTGTTTGGTAGAGCATGGGCTTATCTCTCCACTGGTCCTTGAATGACAGAACATTTTGGCATCTTCAAGAGGAAATTCCTGTGGACTGAGCCCTTCGGGAGGGATTTACACATTAATCAAGGGTTTTTACCAGATTCTACAGAGGTGAAGAAAGCCAACAATACCACCAATTTCAATTTCAGGGCATAATAGATTAAAGTTATTTCTAGAAGGAGATGGGCAGTTATATGTTATAAGGAGGTGATCATGGAAAGTCACACACATGTGGACTGTATATCACTTAATTTCACTGCATAACAAACCACCTCAAAGATCCATGCTTCAAACAATAAACATTTATTATTGTTTACTGGTCTGTAGGTCAGCTGGGCAGCTCTACTGATTTAGAAGGAGATGGGCTGATCTCAGCTGGGTTTACTCATGAACCTGTGATCAGATTGTGGTTGGTTGGAGGCTTGTTCGTCTAGGATGGCCTCACTCACGTATCTAGAAGTTAGCTGGTTGCTAGGTGGGGTGATAGGTAGTGAATGAGCCTGGTGTCTTTCATAATCCTGTAGAGTAACCCGAACTTGTTACAATAAAGAGAGTGAAAGTGTTTAATATCTCTTGAGCCCTAACCTTGGAACCAGACACACTCATTTCTGTTGCGTTCAATTAAACAAAGCAAATCACAAGACCAGCCCACATCAAGGATGGGGGAGACGCTCTGCCTCTTGATAGGAGGAGCTGCAGAGTCACATTGCACAAAGCATGGATACAGGAAGAGGTGAAGAATTTAGATGATTTTGCAACTTATCTACCACTGAACAAAAGGTTTTGAATGATGTAAAAGCTGTGACTGCTGCTACTGCTAAGTCACTTCAGTCATGTCCGACTCTGTGTGACCCCATATACGGCAGCCTACCAGGCTTCCCCATCCCTGGGATTCTCCAGGCAAGAACGTGCCTTTAATAAACTATGTAGCTAACCTCATGGTCAGCTGACCTCAGATCTATCACATTTCCAAAGGTTACAAGAGATTTTTTTTTTCACCCCTGGGACTGCAGACTTCAAGATACAAGCACCTTCTCCCTCCTCATCCTGTCCTATCTCCCCAGTGCTATGATGATGCCCATGCCCTGCCCCGGGCACCTTTAATCCTTGTATAGCCACGTTTGATGGAGTCAATGTGATGAAGTCAACCAGATGGAAGGAGGATGCTGAGATGTGCATGAGGCAGCGGAGGAACAAACCCAGACTCTCACTCCACTCTGACTCTGCCAGCTGCTCGACCCGCTTCCAGATGGATGAATCAGAGCCTTTCCAGAGAGTTCAGCTCGGGCTTGCCATTGCTACGCAGGCATTTAATATGAGAAAATTTTAATCACGTTTGTTTTCCCATGTTTCGTCCTAACGACAAATCATTTTTAATGGGAGACTAGGGGGTGGGGAAAAAAAAGATATAGCAAATCTTGGCTGACAGTTTTATCACCAGTCTCAGATCTCTGGTCCCAGGGCTGAATTTGCCACCAACTGCAAATCATCCTGAGTGAGTGAGACATACAGGAAATGGGAAGAGGGACCAATGTAAGGTTCTCCAGGAGGGCCTCATGTTGCTCCCTGCCTCCCAGTTGCCCACCAGCCCCCAGTAAGAATTTGCAGACATCTGCTGCATTCCAGGTGTTTTCATGTTTGCTCTCCCCTTTCGACATACATGGAAACTGACACTTGAGGCCCCTGGTGACTTGTTAAGAGTTCACCTAGCTACTGAGTCATGGGGCAGGGGCTTAAATCCAGGTATGTCTTACTCAAGAGACTGTGTTCTCCACTGTGGCACCATGCTGCCTCTCTTTATCAATCACAAAACATTTAACATTTCTTGATAGTTATAATTTCTAAGATTTGAGAGATCCAAAATTGATTTCTCTTTCAGAAGTCTCTTTTCCTAAAGTATGTTTTCATACACAGACTAATCTCACCATGGATAAATATGTCATGCAGTGTTCCATGTGTGATCCTGGAAGAGCCAAGGCTGACAACGCGTCCAAGTCTCCTCTGTGGTAACATACACACATGGTCCCTGATCTTCCATGTATCAGGCAGAGCACTCTGAGCCCTTGCTCTGACCGAGACCGCTCTTAGATCACCTGAAGCATGTTGGTCTTTGTGGTAGAAACACCATTGGTTTTAGGACTTCAAAGGAGACCTGATTTTACAAGATGGAATCTTGGTGATGGATCTTGTAACCTTTTATTTTATTTTTAAAAAGTAGGCTTATGTTTTTAATTACACAAGTAATACATGACCACATCTGGAGTATTTGAAGAAGTTATGAGATATGATATATCATTTTATGCAAAAGTACTTTGGTATATTTCCATCAGATGAGGACTTTTGAAGAAACATATTCACCATCATATGGCTTATTGCATCTTTAGTTTATTCATCTATGAAACAGCATGGAAAAACAAACAAACAAACCCAGAACATTCATTAAAGGGTAATATATGAGAAATTTCAAAGATTGAAGTGAAGAGCCAGGAAATATGACTGTGAAAATCGAACTGTAGAAGAAGGCAGGTGGTCAACAGCAGAAGGCAGGTGGTCAACAGCAGCGAATGTTACTGAAAGGTCAAGTAGAATGAAGGCTGAAAAGTGACCACTGAATCTAGCACTGAAAGGTCCTCAGGGCTCTCGAGAGTGTTTCACTGGAACTGTTTGAATGGGAAACTAAATGGTGAAGGAAGCAAGGTGTGAGGAAGTAGAGTGTATGGCTTGTGTTTTCTAGAAGTTTGAACAGAAGCTTAGGGGAAGCTTCTACTCTTGGGGGTAAGCCAGGATTTGAATGAAGGTGCTCTTAGAAGAAGCATGCCTTTCTTGTTGTGAGGGAAGATCTAGTTGAGAAGTGAATTAGAACATATAAGACAGAAGGGAAAATTGTTGCAACAAGGTCTCAATTAAGTGGGAAGAGTTGGTGTCAATAGCATAAGGATAGGAGTTGACTTTAGAGAGAAGGAAGAGTTCTTCAGTCTTCATAAACATGTATTTATTGAGCTTGGTCCATGTACCACTATCCAAGGTCCTGGAGGATATAATGAGAAGCAAAGCCTGGCCATCTTTTCAATGTTTTCACAGTCTACCTGTTGCTTTAAGCCAACTAAGCAGGCTGTTATTGTATGCTGATACACAGTCTCTAACTCAGGTCTTTAGAGAGGATCAGAGAAGACTTCTGAAAGAAAGGCTCTGAGCTGAGACTTGAGGGGCCTACGGAAAGAGTGTTCTTGCAGAAGGAACAATGTGTGTGAAGATCTGGAGGTCAAAGCAAAGGTGGTTTACCTTTTACCCTCAGGAGGAACAGATATAAGTAAGGATGGGTAAAGACGTAAGTAAGTTTGAAGCAGAAGCCAGAGCTGCTAAAGTGCAGGTTGAGTGCCCTGTTTTCTTGGAGAACAGGAGGCTGGAGGAATTAATGGAGGCAATAGAGATATTTTGAGTAAGGATTGTGAGACTGGAGATGAGATGAGTCAATTTATTGTGTATTTGAAGGGAAGGCATTGACTCCCATCTTGTAGAAAATGTGTCTACTTCTCACTTTCACTGTCATCAGTGAGTCCAAATTATCCTCACCTTCCCCCTGGACCACAGAAATAGCCTGCACATCATTCCCTGCATATCCATTCCTTCTTCCTCCATTACTTTCTTTACGCAGCATCCTCTTAAGTAGACCACATAGCTGCCCTGCTTAAAACCCTCTGACAGCCTCCCCTTGCACTTAGGGGGAAAAAAGGTCTAGGCCCTTTGCCACATCCTACTAAGTCCTGTGTGGTTTCTCTCTACAATCTCCAAACTCATCCTGAGCCTCTTCCTCTCTAGTCCACCCACTCTGCCTTCTTCCAACACTTCCTCAGATTTGCTATGCTTCCTCTTGCCCCCAGCCTTTGCATATAAAGTGTCCTGTGGCTGGGTCACTCTTGTGTCTGTACCATCTCCCAAACTCTGTCCCTACCCACACCTCCAGTTAACGTCACACAACTTACCTTTTGGACTTTAGCTCAATCTTTACCATCTCCAGGAAGCTCTCCCTAATCTTACAGAATAGGTCACATCTCCTTCTTTATTTTATTTTTTTCACATCTCCTTCTTGACAGCATTATAAACCTGTTTATTGTGGTCACTTCCACAGGAGCAGTTTTACATTTAATCACCTAATTATTTGACTGACATCCCTCGCAACCATTACTATAAGCTCCCTGAGAGCAGAAATGGTATCTGTTTTTCCCCTTCACAGTTACGACCCCACAACCCAGCATAGGGTCAGACACACAGTAGGCACTCAATGAATACTTTACAAATGAAGACATGAACACATGAATATTAATTAGCAGTCCTTGAGAAACCATTGTATCCTTAGCAAATCCTCATTGAGCTGTTGCTTGAATCCAGTTTGATCCGAGCATGAGCAACCTTTTCCTCCCAAACATGTCCATATGATGATTTTCATCTCTTTGTACAAATAAATCAACTCCCGCGGCCCATGCACATATGTTGTGTGTGCAACCCCACCCTCGTAAACACATCGTTTAGACAAGAGACAGCAGACACGCTCTCATCAAATCCATGCCTGCAACCAGGAGGTGAAGCAGCCCTCGTTGCTTTAGCACACATGTTTATTGATGATGCAGATTAAACTTTAATCATATTGCACCGTTTCAATTTCCAATTGAAATTGAAAGTCTAAGCCACGTATGGGTTTTTATTACCTTCCACTTACACTGCTGATGGAAGCGATCGGAGGGGAGCCATCTTCTCGGGCCTCAGGTGGGGCGGCTGGGCCATAAATCAAATTAATGCTGCAATGTAGTGGAGGTGGTAATGCACAATGTGAGATGAGAAGGGTTAGGAGCAGTTTAGTGAGTGTGGGCTCATCATCAGGGTGGGATGGTGTGTGAGGTATAGGGGCTCCAAAGTGGAGAGAGGGGCTTCTGCCTCCAGTTTTCTGCCTGGCATATGCCAATGGCTGGCATCTTTATAAAGAAAGGAAAATGCTATTCGATCATGCTTTCAAAAACAACTATGACAGCAAGTTCCTCCTGAAAAAGAGTATGGCTTTTCCATGTGAGTGTTTTACCTTGTGAATCCCTAAAGACAGCAGACACTGCTAAAAGGGATGACAATTGGTGTTTATCTCACATTAGACTGAAAGACATTTTTGCAAATGTATTTAGTATTATTGAAATAACACCTGTTGCTAAAAATGTGGATATCAGTATTCACACAAATGCAAAACATCAATATCTGTGATTTTTGGCTGAGCTTTTATTCTCTGCTAAAAATAACCATCTGTTTGGGTAGAGGGAAGTTGTCTTAGGTATCATGCTAGTACTGGACCATGAAATAGAAGTTAATCAAGCCTTCAGGCCCCAGTGGGAGAATAATAATAGCAACAAGTCACATTTATTGAGTGCTTACTGTATGCAAGTCTCTGTGCTGAGCATTTGCCTAGTTTGCATAGCAACCATATGAAGTGTGCCATTAATACTGCATAGATATGAAGCATCGTTCAGTGCATGGCACAGAGGAAGCACCCAATTATATTAGCACTTTGTTGTTGTTGTTCCACTGTACACTTGAAGAAATGAAGATCTGGAGAGATGGAATGACTTGCCCGAGGTCACAGAGCTAGGAAGTGGCCCAAATGTGATTTCACATCCAGATGTCTGACTTTAGTGCCTGGACCTTTAACCACTAGTCACTGCTGCCTCCTCATCCAGAAGCCTCCCTCAGAAGAATAGATCTGTAAATAACCCCACCTGTGTTTGGGGTGGGGTGGGGTGCAAGGTTGAGTCTATAACTGGGAAATTCAATGTGGGTGAATCAGTTGAAGAATTCCAAGGTTCATGAAAAATTGGAGAGTTGGATGGATCAGTGACGTAATTATTCTTTCTAAGGTGTCTGCTTCATGGTAGCAAGAAGAATGAAAAAAAACAAAGCTATGTCCTCAGGTATCTTAATCTATAGGGCAATCCACTGCTTCAGTGTCTCAGCCCAGTGTCTCAGCCGCTCCACTAGTTTGCTCAAATCCCTTTCCCAATATGAGAACTCACACAAGGATGAGGACACAGCCTGGCTAATGGCCATAAGCGCTTTCCTTATATGGCTTCATTTTTGCTCAGCTCCAGCAAAATCATAGTTGGGGAGGCTGCCTGAGTTCCATCTTGCACACTTTTCAAGACCCTGGCTTTTTTCCTTCACCTAAGACAAATGCTCAGCATCTCAGCACAGGAAAATCTCTATGCCACTGGCAGGTAGAGGGAAGAAAGGAAGAGGGAAAATCTAAACTAAACCATCTAAAACTTACAAGATCATGGTTCCCACTGTGTTCTGGGTGCTTTACTGGTTGCACCAGGTGTAACATCACAGCTCTTCCAGGAAGGTGGGACAATCTCCATTTTATGGAAGAAGAAGCAGGCTCAGAGAGATTAAGACACTTGCCCTGAATCATTGGGCACCGATACACATGTCCCATCCCAAAGTGCATGCTCGTTCAACTAATGCAACATCGCCTCCCATTTTTATTATTAATTTTTATCTCTTACCTTTTGGAATACGTTATATCTGCAAATGTTGCAAAATCCAAAGGTGCATCAGTGCATAGTGGAAAATTTCCTTCCCTACCTCTGTCTCCTGGTCCCAGTCTAACAGTGAACATCCATCAGAGAGGAAGAGGTGCGAGGTCTGCGGAGTGTCCTCCAGGAGTTTCCAGGTCAACCGTGAAGCCAGAAAAAGCACCACAGAGGCAAATTTACTGGGCAAGGCAGATCAGAATGAAAAGTGTCTTCCAAGCTGGATACAAATGCTTTGAGAGAACAGCCAGTATATTTCCAGATATTAGGGAGAGACCATCATGGATATCTGCATGGATGAGGTAGTGTTTGACCTGTCACTGCAGTATGAGGAGTGTATACAAGACTAGAGAGGAATATTTGAAAGAAAAATGTCATTGTTCATGCATTTTCTGCCCCAGGGTCTTCCCAGAGGCTGGTCCCCAGTTCCTGGAGCACATTTCCTTCCCCTTCAACCTGACCAATTTACTTTCTTCTAGTCCCAGTTGGAATGTCCTATCCTTAAGGAAACATACTTAGACAACCCTATTATCTGGATTTTATGAGCTTTCTTGGCACCTGGTATGCCTTTATTTGTAGCACTTTCAATTATTTGAGTAATTCTCTGACTGATGTCTGTTCTTCTCTAGACTAGACTATAAGACCCACATTATCAGGGACTGTGTCTGCCTGTAGATACTGCTGTCCCTCTAAGCACACGGTTGAAACTCGGTTAATAAAACCTGAGTTGGAGCCTCACTCTGGTGCTCACTAGCTGAATGACACTGGGCAATTGACTTGAATTTTCACTGTTGCACTTTATGAAAATAATAGCAAACACTTTTATAACACCTTCTATATATGCCAGGCCTCAATCTAAATGCTTATGCATGTAGTAACTCACCTAATATACCTAACAACCTTAGGAGACAGGCACTACTATCTCCATTTTACTCATGAGGATGCTGAGACCCAGATAAGGAAGGCAGCCTTCTAAGATAGTCTCCAATGATCCCCTACTCCTAGAATCCATGCCTTTGTGTTATCTCCTTCTTTTGAGAGTAGACTGGACCAGTGACTTGCTTTTAATCAGTGGGATATGGCAAAGATGATAGGATGTCACTTCCCTGATTAGGTTACAGAAGCTGGTGACTTACATTTGCTAGAAGACCATTTTATTTGCCTTTTCGACTTGCAGGCTGTGATGAAGCAAGCTTCCATGTAGGAACTGAGGCCAACAGACCAACAACACTCAAGGAATTGAATCCTGATAGGTTTGAATGAATGTGGTAGCAGATACTCCCCTTGACTAAAGCCCTGGCTGACACCTTGACTATCCTCTTGTGAGAGACCCTGAATAAGAGGACCCAGCTAGGCCATGCCCCAAACTGTGAGATCATAAATGAGGGGTGTTTTAAGCTACTAGATTGTGGGGTTGTTACACAGCAATCAATGACTAATACATCCAGGAAGCTTAATTTGCCCAAGTTTACACATCTAGTGCACAGAGGACTTGGGTTTAAACTCAAGGAGTCAGATTGTGGAGTTGCTCTGAGCACCACACTCTACTGCCTTATCGGAATGCAGAGACACTTCTTATACCTACTTGAAAGTTTTCATACAAATTAAAGGATACCATGAATGGAAAATGCTTAGCAGAGCACATGACACCTAGTAGTGGCTTAATAAATGTCAGCTCTAGTGATTATTACCTTTCTTGTTACTTGACACCTTCAAGACATGAGCACGGAAAAGAATCAGTCCCATAAACATGAAGGCTGAAAAGATGCTCACAGTTGTCTTCAACAGAGTAGCTTTTTGCCTTCATTAAGAACTACCCCGAGGAAAGTCTTTAATAAGACATTCACGAGCCACCACTGCTGGGGAGGCTGAAATGGCAGCCCCCAGGTGGCCTCCAACCACAGGCAGATGCGCTTGCTAATTTTTCCTCTTCCTCTGCAATGTCTTTACTGAAACCCTAGAGAGCAAGGGGGAAACTTTTGTCTGAAACTAAGCAGACATTGTAGTTGGGCAGGAATGGATTTGAGAATTCTAAACAACACTCCCAGGATATTGTTTTCCTCAAGTGAGGGTATCGTGAACAGAACAGATCTGGGCTTTTAATTTTTTTTAAATTTTTATTTTTACTTTATTTTACTTTACAATACTGTATTGGTTTTGCCATACATTGACATGAATCTACCACGAGTGTACATGAGTTCCCAAACATGAACCCCTCTCCCACCTCCCACCCCATATCATCTCTCTGGATCATCCCCGTGCACCAGCCCCAAGCATCCTGTATCCTGCATCAAACATAGACTGGCGATTCATTTCTTACATGATAGTATACATGTTTCAATGCCATTCTCCCAAGTCATCCCACCCTCTCCCTCTCCCTCAGAGTCCAAAAGTCCACTCTGCATATTTGTGTCTCTTTTGCTGTCTCACATACAGGGTCATCATTACCATCTTTCTAAATTCCACATATATGTGTTAGTATACTGTATTGGTGTTTTTCTTTCTGGCTTACTTCACTCTGTATAATCGGCTCCAGTTTCATCCATCTCATTAGAACTGATTCAAATTTATTCTTTTTAATGGCTGAGTAATACTCCATTGTGTATATGTACCACAGCTTTCTTATCCATTCATCTGCTGATGGACATCTAGGTTGTTTCCATGTCCTGGCTATTATAAACAGTGCTGCGATGAACATTGGGGTGCATGTGTCTCTTTCTATTCTGGTTTCCTCGGTGTGTATGCCCAGCAGTGGGATTGCTGGGTCATAAGGCAGTTCTATTTGCAATTTTTTAAGGAATCTCCACACTGTTCTCCATAGTGGTTGTACTAGTTTGCATTCCCACCAACAGTGTAAGAGGGTTCCCTTTTCTCCACACCCTCTCCAGCATTTATTGCTTGTAGACTTTTGGATCACAGCCATTCTGACTGGTGTGAAGTGGTACCTCATTGTGGTCTTGATTTGCATTTCTCTAGATCTGGGCTTTTTAAAGCTGCTTCCCTCCCCATTTTTTTTAGGGAGTCACAGGGAAGAAGATATTTCTGGAGGCTGTATCCTGGCAAACAGCCACCATCATTCATTCATTTAACCCTTCCCAGTGGACAGGATGAAGAATTGCATGGGTTTGTGTAGAGGATGAAGATACCTTGTGTTGATATCCATGACTTGGGCATGCGTACATGTTCAGCCGCTCAGTCATGTCCAGCTCTTTGTGACCCTATGGACTGTAGTCTATCAGGCTCGTCTGCCCATGGGATTCTCCAGGCAAGAATACTGAAGTGCCATTTCCTCCTCCAGGGGATCTTCCTGACCCAGGGATCAAACCCGAATCTCCTGCGTCTCCTGCAGTGGCAGGTGGGTTCTTTACTACTGAGCTACCTGGGAAGCACTATGAGTTGGGCACCATGTTGGAAAAGCTTTGTCTTTTCCACCTATGTGTCTCCTTACTCCTCATCCAGAACACTTCATTTATGACACTTCTGGTCAGCAAATATGTGGAGGTTTTTCCCCATTAGCAAAAAGTTATCCTCCATGACTGAGAATTTCATGGAAGGCATTCAGCTGAGTGCCTCGCAGTGTAACTCCATTTTGACAACTGTCAGCCCAGGGATAGTGTCAGATCCAACAGGGTAAGGGCTCAGTCCCACAAGGCTTTCCCACCCCCGCCTCCCACCATAGGTGTCCATCGAAAGTAGTATTCCCCCAGGTTACCCACAAATTCTAACTTGGCCGTATATCAGAAGTTCAGTTTATTTGCTAGAGCATCTCACAGAACTCAGGGAAACACTTCTACTTACCAGCTTATTAAAGGATAAAGGATATAAATGAACAGACAGATGGAGAGATTCATAGGGTGAGTCTGGGAGCATCCCAAGCACAGGAAATCCTGTCACTGTGAAGTTGGCGTGCATCACCCTCCTAGCATGTGAATATGTTCACTAATCTGGAAGCTCCCTGAACCCCATCATTTTGAGATTTTTATGGAGGCTTTATCAGGTAGACATGACCAATCATTGACCTCATTTTCAACCCTTCTCCCTTCTCAAGAGAATGGAGTTCTGGGTGCCAAAAATTCTTGGCTCCTAATCACAGCTTGGTCTTTCCATTGGCGAGCCCTCATCCAGAAACCATACAGAGTCACCTCATTAGAGGAAAATACACTCCTACCACCCAAGAGATTACAGGCATTTCAGGAACCTGTGTCAAAAACTGGAGTCAGATACCAAATATTAGAACCAGAGATGTTCCTAGTGCTCTTATCACTTAGGAAATTTCAAGAGTTTCAGGAGCTTTGTGCCAGGAACCCCGGGGGCAGAGACCAATACATATACTTCTGTTATCTCACAGAGACCCAGAGGAATGGGGGAGGTCATGGGTCTGACTCCAGAGGTCTGTCTTTCATCCGTCTAATCATGGTGGACTCTAATGATAGAAAAGTTATAACATTATTCACAACAAAGCCTAACATTCAAACAGAATCAGGATGCATCCTTCTCAAGGGCAGAAAAATATGAAATATATTCTGACTCCCTCTCTATCTGCCCTACCAAGAATCGGCATAAAGCAGACTTGTCTGTGTTTACACAATGGTCTTAGTATTTCTCGGTTAATTTTTGAGTGTATCTATCATCTCTGAATCTTACATTTTTGCCTTACCTGATAGAGGCTGAGTTTTCTTCTTGGTGTGTATATACGCCCTAAATAATTTATGATTCCTGATATACAACTACTGGCCTTTCGGAAAACACAAACACATTTTCTATCTTATGAAGATCCAAGAAATTCAGAACGTTTGAAGACACCAGTGGCCGGTCTGTTACTGGCATACCTTGAAATGTCAAAACTTATATCCAAAGAAGCCAATGCCTGAATTCTTCCTTTATTTGTTATTGCTTCTACTTTTTCAGTGTAGAGTGTGGGTTGTTATGGTGATGGGCAGCTGGGATATTGAGAGACTCTTGGAGAAAATATATTATCTATGTGAAATGATCCATTTCTAAGGATGCGGATGGTGTATAATCTCCTCTTATGGCCCAATCAGTCAGCCACCATAATGCTGAGAAAGTGCCTAAACGTTACTTAACTCCCATAGATTTGCCATCTTTAAAGCTCTTGGGACTCTCATGGGTAACAGCCATGAGAGGGGAAGCCTCCTTTAAGCACACAGGCATTTAGTAGGAGTTGGCAAACTATGGTCCCCAGGTCAAACCCAGCCTGCTGCTTTGTTGTAAATAAAGCTTTATTGGCACACAACCATGCCCCTTTATTTACATAGTATCTAAAGTTGTTTTTGTGCTACAACAGCAGAATTAAGTAGTCATGACAGATACTGAAAATGATCTGCATAACCTAAAATATTTACTGTCTGGCTCCTTAAGTAAAAGTTTGCCAACCCCTGACATGGTTGTGGCTATGGGAGAAGCAGGGTCCTTTTGTAACAGAAGTCTAGAAAGATGATGAATTCAGGAGATGTGCACTCAATCTCATCTTGACTGACTATCTGGATGAACTTGAATACACCCATGCCCCTATCTTGGTCTGTCTCCTCATTTGTAAAATGCAGACACCGCTTTCCACAAGCTGGCATCTTCCTCCAGGGCAAGAGCCGTGTTTCTCTGGCCATTCTTCTTTCCTGTATTTACTCCTAGAAGAACGCTGGTGATATGTGTTGCAGGAATTGAACAAATGTTTGCTGAATGAATGTGTCAGACGTTATTATCTCACAGAGTTGTCATAAGGCTCAAATGGGATAATAGTGCTCACAGTGAGAAATAGAATATGCTCCAGGCACCAGAGGCTATTTTAGACAGATCCATCTCTGGTTTGGAAGCTTGGGCCAGAGAAAATTGGCATTGGTTCATGTAGTCTTCTCCTCGGACTTTGTGCCCTGGTTTTCCTTTGTTTCATTTGGGTTCTTTTGGTTGTGAAAAACAAGACTCCTTCCAGTTGCCTCCAAAACAGCAGTGTATTATTAAGGCGACTGTGAACTGTAATTCAATCTGGAAAGCTGTCAGGACCCACGACTGCTTTAGGCACTAGTGTCTCTGTTCTCTCTCTCTCGTCCTGCCTCTTGTTCTCTCGTTATTTGTTCAGTTCTCCTTCCTCTCTTTTGGCTAATTTCCTCTCACTCTTCATCCTTTCTGCTCAGGTAGAATTTTGGTTTATTAGTGGCTTGTCTTTCATATCTCAAGGTGCCTTTTCATCCTCAGCCCCTATGACATCTCAGTTCCCAGCTTTACAGTTTTCAATATCTCAGAGCCATCTGATTGGTCAAATGCATCTTTTCATCCCAGGTCGCACAGGTCATAAGTCATTGGCTATGTTTTGGACCCATCATTCCTAGGTCACATAGCCCACATGTGTCCCAGTTCACTGACAGGAGGAGGAGGCTGTTTCCTGCTGAAACAATGAGGCCCATGGGGTAGATGATTTTCCTTGAATGAGTTATTTTATTATTATTATTATTATTATTATTTTAGCCATGCCATGCGGCATAGAGTATCTTAGTTCTCTGACCAGGGATTGAACTCGTACCCCCTGCAGTTGAAACATGGTGTCCTAACTACTGGACTGCCAGGGAATTCCCACTCCTCTCTTCTTTTATAGTCTCTGTCTAATATTGGGTGCAGTAAAATTATTTAATATTACCTTTGTGACATGTGACTAGTGGCAGTCAAAGGTGGACGAACAACTTCACAAACCTCCAGTTTGTTTACAAACATAGAGACCATTGGAAAAACATGATTTTTTTTTCAGATGTACTGTTCCCACAATGTCCTTGAGGTTTTCCCCTCAAGCAGCCTGTGAGGTTGGACCATTACATAGAGATAAGGTGGGGACCTCATTGCTGGGCACTCAAATCCTCTGGGAAATGAGACAGAGAAGCTAGGCTAAAGGTGGGCTTACATCAAGAAGACCTTTTGAGTCCTCCTAATCATGCAGACTGGAGTAGGAAATGGCAACCCACTCCAGTATTCTTGCCTGGGTAATTCCATGGACAGAATAACCTGGTGGGCTACAGTCCATACAGTTGAAAAGAGTCAGACACAGCTGAGCAACTGAGCACAGCCTCAGTCATGAAAAATACCCACCTCCCTACCTGAAGCTAGACTGATGAGGACCTTTAAATTTACTTGAGGTCAAAGTCAAGCAAAATAGGCAAAAATTGGTTTCATTTGGCAGACCTCTCCTGTTGGCTTCTTACCACCCCTAGGACTTGTCCTTTTCATGATGATGGCTTTCTCTTGCCTCACCTCTTGCTTTCCAGTCCCAAAGTATCAGATAGAGATCTCAAGTAATAAAATGTTAAAACAGACACAGGCTAATTTTAGCAGAAAATGAATTTATTAGAAGGATATTGGATCATAGAATCAATGAGAAGGCTGGAAGATCCAGCTCAGAAAAGGAAAGGGATACTCTGACTTCTGAGTGGTATGAAGTGGACAGCATTCTTAAAAAGATGTCCCTCTGGAAGAGGTGATGGCAAACACTTTTACTCTTTAAGATCCTATACTCAAGATTCAAAGTCACAGCAGGAAAGGTCTGATCTGCCACACTTGAATCATACATCCTTGGGTGGGAAATAAAATGCCTTAACTGTTGCCATCATTAAGACTGTACACATTGAGTGAGAGGAAATCTCCCACAGGAAATTGAGGAGCTATTATTTACGCTGGAGGGAATGGATCCTGGGCTCCCAAAAGCAGACAAATGTTCTTTGCTACAAAGCAGAGACTATGACAGTAAGGATCTCAAAGAAAACCAAACAACAAAAAGCAGAGGCAAGGAAGACTCTATGGGCAGAAGGCTACCCCATTCAGATCACTTCTTATCAGAATCAGATCACATTTTGTCATCGAGAGAATTGAGTAGTGTTCTTTGCTCTGAAGACAGTCTCTGTTCACTGAAGCCAGACCAGCATGTAATTGGAGCAGACAGGCATCTGCAAGCTGTGATTTGATGAGTTCGTGGAAGCCTCCTCTCCCAACACTATCCCCCTAGCCTCTGGCTACTTCTTAATGCCAGGAAACACCCCATGTATAAGCCATCTCTTTGGATTCAGCATCACTCTTCCAGTCTCCCTACTGAAATGGCAAATGTCCCTGTAAAGGCCAGCATCTTGGGTCTTAACATCTGAGACTGAACAAATTTTTCATTCATTTACATTCAATCAATTCAAGACCACAAACACTGAGCGCCTATGTGTGGCGTGCCAGATGCTATGCTGTATGCCAGCTGTAAAAGTAAACAAGACAGAAGCAGTGCTTAACATGGATGGAACGGATCAGTAGGAAGGACAGATACATTGATATGCAATGATATTAATATTAAAGTGATGAGAGCTTTGAGATCAGTGCGCCTCTCAGGGAAGAGGGAAGAATAGGCACAGAGCAAAGCAGGTAAGGGAAGAAAAGGTAAGTTCTGGGATTCCTTTAGAGGGTGGAGCGCATTCTTCCATGCTCCATCTTCTGCTGAGCCCTCTCCAGGTCACCTGGGCTGTCTTTACCTTCTCCTTCTATCAGAGCTGAGCATAAGGGTCCCCAGCTGAAAGCCTCATACCTGAGACTTGCAGTTAGCATGTCTGGCAGATCCATGTATTTGAAGACAAGCAAGAAAACCCTTGGTCTTTCCAGAAACTGCCAATGAGCATGGGGTGGGATGACCAGCTGCTTTACCAAGCTGTTTGCTCTACATTTTGCAATAGGACACTCGTTTAGTCTGTTTTTTCCTCCCAGATCATTAGTTCTCATTACTTTGGCATCTAAACATTTTTGCATGAATATCAAACAATTGAATTTTGGAGGGATAGCTTCAAAGGGTGAGTCTGTCGAGGTTATGATATATGAATTTAGATATTTTCTTGCCTGGGTGGATAGGTGTAGATGTGCATGTTTTAAGGGATCTGTTTTCCCCTTTTTGTGTCCCTCCAAGGATGAGGCTAATATGGTTATAATAACAAAATTAGTTCACCACTTACTAACTGTTAATTTAATTTTTAATTGTCCATCAAATCAGGTGCTGGGCTGTTTATATTTTAATTTTAATGTCAGGGAGTTAAATTGGTTTCCAAATGAAGGTTAACAAGGGAAAGCTATTCCCGACTCTGGAAATGAGTGGAATCACGTGCAATCACACACATGCTGCTGTTGTTTGGAGTGTGGACAAAGCATGAAGAATGAGGATAATCATAAGTAGTTATTGAGTCTTGCTGTGTGCTGGTCTCTGCGCTACATGGGGTAGATGCATTGTCTCATTGATTCCTTACAGAAATGCTATGATGTAGCATCTGTTCTTATCACCATTTTACCTACAGGAGAACTGAGGCTCAGAGAGGGAAGGATGTGAGCCCATGGCTCACAGCTTGACTGAGCCAGGAATCAGACTGATGTCTCTTTATCTATCTCCAATTCCAGTGCTCTGAATTAAAGTGTTACACCACCTTGTTTGAAGATTGGCTCTGAGGAAATAATGGGAATAGACATGAGAGTGGGAAGACAGTAGTATAATGAGAAGAGTCAGGCCTTAGAGGGACAGTAATTGATTCCTTCAAAATTAAGATGAAGAATTCCTAGGCAAGGTGATCTAACAGGTCCCCTTGGGCTGCTGCAGCCTCAGATTCCATGACATTTCACCTGCAGCTGAGTGCTGTTAGTAGCTGAGGTTCTCGTGGACAGAGAAGAAGTTGTGGGCATCCCTGATGCCCAAAATAGAGAGAAGTCAGAGTGATGTCTGCATTTAGGTTCTTTCTCTGGTTCTGTGCAGAAAAAAAAAAAAAAAAACAAACAGCAGAATAGGCATTCTCATGGCTTAACTGTTGGGCAAACAGTAAGGGTGTGTGTGGGTGTTGATATTCAGCAGTAAATCTGGAAAACCCAGGGACAAATATTGCAGAAGGGCAAGTGAGAAGAGACAAAATCACAGCTGTTTCTGAAGTTTTCTTTTGAGAGAATCTCTAACATCCTTAGAAGGAGCAACAGATTAAGCTCTCATAGGCTCACCCCTAACTGGGGATGAAATGATAGACAACTGACAACTAGATAGCTCCTCCCCTCTTCCTCTCTTCCTTGCTCACTCTCTCCCTCCCTCCCTTACTACCTGCTTCAGCCCTCCCTCCTTTTCCCCTAGCTCTCTTCATCCCTCTCTCCCTCTCATCCTCCCTTCCCTCTTATAAGTACTTAATAGGAATTCTCTGATTCTGGCACTGCATTAGGTGCTATGGAAACAGTGGTACAAAGAGTGGCTCTGTCCCTACCTGTTGCCAGTTCACAGCCTAGAAGTTTCCAGGGACATGAGCTATGAGAAATGTGTCTTGTATTCAACCTGCACTTTGGGAGGTGGAGCCCTCTCATTCTGAGTGGAGTCAAACGGAAAGAGAAACCATTCCGTTGCTGGAGACATTCAGTCAGCTTCAGTTTTTGCCAAGGTCTGCTTCTCCTGTGACACCTTAGAAGCATTACCGCATAGAGGTAAAGAGTTTGGACTCCAGAGATGACTTCTAGGGTCCAAATCCTGCCTTCTCCATTTCGAGCTTTTAGACCTTGGAAGATACTTATTCTTTCTATGCCTCAGTTTCTTCATCTGGAAAATAGGGACAATATGAGTTCATATCTCAGAGAATTACTACCAGCATTAAATCAGAACATTGACATAGTGCTTAGGATAATGTCTCACACATACATAGCAGATGCTGGATAATGTTTATTAAATAGATGAGGCTTCTTTTGCATTTCCCTGCATAGCTTATGGACTAAAATCCATGCCCAGACTTCGCTAATTTCCTCTTATGCTTTCTTGTACATGACCCAGGGGCTCTGATAGAAACGTAGTGGGACATCCAAACTGACTTCAGCCATTCTCTCCTGCATTCTCATGAGCAGCTTCCAGGCACAGCTGGCTTTTACTCTCTATCAGGAGTGACCAAGGACATTTGTTTTGTACAATTCTTGGAAATGTTGCTGGACAGTCAGGTTGCCTGGGTGACATGCACCATTTCCTTGTATACTTGATACCCACAGCCCAGATTTTAGTTCTTGGGAATTCAGTGTTTATGCTCTAAACCATTCCCCTAGGGAACAGATCTTACATGTATAGGCTGTACATGCTCAGGAAAATTAACCTTGTAGCAAGACTGCCTGGGTTCCCAGATGTCCCTCTAAGAACAGCAGGGAAGGTCCCAAAGCATGATCAGATTAAATAAAGCTAATGGTCTGATCTTGTCCCCCCAGAGCTCTTCCATACCCATCCAAGGGCTTCTGAAAAACAATTGAGTTCTAAAAGGAAACAAGAGGAACAGTCAATGGGGCTTGGTGTGGTCTGGCTAAATTCCCACTGCGATTAAATTTCATATTTTACACTGGGCTGGGATGATTTCCAGAGACCAGTCTATGAAAACAACTAGACTGAGCCAACTCTGTTTTCCTAAATAACTGTGAAATTCAGAGCCCTTTTCTGACTTGGCAGGGGCTCAGAGAGGAAAGGGCTCTTGTTGGTGAAAAAAATACCAGCTTGGAGTCCAACACCACTCAGTTTCCCAGATTACTGCAGGAGATGTGCAGAAAGAGATATTGTCCTTAATCAGAATGACATGGTAGAAAGAACATGGTTTGGGGGTGGTGAGACACCCTCAGTTTGAATCCTGGATCCGTTACTTATTAGATGAGTGCCTTTGGGAAAGTCACTAATCTCTTTAATCCTTAGGTTCTTCATCTGTAAAATGGATGTGCTAGTCAGCTTATGCTGACTAGTTAGTTATGATGTTAGTTAGTTATGCTGTAGTAACAACTAGTCACCCAAATCTTGGTTACTTACAGCAACAGAGGTTAATTCACCACTCATATTATACTTTGGCTGTGGTCATCCCTCAGCTATAGTTTTGTGGCCCAGGGATAACGAATGAGGTAGAGTTGTGCATTGTCTCTAAAGCTTTTGGCTAAACATCCCTGATATTCACTTCTGCTCACATTCCGTTTACCATGGGGGCAGAGATGTTATACCCCTCTCACAGAGAGGCGGTGGGAATCATATGACAGTAAGCAGGATCATTTGACCCTCTCACAGGCAGGGGGGCAAATAATTTGGAGCCCACCACAAAGAAATCATAATATTCCCTTCTTCATAGGAGAGGCATGGAGCCCAAATAGAATCATACACATGAGTTTATAGCATACTATTAAATTGTGTACATGCTAATTATTACTGTTTAATGCCAAGTTCTCTATTTGTCTCATAGAGGTTGAATGGAGATATATTTTACACATATCTCTGTTTGGAAATCTGCTGCTGTTGCTGTTTAGTCGTATCAGTTGTTTCCGACACTGTGCGACACTATGGACTGCAACTTGCCAGGCGCCTCTGTCCATGGGATTCTCTAGGCAAGAATACTAGAGTGGGTTGTCATGCCCTCCTCCAGGGGATCTTCCCAACCCAGGGATCAAACCCAGGTCTCATGCATTGCAGGCAGATTCTTTACCGCTGAGCCACCAGGGAAGCCCATTTAAAAACCTATTTGTCTTCAAATATATTCCCCATGTGCTTTGAGGGCTAGGCTGCTGATTTCAGTATCAGTTTATCAAGCCCCTTTTATGGAATTCTAGAATCCAAAGAGGTTAGTTTTGCTTGCAGATGAATGCCCAGCCCAATATTTTAGAAATTCCTGATAAAGAATTGTGACATTGCCTGGCTTTGTGTCACTAAGAATGACAGACTTTCCTGAATGGAACTGGGCTTTGTCAGTTGGGATATGACCTCTCATTGTCAGCTACTCATTGATTGACTCTGTTCTTGCTCCTGGAAAAGACATTTACAGAATCACATCAGAGAAGGGCAAAAAAAAAAAAAAAAAAAAAAACAAAAAACCACTCCAGGGACAATTGATTTAGGATGCTGGAGACCCAGAAACTTGAAAAGGGGGTTGAGAAAGAACCCTGAAAACACCAGAAAAAAAACTCATTTAGATTTATAGAAGGTTTCATCAGTTAATTAATTTATTCAATCAGTTATTTTAAGTGCCTCCTATATGCTAGGCAGTTTGTGTTCAAATACTTTGTTCATTAGTTTTTTATTCACTATTTGACAAATATTTACTGGGCATTTACTATTCACCACACTCTGTCTAAGGCATTGAAACTTTATCAATGAGTAGAACACTCAGAATTCTTTGTGATGAAGGAGTTCATCTTTTGGGGGTGAGGGACAACTCAGGAGACACACAGTAAATAAAATAAATAAGCAAGTAAAACACACGGTATAATGGTACAAAATTAAGAAAATAAGAAAGAAGGATGGGGAGTGTTGAAAAGGGCACTGCCATTTTAAAAACAGGGTAGCAGGAAAGTTCTGATTGAGAGAGTGGCATTTGAGAGAAGTCCTGAATGAGGTGAGGAAACGAGACTTGCGGGAAAACAGTCATGCAGAGGGAATAACACTTGTCTTTTGTGGGGCAGGAGCACACCTGGTGGACAGGAGGGACTGGGGAGGCCATGGGGGCTGGAGCGCAGGACATGGGAGGAGGATGCCGGAAGATGACATTAGAAAGGAACAGGGGCGAAATCACGGAGGGCTCATAGGCCGTTGTAGGAACTGCAATCTTCTAAGTGGATGAAAAGTCCAGTTTAAGGTTTTGAGCAGAGGAACAACCAGACCTGAATGACAATTTAAGGTACATTTTGGCTGCTGTCCTGATGATGACTGCTTTTTTTTCCCGCTGCTTCCTGACCAGAAGGTGGCTAGGATGGAATTAAGGGAGACCTGGGAAGAGGTGAATGCAACAATATAGAGGGGCTTCCCTGGTGGTTTAGTGGTAAAGAATCTGCCTGCTAGCGCAGTGGACATTGTTCAAACCCTGATCCAGGAAGATCCCACGTGCCATGGAGCAGCTAAGCCCATGACCCTCAACTACTGCACCTACGCTCTAGAGCCCAGGAGCCTGGACTACTGCGCCTGCGCTCTAGAGCCCAGGAGCCGCAACTACTGAGTCTTGTGCTGCAGCTACTGAAGCCAGTGCGCTTAGAGCCCAGCTCCACAACAAGAGAAGCCTACACACCACAACTCGAGAGCATCCTCTGCTCACCACAACCAGAGAAAAGCCCACGCAGCAACAAAGACCAAGCACAGCCAAGAATAAAATAAATTTACATGAGTGAGAAATGGTGGGGTTCAGGCAGGGTAATATGTGGTGGTGACAAGAAGTGGTTGGATTTGGAATACATACATAGATTGTAAAGGTAGGACTAACAAGATTTGCACATGAATTGGATGTGAGGTAGGAGAGAAAGAAGACTTAAAAAGGCCCTAGCTCTCATGGGGTAACAGACACCTGAGCAGAATGAGTGTGAAGATAGGGGTACATATGAGTCCTCTTGGGGCATCTACTGTAGAAGTAATGAAGATACCTTAGCTGAGTTTTAAAGGGCGAGTGGGATTTTCCCAAGAGAAGAGGCTCTAAAAATGGTGTATGCAGAGAAATGGAAAAATTCAGTGTTGGGAGGGCAAATTATGAGATGTATTGAGAGATGAGACTGGAACGTGGTCAAAGCCAAACTTTGAAAGGTCTTGCAGGCTAACTTGAGGAATGGGACCCCCCCCTTTTTTTCCCAGGTGGAACACCCTGGTTTTCGCAACAAGTGACATGGTCACATTTGGGCTCCCAAAGGGTCCTCCCTTTGCAGGGAAGGGTCTTCCCTGTGCAGTGTGAAGAGTAAATTGGAAGTGGAGACAAAATTGGAGGCAGGTGTGTAATTTAGGTGGATCTCGTAAGGAGAAGGGGGTGAGGCTTGACTCAAAGAGGTGGAATTGGGTTGATAGATTTTGACATCCAGTCCTCTAAGGCAGGGAAGCATGCATGCGCAGGCGCTTTAGTTGTGTCTGACTTTGTGATCCCATGGACTGACTGTAGCCCGCTGGGCTCCTCTGTCTGGGGAATTCTCCAGGCAAGAGCACTGGAGTGCATTGACATTTTTTCCTCCAGAGAATCTCCCCAACCAAGGGATTAAACCCTGTCCCCAGTGTCTGTGCACTGCAGGCAGATGCTTTACCGCTGAGCCATCAGACTTTCGGCACCGAGAGCCAGTTTCATGGAAGACAATTTTTTCACAGGTTGGCAGGGGATATTTGGGGGATAATTCAAGCATATTACATTTATTGTGCATTTTATGCACATCAGCTCCATCTCAGATCATCAGTCATTAGATCCCAGAGGTTGGGGACCGCTGCTCTATGGGCAGCAGGACGTCATGAAGCAATGCCCTAAAGACTACATACTGTCTGTACCACTTACATATAATATTGTTGTTGTTCAATCTCTGAGTTGTGTCCAACTCCTTTGGACTGTAGTTTGCCAGGCTCCTCTATCCGTGGGATTTACCAGGCAAGAAAACCAGAATGGGTTGCTATTCCCTTCTCCAGGGGATCTTCCCAAGCTAGGGATCGAACGTACATCTCCTACACTGGCAGGCAGTGTTTGTTTGTTTGTTTGTTTGTTTTTACCACTGAGCCATCAGAGAAGCCCTCCATATATTATAGACTTCCCTTTTTCAGAAACTGCAGGGAGGTTTTGCAATGTTCGGGTGAAATGTTGGAGAAAGTGACCATTTTGAAGGACAAAGGCCAATTTAGGCTACAAAACATGTAGCATGGAAGGAGACTGGGGAGTCACAGATTCATATTTTCAGCTGCTGCTGCTGTTGCTGCTAAGTCGCTTCAGTCGTGTCTGACTCTGTGCGACCCCATAGACAGCAGCCCACAAGGCTCCCCCGTCTCTGGGATTCTCAAGGCAAGAACACTGGAGTGGGTTGCCATTTCCTTCTCCAATGCATGAAAGTGAAGAGTGAAAGTGAAGTCCCTCATCAGCTACTTAACCACAATAGGAATAAAGAACAACTTTGTTCAAATATAGCTTTTTAGAGAGCAAGGCAAGACGCTGATAAGCTGTCTGGGTCACATGACTACCCGAGGCCAATCATAGTGATCAAGAAAATATAAAAGATGATTGGCCCAGGCTGGTTCAGATGATATAACCTCTGTGGACCTGAAGAAAATAGAGAAATAGGAGTGAGGAAGCTTTCTAGGTAGACACAAAGCAGTGTTCATAGTCCATTATTTTATGAAGAAAGCTTTCTGGAGGGACATTGGGGAGGGAAGGATGACTTGGGAGTCAGGAGTTCAATCTGACTCCAGTGTTCTCAATTCTCTTACCTAACCACATAGTCTGCATTAGAATCACACAGTTATCATCACTTCCAAATTAAGCTGTGATCTCTCAAAGAGCAGAACCTTTCTCAGGTAGTTCTCTATGCCAAGATAACTGGCCCTTCTCAAACTTGAGCTCTTCCCAAACCTAACACAGTGTCTCTTCCTCTATGAAGTGCTTCTGTCATCACTAAGGCAGATTAACCCTGTCTCTTCTCTGTGTTCCAATGGCAATTGATTTATATCACAGTTATCATACCTAGAATGTTGCCTTGTACTTAGCTGCCTATGGTCTGCCTCAGATCTTTACTTCTCAGACTGTGTACTTCTGGAAGATATTGAGGTATCTCATTTATCTTTGTACTCCAGTTCCATAGCCACGTAATAGATACTCAAAAAGTCATAGCTCAAATGGTGATATGTTTGTACAAAATCAGCATTTCTTAAAGAACATTAACCTAGTAAGATGAAGTGCTAAAGATTCAGAGTTCAGAGGGGATACATGGTTTTTTGGCCATCATTGGAACTCTTCTTTTGGGTTAACACCTCTCTCCCCCCTCCATGGTTAGTTTATGTTCACCTACCCAATCAGACTACTTCATACTCCTGGCCACAGAGATTGAATCAGACATGGGTCCATGATGCAAGATAGAAAAACTGGGGGGGAATATTTTCTTTGTCTGTCTCATATATTGTAAGCTTGAGACTTCCATAGAGCAATATTGCTAACAAACACAAAAACCTGATAATGAAGCCAAACAGGGAGAGATGTTCAAATAGATGAGGAGAGAATAAAAGAGGAAGAAGAAGGGAGAGAAGAGGGATGAAGCGAGGAGAGAGAGATTAGATGGTATGATTTGAACCCCTGGTTCCTTTTAACCTAAGGTATATACAATCCTAGGAGCTGGAATTATATGAATCAATGAATTCTCTTTTTGCATAACCTAAATTCAGCTGAGCTTCTGCCAATTTCAATTGAAAATGTCAAGATTAATACAATATTATATCTGCTCCTTCAGTTCAGTTCATTTCAGTCGCTCAGTCGTCTCCGACTTTTTGTGACCCCATGAATCACAGCACGCCAGGCTTCCCTGTCCATCACCAACTCCCGGAGTTCACTCAAACTCATGTCCATCAAGTCAGTAATGCCATCCAGCCATCTCATCCTCTGTCGTCCCCTTCTCCTCCTGCCCCCAATCCCTCCCAGCATCAGGGTCTTTTCCAATGAGTCAGCTCTTCTCATGAGGTGGCCAATTGGAGTTTCAGCTTTAGCATCAGTCCTTCCAATGAACACCCAGGACTGATCTCCTTTAGAATGGACTGGTTGGACCTCCTTGCAGTCCAAGGGACTCTCAAGAGTCTTCTCCAGGTGCTCAGCTTTCTTCATAGTCCAACTCTCACATCCATACATGACCACTGGAAAAACCATAGCCTTGACTAGATGGACCTTAGTCGGCAAAGTAATGTCTCTGCTTTTTAGAGAGGCACAAATTCTACTGGGATATAAAAGTTTCTGACAAGTCCTGCAAGAAAAAAATCTATTTCACTTTGTTTAACTGAGTGTCTCTAACCAAGTGTTTCACTTCATTTGACCAAGTATATCCCAAACTAGTTTGGTCACCAGTTCCTTTTTTCCCAGTAATTAATATTGTTAGGTCTACTCTTTCTACACTGTGTGGAATATGGGGCTGAAATATGTGCTATCTTAGGCTAAGAGAACATATGTTTGATAGTGCAAAGTGAGGTTAACTGATGTGTATATAAATTGGGTCCATGGCTTAGGTCAGCTTAGTGGGTAGAGAGCTAATAAACTGAGTTAGGAGGAGCCTCTAGTCCCAGAAACCTTTACCACACTTGAGTTTATAATATTAGCAGTGGGGTAAAATAACTTATTTCCTCTAACACATAATATCTGTCAAGTGCTTACTATGTACCCGGCACAGTGAAGAAGCTCAGAGAAGTTGAATGACTTGCCCAAGGTCATAAAGCCAGGAGGTGGAGGACACAATATTTGAACCCAGGTCTGGCTGACATTGAAACTCATGCTCTTTGCTATTAAACATTCATCCTTAAAAACTTGAAAGTAAATCACCTAGCTAGATGCGTTTGTTATCTTTCCTAATGATTACTTACATGGCACCATCTATGTTTCCAGTAAGGAATGCGGTCAAATTACCTCCCCACATTTAAAATTTTTTAAAGTATTTATTTATTTGGCTACATTGGGTCTTAGTTGCATCATGCCTGCTCTCTGGCAGTGGCCCATGGGCTCCAGGGTATGAGGGCTCAGTAGTTGTGGTGCGACATGTGGGATCTTAGTTCCCTGACCAGGGTTTGAACCAGTGTCCCCTGAATTGCAAGGTGTATTCTTCGCCAGTGGACCACCAGGGAAGGTCCACCTTCCTCACATTTTAACCAAGTACACTTTACACCACGCCCTGGCTGAAGCCGCCCATGTGGATTATAAATATGGGTTATTATTATTATATTGTCATTTGTCTCAGTGCTCTTTTAATGGGCCAGTGTTTGCTGTACTATAGAGGTGCAGAAGGAAATGGCAACCCACTCCAGTGTTCTGGCCTGGAGAATCCTAGGGATGGGGGAGCCTGGTGGACTGCCGTCTATGGGGTCGCACAGAGTCGAACACAACTGAAGCGACTTAGCAGCAGCAGCAGCAGAGGTGCAGAGCTAAATAGAAATTTTGGGGAAAAAAAAAAAACACACAACACCAAATCCAGCTGAAAAAAAAAACAATCAAAACTATCTGAACACTGCTCGTTGGAGGGTGAGATGGTGGTGTGTGACACAGGACCTGCTAGAGTTAATTTCTGGTCTATCAGTAGATGCTGACTCAGTAACAACGCTGCATGTCTTTCCAGGCCCTGAAGCAGGACCTTCTTGCAGTGTAAGAATCCCCCTGAGACTCTGATGAGTGGCCATCAGAACCTAGCTTGGTTATTTCCTGGGATGGGAAGTTCAATCCCTGATACATTACCGGTCACAGAGAGGAGTCAGTCAGGTGTGTGTAGTCAATCAGAAGGAAGACCTGGTCAGTATTAGAGAAGGACACTGACAGGGAAGGACTGGATGGGAAGTCCAGGACTTTGAGCCTTGGCCCTGTCACCTACAAATTCAGTGACTTTCTTAGATATCACCAAGTCTTTCTGGGCTTTAGTTTTCTTCTCTGCAAATGGGGAAGCAGAACTTACATATGCCCGCTGACAAGGTACTTGTGAGGGTATAAAAATACCATTATGTAAAAATGCTTTTTAAATTCTTATATGCCCATAAAACATAAGATGGTCATACTAGATTGTTGTTACTGTTTATTTTGGGAAGGGAAGGGAGGAGTGGAAAGTGTTAAAAATAATATATGTATTTTTTAAGTCGATGATAAAAACGTATTGTATTATATAATGCAGAGTTACATATAACATACATGTATATACATAAAATATACGAGAGAATGTTTTCAATGTATTAACAGTTTTAGGTGACTTCTATATTTTGCCATTTACTTTTTCTGGGCTTCCCAGGTGGCTCAGACGGTAAAGCGTCTGTGTGCAATGCAGGAGACCCGGGTTCGATTCCTGGGTCAGGAAGATCCCCTGGAGAAGGAAATGGCAATCCACTCCAGCACTCTTGCCTGGAAAATCTGATGGACGGAGGAGCCTGATAGGCTATAGTCCATGGGGTTGCAAAGAGTCGGATTCTATGTAGTTCAAATTTTTATGATGCACATGGGCTATTTATTACAGTCAAGAAAAATAGTTCTTTCTATTGAGAATTGTAGCAGATACAGAAATACATAGCTCAGGTACCCCTTTAAGAAAGGACTCACTGCCCAGCTATAGGGAGTGTGGTCAGTGGACAGCCTGCCAAGGTCACACCCTTTGAGTCTGGCCCTTGCTACTGCTGCTGCTAAGTCGCTTCAGTCGTGTCTGGCTCTGTGCGACCCCAGAGATGGCAGTCCACCAGGCTCCCCCATCCCTGGGATTCTCCAGGCAAGAACACAAGAGTGGGTTGCCATTTCCTTCTCCAATGCATGAAAGTGAAAAGTGAAAGTGAAGTCGCTCAGTCGTGTCTGACTCTTCGCTGCCCCATGGACTGCAGCTTACCAGGCTCCTCTGCCCATTGGATTTTCCAGGCGAGAGTACTGGAGTGGGGTGCCGTTGCCTTCTCCGGAGTCTGGCCCCATCCAATGGCTAAACATGAGAGGGATAAGAGGACCTAGCCATTTCCACCCAGAATAGTGCTTTAGAAAAAAGAAGAAAGCGGCATTGAAATATATACATTACCATACGTAAAACAGATAGTAAGAAATTGCTGTATAACATGGGAGCTCAGCCTGGTGCTCTGAGATGACCTAGAAGAGTAGGATGGGATGAGGGGTAAAAGGGAGGCTAGAGAAAGAGGGGACATAGGTATACTTATGGCTGATTCACATTGTTGTATGACAGAAACCAACACAACATTGTAAAGCAATTGTCTTCCAATTAAAAATTTTAAATGTCTTATTGAGGTACAATTGATATACAAAAAATTACATTTATTTGATGTATACAATTTGATGAGTTTGGACAGATGCATACACCCTTGAAACCATCACCACAGCCAAGGTGACAGACATATCCATCACCTCCAAAAGCTTCCTTTTTCTTAAATTGAAGAGTATTTGACATATAATGTTTCAAGTATACAACATAATGATTCTGTATATGTATATATTGTGAAATGATCACCACAGTAAGTCTATTAACAACTTTTTAATTGCACAATATTTAAAAATTGTTGACTCTAGGTATATCTACAACATATCTCTAGAATATATTAATTTAGCATAACAAACTTCATACCAGTGAAACAACAACATTCCATTCCCCTCACTCCCTGCTTCACTGAACCCTGGTCCATTATACTAAGTGAAGTTAAGCCAGACACAGAAAGCCTAATTCCACTTATGTGAGAAGAGTCAAACTCACAGAAGCAGAGACTAGAGCAGGGTAGATGCTTCTAATGGGCACTCTTGCTCCATGGCCTGTATTGGGTGAGTAGGGACTGCCCTGGGGTGGGCTGCAGTCTGACAGCTGCCTCTGTTCAATCCTGCTCCTTTCCTTTTTCCTTCAAGGGTGTTACTCTCCAGTAAACATTTTGCGTTTGTTTTGTCTTAGCATCTGCTTTTTAGAGAACTTAGCCGACACAGGGATGAAAAACGGAGGGATGTTAATAAATAGTACCGACTGTCACGCAGAGACCCATGTTCTCACTTTTTCTTTACTTCTTTCTCTACAGTCTTTGTCAAGTCATAAACAAGCCATATCTAGGTCTCCATCACCCTCACTAAAATTTGAGAAGTTTGGATTGAATGATATTCAAGAACATTTTTAATTTTAGAGATTTTGTGGGATATGATATAATCCCAAGACAAGGCTGCTTTTGGCTAATTTGTGAAATTTGCCCTTGACTCACTTTCCTAAATACCTTCTTAGCCCAAGCCTGACTTCTCAGAATCTGGACACCCTATGGGGTCTCCCCAAGCTCCTTATCTTGAATTCCCTCCCCAGCACTTCAACGCTGTCCTATGGGCAGGCATTTTTTTCTTTATCTGTCTTCGCCTCCTAGTCAAAGCCTACAGCTCCCTTATCCCATGTACACAAGTGCTATGAAGTACAGAAAACAGAAGACACTGGCAAACTAAATAGTGCTGAATTGCTTGTGTCTCTTAGTGGAGAACTGAAGGAATCTCTCAGAGGTTGTCAGGCATGTTCCTCTGTCTCTAGACTCCCCCAGATGCAGTTGTCTCATCTTTGTTAATTCCTGGTAACCGCCTTCCCCCACTTTACCTGAATAACTCCTGCAACAGTTTTGTCATAGTGGTTTTACTATAGTGCTTTTACATCAGACAGAATTGGGTTGGAGTCTTTAGATCCACTGCATATGAGTTATTTAACCTTACTGAAACCCTCTGAGCCTCATCTTCTTCATCTATTCTAGAGGGATAATGATACCCGCCTCATAGGGTTATTGTAACCATTAAATATAGTAACAAGGCAATGTGTTTAGCTTAGAGTCTAATACATGTTGAGCATTTTTGGAAAACTGTGTTCTTATCATTATGTATAAGAATACATAGGAAAATATATTTATAATAACTGGATTATAATATTACTTACAATGAATTATAAACATTTCTATGTGGTAGACGTGTTAATGCACTCCCCAAATCTTTCTTCAGGGAAGGACCTGTTATCCAGCTGCCGAGGGTGTTGTTGGTAGTTGTTTTTCGCCTGCCAGCCCTTCAGCCCTGCAGCCTCAGCTGCAGAGAATTACCTTGTCCAAAGACATACTTCCCAAAGCAACCCACAGCAAGTTAGTAATCCATGTGGAAGTACAACTATCTGACCATTTTAACCCAAGCTGAGACAGCTCTGAAGGACCATTCTTACTTCACAGAGTAAGGGACTGGCTATGGGATTAGCCATAGCTGGGGGATGTCCCACCCAATCCTTTTGTGGTTCCCTCCCTTCCTCAGTTTCCCTTGCTTGAACTGCCTATCCCTGTAGCCTATTATATCACATCAAATTGTCTCCAGTGCACTAGTTTTTCCTTCCCAACCCTTGGTCCCATCTGCCAGATTTTAGTTATGTTTTAGGAGACACAACTGTTGGAGAAAGAAGAAGAGTGTCTGGGTGTGTGTGTGTGTGTGTGTGTGTGTGTGTGTGTGTGTGTGTTGGGAGTGCCAGTGTTTGGAACTCAGTAGTAGAGAAATTGAGTTGTAGAAAGGTCATGGAAAGGATGACTCATGGGGCCTCCACTGGAGATGTTGAAAGCAGCTAGCTATAAGGAGAATGAGGAGGGGACTGCAGGGTAGGTGAACTCAAGTCTTATTCCTCTTCTTCCACTTCCTGGATCTGTGATTTTGGGTGACTCACTTTCATCTCTGTGCCTAGTTTCTTCCCCAATAAAATTATTAGATTGTGATAGATCAACCAGTGGTTTCCCAATTTAGCTGATCATTGGGATCATGTGGAAAGCTGCTTAAAAACAGCTTTCTGGGCTCCAGTCCCCAGAGGAAGGTTTAGGGTATTGAGTGATGCCTGGGAATCTGAATGTTAACAAATTTATCCAGGAGCAAGAAACACTGGACTAGATTATTTCTAAGAAGTATTAATAAATATCTTGTCCTTCTTGGAATAGTGGAAGCCTCTCTGCACAACCTCCTTACTACTGTGGTTTTGGTGGAGGTTCCAATTGCAAGATTTCATCCAAGACCCAAACATGTCCAATCAGAGGACCACACTCCTCTGTGGTCACTGAGAAGGGCCTATAAATGTCATGTGACCTAGTCAAGCCAATCAGAGCTCTTCCCTGAGACTTTCTACTTGGAGCTGGAAAAAATGTAGCCTATTTTCTATGGTCATGGAACTCAAAGGCCCTTCCAGAGCTCCCAGGTGCCATATGTACTGCCAAATGGAGAAGGTCCACTTGCTGCAAGAGAGTGTGACATTGAGTAGGAAAAAAGCTGAAATGAGATAGGCAGAGTCAGACAATCCCGGTGGCCTCCAGTTTCTCAAGCCTCAGAACTACCCTAATTACCTCAGTTTATTCCTGGAGCTACCCCCTCTTCTGTGGACCAATAAAAAGCTAATTTTGCTTAAGCCAGCTGAAGCTGGGTCTGTCACCTTCAACAAAAAGAATGCTGTGGTAAACTCAGGATTTAAACCAAGGTCTGTTTCCAAAGTGTATACTTCTAACCACTGTTCAATCTTGTTTTCTTCAGTGAAGGCCAACAGAGCATGTTTTATCAATGCCCCTCTGCTCCCCACTCATCTACCTGCTCCAACAGTTTTTAAAACCTTAACCCTCCTGCTGGGGTCTCACTATGTTCTTCTCCTCTTTTCTGCTCTTATGATACTTTTCACACAACTCAATTGCTAATGATCATTTATTGCCATGGACCATAATTTCTCTGTAAACCTCTGTAACTTTTAAACCTCTGTAACTTTTTTGGTCCTATCTCCTCAATTAAATTATAAGCTCCTGGAAAGCAGAGGACATAAGTTATATTTTTAAACACAGATTCTTCACCTTTATGGTCATGGGGATGATCAAGAAGCAATTTCAGTTCTGTTAATTTGTAAGTGAAGGAACTGGGATTCAAATCTAAGAAGGATGCCTCCGGAACCCACACTATTAGATACTGTGAGATGATTCAGGGACTCCAAGGAGAGAATACCCAGAGGAACCTACCTGTTCATCTGGGATGAGCTGGAGGAAGTCAGTTCCCCCGCAAAAGCAGCCACATCTGCCCAGCAGCAGGCAAGATCCTCGAAAGAGACAGAAGCCTCATTTATAAATCTGGCAGACGTGTTATAGATGAAAGTCATTAATGTTGATTTCCTGGCCTCACTTCCTAAGAACACAGGCAGTGATGGGAGCTACCCTCCCAAGATCCAGAGCTCCACCCCCTCCAGTGATGTGAGACTCATAGCTCTCCAGAACCATTGCCTGGAGAAAACCGTTCTGCCTGACCCTCTGTCCCAGCTGCATAGGCCCTTGCCCTAGCTGCTGCACCTTATACTAAGAGGGCCAGAAACAAAGACCCACAGGAAACCAGAGACCTAGTCCCTGCCCTCGGAGAGTCTAGAATTTATTTGAGGACACAGCTCATGTCTGTACATGAAAACCAGTGTGGAATATTTATGAGGCTGCCTAGTATTCCATGTAAACAAACAGTGCGTGCTGAATACTGTTGGAGACAGCGTGTCCTGGAGCAGAAGGGGAGCTTGCAAATGGTCTAGTCCCAAATTGTGCCTTGTGAGCTGAATTAGCTTGTAGATGTGTGTAACTCAGAGTGTTTTGTTTAATTTTTATTTTCTGTGCATCAACTTTTATTTTTTTAATATAAATGTATTTATTTTAATTGGAGGTTAATTACTTTACAATATTGACTTGGGATGAATTCACATAAAGTACAGTTTCAGGCTTCAGAAGCAGGTGATCTGGAAGCCCTAGGCTTATATTCCTGCATGGCAACACCTGGATAGAGCAAGGAGAACATCCTCTCAAGAAAGGATGTATGCTCTTCAATTTGCCAAAGTCCTTGCCAGACCCTATTGCCTCCCCTGCCTGAGGCCTAGTGTCATTTGCTGTGTATTGATCAATGTGTGCTCCTGTTTTTCTTATAGTAGAACAAGCAATGTCTTATCTACCAGCTTTTTGCACTTAAATAAACCACTTTGTGCATTAAGCTTCTGAACATGTGATCCTTGGTTTCTTCCAAACCTACTTTTCATGAAATTAAGGCTTATAGAGAGGAAGAGACTGAAACCTGGCATGGTAGAACAATCTCTGGGCTCAGTCTGAGTCAAGAGGACTGGAAGCTTGGGTCTGAAACCCATCACTAGCGCCTGATGTCTATATGTTCCTGAGAAGTTTACCTCAGGCCTCCAAGACTCAGTTGACACATCCATGAAATGGACACAAGCATAACCATCCTACTTATTGTAAGGATTAAAAGAGGTATTCTCATAAGTACTTTGTAAACTTTATTAAGTATAGGAAACCATAATACCGTGTCTACTTATTCAGTGCCCTGAGTATTCCAGTCTTCATAATTTGTATTTAATTTGGGTCTCTGCCACTGACTTACTTAAATCTTTGCAATGCTGGAAAGAATCTTCAGCCTTTTAGGCTTTTGTTTGCCCAGTCTTCCTTCTTTTTAGCTTCTATAACAAAAAGGTTATATTCTTGATGCCACACCATCTGTGCTTTAATTAATTTATTGATGCCTCTCAAGTGCATGTTTTTACAGACACAACCCTTCAAAATCCTTGAATCAGAGCAAAGAGCAAATAATTTCTTTTTATGGCCAAAAATAACAATAATGAGTTATATTTTCTGAGCTGCTATTGTGGGCCAAGCACTGTGCAGGGAAGATCCTTTACATGCAGTTAATATTCACAGTGTCCCTGTGAGGTGAGTGTACTAGGTATCTATTGCTATATAACAAATTGCTCTGAAACTTAGCATCTTAAAACATAAATAAACATTTACTACCTCACACATAGTTTCTTTTTTATTTATTATTTTTTGATCCTCATGCATAGTTTCTGTTGGTCAGGAATGTGAGAATGATTTAGCCAAGTTGTTTTAGTTCAGAGTGTCTCTTTCAGTTGCAGCCTCATCTGAAGGTTTGATTGGAGCTGGAGGATCATTTTCCAAGGTGATTCACTCACAAGCTAGTGAGTTGGTACTGGCTGCTGGCAGGAAGCCTCAGTTCATTGCTGCCTGTTTGAGCATCCTCCTGACATGATGGCTGGCTTCCTTTAGACTGACTGATCCAAGAGGGAGCAAACCTCCAAGGCAGAGGCTGCAATATGTTTTATGGCAGACTCAAGAGTCACACTCCATCATTTTAGCGGTATCTTATTGGTTGTGTATGTCAGCCCTATTCATTTTCAGTAGGGACTACATAAGAACTTGAATGTCAGGAACAAGAATCAGTATCTGAGTAGTGCAGTGAGAATTCCAATCATTCCCATATTAAAAAGAGCAACTATGGCTTGGAATGATTGCATTTTTTTTTCTTTTTTAAAAAATTTATTTTAATTGGAGGCTAATTACAGTATTGTAGTGGTTGTATCACACATTGACATGAATCAGCCATGGGTGTACATGTGTTCCCCATCCTGAACCCCGCTCCCACCTCCCTCCCCATCCCATCCCTCTGGGTCATCCCAGTGCACCAGTCCTGAGCACCCTGTCTCATGCATCAAACCTGGACTGGTGATCTCTTTCACATTTGATAATATACATGTTTCAGTGCTATTCTGTCAAATCATCCCATCCTCACCTTCTCCCACAGAGTCCAAAAGACTGTTCTATATATCTGTGTCTCTTTTGCAGTCTTGCATGTAGGGTTATCGTTACCATTTTTCTAAATTCCATATATATGCGTTAGTATACTGTATTGGTGTTTTTCTTTCTGGCTTACTTCACTCTGTATAATAGGCTCCAGTTTCATCAACCTCATTAGAACTGATTCAAATGTGTTCTTTTTAATGGCTGAGTAAGCCTTTGACTGTGTGGATCACAATAACCCGTGGAAAATTCTGAAAGAGATGGGAATACCAGACCACCTGACCTGCCTCTTGAGAAACCTATATGCAGGTCAGGAAGCAATAGTTATAACTGGACATGGAACAACGGACTGGTTCCAAATAGGAAAAGGAGTACGTCAAGGCTGTATATTGTCACCCTGCTTATTTAACTTCTATATGCAGAGTACATCATGAGAAATGCTGGGCTGGAAGAAGCACGCTGGAATCAAGATTGGCAGGAGAAATATCAATAACCTCAGATATGCAGATGACACCACCCCTATGGCAGAAAGTGAAGAGGAACTAAAAAGCCTCTTGATGAAAGTGAAAGAGGAGAGTGAAAAACTTGGCTTAAAGCTCAACATTCAGAAAACGAAGATCATGGCATAAGCCTCTTGATGAAAGTGAAAGAGGAGAGTGAAAAAGTTGGATTAAAGCTCAACATTCAGAAAACGAAGATCATGGCACCTGGTCCCATCACTTCATGGGAAATAGATGGGGAAACAGTAGAAACAGTGTCAGACTTTATTTTGGGGGGCTCCAAGATCACTGCAGATGGTGATGACAGCCATGAAATTAAAAGACACTTACTCCTTGGAAGGAAAGTTATGACCAACCTAGACAGCATATTGAAAAACAGAGACATTACTTTGCCAACAAAGGTCCGTCTAGTTAAGGCTGTGGTTTTTCCAGTGGTCATGTATGGATGTGAGAGTTGGACTGTGAAGAAAGCTGAGCGCCAAAGAATTGATGCTTTTGAACTGTGGTGTTGGAGAAGACTCTTGAGTCCCTTGGACTGCAAGGAGGTCCAACCAGTCTATCCTAAAGGAGATCAGTCCTGGGTGTTCATTGGAAGGAATGATGCTAAAGCTGAAACTCCAATACTTTGGCCACCTCATGCGAAGAGTTAGCTCATTGGAGAAGACCCTGATGCTGGGAGGGATTGGAGGCAGGAGGAGAAGGGGATGACAGAGGATGAGATGGCTGGATGGTATCACTGACTCGATGGACATGAGTTTGAGTGAACTCTGGAAGTTGGTAATGGACAGGGAGGCCTGGCGTGCTGTGATTCATGGGGTCACAAAGAGTCGGACACGACTGAGTGACTGAACTGAACTGAATACTCCATTTTGTATATGTACCACAGCTTTCTTATCCATTCGTCTGCTGATGGACATCTAGGTTGTTTCCATGTCCTGGCTATTATAAACAGTGCTGTGATGAATATTGGGGTACACGTGTCTCTTTCAATTCTGGTTTCCTCGGTGTGTATTCCCAGCAGTTGGATTGCTGGGTCATATGGCAGTTCTATTTCCAGTTTTTTAAGGAATTTCCACAGTGTACTCCATATAGGCTGTACTAGTTTGCATTCCCACCAACAGTGTAAGAGGGTTCCCTTTTCTCCACACCCTCTCCAGCATTTGTTGTTTGTAGACTTCTGGAGAGCAGTCATTCTGACCAGCATGAGGTGGTACCTCATTGTGGTTTTGATTTGCATTTCTCTGATAATGAGTGATGTTATGCATCTTTTCATGTGTTTGTTAGCCATCTGTATGTCTTCTTTGGAGAAATGTCTGTTTAATTCTTTGGCCCATTTTTTGATTAGGTCATTTATTTTTCTGGAATTGAGCTGCAGGAGTTGCTTGTATATTTTTGAGATTAATTCTTTGTCAGTCGCTTCATTTGCTATTATTTTCTCCCATTCTGAAGGCTATCTTTTCACCTTGATTATAGTTTCCTTTGTCGTGCAAAAGCTTTTAATTTTAATTAGGTCCCATTTGTTTATTTTTGCTTTTATTTCCAATACTCTGGGAGATGGGTCATAGAGGATAACTGCTATGATTTATGTCGGAGAGTGTTTTGCCTATTGTTTGCTCTAGGAGTTTTATAGTTTCTGGTCTTACATTTAGATCTGTGTATGGTGTTAGAAAGGACTTCCCTGCTGGCTCAGATGGTAAAGCATCTGTCTACAATGTGGGAGGCCTGAGTTCGATCCCTTGGTCAGGAAGATTCCCTAGAGAAGGAAATGGCAACCCACTCCAGTGCTCTTGCCTAGAAAATCCCATGGATGGAGGAGCCTGGTGCAGGCTACTGTCCATGGGGTCGCAAAGAGTCAGATATGACTGAACGACTTCACATAGTGTTAGAAAGTGTTCTAGTTTCATTCTTTTATAAGTGGTTGACCAGTTTTCCCAGCACCACTTGTTAAACAGATTGTCCTCTCTTCATTGTATATTCTTGCCTCCTTTGTCAAAGATAAGTTGTCCATGGGTGCGTGGATTTATTGCTGGGCTTTCTATTTTGTTCCATTGATCTATATGTCTGTCTTTGTGCTAGTACCATACTGTCTTGACGACTGTAGCTTTGTAGTATAGCCTGAAGTCAGGCAAGTTGATTCCTCCAGTTCTATTCTTCTTTCTCAAGATTGCTTTGGCTATTCGAGGTTTTCTGTATTTCCATACAAATTGTGAAATTATTTGTTCTAGTTCTGTGAAAAATACTGTTGGTAGCTTGATAGGGATTGCATTGAATCTATAGATTGCTTTGGGAATTATACTCATTTTCACTATATTGATTCTTCCAATCCATGAACATGGTCTATTTCTCCATTTCTTTGTGTCCTCTTTGAGTTCTTTCATCAGTGTTTTATAGTTTTCTATATATAGGTCTTTTGTTTCTTTAGGTAGATATATTCCCAAGTATTTTATTCTTTTCATTGCAATGGTGAATGGAATTGTTTCCTTAATTTCTCTTTCTGTTTTCTCATTGTTAGTGTATGGGAATGCAAGAGATTTCTGTGTGCTAATTTTATATCCTGCAACTTTACTATATTCATTGATTAGCTCTAGTAATTTTCTGGTGGAATCTATAGGGCTTTCTATGTAGAGGATCATGTCATCTGCAAACAGTGAGGGTTTTACTTCTTCTTTTCCAATCTGGATTCCTTTAATTTCTTTTTCTGCTCTGATTGATATGGCCCAAACTTCCAAAACTGTGTTGAATAGTAGTGGTGAGAGTGGGCACCCTTGTCTTATTCCTGACTTTAGGGGAAATGCTTTCAATTTTTCACCATTGAGGATAATGTTTGCTGTGGGTTTGTCATATATAGCTTTTATTATGTTGAGGTATGTTCCTTCTATTCCTGCTTTCTGGAGGTTTTTATCATAAATGGATGTTGAATTTTGTCAAAGGCTTTCTCTGCATCAGTTGAGATGATAATATGGTTTTTATCTTTCAATTTGTTAATGTTGTGTATTACATTGATTGATTTGCAGATATTGAAGAATCCTTGCATCCCTGGGATAAAGCCCACTTGGTCATGATGTATGATCTTTTTAATATGTTGTTGGATTCTGTGTTTGCTAGAATTTTGTTAAGGATTTTTGCATCTATGTTCATCAGTGATATTGGCCTGTAGTTTTCTTTTTTTGTGGCATCTTTGTCTGGTTTTGGTATTAGGGTGATGGTGGCCTCATAGAATGAGTTTGGAAGTTTACCTTCATCTGCAATTTTCTGGAAGAGTTTGAGTGGGATAGGTGTTAGCTCTTCTCTAAATTTTTGGTAGAATTCAGCTGTGAAGCTGTCTGGTCCTGGGCTTTTGTTTGCTGGAAGATGTCTGATTACAGTTTCAATTTCCGTGCTTGTGATGGGTCTGTTAAGATTTCTATTTCTTCCTGGTTAAGTTTTGAAAAGTTATACTTTTCTAAGAATTTTTCCATTTCTTCCAAGTTGTCCATTTTATTGACATATGGTTGCTGCTAGTACTCTTGCCTGGAAAATCCCATGGACAGAGGAGCCTGGTAGGCTGTGGCCCATGGGGTCACGAAGAGTCGGACACGACTAAGCAACTTCCCTTTCACTTTTCACTTTCAGGCATTGGAGAAGGAAATGGCAACCCACTCCAGTGTTCTTGCCTGGAGAATCCCAGGGATGGGGGAGCCTGGTGGGCTGCCATCTATGGGGTCACACAGAGTCGGACATGACTGAAGTGACTTAGCAGAGCAGAGAGAGAGTAGTCTCTTATGATCCTTTGTGTTTCTGTATTGTCTGTTGTGATTTCTCCATTTTCATTTCTAATTTTGTTGATTTTATTCTTCTCCCTTTGTTTTTTGATGAGTCTGGCTAACGGTTTGTCAATTGCATAAGTTTTCTACGATCACATGAATAGTATTGGCAGAGCTGGGATTCAAACTGAGATTTGTCTGTTTGTAAATATGCACATACACACTCTGAGCCACTCAGCCATACCACAACCCAAATAGCTTTAAAACTACAAAGCACTCTGTAAATATATTCTATCAGTTGATAGAATATTCCAGGAATGGGTATAATTTTACTGATGACAAAGAGATCATTCACCCATTCATTCATTCATTTATTCACAAATATCCATGGAATGCTTCTTTAGTGCTGAAATCTTAGATAGATGACTCAGCCAAAAATCACACAGTTAATAAATGGTAGAGCAGGACACAAACCCAAGTCTGTATGACTCCTAGTATAGTTATCTCTCCACCACCTTAAGATTTTTTTGAATTTATTTTGTATGTCTTCAGAACCTCTCAGTGAGGCCCAGAGAAATTAAGTGATTTCTCACAGTCTAAGAGAACAGACTAGAGAAACAGCATATTTCTCCCTCTAAATGGCTCTGAGCCCTGGAGCAGATAAGCATTCCAACCTACAAGAAAAATTCAGCTGGAATCATGATTTGTGCCTCACAGAATCTGTAACTATGGGCATCAGGTATTAGCCCCCAACATGTTCCAGACATTAATCAAAAATATTGTTGTATATGGCCAAGAAGCACATGAAAAGACACTCAACATTACTAATTGTTACATAAGTCAAAACCACAAGAAGATATCACCTCACATCCACTAGGATCAGTTCAGTTCAGTTGCTAAGTTGTGTCTGACTCTTTGTGATCCCATGAATCACAGCACACCAGGCCTCCCTGTCCATCACCAACTCCCAGAGTTCACTCAAACTCATGTCCATCGAGTCAGTGATCCCATCCAGCCATCTCATCCTGTGTCGTCCCCTTCTCTTCCTGCCCCCAATCCCTCCCAGCATCAGGGTCTTTTCCAATGAGTCAACTCTTCACATGAGGTGGCCAAAGTAGGATAACTACTCTCAAAAAAACCCCAAATAACAAAATGTTGATGAGGATATGGAGAAAGTGGAACCCTTGTGTACTGTTGATGGGAATGGAAAATTGTGCAACTACTAAGGAAATCAGGTGGAGTTCCTCCAAAAATTAAAAATAGAGGAACTATATGATTAATCAGTTCCATTTCTAGGTATATACCCCAAAGAATTGAAAGCAAGGGCTTAAAGAGGTATTTGTACAACCATGTTCATAGCAGTATATTCACAATAGCTAAAATGGAGAAGAAACCCAAAGGTGTATCAGTGGATGAATGGATAAACAAATGTGTTGTGTTGTATACATACAAGGAATATAATTCAGCCTTAAAGAGGAAGAAAATTCTGACACATGCTTCCACCTGGACAAACCTTGAGGACATCATTCTAAGTGAAATAAGCCTGTCACAAAAGGAAAAACGCTGTATGATTCTACATATATGAGGTGCCAAGAGTAGCCACATTCACAGAGACAGAAATTAAAATGATGGTTGCTGGAGGAGGGGGATGGGGAGTTAGTATTTAATGAGTATAGAATTTCAGTTTTGCAAGATGAAAAGAATTCTGGAGATGGATGGTGGTGATAGTTGTACAACAATATGAATACACTTAATACCCCTAAACTGTACACTTAAAATAGTTACAATGGAAAACTTTATGTTATGTATATTTTATCACAGTTTAAAAATACATCATTGTGTTATTTAATTACATTGTGGAGACAAGCCCCGATGACAGCCCACCTTATGAAAGAAGAAATAGAGGCTCCAAGAAGCTAAGTCACTTGCTCAGAATCACATAGCTGGGAGGAGCAGAGCTGGGAGATTTAAGCCCAAATTCTTTCTATGAAAATATACAACTTGCTCCTGGATTTGCTCCCAAAGGGAGCCCTGGTAACCATTTCACCATTGCTGGGGCAGCAATTTGTCAGTCAGTGAAGGCCTTGGGGAGACAATTGGATTTTGTGGTCTGAGATCAAGCTGAGGAAAGGAAGGGCTAGGGCTCTGGCTGCTTGATCAGGGACAGCTGAAATAAGAGCAGTACGTCTATTGTGAGGTAGTTCCCTTGAAAACATCCCAGAAGGGGCCTTGGCTGCACAGCTGGGATAATTGGGCAGCTTGGGAACACCAAGAAAGATATTTACAGGTCCAACTGCTGTAGTCTAATATTTTTCTGCAGCAACTGGGCCAAATACCTGCAGCTTTAAAAAAAAAAAAAAAAAAAGGTCCCAACATACTGGGACTTATTTTTGTTTAACTTACAGGTGGGAGGATGTGGTGAGTGGTAGTATCTTTGTCGCTCCAGGAAAGTGGGTGGGAGATGATAGGGGAGGGGGAGGCTGTCCTCTTTTCTTTCACTTGTCTTCCAAGCTTTGTGCTTGTGCTTTCCACCTGCAGTCCCTTGCTGGGGAAAGTGACAACTTAATTCAGAACTAGTGAAAAGGAGGCTACACTTGGCTTAATGAGAAGTGACCGAGAGCATGCTGGATTAACCAGAGAAGATTGTAAAGTCTGTGTAAATATCAACTGCTGGACTACTGGGGGTGGAAAGGCACTTGGGCCAGTCTGGGAGCTGCAGCAGCTTCCCAAGGTGTGGAACTTACCAGAGTGCTGTCTGAGACAGACAAGTTGGTTATGAAAAGAATTTCCAGGACTTTCTGAGCCTAGCAGAAGCTTCTTACTGGTTATGATTCTGACACCAAGTGTCGGTACCACTCAGTCACACTGCATCCCAAGAGTGGGTTCTTCCTTATCCACCAAGCAATTCCCCAACACCAGTTAGATGTCCTGTGCATGAGTGGAAGTGTTACTCAGTCAGTCATATCCAGCTCTTTGCGACCCCATGGACTGTAGCCTGCCAGCGTCCTCTGTCCATGGAATTCTCCAGGCAAGAATACTGGAGTGAGTAGCCATTTTCTTCTTCAGGGCATCTTCCTGAACCAGGGATTGAACCCGGGTCTCCCACATTTCAGGCAGATTCTTTACCATCTGAGCCACCTGGGAAGCCTCAGATGTCCTATAGTTCAACTCAATTTTGACACCCTCTACACTGACATCTGATTCCCCAGGTGAAGGGTTTAGCGTCACAAGATTGCCCCCACCTCCACTTCAGACACCAATGGCAAGTCCAGACTGTTACCTATATTTCTGACCTCCTGGCTATAGATGGGAGCTTTCAACAATCCACTCCTTGATTAATTTGCTAGAGTGGCTCACAAATCTCAGAAAAACATTTTATGTACTAGATCACCAGTTTACTGTAAAAAGGATATAATTCAGGAAAGCCAGATGGAAGAGATGTGCAGGGCAAATTACATCAGAAGTAGCTGGATGCTCAGCCTATCTCCCTGAGCATCCTCTCCCAGCACCTCCACCTGTTCACCAACCAGAAGCACTCAGAGCCTGTCCTCCAGGTTTTTATGAAGGCGTCATTACTCAGGCATGATTGATTAAATTATTGGCCTTTGGTCATCGAACTCAATTTGCAGCCCCTTTCCCCCACACCCCCAGAGGTTGAGATGGGGTAGGTCTGAAAGTTCCAGCCTTCTAATCACATGGTTGGTCCTCCTGGCCACCAGCCTCCATTCTTAGGTTACCTAGGAGTTTTCCAAAGATCACCTCATTGACATAACAAAACTCCTTCATCACCCTCATCACTTAGGAAATTCCAAGGGTTTTAGGAGCTCTGTGCCAGGAATGGGGACGAAGGCCAAATACATATTTCTTATTATAAACCACAGTATCACACTGGTTTACAGGGGTGGGGGCCCTCATTGTGGAAGACAAGAAGAAAATTTTATTTATGGAAAACTTACCAGAATTTCCTGATGCAACTGAGCCAGGGCTCATGCTGAGTTTCTCCACATGTAGAAAGCTGAGAGCTTTGGAGCTGTACATGTCCACCTTTGGACTCTGCTTCTGTTCCCTGATAGCTCCTTGAACTTGTGTTTGCCTCTTGACCTCTCTGAGCCTAATGTTCCTCATGTGTGAAAGGGGTTAATGATACCTGTCTGATAGGTTTCTTGGGGGAACTAGAGAGGATTAGATCTATGCCTGGCACACAGTCAGCACCCAGTTTGTTAATGTCATTAATGTCATCTCTGGGAGTCCTTATGCTAATATTTATGAGCTATAATCAATCACCAGTGCAGAGAAAAGCACATAAAGTGGGTTATTTTCAGTATTGTTCATTTCTTTTCTACAACAGGGCCAGCAAACTTTTTCTGTAGAGGGCCATGTGGTAAATATTTTTGACCTTACAGGCTGGGTGGTCTCTGTAGCAGCTACTTAACTCAGAAGCAGCCATGGGCATTATGTAAACAAATCAGAATGGCTGGTGGACCAATAAAACTTTATTTACAAAATTAGGCAGCAGACTGTATTTGGTAAGCACTTTACTGACTTTTCTTTATGGCCTGGTCACTTCATTTACAAAATGAAGAAATGTTCTAGCTAGTGGTGAATGTACCTGATCTTTCCATTGGAATGTAAGCTCCTTGAAGTGTGGATGCATTAGGAATTGCTCTTGTGTGTTCTCAATTTCCTCAAAATAAGGAACTCAGTAAATGCTTCCTCATTGGACAACCATGGGGAACTTATCATCGAATGAAAAACAGGAGAATGGTTAAGAGCACAGGGTTCAAAGTCACAAATGCCTGAGTTCAAATTCCAGTGTTTTTGGTCAAGTGAAATCACTCCTCTGAATCTCAATTTTTAAACTGTAAAAATGGAGATAAACCAAGTGCTTATTTCATTAGGTTGTTGGAGGGATTTAAGATGATGGATGTAAAATTCTTAGTGAAATGCCCGACAGGTAGAAAATATTTAATAAATGTTGGTGGAAGGGGCAGATCCCTTAACCAGAACCAAGATATCCCAGACACTCAATAGTATTTGCAAGATGCCATTCATGAAGCCCAAGGGAAAATCTCTCTCTCTGGGCCCCAGTTTCCTCATCTGTAAAACAGCAATAAGAAGTGTTAAAGGGGTGTCATGAAATACTAGTGAAACTGTGGTGAGAACACTCGGTAAATCATGCAGTTTCTCTGACAATGGAGCTACTTTTACAAGTATCATTCTCAGTATTTTCCTCTTCCTCCTCCTCATCTCCTTAGGAAGCCCCCAGTCCTCTGTTCATGGGCTTTCTCAGGCAAGAATACTGGTAGTAGTAGCGATAGTGTTAGTCGCTCAGTTGTGTCTGACTCTGTGTTCCCATAGACTGTAGTCCGCCAGGCTCCTCTGTCCATGGGATTCTCCAGGCAAGAGTACTGGAGTGGGTTGCCATTCCCTTCTCCAGAGGATCTTCCTGACCTAGGGGTCGAACTCAGGTCTCCTGCATTGTAAGCAGATTCTTTACAATTTGAGCTACAGGGAAGACCTTAAGAATACTGAAGGGGATTACTATTTCCTTCTCCTGTAGATCTTCCCCACCCAGGGATCGAACCCAAGACTCCAGCAGCTCCTGCATCTGCAGGCGGATTCTTTACCCCTGAGTCACCTGGGAACCCCTAGTCCTCAGCTCTCCCTCCCCTAATAGTTTTAGATAAGGGTTTATCAACCTTGGCACTACTGACATTTGGACCTGGATAGTTCTTTGTGGTGGGAGCTGCCTTGCGCATTGGACAGTGTGTTGCAACATCCCTGGCCCCTCCCAGCTATATGCTAGTAGCGCCCCCTCTCTTCCTCCACCAGAAAGAAAGAAAGCGCTAAGTTGTAGCCTGCCAGGCTCCTCTGTCCATGGGATTCTCCACCAGTGATTCCCCACCAATGGTGATGGGATTCTCCTTCTCCACCAGTGGTGGATTCTCCACCAGTGTGACAACCAAAACCATTTGCGCATGCTCAGTCACACATTTGTGTCCAACTCTTTGTGACCCCATGGAGTATAGTCCACCAGGCTTCTCTGTTCATGGATTTCCCAGGCAAGAATAGTGGAGTGGGTTGCCATTTCCTACTCCAGGGAATCTTCCCAACCCAAGGATTGAACCCACAACTCCTGCATCTCCTTCATTGGCAGGCAGATACTTTACCACTGTGCCACCTGGGAAGCTCAAAAATGTTTAGACTTTGATAAATGTCAAAATTGCCCCCCAGTTAAAACCGCTACATTAGAATAAGGCTGATGGATATAGCAAAGCAAAATTTTAGAGAAAGAGGAAGCCTTTGGAGATCTCTGGGGCACTCTGTGCTGCAGAAGACACACAGGGCAATGATTACCCTCTCTGCAGAGACACCAATATAGTAAAGTGTGACTTGGGCAAATGACTTAATCTCTGTGAGCCTCAATTTCTTCCTAAGTTGGGGTAAAAATCCCTACACCCCTGAGGTTGTGCCTGAGAACTCAATGGAATAATATAAACAAATTGCTAAGCACAGAGTAAGTACCAAATAAATCATAACTACTCTTTCTACTGTGTTTTTTGTTGCGGTTGTAACTGATATATTAAAATTCCCTTTGGTCTCTGGAATTTGGAGTTTCTTATCATCACTCATAACACAGTCTGCAAACTTGAACGAATGAGCTGGATTTGACCTTTAGGCATGTTTTATTTGGCCTGTGATGTGATTTTTAAATGTTTGAATCCATACCTTACATTTCTTTTTTTTTTTTAATAAGTCAACTATATTTTTTTAATTTTTTTTTTACTTTATTTTACTTTACAATACTGTATTGGTTTTGCCATGCATCAACATGAATCCACCACAGGTGTACACATATTCCCAATCCTGAACGCCCCTCCCACATCCCTCCCCATACCATCTCTCTGGGTCATCCCAGTGCACCAGCCCCAAGCATCCTGTATCCTGCATAGAACCTAGACTGGTGATTCATTTCTCATATGATATTATATTAAAAGGAGAGGCAATAAGCCATAGCTTACATTTCTAAGTCGAGATATCACCTAAAGTTCCAGATCTGGGGCTTTTCCTGAAAACATGGGTAATTGGTCTGCACTGAAACTGCAGACCCGCCTGGAGTCTCTACAAGGTGGCTGGAGATGGTGGCTGCCCTCTCCTTTAGACGGGGTTTAGTCTCCTTCTCCCCTAAAACCTCACCAAGCTCATTTCAACTTCCCTTGATGGAGTTTTTCCTCTTGGTGCCTAATAAGTGTTTGAGTTTGCAAACTCTGTACCTAGAATTCTTTTTTAAAACCTTAGAGCTGATGATTCTTACCCACGTGTTTCAGTTCCTTACCTAAAGCTGAGCCTCCTTTCCATCCTGAGAGGGTGGTGGTCACTTAAAACTGGGCCTACCTAATCTCATTGTCCCTTTGACTGTCTCACTCTTGACAAGAAGCCAGGCAGGACCATCGCCAAACTGTCATTTCCATTTGGGGTGTTGTGCAGTTCCGAGGCTCTGGAATCCCATCCTGTCATCTCTTCCCATCTTCCCGACCCACATCCTCCCCCAGTCCTGTCTTCCCCAGCAAAACCAGAACTGGCAGCTTCTCAACAACCATTTATCAGAAGTGAGGAAATAACAGCTTTTAACCATGGTTCTTATGCTTGAAGACTGTGATCAAATTCCAAACCATTTCCAGAAGTACCCCTTGGGGCCCAGGGGGAGATGTGGTTTCCATGATAACAAGTCCTTGCTGGCTCCCATCTCCAGATCCTCAAAGGGAAGCGGATCGTACCTTCCAATGGTGCTAGAGGAAATTTAACTACAAAACCCTGCTAGGAATGACATGTACAGAGACAACTGCACTGCTTCACTGGGGACCTGTAATCCAACATGTCATTGGTAACTGCAGCTCTCAGGGAGAGCTGTGTGGTGCCGTTCCCTCCACCTCCCTCCTCCAGCTTGCCTCAGCCAGTGTGCAAACTGGAGCGTCAGGGGAACCATGGGTGGGAAGAAAGACGCAAGTTCTTTCCAGACAGGCTTATAGCCTCTCCCTCAGACTATCGGGTTTTAAGTGCTTTCCTGGGAGTGATAAAACACTGAAAAGACAAAAGAGAAACCAGAAAATTAAACTAGGAAAGGCTGGGGTTGTAAGGAAGATGCTTCATGAGTATAAAATGATAAAATATGCAAATTACTTAGAGTTCTTGGGTATTGAGAAAGCACTCCATATTAGTGATAATATTTATCATCATCTGATTGGCTCTGCTTTGGAGGCTGCAATGATAACCATATCAAACATCTATGGAGTACTTATTCTGATTTATGTCCCTGATCTTATTTAATTCTCACAGCAATTATACCTGGGTATTGGTATTGCCTTTTAGAGATAAACTGAGGCCCAGGCCAGTTAAATAGACTGCTCCAGGTCACACAACCTGTTAATGGTAGGTGGTAGTTTAGTCACCAGGTCATATCTGACTCTTGTGACCCCTGAACTATAGCCCACCAGGCTCCTCTGTCCATGGGATTTTCCAGGCAGGAATACTGGAGTAGGTTGCCCTTTCCTTCTCTAGGGGATCTTCCCAACCTAGGGATCAAACCCAGGTGTCCTGCATTGCAGGCAGATTCTTCACTGACAGAGCCACCAGAGATGCCGCATTAGTGGTAGTCTGCCTGATTCCACAGTCTGTGATCATATCAATCACACAACACTGCCCCACCTTATTTGAGAATGAGTGGAGAACAGTGTTTGGTCTAGAGGGAGGAGTAGAGGAATTTGTGAACTTCTAAAAGCAATGGATATATCCACCTTTTATTTTATTTTATGCCCACTCTCTACTGCAGAACCAGAAATGCAGTAGGTGCTCAACAAATATTTGTTTAATTAATGACAGAGCAATGATGAATTCAAATGGATGTGCCTCTGTAGGTGGGCTTTCAGGCAAGGGAACAAAATTTTATAATTGTCTGTTTGATTTTCCTTCTCTCTCTCTGAATTGTGAACACTTGCTTCTGTGATGGTGTCTCTCTTAGGTGGCCAAAACTACCATAACAGTGTACCTTAGACTGGGCAGCTCAAACAACAGGAAATTATTTTCTCACCGTTCTGGGGGCTGGAAGTCTGGGACCAAGGTCAGAACGGTTTTGGTTTCTTCTGAGTCCTCTCTCCTTGGCTTGCAGATGGCCACCTTCTCCCCATGTGTCCACATGATGATCTCTCTGCATTCACATGTCCACTGTCTCTCTTGGTCCGTGTCTTGACTTCGTCCTTTTATAAGGACACCAGCACACTGGATTAGGGCCAACCTAATGACCCTGTTTTAACCTAATTATCTCTTTGAAGGCCCTATTTCTAAGTACAGTCACATTCTGAGGTTAGAGCTTCAACATAGAAATTTGAAAGAAGATACACTTCATTCCATAGCAGTATCTGTCTTATTTTTGTATCCTTAGAACTTCACAGGGGGTCTAGCACTCAGTTTCCTAAGTGGGTTAGATAAATTAAGAAAGGAAATAATTTTTATGGTGTTGTAGGTCAATTATGCCTAATTTTTTTTAAATGAAAGAAAAAAGGAAAGAATAGAATATGTAAGGATAAATGGTGGAATGGATAGATGGGTGGGTATATGGATGGATGGATGGATAGATGGATGATGGGTAGATAAATTGGTGGATGGATGAGTGGGTATCTGGGTCTTGTGTGTGATGTTTCACTGAGATGGACAGCCTCCTGCCAACATCTGACCACTAGACTGGGGACTCATGTTTGTACAATATTGTCTTACATTTTGCTTATATATTCTGTTTATTGCTCAACTCTGATCCATGAGGACAGATGGTTTTCTCTGTCTTGCTTACTGGAGCAAAGCTGGCACCTAGCAGGTATTCAGTAAGAATCTGGTGAATGAATAAGTGAGTGAATTAATCTTCTCCTGTGACCTCCATCTGGATATTTCAAGACCCAGCAAAAGGCTGCTCTTTTTCTGAGAAGCCTTCCCTGACCACTCAAATTTGTAGCAATCTTGCTACTCAGAGGTGGGAGTGGGTTGGGCTAGCCTCACCAGCTGCTAACCGTGTTTCTTCAGCATTAATATGCCTTGATTCATTGAGTCATATAAGTAGAACAGCTTCTATATCTACAAAATTCAGATTCCCTAGCACCACACCCAAGTAGAATGAATCCACAGGTCTGGTGCAAGGCATTGGAATCAGCATTTTGATATGCTTCTCCCAGCATATTTTGAATTACATAGTCCAGGCCTTGAGAAACTGCAAAGTTAAATACTGGGAACCTGAGATCTTAACTCCTTGAGAATTTAGCCAAATCTTCTGCATTTCTCTATTTTTCTGCAAATAGGTAGCTTTCCCTGCATTCATCTTAGAAGGATATACTTTTCCTCTGATAGACATGCATGAACTATCTTTTCTGATTACGTATGCTGGATGGTGGGGAGGGACTTGAGCCACAATAGGTTTTATGAATCCCAGACCCCTTGGTATTTCTGTTACAAGGTCCCAAATGCCTCTAAGAAGTAGCCAGGAGAACTAGTTCTCAGGACAAAGGTTGCAGATCCAAGGGCAAAGGTCCTAAGGGCCAACTGATTTATTCCCTTGGTTTATTACCTTCTTTCTTAACCTCTCAACTCTCACCCTGTGCCCATGAGCTTACAACGTGGGTGGTTGTGGTATTATGTTGGAAGGAAGCTAAAGCTGTTGGGAATTAGTGAGTATTTCACTAGGGAAAGAATTTTTTTTCTTGCTTGTCTGTTGGTCTTGTGTTTGGGAACTGACTAGAAGCTCTTATTTCCCTCTGACTCTTCCTTCATCCCCTCTTTCTCCTCTTCTTCTCTCTCTATTTTTTCTTATGTCTCCTCTTCCTCCATCTTCTCATCATCTCTCTTCTTCATCCAACACCTACCATATAGTTTTCAGAGCATGTTTGTGAGTCTGGCTCTATATCAAGAGACTTACAACTACTCTTCTCTAGGATCCTTATGACACTCTGGGGCAAGAACAGACCCAAATGCCTACTTGGGATGTTTAGACCCTAGGGAGTGGTGGGAACCATGGCAAACTTATCCTTTGTAAAGGAGGCTGCTGCTATTCATCTCCCTCTGAATGGCCAGGTGGGGTCTTCTGACTTCTTCAAGAAAGGCTATAAATGCAAATATTTATGTGAAATCTCTTGGTTTTTCAATGCAAGAAACTAATTTATTTTTTTTTAATTGTATAAGTAAAACAAACCAAGAGGTTTAATTTTGCCCATGGACCACCAATCTGTGACCTCTACCATCCACTAGAGGGTGGCTCCCATGGGCCTAGAGCATCATGACACGCATCCACTGACCCCAGATTCTGGGAGTCATATAGACCATTGTCTTCTTGTGTGTTATCCCAGGATTCACAAAGAACTATGGCTACAAAGAAGGAAGGTTCAGGTAAACCAAAAAATAATATTTTGTAGAGCTGCACCCTTGGGTGTAGTAATGGTTGGTCACATGTGGTTATTTATATGTAAATTAATTAAATAAAATATAAAATTCAATTCTTTAGTCACACTAGCCACATTTCATGTGGTAGTTGTTTGCATAACTTCTATATCAGCAGCAGCACAGATATAGACCATTTCCATCCTCATGGAACCTTCTTCTGGACAGTGCTATTGAGAATCTGCTTCTGGACATGACCCTTTTCTCTGTCCTCCTCTCCCCATAACACACCTCTCTGTTGCCTAACCCCCTAGGGTAATCTCAGCCAGTGAAATGAGTTTATCTGAAGGGAGAAAAGAAAATCATTTCATATGTGTTAATGGGGGAAGCTGAGTTGAGCTCACCTTTCTCTTAGTGAATATGTACATCATAGTGTCCTTTTGGAGACTTTTGCCTGCCTCTGATTAGTTCAGAAAAAACTAATTCTTGGAAGGTATTTCAGAACAGAGAGAGGAGCAGCAAGACCTCACAGGAGATGTTCTGAGGGGGTGCCAGCAGCCTACACCTGGGAGCTCTATCCTGGTGCTGCGTCTCCTGCTGCTTCTGCAAGGTCATTAGAGTAAGTTAGTCCAAGTTAGCCTAGCTCAGTGATGGGTAAGAAAATACATGGAGGGTTTCAGATGCATAAAGGAGGAAAGAGATCTCAGAGGGAATGTAGGACAGCTAATAAAATAAGACAAGCTTGAAATTAATGATGATTCAAAAATGCCAGAGTTACCAAATTTCTTTTTTTTTTTAAAGATTCAGTTAGAAAGTGGAAAAGTTGGAACATTTACGCAACATGAAGAAATTGCTAGAATAGTTATCAGCCAAGATGTAATTAGAAAAGACTTGGATGAGTTGAGGAGTCTGCAGGGTTGGCAGAGGGTAAGGGATGGGTATAAAGTGGATCTGCCAAATTGCTCTATGATTCAGGACCTGGGTGGGTGGGAAGCCAGGATGTCAGGGGAGAGGAAAGCCAAAGGAAGAGCTATCTTTGCAGAAAGTTTGCTTAGGACAGCCATCTGGAATCATGACAAGGAGACTTAATGGAGGGTTGGAACAAGCAACATAAAAAGAGAGGACTGAACCTTTACAAGGTGGTTCAAAACTAATTGCAAGAGACACGAAAGAGCCAGTCAGATGGAGATCAAAGTGTCAGCTTTATTGCCGATAAGAAGCTCTTTTGGAGGACACCGCTTGCTAATACTCTTCTAAATTGAACTTACCCCCAACCCCAACATCAGGCAAAACTGATGGTCAGAGCCTGCTCTGCTTAAGCCCAGAATGCACTTTCTCTGCAGGCAAGCAGCTCCCCTAAGAGAGACTTGCTGAGCATGTTCAGTTCCTTCTTCCAGATGCACCAATCAGGTGGGACAAGAAGCCAGGAGTGTCGCTCTACTGGAAATCCCCTGATGGGGAAACATGAGGCTAGTGACTAAGTATTCTCCCTCCCTCTTCCCCTCCAACACTTCCTTCTTTCCCTCCAACAATATCAACTGGTCTCAAGAAAATGGCACATTGGTTTTAATGATATGAGGGAATCAGAATTGCAAAGTCATTAGAATCTGAGGAAAATGTATGGTCTCTCTCTCTGTTTCAGGTTCCTGACACTAGATTTTTACGTGGACAGATTTATTGAGGCCCTTCAATTTCATGGCGTCTCCTCACCCTCTCTGCTTCTGCTTTCTGTGGATTGTCACACTGACTTTATGAGATGGCTTCTGTTATTATCTCTCCAATTTACTGATAGGAAAACTGAGCTCAGAGGTGTTAAATGCTTTGTCTAAGTTCACTCGGCTGGTAAATGGAGGAGCCGGGATTTGAACCTAGGCCTGCGCCCTTACCTACTGCTCTCTATTACTGCCCCAGGACCGGTGGAAAGCCTGACTGGCCCAGCCTCTTTGCTTTCATACCAGACTGTGAACGGAATGTGTGGATCCATAGGCTTGGAGAGACTTGTCCTGTCCAGCGAAGCCAAAACCCTCTTCCTTTGTTGTTGTTCAGTTGCCAAGTCATGTCCGGCTCTTTGCAACCCCATGGACTGCAGCATGCCATGCTCCCCTGTCCTTTACTGTTTCTCAGAGTTTTCTCAGATTCATGTCCATTGAATCAGTGATATTATCTCTTTGTCTGCCACCCCTTTCCCCCTTTGCCTTCAGCCTTTCCCAGCATCAGGGTCTTTTCCTTGGAACCACCTCTCAGCCATGGAGCCGTCAGTCGATGATGGAGAGAGTGGCTCTAGAGCAACACAGTGTGTGTATGTGTGCAGTCACCCAGTCATATCCGACTCTGTGTGACCCCCTGGACTGTAGCCCACCAGGCTCCTCTGTCCATGGGATTTCCCAGGCAAGAATACTGGAGTGGGTTGCCATTTCCTTCTCCAACGGATCTTCCCAACCCAGGGATTGAACCCATGTCTCTTGCATTGTCAGGCAGATTCTTTTACCACTGTGCCACCTGGAAAGCCCAACACAGATCAATGTTCAAATTCCAGTTCAGCCAGTGACTTGCTCTGGGACCTTGAGTCAGTCACTTCTACTCTCTGAGCCTCAGTTTCCTCACCTGTGAAAGGAGATTTTTCCATTTCCTGGGAATGTTATAGGAATTCATTGAGGTACTGAATATTAAAACTTAACAGTGAACATTGAATCAAATCATATTCTTTTTGTTATAGAAGAGTCAGAACAGGAAGTGCTAAACTTTTCACCATTTACCCGATTATGACAATCCTTTTCATGCCATTGTATCTTTGTCCATGGTGTTCCTTTTGCCTGGAATGCTTTCCCTCCCGTCTATGTAACTCCTGCAGTTTGATGACCTCCTACTTGTGCTTCAACATCTAGCTCAATGTTCACCTCTTTTGGAGCCTTCTGAGAGTCTCCTAAGCAGAATGACATCTCAGCTAGGTCCCTCTTCCCTTCCCTATTAGGGCTTTTAAATAAAATGGCAGCTCAATGATCTGATAACCTGTCTCTCTGCCCAACTCCCAACAAGGTTAGAGCTTCTCAAAATGAGAGAGCTATGCCTGAGTCATCAAACTGTCCCTCATTTAACAAGGATGCCATGTTAAATGCTCCACAAATGTTTGAGCAAAGGAACACTTATCATCCTAGCTATCTGATGCTGCTTAACGATTCACGCTCTTATAAACAACGTACTTATTGTCTCAATTTCCATGATTCAGAAGTCTGGCATGGATTAGCTGGGTTCTCTGACTCTGACTCCGTCACAAGGCTGCCATGAAAGTGTGGCCGTGGGCTGCAGTCATCCGTCATCAGAAGACTCAACTGGGAAGGATCCACTTCCACGTTCACTCATGCCAGTGTTGGCAGGAGTCAGTCTCTTGCAAATTGTTGAACTGAGACTTCACTTCTTCATGAGCTGTTGGCCAGAGGCTTCTTTTGATCCTTTGCCATGTGGGCCTCTCTGTAGAGCATCTCACAACATGGAACTCTTTTCATTAGAGGGAGCAAGAGAGAGGATAAGAAAGAGTGCCAGCAAGAGTGTAGTAACAAGAGAGTCTTCTGTTATCTAATCAAGGGAGTGACATACCATTACCTTCACTGTGTTTTGTTCACTAGAATCAAGTCACTAGGTACAGCCCACACTAAGGAGAGTGGGATTACACATGGCTGCAAATATCAGGAGGAAGAGAGCATAAGAAGCCACGTTAGTGCCTGCCTACCATACTTCAGGCAAAGGGGAACAGAGGGGAGCAAAAAGAATGAAATGCTGAAAGGAAAGGATGAGGAGGAGAAGGGGAAGAAGAAATAAGAATAAAGATGACAATGGAAGGGGGGGTCAGTCATCAAACACTGATTGGACATCTGTCGTGTTTCCTGTAAGATAATACAAGAGACATGTGGGCTGTCGTGTGATTCCTTCCTATGGGTTTTTCAAGACGGGGAGATGAAACACCCATGTAAGGGTTGACTACGTAGTAACTCAGGGTCATCTGTGGGATGGGCTACATGGTTCATCAGACCCTAAGTATTATGAAATTGCAACGAAGGTGAACTCCTTGGGTCTGGTATGCTGGGCAAGGTGGGGCTCAAGCTGGGGCTTGCAACATCAGTAGACTTGGGATATGGAAGTAGCATGAGGAATGATATAGGAACAAGCTCAGATACAAGAAAGTGAAAGTGAAGTTGCTCAGTCATGTCTGACTCTTTGCGACCGCATGGATTGTAGCTTACCAGGCTTCTCCGTCCATGGGATTTTCCAGGAAAGAGTACTGGAGTGGGTTGCCATTTCCTTCTCCAGGGATCTTCCTGACCCAGGGATCAAACCTGGCTCTCCTGCATTGCGGGCAGATGGCTTACCCTCTGAGGCACCAGGGAAGATTCAGATATGAGGACTCATAAATAAATAAATAAAAAGGACTCAAAATACCTGCTGTGGGGGATTCTAGGAGGGCATTAGTGGGAGATGAGATTATGGAAGCAGATGGAGACCAGATCTTGAAGTTTCCTGAGAGTTTTGAGTTCCATTGGGTGAACAGGTGGGAGTCTTTGAAGGTGGCTGGTAGGAGGCTGTGTAAATGAGATTAAACACAGAAGTCTGGAATTAGAAACACTGGCTTTCCAAGGCCTCAGCTCTGTCGCTTACAGCTGTAAGAAGCTCCTGAGGCAAGTGATTTACATTCATGAGCCTCAGTTTCTTCATCTGTAACATGATAACATCTTCTTCATGAACTTGTTGTGAAGATTAAATAAAATAATGCTATAAAGTGCTAATGTAATGCCTGTCATATAGTAAGCCCATCTTGAGTAGTTAAAGAGTTGCTATTATTATTTCTGAGTTGGGGGTGGGGGACGGGTTTACCCTAAGAGATGGAGAAATTTAAAACATCCAAGTCTTCCTCTTACTGGCGAAACATTCATCTGGCCTTTTCCCTTGTCTCTTCCCGGTTGTGGACCCTGACAGATGAGCAATGGGAACCTAAAAAGTGACAGATGTGTCCAGCTAGGCCAGGACAAAGAGGGGAAGGATACAAAGGAAGGCCCAAACAATGCCTGGAATCATGGTCAATGGAGCTACAGAGGTTTAAGGAACTGTCTTTACAGAAATGTAACTCTGAGGCCAAGTCAAGGGCAAGTTCCCAGAATTTGCATGGGGACACTGGTACAGCTGTTCTCATTCAGAGGGAGAGGCCTGACTTGGATTCCAATGGCAGGAGTGTCCTTGAAGGTCAGTGGAATGGACATCCCTCCTTGTATTGTATTGTTGTTATTCTTTGAAGGAGGTTGTTGACCTGAGCATTTGTGGGAGGGACCATTGGGAAGGACTTCAGACTTGAGTGAATGAAGATCCTGATCTCTGGGGTGGTGGGGTTAACCTAAGTAAGTGAGGAAGTAGAGGAAGTTTGTTTGCTTTTTTCATCTACTGTTTTGCTCCTCCAAACTCCTTTTGGCCTTTTTATTGAGATAAAATGTACCCTCCAGGGTTGAGTCTCATGCTGTATTAATGTAATAGTTCCCCCTCTCCACTTCTTCCCATCAACGCTTACCAGTCCGGAGTTATATTCCCTCAGTAGTCCAGCTAACATTCTTTCTTCCCACTTTATTATCTCATAAAGTGTTGATACTCAGACTTTCAAATTTCAAGTACTCGTGAATTTTCAATGTTGAAACTTCCTTGTTGAGATACAGATATAGATTTATTAATATCTCAACATGGAGGTTGCTAACTCTCTGTTTTGTCAAATAAATATCTTAAACAAACTTACTCTATAAAATGACATTTTTTTTCAACCCCAAAGAAGAAAGAATAGTCTCAAGTAAGGGCAATCCATTGAATGGAACAATTTCAGCTTTTTGAGAAATGTTCCCTACACTGACTTTATTTTTTTGTGATTGTACTATGATTTGGAAACTGTGGTCAGGGGTAATTTATGCTAAGGTGTTAATGGTTTCATAACATGTTTATTTTGGAAATATCAATTGTCTCCTATGTGTCAACCCTTATGTTATATGCTAGACATGTGGAGATGAAGGAAACTTGGTATCTGATGTCAATAAAAATTCAGTTTTGATTGGGAAACATTTGTGAACAATGATGCTGATTCCAGGGCTTCCCTGATAGTTCAGTTGGTAAAGAATCTGCCTGCAATGCGGGAGACTCTGTTTCAATTCCTGGGTCGGGAAGATCCGCTAGAGAAGGAATAGGCTACCCACTACAGTATTCTTGGACTTTCCTGGTGGCTCAGCTGGTAAAGAATCTGCCTGCAATGTGGGATACCTGGGTTTGATCCCTGGGTTGGGAAGATCCCCTGGAGAAGGGAAAGGCCACCCAGTCCAGCATTCTGGCCTGGAGAATTCCATGTACTATATAGTCCGTGGAGTCGCAAAGAGTTGGAAACTACTGAGCCACTTTCGCTTTCATGCTGATTCCAATTCAGTGCCTCAGAGCATGTGGCGCTGTGCTATAGCAGTTTAGACAAAAAGGTATGTGGGCTGAAGAGCAGGATGGAGAAAATTTCGTAGGGGAAGAGGAATTCAAGAAAAGAACTGCCTGCTGGAAAGATAGAGAGCTGTGTTTCTAAGGGCTGCCATTTATCTGGGAGCTATAGGTCGCTCAGTGCTTTGATGTCACCCAATTTTAATCATAATTCTGGAAAGCAGATATTACAATTCTCATTTTACCATAAAGGAAAATTCGTTAGGGAAAGTCACATGCTGGAGGTCACAAAGTGAGAGGCAGACATGGGGTTTGAATCTAGTCCTGCCTGACATCAAAACCCATGGGTTTAACCACCCCAAAACCTTCCTTAGAAAGCCCTCAGTGGCCCTCTGACTGTTATCCATACTCTCAATTCGGCTCATAAGGAGATGAGAAGAAAATGCAGCCTGGGGTTAGATTGTCAGTAGCTAAGGTTGCCAGATAAAATAAAAGGTGCCCAGTCAAATTTGATTTTCAGATAAATGATGAAACTCATTTAGTTTAAGTGTATCCCAAATATTACATGGGACATACTTAAAAAACATACATTGTTCATCTGAAATTCAAATTTAACTAGGTGGCCTTAATTGGTGTTCTGTATTTTTATTGACTACATCTGTCCACCTTTTCAAAAGAACATGTTTACAACTGCATTTAAACCAGAACTTACAGAGCTTAGAAGAGCTTTGAGTAAAAGTTCTTTCTTCCCGTGGAAACTCAAGTTCTTGTATTGTCAAGCTTAAATTAGGTTTCAGTGAAGCAAGATGGATTTAAGCTGGCCCCCTCTAACCCCTTAAAAAAGAAAGAGCAGTCTATTAGTTTTACTCAGTATTGTGATCTCTTATGTAGGGAATGCCATGGAGTAGAAGAGTAGTTTTGAATGTTGCAATGTCCCTAAAAGGAAGGCGGGGGGTTGGGGAGTGGGAGTCGGGGATAAGCGTCCTAGATCACCCCAATTTGGGGATTCTCCAATCCTCTGGGAGCTTCTTAGGCTCTCCCAGCCCATCCCCATTTCTCTTCTATTCTGGACAGCTGAACCTCAGCTTTGCCTCTCATCTGGAGAATCCATCCCTTTGTAGGCCTCGGTGCACCTAACAGGAGGGAGCTGGGAGGGAGTACAATTTCAGAGCACTTAGCAGCCACAAGAGCCTCCCTTTCTTCTCTTTTCCCTGCTATTTGACAAACAAGAAGGTTGTTTAATCACAGAAAGCAGACTGAAGTGGAGTTTTTATCTTGAGCCATTCGCCAAAAGGATAAAATTTGGGTTGTCTTTGAAGAAACAAAAGAGAGTGGCTTCTTTCCCTTCTTCTTTCCTGTTCCATCAGCTTTTTTTTTTTTTAAGTGACAGTTTGAAGGGAAAATCCTTACAGTATGGAAAAGACATAGAACGCTCCCTGTTAAAGATACATAATCAAACCTTTTAGGCTAATGAAACCTAATGCTTATCTGCATAGTTCCTCTCCTTTTTGCTTGACCATTGTTGTGCAAACCCTCTGACCCAAAGCTTCACATTTTTGCCCTCTGTATTGCTGGGGCTGCTTAGAATTTGGGATCCAAGAGTTATGTCAATCTTGAGATTGTTTAAACATTTGGGCCAGAGTATGGGGAGAAAGAAATATGGAAGCAGACACTCGGCATACATTATTTCCTGTAATCCTCCCAACAATCTCGTCAGGTAAAGTGCTGTTCTCCACACTTTACAGATTATGAAACTGAGACTCAAGGAGTCCAGGGTAGATGAAGTCAGGTGAAGGCTTTGTGGAGGTGTTAGAACAGAGGGGCTGAGGTTGCTAATTTGATACACTGAAAGACTTTCTTGACTCACCCAGTTGTAGTCTTTGCCTTCCAAATTACTCATCCTTACTCTAATAATGTTAAATCCCAAACTGCTATTGTAATGTGGGTATTTTTCTTCTCACCACATGGGGTGACGTAGAACAAATCAAAGTCTTCCCAACTTCCTGACAGTTTGAATGGAATAAGCCAAATAAGGAAAACAGATACCAGGATTTTCAAACTATGGGCATGAATGCCATGCTGCTGCTAGTCAGATGGAATTTGCTGAACACTTTGGAAAGTTCCTTGGATTTTCACCCATAGACTTCATCTGCTCAGTAAGTGATTAAAAACATCCATATGAAACCAACTGGGGCAGGTTTCAGCAACCTACCTGGTCCAGTTGATTCCCTAGTGCAGCTCTTTCCCACCATACCTACTGGACTGCAAGGGGAAGGGCTTTAAATACAAAATGAAGAGTTAGGTGGGGGTTAGGGCTAGGATTGAGAGGGGAAAGAATTCACGTGGTAGTGATCCACTCTGTGAATGCACTCATTCATTCATGCAAATATGTATGTAATCACTCAGTAATGTTTATTGAGTCTCCACTATGTGCCAGGACCCATTCACAGTGTGGAGATTATAGCTATGAACACGATGGATGATACTATTCAACAAAGACTGTTTATTTTAGTAGTTGGGAGGGGAGCAGATAGTTTTGGTAATGAGTTTTATTATTATATAATCACAATGTGTGGCAGTTGTTTCAAATGAGCTGCACGTGTGCATCATGGGAGGAAGCTGCTCTTCTCCAAGGAGGGAAGATTCTGAGTTGAGATCTGAAGGATGGATAAGACTTAAAATAGGTGAGATGTGGGTGGCAGCGGGAAGAGAAAGCATCCTAAGCCGAGAGAACTGATGTGCAGAGATTCACGGGGAAGAAAAGAACAGAATAGTAGTTTCTCCCTCTATCCCTGAGCCCCCCACTCTTGTGTTTGTGACATTCCCTTGCCTACACAGTGAGACCCTGTCTATAGTTCCCAGGGATTTTTACCTAGCCAGGTATCTGTAATCTCTTGGACAGTCTTATTCAAGTTTTATCCCAGGATAATGCACATAGACAGGTATGCAAGAACTGTTTGGAGAACTTAATAGGTTTCATTGATCCCATAGGGCTCTGGCTTCAAAAAGTACAACTCAGGGAACTCCAACAGGGGCTCTGTATCAACCTAAAGGAATGGGATGGGGAGGGAGATAGGAGGGAGGTTGCATATGTATACCTATGGCTGATTCATGTTGGAGTTTGACAGAAAACAAAATTCTGTAAAGCAATTATCTTTCAATTAAAAAAATAAATAATTCTTTTTAAAGAAAAAAAAAGTACCGATGCCTTATTTTGACATTCATGCCCTTCCTATAGCTCCAGCTTCTTCTCTGGCTGTATCTCCAGCCCCAGGGCCTATAAACTGAGCTATTTCTGGGAAGAGACTCTGTTCTCTTTCCATGCTATAGCCTGTGCTCTCCCCCTCTGCCTGGGACACTGTCTGCTCCTACTACCTCTCCTGGATGACTCTTATTTCTGTTTCACAACTCAGCTCAGCTGAGTTAGCTCCCTTAAAATCTTCCCATAACTCCCTTGGGCTGGGCCAAGGACCCTTTCCGAAAGCTGTCCCCGTTAGCATGCCAGTGGCTCTGAATTCTAAATTTTGTCTCTTTAATGCTTTGTCCCCCTGCTACTGGATTAAAAGCTCCTTGAAAGCAGAGGCTATGATTTTCATTAGACCCCAATGCCTAGGACCCCTATGCTCTACAAGACATTCAGTCAGTACTTCCTAAATAAATTAGTGGAGTGCCCCAGCCTTGTCCCCAAAAGTTCACTCCCTAGCCCTATAGCTTTGATTCCTGTGTAACTCAGACGTGCATGCATGAACCCAGACTCTAGCTGACTTCCAGCCATGGGACTCCAGCTCACAATTATCATTATACTCAGACCTTCCAAATTTCCATCTCTGTGAACCGCAGGAGCTACTCTAAAGAGTTATTCACCTCAAGCCCCTTGCTTTTTCTAGGATGTTTGTGAATTTCCTCCAAGCACTGGATCAAGTCCCCTTACTCCACAACCCACTGAATGTCCTTATTACTTCTGAGCCAACATTTAGCAAGCATGTAATCTGGGTCATACCAGGCCCAGAGTTGGCTTTTTAAAAAACTCGCTATTCCACAGGAGGTCTGGAGACTAGTATCCATGGCATTACCTGGGAGCTGTTTAGAAATGCAGAATCTCTGGTTCTACCTTTGACCTAATGAATTGGAATCTAAATTTTAATAAGATCCCAAAGTGATTCTTGAAAAGCACTGGAACACACAGTTTTTCAATTTTGGTTGCACATTAGAATCACCCAGGGAGCTTAAAAGAATTACCAGGCACCACCTCAGACCAACTGAATCAGAATCTTTGCTTATTTTATTAAATAAAAAAAGTATGTATTTGGCCATGCTGGGTCTTTGTTGCAGCACGTGGGATCTTCCATCTTCATTGTAGCATTCAGGATCTTTTTTTATTGTTGTTTAGTTGCAGCCTAGGTAGCTGTTCCAACTGCCATCACCTGTGTGACCTCAAAGCCTCAGCTTCCACATGTGCAAAGGGTGGATCACAATAATAGCTTCATCCTTGGATTGTTATGAGGAGGGAACAGATGATTCATGCTTAATCCAAAGCAAAGGTAGATAGCAATCACTCAACAAATACTAAATTTGTGCTGTGTTTAAAATGACTATTATGACTATTCCAAGCAAACAAAGTCACAAAGAAATTGTAGAATGTCACCCCAGGAGGGCCCTTAGAGATGCCCAAGTCTGGGAGTTGCCACTGGGTTGAGAGGGAAAATGTTTATGCCTGAGGAAGGCTGGATGAGATGTAGTTAGGAATAGTGGGGTCTGTGCTGAAAAGAAAAGCACTTGCCTGTGACTTGTAGTCACTGAAATGCTCTGTTTTGAAATACTCTGTGGGCTTCAAATAGAACACGTCTGTTGGCCAGAAATTCATCCTGTGGGCTGCCAGTTGGAGGCCTCTGAGAACCCAACCATATGCTTTCAGGTGGAAAAACTTAGGCCAGAATTAAGAATGAGTTGCCCAAGTTTATTTTTATTCTTTTTGGCTACACTAGGCACACAGGCTTCTCTAGTTGTTGCATGCGGGCTCAATAGTTGTGGTGCACAGGCTCAGTGGCCCCTCAGCATGTGGGATCTTAGTTCCCCTACCAGGGATCAAAGTCCCGTCCCTGCATTGGAAGGCAGATTCTTAACCACTACACCATGAGGGAGGTCCCAAGTTGCCCAAGTTTAATGAGGACAGGAATCCCAGTCCTTCAGGGCCTCTATGTACTGCCCAGCCTCCTATAAAGATCCCCTGAAGGAGAAGGGGCTGAGAGTCTTAAGCTTGTTGCTTAGATTCCTGAATCACAGATCTAGGGAATCTTCCTTAAAGTCTAGTTGAGAAGCATTTTTTTTAATGGCATTTATCATTTTTCTAAAAACAAAATTTATTTTAATTTATTTATTTTAATCATGACCCCCAGAGAAAAGTAAAAGAGAATGCTCGCTAGACATTCTGGCTGTATACTGTCAGACAATCCCTTCATTTATTTAAACAGAACCTGCTTCAGAGGGCCACCATGGGGAATAAACATAAAGATGTTCGTAAAGTTCTTGCACAGAGAGGAAAGATTAAATGCGTTGGAAGTTACTCTGGGCTTTGAGTTGGCAGGAGCTTGCTTAGAATCTGGCCAGCCTGGAAGGTAAACTAAATTTCCAGGAGGAAAATGATGCATTAACAACTGTGGTCACATTAACAACTGTGGTCACATCACAACACTGACTATCGATTTGTTTGGTATTATTTTGGCTACGTCCGGTCCAGGGGCAAGACAATAGGGAGGGTCCTGCTGCTGAGAGCTAACCCCAAAGCACTTGGGTGCAGAAGATGCCTGGCTTCAGCTTTGACTCCAGATCTGCAGTTTACAGGGACCTATTAATAAGAACAGCCTTGGTTTTCTCTTTCTTGTCCTTTTATTTTTTTTCTCCGAACCAAAGGTCAGTTGCCTTTGTCTTCTGCTTCTGAGCATTCCAGGAGAGACTCCTGTACTCCTTTCAAGAGAAAAGAAGTAACAGACAAGACAAAGCGAGGCACATTCAGAAGTTGCATTCTGTCTTTAAAAGCAGAAGGTACTAGAGACTGAAATTATATTTTAAGACAAAAAGTATATAATGAGTTTCTACTGGTATCTCTAGCGCAAATAAGGGCTGCTGGTTTTTCTCATAAATCATAAATATCACATTTGTATCTCCTTTCTGATATGCCAAAAATCCAAGTTTAATGACACCAACATAATTACTCATTTTCTCTATCCCACTATATACATGTTTCAGAATAAGCACACTTACACGATCACCTATCATATGATTACTACTGAAATCAGTTTCAGATTTGGTTTTAACATCTCACTTGGGTGTATATTCAAACTACTGTGTTTTAAAGTCCACTGAAATAAAATCACATTGAAGTTTATTTACTTCTATGCTTGATTTTTAGGGATTACTTTTTAATATAACTTTATTTTTTAATCATGTAAAATATTTTACTAAAGTCAAAACTTCCACAAGTGTATTCAGACATAAGAATAAATGATGGATTAGAACACCACCATTTTTTGCAACCTCTAATAAATTAATAAATTAGGCAAAGATCTTCAGTGTCAGCTAGCATCACAAGAAAAAATAATACATTATTAACCTTCTGGTGGAATTTCTTTTGAACTTAAATCTTATTAAACTTCTAGATCTAACCATCACTTAATAGAAAATAGAGGATGCAGAGAAACGTGTCATCTACGCCACAGGTATGCAATCAGGAAAATACAGATTATGGGAAATTCTGTTAGACAAACAACCAGGTTTCTTATAAAAAACAAAGATGTGCTCGCTTTAGCAGCATGTACTAAAATTGGAATGATACAGAGAAGATTAGCATGGCCCCTGCACAAGGACGACATGCAAATTCATGAAGTGTTCCATATTCTTCCTCTAATTAAAAATAAAATAAAATTTAAAATACAGAAGAAACAAGGAATTACATGTATGTATATGTGTGTCTGTGTGGTGGGGGAACTTACAGAGAAAAGCATGCTTAAGGAATAGCGTCAGTCAACCACAATGAATGAGCGTTATTTTAAACCCAATTCAAACAAACCAACACACAAACAAAAAACACTTAAAAGGCAGTTGGGGAAAAGTAGACATTGACTGGATATTTGATGATATTAAGGAATTATTGTTAATTTTGTCTCATGTGATACTGATATGGCTATTATGCTTTAAAAAAAGACAATTCTTATCTTTTTGAGATACATCCTGCAATATTCACAACTGGCTAGAATAATACAATGTCTTGTATATACTTCAGAATAATTTAGGAGTGTGGAAAGAGGGCCAGAATAGGATTAAAAAAGCAACTATGTGTTGATAATTGTTGAACTTAGAAATGGGTACACAGGAGCTCTTTATGCTAGTCTCTTTATTTTTGAATATGTTTGAAATTTCTATAGTAAAAAGTTGGTTAAAAGTGACTCACCTCTTTACCTAAGAAATGTCCTTAAAGCAGACATTTTAGAAATGAAAAACTAGTGTCACATGTCAATAATGGAAGATAACTACAAAAATAAATTCAGTGAAAACAGAGCAGTACTATCAAATGCTAATCGCCCATGCTGCTGAATCTGAAGTCATTTTTTCACTGTTGAAATTAAGTCCTAAGAGATGTGTTCAAGACATTTTCAGAAAATCAGACTATGGAGACTTACTTCTGGAGGTAACCTAATGACTAGGAAGACAAGTGATAAAAGGAATACTTTCTCACCGTATGTAACCATGTGCTCTGATGTTATTTAGTACTCCATCTGCCTGGGTATCACCTACAGCCTTCTGAGGGGTGGTGCCACCAGTGTTCCAAGGAATCCCACTTTGATAAATACAATATCACTGGCTTTTAAAACTGGGCAGAATAATGGCAATTCTCTCACTTCATTGCATTAAGTATATTCCTCCATCATTAACTTCCGTTTTTTTCCTTCCATCCTTTCATCGCTGTGTTCTCTTCAGCGTCTTCTTTGTGTGTACCAATATGTGGTCTTTCCACACACTGAACCCTCTTCCCATTCTGAAAGTCAGTTTCCAAATCAAAATTCAGACATGATGGTTCCTTTCTTATAGAGCTGTTGACAAGGTTAAATGAGAAGCTTCTTTGTAATTGAAGTCTATAGTTGACTTACAGTATGTTAGTTCTAGTGTACAGCAGAGTGATTCAGATATTTATATCCTCTTTTTCATTCTCTTTCATTTGGTTATTACAAGGTATTGACTATAGTTCCCTGGGCTATACAGTAGGACCTTGTTATTTATCTATTTTTTGTATAGTAGTTTGTATTTGCTATATCCCAAACTCCTAATGTATCCCTCCTCCTCTTTCCCCTTTGCTAACAATAAATTTTTTATATCTGTTAGTCTGTTTCTGTTTTGTAAATAAGTTCATTTATATCATATTTTAGGTTTTGTGTATGAGTGATATTGTATGATACTTGTCTTTCTCTTTCTGATTTACTTTCATTTAGTGTGAGAATATCTCAGTCCATCCATGTTGCTGAAAATGGCATTATTTCATCCTTTTTATGGCTGAACAGTATTCCAGTGTGTGTGTGTGTGTGTGTGTGTGTGTATACACAATGGATATATATATATATATATATATATGCACCACATCTTCTTTATCCATTCATCTGTCAATGAACATTAAGGCTGTTGTAAATAGTGCTGCTCTGAACTTGGGATGCATGTAACTTTTCAAATTAGAGTCTTTTCCTGATCTATGCCCAGGAGTAATATTGCTAGATCATATAACAACTCTGCTTTTAATTTTTTGAGGACCCCCCATGATGCTTTCCATAGTGGCAGTACCAGTTTAGATTCCTACCAAGAATGTGGGAGGATTCCCTTTTCTCCACACCCTCTCCAGCATTTATTGTTTGTAGACTTTTTGATGATGATCATTTCCCTGTTGGCTCAGTGGTAAAGAACCCACCTGCCAATGCAGGAGACATAGGTTCAGTCCCTGGGTCAGGAAGATCTTCTGGAGAAGGCGATGGTAATCCACCCCAGTATTCTTGCCTGGGAAATCCCATGAACAGAAGGAACCCAGTGGGCTACTCTGTGGGGGTTGCAAAAGAGTCAGATATGAATTAGCGACCAAACAACAGCAATAATTCTGACTGGTGTGAAGTGATGCCTCATTGTAGTTTTGATTTGCATTTGTCTAATAGTGCAGTTGAGCATCTCTTTTATGTACCTGTTGGCCATCTGGTTGTCTTCTTTGGAGAAACGTCTATCTAAGTCTCTACCCTAAATGAGATAACGTTTATGAAAGGCTTAGCACAAACGGTGACTAGAACATAAAACAGAGTAACACCTATGCAATACATGCAGTTATTATTATCTGCTGCTGCTGCTGCTAAGTCGCTTCAGTCGTGTCTGACTCCGTGCGACCCCAGAGATGGCAGCCCACCAGGCTCCCCCGTCCCTGGGGTTCTCTAGGCAAGAACACTGGAGTGGGTTGCCATTTCCTTCTCCAATGCATGAAAGTGAAAAGTGAAAGTGAAGTCGCTCAGTCGTGTCCAACTCTTAGTGACCCCATGGACCGCAGCCCACCAGGCTCCTCCGTCCATGGGATTTTCCCGGCAAGAGTACTGGAGTGGGGTGCCATTGCTTTCTCCATTATTATCTAAGACAGTCTATTGTCTCTTGGGGAATTATGCAGTCAGGAGAGGAGGATTCCTGGTTTATTCTGTTAGTCCAGGAGCGTTCGGAGCAGTGTATTTCCATAGTCTAGAAGAGAAATGGATAAAAAACATCAAATGCTGTATTCAAATTAGACATAAGATAGAGCTTCCAAGAAGTGAGGATTAGTAAGCCCAGAGTAGTAAAATCATTTTTTTCTCCCCAAAAGTCTATATGAAGAAATACAGTATCTTGTAATTTGAATAGTTTAGTATGATCCTTTTTAAGGGCACAAAGACAGATGAATTGGGCTCATTATCATATTTCCCATTATCTAAGTAATTATTTGAATCATTCACTGTTCACTGGACTTTTGGAAATGGGTATAGACTGTCAGGTACCCTGATGTCTCTTGATGATGGTGGGTAATGATTAGCCGTATTATACTCAGAAAATTTATGGACAGAGAAAGTAAGGGGTTTACCCCAATAACACAGTAGTGTCAGTTAGGCAGAGTTTGAACTGCTTTAGGAGCATAGCTATTTCTCTGACCTAGTGATGCTGCCTTTTTGGATCATCAGAGAGAAGGAAGTATAAGAATCTCTGTAGTTCTTGCTCTAGAGTGCCTGAGTTTGCAAATCCTAGAATCATTTCTCCCTGATCTCCCATTTTTCTAATGAGAGAGCAATACCATTCAGGTAAAGAAGCACTCTCTAGAAATGGCTAGCAAATTGATTTTAATTGGAGTCCCAACTCTAACCAACTAGTGGTGGGATTTGAACCCAGGAATCTGGCTGTGAGGCTCGAGAATTTATCATCCAGCACTCCCAACTTAGAAAACTCAACACCATGTGCTTCTAAGTATGTGACTCCTTTGGTATCTGACAATTTTCACACTGTGTCACCATGGGGTACCTGGTATCCCAAGATTCTCCTCGCCCCCAAGCAAAACCAGAGTCTGTATTCTGTTTTTCAGTCACTAAGTTGTGTCCAACCCTTTGCGACCCCACAAATTGCAGCATGCCAGGCTTCCCTGTCCTTCACTATCTTCCAGAGTTTGCTCAACGGGGAAGGCGATGGCACCCCACTCCAGTACTCCTGCCTGGAAAATCCCATGGACGGAGGAGCCTGGAAGGCTGCAGTCCATGGGGTCACTGAGAGTCAGTCACTTTCACTTTTCACTTTCATGCATTGGAGAAGGAAATGGCAACCCACTCCAGTGTTCTTGCCTGGAGAATCCCAGGGACACGGGAGCCTGGTGGGCTGCCATCTATGGGGTCGCACAGAGTCGGACACGACTGAAGTGACTTAGCAGCAGCAGCAGCATGTTCACTGAGTCAGCGATGCCACTGTATTTTGTACAGACTCCCTTTGCTCATATCAAATCACCTGGGGTAAGTCACTTGACCATCCTACATCTCAGTTTCATCACCTTTAAAATGCAATAATAACAGCTTCCCCTCCCACATTACCTGGCTGCTATTCATGTTCAAAAGAGACAATATTGTACAAAATTGGAACTTTATCAATATTCTAAAGAATTAGAACAGGAACAGGCTGGGAAATGTTGATTTTTCTTGTGGGGGCTAGGATCTCATCTACCTCTCCCCTGCTAGTGATTCAATTCAGAGCCCCAATGTCATGACTAAGGATGGTCTCAAATATCTCAGACTACTTAAGGAGCCAGTTCTCAACGGCATTTCAAATGACATCAACTTCAGAGTGGGAAATAGTACCTGAGAGTGATCAGTGAGTGGGAAATCTGAGGCAGGAGGGAGGGAAGGGAACATATCTGAGCCTAGCCTTCCCTTTCCTTCATCTCCAAGCTCCCCAGCCCCTACCTCCACCTGCTGGCAGGGCAACCCAGTTTAAGAAGGCAGCAAATGCATCTCTAGTTGTTGACCAGAAGGGGTCACTGCAGAGTGAGCAGTGCTCTCAGGCACTGTCACAAGCAGGCAGGCAAATATCCAAATCCAAATCCAAATGCAGATACATTTCTGGAAGGATACTCGGTCACTTTAGAGTTCGCACTGCCTTCTGCCCACCCTTTCTCTCATATTCTCCTCCTATTCTCTTTTAAAGAATTTCAGAAGTTCACAATGGTGCCCTGGTCCCTTGGGTCCCTATGGCTATCACCATCAGCAAGAAGTTTATTCCCATGTCCAAGACGCACTGGCAGGAGCTGGGAGGCCTTTAAGACTTGGCAAAGCCTCCTTCCAGGAATGTGAGGTCTGGGGAGTGGGAGTAACAACTCTGCTGAGATAAAAGGGCTCCAAGGGAGAGATGGGCTAAGGGAGGTCCAGCATGTCTTTCTTATTGAAAACCCTGGCGGTGAAGGACAGAAACTCTGCCCAGATCCTCTGCCTCTAGGTCTCATTGTGATTCTAAACTTCCACTTTCTGGGACTAGGGTTGGACTGGGAGGGGGTAGAAGATGGAGAGAGAGACAGAAAAGTAACTATCCCCCTATAATCCTCTGATTTTCCCCTCAGATCCCTCCCCCAAGACCTTTCTTCTCCAAATGGGACTCCTCTCCTGAGACATGCAGTATTAAGAAAAAGTGGCTGCAGCAGAGTTCCCCAGGACTGGATGGGATGGGGCGGGGTGGGGGCACTCTTTCCTTTGGATGAGTTTGGCGGCGGGACGTGGGCTGGCTGGCTGTGAGGCACAAAGAGACATCCCTTAGAGCCGCATGCACAGATGTAAGGCTGCACCCCTCTGCGGGCGGGGCCGGCTCGGCAGATGGCGAGAGGCCGAATCGGTGACGGATTGTCCATCAAATGGCACTTTCTGGGTGGTGAGGATCTCGCTTGGCACCCAGGCTCAAAGAGGAATTCAGAAGACTCCACCCCTGCCCCTTTGCTGTGAGGCGGGGTGCGGCGGGGGCAGGTTGCCTAAGGTGGGTTGATTAAGTTTTTTCTACCTCCCTCAATAGAGGATCTTCTACAGGACTTGCGAAGGGGTTGGATAGGGAGGTGGCCCGGCCCAGAGGGCACGCAAGAAAGGGTTGGGGAAAGTCCGCAACGGAGGGGGAGGCGAGGGAGCTGGAAAGCAAGATCTCACGCCTGGTTCAGTTCGGGTGCCGGGATTGCTTTTCTCAGGGGTCAGCGCTGCAACTCCGTAGCCGCGGGGCCCTGGTGACGGGCGCACGCCCCGCCCTTTCTCCTCCCTAGACCTGCGGGCTTTTGTTATGCAGATGGCGGCAGGAGGCTGAGAAGGAGGAGGAGGGAGTGGGTGGGGAGGAGGAGAGGCGGAGAGGGGGGAGGAAAGTGCAGCTCGCGCGACCAGCCTCCTCTTCCAACGTCACATTGTGAGAGAGACAAAACCCGGGCGCGCCGGAGCTCACACGCGCACGCACACACAGACGACCCCGGCGCCTCTTCTCTCCGGCGCTGCCGAGAAAGCCAGTCCTCCCTTCCTTTCTTGGGGTGCGGAGGCTCCGCCAGTCAGAGCGCAGCCCAGAGCTGACCCAGAAAACGAAGAGAACGGGTGGACAAGCCTTCTTTCTCCCCAGCTGGCCCAGGCTGAGGCCCCCCCATCCCCCGCCCTGAACCCCTGTCTTTCGCACCCCACCCTTCTCGGTTTCAGACAGACAGGGACCGAGCCCGGTGTGCCCCCTTTTGGAATCCACGTTTCAGCACTTCGGACAGCGCCCGGGAGCCCCGGGCCCTTTGGGTTGGCTATGGCGAGCGTTCAGCAAGGAGAGAAACAGCTTTTTGAGAAGTTCTGGCGAGGAACCTTTAAAGCCGTGGCCACCCCGCGTCCAGAGAGCATCATTGTCGCCAGTATCACGGCCCGCAAGCCGCTGCCAAGGTAATGACCTCCTGCTTAAGAGGGGAGACCCTGGCAGTCCCCCCTTTCTGGCCTGTGCCCCAAGCCCTGAGGGGTGGATGCAGGCAGCTGGGCCAGGGCGCCTGTCTTTTCCCATCACTACTCTGTATCTCCCGCTGGAACATGGGAACTAATTGCTTGTGTGAGGTGGAAGCTGTTGAGAAGGGACTGAGAGTCTTTAGGGGGAGCAATGCTCATCCGGCTGACCTGGCAGCTGCTGTTTGAGAGGTTTTGCTGTCTTTGGGTGGGTGGTGGTAGTGGGAGATGACTTGACTGAGAAACTTTTCTTGGTATCACAGAGCTCCGAGGACAGGGGGTGAACAAATGTTGGAATTGAGGCAGTCGGGGGTGCTGTACAAGAAAAGATGAAGATTGAACTAGCTCAAGCCTTGTTCAGATACAGCGGCACATTTCTATACTCAGCTCAGAAACTAGGGAGCTCTGAATGTTTTGACAAAAGCCCATATGCTGTTCCCTCAGATACACCCTAAGCAGCACCCTCCTCTTTGCCTTTCTGGCTATTGCTGCTGCTGAATTATCTAGTCTCCAGCATCCAAAACCAGGACTCTGGGCTCAGGAGTCAGGGAGGAGCTCCCAAGATCATGAAGATGAACTCAGAAGAGTTTAATCTGTTTTTCCAAAAAGAATCTGATTGCTTTGAACTCAGGCAAATGAGCCAGTCCTTATGTGGCAGTAGAGTAGTGTGATGGAGGGAGGATGAGGGAAGAAATGAAAGAAGAGCAGAAAGAGGGTGAAGAAGATGTGGGGTGAAACAGAGAGGAGGTTGCATGCAACGGAAGCATTCCGAGACAGAGAAAACCCAATTCTTTTCATAAATCATTCAGTTTAGAGGAGTTTGGGAATGAAAGGAAGAAGGCTGTGCCCTCTGTCAGGAAAAATCAAGGCTGTATGAAAACTCATGGGAGAAAAAGAAAGAAGTGGTCCAGGGAGGACCACTTAGAGGATTTATTAATCCTGGCAGGCTTCATTTGGGAGTAGATTGAAAACATGTCTGGGAAAGGGCTTCAGACAGAATGTCTGGTCTGGCACAGTTGCATCTGAACTTTCCAGTGGGTGTACGGTGGAGGACCGATGGGGAGTCATATCTTAAGAATCAAACTCAGACTGGAGAACTTTTCATAGTCTGATAGGGACCTGGCTCATACAGGTCTTTAGAGAAATGGGTGTCCCATGTTCGGCAAGGGTGGACTAGAAACATGACAGGCCAGCAGGATGTAGCAGGCTGTAAGTGGCAGCAGCAGCAGCCAGTATTTGTGTCTGGGATGAGGGGATATCCTCTGACACAGGCTGGAGAAGAGGAACAATAACACCAAGTACCACCAAAAGATGATGTTACTCTGCTTGGAAGGAGGTCCTTTGTAGAGAGCTTTGACGTTAGTGGTTTTATCTTCCTGGGTTTCTGCCATCCGTTCCACCTTCGGAGTGCACCTACTGTTAGCAAATCAGTGCTGCGTTGGCCACAGAATATGCCCTTGTAAAAGGGGCTAAAGGAAATTTCATTGGAAACTAGAAGTGTGGCAGTTGGTCCAGAGTCTTCCATATTTCAGGGGTGCAGGAAGAGGACAGCAGATTCCTGGTGGTATTTTAATTCAGATAAGCGTACCTTATGTCCACCTTGCTTGGTACCTTCACCTTTTGTCTGTCAGTCTGTTACTATCATGCCTTTTTTTCCTAGTCATACCCTCAATCATATTAACTGCTTAAAGGTTTCTCAACCGTCATGCTTTCTGAGGCTTTGTGCAAATCCTAATTTAATTCATATGAAACTCTTAAAATAGCCAACCCTCCCCACCCAGGTATCATTTCACTCCTGGTATCTTTTAATGTCCCTAGTCTCCTACCCCCGGAAAACCCATTCCTGAGGGGAAAGTCTGAGTATTTAGCCCCTGAATTATATCATGCTGAAAGGATCGTCTTATTACTTCTGTAACAGGCGTGGCCTTTCTGTAGAATAGATTGCAGTTTTGTAGCTGTTACTCCTGGTTTGGGGTAGAGAGTGAGCAGGGAACATTTGTATTCAAGTCTTCAAGAAGGGCTGGGTTGGAGTTGTCTCTTAACAGACTGGCTACAAAACCTGAAACATCCCCATTTTCACCCGCACCATCCACATCCAGTGATGGTCAGTTTCTATCTCCTTTGTAATGTTCTGTACTTACTTAACGATAAAAGTACCGTGTTTCTAAAGCAGAGTTCTTAGGAAGGAAAGAAAGAGAGGCACGGGCATAGCATCATCTGGGCCCAGCAGCTTCCTCCCCAGGCAGTCTGGGGACTTTGTCTCATCAGAAATGTTGTCTCCTTTCATGAAAGAGGCCCAGCTCACAGTCAGCAGATCTGCCAAAAGAGCTGGGGAGAGGGGAAGATGAACCTCCAGTCAGTCCTGTTTGTTACACACTTAATAGTTGTTTATGGATGAGGACTACCCCCTGAATGAACTTCCCCAGGATATTTTAAATCTATTTCTGAAGTACCAGGATAGAAACTTACATTCAATTAGTTGATTTCATACTAATATGCATACATCATACAACCTTTCTCCAAGCAAAGCACCCCCTGGTCCCTATCCCTCTCCCATTCTGTGAGGTATACTTGATAAGGCAATATCTTTATAATGTATCAAGTTGCAAGCAGATATGTCTGACTCAAATGTCAGAACAGCATAGCAGAGTGGGAGGCAGTATATCACAGTGGTTAAGAGCTCAGAACTGAGTTTCATAGGAACCTGGATTCCCTGGTTCTGCCATTTAGCCAAGTGCCTTAGGCAAGTGGCTCTACCTAATTGAGCCTATTTTGTCAGCTTGAAAATAGAAGTAACAATAGTAGCCATCTCAGGCAGTGAGTTAGGAGAATTAAGTAAGGTGAAGCACTTCCCACCGTGTGAGGGCCATAGTGATTGTTTAATACACATTGATCGTGTTTTTCCTGTCTATCCATTTCTCCCCCTCATGATGCTGACCATAAAAATTGTGAGCTTCCAACTCCTAACAGGCAACTGCATTGAGATGGAGTGGGTAGGATGAGAGCAGTCCAATATTTTCCTCCCTAAATTCCCGTATTTCCTTCCCTGGGGGAAGGTTGGGCTTCCCAGGTGGCGCTAGAGGTAAAGAATCAGCCTGCCAAGACAGGAGGTGTAAGAGCTGTGGGTGCGATCCCTGGATCAACCCCCTCCAGTGCTCTTGCCTGGAGAATCCCATGGACAGAGAAGCCTGGTGGGCTACAGTCCACAGTGTTGCAAAGAGTCAGATACGACTGAAGCGACTTAGCACTCAGGGGAAGTTTAGCTGCTTTCTGATCCAGCACTTTCAGTTGAGGGTGGTTGGAGGGCTGGTAAAGAACGGTCTGAATTCAGATTTGATGGTACAATATCCTTATGGATTATCCTTTCAGATTGTATAGGGATGACCAAGCACTGGCAGTCTAGCCAAGGTTCTAACTCCTTGAAAACCATAGTTTTAATCCCCTAGTCCATCAAATCTAGAGTGACTATATAATTTGTAGTTCATATCAAAGGTAAAAAGAGTCATCTGTGAGTGGTTATTCCAGGATGGAAGCTGTAACGGGGGCTATCCCAGGCGAACCTCACCACCTACCAGGTGGACGAGAGCCAGCATGAATCAACAAGGTACTTGGGATGTATGAGACTGCCTCTTTTGACCCTACCAAAGAAGTATAGTAATTTTCCTGGCACTAATTATTTCTCTTTAAATTCCTTAGCCCAGAAAAGTTTGTATCCAAGAAGTTTAGGCTTAGAGTGGGAAATCTAGTGTTGCAGGCCAACTCAAACTGTAATAATAATCGTATCAATGAAGAGTAGTGGAAGACAATAAATACGTAACTGTTGTCTGTAATTAGCATATCAATTGTTCCTAGATACAGAAGTGTTTGTAAAGGGCTAGAGAGGTGACCCCCCCCCCTTAAATAAGGTAAGCATTCCCTTTCCTATTTTTTTGGCAAGCTATTTTCTTCAGAAATCCTTTCCATACAGAATAGTCCAGAAGCAGACTTCAGCCCAATTCCTGTCTAAAAGGATCATAAATTCCAAACTATCAGAGATTTTACTGCATAAAGGGAAAGATAGCCAAATTGTTAGGCAGGGAAAATGCCTTTGAATCATTTAATTCAAGACTCCCCTTCATGCCAAGAGATCAGTTAGCACATTTGTGCTGACTCTGTCTTTGGGAGCAGAGTAAGGGGCTGATGGGAGGCGATTTCCTGTGGTTAAGAGCCAATAGACAAAGGTCAGGGAAAATGCTTGTCCAGCGATGAATGAACATTTTCTCTGCAAAGGGAGTGTTACTGTTTGGGTCAAGCCTTTCTCCTTCTGAAAGGTGAAATTTGGTGAATGGTGTACAGGATCCGTGAGGGGATCATTTCTGACACTGCCATATTCACTTGGCAACCGTGCTGTCTTAGAGACCCGGGCTGCAGTAAATGTTCAATGAAACTTATATGCATTAATTGAATGAGTACACATGGCCCAAATCCAGCATCAGAGTAGCCCTCTCCCAACCATAACCCCATCCTGACAGGTTGAGGACAATGATCAGTGCAACCTGGGAGACTAGGAGACAGACGGACAGACAGACAGACAAACACACACACACACACACACACACACACACACTGCAAATAGATTTGACTCTAGCAACCCCCTCCAGTATTCTTGCCTGGAGAATCCCCATGGACAGAGGAGCCTGGCGGTCTACAGTCCATGGGGTTGCAAAGAGTCAGGCATGACTGAGCTACTAAGCACAGCACAGCACAGTGTCAGAATGAAGCTCTCTAAATATAGAGATCTGTGTGATTGGGTGAGTGGCCCTGTAGGCTGGTCCATGGACAAGAGGTTGAACTTAATCCCACCTGGAAGTGCCTTCCAAACCTGTATGAGTCCCTGTTAACTCCCGGCCACCATAGAGGTGGGGACATCTCTTCCATCCTATAAATGAGAATGAAAGTCTGGGTTAGGTGCCTTCTGGTCCATGGGCACCTTGGTCATCCTGCTGGGGCACTACACATTTTTAAAATTATCCTTTCTTTCAGAGTGGCTCAATTTATCTTCCTGTGAGGTGGAACAGTTCGCAGGGGCTTAACAAAACTGGAGTTCAATACTTATTACTGAGACTTTCTCTGAGGTGTGAGAGACTATTCCTGGGGTGGAAGAGGTAAGACAATGAAGAACCTGGGCTCTGAAGTCAGATGGACCCAGTCTGACATCCTGCAAGGCTACTTCCTAGCTTTGGAATCTGCTAGTCACTCTGCCTCTCCATGCCTCAGTTTCCCCGTAGATAAAATACTCATCTCACAGGGTTGTGGTGAGATCATTCTCACTACAGTTGCCTAAAAGAGCCAGTGGAGATTTGTACAGAGCGTTTAAAAAATCCAACAGGCCCCCAAGGCAAACTAATTAAAAGAATTGTTTCCTTTTACTGTTTGCAGACACTCTCTGGCTCCAGTGGCTTTTGGCAAGCACCCTGACCTTCTCAATCTCAGTTTCCTCATCCGTACAATGGGGCTAATAATAGCAGCCACCTCCAAGAGCTGTTCAGAGGACTGAATGAACTAATTTATGGAAAGCTGCTGTTTGGCACGCAGTGAGGGCTCCATCAATGTTAGCTCTTACTATTAATAATAAATGATCGTTCTTATTATTATTACGTGCCAGGCCCATCGGGGAGGAAAAAATGAATGAAATGCAGTCTTTTCATTTGAGGGCCTTGGAATTTAGCAGCAATGGGAGACATAAGCATGAGTGTGTGTGCGTGAGGCAGTCTTAGCACTATAATGCAGATAGGAATAAAGAAAGGGGGATGTGGAGAGTCAGAGAAAGAGATCCTCAGTGAAGGTTGGAATCCTTGCTTATCATCATACTGTAATTGATAGTTATCTCAGCTGTGAAATGGGAATGATTCTTTTATTTCATCAGTATTACCTACAAATGCAAGGAATGATCAGAATGAATAAGGCCTTTATCCCTTGTAGAGCATCAAGAAAGAGCTTTTCTTTTCCCAGAACCTTTTTATGGGGCTAAACTCTCAGGTGCGGGGAGGGGGACATTATTTGTGGGGATCTTAGTCAGTGCTAATGAAGGGGGCCTGTAGGAAGGAACTGCCTTTAAAATCTCCCAACTCCCCTGTCAGCAGCTCAAGGATACAGTCTCAGGCTTGGGCCATTACGTTTCTTGTCCTTCATGGTCCAGTTCTGGCTAAAACGAAATCCAGTCTGCATTCCTCAAGCAGCCACCGATGGTGGGGAGATCAGAGTGAGCCCGTACATGTCAAAGAGAAAAGAAACCAATGGGGAATGAATGAACAAAGTGGAAGAAGCTGCATGTGACTAAAAACCAAAGCCATACTTTCATTCATTCATTCAGCAGATTTCTTGAGCTCCTTCTCAGTACAGCAGTGAACAGCATGAAGCCCCCTGCTCTCATGGGGGAGAAAAATAATAGAGAAAGAAAGAAAGAATATAAGTTAAGTGATAGTAAGTGCTTAAAAGAAGAATAAAGCAGAGCAAAGGGGTAAAGGGTGAGGGAGGGGATGGCATTATTGGGTGGGAGTGGGCCAGGGACCTGGAGAAGGGAAAGAGTCAGCCATGAGGATTACTGGGGGAAAGTGTTTGTGGGAACAGAACGTACAAAGGCCCTGAGGTGGAGCAGTTTGATATATTTGAGGAATAACAAGGAAGTTGATGTGGGCAGAGCAGAGTGAGTGTGGAGGAGACTGACAGGAGATGACTCGCTAGACACAGGCAGGAAACAGATCAAGCCTTGTAAGACATGTAAGGACTTAACAGGTCCTCAACACCTAGGCTAGGAGGATGGAGGGGGAGTCCCAGGAGCAGTCAGGGACCCGGGTCTGATCTGTTTTTCTTGGCTCCTCTCTCCCAACTCTAATGCAGCCAGGGATGACTTTGAATAGCAGAGTCAGCTTAGCTGGGCCCCTCCATGCATTATAGACAAGCATGAAATTTACAATCTCTCTGATTGTGATCAATCAGATTAGGAAATTGAAAAAGACACTGTTTAGACTTCCAAATAGCAGTGGCAAATCTTGTTCCCATGGTGGTGAGGGTTTGGTGTATCTCTCATGTCCATGCGTGCAAATCTAGACTATTTCTCTCACCTTGCAGTCCCCCAGTCTCCCTTCACTGCACACCCTTGAAGCTACAGCCTCTGCACTCTCTCTCTCTCTTTCCCTCCCTCGGTCTCTTTCCCTTCCTCCATCTCCATTGGAGATTTTGCTGAGGGAGCTCCCATATGCCACCAGCCTGTATGTAGAGCTCCGTGAAATAAAACACAGAATTAAGATGTCATAGAGACAAAGCCAAACCAAATACAGGAACAATGCTGAACCCTAAAACAGTCATTAAGTAATTCACGTCTACATTTGTCTGTTTAAAACAAATATTAAGATCCTCTGGACGCAAATGTCTCTCATCAGGAGAATCCCCTAGTTGCCGGATTCCCTGGGCTTACATCCTGTTGACAGGTTCGCTGAGCAGAAACACCAACGGATCACTGTACTCTAGCTTCATTAAAAGTTAAGCTTAGGCAAGTGAGCTGGAATTTTACAAGACAGTTACCACTCCTACGGGAAGAGAGGTGCCATCTGGGCCTGACATGTGTGTATTCATGATATGTGTGTGCATTCTCTCATGGTGGGAATGTGTGTGCCAAGCTCCTTATGTTATTATGTGCCTAGCCCTGTGCTAAGCATGTTTCATCTGTCATCTAATTCTATCCTCACAGTAACTTAAAGAGAGAGGTGTTTTTAAAACCCATTTGTACAGATGAGGAAACTGAGACTCAGAGAGTAGACGTGACTTGCTCATGGGTATGTGGATGGTAAGAGTCATAACTGGGATAAAAGCCCAGAGCTCTTAACTGATACATTTATACTTAAGTGCCCTAGGTGACTAAGTGGTAAAGAGTCTGCCTGCCAATGCAGGAGGCACAAGAGACTTCGATTCGATACCTGGTTCAGGAAGATCCCCTAGAGTAGGAAATTGTAACTCGCTCCAGTATTCTTGCCTGGAAAATTCCATGGACAGAGCAGCCTGGTGAGCTATAGTCCATGGGGTTGCAAAGAGCTGGACATGACTGAGCATACACACACACACACACACACACACACACACACACACTTTGTAGAAGAGGAAAACAGACCAGAGAGGTGAAGTGTGTCTTGTCCAAGGTCACATAATTTATAAGTATGAAACCAGGACTTAACTCGGCTCTGCCTGATGGCAGCTATGTTCTTCTCTGCCTGCAGCACATCCTGTCACTGTAGTTCAGATAAGGTCAAGGGTGTTTTTGTTTTGTTTTAATCATCTTGTTTTATGTCCAGTCAGCTTTAGATAATTGCCATTGTTCTCCCATCTCACACCACTGTCAGTAACTCTGTCTTCCTCTATCCTTACCTTCCTTACCCATCTTCATATCAAACTAGAGGAACCTCTATGAAAAGTAAGTCAAACTCCCTACCCTCATCTAAAGCCCTCCATTATTGTCCCTTGGTTGGTAGAACTTTAGGCCCTTGGTAACTACAAGCCATGGTACCACTCCTGCCCACCTCCCCCAAGATCATTTCTAAAATGCTTCTTCTGCGTTATTAACAATAGCTAGGGCATGGAAGGCTGTCACCCTGCTTATTTAACTTATATGCAGAGTACATCATGAGAAATGCTGGGCTGGAAGAAGCACAAGTTGGAGTCAAGATTGCTGGAAGAAATATCAATCGCCTCAGATATGCAGATGACACCACCCTTATGGCAAAAAGTGAAGAGGACCTAAAAAGCCTCTTGAGGAAAGTGAAAGAGGAGAGTGAAAAATTTGGCTTAAAGCTCAACATTCAGAAAACGAAGATCATGGCATCTGGTCCCATCACTTCATGGGAAATAGATGGGGAAACAGTGGAAACAGTGTCAGACTTTATTTTTCTGGGCTCCAAAATCACTGCAGATGGTGACTGCAGCCATGAAATTAAAAGATGCTTACTCCTTGGAAGGAAAGTTATGACCAAACTAGATAGCATATTCAAAAGCAGAGACATTACTTTGCCCACAAAGGTCCATCTAGTCAAGGCTATTGTTTTTCCAGTGGTCATGTATGGATGTGAGAGTTGGACTGTGAAGAAAGCTGAGTGCCAAAGAATTGATGCTTTTGAACTGTGGTGTTGGAGAAGACTCTTGAGAGTCCCTTGGACTGCAAGGAGATCCAACCAGTCCATTCTAAAGGAGATCAGTCCTGTGTGTTCTTTGGAAGGAATGATGCTAAAGCTGAAATTCCAATACTTTGGCCACCTCATGTGAAGAGTTGACTTATTGGAAAAGACTCTGATGCTGGGAGGGATTGGGGGCAGGAGGAGAAGGGGGCGACAGAGGATGAGATGGCTGGATGGCATCACTGACTCGATGGACATGAGTTTGAGTAAACTCCAGTAGTTGGTAATGGACAGGGGGGCCTTGCGTGCTGCAATTCATAGGGTTGCAAAGAGTCGGACACGACTGAGTGACTGAACTGAACTGAGGACATGGAAACAACCTAGATGTCCATTGACAGATGAATGAATAAATGAGCTGTGAGATATACGTGATATAGATATAGATATAGTGGTATATTCAGTTTCAGTTCAGTTCAGTCACTCAGTTGTGTCCAACTCTTTGCAACCCCATGAATTGCAGCACGCCAGGCCTCCCTGTCCATCACCAACTCCCGGAGTTCACTCAGACTCACGTCCATCGAGTCAGCGATGCCATCCAGCCATCTCATCCTCGGTTGTCCCCTTCTCCTCCTGCCCCCAATCCCTCCCAGCATCAGAGTCTTTTCCAATGAGTCAGCTCTTCGCATGAGGTGGCCAAAGTACTGGAGTTTCAGCTTTAGCATCATCCCTTCCAAAGAAATCCCAGGGTTGATCTCCTTCAGAATGGACTGGTTGGATCTCACTCAGTCATAAAAAGGAATGCATTTGAGTCCATTCTAATGAGGTGGATGAACCTAGAGACTATTATACAGAGTGAAGTAAGTCAGAAAGAGAAAACAAATATCATACATTAACACATATATAAGGGATCTAGAAAGATGTTGCTGATGAACCTATTTGCAGGGCAGCAGTGGAGACACAGCCATAGAGAACAGACCTGTGGGCACCGCAGAGAAAGGAGAGGGTGGGACGAATTGGGAGTATAGCATGGCAACGTATACATTAGCATATGTAAAATAGATAGCCAGTGGGAATTGGCCGTATGACACACGGAGCTCAGCCCGGTGCTCTGTGACAATCCAGAGGGGTGCAATGGGATAGGAGGTGGGAGGGAGGTTCAAGAGGGAAGGGACATATGTATACCATGGCTGATTCTTGCTGATGTATGGCAGAAACCAACACAATATTGTAAAGCAATTATCCTCCAATTAAGAATAAATAAATAAAATACTGTTTCTCACTCCATCTGGTCCAGCTGCATCCCATTCCCTTTAGTTCCTCAAATTTCCCATGCCCTTCCTGCCACAGGGCCTTTGCACATGATGCCAAGAAAGCACTCTGTCTCCCCTGGTGCCTAGCTTCAGATCTCGGCTCCAGTGTCATCTCCTTAGGGAACCCTCCCACAGTTCTCTAGACTAGGTCACACCCAACATTAACTTTCTTATCAGTGTAGTACCTCTCTTGAGTCTAAACAAATTTGTAATTTATTACTGACTTATGGGATCATTTGGAGAAGGAAATGGCAACCCACTCCAGTATCCTTGCCTGGAGAATCCCATGGACAGAGGAGCCTGGTGGGCTGCTGTCCATAGTGTCGCACAGAGTCGGACACGACTGAAGCGACTTAGCATGCATGCCTGCATGGGATCATTGGTTGAAGTATACCTCTTCTAACAGACTGAAGAGGATGGGGACTGTGTCAGCTTGTTCATTGGTTTCTCTCTTTCACTTGATACATAGCAGGGGGTCAAACAAATGCTAATTAATTGCATGAATTGTAACTCTTTCTCCCCAGCAAATCATTTTCATACCTAATAGTGTGAACCATATAGAATTCCCAGTATTCAAAAACAGCAGTGTTTCCTTTCATTCTTAGAACCCTTTGAATTACTGAGGGTAGAGGCCATGTCTGTTTCATTCTTTACTCTATCTCAGCATCTGGAACAGTGGCCCATGTTTGGGGGATCTTTAAATGTTTGTTGAGTGAATAGTGGAGGGTATGCAAATATAAGAGCATGGTACAGGTAAGGAAACTCAGAGACCTACACATGTACATCGTCAGAATTTTAGAGCTAAAGGGATTTTAGAGATCAGCCAGTCTCCTCATTTTACATGTGGAGGATGAAGGGATATGTTTTATAGTATTTATAATTATTGGAACAACTGTACAGGTATAATTCATAAATAAACATACTTATATGAGGGTTTTGTTCTCAAATATTTCTTACTGAGAGAGATAAGAGATCAAAAGATCTCTGGGGCCCGCTCATGTAATTCAGTTCTTCATTCTGCAGATGGGGAAACTGAGACCCACAAAAGGGGAAGGATTTGCCCAAGGCCTTTACATAGTCTGAATCAGCCTGGGTGAGCTCTGGGTTCAGTGAAGTGCTGCTTGAGAGCATTATGTCACGGTTTGTGTGTTAGCTTCCCTGCTGTGATCAGGATATCAGATACCACTCTTTCTTTCCCCCGCCTCTCGCTGTGAGATGTGGCATCCTGCCCTATGAAGTCCTCTTGTGGCATATGCTGCCCAAAGCCTGGTCTGGGGATCCTGAAGAGACGTCCATCTGTACTCAGCCTGTGTCTCACAGAGCAGGTGAACAGCTCTGGCTGTTCCCGGGATCATATTTCAGAGCTTTCAGCCAGTAAGGAGGCTTTTCTTTGGCCAGCCTCCCTTTCAAGGCCAGATGGCAGGTGGTTCTGGGGCCCAGCCCACTCCCATAGAGGGTAGGTAGGCTCAGGGCAACTCTTTACATGTGGACAGTTGTTTCTAGCAGGAAGCCATCACAGCAATAGCACATCCTAGTGATCAGCTCCTGGTAAGTCAGCGTCAGCTCACTGTGGCCTTTAGTCCGCAGTCAAGTAGGGAAGGCCATGGGGGCATTTGAGGAACTTGAACGCAGCCTCTTTATTTTATAAGTGGGGAAACAGGGACACAGAGAGTGTGTAGGACACTTTGTGGAGCATCAGAATGTTAATGCCAGAGGTACAGCTGACATATGGGTCACCTGATACCTAGTTCTAAGATGCCACACTGCTCAGAGTTCCTTGGAGAAGAAGGCAGAAAAATTAATTTATTCCCATTTTACAAGTGGGACAGTTGAGGCTGAGAGACATGAAATGCCCTGCCTTAAAGTAACATCATGAAATAATGACACATTTTTATTGTGGTGGTAGCGATGGTTTAACTATTACTGTTGGTCTTATTTGAGTCCCACAATAGTGAAGAGAAACTGAGGCTCAAGGTCATGTAAAGACCCAGAATAAATGCCAGGCCTCTTGATTCTAGGTTCAGTGTCCCCATCCCACTGCAGACAAAAAGTGTAACGCAAGAAACTTGTGCCCTGAGCATGGATCCACTAGGCAAGGGGAGGACAGGCACGACCACCTGTGGTCATTGACCAGGCTGCATTGCCAGTGCCACCCCCTTAAAGCCCCTTTCTTTCTCTATACTGAGTGTACCAGCCTCAGGCCCTTTTCAGCTGCCCCAGTGTATGCCTTTTCCTGAGTGGAGGCATTCCCTTAGAGTGACATCCCTTTTAATGGCCAAGGAGGGAGGGAGAGTTTGGACTAGGACCCCAAAAGTATAAGGCAGGGCTCAGAGCTCAGGCGCCTTAGGAGGAAACTTCCCTCATCATTGCAGGGGCCCAACAGAGGGAAATCGGCCTCCAAACTTCAGTGGACGAAGCATAAGTCTAGAAACCTTCCTTCTTCCACAGGAAAGATTATGTATGACCCCTCCCCCCATGAAAAGACGTGTAGCCACTATGAGAGACTATCGTGCCACCACTAGCAAAGACACTTAAGAGTCTTTTCATCCCTCATTCTCTAACTTCATTTTATGGAAGGAATCCAACTCAGCGTAGTTAAATAACTTGCCTAAAGCCTCACGAGCAATTAGTGCCATAGACAGTGGGTTCATCACAGAGCATCCGTGGGTTCTAGGGAAGAGCGAAAGAACCAATATGATTGCCATCCACTGCCTGTACTGGATGGACCTATAGTGTCTATGGCCTACACCCTGGACCTACAGTGTCTATGGCCCTTTAGTAAAGTAACTCTCAGACTAACCCCAGTGGTGGTTTGAATGCAGGAACATAGACTGTGGTCTACGTCCTCTTAGATGTTTTGATGTTTTTCACTTTGTGGCTTGGGCAAGATGCCATCAAAGCCACCTGATGTTTTCTATCCCCACTCTGGTCCACACGTCCCTGTTTCCTTCCCTCTCCTTGGAAAGTTGTCCTGCTCAGCATGCTCCTCCACCCATCCTGCTCATCCAACCTTAAGGAAGGCATCAACTCCCATTCCATTTGCCAAGAAAATGCTGCTGAGACCCATGTCGAGGCAGAAGTGTTACAGAGCTGGATGAGTTCTGGCTCTGCAGTTAATAAGCTTCAGTTTGCATTCTATCCCACCATCTATTAGCTGTGTGATTTTGAGCAAGTCACGTCACTACCCTGAGTCTCAGTGCCCTCATCTGTATCATGGTGATGAAAATCTCTAACTTGAATAATTGTGGTTCCTGGCTTGACTCAAGAGTCAAGAGTCCCTTGGTCTGCAAGGAGATCCAACCAGTCCATTCTGAAGGCTATCAGCCCTGGGATTTCCTTGGAAGGAATGATGCTAAAGCTGAAACTCTAATACTTTGGCTACCTCATGCAAAGAGTTGACTCATTGGAAAAGACTCTGATGCTGGGGGGAATTGGGGGCAGGAGGAGAGGGGACGACAGAGGATGAGATGGCTGGATGTCATCACTGACTCGATGGACGTGAGTCTGAGTGAACTCTGGGAGTTGGTGATGGACAGGGAGGCCTGGTGTGCTGCGATTCACGGGGTCGCAAAGAGTCAGACATGACTGAGCTACTGAACTGAACTGAATTGAACTGGCTTGACTATTTGGAATGGTTGCCCTAGGACATTAAGGCTTGTGTTCAACAGAGAATCATTTTGGTAGAGAAAAAGTACCAAAAGACAATGTGATTATTCTCCTAAATCTCAGAGCTCATGGGTCCCTATTACACAGATGGAGAAAGTAAGACTCAGAAAGGAAAAGGTACTTGCCTACCCAGAGTCAAACAGTGAATCAGAACTCAGGCCCCCTCACTCCCAGGATTCACTCCTCTGCCTCACTGAGCTCATGGATGTCAGTGATTCAACTCTTCATCTGTCAAAGTTTTAACTCCTAACCATAGTTTCTGAGTACTTACTATATGCAAAATGCTTTATCTGCAGTATACCACTTAATCCACTGAACTATAAGGCAGTTGTATATCAATGACAATTTCCATTTTGTAGATGAGAAAATTAAGGATCAGAAGGTAAGTAACTTGTCTAAGCTCACATAGCTGTGAGGTCAGAAGTGCCATTTGAATCCTGTGCTGGTAACTCTTACTAGCTCTGGTCGGAAATACCTGCTCTGCCAATCTCCCCGTATAAGAAGGAAAGGTCAAAAAAATTAGGGGCACCATATGGAAACAAGGAAGCTCTTGACAACTGTTTACATTGTTCCATCCCAGTGCCACAGTGAGGCACAAGAGAGAACATAGCTCAAGATATATGTTCACTGCTGCTGCTAAGTCACTTCAGTCGTGTCCGACTCTGTGCGACCCCAGAGACGGCAGCCCACCAGGCTCCCCAGTCCCTGGGATTCTCCAAGCAAGAACACTGGAGTGGGCTGCCATTTCCTTCTCCAATGTATGAAAGTGAAAAGTGAAAGGGAAGTTACTCAGTCGTGTCCGACTCTTGGCGACCCCATGGACTGCAGCCCACCAGGCTCCTCCGTCCATGGGATTTTCCAGGCAAGAGTACTGGAGTGGGGTGCCATCGCCTTCTCCAGTATGTTCACTAGTACTGCCCAATTTTATTTTGGGGTGAGCAAACTCACTAAAGGAGTTTGATGCTACATTAATGAAGCAGCGTTCCTGGAAGCAAGTTTCCCTAAAGAAGAAAGGGAGATAAACAAGGAGAATAAGTTTTTCTTGAATGAGGAATTTGGGGCTTATAATTGTAATAACTACCCCAAGCTAACCTGTTTAGGTGCTTCCATTATGCAATCATGGTCATTGTTCAAAGCACAATGCTTCATGCTTGCTGTGAATTTGACTGACACACTCACCTATCCATCCGTTAACTCATCATCTATTCCTCTATCCACTTGTATCTACTACCTAGTCATCCATCCATCCACCCTGCATTCATCCATTGATCAAGGAACCATTAGTTTGTTTATTCATAATTTCATCTACCCATTTATATATTCTCCAGCTATTTTTTCCTTCATCCTTTCTCTATTTTCTTCTCCAACCCATCCATTCATTCAATCAACCAACCAAGCAATATTTATGAGCACCTCCTTTGTGCCTTCTTCACCATCTCCCTGTATTTATGGTAAAGTAAGTTTTATTAATTTCATTTAGCAGATGATAAGAAATAGCAGCTTAAATAATTTATTTTTCAATACCTTACAGGCATAAATCCTGGTTGAACTTGTTCTCCCAATCTTAGTTCTCTTTTAAGACACCTGATACATCGTGGTCCCAAGGAATTTAGACAGCTGAGATTTGTTCGTTTTTCTCTAAGGCCTTTTGCTATTGAGATTTAAATGATTGTACTTATTCATTTTTATCAGAAACAAAGAATCACAATTGCTATGATCCTTTTTTAAAACTTGTGCAAAGGGATTTCACATTTGAAATCCCTTCTGATTATCCATTCATACCTTCACCCAGGACTGAGTTTCTACTACATGTAAAGCATAGTAATAGATAAAGATTACTCTCAAGTTGTTTACATTCTAGTAGAAGAGACATGTCTATAAATAACTAGCAATTAGCAGGGCAGGAGTTAAGTTTGTCATAAAGAGCGTTGAAGTCTGAACAGGTAACGTGGCTGGCCAAGGGTTAACGAGTTAGTGGTATTGCCATGCAATTTTAGGTATTTCCTATTGATCAACTAGGGCTTCCCTGGTGGCTCAGTGCTAGAGAGGCTGCCTGCCAATGCGGGATATGCAGATCTCCTGGAGAAGGGAATGGCAACCCATTCCAGTATTCTTGCTGGGAAATCCTGAGGACAGAGGAGCCTGGCAGGCTACAGTCCATGGGGTTGCAAAGCTTAGTGACTAAACAACAGCAACAACTGATGAGCTAAGTTCTGTGCTGGGCCACTTGTAGGTATCACTTCACTGTATTCATACCCCCGTCCTAGGCAGTAGATACATACCACTGTCCCCATTTTGCAGATGGAAGTAAGGCTCAGAGGCTTTAAGCAACTTTGCCAAAGTTACCACCTTATAAGGGTCAGAGTCAGGATTATAACCACTATACATGTTGCCACAGTCTTCTCTCTTACCCAACACTTTCTTCCCCAGAGGCAAGATGTGGGGAATGTCACTAGTGAGGCCTAGCTGTTCTCCTGTTTTCAAGTTCCTAGATGATCACTTCAGTGGAAGCTTACCCAAAGACAGCTCAAGCACAGGGAGACGGGACTGCCCAGCAGTGAGGCTGACCTCATGGGGCTGGGTGAAGTGTTGCCTGGGGGTAGTGATGGTCCTTTTTCACCCTGGGCAATTACTCAGAAGGAGAGTCAGGCAGCAGGAAGTGCCTTTCATGCCAGAAGTGCTCTTCCCTACAAGAGGATTATTGAACCATCCATGAAGAGGGATAACCTTTCAAGACAAGGAGACAAGAGATATTGGTAGTTAACCATGTTTTCTTGTCCAGAACTAACCCCAAAGTTGGCAATTCAGAGGACCACAAGCTGAATCATTGGTATTGAGGAAGGGCAGTGGAAAATAGATACATGTTAAGCACAAGGTTAAGCACGACAGATCCTTGGTAAGCCTGTTTCCTTGCACTAAACTTGTAGGGTGATTAAAAACAGCCTTGTATTGTGAGAACACAGGTCCAGAGAGGTTATTTTTCTTGCCCAAGGTTGCCCATCTTGACCATCAATTCACGCACATTACCACGGAGACACTCATCGAGTGGCACCTCTTTGGTCTTGCAGCTCTCTCCCTCTTCCTCCTCCCCTCCCCTCTTTTCTCCTCTCCTTGACTCTCCTCTCCCCAGCAAAGACAATCTCTTTCTGCTCTGGAGAAATCTTTTTTCTTTTGTGTTTCTTCAGGACTTTCTCCTAAGTCCATAAATCCCCTTCCTTAAAAGCTTTGACTTTTCTAAAAAGCAAAAGCTAAAAACACTCTCATATTCTTCCTTTTTTCAACCCTGACACATGCCTTCACTGAGGCAAGGAGGGTAGAACCCATGATTTGCTTAAACGGTAAAAAAGAAAAGGGGAAAATGTGGGGAGGGGAAAAACACATAGATCAATATCTCAAAATAGTATCCCATTTTCATGCAATATTTTCTTTAAGGCCCTTAAGCTTTTGAGATGGGTGCTATTAAATCACCTCCAGTTAACAGATGGGGAAGCCCAGGTTCAGAAAGATTATGTGACTTCTCCAAGGTAGCACAGGGAGGAAGTTGATCCAAGATTCAAACACAAGCTTGTAAGTGCCCAGTGGTCAAGATTTTAACTACTATGTTCTACTACCTGTGAGAAAAATAATATCAAAATTGTCCAAAGATGAAAATTGACTTGCCCAAGATCATGCAACAAGTCAGAAGAATGGGAGCCAGTTTTGCTGATCAGAGGCCTATCAGTCAATACATACATATAATGAGCACCACCGGCAGGCATCTGGGCCTATGCCCATGCAGTTCAGTCTCTAAGGAGGTTACACTCAACACCCAAGAATAAAGTTGAGAGGAAAGAGCTGTTCATTAGAGAGTTGGCCAAACTACAGACCTATACAACTGAGTGAGTAAGGGCAGGATGGCAAAGTTCCATAGAGAGTCAAGAGCTTCAGTCAGCTGAATCACTGTGTTGAGATGGGCATATGGGGCTACATCTGAGATAAATAACAAAGAGTGCTTTGATCCCTTAGTGATGCCTATCATTGGTGCAAGAAAGGAAAGTGGCAGTATGCATGCTATATATTTATCTTTCCCAGAAAGGGAATGCTACAGCTTTGGGAAGGATCAGGTCAACTATTGATACTAAACACTGAACACTTTGGTGCCATGCTTTTTCCATTCATTGTTTCAATTAATGTTCATCATAAAACACCCCTCCCCTTATTATACAGATAAGAAAGCAGAACCTCACAAAGGGAAAGTGACTTGCCCAAGGCTAAAGAAGCTAGACAATGGCTAACCAGCTCTGATAACTACTGTTAAATACATAAACCATTGGGTTGATTAATAGAAATGTCAATAGAAGAGCAATCCTGGAACCGGTTAATTAGTGTGTGAATGTATATGGCCAGAGGGCTTTGTCTTGTTTATCAGCCACTAGCACAGGACCCAGGACAAAACTGATACCCAATCCATATTGACTTAGAACTAAGAATAGGCATTGCATTCTATACCCCAGGAGGGGTTGTTTAGAGAGTAAAGAGATTTCACTGCATTTGTAATGGGAAAGTATCTAGTTCAGTGCTTGTCACAAGCTAGGACTACAGTAAATGTCTGTTGAATCAACAAGTGCTAGAGGAGTTGGCTACTGGGTGGGATTCAGAAGGTAAGACAATCTTGATGAAGACAGGATTCAAGGGCCAGCCTGCCCACTGCTGATCCTCAAGATGCCGTGTTAAGTGGACACATGTCATGATCTCCTTAGGCAAGTCAGGGAGGTGAAGGGGTGTCCTGTACCCAGGGAGTTATTTCTGGCTTTGTGTCCTGCCAGCAGGATGTTAGGAGGCTGCAGGAGCCAGATCTGCTGCTGGGGGCTCTGGAATTCAGAGCCAAGGTGATGGATGCCAGCTTCATCTTGCCTGGAGCACCTGAGTGCTTTGCAGAGCGGGGAGGCAGCAGGGAGGGTTGGCCTCAGGAAGCCCAACCTTCTCCCACCACATCTTTTCCCAGCTGTGCCCAGCCTCTGTTAAGTTTGGAGTTATTTATCAGCAGAATTGGCACATTATTAAGAGAGTTTCAAATTATGAAAGCTCTGTGATATGGGTAGAATTATTTTTTTTCTATTTCACAGAAGAAAAAAAAAACCAAGACTGATAGAGTTCTTTGGAATAATAATAAGGTGTGAGTCAGACATTATACTAAGAATTTCCTATATACTAACTCATTAAAGTTTCACAGTGCCCTATGAGATGGGGAATATTCTTATCTCTATTTTGCAGAAGAGGAAACTGAGGTTCAGGAAGATCAAAATGTCATCAGATGCAGTCTTATCTGATTCCGGAGCCCATGTGTTTAACCTCCATGCTATTCAGGCTCTTTGTCAATCAGTTAACTAGTTTAGTAATTAATAATTTACTTTTATATAGTGTTTTACATTTTTCAAATATTTTATGTATATTTGTGCCTTTGAGCCATGCTCTAGTGCTTTAATACTATAAGGTGGGTGGAGCAGGTATCCTTTTTCTTCACATCTTTTGACACATCAAAAATGGTGCTGGGAGTTAGGAAGGTACTTTGTGCTCTGCTCTGACTCTCCTTTGTACAGTGTGTATGATGTGTGATACTTTGAACTGCACAGCCAAGTAGCTCCAGCCCTTGTACCGTTTTACTTGTATGTTTCACTTCCCCAGGCCTCAATTTTCTCATCTCTAAAATGAGGGGAATAATTTTCTTCCAATAAAATTACTGTGAGCATTGGAGATGATAAATTAGAAAAGAGCCTAACATGTCAGACACATCAAAGAAGCACCTAGATGCACACCTCTGCGTCTGCCATTCTATAGGAATGAGTAAGCACTTCTCTTGTTGGTTCTCTTTAAGGATTGTTGTTGTTCAGTTACTAAGTTGTGTCCAATTCTTTGCAACCCTATGGACTGTAACACGCCAGGCTCCTCTGTTCACTGTCTTTCCGTGTTTGCTCAAATTCATGTCCATTGAGTATGTAATGCTATCTAACCATCTCATTCTCTGCTGCCCCCTTCTCTTTTTGCCTTCAATCTTTCCCAGCATCAAGGTCTTTTCCAATGAGGCAGCTCTTTGCATCTGGTGACCAAAGTATTGGAGCTTCAGCTTTATCAACAGTCCTTCCAATGAGTATTCAGGGCTGATTTCCTTTAGGTTTGACTGGTTAGTGTGGACATGTGTAACAAGATGTAATTAGTTACAGTTAGTCATCTATAACTAAGAAGGAGCACCATTTATTCTTAGTACCCTTGTTTCCCTCCTGCACAACTAATCACTAGAAAGAAAGGGTCTCAGACCCAGGAGCCATGAAATGTCCAATATTTTAACCCTGGTGGACCCCATGTTTTCAGTGACCAGTTCTGTATTAAAGACCATGATGGTGTTGATCTCTGTTTGGGTAATTCCAGACCAGAGCTTTAGCCAGGATTGGGTTCAACTATTTCTAGGTATGAGAGACATCTCCTAGAAAAGATAGGCAAGATCAAGAACACAGAAAATTTATTTACCATTGGAGCCTAGTTTGCGATTACAAGTCATCTTGCTGTGGACAGCCCTATACTTGGGCTGAGTTTTCTCCAGAAACAGCTAGAGATGAAGGCAGTCTGCCAGAACCTAACCTAAATGAAAGATTAGCATTCTCCAGTCATGGGGTTGTTTGCTCAGTGGGAGAACCTGGGAGGCAGTGTAGCTGGAGAGATGGGGACTTCCTTTCACATCTCATCTTCTTTCTTAGGAATCCCTCAGACCCACTGGAACCGATCCCCAGAGCTCCTTTTCCCCAAGGAACATAATCTCTCACCATGAGAAAGCATCTGCTGGCTACTTATACCATTTAGACTTGAAGAATAAGCAGAATCGATATAATCTTGGAGATATACAAGAAGGTCATTAAATAAAAATAGTGAAGTTAAGGTAGGCAAAGATAGCAGCTACTTGGGATCTCCATGGCTTAACATGATCCGGTCCTTTCTTGTCCATATCTTAGTCCTATATGGGTTGAAGAAGGGCCTTGTTTCATAAAGCCATACAGGGACCTACCTCCGTAACATGGCTTCCAGGCTATGATCCAGCTAGAAGACAAGGAAAGTGAACCAAGGCGGAGAGGTCACATTTGCTCTTAACTGCTTCTGCCTTGAAGTGGTCCATTACTTCTATTTATATTCCACTGGGGAAAGCTAGTTACAGGGTCCCTCCTACATGCTACCAGAACTAGACAGGTAATTTTGTAGCAGGTCTGGGTAGAAAGGGAAGGGAATTGGATGCCATCCTCTCCCATACACAGAAACTGCCTTTCATTCCTGGAATCACAGCCTGAAGCCTCTCTGATAAGCTCTTTCTCCATATAAGAGGAAGGAGGCAGGAAAAACAACAGTCACTATTTACTGAGCATTTCCTGTGTTCCAGGCACTGTGGTGAACTCTTCATATCCATTAACGTGTTTAACATATTAACTCCATTAAGTATATTTTGTTACTCCCATTTTACAGAAAAGGAAATCCCCAAGGAGAGAAGTAATTGATTCACAACCACACAGCTAGGAGGTGCTGAAGCCAGGGTTTGAACATGGATCTAATTCTAAAGCCTGTATTCTTAACCATTGGACCACACTGACTATGTGAAGGGTAGCTTTCAGAGTGTTGTTGGGAGGATTGATTGTGGTGATAGGAAAAGTGATTTTCAGTGCCTGGCCTGCCATTAATGCTTATTAAATGTTACAAAAATGAAATCAAAGAAAAATACTCAGCTGTCAGAAAGCTTCTCTTTGATCTTTGGGAAGTCATCTCCTTTGTTTTTTCCTTTGAAAGTCTGATCATGCTTGTACTCATTCACTCACTCATGTCCGACTCTGCAGTCCCATGGACTGTAGCCTACCAGGCTCCTCTGGCCATGGGATGTATCAGGCAAGAGTACTAGAGTGGGTTGCCATTTCCTCCTCCAGGGGATCCTCTCGACTCAGGGATTGAATCCATGTCTCCTGAGTCTCCTGCATCAGCAGGTGGATTCTTAACTGCTGAACCACCAGGAAAGCCCTTTAAAAGTTTAGTATTCCATTCATTCATTCACACATTAGTAACATATTTATCAGGTGTGTTTTATGTGCCAGACTTGGTGCTGGATGCTTGGGTTGTGACAGTGAACTAGATAAAGTCTCTGCCCTCAATGAGCAGTGTTTTGACCTCAGATGGATTTATTCTCCCAGAATTCTTGGAGATTCTGAGAAGGCACATCAGGGTTGTCAGAAAATTGGAGTCTGGTTGGCCAGTTGGGATAGGATGGAAACTCAGTTAACTGGAAGGGTCTGTTTCCCATTCATGGGGCAAATCTAGTCAGTCAGTTCAGTTCAGTTTCTCAATCATGTCTGACTCTTTGCAACCCCACGGACTGCAGCACGCCAGGCTTCCCAGTCCATCACCAACTCCCAGAGCTTGCTCAAACTCATGTCCGTTGAGTCGGTGATGCCATCCAACCATCTCATCCTCCATCGTCCCTTCTCCTCCTGCCTTCCATCTTTCCCAGCATCAGGGTCTTTTCCAATAAGTCAGTTCTTTGCATCAGGTGGCCAAAGTTTATTGGATCTTCATCTTCAGCATCTCTGAATGAATCATCTTCATTCTCTGAATGAATATTCAGGGCTGATTTCCTTTAGGATTGACTTGCTTGATCTCCTTGCAGTCCAAGGGACTCTCAAGAGTCTTCTCCAACATCACAGTTCAAAAGTATCAATTCTTTAGCACTCAGCTTTCTTTATGGTCCAACTCTCACATCCATACGTGACTACTGGAAAAACCATAACTTTGACTAGACAGACCTTTCTCAGCCAAGTAATGTCTCTGTTTTTAATATGCTGTCTAGGTTGGTCATAGCTTTTCTTCCAAAGAGCAAGTGTCTTTTAATTTCACGGCTGCAGTCACTGACATCTTAGGTGATTTTGGAGCCCAAGAAATTAGTCTGTCACTGTTTCCATTGTTTCCCTGCCTATTTGCCATGAAGTGATGGGGCTGGTTGCAATGATCCTAGTTTTTTGATGGGGCTGGATGCCATGATCTTCATTTTTTTAATCTTGAGTTTTAAGCCAGCTTTTTTACTCTTGTCTTTCACTTTCATCAAGAGGCTCTTTAGTTCCTCTTCACTTTCTGCCATAAGAGTGGTGTTATCTGCATATCTGAGGTTATTGATACTTCTCCAGGCAATCTTGATTCCAGCTTGTGCTTCATTCAGCCCGGCATTTCACATGATGTATTCTGCACATATGTTAAATAAGCAAGGTGACAATGTACAGCCTTGACATACTCGTACCCCAATTTGGAACCAGTTCATTGTTCCATGTCCGGTTCTAACTGTTGCTTCTTGACCTGCATACAGATTTTTCAAGAGGCAGCTAGGGTGGTCTGGTATTCCCATCTTTTAAAGAATTTTCCACACTTTGTTGTGATCCAATCAAGGGCTTTAGTGTAGTCAATGAAGCAGATGTAAATGTTTTTCTGGAATTCTCCTACTTTTCTGTGATCCAACAGATGTTGGCAATTTGATCTCTGGTTCCTCTGCCTTTTCTAAATCCAGCTTGAACATCGGAAAGTTCTCAGTTCACATACTGCTGAAGTCTAGCTTGGAGAATTTTGAGCATTACTTTGTTAGCGTGTGAGATGAGTGCAATTGTGCAGTCATTTAGACATTCTTTGGCATTGCCTTTCTTTGGGATTGGAATGAAAGCTGACCTTTTCCAGTCCTGTGGCCACTGCTGGGTTTCCCAAATTTGCTGGCATAGTGAGTACAGCACTTTCACAGCATCATCTTTTAGGATTTGAAATAATTCAGCTGGAATTCCATCACCTCCACTCGCTTTGTTCATAGTGATGTTTCCTAAGACCCACTTGATTTTGCACTCCAGGATGTCTGGCTCTAGGTGAGTGATCACACCATCGTGGTTATCTGGGTCATTAAGATCTTTTTTGGATAGTTCTTCTGTGTATTCTTGCCACCTTTTAATATCTTCTGCTTCTGTTAGGTCCATACCGTTTCTGTCCTTTATTGTCCTAGTCAGGAGGGGGGTGTAAAGAACTGTAGTATTTTTATTTGGGTCTTTCCAGGAAGTTTTTCCTTTCCCATATAGTGACATGGGCTTCCCCGGTGGCTCAGTGGTAATGCATCTGCCTGCCAGTGCAGGAGACATAGGTTCAACCTCTGGATCAGGACGGTCCCTTGGAGAAGGGCATGGCAACCCACTCCAGTACTCTTGCCTGGGAAATCCCATGGACACAGAAGCCTGGCAGGCTACAGTCCATGGGGTTGCAAAGAGTTGGACAGGGCTGAGCGACTAAGCAACAACACAGTGACAGTCCCCTGCTTCTAATGCTGTGGTCTCTATTTAGGGTCTCAATAGATGCAAGCCTATTTCTCAATTACCCTAGATGCTATAGCTGGTGCAGGCCTAACATATGATACTAGGAGAGCCAACCTCAGGCATTCCTCAGGATCACAGGCAAGAGAGGGGATTCTCACTGGGCTCTGGTGGTGAGAAGCGCCACGCCAGACAGGAATTGCTAACGTCCAGCCTTTATTGTTTATCCCAACACCAGACACCGTGCTGAGAAACGGTCTGTGAATTATATTGCTTCTGTTAGTGGGTAGAAGCTCATTCTACCATTGAGAAACCCAGAGCTCAGAGAAAGTAAGAGCACTCATTCAAGGTCACACAGCCAGGAAAGAATGAATTGGACTTTGAATTGCTGTACTGCATTGCTACCCATCATCTCTGGGTCCCAGGGAGGAAGAGAATTGTGGGAAGGATTTGCTAGGCTTGATAAACAACCTGTGATCCAGGGACCAGGAGTCAGTAGATTGAATGCTTCCACTTGGGCTGTATTTCCGTGTTTACCCTTATCCCTCAACAACAGCAGCATCCAATTCAAGCCCTAAACCTCCGAGCTCTGTGCCCTCATAGCCTCCGTCATGTCCTGAGCCCCAGTCCCCTGGGCCTGTGGATCTTTGATTACTTAACTCACTCGGGAAAATGCTGCAAAAAGACTGAAGTCAGCAATTGAGTATATCTCTGCCTATCAAAAATCAGGGCCATTTTGTATGTATTTTCTGCTTTTATTTCCCCTACGTTCTTTCCCCTAAGGGTATGGGATTGTTAAGTAGGAGAGTTAGTAGAAGTTGTGACAGGAAATAGCCAAGTAAAAAGGAGCTATCTTCTATGCATGAAGAGCTCAGTGTGGATAAATACCACTCCTACCACAACTCCAAAGGGAAGCCCTCTTCATGGGAGGTAGGAACGTATCAGGGACCCTGGAACACCCATATCCTCCCAAGTCCCTTTTAGGCTTGCCAGAATGGCCTGAAGTGCCAGAGGCCCCCTTCACTTTCATATTTCACTGGGACCTTTGGACCTCTCAGACACATGGTCTTCAAGTCCCTCTAAGCAACCAACACAGAGAAAATGCAGAATTATCTTCCCATTGTCTCTGTAGATGACAGTATTACAAAACTGTCATATGAAGGGGCGATTGGGATACACAACTGAAAAGTCTAGAGGATAAAGTATGATAGAAGTGTTTCAGGCTGTTTTCTTAAAGAAGCCCGCTCGCCAACTGCGTAAGCTCTGGGCCCCACATACTTTGTTATGCCCCTATGATTCTGAGACTGTAGGATCCTATGGTTCTTGTGTCCCATGGGTCCAAGATCCATCCTCAGCTTAGCCTTTTGGGGTCACTCCCACCTCCTCTGGGACATTGTTCATCCGGACATTTGATCCTAGACATCACAATCCTGCAAGTCCCTGCTTTGAACCCAAAGCATTTGTGGACCAGGGCTTGGAGTTCCAAGGGGGTCAGGAAAGTACCGCAGCTTCCAATGGCACCTGCTTCTGGTGGGGAAATGGAAGGTGGTGCAGAGAGCTCTCAGAGGAGAAGGCCTGATTGTCTTTGCATTTGGACATGCATCTGGGTTTCTCTATTATCCATCCTGCGACTGACAGTTCTGATGACAGAACTAGGTAGGTCAGGGTCAGGAGGGGGTCCAGCCTCCTTATTTACAGGCAGGGAAGTTCCCCAGAGTAGACCAGCAGCTGGTCCAAGCCCGTTGCAAAGTCATTCAACAGCCAGGACTCGAACCCAGAGAAAAGACCACCTTCCCTCTACACTTTGCTCCCCCAGGCTCAGAAAGGAGAGCAAAGAAGGCACTTTGCCTTCTGCTGAGGAGAAACTGGAGGACAATTTCAAAAGCAGGGGTGGGGATGATTTCCAGGTCTGGGGGAGAAATAAAACCATCCCAGTTTCTACCAAGCCACAGCATCTTCTTCCAGGATCTGTTTTCCTTTGTTCCCTTGGCAGCACGCTGGGCTCCCCACTCCACTGTGATTTCACTGTATTTTGTGGAGGACACCCAACTGGTTCACCCAGAGACATGAAGAACGCGGCTAGCAGTATCACTTCCCCGGGGCTGCAAATTCCAGTGTTTGCAGTTGCACAAAAGCCTGATTTGAAATAAACACAATAAAAGTTTTACAACAGGCTCAGCTGGGTGAAGGGTCCCCAAGCTCTAGCTGACTCTGGAGAAGCAGATTGCCTTCCAGAGCTCTCAGCTCAAAGTTATGGAGCACTAACACTCTCTTGCCCTGAGCCTGGAGAGGATGGATTCTAGTCTGTCAAACCTGAAGGATCTCGACTTTACAGATGGCGAAACTGAGAGAAACTCAGCTGTCATCGAGCTCTTCTGAGATGATGAATGGAACAGTCCCTGGGGAGAATGTGGTGTGTTGATTCCCAAACTGGACTGCACAATGGAATCGCTTGGGGGATCTTTAAGAAATACTGATGTCTGGGTCCCACACCTCTCACTCTCATTTAACTGAGTCAAGGTGATATCTGAACATCCTGAAATTTTAGACAGTCCTTAGGTGATTCTAATGTGCAGTGCTAACTGGGCACCATTGGCACAGTGGTGAAGGAGCAGGTTGTTCTATATTTAAATCGAAGCTCCAGTTTTATAACTTTGTCCTTGAGGAAGTGACTTCATTCATGTGATCCTGTCTCCTCCGTCTGTAAGTTGGCATTAATAGTATCTACCTCACCCAGGGTCAAAGTGAGAATTAAATGAGGTAATGTATATTAAGAGCTTAAAGCAGTGCCTATCATGCCAAAAGTGATTAATGCATGTTGGTTTTATTACTGTTTTTGTTGCTATTTTATTATTAATACATACCACCATTCCAACCCCCCAAGTTGGGGAATGGGGGGAATCAAATAACAGGTCCACTGATGGATGAACTAGGATTCAGGAGACTCAGTTCTCTTTTTGATTGCTCTAATAGCAAATGAGCTGTGTGACCTTGGGAAAACCTCTTAGCCTCTCTGAGTTTAGTTGCTTCATCTTGCCAGATGGACCTCATAGCCCCTGGTCATCTACTGTCCAGAGGAGTTGTGAGATTCCAGTAAGATAATGGATTTGAATGAGCTTTGAAAATGGGAATGCACCAGAGGAATTTGAGATATTATGATTATGACGGCCATTTCATTCCCCTCGCGCCCTGGCTGGCCCATCTGTTCTGGGAGCTTTTGGGTCTCTCTCTGCCTCCTTTGGCCTCCAGTCCTGAGCTGTTCAGTCTGACATTTGGGCAAGTTCCAGCAAGGATTCTGTCCCTTCTCCATCTGCCCCTCTAGTTAACTCTTTTCTCTCCCTTCTTTTGGCTATCAGGACCAATATCTGACTCCAGCGTGGGTACCGATGGGGATGGGGTGGGGGGAAGTTTCTCGTCTAATTCTTTTTCTTGTAAATGGTCAGAGGTCTTGGATTCCCCACAATCAGAGAGTTGGAAGGTTCCTATGAGAGTGTCTAGATAGACTAGCAGATGAGGCAGAGCGGAGAGGCAGAGCGGGGAATTCAAACCCAGCTTCCTGGACTTCTGTTTCCTGTTCTGCTCCACCTCCATCCCCGCCCCATTGCTCCGAGCTCTTGGTGCCTCATCTCCCGACCTCAACTGCTCTTGGAGGAGTCAGTGCCCTCAGGAGAATATCAGAGGATGGGGCAGTGGCTTTCTGCTTCCTCCAGCAACTTGGGCTGTCTCCCAAGGGTTTGTATCCTTGCCCACGTCCTTTTTCCTCTGAGAGTCCATTTTCTCACTGTACAATGGGAAAACCATCACCTGGCTGTCTGTGGGTCAGAGGAGACCAGTACCTGGGAAGGTTGGTAATCTCTGTCACCTCAGATGCCAGTGCTGCTGCTGAAGCTGGAGAGAGAGACACGAGGATTCTGCCGGGCCAGATCCCCTGGCTGGAGCCAGAGTCATCTGGGCTGCTCTGAGCTGTGCAGGCTGGGAGGAGCCTGGGAGAAGGCAGGCCTACTGGATTGGCAGCTGCAAGCCTGCTGGCAGATGGTCTCCTAAGTGGGCCACCCCGGGGTCAGCTTTATGGATTTGTACATTAACCCTTCCCTCCCCAGCAGCCCTCAGACTCTGGTTCCTTATGACTTTGACCTGACCCACTGATGTTGCTGGGTCTCTAACTGAGCTGGGGACAAGACCCTGACCCACATCTTATCACTCCGCTCCCCATCTTACCACACCGCAGGAGACAAACCATCCCTCCTATGTGTCAGATACTTCACAGTATGCAAAGCCAGACTCTGGTGCTTATAGTACTCAGGACTGGGCAAGACTGATGACAGAGCAACCTTTTAATATTATCACTTGTATTCATACTAATTTTTTGTAAATATTGACATACAAAAAAGAGAAAGGATCACTGCACAGAATAACCACTGTGAAGATTTTGGAGTTTATCGTTCCGGATTCACTAATTCTTTCTTTTTCTTTCATCTTCTCATCTCATTCTTCCTCTCTGTATATATGTGTTAATCAACATAGGATAAATATTGGGCATTTTAAAATTTCTGACTTTTTTTTTTCTAATTTGGCAATATAGTCTGAGTATCTTTCTATGTCAGTAAATACCCATCCATCTCATCATGGTAAAAAGCCTGCATAGTATTTCATTATAGGCATTAATCAGAAGTAATTTATCCACCGTTGTTGGATGACATCGTAGGACCAAGAAGGAAACAAATTGAAAGAGGCTCAGCGACCCTATGGACAATCCAGTCCATGGAATTCTCCAGGCCGGAATACTGGAGTGGCTAGCTGTTCCCTTCTCCAGGGGATCTTCCAAACCCATGGGTCAAACCCAGGTCTCCCACATTGCAGGTGAATTCTTTACAAGCTGAGTCACAAGGGAAGTCGAAGAATACTGGAGTGGGTAGCCTATCCCTTCTCCAGCAGATCTTCCTGACCCGTGAACGGAACCGGGGTCTTTTGCTTTGCAGGCAGATTCTTTACCAACTGAGCTATGAGGGAAGCCCAAGGTCACACAGCTTGTCGATAAGAGCTTGAACTTGAATTCTGGTCTTGGGATTTAAAATTCAGTTCTACTTATTGGGGTAAAAGAAGTGAAGGTTCAAGAATGCTGCACCTCAAAACCAGTATGGAGCCAACCTCACTCCAAGGGCAAGTCCAGACAAGCTGTACTTGTTGACTGTTCAGCTGACTCTTTACTGGGTCAGGATCCCAGCCCCATCTTTATTGGCTGTGTGACTCTGGGCAACTCCACTCCCTTCTCTGAGCCTCAGTTTTTTCATCCATACAAGACTATTGAGATATGGCTTATTGGGCCACTGGAGGGATAAGATTAGGCAAGAAATTGCCCGCCAAGTACGTGGCACAAAGTAAGTGCTCAGCAATGAGGCTAGTGCTATTTCATTGCTTCTAAGATTTTTTATATTTCTGCTTTTAAGAATATTACTAATTTTATTAGTAGTATTATCTGGTATAGCTCAGCAGGTAAAGAATCTGGATACTCCAGTATCCTTGGGCTTCCCTGGTGGCTTAGTTGGTAAAGAATCCACCTGTAATGCAGGAGACCTGGGTTTGATCCCTGGGTTGGGAAGATCCCCTGGAGAAGGGAAGGGCTAGCCCCACTCCAGGATTCTGGCCTGGAGAATTTCATGGGCTGTATTGTCCATGGGGTCACAAAGAGTCGGACACGACTGAGTGACTTTCGCTTTCATCTATCATTATCTAATATATTATCTAATGTTATCTAATATCTAATAATACTAGAGCTCTAATAGTAGTATTAGCCCCAGTGCAGGTGCTGTAAGACTTCCCGGAAGCCCCTTCTCCTGGGTCTCAGTTTACCTCTCTGAAAGCATAGTGCTGTCCTTGGTGATTTCTGAGGGTGGTTCCGTCCTCACTCCCTGCTCCTTGTTGGTGGCAGGCTTCTGGTCCCCCTACCCCATTCCACCATCGGTGAGCTCTTTCTCCCCTCCCCCACCAGCCGGAGCCAACTGGTTGCCCCTCCCCCACCAGCCTCCCGGCCTTTGACACTAATTGATACGGAGTTCCCCCTCTAATCCTGCCTCTGCCTCCGGGGCCCCTTGTTCCTAGGGCATCTGCTTGATGAGGAGGAGGAGGCAGGGCCGACCGCCACCCGCCTGTCTGCCATCTGGTCCCCTTCCCCTCCCTCCTCTCTTTGCCACCAAGAAAAATCTGTAATGAATCCGTGGCCCCCACCCAAGGGGGTGCGGTGAGGCCAGGCCAGGCACATGCTGGCTGTGTACATGCGCGCGTGCACGCGCGCACACACACACACACACACACACACGCACACAGCTTGTAGACACAATTATTAGTAAAGCTTTTGTGCAAAGTAAAGCTCTCGCAGACCCGCTCCAGCTGAACAGCTGCTGGGAGGGTTCAGGAGCGAGATGCTAACAGGAGGGGAACTTTAATTATCCCACCGAATGGCATCTTTGGCAGCCCCAGGGGATTGGACAAGATGGGGAAGAGAGAGGCAAACAGAGGAGAGAGAGACCATTAAATTGGAGAATAGGGGGCAAGAAAGGGATGGGATGCACCAGCTAATGGGGAGGGATGAAGGAGAGGAGATTCACAGCGATCCCAGCCCTGAAGAGGCCGACTTTCTCAAATCCAAGGCTGAAGAGAAGATTCGCAGAAGTTACAGTCTTCTTCTCCTTTCCTGAACCCCTCTGCCCTGCACCACTTTCACTCCCTGAGCCATCAGGGCTGCCTTCTAAAGCCTGGTGTCAAGAGCAGAACTTCGGGTTCTGCACGTCTAGGTTCTAATTGTCCTCTGCTCTTGCTGGCTGTGTGACCTGGAGCCAAGCACTTCTCCTATCTGAGCCTTGAGGTTCTTCTGTGTGAAAGAGTGATAATGGTAATACCTACTCACAGAGTTGTTGAATGAGATAATATCATGCATTCAGAGAGCACATATTTATTGAATGCTTGCTGTATACCAGGTACTATGCTAGGAGTCAGAGATACAGGAGAATCTGAGACAGATCAGGGTGCAGGGAGCTGCTGACAATAAACAAGGAAACCAATTATAAAAAAAAATAAAGTGTGAATAGGGCTCAAATGCCAGTTACTACAATCAACTTTTCCCCCTTCCGCTTTTCAGTCACACTAGTTCTCCCTCCACCTTTTTTTTAACTTAAAAAAAAGTTATTTTTAAGCAGCTTTAGGTTTATAATAAAATTGAGATTTCCTTTATACCCCCTACCCCTATATACCCACTCCTTCCGGGCCCTTGATTGGAAGGCATAGTCTCCCCCATTATCAATAACACTCACCAGAATAGTGTATTTTATACCAAGGATGAACATATATTGACACATTGCAATCACAAGATTCCATACCTTAGGGTTCACTCTTGGTATTATACCTTCTATGTGTCTGGAAAAATGTATAATACATACACATCATTATAATATCATACAGAGTACTTTCACTGCTCTAGAAATCGTCTGTGGTCTTCCTATTTATTTGTCTTGTCCCCTCCCCAACATCTGGCAACCACCAACCTTTTTTTTAAATTGAAATATAATTGCTTTACAATGTTGTATTAGTTTCTGCTACACAACAAAATGAATCAGCTACATGTATACATATATCCCCTCCCTCTTAAGCCTCCTTCCCACCCATCCCCTTATTCCATCTATCTGGGCTGCCGCAGAGCACCAGGCTGAGCTCCCCATGTTATACAGCAGCTTCCCACTAGGCATCTGTTTTACACATGGTAGCGTATATATGTCCATTGTACTTTGAATTTGTCGCTCTTCTTTCCCCCTGTAAGTCCACAAGTCCATTCTATACATCTGCACCTCCATTCCTGTCTGCAAAGAAGTTCATTAGTACCATTCTCTAGATTCCATAGACATGTGTTAATATACAATATTTGTTTTTCTCTTTCTTACTTCACTCTATATGACCTATCATATGACCCAGCAATCCCACTACTGGGCATATACCCTGAGGACTCTGTAATTCAAAAAGGCATATGTACCCCAGTGTTCACTGCAGCACTGTTTATAATAGCTAGGACATAGAAGCAACCTAGGTGTCTACTAACAGGTGAATGGGTAAAGCAGATGTGGTGCATATACCCAGTGGAATATTACTCAGCCATAAAAAGGGACGAAATTGAGTCAGCTGAAATGATATGGATGAACCACCTATCTTTTTATTGTCTCCATAGTTTTCCCTTTTCCCGAATGTCATTTAATTAGAATCATAAGCAGGCTTTTCAGACTGACTTCTTCCACTTACTAATATGCACTTGACTTTCCTCCATGTCCTTTCATGGTTCAGTGGCCATTTCTCTTTAGGGCTGAATAATATTCTACATTTACCCCCTTTGTTTCTTAGCTCCTGAGGTGGTATGGGTCATGGGCATAGCTGTTTGCTCTAATGTTTCATGAGGGAGAATATTCTACATGCACAACAGCTGCAGGCTCAGTGCCTGGTTCATAGCAGGTGCTCAGAAAATGTGTTTTGGGGATGAATCGCTCAGACAGCCTACGTATACTAAGTGGTTGATGGTGAAAAGTACCACCCCTTACATGGGAGGCTGAAGAGCTGTTTATCCATTTCAAAAAGAATGCCACATTCTTCATTGTAGGGACTGTCCTAAGCACTGCAGGGTGTACGCAAACTGCTGACAGTGTCACAGCAGATGAAGCAGGATAGGGAGTAGGTGGATATTTAGCTTCGTCTCTGTGGCTTATGTATTTAATGAGAAGATTTTCATAAATTAGAAGGCTTTCCCCTGTACTAGTTATGTGTATAAACATCAATTTTTTTGAAAGGTGGTGGTACCTAAGTAGCACCATGGTTTATTTAGCAGCTTCCCTGGCCTCTACCCATTAGATGCCAGTAGAATCCCTTCACCCACCATCCGACACTCCTAGTGGTCACAACCAAAAACATCTCTTCACTTCAGTCGCTCAGTCATGTCTGACTCTTTGACTCTTTGTGACCTCATGAACCACAGCACGCCAGGCCTCCCTGTCCATCACCAACTCCCGGAGTCCACCCAAACCCATCCATTGTGTCAGTGATGCCATCCAACCATCTTACCCTCTGTCCTCCCCTTCTCCTCCTGCCCTCAATATTTCCCAGCAACAGAGTCTTTTCAGATGAGTCAGCTCTTCATATCAGGTGGCCAAAGTATTGGAGTTTCAGCTTTAGCATCAGTCCTTCCAAAGAACACCCAGGACTGATCTCCTTTAGGATGGACTGGTTGGATCTCCTTGCAGTCCAAGGGACTCTCAAGAGTCTTCTCCAACACCACAGTTCAAAAGCATCAGTTCTTCAGTGCTCAGCTTTCTTTATAGTCCAACTCTCACATCCACACATGACCACTGGAAAAACCATAGCCTTGACTACACGAACCTTTGTTGACAAAGTAATGTCTCTGCTTTTTAATATGCTGTCTAGGTTGGTCATAACTTTCCTTCCAAGAAGTAAGCGTCTTTTAATTTCATGGCTGCAGTCACCATCTGCAGTGACTTTGGAGCCCAGAAAAATAAAATCAACCACTGTTTCCACTGTTTGCCCATCTATTTGCCATGAAGTGATGGGACCGGATGCCATGATCTTCGTTTTCTGAATTTTGAGCTTTAAGCCAACTTTTTCACTCTCCTCTTTCACTTTCATCAAGAGGCTCTTTAGTTCTTCTTCACTTTCTGCCATAAGGATGGTGTCATCTGCATATCTGAGGTTATTGATATTTCTCCTGGCAATCTTGATTCCAGCTTGTGCTTCTTCCAGCCCAGTGTTTCTCATGATGTACTCTGTATAGAAGTTAAATAAGCAAGGTGACAACATACAGCCTTGACGTACTCCTTTTCCTATTTGGAACCAGTCTGTTGTTCCATATCCAGTTCTAACTGTTGCTTTCTGACCTGCATAGAGATTGCCAAATGTCTCCTATGGAGCAAAACCACTACTTGGCTGAGACCCATTGATCCAGTCAGAAATATCCAACATGGCTGGAAAATCAGGACTGTTCCAACAACTTTGGAAGTTTTTGGAAATTTAAAGAAAAAAAAAAACAAAACAAAACATTGAGTCTTGTCTGTTACCTTCCTGTGGAATTAGGGAGGAACAGAGTTGCACAGCAGAAGGAACACATGATTGGATTCTGACAATCTGAACTTTAGTTGCCTGGGTCTCAGTCTTCTCATCTATAAAATAGGGAGGCCCATGTGGGCCATTGTTCATCTCTGGCACCTTAGTGCAAAGCCCGTGGGCTTTGGAATTGATAGGTCTGGTTTCAAATCCTAGCTGGGCATCTCTGGGCAGTGCACTTCACCTTTCTAAACTCTTTCCTCACCTGTAAAAGGAGGGTGATGATAACACCCCCCTCCTAGGTTGGATTTGAGGATTACCTATGAGGAGGAGAAGGGGACAACAGAGGATGAGATGATTGGATGGCATCACTGATTCGATGGACATGAATTCGAGCAGGCTCTGGGAGTTGGTGATGGACAGGGAAGCCTGGCGTGCTGCAGTCCATGGGGCTCAGAGTCGGACACGATTGAGCGACTGAACTGAACTGAGCTACGAGAGTATCTGCAGGCACTTCACAGTGTCCTAATGTGGCAAAGTGCTCAATCACCATGGCTGCAATGCTTAGGGTAACACTGTTTGTAAGTTGTACTTTAGCCAAGATCCTGATATAAGCCAATAGTAGTTCCATGGGGAAGAGGGTCAGAGTCTTTCTTTTCGATTTCTCGGAAGGATGTGCATTCATTTGTGCAGGCAGTGTTCACCACATGTTCAAGATGGGCCACTTCCTTTGATCAGAAACTAATCAAACACAGAGACCTGCCCATGGGGAGCTCCCACACTCCACTGTAACAGCGCATCTGAGCTGGGATTCACTTGGTGTCTTTCTAGCCAGTGTTCCCATGACACAGTTCCCAGGAGGACATCCCCTGACCTAGCAACACTCCTCTGAGACTAAGTTTTCTCCGAACTGTTCTCTGCTTATCGTCTTCCCTGCCTCCAGATGCAGCCCTTTCTACTCTTCCTCTTTTTCCCACTTTGGAATTGTAGGGCAAATTGATTGCAATCATAAGAACAGTTTTCTCTTATTCTTTCTGTCCTTCAATTTGTCTGTCCGCACCTGTTTTTTAACCACCCAGAAAACTCCTTCAAGGTACTCTTTGTCTGCTCCTGAGGCCCTCCCTCTCTTTTCAGCTGCACTGCTGCCAACTCTTCCAACTTCTTTCTTCCCCTCTCACTGTGGCCTCCATCTTTGTCCTTTAACCCACAGTCCTTTGCTATTTTTCTGCAAAGACCCTGCAGAGTTCCTTTATTGTGTTTTTTTTTTTGTCAGTTACCTCTAACCTAAACATTTTTAGTTTTCTCGTCACTATTAATAATATCTCCCCTGCTTAGTGATTTCCTCTGTTGACATTACTATGTCTGTATTTACGCCTACCCAAGACGGGAGAATGACTCAATTACCTTCTCAACTTGAGGGAAGGTGCTGGAGAAAAATCTCACCAGGTGTTTTACATCAGCCCGGGAGGTGATGCTATTTACTCCCAGCATGCACTAGGCTACAGGTGGAATTAGCAGAAGGATAGGTGAAAATTGGATCGCCCTCTGACATCTCCAGATATGCCTTCACAGTGGGAAAGCATCATTATTATTTCTTTAAGTAACTGACATGATCTCCAAGAATATCAGATCGATGTTTGCATGTGATTAACAAACAAAACAAATTTTAGAGCCAAACAGTTAAGCTGCTTGCTTTTCTGTTTACCAGTTTACCCCTCCAGTAGCACAAAAAAACATTGACAGGGACAACACCACCAAGGAACCATAGCTTCCATATATATGTGTTAATATACGATATTTGTTTGTGTCTTTCTGACTATGGAATGTATAAAAATGATACTGATGAACCTAATTGCAGGGCAGGAATAGAGGTGCAGACATAGAGAACGGACTTGTGGACACAGCAGGGGAAGAAGAGGGTGAAACGAATTGAGAGAGGAGCATTGAAATACATACATTACCATGTATAAAATAGATAGCTTGTGGGAAGTAACTGGATAGCACAGGGAACTCAGTCTGGTGCTCTGTGAGAACCTAGAAGGGTGGGATGTGGGGGTGGGTGGGAGGCTCAGGAGGGAGGGGATATGTGTATATTCATAGCTGATTCACATTGTTGTATGGCAGCAACCAACACAATATTGTAAAGCAATTATCCTCCAATTAAAAAAACTATTCAGCATAGGAATCACTGAAGTGAACACACACACATAAGAAACCTGCAGCGTTTCCAGTTCAATGATGAGAAAATCAGGCCCAGAAATTTACCTCTCTTATGGTTCACACTCTGGACTTTGAATCCAGCAATCTGAGTTCAGTCTCCATAGAACCTCTCTGAACCTTTGGGCTTCTCAGATGGTGCTAGCGGTAAAGAACCCGCCTACCAAAACAGGAGATGGAGGAGATATGGGTTCGATCCCTGGGGTCAGGAAGATCCCCTGAAGTCTCATGGAAGAGGAACCTGGTAGGCTACAGTCCATAGGGTTGAAAAGAGTCAAACATGACTGAAGCAACTTAGCACACATACATGGAAGCAACTTAGCGCACACGTGCACACCTGAAGCAACACAGGTACAAACAGAACATAAACTGAAGTTAGAACTCAGAGGTTTCAATTTCCAGAGTTTGAGTCCACTATTGAATCATGAAATGTTTTTTAAACAAGTTTTACTCAAAAAAGTAACACTTGGTTAATAGTTGATGAAAAGCACTGTGCTGCTGCTGCTGCTAAGTCGCTTCAGTCGTGTCCAACTCTGTGAGACCCCAGAGATGGCAGCCCACCAGGCTCCCCCGTCCCTGGGATTCTCCAGGCAAGAACACTGGAGTGGGTTGCCATTTCCTTCTCCAATGCATGAAAGTGAAAAGTGAAAGTGAAGTCGCTCAGTCATGTCCGACTCTTCGTGACCCCATGGACTGCAGCCTACCAGGCTCCTCTGTCCATGGGATCTTCCAGGCAAGAGTACTGGAATGGGATGCCATTGCCTTCTCCGGAAAAGCACTGTAGAAGTATATAAAAGTGAAAGTCTGTTCATCTTCATTTTCTACTTCTATCTACTAGAGGCAAATCACTGCTATGCTTTCTTATACATTCTTCCAGAAATGTATTATATGAAAATACAATGCATTATGCTGGGACACTTGCCTTTTCTTCTAAACTTTATATTTTGTGTTTTAAAATATGTCAATAAATTTAGAGCTGCCTGGTTCTATTTTTAATCACTGCATTGTATTCTATTGTATAGATGTATTATTCTTTATTTAATCAATTACCTATAGATTCACAGGTTGTTTTCAGAACTTTTGCCTTAAAAACAATACTATAATAAGAATTTGGGTGTATCTTTGTCTACTTTGGAGATCATATATCTATATCTATCTATCTATATCTATCTATCTATAATAAATTCCTTGTTGTTGTTGTTCAGTCACTAAATCATGTCCTACTTTTTGCGACCTCATGGACTGCAGCACGCCAGGCTCCCCTGTCCCTCACTATCTTCCAGAGTTTGCAATCTTGTTCTTTACAGCCCTGGACTTCACTTTCACCACCAGACACATCCACAGCTGAGCATCGTTTCCGCTTTGGCCCAGCTGCGTTTCTTTCTGGATCTATTAGTAATTGCCCTTCACTTTTCCCCAGTAGCATATTGGACACCTTCCAACCTGGGGGGCTCATCGTCCGGTGTCATATCTTTCTGCCTTTTCACACTGCTTATGGGGCTCTCGAGGCAAGAATACTGGAGTGGTTTCCTATTCCCTCCTCCAGTGGAAATGGAATTGTTAAAATTCCCAGCATACAATATTGTCCTAAATTTTTTTGGAAAAAAAAAAAAGAGATGGGAGCAAAAAAGAAGATACTGTCCTATTGCTCTCCCCAAAGTTTGCACCCTCCCTTCCCAAGGGTATGAGTCTTTTTTTCCTGATATTTAAAAGATTGTGAATGGTCATGCTCTTTCATATATGCAAGTAGTATGTGCATGTTCTAGTTCCCCTTTCTTTAATAACAAGCGAGGCTGCACACCTTTGCCAATTTGCTTGCTGTTATGTGTTTTTCTGTGATTGCTTTACTTCTCTGTGTCTTTATTTAATAGAATTAGGCCATTCTCTTTTTTCTTTTCTAATGTGCAAGGGCTTTTTGCATAGTAAGGAAATTATTCTTCTGTCATGTGTGTTACCTCTTACGCTTTGTTGTTGATTCAGATGAGAATTAAGATTCAGAGCAGACACACAAAAAAAATCATAGGTAGCTTTTGGAGAAAGGATAGAAAGTGAAGCTAGATTCTATCTCCCACTCCAATCCTCTCTCAGCCAAGAATGTTTCACTGTAACAGATGGAGAGCTATGAGTCAGAACAGGTATAAAGATCTAATCTCTTCTGCTGGACCTGGGTTCAGATGAGGGCACATATTAGAGAAAAGAAAAGCCGTCTGCAAGGAGGGTCTGGCTATTTCCCAGATCCAGGCTACACTTGGCAGCCTGGTCTCATTCCCCAAATGCCACTTCGTGTTTTTAAAGACCAGACACAAGGGAGCATATGGTCTACAGGAACCCTGCAATTTTTAAATTTAGGAAAACACAGGAAGTGAGGAAGTGACTTGGGGAGGGGAGCTCCTCCGGGATTGTTCAGCCTCAGAAGGTGGGAAGGGAAGGGCTTTCTCTGCTTTGTGAGGAACTATCGCACCTATGGTCACTGAATCCATGGCAAAAAACTATAATCCCATGAGAGTGACAATAACCTACAACCCACCTACACCCTGTCTAGCCTGGAGAAACCCTCAGACACATGCCCAAAATCTGTTCCAAATATTTGTTGAGGACCTGAGCAACTGAATGAATGTTTATTGTAGTACTGATGTAATTGTGAGAAATCAGAAACAACCGAAGTGCCCAATAATGGGGGAATTTAGAAATAATAATTTGTAATCAACCCCAAGTAGGGAAGGCAGTGAGACCAGGAATGAGGCTGAACTCCAAGTCTGGGCTTGGAAAGCGGGCATGTGTTTGAGTGTAAATGCCAGCTATAGGTGGATATACATATAGTATAATACTTAGGACAGCAAGATCATCCTTTGCTTCCCCAACATTGAATCGATCCATCTACAAGGATTTCAGCTATAAATACAGCCCAAGTCTCCTCTTCTCCATCCCCTCAGCTCCTTAACTAGTCAGAGCTGCCACTATCTCTCACCTGGACTCACAGGGACAGTCTTCAAAATCCCCCGCAGCCATTTACAGTTGTTTCTTCCCTCTGGGTTGTGCTTTATGTAACCACCAGGCTGATCATTTAAAAACCAACCTGTTCATGTCACTCCTCTGCTCAAAACCTGCCCTTCTGCACTCAGAACAAAATCCCAAGCTGCTGGCAATGGTCCCAGCTTCCTTTAGCACCTCTTGTCTCTGTGCTCCCCTACTCTCCCCTTCCCCCACTGCTGCGGCCACAGGGGTCTTTCTGGGCCTTCCATGTACCATGTTCACCCCAGAGCTGGGGCCTTCACACTTCACCCTAGACTATTCCTCCCCCAGATGTGTGCAGGTCCTCCTCATTCTTCAGATGTCTCCTCCAAGAGGCCCCCTCTTACCTCTGTAGTGGACTGAATAAATAGTGTCCTCTCCCTCCAAAATTCAAGTCCATCCGGAACCTCTGAATGTGACCTTATTTGGAAATAGGGACAATGCAGATGTAACTGAAGATGAGATCATACTGCGATAAAGTGTGCCCTTCATCCTGTATGACTGCCATCCTTATGAAGAGAGAAGACAGACACAGAGGTAGGAGGGCCATGTGAAGATGGAGGCAAGGTTGCAGTGATGCTGCCACAAGCCAAGGGAAGCCAGAGCTGCCAGAAGCTGGAAGGGGCCAGGAAGGCTCCTCCCCTAGTGGCTTTGGAAGGAGCATGGTCCTAACAACACTTGATGTTGGACTTCTGGCCTCTAGATCTATGACAGAATAAATGCCTGTTACTATAAGCCACCTGGCAGGAGTGGAGGGGTTATGGGAAGCAGAGGCAGAGACACCTGTGGTGAGTGTGGCTATGCCAACAAAACGAGACTAGAACCTAGGGAGTTGGAGACTCTTAAAAGCAACAAACAAAAGTGGAACCCACTGAACAGAGAGTCCAGAGTGAAGGTTTCTGGCATCCCTTGGGGATGGGTCCATCTCCTCTTCCCTGTATTACCAGAGACCCTCCTTCAATCCCACTCTCTCAAGGCTCATCCAACTTATTCATGAACTCATTCTCCTTCCCTCCTCCCAGCCCTCTGTTCCCCCCTGCCAACAGAATGGTGGCTCCACTCTATCCCATTCTTTGGACTCAGACTGACCTGAATTTAAATTCTGACTCTGCTATTTACCTGCTTTGTGACCTCCAGCAGGTTACTTGACCTATCTGAACCCCAATTCCCTCATCATAAACATGGGAAAGAATAACTTAGCAGGTTGTTGTGAATATTCAAATGATGTCAATAGATGGCTTAGCACAGCTAGGACATAGTATGAGCTCCAAGCATGATAGCCATTATAAGCATCATGAGAAAAAGAGAAGCAGAGAGGGAGGGTGAGAGAAATGCATGTGTTCTGGATGAGAGCCAGAATGAATGGGTTTAACTGGAAATGGGTTTAACTGGATTGAGAAGGAATCCTCCAGAGTAATGGAAAAAATTACTCTAATTTGCTTTGTTGTAAATTGGAATTGTATATCCTAGATTGAGTTAAAGTGGAGCATACTGACTCTCAAGCTACCGTGGAGTCATGAAGATTCTGGAGCATCTATTCTGCCATCACTGACCCCCTAGTAGTGGCTGAAGTTTTTGTCTCCTTAAGAATTGTTTGGTTGCAGGAAACCAAATTGAATCAGTGAAGGACAAGAAGAAAGAGGTTTATCACAGGGAATACCCCAGAACCCAACTGCTCCAAATTGCCATGTTGAACCCTCAACTCTCCATAATCTTTCAGGTCTGCTACCCACAACTGATCCCCTGAATCTCCCTGCCCCAATTCCACATTCCCCGAAGAGAGGACCTACCTGACAAAGATGTATGTTAATCAATTTGATGTAAACCTAATCCTAATTTAAATGTTCTGGGAGCCAGCTCCTTAATATTTAATAGAAGCTTTAAAAAAAAGAGAGAGAGAGAAAGGTGAGCACAAAATCCTTTGTGCCATGTGAACAGTTAAGCCCTAATCACAGACACATTGGTCATCCCTGGGTAGAAATAATGGATTTTCTGCAGGTGGGGCTGCCTGCAGATCCGAGCCTGTTATCTTCCTTCCTCCCATCAGCGTGGGTAAGAGGGACTCAAGTAATCCCTGAGGTTTCCCAGGATTTGAATTCCCCTGAGCATTTTCCCACCATCTACCCACCTCAGCTGAGTTTGTTTTATCACTTTCAGCCCCAAACAGCAGCTGCTTTTTGCCTTTTCTGGCAGCAGCTGCCTTTGTACCCTGTTGCCTCCTTCCCAAATAAGACATTTGATTAATTTTTAACCCCACTCTTTCTGACAGCTCCTTCCTCCACCCGTGTCGTTCTCCCTCCACCTCCCTGGGATCAAAAGACTTCATTAGGAAATGAAACAATTGTCCCAGACGAGACCTCCCTTCTCCAGTGATTTTATTTGAGAAATTAGGGCTCTGTGATTATGGATCATTTCAGAGCTAAAAGCCGGGGTATTTGAAGGGGAAAGGAAATACCAACAAACTCACCGGATTTCAGGGAAGCAAGGGGCTGGAGAGACCTGTAAATGAGTGATTTTCAACCCTTTAGGGGGACTGGATGCCTTGAGAAGCTGTAACGTTATGGACACTTTTCCCAGAAAAATCATGCACACAAAACAGCAATAGGGCTGCTGCCTAATGGCAAGGCAACTTGAATTAGAGAGGGAACCCCTTTCTCTGCGTAGACTTCAGCCTTCTACTTAGCCCTTTGACAGGGTAACCCTGTGCAGACAGCAACTTGCACAGTTGAGAGCGGTGTTCCCCGTGGACTCTCTGCTGGATCAATCACCTCTTCTCCAATTTAACATGCACTCCCTTTATTTTACTGATGGGATCCTGAGGCTCAGAGTGGGGAACTGGTTTTCTCAAGGTCAGATGGTGAGTCAGATACCTCGGATGAGAGTCTAGACATTCAGCCTTTCCAACTTTATCCCCTGCACCTACATACACAGACCCTCTCACCTACTTCCTGATTAAAACCAAACGATCATTCCCACTCTACTCAGAGACAAAGCAACGAGTGTGGTAGATAAACATCTCTTGTCTAAATATCTAAATTAAATCCTTGTAGAAGATGCTTGCATTGAAGTGTTGGTAAACCCAGTCGCCCCAGGCAGGGAAGAGCTATTCGTCTTATCAGCACAGTCTGGATTGAATGATCCGTTTCCAACAGTGCAAGGAATGAAATCATGGAAAGGATAAGAGTCAGGATGGAGGGGGTGTGAGTCGGGGCTGGTGGCATTGAAAAACTGCAGCTTGAGGGGGCAGGCTGTCCTGAAGAGGGCCATTCAGGTGTGTTAAAGACAGGCCCAGTATGAAAGCGCAAATGAATCGCCCAAAATAGATGAGATTTCTCTCTGTGGTAATTGCCAGCAGAGCTGGAGGAGTTTTCTATCGATAGCACAGGAAGGAATGAGCTGGGGGAAAAAAAGATATTATCTTGGAGCCAAGAATGAGTAAAGGCTTTTTGGGCGGAAAAAAAAAAAAGGCGGGGGGGAGGTGATTAAGCTGGTCTTTTTCAAAGAGAAATAGTCCTGTTGGGTGGACAGGAAAAGGAGGAGCTGATCCTCCCCACAGAGGGGCGCTGTTGTGGCAGCAAGAAGGTGGTAATTCACAGAGGCAACAGAGAGGACCTTTCTTGAGATTGCTCTTTCTCAGCCTTAGTTTCCTCATCTGTACAATGGGTATGAGTGAACTACTATAGGCAACAACAGTGATGGATGTTACAAACTTAGTGTTGAACAGGAAAAAAAAAACAGGTACAAAAGGCTACCCTGGAATATGATTCCATATTCCATTTATATTGTTGTTGTTTATATTGTTTGGCTGCCCCCAAACATGCCACAATGGCATATTGGTTATTTTGAATTAACATTACTTAAGGAATGCCTAACTGAAGAGGGACACTTTGGCTTTCTGTTCTAACTCCCCAAAAGCAGGAAATAAATCTCTCATGTGAAAGGTGCGCTCCCTGCAACTGGAAGTCAAAGGGACACCCTTATCACTAGAGATATAGGGCTGAGGAGCCTGTATAAACAATCCTTGTTACTTTAAAAATTTACTGACTTAAGCTCAAACTCTGTTTAGATTCTTCACTAATTAAGCATCTGAAACCGAAGTTTCTTTGTCCTGTCAATTCCTCACAAATTTATTGTTTCTTTGTCTAAAAAGTATAAAAGTTGCCTGCTCTGGCCACTTCTTGGGTCCCATTTTTATGAGATCTTTGTGCACATGAATTAAAATTGGTGTCTTTTTCTCTTGTGGATTTGTCTTGTGTTAATTTTATCATTAGTCCAGTCACAAGAACTCAGGCGGGATCAGTTCAGTTCAGTTGATCAATCGTGTCCGACTCTTTGCAACCCCATGGACTGCAGCATGCCAGGTTTCCCTGTCCATCACCAACTCCCGGAGCTTACTCAAACTCATGTCCATTGAGTTGGTGATGCCATCCAACCATCTGATCCTCTGTCATCCCCTCCTCCTACCTTCAATCTTTCCCAGCATCAGGGTCTTTTCCAATGAGTCAGTTCTTCTCATCAGGTGGCCAAAGTATTGGAGTTTCAGCTTCAGCATCAGTCCTTCCAACGAATATTCAGGACTGATTTCCTTTAAGATGGACTGGTTTGATCAAATTGCAGTCCGAGGGACTCTCAAGAGTCTTCTCCAACAACACAGTTCAAACGCATCAATTCTTCAGTGCTCAGCTTTCTTTATAGTCCAATTCTCACATCCATACATGACTACTGGAAAAACTATAGCCTTGACTAGACAGACCTTTGTTGGCAAAGTAATGTCTCTGTTTTTTAATATGCTGTCTAGGTCGGTCGTGGCTTTTCTTCCAAGGAGCAAGCATCTTTTAATTTCATGGTTGCAGTCACCATCTGCAGTGATTTTGAAGCCCAAAAAGATAAAGTCTGTCACTGTTTTCGTGATTTCCCCATCTATTTGCCATGAAGTGATGGGACTGGATGCCATGATCTTAGTTTTCTAAATGTTGAGTTTTAAGCCAAGTTTTTCACTCTCCTCTTTCACTTTCATCAAGGGGCTCATTAGTTCTTCTTTGCTTTCTGCCATAAGTGTGGTGTTATCTGCATATCTGAGGTTGTTGATATTTCTTCTGGCAATCTTGATTCCAGCTTGTGCTTCATCCAGTCTGGCATTTCTCTTGATATACTCTGTGTATAAGTTAAATAAGCAGGGTGATAATACACAGCCTTGACATACTCCTTTCCCTATTTGGAACCAGTCTGTTGTTCCATGTCCAGTTCCAACTGTTGCTTCTGGACCTGCATACAGATTTCTCAGGAGGCAGGCCAGGTGGTCTGGTATTCCCATCTCTTTAAGAATTTTTCACAATTTGTTGTGATCCACACAGTCAAAGGCTTTCTTTGGCATAGTCAATAAAACATAAGTAGATGTTTTTCTGGAACTCTCTTGCTTTTTTGATGATCCAACGGATGTTGGCAATTTGATCTCTGGTTCCTCTGCCTTTTCTAAATCCAGCTTGAACATCTGAAAGTTCAGTTCATGTACTATTGAAGTCTGGCTTGGACAATTTTGATCATTACTTTCCTAGAGTGTGAGATGAGTGCAATTGTGCGGTAGTTTGCACATTCTGTGGCATTGCCTTCCTTTGGGATTGAAATGAAAACTGACCTTTTCCAGTCCTGTGGCGACTGCTGAGTTTTCTAAATTTGCTGGCATATTGAGTGCAGCACTTTCACAGCATCATCTTTTAGGATTTGAGATAGCTTAACTGGAATTCCATCACCTCCACTAGCTTTGTTCGTAGTGATGCTTCCTGAGGCCCACTTGACTTCACATTCCAGGTTATCTGGCTCTAGGTGAATGATCACACCATCATAGTTATCTGGGTCATGAAGATCTTTTTTGTATAGTTGTTTTGTGTATTCTTGCCAACTCTTCTTAATATCTTCTGCTTCTGTTAGGTCCATACCATTTCTGTCCTTTATTGTGCCCATTTTTGCATGAAATGTTCCCTTCGTATCTCTAATTTTCTTGAAGAGATCTCTAGTCTTTCTCATTCTACTCTTTGCCTCTATTTCTTTGCATCTATCACTGAGGAAGGCTTTCTTATCTTTCCTTGCTATTCTTTGGAACTGTGCATTCAAATGGGTATATCTTCCCTTTTCTCCTTTGCCTTTCACTTCTCTACTTTTCACAGCTATTTGTAAGGCCTCCTCAGACAACCATTTTGCCTTTTTGCATTGCTTTTTCTTGGGGATGGTCTTGACCACTGCCTCCTGTACAATGTCACGAATCTTTATCCATAGTTCTTCAGGCACTCTGTCTATCAAGAGGGATTGAGGGAGATATTTCCACTCTCCCACAATATTCAGCCCCCAAACAGGCAAAACTCATCTAGAAGTCTAGAGTGAGATGAGAAAGAGATCAGAAATGAGCGTGGGAGGTAGGGGAGGGCATGGGGCTTCCAAGTATTGAGAAGATTCTGTTTCTTTAATCTGATAGAAATACATTGATCTAGCTCCACCTTGATGACTGGGAGCTCTTCTGTAAGTCTGTTATCTTTTACTTAAAAAAAAGAACTAATCTGTGTTCATAGAGGAGATGGAATCTCTAGGCCAATGACTCCCTATAATTCAAGGCAGAAATAGAGAAGTTACAGAATTGAGGCAGAATGTCAGTCAGGAGTGATCAGCTGATTTTGGGCAGGGGAGGGGTGTACATTCATCAGCATTTGGATTCGGAGAATAAGAACTCCAGAGACACCTTGGATCAGCCTGAGCAGACGAGAACCTCCCAAGGATCAGACAGGTGAGGGAGTGTGCGCATCACTGCCCGCGCCCCCCGCCCCCCATGGCCACTGATGCCAGACTCTTTTTCATAAAGGGCTGAGAATCCTGCTGAAGTTAGTAGAAAGGACGTGTTTGTGACTCAGTTAAAAGAATAGAATGCTTGTTTTTCTTTCTCGTATAGTGAACGCTCAACTCTCTGGTAAAGACCTTATGATTAGTTAGTTGTTCATTTAAAAAACCTTCTTTTTCCAAGGCCCATTCTGTGCTGAGCACTGGTCCAGATTCTGGGGCTCTTACCACAGCTAGCAAAGGTTATCCCCATGGGGCATAGGTACTAGGTGGCTATTTAAGCAAAGAGGTGATCTCTATGGGACTTCCTTCACAGGGAGATCCTGTGAAGCAGCAGTAGAAATGTAAGCCAGATGCCTAGCAGAAATTCCTAACTGCAAATTAGTTGAATGTCTACTGGACGTAGTTTTCATATATCGTGGAACTGAGTTGCTAGCTATAGCCTACCTAATATTGGCAGAGGGATTTTGAAATTTATAAGGCATTGTTTTACACACACACACAGATATCTCAAATGGTAGCCCAGAGAACCTGTACCACTGAAGGTGTATTCAGCAGCAGGTCCCAGAAAACACAATGAAAAATGGCTTAAAATAATGAGAGAAATGTATTCTCCCACTTAACAGAAGTCCTGAGGGAGAGTAGGTTAATTCAGCAATTCAACTAGACCTCAGGTTTGACTCTGCCATTCTCAGGGTGTTAACAATACTTTTCCTCAACACTGCAAGAAGGCTGCAGCATCTTCAGCCATTACATACAGACACAATGAGACAGAGCATCCTCTCTCATATACTATTTTAGGAATAGCACAATAGTACAATAGGAATTCCGTCAAGGCCTCCCAGGATTATATCACAACATGCTTATACCTAAGCTGGGCTTCCTTGGTAACTCAGACAGTAAAGAATCTGCCTGCAATTCAGGAGACTGGGGTACGATCCCTGGGTTGGAAAGATCCCCTGGAGAAGAGAATGGTAACCCACTCCAGTATTCTTGCCCGGGGAATTCTGTAGACAGATGAGCCTAGTGGGCTACAGTCCATGGGGTTGCAAAGAGTCGGACATGACTGAATGACTAACACACATACCTAAGCCAGTCACCAGCAAGGAGAATGGCTTTGATCAATCAAGAATAATTTTCTGGTACTTCAGTAGGACCCAGCCTTCCCTAGTGAGGCAAACCTACTTCCCCCAGCCCAGATGCCTGAACAGAATCAGAATTCTGGTTAACAAGGACACATTCTTGGATTACAATATGGAGAACAACTGGGTGCCTTTGCAAAAGGATGAAACTGCTAAAAGCTTTGTATTTGTTGGTAGGGTTATCTATATTCCTATCTCACTCCTTCCAGACCATAGTTCCCCTAGCTGAGGGGAACTATGACAGCCGAGATCCCATAAAGCATACCAACTCCTCTGGTCTCCATTGAGAGCCAGACGGCAAAGGGAAAGGTCACAGGTCTCAGGTCAGATGGCCAAGGGCTGCTTGTTGTGTCTTGGGGAAGCAGAGCTAGAGGCCTCAGCATCATCCCAACAGCAGGCCCCAGGCACCGTGCCCCTGATGCGCTAGGCTCTGGTCTCCCAGCCTCAGATTCTTTCCCAGAGTCTGGCCCTACCTAGCTCAGGGTTGCTGCTGGCTCATGGTGTATCTCTGTGCAGTCACCAAAGGTGCCTTCTCCGGGTGGTTGGATTCTGGCTGATGCACACGGACAGCCAGGCACACAGGCTGGTGGAGGCAATTTGGGCTGGATTCAGCCTCTATAAACCCCCTAGGTGGGCACCTTTGAGCAGTTTTCATCAGTTGCACACATACAGAAGCCCTGCCCCTCACAAGCCCCAGGTGGTTGCATATTCTACACCCAACTTCTCCTTAATGTCCTGGTTGGTTTCTTCCTTGAACAGGCAGCCTGTCAGCTTGGATCTTTTAATCCAGGATTCTCCAGAACATGATTGACATGCATTTAAACTGAGCCTCCCTGGGGCTGAGACTTGTTCCTGCAGAACTGGAGGAACAGCCAAGCTGCCAGGTCTCGAGCTGGATCTTGGGGCCATAGGACCTTTTCTGATCCCTCTACATCCAAACCAGGCTAATGCTGGAGGCATAATATCCATGTTTTTCAAAGCCCTATCAGGGACTCTTCCCAGCTATGTACTGGAGCCATACGAAGAGAAGGGGACCATTAGCTGTTAAACACTGTGTGGCAGGGCCTGTTCTGGGCACTAAACAAATAGGAGAAATGAGAAGACATGGTCCTGCCCCCTGCACCTGGGTCAAGAGTTACAACACAGAATGAGGAGTGATGGAGGTTTGGGAAGAGTCTAGGTGTCCAGATCAAAGGCATGTAACCTTGATGTGTATGTGTGTGTAGGGGGACAGAACATAAAGATTTCCAGAAGAAATGAGACTCTAGTCAAACAGGGAGTGTAGAGGTGGGGTTGGTGTCAGAGCAGAGGGGCAATATGTGCAAAACTAGGAGGTAAGGGGGAGCTGTCTGTGTTTCAGGATGCCTGTCATGTCTCATGCAGCGGGGCCTGGGGTATGGGTAAGTGGTGAGAGGTGAGGCTGGCCCAGACCACAGAGCGCTCACTCTATGAATCTATGCCCTCCTAGAAACAGATGCCAAGACAATAAGGACTTTACTAGGGAAACTGCCCAAGAGACAAATGGGGTGGAAGTGGGCAGGAAAGGCTGGGAGAGCATCGGACCTTGAACAGAGGAAAAAGGGGAGAAAGAAAGGTCTAGTGGAAGCATCCTAGCCTGTCTTGCCATCTGGGGAAAGTCTGGGGCCCTTGGGAGCTCTCCAGTCCAAGTTGACGGCCATCGGAGGAATTCCCTCTGTCCCTGCTTTGGTATCCCAGCCATTGATTTCCCAGTTCAGTCACACCACCCCAGGTGATAGGTCTAAACTAATCCCATTCTCCTGCAGTTGCTTGAAGATGTTTTATATGTAACCCAGTCGAAGCCAATAAGACATAATGAGAAGTTTGCTGAGGAGCTTTTAGGAACAGACCTCTTAAGAAGTCTTTTTCTTAAGACTTTAAAGACAATCTTTTTCTTTCTCTGGGCATGTTGGTATCTGTGTGGGATATCTGGGACAGTTAGCCAACCTGAAATCAAAAGAGGGCAGTCAGAGAGCACAGTCCTCACACCGAGGTTGGAGGAGCAAAAAGATGGAAAGAACCTGGGCTCTGAATGACATTGAGTCACTGAGTAAATCAGTCCTGGAACCCACATGACCACTGGACTTCTTGAAACTAAGATCACATATTTAATTTATGATTGGCATCGATCTGAATCAGGATTTTCTGTTCCTAAACTCAAACAAAGCATAATCCATGTTTTACAGGTAAAGAAAAGGAATCTTTTGCTGTCTCGCATACAGGGTTATCATTACCATCTTTCTAAATTCCATATATATGTGTTAGTATATTGTATTGGTGTTTTTCTTTCTGGCTTACTTCACTCTGTATAATCGGCTCCAGTTTCATCCACCTCATTAGAACTGATTCAAATGTATTATGTATAGAACAGTCTTTTGGACTCTGTGGGAGAGGGAGAGGGTGGGATGATTTGGGAGAATGGCATTGAAACATGTATAATATCATATAAGAAACGAATCACCAGTCTAGGTTCGATGCAGGATACAGGATGCTTGGGGCTGGTGCACTGGGATGACCCAGAGAGATGGTATGGGGAGGGAGGTGGGAGGGGGTTCAGGATTGGGAACACGTGTACACCCGTGCTGGATTCATTGTTGATGTACGGCAAAACCAATACAGTATTGTAAAGTAAAATAAAGTAAAATTTAAAAAAAAGATATTAAAAAAGAAAAAGAAATGGAATTGTAAAGTCCCATAGCTGATAGATGGCAGAGTAGGGACACAATCCCAGGTCTTCCTTTCCTTTGTCAATGACAAACTTCCTCTTGGATGTCAACTTGAACCACCTGTAATCATAAACCTTGAACTCTTACCCTGTGTGACATTAGTATATGGGGCAATGCGATATCCACAGCATTCATTGTGCCCTCACTGTATACTCCGCACAATGCCAGTCATCGTGGAGGGCGTAAGTGACGGAATGTTAGCCCTGTTTTTAAGGAGTCGATGATATAACCGAGCATAAATGATCATAATTAGAGGCTAGAATGATGGATCACTTTTAAAGGGCACTTGCTACATGGCAGACAGTGGGATAAGCATTCAACACATGGCGTGTGTTCCTCACAGCAAGCAACGGGGCACCTTCTTTTATTTCCTTTCACTGCCACTGTCACCATGTCACAGCTATGGAGGCACAGAGACGTTACTGATTCACCCAGGGTCACAAAGCTGGTGTAAATGAGGTTTAAGGCTTTCTGACTTGAAAGCCTGTGCTCTTAACCAATATGCTAGACTGCCTCTCCTAACAGACATTCATTAGTTGAAGACAGCATCAAGCCAAGTGATAGATATACAGGATGAGAATAGTGAGGATTCTTAAACGCATTTGTCAAGGTGCTTTGCACATGTTATTGTGAATCCTTATGGTTCTCAAACTTGAGCAATAGGATCACCTAGCTGCTGCTGCTGCTGCTGCTAAGTCGCTTCGGTTGTGGCCGACTCTGTGCGACCCCAGAGACGGCAGCCTACCAGGCGCTGCCGTCCCTGGGATTTTCGAGTGGGTTGCCATTTCCTTCTCCAAAGCATGAAAGTGAAAAGTGAAAGTGAAGTCGCTCAGTTGTGCCTGACTCTTTGCGACCCCATGGACTGCAGCCTACCAGGCTCCTCCATCCATGAGATTTTCCAGGCAAGAGTACTGGAGTGGGGTGCCATTGCCTTCTCCGGGATCACCTTAAGGGCTTGTTAAAAGCACAAATTGCTTGGATTCCACCCTCAGTTTCTGATTTAGCAGATTCCAGCTGAGGAGGTTTATCTTAGGATTTGTATTTTCTAACAAGTTCCCACCCACTCTAGTGTTCTTGCCTGGAGAATCCCAGGGACGGGGGAGCCTGGTGGACTGCCGTCTGTGGGGTCGCACAGAGTTGGACAGGACTGAAGCGACTTGGCAGCAGCAGCAGCAGCAAGTTCCCAGGTGATACTGAACGTCTGGGGACCATACTGTCAGGACCACTGCCTTTGAATAACTCTGTAAAAGAGAGATTGCCATCCCCGTTTTGCAGATGGAAAAAGTGGCTTGAACTGGGAAAACTCATTTACCCACCCTTTACAGAGGGTAAGTTCTAGTCCTAGGACTTGAACCTGGTTCAAGCTGGGCTCAAAATCTATGTTCTCTCTGTTGCACTATGCTGCCTCAAGATAGAAATGCATCATAAACTCAAGAGGAAAAGAAACTGTGGCTGGAATGTCCAGGGAAAACTTCCTGAAGGAGGAAGTTACCTTGAAAAAAATGAATTTATATTGGCCATCCTAAGCTATGAAGGGTGAAGGGGTAAAGTGAAAGTTGCTCACTTCGGGTCCGACTCTTTGCGACTCATGAACTGTACAGTCCATGGAATTCTGGAGGCCGGAATACTGGAGTGGGTAGCCTTGCCCTTCTCCAAAGATCCTAAGCTATAGACGTGACCAAAGGAATACTTGACTTGCCACATTATAGCTGTGCAAACACCCTTGCCTTGAATTTCTACATAATGAGAGGGATTGTGGTGAGGAAATATAGTCAGGGTTGCTCCATAAAAGTGAGGTCTGGACAGAATACATATCCTGGAGTAGGTAAATAACAGGGATCTCAGAGACAGGAAGGAACTGATTAAGGGGACCAACAGCTCAAAAGGTAAACACAGGTGAGGAAATTCTATGCCCCACACCCAAAGGAGAGGAAAGACTTGTATTATCTTTTTTTCATGCCAGGGGATGGGTAGGCATTACATCATCCCCGTTTATTCCCTCAAGGGAGAAAGTGCAACACGGCTTGAATATACTCCCACTAGAACCTGCTCCCTTATTCCCATTCTAATTTCCTTAATCAAAGCAAAGGACAAGGACAGCGATTTTTCCTTTGACATTGATTGAAAAATGATGATGTTCTGTGACTGAAGCCACTGGGCTTGTTCAGCTTCAAGGAAGCAGTCAATGCAGACATGAAGACATAAGCGTTGTGAGCAAGCATTTCAGAAAACAATATGCGAAAGAGAAGTTTGTTCTCTGTGGTTGCCAAGATTTGAAGTTGGATTAGGATAGATGGAAATTCCAAATTAAGGAAGAATGTGCTAGTAATTCTTGATGTCATCCATTAATCCAGCCACTGAGTCATTCTACAGCCATCCACTAGGAACCTGCTGTGTGGCGGAGATGGTCCTAGGTACTTGGTGAATCAAACAATAATGGTTCTTCTCTTCATGGTTGGCCTGAATCCGTCTTGTTAAAACTTAGGCTGTTTTGAAGTTGAAGTAGTTTAAGTCCCTTGTCAGCACGAGAAAATGTGCATAGTCACCAACTGACCCTTCTCCTACACCCCCATTTCTTCCTGCAGTGATAACATATGCTTTCATTGTAATGAAAGTTGCTGAATATGCCAAAAACACATCATTCAAACCATTTCTCCTCCAGAGAGTGGGAGCCTTGGATTAAATGCAGAGATGACACGATCAGGGATACAGTAAGCAGGCTGTCAAAGGTAAACAAGTTAGGAACACATTCTGATGTAAGGGGATATTTCTCAGTGAGGATGAGCTCTCAGATAATGGCCCATCCCTCAGGGGCCCACACAGCTGTCCCAAGGCATTTCTGGGGTCTGAGAGAGAAAATCCATCAGCCATTCAGTACAAAGCTGGGGAGCATTTCAACTTTCTAACAGGGTCATTAGCTGGGTAACAGATGAAACTGAACAGTGACAGAAGGTCAGAGGTAACTGAAACAGGAGAGAAAAATACATGGTGAGTCTACACATTCTTTGAGAACACACATTTTCCTCAAAATTCCCTTGACCGCCCAGCATCATGAAATGTCAGAAGCCAAGGGATTTGTAAAGAACAACTCAAAGAACCACAGGATGAGAAAGAATCTATCCACAAGGGAGGGATGACAAATTTTTAGAAACCAGCCAGCTAATCCAGAGGCGCTGTTGATAATATCACAAGGCACTTACAAATGCATTCCCAGTGATTCTGTAAACCCAGGGAATCAGGCAGAATGATTTGTGAGAAACAAGGATCTGTGTTCTGAGCTGAAAGTTTAATTCTGGCTTAGGGATTTGTTCCACCTATGACTTGTATTAATTTAACCTTGCTTTTCTGATCATTAAAAATAATATATGTCCATTGCAGAAAGTACAGAAAGAAAATAAAAATCACTCCAAATATCCCACAATTTAACAAAAATATTAGCTTTTTACTGATATCCCTGCAAGTCTTTTTCACATGCATTTGTATACATCTCTTTCTATTCCAAAACTAAAATCATATATCCACAGTTTTAAGAACCGTTGTTCTCACTTAATAATATGTTCTGAAATTTTCATGAGTTTTCATATTGAAAACTATTTTTATGAATACTATTTTTTTGTCTATGCTACATGAGTACCTTAGGTTGAGACATATAAAATTAGTGATATTTGACCTTTTTTAACCTACAAAAATGGCAATTTTGTATGGTTCACCTGTATTATAATTGATTTCTCCAGTCTGATATTCACTGACATTTAGACTGTTCCCAGATGTTCTCAATTATAGAAATTTTGTGGTGAACTTCTTTGTGTTCAGCTCATTGCACACCCATGATTATTTTCTTATAGTAAATCCTTATGCACTTGTTATGTATTGCAAACACATGCAAACTTAGCAGCTTACACAACACATTTTTTTTTTTAGTTCAGTTTCTATGGGAACTATGTCTTCCATGGAAGCTGGGTCTTCTTCAGGGTCTCTCTCCCAAGTCTGCAATCTAGGTATAAGTCAGAGCTGAGGTCTCATTCAAAGACTTGACTGGGGCAGAATCTCCTTCCAAGTTCATTTAGGTGTTCCTGGGCAGGATTCAGTTCCTTATTAGTTGTTGACCTGAGACCTCCCTCAGATCCTCGCCATGGGTGTTTGCCCATAGTATTGCTCACAGCATTTCAACCATCTTGATGAAAGCCACCAAGAGGAGGAGTCTTCTTGTCAGATGGAAGTTACAGTCATACATAACTCAGTTACAGTCACAACAGTCCATCACTCTCGCCATATTTGATCTATTTAGAAGCAAGTCACAGGTTTGCTTTGCAGGGTGGATTCCCTGGGAAGCAGGATCTGAGATGGAGATTAGATCCAGGGAATGTATGAGAGTGACCTTGGGGTCAAGTGACAGCTGTGGAAAGGAAGGGAAGACAACAGGAAGGCAAGAAAACAGCAAGTTGCATCCTGTTGGTCTGCAAAGAAGTCTCAGTGGGGACCTCAGCTGATCCCATAGAGAGCTCTGAAGCAGGGGACCCTTCAGAGTTGTCTGGAATTGGGGGCAAGAGGATGAACCTTTGTCCTCCACATCAATAATGAATGTAGGCTGCCTTAGGAAGATGAAGAGCTTTGTACTCTGCAGTGGAGACAATCCTTGATGGGGCTGGCAGCTGAGTGCTGTCTGCCAACAGGACTTCCAGGGCCTGGGAGAATACACCCTTCATTCTTTATGGGGCATCTGGGCAGGGCATCTCAACCGCTGCCATGGTTTGAGAATTTCTATGTTTGGGATTTAATTTTTCACAAATTACTCACCTCTGTTCAAGAACCTTGCTTATTCTTCAGAAAGCAAAGCATCTAATACATGCATATTACTCAAACTTACTAATTTTTACCCACTCAGTTTTTTGAGGTATGCTGACATATTCTAATAAAATTGTGATTTGGCCGTTAGATCTCTATGGCTTATTTACTACTCATTATAAATTTGTACCCTTACATACCATCAGTCTTAACCCCTATACCCGATTCCCTGGTAACCACCATTTTGATTTTTTTTAATAGGTTTGACTTTTTCAGATTACACATATAAGTGATATCATGCAGTACTTGTCTTTCTCAGTCTTACTTATCTCACTTAGCTCACCCATGACATTGGTTCAAGGCCCACCCATGTCATTATAAATGGCACGATAGCCTCCTTTCTAGTGGTTGAATAATATTCTATTGTGTATGTATACTTTATTCCCTCCCATTGATGAAATTTCAGGTCATTTCGATAGCTTGGCTATTGTGAATAATGCTGTAATACACACAGATGTGCATATAACTTGCTGAAATCCTGTTTTCATTTTCTTTGGGTTTATACCCAGAAGTGGAATTGGTGGACTGAATAGTAGATCTATTTTTTTTTTTAATTTTAGGAAACTCCATATTATTTTCCATAGTAGTTGGACTAATTCAGACTCCTACTAGCAATATATGATGTTTCCCTTTTCACCTGATCCTTGCCAGCACATGTGGTCTCTTGTCTTGTTCATGATAGCCATTCTAACAGGTGGGAGGTGACGTCTCATTGTGGCTTTAGTTGGTATCTCCCTGATGATTAGTGATGAGCATCTTCTAATGTGCCTGTTGGCAATTTTGATATCCTCTTTGGTTTTCGTTTTTGGTTTTTTTTTCAAGTTTATGTTATTGAAGTGAAGTGATTTATAATGTATTCATTTCTGCCTTTTAGCAAAGCAGTTCAGTTGTACATTTATATACATTCTTTTCATATTCTTTTCCTTTATGGCTTATCATAGGCTATTGAATATAGTTCCCTGTGCTATAATATAAGAATTTATTGTTTATCCTTTTCATATAATAGTTTGTATCTGCTAACCCCAAACTCCTAATCTCTCCTCCTCCGTCCCCCTCCCGCTTGGAAACCACAAGTCTCTTCTCTATGTCTGTGAGTCTGTTTGATAAAGTTCATTTATATCATATTCTAGATTCCACATATAAGTGATAGCTGGAGGAAGAAGTGGCAGTGCACTCCAGTATTCTTGCCTGGAGAATCCCATGGACAGTGGAGCCTGGTGGGTTACAGTTCATGGGGTCTCAAAGAGTTTGCCACGACTGAGCAACTAACACACATAAGTGATATCATGTAGTATTTGTCTCTTTCTGACTTACTTCACTTAGTATGATAATCTCTGGACAGGGAGGCCTGGCGTGCTGCAATTCATGGGGTTGCAAACAGTCGGACACGACTGAGCGACTGAACTGAACTGAGCTGAAAACCATCCATGTTGCTACAAATAGCATTATTTCTCTCTTTTTACGGCTGAGTAGTATTCCATTGTCTATGTGTACCACATCTTTTCTTTGCTGTCTTCTTTGGACCAGCAACGTTTTCTTCATTGTATCTTGGTTCTCTTGCAGCCCCTTCTCTTCTACACTATTGGATGTTGTGGATCCATCCTTTGTGTCTTTTTGTTTTCCTTTTCACTTACCTATTTCTGAATTAGGGGAGTTTTCTTGAGCTTATCTTTATTTTTGATCCTTCATAATATGCATCTACTATTTTAATGCCTCTATTGTGAGAAGGCAATGGCACCCCACTCTGGTACTCTTGCCTGGAAAACCCCATGGCTGCAGTCCATGGGGTCGCTAAGAGTCAGACACGACTAAGCAACTTCCCTTTCACTTTTCACTTTCATGCATTGGAGAAGGAAATGGCAACCCACTCCAGTGTTCTTGCCTGGAGAATTCCAGGGACGGGGGAGCTTGGTGGGAGGCAGTCTATGGGGTCACGCAGAGTTGGACACGACTGAAGCGACTTAGCAGCAGTAATTGTGATTTCACTTTTAACCCAGCCAATGTTTTTCATTTCCACTGCATTTTCCAGATTTCTTAGGTACCCCTCTATGATTGTCTCTTCTAGCTGCATAGATGCAACGCCCTCTTTCATCTTATCAAAAAAATTTCTAAACTTTTCTCCTTGTTGTAGGTTTATATTATTGAGTCTTCTTTGACATCATTTTCTAAACCTGGAGTCTTTCCACATGGCCAAACATTATTCTCTGTTTGTTCAGGCTTATAGAGGGAGATATATGCTTATCATAAATTGGAAGCTTGTATGGGTTCCAAGAGGTATTTAGTAGATCTTTTATTGGATATATCAGGCCAGATGAAGGGAAAACAGAAACGTTCAAATTTATTGTTATTTTCCTTTTCCTTTTCATAGATTCGGCTGTTTGGAGAGATAAGAGAGGTAGCCAGGGCCAAAGATATCTCTGGTGAGGTGCTTTGCCTGTGTGAAAGATTTTCTCATTTGTGGGAAAGCCAGAAGCGGTCAGTGAGATCCCAGCAGTGCCCTGCCTTTTTTCACTCTCCAAGTATGAATCAGCACGACTTCATGTGGCTACTGGCTCCACTTCAATTTCCAAAGGTACCAGTGGCTTCCAAAATTATTCCTTTATGATTTGTGGCCCATCCTGGCTTCCAGCAGGTGTTTGTAGAGTCTGGCAAAGCTGTCTTCCTTTTGCCTCCAGACCCGATATTCTGAGCACACAACGGCCTGTAGCTGAGCCTTCCTGTCAACCCTACACCTTGCTGATGTTCTTCCATTTTCATCTGACTTGAGAGGTTTGCAGTTCCCCAGCTTCTAGCATAAACAGAATGTCTCGTGGTTGAATAAAGGAAGAGCACCGTTTGTAGTGCTCTGCTCTCTGTGTTTGGAGTCTGCCGGTCATCTCAACGGCAGTGTGGGGACTGCAAGGAGAGGGAGATGGATAACACCTTTGGGGAGTTCTTGGTTGCCAGCTTGATTCTGAATAGCGCTCAAGCGAATAACTGTCCAACTTTAAAGGGGAAGGAAAGAGGTGAAGAAGCAGTTGAGTGCAGAAAGGCAAGGAAGATAGGAGAGGGGAAAAAACACAGGACAGAAAGGAGAATGAAGCTACAGAATGGTCTGTGCTGCCCACTTGTGCCTTGTGATAACCTCCCACTGCTGTAGCCACTGTGCCTGGGGTTCCTAGGCTGGTCCCAGATCTTCCAGTGATATCTGAGGAACGCATTGATGCTACAGATGCTGTTCTGGGTGAGCTCTTTTCACTTCTGCTACCCACTCTTCTAGGGAGAGAGGGCACCCCAAAATTTTTGGAATCTCATTCTCAAAAGGTCTGAGGAATGAGTATGGTGGATAGCCAAGGGAAGGTGGATAGCCAAGGGAAGGCAGATAGCCTTACCCACTGCTGGTGAAAACAAGAAGTGACCCTACCTCCTTTTCTTGGGAAGCTCACTGGTTTGGCATTTCTTGGTTGAAGGGGAGTGGGAGGCAGAGGGAAAAGGGAGAGAGGGCAGGAGAAGGGTAAGGAGACACACATACGTACACACCGAGACAGAGGTCTTGGAATGAAATCCACTCAGACTGCAAAAGGCCATACCTGATGAGGGGAAATGTACCCCGAGAGTCCAGGATTGTTATCAGCAAATAGATTTCTCCATCTCAAATGCAAAACAGAAAGTAGGAGTCTTGTGGGTATGGTTGGAGGGGAGACTAGGAACTAAGGAGAGAGACAGGCCACCACTAACTCCCCAGAATGAAAATTGGATTTCTGTTGAATGTTTTATAGATGTCTGTTGGCCTCCCTCCCCATCACATTACAGTCTTGGCGAAAAATTATCCCAGGCCCACCAAGGGAAACAGAGGTGCATGAATCAAGATTTTGTTGCCACAGACCACAATAGTTATCACACGGAATTTCTCCATGGATCAACATGGGCTGATTTATTTATATATGTGCCCTGTGGGTGTCTATTAGGCCTTCCACACTGTGATCATTACAGGGTCAGCTGGTTTATATACGTGTTGCCCAGGCACATGGTACAGCCCTATAACACACTCACTAAAGAGAAGGAGAAGGCAGGCATGAAAATGTATTTGGGCTGCTTCTGAACCGTCAGGACCAGAGTCCAGGCCTGGCGATTGTGACACCTGGGCTCACATTCTGGTTCCATCCATTGTGCGATATGTAAACTTGGACAATAGCATCCTCTGGCTGCATTTCAGTTTCCCCAACTGTAAAATAAGGGTAGTCTTATTCCGCGCTGATCCAGCAGGTCAGTGAAGTATGATTGTGGCTGAAATACTGTAGGAATGACTAGCTTGGGCAAGTGTTAATAATAGTATTACAAGTATTTACTTATTCATTTACTTATTCATTCAATAAGCATTTATTGACCGGCTGCTATGAGTCATTCACTCTGATGGGTGTTGGGGACTCAGCTATGACCAAGCTGAGCCCTACCACTGTCTCTACTACTCTACTCATAGTCCAGTGACTGAGCAGGGAATTAACCTTTCTCCCCAGCCTTGCTTATAGCTTAGCTTCTTTATTCTTGAAATTCAAGACATTTACTAAGATTTCTAGGTGTTTGCTTTTTTCTCATTTCCTTTTTCCCTTTTGCTGAGTGTATTTGATTTGCTAGCGGAAGCTGTTCTTCAACGCAGTGAAGTTTTGTTCATTATTTCAGCGTGCTCTGTTGCCTCCCATTCCCGAATTCATGCTCTGCATTTCTTCTTTTACCCTCTTCATATGTACATCTTCCTGGAATGCCAGGTAGGGAATGATGTCCCCAGGAATTTGCTAATGGGAACTTTTGCTTCCCAGTTAGAATTAGTTTATTATGAGCTCTCCTTGGAAAGCCATTACAATTCTCCCTCACCTTCTATGAAGATAGAAGCCAAGAGGGTGACTAGGAGGAGCTGAATTGGCCTCTCAATACCCAGCTGTTTTCTTGATAACGAGCCTCAGTGACTGAGAGCAGTCTCATCTGCCTCCGTGTTCCATCCCAACACTCCAGATATAAGAGCACCGGACAAGACCCTGAAGCCGTTAAGGAAGTCAGGGGTGGGACTTGGCTCACACACAGCAGGCTAACAGTTCTCATCACCAACCAGCACCACAGTGACTGTTTGTTCTGCTGCTCACCCCCCGCAGAACACAGCGGGAAAGACCACAAAACACGATCCACAATGCAGTGGTCAGGGGTGACATACTGCACAGCACCAAGAGGCCTTGCTTGTATTTTGGCCTAGCAAAGGGCCTGCCCTTGCGAGCACCTGGGAGTGTTTCCGGGCGGGCCTGGCTGGAGGACTTTCTGAGTGATGAGATTATGGGTAACTTCATTTTTTTTCACATGTTTCAAATGTCCTATAATTTTCATGTTTTATGGCCGGTATGACTGTTTACATGTATTAGCTTATTTGATTGTCATAATAATCTTCGTTCTATGAGAGGATTTCATTTTACCTCCATCATTCAGAGGAGGAAACTAAGACACAGAGGGGTAAAACTATTTGCATAAGAGCAAATAAGTACAGATCTTGGATTCAAATCCAGTCCTGTCTGGGTCTAATCAGGTGACCTTGGTTACAATCACAAATCTAAGTCTTTGTGACTTTGTTGGAGCCCTTTAAGGTGTCTACACCTCAGTTTCCCCATCTGTCAAGTGAGGATAATGTCCCCTGACTCATCTAACGGAGATATTATAAAGATCCAGTGAAATGGTAGATGTGAAAGTACTTTCCTAACCTTATGTGAGTTATTTTCATATAATTTCTATAATATCAATGACATTTCAATTCAAGGATAAAATAATGGACCATACATGTTCAAAAGTCAGCCCTGATATGGAGCCCATGAACTTAAAAAAATTTTTTTTTTCTAGTGGGTGAAAACGGAAAGATGCTTTCTGCTTGTTCTCTATTGAATCAAATTCATTCACAAGTTTAAGTGCCAGCAATTGGACATTTCTAAGCTGCACTCAGGAGAGGAAGGTAATAAGGTGAAGTCTGTCCCCAGACTAAAATCTCTGTTTTCTTCAGCTTTTGTAAGATGCCTTTGTGTTTTTAGGGAGGTCTGAGGTGCCATGTGTGCAAACAGAGCCCAACCAATGCCTCATTTGGTTCTTGATTAAAGATTACCTAATATTGAGACTTCTATATGCAAAATGGAAATAACGGGACAGAGATGACTAGATGCTCTGGATGGTGGTCCAAGGGTGAAGAGCATTCTCAGTGAGAGGAAAGAGAGTGAATTAATGGCCATCAAAACAAGCTGAGCTTGGGACTTCCTGGGAGGTCCCTGGAGGGACCGTGGAGTTTAAGACTTTGCTTTCCAGTGCTGGGGGTGTGGGTTCCATCCCTGGTCAGGGAGCTAAGACCCCACATGGCTCATAGCCAGAAAACCAAAATACAAACAGAAGCAATATGGTAACAAACTCAATAAAGACTTTTAAAATGGTCCACATCCAAAAAAAAAAAAAAATCTGAAAAAAATGAGCTGTGCTCTCTCTGCTCAGCTTGGCTTGACTCTTCTCAGGGGTCTTTCTTCAAGGCAGGGAGACAGGGCCAAATGGTCTCTCCAGAATCTTCAGCTCTAGGAATCATTGGCATCATCTGCCAGCATTGGCCATCAAAGACTTCAGAAGCTAGGAATGACCTTGGAAATCGCTTGGCCCAATACCTTAATTTGGCAGATGACAAGAGCTCAGAGGGATTCTGGGACTTTTGCAGAAGAGCCAGTGAGCAGCAAAGCTGAAAACTAGAACTCAAATCTCCTGACTTGCATTTCAGCCCTGTTCTCATCTGACCAACTCCCTGGAATGCAGTTGGAATCCCAGGTTAAGGAAGCAGGTTATGCAGTGGGCTGGGTGGGCGAAGCAGGCAGAGCTGGTGAGAGAGGGAAGGGGAAAGTGTTTGAAAATGAAGAAAGAAAGGATTGAGAAGGAAGGGGAGAGATGGGGCAGGAACAAGAGAAGGCAGCAGGAGAGAGAAACAGAATTTGCAATAAGTATGAGGGATGCTATGGAAATTACTTTTTGAACGGCATTTAATTGGTTTATTAGTGTAATTCAGTCGCAGTTTGATTTGATTCAAACCTCTGATGTGTGATCCACCACCCACCAATGACACTGCCAGCCTTTACAGACAGCAACAAATAGCAGGCCCGAGAGGACAGGGTGGCGGTGGGTGATGGAGGATGAGAAAGAGAGGGAGAGGCAGGAGGATCAGGAGAGAGAATGCATGGAGGAGAGGGAGGAAGGGTAGGGAGAAGAAAGGAGAAGGGAGAGGGAGGTGGAGAGGAGAGATGGAGGAGAGCGATAAGACCTGAGGAAAGAGAGGAGACAGAGAGAAAAAGAAATAAAGGACCAGAGGGAAGAGTGGAGATGGGGGCTGGTGAGAGAGGAGTGGGAGGGGAAGCAAGGGGCGGGGAGAGGCTGAGGGGAGAGCAGAGATAAGGGGAAAAAATAAATATGGCAAATGGGAGGCCAGGGAGACCTGGGAGGCCCAGGAAGTCAGAAGGTGATGGAGGATAGATGCTCAGACAAGGAGAGGGAAACGAAAAGGATGACTAAGAGAGAGAGGACAAGGGGGAGAAGAAAATTGTCTAGGGGAACAAGGTTGCAAACACACGCACCTACCCCACCCCCACACACACACACACACATGCACACAGAACTGTGTCCTGGACGTCTCCTGATACCCCGGGGACTCATGAGCTGGACATGCTCTGGACTCTTGACACAAGGGTGCCACCAAGGGCCTGCTACCCTCTGGGTTGTTTTGTTTTTCAGTCCACTGCGAAGGAAACACTTCTACGTCACTGGTGCTACCTCAGTGTGCATGACAGGGGTCAGAGCATAGCTAAGCAGCTCCTTCTGGACACCACACTACCCTCCCACCCCCCCACCCCAAGCCCTCTGCCAGGAGATGAGGAGACTGGGGTCAGGGAGACATAATGGTAGCATCTCAGAGCTGCAAACACCAGAGCCTTTCACAGATGAGGAGATGGGGGCTCCGGGAGGAGAACAGAGTCAGACGCAGAGTTTCCAAGGCTGCTTATCCCTCCTCTCAGATCAGGGCTGGAGCCTGCATCACAGGCTGTCAAAATAGTGTTGTGTGGAGGTTGTGGGCACAGGCTTTGGAACCAGACTCAGTCCTGCAGACTTGGCCAAGACCATTCATGGCTCTGAGCTGCACTTTCTACAAAATATGGATCAGGGTCATCCTGATATCATATCATAAGGGTCCTGTGAGAGACCACAGACATAAAGATATATGAAAAGTTATCTAGAAAAGGCTTGGCACATAATGAGTGCTTGATGTATTGTGATTTTTTATTATTAATAAAAAGAAGACACTGAGATGCCTCAGCAGAGTTGGGAAGCTTCTCCTTAGCTAGGATTTGAGAAGGGCATTACCGCACTGTGGTTATGATATCAGTTCACTTCAGTTCAGTCGCTCAGTCGTGTCCAGCTCTTTGCAACCCCATGGACTGCAGCATGCCAGGCTTCCTTGTCCATCACCAACTCCTGGAGCTTACTCAAACTCATGTCCATTGAGTCGGTGATGCCATCCAACCATCTCATCCTCTGCTGTCCCCTTCTCCTCCCCCCTTCAATCTTTCCCAGTATTAGGGTCTTTTCTAATGAGTCAGTTCTTTGCGTCAGATGGCCGAAGTATTGAGTTTAAACTTCAGCATCAGTCCTTCCAATGAATATTCAAGACTGATTTCCTTTAGGATTGACTGATTGAATCTCCTTGCAATCCAAGGGACTCTCAAGAGTCTTCTCCAACACCACAGTTCAAAAGCATCAATTCTTTGGCCCTCAGCTTTCTTTATAGTCCAACTCTCACATCCAAACATGACTACTGGAAAAACCATAGCTTTGGCTAGAAGGACCTTTGTCATCAAAGTAATGTCTCTGCTTTTTAACATGCTGTCTAGGTTGGTCATAGCTTTTCTTCCAAGGAGCAAGCCTCTTTTAATTTCATGGCTACAGTCACCATCTGCAGTGATTTTGGAGCCCAAAAAGATAAAGTCTGTCAGTCTTTCCATTGTTTCCCCATCTATTTGCCATGATGTGATGGGACTGGATGCCATGATCTTAGTTTTCTGAATGTTGAGTTTTAAGTCAGCTTTTTCACTCTCCTTTTTCACTTTCATCAAGAGGCTTGTTAGTTCTTCTTTACTTTCTGCCATAAGGGTGGGGTCATCTGCATTTCTGAGGTTGTTGATATTTCTCCTGGCAATCTTGAGTCCAGCTTGTGCTTTATCCAGCCTCGCATTTCACATGATATACTCTGCATATAAGTTAGATAAACAGGGTGACAATATACAGTCTTGACATACTCCTTTCCTGATTTGGAACTAGTCTGTTGCTCTGTGTCCATTTCTAACTGTTGCTTCTTGACCTGCATACAGATTTCTCAGGAGGCAGATCAGATGATCTGGTATTCCCATCTCTTGAAGAATTTTCCACAGTTTGTTGTGATCTACACAGTCAAAAGCTTTGGCATAGTCAATAAAGCAGAGGTAGGTATTTTTCAAGAACTCTCTTGCTTTTTTGATGATCCAGTGGATGTTGACAATTTGATCTCTGGTTCCTTTGCCTTTTCTAAATCTAGCTTGAACATCTGGGAGTTCACAGTTTATGTCCTGTTGAAGCCTGGGTTGGAGAATTTTGAGCATTACCTTGCTAGCGTGTGAGATGAGCGCAATTATGCAGTCAATTAGACATTCTTTGGCATTGCCTTTTTTGGGATTGAAATGAAAACTGACCCTTTCCAGTCTTGTGACCACTGTTGAGTTTTCCAAATTTGCTGGCATACTGACTGCAGCACTTTAAAAGCATCATCTTTTTGGATTTGAAATAGCTTAGCTGGAATTCCATCACCTCCACTCACTTTATTCATAGTGATGCTTCCTAAGGCCCATTTGATTTCACATTCCAGGATGTCTGGCTCTAGGTGAGTGATTACACCATCATGGTTATCTGGGTCATGAAGATCTTTTTTGTACAGTTCTTCTGTGTATTCTTGCCACCTCTTCTTATATCTTCTGCTTCTGTTAGGTTCATACCATTTCTGTCTGTCTGTGTATCATTTTGTCCTTTATTGTGGTTATGGTATAAACCCTATAAATCAGAATGCCTTGGTAAAGATCCCAGTTCTGCCATTAGTGACCTTGGACCAGTTAATTAACTTGCTGTGCCTCGATTTCTTCATCTGTGAAATGGAAATGACACTAGCTCCTGCTTCATAGCCCTGTTCACGAAGATCAGATGAGATGATATACAGGCAGTGTATCACGGTCTAAGCCATGTAGGTGTTAGATAAAGGTTAGCTCTCATTATTAGCGTTGCTGGGCTCAGCTGTATATGCATGTGGGCACTGAGGACCAGTAGGTATACACACCCATAGTTCCAAGCAGTTGGTGCAGAGCTAAGATTAAAACCCAGATCTGTCTGCTGGGTTAAGATGTCCCAAGACTCCAGAATCCCTGGTGAGGTATCTTTCCACATTGCCACACCATAGTTTAGCTTCTGCCTTCTACATTAGCCCTTAGCTTCATCTTTGATGCAGATGCCTCCTTTTGAGAAGGAGGAAGAACAGAGTGTGTTGTGATATAGACTCTGGAACTCCCAGGCCTTTGTCACCAGACCCCAGCCTCACTCAGACAGATATATACACTCAAGCACACACACAGACACATCCTCCATCTCCACCTGTAATTATGGAAGCCAAGTCAACGTGGCTGATGGTAATTGGCTGGGAACACAAGCTGGATTTACTCTAATGCTGATTCCAGGGGCCTGTAATTTTCATCAGTGCCACAAGACTTTTTTTGGAACTGAAAAATGCACACACAGCTAATGAGCTGTAATTCTGAAGAGCTCTTGTCTTGATTAGGGCTAATTATTTTTATAAAGAAAATAATTAACAATCCCAGTGACCCAGCGGGGGTGGGGAAAGAAGCCTGATTTGGGCACCATTAAATATCCCAGGACTGAATTTAGGACCCCTTTATTTCTTCCCAGTCCACACTGGACAGAAGGAGACAGAAGCTGAGTTATTGTCTTTGTTCCCATTATATCCCTGGGAGAACAGGAGGAATGCGCAAGAGTGACCCCTTTTCCAGGGAAAGGAGATTTCTTGGCTTTTGTACACACCGAAGCTTATCCAGGGAATCTTGGAACTGGAAGGGACCCCTGAGCCCTGGGATAAGTCTGGAGGTCTGGCTTTGAATTCCAGCTGTGCGACTTTCCGCAGATTACTTCTGTGTCTCGTGTTGACTTTGGGACCTGCAGCTTCTTTCCTTATTTGATCTTGAATGTGTGAACTGACTTCTCTGAGATTCAATTCCTTGCCTGTATAGTGAGCATCATAATAATAACTGTTCCATAAAGAGGTTGTGGGGCTTCCCCAAGTAGCTCAGTGGTAAAGAATCTGCCTGCAGCGCAGGAGATGCAGGAGACGTGGGTTTGATCCCTGGGTTGGGAAGATCGCCTGGAGGGGGGCATGGCAACCTACTCCAGTATTCTTGTCTGGAGAATCCTATGGACAGAGAAGCCTGGTAGGCTACAGTCCATGGGGTCGCAAAGAGTCAGACACGACTGAAGCAACTGAATACAAAGAGGTTGTGAGGACACATTCATTGAAGAAATATTCATTGAATACCTACTATGTGCTGGATGCTGTTTGAAATGTTAGGGATATAGCAGTGTAACAATAAATATGAAAAAGTTTTTCCCCTCATGAATTCTATGTTTTAGTGGAAGGAGAAAGGCCATAGATTGATATGCAAGTCAATACACAGTTGGTGGATGATGGTAAGTGCTGGGGAGAAAAGTGAAATCAGGAAAGGGGATTAGGGAAAGCGTGGTGTTGGGCAGGGGCCCTTGGTTCTCTTGTACATCTGGTGTTTAAGTTAAACCTCAATGATGAAGTGACATTTGAGCAAAGATTTGAAGGAAATGTAGGGACAATCCAGATGACATCTGGGGGGAAAGCATCCCAAGCAGAGCTGTGCAAATGCAAAGGCCCTGAGGTGGGAACGTACTTGGCTGGTGTAGGTACAGCAGCTAGAGAGGAGAGGAGAAAGAGAGAGAGAGTCAACAGGGGACTGATTCATGCGATGAGTTTCGGTGATTATAAGGACCTTGATTTTTACCTTGAGTGAGGTGGGAAGCCCAGATTTGAAAAGAGGAATGACGCCGTCTGACTCCCACTGAAAGGAGCCAGATCAGGCTGCAGGGGAGGGAGAATAGAGCAAGGATTTAAGGAGATAGTGCACATGGAACATTTAATACAGAGCCTGATGCGGGGTTTTTTTCTTGATAACTTTTATGCATTTTTTTAATTGGAGTATAATTGCTTTACCCCCTGGAGAAGGGAATGGCAACACACTCAAGTATTCTGGCCTGGAAAATTCCATGGTCAGAGGAGCCAGGTGGGCTGTAGTCCACAGGGTCTAAGAGTCAGACACGACTGAGTGATTAAGACTTTCACACTTTCAATTGCTCTACAATGTTGTATCAGTGTCTGCTGTACAATGAAGTGAGTCAGCTATCTATAAGCGTATATCCCCTCCGTTTTGGACCTCAGTGATCAGTAATGCATTGGTCCACTCCAGCTGCTAAAACAAAACACCACAGACCAGGTGGCTTATAGAACACAAATTATTTCCTCCCAGTTCTGAGCCTAGAAGTCCAAGGTCTAGGTGTTGGCAGATATGGTTTCTTCTGAGGCCCCTTTCCTCGGTTTGAAGATGGTCACCTTCTTACTGTGTCCTCCAATGGCTATCGCTCATGGGCCATTGTCTGTGTCCTAATCTCTTCTTACAAGGACAGTAGTCATATTGGCTGAGGATCCACCCATATGACTAATTTTACCTGCTGCTGAGTCGTTTCAGTCGTGTCCGACTCTGTGCGACCCCATAGACAACAGCCCACCAGGCTCCCCCATCCCTGGGATTCTCCAGGCAAGAACATTGGAGTGGGTTGCCATTTCCTTCTCCAATGCATGAAAGTGAAAAGTGAAAGTGAAGTCGCTTAGTCATGTCCAACTCTTAGCGACCCCATGGACTGCAGCTTACCAGGCTCCTCTGCCCATGAGATTTTCCAGGCAAGAGTACTGGAGTGGGGTGCCATTGCTTAGACGACTTATCTCCAAACATAGTCACATTCTGAGGAACCAGGAGTTACGATGTCAGCATATGAAAGGAGGAGGTGCACAATTCAGCCTATAAGTTCAGTTTAGTTGCTCAGTAGTGTCCAACTCTTTGTGACTCCATGGACTGCAGCACACTAGGCTTCCCTGTCCATCACCAACTCCTGGAGCTTGCGTATGTCCGTCAAGTCAGTGGTGCCATTCAACCATCTCATCCTCTGTCATCCCCTTCTCCTCCTGCCTTCAATCTTTTCCAGCATCAGGGTCTTTTCCAATGAGTCAGTTCTTTGCATCAGGTGGACAAAGTATTGAAGCTTCCACTTCAGTATCAGTCCTTCCAATGAATATTCAGGACTGATTTCCTTTAGGATTGACTGATTGAATCTCCTTGCAGTCCATGGGACTCTCAAGAGTCTTCTCCAATACCACTATTCAAAAGCATCAGTTCTTCAACACTCAGTTTTTTTATGGTCCAACTCTCACATCCATACATGACTATGGAAAAACCATAGCTTTGACTAGAAGGACCTTTTTCATCAAAGTAATGTCTCTGCTTTTTAACATGCTGTCTAGGTTGGTCATAGCTTTTCTTCCAAGGAGCAAGCCTCTTTTAATTTCATGGCTACAGTCACCATCTGCAGTGATTTTGGAGCCCGAGAAAATAAAGCCTGTCACTGTTTCCATTGTTTCTCCATCTATTTGCCATGAAGTGATGGGACTGGATGCCATGATCTTAGTATTTTGATTGTTGAGTTTAAAGTCAGCTTTTTCACTCTCCTCTTTCACCTTCTTCAAGAAGCTTTTTAGTTCCTCTTCACTTTCTGCCATAAGGGTGGTGTCATCTGCATTTCTGAGGTTATTGATAGTTTTCCCTGCAAGCTTGATTACCAGTTTGTGCTTCATCCAGCCTGGCATTTCACATGATGTATTCTGCATATGAGTTAAATAAGCAAGGTGACAATATACAGCCTTGATGTACTCATTTCCCAGTTTTGGAACTGGTCCATTGTCACATGTCCAGTTCTAACTGTTTCTTTTTGACCTCCATGCAGATTTCTCAGGAGGCAGGTCAGGTGGTCTGATATTCTCATCTCTTTAAAAATTTTCCAGTTTGTTGTGATCTACATAGTCAAAGGTTTTAGTGTAGTCAATGAAGCAGAAGCAGATGTTCTTCTGGAATTCTCTTGCTTTTTCAATGATCCAACAGATGTTGGCAATTTGATCTCTGGTTCCTCTGCCTTTCCTAAATCCAGCTTGAACATCTGGAAGTTCTAGGTTTACATACTATTGAAGCCTAGCTTGGAGAATTTTGAGCATTAATTTGCTAGTGTGTGAGATGAGTGCAGTTGTACGGTGGTTTGAACATTCTTTGGCATTGCCTTTCTTTGGGATTGGAATAAAAACTGACCTTGTCCAGTCCTGTGACCACTGCTGAGTTTTCCATATTTGCTGGTGTATTGAGTGCAGCACTTTGACAGCATCATCTTTTCAAATTTAAAATAGCTCAGCTGGATTTCCATCACCTCCACTAGCTTTGTTCGTAGTGATGCATCCTAAGGCCCACTTGACTTCACATTCCAGGATGTCTGGCTCCAGGTAAGTGATCACACCATCATGCTTACCTGGGTCTTAACAAACAGTAAGAGTAATGGTAAATTCTTCCTCTTCTTATGCTCCAGTTAGTGTATCTATCTCTTATCTATGCCAATCACACCCTCTTCATATGTGAGCCTTACCTCTCAGGGACTGGCACAGGCTTTACGCTTTTCTCAACCCCTCCCCCTCTACTCTTTGGTCAACAAATATTTATTTAGCAAATACTTTGTGCCAGGTACTGGGATACTGTCCTGATAAGTTCAGTTGGGTCATTTGGTTGTTCTTGACATGACATGGTTTTTAGAACATTTACCATCTTTAACAGACTGTTCTGGATCTGTTCTGAGTCAGCTTTTGGGAAGTATTTGCTTATCACCCACCTATGCCAGGCTCCACGCCAGGCTCTATGATGACAGTGATGAGGAAGACAGGTCTCTGTGTTCAAAGAGCTCTTAGGGATTTGTTCAGTGTAGCTAATCATATGAACAAACCCATCCTGACATATCAGTGGGTGTTCATCAGTTCTCTTGAGATAACATATGTGTCTTTTGGAGACCTTGCAACTCAATGAAGTTCATGTGGTAGGGTTTCAGGCAGAGGGACAGACTTGTGGAGATGTCTTTTGCATGCAAGCCCAAAGTATACACCATCTTGTATACTAGGTTGCTTGAAGGTATCTACCCACTGGATGAGACCAGGAGTCATATCTGTCATGTTTTACTATAGATCCAGCAAGGGACATTGTGGTTGGCACATAGTAGGTGCTCAGTAAATATTTGTGGCATAGTAAATGGACCTCAGATTACATTATCTAGAATTGTATTGTTCAGTATGGTAGCTACTCATCACCTCTAGCTACATATATTTAATTTTAAAAATTAAAAATATTAAATTTATTATTCATGTATTTAATATTAAATCTATTATTAAAGTTAGAAATCCATTTCCTCAGTAACCCTAGCCACAGTTCAAGTATTCACTAGCCATGTGGATTAGTATCAATCCTATTGGGTAGTGGAGCTTCCCAGGTGGCTCAGTGGTAAAGAATCTGCTTGCCAATGCAAGAGATGTGGGTTTCAATCCTTTGGTCAGGAAGATCCCCTGGAGAAAGAAATGACGACCGGCTCCAGTGTTCTCGCCTGGGAAATCCCATGGGCAGAGGAGCCTTGTGGGCTACAGTCTGTGCAGTCACTTAGAGTTGAGTGACGAGGCATACACACACACATAGGACACTACAGATACAAACTACAGAATATCTCCATCTTCACAGTAAGCTTGTTGATGGAACAGTGGTTTTCAATAGAGACTAGTTTCATCCCCCAAGGGGCATTTTGCAATGTTTGGAGATGATTTTGGTTGTTACAACTGGGGGATTGCTGCTGGTACCTAGTGGACAGAGGCCAGGGATGCAACTCAGCAGCCCATAGTACATGGGATGGTCCCCCAAAACAATAGTGCGGAGGGTGGGAAATCCTGTTCTGAATGATCTATCTCCACAAGGGCTTGTCCTAAGGGTTTCTGCCTGAAGCAATTTGTGGTTCTACTTTATAGATGGTAGCTCAACAGTTTGAAAAGTTGAGTTATAGTATGTAATTCTTCCAATTTGGGGGTTTTTTATTAGGGCTAGAATCATTCCCAATTTATAGGAGAAAAGAGGAAGGCTCAAAAAAGTTTTGTGTCTCAAAAGGGAACAGAAATGGAACTCAAAGGTGCAAGTTACAGGGAGGCTGGTTGTTTCCCACCCACCCACCCACCCCCTCCCCACCAATTAAGTTTTTTCTCTGTAATATGGAAGAATTTTCCAACCATCAAAGTTTTCTGAAAGGCGTTCCCTCCCCCTCACAGTAGGTATTCTGACCGAGATTACTCCATGGAGCTGTGTCTCCGAAGTACTCCATGGACTATTAGCCACTAGACCATAAAACAAATTTTCTGTGGCCACACATTTTTGAGAAAGACTATATAACACGTTCCCTCCCTGGGTTTCCACATTGCACTTAAGAACATGAAAGGTTCTGATAAGTCCTGAGGCAGCAAAACCTGGTCCTTTTTGTTTAACCTGGTGTTTCTCAATTCCATTTGGGTAGACAGTCCCATCCCTATACCATTTTAAAGGAGCAAGCAACTATTCATGTAGCACCAATGTTCACTGCAATACATTTTGGTAAACGCTGCAGCCAGGCACAGAATGGATTACCAATCTCTCTGTCCTTGGGTCTGTCTGTACTTTTTATCACTATCTATGTGACCATGGGCAAGTCCTAGTGTTTGGAGTCATTTGATGTATCTGGATCTATGCTAAATGACTTACCTAAGGTCACACAGCAAGAGGGTACATTTCAGAGCTTGGTAGGAATTTATTTATCATTTTCCTCCTTCTGACTCTTGGGAGGATATTTGATTCAATGTGAAGTCTTTCTCCCTAGGAGTCTGAATCAGAAGCAGTCTACCTCAGTCATCTCTTTAGTGCCACATACCCAAGGAGAATTACATCACCTGACTTGTTGAGAATATATCACTGTGACAATGGTGGCTGTTCTTGTTGTGTGAATGTAGATGGATCCTGTGTAGCATTGGGTGGGTGCTGGCTTATCCAGTATAGAGAGGCAGGGCTGTGATTTTCAACTGATAAGGACCATATGTATCTGTCAGGTGGGTGTATTTGGGTAGGTGTATATGTCAGCGTGCAGTATAGTGCTTCTAAGACTTACCTGGGGAAAGACTCTTGTGAAGTGAAGGGTTTTTTTGATAATTTAGGATGTGCAAGGGTTGAGAGAGGGAGAATGCAGTGAAGTATAAAAAGGGAGGGTCCTTAGAGGATAGGTAAATTGGAGTTTGGGGTGCTGTGTTTTCCAAAGTTTTGGACCCATATTATTATTTGTCTGAGTTATTTTAGGTGGCCCCATGGACACAGCATGAAATAACACATAATAACATAGTAAGAAAATGATTGCCCTTCCAATTCACTTTCTATCCTTCCGATTGTCAAAGCATTGTCTAAATTTGGGACTGCTATGTTTTTAACACCTCTCAACACTTGCTAATCTTCTTTTCTTAACAAAAGGGGAAGCAGGTGTCAGGCTCAGAAGCCCAAAGCAGGTAGCAGTGTATGGTTGGAATTTAATAATGTTCTTGTTTTCATCCTATCTATTTTTAAGGTTGTCTTCTGTCTCTAAGCAAGACTTTCATTTTCCATTTATAGTTGTGATGTTAGGTTTCTCTTTTAACTAAATGTACTAAATAAATAGCAAGTCCATTTCAAGACTAATATTAAGCGAATGTGAGTGTAAAAAACACAGGGATAAATAGTCAACAATCATGATTGGTCTTGTGTGAGCAACTGAGGTTTAGGAAACATATTTTGAGAGAGACATGGCCTTGAAGAAAGCAAGTCTGGGCTAGGTGCCAGATCCATCCCATATTAGCTGTGTTGTTTCAGATAAGGCTTTTTGACTCTCCACGTCTCAGTTTTGTAGTCAACTAAGCAGGGATAGTAAATTACCTATCTCATATGGTTAATGTAAAATAAGCATATAAAGCACCTAGTCAGGGGCTCAAAAAGTGACAGCTCTCACAGTGCTTCTTTTGTGACCATCAGGTCAGTTTGTACATGTGGTGCCTCTAAGGGTCCCTGGTTTTGGGTAAAACAATTTCTTTCTGATCCACATTCCAACAGTAACATCTATTGAGTACTTGCTGTGTGACAGGCACTGTTCCAAGCCTTAGCCACGTATTATCTCATTTAATATTCCCAGTGATTTACCCAAGTAGATATTGTCTTCCCACTTTACAGATGAGGCACAGGGAGATAGAGTAATTTACCAAAAATCACACAACTAGAAAACGGCAGAGGCAGTCCTCAAACCCAGGAGCCTAACTCTAGTACGCATGCTCTTAACCACTCTCATGGGTGCCCGGAGCTCCTGTGTTTTGTAGACCTACAGGAAAGTGTTTTGTAGATGATGAGAGTGCTTGCATTATTTGAGAGTCCTTTGGTTACAGGATGGGATGTAAACCACACTGAGGTAACTCCACTAATAAAGAGGATGTATTGGTTCTCATAACTGCAGGGTTAAATAGCTTCTAGTCTAGCTAGATTCAGGAGCTTAAACGCTGTTGTCCACTTATTCACTTCTCAGGCATCCTCTCCTCTTGGAGTTATGAGTTGGCCTACCAGGATCTCCAAGGTTTCATCTTATCCTTTTTAGCAACCTCGAGGAAAGAGGGTCCCTTCCCAGTGGTTTCAGTAGATGCCCCAGATTTGAGTCTCACTGGCTCAATTGGTATGGTTTGGACCCATACCCATTTATGAGCCCATTTATGAGCCTGTCATTGTGGCCAAGCCATGTGACGCTTTGATTGGCCAGGACTGGATCATAGACTCATTGTGGAGATGGGGTAAAGTTACCTTCACCTGAATCAGATGGACCAAGAGTGGAGAAGGGGATGGTCACTCAAGAAGAATCCATTGCTCATATCATAACAGCAGAGAATAGATGCTCAGCAGCGAAAACTATGAAATCTTATTTACAGTCTTCATTGAGAAGGTTCATGGGCTAGAAGCCTGTACCAGGAAGGAGCAGACTGGGGTTCCATCACTTCTCTCCCACTGGTTTGCACTGTGGCTTTGGACAACCCTATAAATCCTAATCTGTCTCCATGTCTATGACTGTTCCATGGGGCAGTAATTTCTTGCCATCACACTTTGCAAGACTGCTTTAAAATGGACATGCAATAGTGCTATTTATATATGTAATTAACATTGCTGCTTTTCTCCCTCCATGGTTTCTATTAAAACACACAAACACAACACACACACACACACACACGTACTTTAGCCTAGGTTTTTTTCCAAAAAGCTAGCACCCATCTCAGAATCCCCATTTAGCTAGTCCCTGCTGGATTTTTAAGACCTGCCTTTATCTCACCACAAGAATAAGGTGCCTCACATTTGGTACATACTTTCAGATAAGCAGTTTTGAAGAGCTCAGGTGACATCTTACCAGGATGCCTATGTGCCAGAGGTCACGTGGTTAAGCTGTGCTGAGTGGTTTACATGTACCATCTCATTTAGTTGTCCGGACAACCCTGTTCTGTCATGGGTAATAAGAGGCAGGGATGATAACACAGGGTAGACAGATTGGGATCTGGAGAGCTGCGTGCAAAAATTGATTCTGCCTCTAATAACAACAGGGCCATGCCCAGTCACTTAACCTCTCCAAGCTTCAGTTTCCTCATCTGTAAAATGGGAACAACCCAAAGGATATGTCATAAGGTTGTTGGGAGGACACAATGAGCTGAGGCATGTAAAGGACTTGGCAACATGCCTGGCACCTAGTGGGCACCTGCCCAAGGTCACATAGCAGGCATCTGTCCCAGCCCTGTCTGCCTCTGGGACCCATGCCATGTTGCCTGACAACAGAAACATGTCTCGTCTGGGGCCATCTGAGGACACCCTTCAGCTTCCAGCGACTCAGGGTCTCTGGCCCCTTTAGTCTATCCAGATTTGCTTTGTACACTCAGGCTACAAATTGTGTGCCGCAGTGTCCTGAAATAACTCTGCTCTTCCGGCCAGTCCCCCCTCCCAGCCTCCCTCCCACCAGGCCCAGAATAGCCACACACATCATGGCTCCAAAACAGTCTGCAGGATGCTTCCTCCTCTTTGATAATAGCTCAGCCTTGTCTCAGGGCTGGCATAACCAGGGCCACAGTGCCTGGTGCAGCCACAGTATGGATTGGGTAGGGTATGCTGTCATCTAGAGATGTCACTTAAAAGAAGATGTCACACCTGTCATTATACCTGGGGATGGAGGTGGGGAGGCCGAAGACGTGTGGCAGGACAGATGATGTTCTCTCATCCTGCCAATGGAGAAATCAAACGGCTAGTTACAGGTTCATAGCCAGGGTCTAATGTGACATTTCATGCATCTTTACCTTTTATTAAGAGGATTGTATCCCTTTTGTCACTTATGATCTCCCTGCTGTGGCCTGCAAGGCTCTGCCAGACCTGGTTTCTTTGCCCACCTTTTGAATCTTATTGTACTCCTCTCCTCCCTTTTCCCCTTTTGCCCATGTTCTTTGCACCTCTTTTTAGTTCTTCAACCTGCCCACCCCTCCACAAACTCTCTTCTGCTTCAGGACCTCTGCACATGCTGCTCTCTCTGCCTGGGATGTTGTTAACTCAACTCTCTTTTGAATGGTTATTTCCTTCTTGAAATTCAGATTTCAAGCAAGTCTTTCCTAGTCTAACCCTCTTTCCTTTGTTGTACGTATCACAAATATGTATAATTATATGCAGAGTTCCAAAGAACAGCAAGGAGAGATAAGAAAGCCTTCCTCAGAGATCAGTTCAAAGGAAAAGAGGAAAGCAACAGACTGGGAAAGACTAGTGGCCTCTTCCAGAAAATTAGAGAAACCGAGGGAGCATTTCATGCAAAGATGGGCACAGAACAGGTCCATACAGAAACAGTATGGACCTAACAGAAAGAGAAGATATTAAGAAAAGGTGGCAAGAATACACAGAAGAACTATACAAAAAAGATCTTCATGACCCAGATAACCATGATGATGTGATCGATCACCTAGAGCCAGACATCTTGGAATGTGAAGCCGAGTGGGCCTCAGGAAGCATCACTATAAACAAAGCTAGTGGAGGTGATGGAATTCCAGCTGAGCTATTTTAAATCTGAAAAGATAGCGCTGTACTCAATATGCCAGCAAATTTGGAAAACTCAGCAGTGGCCACGGAACTGGAAAAGGTCAGTTTTCACTCCAGTCCCAAAGAAAGGCAATGCCAAAGAATGCTGCACAGTTGCATTCATCTCATATGCTAGCAAAATAATGCTCAAAATTCTCCAAGTGAGGCTTCAACAGTACACGAACCCAGAACTTTCAGACGTTCAAGGTGGATTTAGAAAAGCCAGAGGAACCAGAGATCAAATTGCCAAAATCCATTGGATCATAGAAAAAGAAAAAGAGTTCCAGAAAAAGCATCTACTTCTGCTTTATTGACTACACCAAAGCCTTTGACTGTGTGGATCCCAACAAACTGTGGAAAATTCTTCAAGAGATGGGAATACCAGACCACCTTAGCTGCTTCCTGAAAAATCTGTATGCAGGACAAGAAGCAGCAGTTAGAACTGGACATGGAACAATGGACTGGTTCCAAATTGGGAAAGGAGTACATCAAGGCTGTATATTGTCACCCTGTTTATTTAACTTTTATGCAGAGTACATCATGCGAAATGCCAGGCTAGATGAAGCAAAAGCTGGAATCAAGCTTGCCAGGAGAAATATTAATAACCTCAGATATGCAGATGCTTCCACCCTTATGGCAGAAAGTGAAGAGGAACTGAAGAGCCTCTTGAAAGTGAAAGAGGAGCGTGAAAAGGCTGGCTTAAAACTCAACATTCAAAAATGAAGATCATGGCATCTGATCCCATCACTTCATGGTAAATAGATGGGGAAACAATGGAAACAGTGACAGACTTCATTTTCTTGGACTCCACAATCACTGCAGATGGTGACTGCAGCCATGAAATTAAAAGACGCTTGCTCCTTGGAAGGAAAGCTGTGACCAACCTAGACTGCATATTTAAAAGCAGAGACATTACTTTACCATCAAAGATCCATCTAGTCAAAGCTATGGTTTTTCCATTAGTAATATATGGATGGATGTGAGAGTTGGACCATAAAGAAAGCTGAGCACCGAGGAATTGATGCTTTTGAACTGGGGTGTTGGAGAAGACTCTTGAGAGTCCCTAGGACTTCAAAGAGATCCAATCAGTCAATCCTAAAGGAAATCAGTCCTGAATATTCATTGGAAGGACTGATGCTGAAGTGGAAGCTCCAATACTTTGTCCACCCGATGCGAAGAACTGACTCATTGGAAAAGACCCTGATGCTGGAAAAGATTGAAGGCAGGAGGAGAAGGGGACTGCAGAGGATGAGATGGTTGGATGGCATCACAGACTCGATGGACCAAGTTTGAGAGAGCTCTGGGATTTGGTGATGAACAGGGAAGCCTGGTGTGCTGTATTGCATGGGGTTGCAAAGAGTTGGACATGTTGAAGGCCTGAACTGAACTGACGTACATATTTCTTCAGAACACTTATTTCTTTAATGTCCATCTTCCATGCTGAATTGTTAGCCCCATTATAGTAGAGATCCTGCCTGTCTTGTTCACTGAGTTTTCTCCAGAGCCCAGTACAGTGCCTGATCCATAAGAGGACTTCAGTAAATATTCTGGAAGGAGAAACATGTTGAAAACAATATTACATGGTAAGCATCATCATCCCCATTATACATATGACAAGACAGAAGCAAATAGTCCGCAAAGTACTGAATCACTATGCTGTATACCTGCAACTAACACAACACTGTAAAACAACTATATTTCAGTTTTTAAAAGTATCAGTGGATTTCCCAAGGTCACTCATATAGCTAGAAACAGTACAGAAATGAAAAAGTCCGTGATTCTTTCTGTTCCTCCCAGCCACTTTAGAGATACGACCATGATTCCTCCTTCCACCCCAAGTGATGCCAGGAAGGCCTTTCTGCAAGACAGACTCTCTGGGCTGAATCTCAACTTACAGATAGATGATCGCCAGGAAAGAAGATGAAGAAGGATGTTCCAGGCAGAGGGAACACCAGACATAAGGCACATATAAAATTGCCTCATGGCAAGCACTGAGTACATAAAAAATACTTCGTTGATTCAGTCTATTCATTTATCCATTCATTCATTTATTTGTGGCATACTTTTTTGAGATCTACTATATACCAGACATTTGGGGTTGGGGACATTAGAAATGCATAGGTAAATAATAACATAAAACATGGATAATACTAGTTAACCTTAATTGAGCATATATTGTGTCCCAGATGCTATATTAAGTACCTTTTGTGGACTATTTCACTTTAAACCCTCATGACAAAGGTCCATATAGTCAAAGCTATGGTTTTTCCCGTAGTCATGTATGGAGGTGAGAGTTGGATCATAAAAGAGAATGAGCACTGAAGAATTGATGCTTTTGAACTGTGGTGTCGGAGAAGGATCTTAAGAGTCCCTTGGACAGGAAGGAGATCAAATCAGTCAAATCCTTAAGAAAATCAACCCTGAATGTTCATTTGGAGGACTGATGCTGAAGCTGAAGCTCCAATATGTTGGCCATCTGATGTGAAGAGCTGACTCATTAGGAAAGGCCCTGTTGCTGGGAAAGATTGAAGACAGGAGGAGAAGGGGATGACACAGATGAGATGATTGGATGGCATCACCACGTCTATGGACATGAGTTTGAGCAAACTCCAGGAGATGGTGAAGGACAGGGAAGGCTGGCATGCTGCAGCCATGGGGTCTCAAGGAGTCGGACACAACTGAGCAACTCAACAACAACAACAATGAGATAGATACTCCCTGACACTGGTGTAGAATGGTGTACCCATTCTACAGTGGAGCAGGTAGAGGATTGAAGTGAAGTGAAGTCGCTCAGTCATGTCTGACTCTTTGTGACCCCATGACTGTAGCCTACCAGGCTCTGAGGAGCCTCTCAGTCCATGGAATTTTCCAGGCAAGAGTACTGGAGTGGGTTGCCATTTCCTTCTCCAGGGGATCTTCCCAACCCAGGGATTGAACCCGGGTCTCCCACGCTGTAGGCAGATGCTTTACCATCTGAGCCACAATAACTTACTTAGGTCATTGAGCCCATAGATAGAAAAGCTAGAATTATTAACAAAATCTAGGTAGCTTGAATTAAAAACCCAAGGTCATAACCCGTTGGTTATCTCGTCCTTTGTATAGCTCTTCTATTGAGGAGGGTCCATCATAAAATAAATTTCCAGAAATAATGACATGCGCATTCCTCAAAATCGTGAGTTGCTGTCAGAAATCTCTCTCCTCCCCCTATCTTTTCTGATTATCCCTAGTGTTGGAGACCAGCCAGCTACTGCCTCTCCCGGAGCACACCCTGTAACTCCATTCCTCTGCCTTTGTCTTCATCCCTCCTATCTTTTTCTTCCATAGACTTTGTCCCCTTAACACCCTTCACCTTCTGTCTAAGGTTGGCCTTGCCCATGGCAGCCAAATTCAGTGTCATCCACCCCACCTGCAGCTGTCTGGTACTTGGCAGGCTCTCCAGTTGAGAGGCCTGTGATCACTCTTTCCCCTGAGCAGAGCCAGACATGGAAAAGTTGCCTTCAAATCCTGCAATTACGTCTCCCTAGATTGCAGCTATTTAGCTGGAGACACCTCTGCCTGGCCCTCCTGCGTGCCCAGCAAACACAGGCCTGTGAATAACAGAGCAACATTTCAGAGCTTCTGGGGTAGTCCTCAGCCCTGAAATCATTTCCATTTGGGTCTTGGCTTAAGAAACATTTATTCTACCCATTAAGTGTCCTCTTCTCCACATGCTCCCCAGGGTTTCTACTTCACACTCAGTCCCTTGCCACTCTGTTGAAGAGACTCAGAAGGATGTTTGTTTGTTTATTTGTTCATTCATTCATTCTGACAGGCATTTAGTAAGACTGCAGCTACAAGGCTGAGTAGCCAGACACAGGTACCAGATAAGAATTTCCCTGTTTCTTTCTCCCTCGGTGATAGGGTGACAGAGAGGAACACTTATCAGGGATGTGTGGAGCCACAGAAACCTTACAGAGGTGGGAATGATTAGGACAAACTTGAGATATAATCAAGAGTTAGCCAGGAAAAAGGAGATGAATAGTGGAAGCTGTTCACAATGTGTGGGGAGAATTGAGGTGAGAGAGAACCTGGCCCATCTTGGGAAATGCAACCCCAGCTAGAGAGTGAATGCAAGTTGGGAACTGAAAGAGAGGGAACTGGGAAGGTATAGGGAGGGATTGGATTCTCCTGAGCATCGCAGGGACATGTTGGTATCTTAAAGGCATTGGGGAGACACATTTTCTATATGTCTCACGTCAATGCCAACCAGGTTCTTGACCTCTTTTCTGGATATTTCTCCCAGGAGATCTTTGCCCACTATCAGCTCAGATCCTGGTAGCCAGAGCAGGCCAGACGCCAAGACAGAATTGTTCAGCATATCTGGGGAATACAAAGAGGGTGCAAGGTCCCTTCATGCTGGGGATTGGATGGAGACTTGAGCTGACAGGATTATAAGTAAGTTCTCCTCTTGATGCCATTCCAATACCCTGGAGCTGAGGAAGCATGAGTAGGAGAGTGGAAGGAGCCTGTGGTGGGCTTAGTCTAGCCACTGACTCTCATTACTATGTGATTTTGTATAGATTTGACTCACTTTTCCGCACCTCAGCTTCTTCATCTATAAACTGAAGTGATTGGATGCGCTTTCAGCTTTGAGATTCTATGAGTTTCAGTTCAGTTCAGTCACTCAGTCTTGTGATCCCATGGACTGCAGCATGCCAGGCCTTCCTGTCAATCATCAACTCCCAGAGTTTACTTAAACTAATGTCCATTGAGTCGGTGATGCCATCCAGCCATCTCATTCTCTGTCATCCCCTTCTCCTCCCACCTTCAATCTTTCCCAGCAACAGGATCTTTTCCAGTGAGTCAGTTCTTCACATTAGGCGGCCAAAGTATTGGAGTTGCAGTTTCACCATCAGTCCTTCCAATGAATATTCAGGACTGATTTCCTTTAGGATGGACTGGTTTGATCAAATTACAGTCCAAGGGACTCTCAAGAGTCTTCTCCAATACCACAGTTCAAAAGCATCAGTTCTTCGGTGCTCAGCTTTCTTTATGGTCCACACATCCATACATGACTACTGGAAAACCCATAGCCTTGACTAGATGGAGTTTTGTCGGCAAAGTAATTAATGTCTCTGCTTTTTAATATGCTGTCTAGGTTGGTCATAACTTTTCTTCCAAGAAGCAAGTGTCTTAGCTTGCTTGATGTCTCAGTAGAATCAAGGTGTTTTAGCAGAGACTAAGAAAATGAGGTCAAAGTTAGCTGATTGGGACTTAGTCAACTTCCTCCATGCATTGTCTATAACATTTTTGACTGGAGTCCCTCCAAAGAATAGCCCAAAGAGCATAAAAATGAGGACCAGGACTTCAGCTCCTTAACAATCAACTTTCCATTCCATCCTGTGCTTCAGAAAACTACTCCTCTATGCTGGATCTCCCACAACTCACATTCCAGGACCTCCAACTTCCTGAAGGACATAATGACCTTCAAAGACAGGCTTCTGGGATGACATCAGCTCACTCCTACTCTTTTTTTTTAAATTTCATTTTAATTGGAAGCTAATTACTTTACAATATTGTAGTGGTTTTTGCCATACATTGATGTGAATCAGCCATTTACATGTGTTCCCCATCCTGAACCCTCCCCTCCTACCTCCCTCCCCATCCCATCCCTCTGGGTCATCCCAGTGCACCAGCCCTGAGCACCCTGTCTCATGCATCGAACCTGGACTGGCGATCTGTTTCACATATGATAATATACATGTTTCAATGCTAACTCCTACTCTTATAAAGCATTTTATCAACATTATAAGTCCTGTAGTCTAAGAAGGGAAGAAGAAACATAATCCTCACCTGGCAACAAAATCCTAGTCACTGGCTAGTTGTTGTTGTGTTTTTTCAATCGTGAAGCCCTATATTCTGTCACTTCACTTCCCAACCTCATCCTTTCAGACTCCCTACTTCCTGATGTCATCTGAGCATGCATGTTCCCTCTCAGCACCTCTTATTGTGGAGAGTGTGTGTGTGCGTGCACATCAGCATGTGTGGCAGAGCTGTGTACTCATTGGCAGGAAAGTCCTTGAAGGTTGAAGGAATGAATAATATAAGGAAAATAATCACCACCCTGTCAAGCCCCAGACCGAAAATTCTTCAAGATGGACTCAAAAATAGCAGTTTCCTGCATGCTAATTAACTTGTTCCAAAGGTGGGGGCAGAATGTCCTTGAAATAGGGAGGCTAGAAAAGGAAAAAGGTGTAGCCCTGTGTGAGCACTCGGGAGAGTGTGGTCAGAACTTCCGCTCAAACCCAGGGGCTTTGCTGATTCATGTCCGTGAGAGCCTGACAGTGGTTCAGCACCAAGGACAGCGGGTACTGATTAAAGGACTTAAGTGTGTGGGGAATTCAACCCTGAACCACTACCTGGCTGCAATTCCAGCCATCTTACCTATTGAAGTTACTAGTTACACACCTTTCAGGCATCTCTCACTTTTTGGAAAATGTGTGCTCCAGTTGTATATAAATCTGTGTTTTGTGATGTAATTAGGTCAGAAACACATATATTTATTTCCAGTAAGTCTTCAGGAGGATGAGGTGGGAATCTCTAAGCTTTAGTTTCCCTGACTTCTGAAGAGGTAGATTTGGAGACAGTGTAACTTAGTGGTTAAGAGACTTATAAGAATATATAAATGTTTCTTGACACTATTGGCATTTGGGGATGGATAGTTCATTTGGGGATCTTCCCTGTGCATTGTAGGATGTTTGGAGCATCTCTGGATTACATCCACCAAATGCCTATTCTATTTCCCAGTTGTGATAACCAAAAGTGTCTCCAGACATTGTCAAATGTCCTCAAAAACCAAATCTCCCACTTTCATTGGAGATCTATGGGATAGGTATATCTGGGTTTGACTCCTGGTTCTGCCACTTATTAAAGGCATTATTCAGTTACCTACTTCGTGGCACTGCTTTTTCATACACATAATCAAGATAACATGAATATTTAACTTAAGGGCTACTGTAAGAACTGAATAATATATTGCTTGTCAGCTTATTTAGCATAGGGCTAGGCACATAGTAAACCTTCACTGGGTGCTAGTATCATCGCTAAGGTGGTTGCTGCCACCATGACCACCGCCACCACCATCAGTAGCAACAGCAGTGGTATCATCATCATTTCAGCCATTTAACCCCAGAGATTATGCTGCCATGTTTCTAAACCATTACTTCAGAAAACACTGCTGGCATCCACTAAACAGTTGGCACTCTGCTAGGCAATGGATGTTCAAAGATGGACAAGTCATATTCTCTTTCCCCTAAAAGAACTAGAAGTCCTGGATTAGAGCTTATGGTCATAAACACATGTAACATAAATGTGTGCATAAATGCATGATCATAAACCCATGGTAATGTATGCATGAGACTCCATCCTACATCTATCAGTAAAGATTGTGCTGAAGTAGCAACCAACCCCCAAATGTCAGAGACCTAAGACAACAAAGGTTTCTTTTCATGCTCATCCTACATGTTCACTGTGGGTTGACAGGAATCTCTGCTCATGCTGTCCTTTCTCAAGAGCCCAGGCCAAATGAACTTCTGCCATTGGAAAAGTCTGTAGTTACTAGGGCAAGGGGAAAGAGAAAACTGTGAACTTCACACTTGCCTTTAAAGGTTTCTATCCAGAAGTTACACATATCAATTCCTTTCACACTTCATCAGTCAAAGCAAGTCATGGCATCATGCCTAAATTTAAAGGGAAGGGTAGGTACAATCCTACTGCATCCCTGAATAAAGAATTTAAATATTAGTTAACAGTCCTAAAAATTACCGTATAATCATTTCCCAAGTGCTAGCCATTGATCCATAGGGGGATATGCAAGTAAGAGTAAAAGGTTCTGTCTAAAATCCTTTCCAAAAACATAAACAACTCAATAGTTCCATCCTCCTGGTGACAAGAGCATCATCACACACCAAATGTGACTTCTTGTTTTCTTGAGCATGAAGAGGACACACAGAGAGAGAGAAATTAATGGAAGTCATGGGTGTGGCCTCCTGTCTCCATTCCTAAAGCCAGAACATCAGATCCCCAGGATTTAACATATGAGGATATTGGACAACATGCTCAAAACATCATAAGAAGAGCTCATGCTTTTCAAAAGAAAACAAGAAGCAAAGCAACACCCACACGTTGGGTTGTTCCTATTATCTTCCGAAAATAGTTAACAAGGAATTTTTAATGGGAGTAGGGTGATACCCAACTCCATTGATTTACAACTTAAATAGGGATAATTCACTTCAAGGCTCCATTGGCCATTTCATTTTGGTTTCCAAAGGCTCCATTATTAATTCATTTCTAAAGTGATCTCTCTCATTCCCAAGGGGTATATCCCAGTAACTACGTGCTTACAATACTCTATTTGATTAAAATTTAACAAGCTATGTTATTGGCAAATAAACTATTTATCTCAGTGCTGTTGCCAATGCCAAAAGGAATGTTTTGAACAAAGGAATGGAATTGACACACTAAAGGGATTGTCATTAATAATTCACAGTAGCCAAAAATGCATACATACACATTTTTTTCCAATGGTGGTATTAGAGTATTTTTTTTTTTAAAAAAAAAAGAGGAGTCAGCCAAAGTCCTCTGGTTTCCTATTTATTAAAAGGAGTAAAACCAAGAAAGTGAACTCAAGTTGTCGTGTGGTGTTGTGGAAAGAAGATATAAGAAAACTAGCCAGAGTCCAGCTTTTAATTTGCTGTGTGACCTTTGGTAAGGTACTTAACTTCCCTGGGCTTATTTCCTTCTTCTTAAAATGATGCAAAGAAAACTTAGCTTATTTAAAGCTTAGGTTTTTGTTGGGGTAAAGTAAGAAGGGGATGCAGAAAGTGCTTTCCAATATCAGACATGATAAGTGCTTTTCTTTTGTGTTCCTCAAACCAGATACTGATTTATCAGGCAGAAATTTGTGGGAAAGGGTTGGGGGGGATGCTCTTTTCTTTTCTCTTGGTGGTTGGGGGAGGAAGTTCTCAAGGAAAACCCCAAGCCAAGTCTGACTTCAACTGATAATGAAGACATTGATCTGAGCAAATTGCCCCCATTGAACCTTATGTTTCCTGCTCCACTGCGAACAGTAATAGTTGATTTGTTTAGCATTTGATGAATATATACTAGGAATCATGCCAACCTCTTTATATATGTTATATATTATCCACAGGCACCCCCATGAAATGGGCACTATTTACACTCCCATTTTTTTCTAAAGAGAAAAATTGAGGCTCACAAAGGTTACTTATCCTAGGTCATCAGCTGATAAGTGGTAGGGCCAGCAAGCAGGACTATATCTCAGATCTGTCTCTGGAGACTTAACTCTTAACCCTCTCACTTCTTTGGTTTTCATGTTAGTTGAGGACTTGCTGTTCTTTTTTTTTTTTTCTTTCCTGCCGCCTGCCTACCTTCACCAAGATGTACACTGCTCTGGGTAAGTCAAAGTCCTTGGATAAAATATGGAATCAGGAGCCAATTAGAATGCCAGAGGGCACAAATGCTAGGCCCACTTGACCAAGGGTCTTGTTCATTGAACTGTATAGTACCTAGGGTAGTTTTTTTGCCCAAAATATGGCTTTATAAAAATCTATGGGTAAGCAGCAGTCTGGATGGATGATGAATGGAAAAATGAAAGAATTTCTGATTTAATAGACAGATAAATAGCTGAGAAAAGAAGAGAAGCTAAAGGCAAAGGAGAAAAGAAAAGATATACCCATCTGAATGCAGAGTTCTAAAGAATAGCAAGGAGAGATAAAGTCTTCCTCAGTGATCAGTGCAAAGAAATAGAGGAAAACAATAGAATGGGAAAGACTAGAGATCTCTTCAAGAAAACTAGAGATAACAAGGGAACATTTCATGCAAAGATGTGCACAATAAAAGACAGAAACGGTATGATCCTAACAGAAGCAGAAGATATTAAGAAAAGGTGGCAAGAGCACACAGAAAAAGTGAAAGTGAAAATGTTAGTCACTTAGTCATGCCCAACTTTTTGCGACCCCATGGACTACAGCCCACCAACCTTCTCTGTCCATGGGATTTTCCAGGTAAGGATATTGGAATGGGTTGCCATCTTCCTGACCCAGGGATCAAACCCAGGTCTCCTGCAAGGCAGGCAGATTCTTTACCAACTGAATTAGGAGGGAAGCTCTGAACTATACAAAAAAGATCTTAATGATCCAGATAAGCACAGTGGTGTGATCACTTACCTAGAGCCAGACATCCTGGAGTGTGAAGTCAAGTAGGCCTTAGGAAACACTGCTACCATCAAAGCTAGTGGAGGTGATGGAATTCCAGCTGAGCTGTTTTGAATCCTAAAAGATGATGCTGTTAAAGTGATGCACTCACTATGCCAGCAAATTTGGAAAACTCAGCAGTGGCCACAGGACTAGAAAAGGTCAGTTTTCATTTCAATCTCAAAGAAAGGCAATGCCAAAGAATGTTCAAACTACCACACAATTGCATTCATCTCACATTCTAGGAAAGTAATGATCAAAATTCTCCAAGCCAGGCTTCAGCAATACATGAACCGAGAATTTCCAGATGTTCAAGCTGGATTTAGAAAAGGCGAAGGAAGCAGAGATCAAATTGCCAACATCTGTTGGATCGTGGAAAAAGCAAAGGAATTCCAGAAAAACATCTATTTCTGCTTTCTTGACTATGCCAAAGCCTTTGACTGTGTGGATCACAACAAACTGTGGAAAATTCTGAAAGAGATGTGAATACCAGGCCACCTGACCTGCCTCCTGAGAAATCTGTATGCAGGTCCAGAAGCAACAGTTAGAACTGGACATGAAACAACGAACTGGTTCCAAATCGGGAAAGGAGTACGTCAAGGCTATATATTGTTACCCTGTTTATTTAACTTATGTGCAGAGTACATCATATGAAATGCCAGGCTGGATGAAGCACAAGCTGGAATCAAGATTGCCAGGAGAAATATCAATAACCTCAGATATGCAGATGACACCACCCTGACAGAAAGCAAAGAGGAACTGAAGAGCCTCTTGATGAAAGTGAAAGAGGAGAGTGAAAAAGCTGACTTAAAGCTCAATAATCAACAAACTAAGATGATGGCATCCAGTCCCATCACTTCATGGGAAATAGATGGGGAAACAATGGAAACAGTGACAGGCTTCATTTTCCTGGACTCCAAAATCACTGCAGATGGTGACTGCAGCCATGAAATTAAAAGACACTTGCTTCTTGGAAGAAAAGCTGTGACCAACTTAGACAGCATATTAAAAAGCAGAGACATTACTTTGATGACAATGGTCCATATAGTCAAAGCTGTTGTTTTTCCAGTAGTTATGTATGGATGTGAGAGTTGGACCGTAAAGAAAGCTGAGCATGAAGAATTGACGTTTTTGAACTGTTATGTTGGAAAAGACTCTTAAGCGTCCCTTGGACTGCAAGTTGATCAAACCAGTCATCCTAAAGGCAATCAGTCCTGAATATTCTTTGGAAGGACTGATGCTGAAGCTGAAACTCCAATACTTTGTCTACCTTATGTGAAGAACTGACTCACTGGAAAAGATCCTGTTGCTGGGAAAGATTGAAGGCAGGAAGAGAAGGGGACAACAGAGGATGAGATGGTTGGACAGCATCACTGACTTGATGGACATGAGTTTGAGCAATCTCCAGGATTTGGTGAAGGACAGGGAAGCCTGGTGACTGTAGTCCATGGGGTGGCAAAGAGTCTGAACTGAACTGAGACAGATAAATAGACAAGTTGGTTTAACAGCCATGAAGATGTCTGTTTCCTGGCTGCCTTTGGTATCTTGTTTCGCAAAGAATAACCTCTAATATGTGTTGCTAAAGGTTTGTTTTTTGCTGATATTAGCTGCTTGTCACTTCAGTGGCCCCAGGTTTTGTGTGCTCATTGAAGGTATTACTTTTAGTCCCAGTCCTAATGTGTCACTAGCTAAGTGTTGGTTTGATCTTTTTGTCTGAGTAATAACAGTAACAGTGGTTGCTATTTATTGAGCCCCTTTTATGTGACAAATACTATAATAAGCTTTTTACCTGATTTACTATAAATATACAACAAACTCACAGTGTTGATATTACTGGTTCCATTTTATGGATGAAGAGAACTGAATGTTGGAAAGATAGTCCAGTACCACCCAGGTTAATTAGAGGCAGATACTGGATTCCGCCCTGAGTGAATATAGCTGCAAACTGGTGCCTTTTTAACTCTATACTACTAGTTCTCAAAATGTGGCCCCACTCTCAACAGAAGCAATATCTCCTGGGAGCTTGTCCTAAATGTACATTGTTGGGTCCCAGGCCAGATGACCAAATTAGGAACTCTGGGAGTGGGACCAGACACCTGAGCCATCACAAGCCCCCAAAGTGTTTCTGAGGCATGCTTAAGCTTGAGGCCCACTGGTCCAGTGTAGAAATGTTGCCTCCTCAAGTTGAGGGATGCATTTACACTAAGTCCTCCACACCCCTTCACCTGAGGTTGCTTGTGACTAGCAGCATGGATTGGATTTAGGGACGGAATGCCTGCCAGGGAACAAGTGATGCAGTCCCTTCCTCCTTCCTCAGCTCACCATCATCTCTTGTCAACATCCCTGCCAGGTCCTCCTACTTGCTCTCCTACCAGTGGCTCTGGCCCCTACTCCACACACTCATATGTGTGTTCATACATGCATATTTGTAATGTCATAATAGACTGATGCCAGAAAGGTCTTTCCAAAGAGTAGAGCTGACCATGTCCCTCTCCTGCCTAATCCCCATCAGGGGCTCTCCATTGCTCTCAGAATCAAGTCCAAACAATACTCACTGCCTATCAGGTTCTGCAGAGCCGCTCTTGCGTGCCCTGCCCATCTCCCCTCATCTTGTCTAGCTCACTCATTTCTGCTCTGGCCCCACTCCCTCATGTCCACCCACAACTGGTCATTTCCTTCCTAGTTCTTCTGTTTAATCATATACCTTTTTGCCTTTTTCACTTGATTGTTATCTCCACGAAGGCAGATTTTCTCAACATCCTATCCTCAGTGCCTAGTACTATGCCTGGCACATAGCAGGTGCTCAGTAAACATTTGTACAAATAAGACACAGGAACCCAGTATTTTTCATCATGCTATAGCTTATTGTGGAGGCTTCCCAGGTGGCAGAAGGGGTAAAGGATCCACCTGCCAATGCAGGGGACATGGGTTTGATCCCTAGGTTGGGAAGATCCCCTGGAGAAGGAAATGGCAACCCAATCCAGTATTCCTGCCTGGGAAATCCCATGGAGAGAGGAGCCTAGTGGGCTACAGTCTATGGGGTCACAAAAGTTGGACACAACTTAGCAACTGAGCACACACAAACTACCCTAGTATGGTTTGTTCCCTTTTCATGAATCTGTTGGGTCAGAGCTTGAGTTCTAGAAGCCAGCAAGCATGGATTTGAATCCCAGCTCCTCCATCACATCCTGTGTGACTTGGATCATGTGAGTTAATCTCTCTGAACCTCAGTGTCCTTGCCTGTAAGATTGGGTGGTAGAGTAGTTGAGAGATTAAATGAGGTCATGCTGTAAATCTCTTAGCACAGTGCCTGGCATTCTAGGACCCATTTTTATTAAATCTGGCCTCCCTGGCTATATTTCAAGTTTTTCAAGTGGCTGGTGGCACATACCTTACCTAGCAGATGTTCACAAAATATGAGTCCACCAGGGATGTCCAAGTGAGGACAGGGCCTAGGATGACCAGAGCCAGCACAGCTTGTTGTTTAATGTCAGTCTTCAGATTCAGACTGAGAAGTACTTGTCTCTTCTACCTCCTCCCGCTGCTTGGTGAGCTTGGCCAAGTTTTGGAATTTCCCCTTGCCTTGGTTTTCTGCTCTGTAATCAGTGATGGTTACATAGGACCTTTGTCATAGCTGTTGCAAGGAGTAAATGCAGACAGAGCTGGCAGTACAGTGCCTGACTTGAGCCAGCTCATAGCAAGCCCTGAATACCTGTTAGTTGTCATCATCATCATAACTGCCATCATCACTATTGTGATCCAGCCTGGGAGCTGGAGGACAAAAAGAGAGAAAAAGCAGGCTTTGTGCAGATTGCTTATCCCACAGCCAAATCATATATCCTGCTTCTTTCTCCTTCCCTTCCCTTTCTAAACTGGCCCCTTTTACAAACAGAAAGACTAGGTAGCTACAGTTGGGGTAGGGCCGTCATCCAAACTCCACTGTCTTTTCCTTTTGTATGTGCAAAAATCACCTTGAAGTGCCACTGTTTCCATGGCTGTGGGAGTTTTAGATATTTATCTTCCCACCCACGTGGACCCCTGGGCACAGTAATCCACACATGGCTTGCCACGGGGCTGCTCTTGCTCTTGCTCAGGACTGACTTCTTCCAAGTACCTGCCATGGAGGTGTCTGGAACAGCTGATGGATTTCCAAAACCAAGAGATAAAATGGCACTTGTTCCCATTAACTGATCCTAAAAGGAAGACAAGGCTTAGAAATGGAGAGGAGGCCATGGTGGGGAGAAGGAGCAAGAAATTCCCATGCAAGGCTTATGGTGGGTGAGGGCAATGCCATCTCCCAAAGATCCTGTTCTGGGGTGTGTTTTTTCTGCCTGGGAACTGGGGGAAAGGAGGAGGTCCAAGCTAAGGCCAAAGGTTATAATTCAGGGAAGCTGAGGGAGAAAACCAGGGAAGGAGCCATCAGGCTTAGGGAAATCTCCTTTGGGAGAAGTTCAAGGTGACGCAAACATAGACACAGGAGAGCCCCAGATAGAAAAGTCAACATTTAAAGAGATGGAAGGCAGAGCAAGTGCAACACAGAGTGGCTCAGCCTGTTATCTATGGCTCCCACCCCTGGCTGGGCACTAGAATCACCAGCCTGAAGAGTTTTCTATATATATAAATACTGGAGTCAATCCCTTCACTACCATGACCTCTTAGATCAGTGTTCCCAAGGGTAGGACCCAGGAATCTGTATTTACAGAAAGTGCCTTCCCTGATTCTGAAGGAGCCAGATCAGCAAGGGGCTGTTGATGCACATTCGAGAACCATGGATTTCCATGATTGAAATATAATCCCAGCAGCTGGAGATCACCGTGTCTGCTTCATGACACTCCCCTAGCCTGACTGGGGCTGAGCCTGCGTTTTGGAGCCTAAGAACAGAGTCCTGCATGAGAAGGGAGAAAGTGGGAGGCTGGTTGTTGTTTTTTTCCTGCTGGGGAATGAGGACATGGGGGTGGATTCATGTGGGCAATTTCTGGAGCACCCCCAGCCAATGAGATGTGAAGTCACCTTGTCTCTTCTCGCCTGGAAGAGAAAGGGTGGGCTTTGGTTTTCCGGGCCAGCCTCATACAGACCAGTTATTTCTTAGAAGGTGCCAGGAATAGAAAGCCACCAACAGATTACCAACTGTCTCCCAAGTTATGGATGCCCAGCAAGGCTGGACCCAGGTGTGACCAGCTCTGTGGACTCCCAATACTTTTGAGGATAACAGGTGGGGACTGAGATGAGTTAGCAGGTTGCTGCTGCCTACATCTGCCTGATGGTGCCTTGAGAGAGCAATGCAAGTCCCTCATCTCCAGTGTTGATCTTTCTTAAAATTGAAATTTGTACATGAAACACCTGATTTTGAAATGGCCACGAATTTGAGTGTTGGAAGGTACCACGCAGCACAAGCAAAACAGGCTTCTTCCCTCCAGGAGCTTCTTCAAACAGGGGAGGATAAAAAATACCTGGCTTCTTTCTACCTGCCCAACAAGGGACTTGACTTTTGAATCACCTGTCTGTTCATCTGTTTATTGGACGAGAGCAGTATTCTAGGCACTGGGGATTCAGTTGGAGACAAGACAGACCACAGCCTTCAGAGTCATAGATTCCTCATATTTAAGAGCTGAGAAGCCTGAGCATCCACCTCTGTCAGTAGTTTCCAAATTGTATTCTGTGGAGCTATCTCTGAGCTCACCTTGAAGAGCACAAAGAAGGTTGAGCAGTCGGGTACCAAATTACCCTTCCCTGCTGCAAATGGAAGAGCTCCATTTTAATCTGTCTCATGTGGGGATATTTTAGGTAGCCACCAAGTCTACAAACGGGAAAGCACTATGACAAAGGGAAGGCAGCATAGCTTAGTGGTTGGAAGCACCGATTTATGTGTCAGCAACGGGTCTGGCTTGGAATACTGGCTCTGTGTAATCCTTAGCTGTGTAATTCTGGGCAAGTTGCTTACCCTCTATGAGCCTCAGTAATGCTGTTATGAGAATTAAATGTATTAATGCTCATAAAGGCTCAGCACATACTAGACACAACAAATGGCTGCCACCATTGTTATTTTTTGATATTTGTTCACAGTACTTTTTAGGGAGAGGTTCAGTTCAGTTCAGTTGCTCAGCTGTGTCCAACTCTTTGTGACCCCATGGACTGCAGCACATCAGGCTTCCCTGTCCCGTCACCAGCTCCTGGAGACTGCTCAAACTCATATCCATCAAGTCGGTGATGCCATCCAACCATCTCATCCTCTGCCATCCCCTTCTCTTCTTGCCTTCACTCTTTCCCAGAAGCAGGGTCTTTTTCAATGAGTCAGTTCTTCCAATCATGTGGACAAAGTATTGGAGCTGCAGCTTCAGCATCAGCCCTTTCAATGAATAGTCAGGACTGATTTCCTTTAGGATTGACTCGTTTGATCTCCTTGCAGTCCAAGGGACTCTCAAGAGTCTTCTCCAACACCACAGTTCAAAAGCATCACTTCTTCGGCACTCAGCTTTCTTTATGGTCTAGCTCTCACATCCATACATGACTACTGGAAAAACCATAGCTTTGGCCAAATGGACCTTTGCTGGCAAAGTAATGTCTCTGCTTTTTAATGTACTGTCTAGGTTGGTCATAGCTTTTCTTTCAAGGAGCAAGCCTCTTTTAATTTCATGGCTACAGTCACCATCTGCAGTGATTTTGGAGCCCAAGAAAGTAACAAACAATGAAATGCACAAATCTTAGTGTACAATTCAATGAGTTTTCACAAATACACACACCTTTGAAACCTATATATCCACCAAGAAAATTCCTTCACATCTCTCCTTAGTTCCCAGCTTCCAAAGGTCATGACCGTCCTGATGACTTTTCCTGATAGGTTAGATTTGCCTGATCTAGAACTTCATAGAAACAGAAAAATACTCTGGGCCACCTCCATCTTTTATATCTGGCTTCTTCTGCAAAGCAATGTCTGCAAGCTTCGTCCATGGTGTTGTGACCATCAATACTTCTCAATGAAGATGTGGGCATGCAGCCTCTCCATCAGACTGAGATCACCTTGAGAGTGGGCTCCAAGTGTGTAGATCTTTGCCCTTCTGGGACCCGGCCAGTATCTGGCACATAGCTAATGCTTTTAACTTATTTGATGAGTGGATGGCTGAGTTTCAGGTGAGAAATAAAGGGATGAGGGTGCCTGAGTTACACTCTTGGTGAGGGAAGTGAGGCACTAGGTGTCCTCTGGTGCAGACCCAGAGCTTCTGGTTGGGAACAGGAGCTTGTGTTTCAGAGTTCAACTCAGCAGCTTTTGATCCCTGGCTCTGCCACTTACCATCCAGAAGACCTTTCACTTTTCCAAGCCTTGGTTTTTTCATCTACATTCTGTGGACTAATAAGAGCACCTACCTCACAAGGTTATTAGGAGACAAAAGGAGATAACCTTTTGTCTAAAAGGCTAAATAGTTAGGGTTCAATAAAAAGACAACCATGAATAGTTGTTTTTACTGTTATGTCTAGCTATCCTTTTTTTTTGTTTGTTTTTAAGTGGGGCTTCTTCTTCCCATCCCACCTCCATATTTATTCAGTCCAAACTCAAGTAGCAACTTACAAGGGGTGTGGGAGTGACAGCTTTTGTAGAACCCAAGAAGTAATAACCCCCAAAAGATGTCCCCTCGCCTTACCTTCCTTCCCTATCTGCTCCCCAGGCAGCTTTTGACACAGGCATTCTTAGTCCCAACCTCACATCAGAGGGAAGCAGGAGCAAGGCAGGCAGAGACGAAGACATATTATTTTTCCCCAGGCTGTTAGGGAAGGGAGGGTGAAGTTGCCCTCTCTGAGTTGATTGATGTTGCGCTTGGGGATCTGAATTCTCTGATGTAATTACACTGTGTGCTTCATGCGATAAGGAGATTAATCAGTCCATTACACAGGGACTGTTTTACCCATAGATGGAGGTAATTGAACGGAGATTTTGGACATCTCCAGGACCCAGGCAGTCAGCCAGTCTGCTCTGGTTGCAGGCAGGTGGCCGGCCTCTGGGCATCTAGACCATCTTCTCTGAAGAGGAACAACAACTATTGTTACTGCCACTTACTAGCTCATCTTTAGCCCTCATTAGGTTCAAGGCACTTTGCATGCATCATCTCATCTAATCCTTACCAGTGCCCTGTGAGTTGGCACCTAGTCTTAGCTCCATTGTACAGAAGGAGTAACTGAGCCTCAGCTAATTTAAGACATTTGCCCCAGAGTCACAGAGTTAGAGTTCTGATTTGAATCTAGCTCAGATGGATTCAAAAGTGTCCACAATTATCATTGCCTCCAAAGGAGAACAAAGAAATGAAAAGTGAAAACAGGTAACAGCCAATTTGTTCATTGTCTGGTGATCTGAACAAACACGTGAGATAGGAGGAACGTGTCATCTCAGCTGGGCACACAAAGAAGGAAAGAATGCGACACTCCAGGAACCGGGAGCTAGTTGGCAAAATGAATTGCCTGTCTTTGAAAAATCGGCAAGTGCACTGATGAACATGAGGAAGGTGGTTAAAAACGTTGGGTTTGATGCTGGTGTGACTACTTAGTTGTGTCACCTTGGACAAGTTGAATAACCTTTGGGAGCCTTCATTTTCTCATTTAAAAACCAGCATAGTAATACCTACCTTATAATGTTACCAACCAGAGTTCTTCGTCTCCTTAATCAATAGAAATTGATCATAAGCCAGACAGGAAATTCAGGCAAAGGTTTACTGGGGCCCCTGCTACAGCGAAAGGAACGAGAGCAAGTAACAGGTCCGCTTACTCGCTCCTGAGCAGGGTGCAAGCTTGTTCCTTACATGGGGTGAGGGCAGGGTATGGCCAGTTTGGGCCAGAGCAGCGGCTTAGGCGGCTTGCCCACCCTTTGGTGGTGGTGTGTGCAGAGGGCATGTGCAGTACCCTGCTTTCACTCCCAACACCCTGACCAGTTCTTCAGAAGTGGCAACTGAGTTTTTTGGCATCTGTGTCTTGTCCAGAGTTTGCCCCACCTGTGCGTACACACAGTTATTTTTAGTCCCTTACAGTTTCTTTGTATGTAGTTGCTCAAGCACTGCAGCAAAAGATCCCAGTCCCAGGCCTGTCTCACTAGGCTTATCATTGGCCTAAAGGAAATAATATATGTAAAGCGCTTGAGAGGAAAAGAGCCTGCCCAGAGTTGGGGCTCATTATGAACAATGCTGTTGCTGGTACTGATGCTGCTGATGAGGGTGTGGCAGCGTCAGCTGTTGTGTCCATCTCCCACCTAGGCTGAGCACTGCTGCTGCTTTTCCCTTCCTTTCCTCTGACTGCTTGCTGGGAGACTCAGTTCAGTTCAGTTCGGTTCAGTCACTCAGTCGTGTCTGACTCTTTGTGACCCCATGAATTGCAGCACGCCAGGCCTCCCTGTCCATCACCAACTCCCAGAGTTCACTCAGACTCACATCCATCGAGTCGCTGATGCCATCCAGCCATCTCATCCTCTGTCATCCCCTTCTCCTCCTGCCCCCAATCCCTCCCAGTATCAGTCTTTTCCAATGAGTCAACTCTTCGCAAGAGGTGGCCAAAGTACTGGAGTTTCAGCTTTAGCATCATTCCTTCCAAAGAACACCCAGGACTGATCTCCTTTAGAATGGACTGGTTGGATCTCCTTGCAGTCCAAGGGACTCTCAAGAGTCTTCTCCATCACCACAGTTCAAAAGCATCAGTTCTTCGGTGCTCAGCTTTCTTCACAGTCCAATTCTCACATCCATACATGACTACTGGAAAAACCATAGCCTTGACTAGATGAACCTTTGTTCTCAAAGTAATGTCTCTGCTTTTCAATATGCTATCTAGGTTGGTCATAACTTTCCTTCCAAGGAGCAAGCGTCTTTTAATTTCATGGCTGCAGTCACCATCTGCAGTGATTTTGGAGGCCCCCAAAATAAAGTCTGACACTGTTTCCACTGTTTCCCCATCTGTTTGCCATGAAGTGATGGGACTAGATGCCATGATCTTAGTTTTCTGAATGTTGAGCTTTAAGCCAACTTTTTCACTCTCCTCTTTCACTTTCATCAAGAGGCTTTTTAGTTCCTCTTCACTTTCTGCCATAAGGGTGGTGTCATCTGCATATCTGAAGTTATTGCTGAGAGACTAGTTAAAGGAAAAGAAAAATATCACATTTTTGTGGGCATTTCTGATGTTCCTGACTCCACCTAGGCACTTCACTCACATAATCTCATTCAATGCTCACCATAAGTAGCTCCAAGAAACAGATATGATTTTCACCCCCGTTGTAGTGATGGGGAAACTTAGACTCAGAGATTAAATAGATAAGAAGTACCATCTTTATGAGCCAACAAGGGTCATGGTGATTAGTATAAAAGGTTTGTTGTTGTTTAGTTGCTAAGTGTCTGACTCTTTTGCAACCCCATGGACTGGTGGGGTGGATTTACCACTGAGTCACATGGAAAGCCAGTGTAAAAGGTTATTGCCACCAAATTCAGTAAACATTAAGTGCTTGTTAATCCCTACGTTGGAGAAGGCAATGGCACCCCACTCCAGTACTCTTGCCTGGAAAATCCCATGGACGGAGGAGCCTGGAAGGCTGCAGTCCATGGGGTCGCTAAGAGTCAGACACAACTGAGCGACTTCACTTTCACTTTTCACTTTCATGCATTGGAGAAGGAAATGGCAACCCACTCCAGTGTTCTTGCCTGGAGAATCCCAGGGACGGGGCAGCCTGGTGGGCTGCCGTCTCTGGGGTTGCACAGAGTTGGACACGACTGAAGCGACTTAGCAGCAGCAGCAATCCCTATGTTAAGGCTGCAGATGAGAAGACAAGTAAAACCTACTCCCAATGGACTCTGAGTCAGGTGGGCCAGAAAATCATATATATATACATATAAATTAATTACTTTGTGATTTTATATATAATATATTATATATATTATTATGGTTTAAAGCAATAGTTCTTGTCTCTGGCTCTATAAGCTAATAGATTCCTGGAAGGAGGGAGGTGCTTTTAAAAAAATATCAATGCCAGGCCCCTGCCCTAGAGTGGCAATGTTAAATAACTCCCCAGGGAGTCTTCGGTGAAGATACTGGTCTAGAGGTCTAGCACTGGTCTGGAAGGGAGAAGTCCTAGAAGGCCCACACCAATTAGAATGAATTTCCATATAGGATGAAACAGAAGGTCTTTTCTAAGGCCAAGCCTTGTGGGAGAACCTCAGAGAAGGTCGGAGGAAGGCCCCAGGGTCAGGGAACATTTGGGTGAGTCTTGAAGGAGGAACAGTGACCAAGGCCAGAGTCCCTTCCATAGGAGCTGGTGGGTTATGTGAAGGTTAGCCAGTGGCCAGCATCCCTAACCTCCAAGTGAAATAAATGTTAAGTTAGTCAAAGCTTGGGGTTAGTAATTTTGGATTTGTCTTGTTTGTTCATAAAACATCCAAGTGACATTTACCGCACACTTGTTTATGTTTTTTTATAAGGGATTATTTCTTCTTATTTAAAAAATGAGCAAGATAAAAAATGATCAAAAAATTGTAGTATTAGTAACCACTCACTAGTGGGCTTCCCTGGTGGCTCAGATGATAAAGAATCTGCATTGCTGGAGATCCAAGTTTGATCCCTGGGTTGGGAAGAGCCCCTGGAGAAGAGAATAGCAAACCACTCCAGTATTCTTGCCTGGGGAATTCCGTGGACAGAGGAGCCTGGTGGGCTACAGTTCACGGGGTCACAAAGAGTCGGACATGACTGAGTGACTAACACGCACATACAACCACTCACTGATCAACATGTGCTGTGGACTGCGTGATGATAATGAGAAGGAGCATGATAGCTGCCATTATGGAGTGTTTACTGTGTACCTGCCACTGTGCTTACTAGTTTGCATGAACTAAATCATTTAATCTTCACAAAAGCCCTTTGAGGTGAGTGTCACTACTGTTCCCATTTTACAGATGAGAAAACTGAGTCTCAGAGAGGTTTAGTAACTTGGTTAAAGATCACAAGCTAGTCCGAGGTGGAGATCAGCATTCCAGGAGAAGCAGTCTATTGTAATGGGAAGATGCCACGGGCAGGATGCCTGGGGCTCTGGACCAGCCCCTGCTTTTGCCACTTCTAGTGAATTACTCCCCTTCTTTCTGTGTCTTAGTTTCCTTCTCTGTGGATTGAGCCTTTGAACCTCTCAGGGCTAATCATTCTATGATTCAAAGATATAAAGTACAAAATCATAATAAGAGTGGTTGGGGAAAGGAGGTGCAGCCTGAACCCTCTGGATGAAAAATTTATTTTGGGAAGTTGTCAAGGTCTGGTATTCAACCGCCCCAAGGAAGTCAAGGAGTACAGCTGGTGCTTTGCTGATTCAGAGGAATGGCTGGCAGGGAGATGGGAGCCAAATACACTGAGAATCTGTGTAATCAGAGAAAATGTCTTCATGATTTGCCATTATAATTCTCGATAACAAACTGGAACTCCAGCAGCAATACTAATAACTAGTTGAAGGAGGCGGGGGTAAGGAATGAATTAAAAATTTTTTAAAGCTGTTTTTTGGTAAAGCACTGGGAAGTGTTCTGGGCTCCTAAATTTAAAGGGGTATTTTTAGCACCTGTAATCAAACCGACTTGCGTAAACACATCTGCTGGAATATTGGCATCAAAATGTCTCTGCCGTCTTCATTTTTTACATTTCTTACAGCCCTCCTGGGACCCAGGGAGAGTTTCACTGATTTTCTCCCTTTCATTATGTTTTTCCAAATCAACTGAATGAGAAAGTCAAATGGAATAGTTTCTTTTTCATTGAATGCTGCTGAGTCCCTACCTGAAGAGTGGCAACAAAGTCTTCAAACTTTAGTGAGTGTAAGAATCACTTACAAACTTTGTGTCAAATGCTGATTCCTGGACCTTACCCTCAGATTCTAGAGGGCCATGTGGGCCTGGGATTCTGCATTTTACATACGTTTCAGCTGATTCTGATGTAAGCAGTCTGGGGACCACAGTAATTAGTACTGGGCTAGGGACTAAAGCAGATTTAGAATAAGATTCTTGTTCTATCATGCTCAATCTGTTGACTCTGGGCAAGTTCCTTGACCTTTTGAAAGATCAATCACCTCATCTGTAAAATGGACTATCAAGGATACCTATTCCATCAACTTGTCATGAGAATTAAAATTGATGTATTAACTTGGCACCCTGTCGGGCATGCAATAAATGACCCACAAAATGCTAACTCTTATCATTATTATTAATTTTGACAACCTTAGCAAGTTATTTTTGTTTCTGACTCCAGGTTCCCCGTATGCAAAGGGGGAGAAATTAGAAGAATACCTGAAAATTAGCTTTAATTCAAGGGTTGTGTATTAAATGAGAAAATGTCTGCAGAGGACTTAGCATATTGCCTGGCTCATTTAAATATCTTGTATTTGTTGAAAGAATGGATGAATGCAATGAGTGGTTCAACACTTGCCTTCTCCAAACTGCAGACAATAAGGAATTTTAAGAGAACTTCTCGCCAACATCATTCAGTGGACCTGGAGCAGAGACACAGTGTTTATGACTCTTGGTCTCCAGAATCACTGTATCTTTCACTAACTCTAATTTTGATGCTTCTCTAAACCTCACCTGCTTCCAAACTCACTCAGGCTTACCCATTTCAAAAATGACTTCACTGGATCTGGCTTCTACACTGGTGGCTTGGGAAATTCTCCTCCATCTAAAGATGGCATGTGCATGTTGAGGGGAGGCAGGTGGGATGTACAGTTTTCCTACTTGTGACTTCAGGAAAGCCATGGCCCATTTCTGCACCTCAGTCCCCTGCCCTATAGAAGGAACTGTTGCGGAAATCGATCCTTCCTTATGGCCTGGTGTTGTAAGCATCTATTTGCACATCTGCTTTGCACTGAGCTGTGAGCTGTTGTACCACAGATACTTCACCTTTGTCAGCATTCTAAAGCTCAGCTGTCCAGCTCAATGCTGGGCAATCACAGGTGTACAATAAACGGGGGCTAGTTGACCAATTAACTGAGTCGATGATGTCCCCAGGAGCTCTGGTCACTGCCCCACATTCTAAAAGGACCAAAATAGCAAGCAAACATTGAGCCTTATTATACTCACTAGTAATCAAAAAAAAAAAGATAGCATACCAGGTGAGAGATGATGTTCTAGACGTGTTACCTTGTAAGAAGTCAGCTTCACATCATGCAAATAATCGCAGCCATTCGCGGTGAGTCTACTCCCACTCATTCAACAAAGTCTTGAAGCAGGGCTGGATACTGTCCTGGGTTCCGGGGAGAAATCAGTTCAACAGACCTAAGACCCTGCCCTCACTGAGCTTGTGAACAATTATTATTCCATGTAATGTTTGCCACGATAGGAGAAAGCTAGTCTGAAAAGCAAGTCTAGCCACGTGGGAGACTGGTTTGGGAGGATGTGATACAGGGGTCAGTCAGATGAAGGGAAGGGTGTTTCAGGCAGAAGGAACTGCACATGCAAAGACATGGAATCATGAGTGCAGGAAAAATTTGAAAGAATTCTACTGGGTCAGTATGTTTGGAATAAAGGATGCAGGAACAGGGAACAAAGGCCAAAGAAATGATGGGCTAGAACCAGATCATGTCAGTGATCCCTACCCTGAGCTAGGGTAGGGAGTCTGGACTGCTCTAATCTCGATGAGCCTTCAATGAAGGGTTTTAATCAAAGAAGTGACTCAATGAGATGTGCCTATATAAAGATGCCCCTAACTGCAGTGGACAAGAAAGATTGGAATGAGGGAGATGGGGGACAGGGAGACCAATTAGAAGGCTATAATCCAGGATCTGAATGGCAGGGATACTTGTCAGAGTAATTTCTTTGAGGCATTTGGTCGCTGATTGCCGGCAATCTTCCCCAGCTCTGTGTGTTTGCGATGACACCGGACTGTGCAGAAAAAAAAGCCATTTAATCATGCTCGCCTGCTGCATTGCACACTCGGCCCTGCCCAGTGGCTGCATTCACTGTCAGGAGAATTGTGAGTTGTACTGCAAGGAAAGGAGAACTTGGGGTCAACTACCCCTCAATAAGCCCCCAAAGCATCCTGTGCTGTCACATCCTTTAAAAGCTCTGGCTATTACGCCTGATCATTTCCACCCGTGAAACTGCCAGGATCGCCTAGTCAATTATAGTCAAGTGGGGAAATGTGCATTTCATTAGGAGCCTCTCACTTTAGATACACAAGGCCGTATATGAAATGAAATGTTCTGTGGTTATTTTTTTTTTCAGCCAGTGATTAGGTGCTTTAATTAAGAAGGCATTGTGCCTGATTTCCAATCTTTTTTCTTTATTTAAATTTAATTGATTTTCTCCTTGATTTAATCAACCCAAATTCAGCTACCTGGCATACTTCTCCACTCAGATGCTCAGAAGAATGCTGGTGCTTAAAGGTGTAGGGCCACACCTAGAGAATGTGGGTTGTTGGCTGGCTCTAAGTCCCAGCTTCTGTTGACTGGTGCGAGAGGATATTAAGGACCCAAGTGGTTCTACTCAGCGCTAGAGAGGGAGCAGGGAGCAAGAGCTGATTTTAGACCTCTGAAATGTGGCTCTGCTGTGTGACCTTGGGTGAGTTATTTAACCACTCTGTGCCTCAGTTTCCTGCTATTTAAAATAGGAATAATAATGTTGTCTTCAAAGCACTGTGATGAAAATTAAATGAGTTATCTATGAAAATATAGAAGGAAGACTGGAATCTAAGTACTAAAACTGCTATTATTATTTCCATATCATTGTCTTTTCAGTAACTTATTTAATTGTCACAACATTCCAGTGGGACTGGGTTATTCCCGTTTAAGGTCAAGAAAGGACGTTCATGGTTAGGGAGTGGCTGAGCCAGAATTCAAGTCCAAATCTCACCCTCATAGATGCTGTCCCTGTTACCCAGTGGCTTCTTTCTCCCCATGATAGACACATGCTGCTGCTGCTGCCAGGTCACTTCAGTCGCGTCCGACTCTGTGTGACCCCATAGACGGCAGCCCACCAGGCTCCCCCGTCCGGGGGATTCTCCAGGCAAGAACACTGGAGTGGGTTGCCATTGCCTTCTCCAATGCATGAAAGTGAAAAGTGAAAGTGAAGTCGCTCAGTCGTGTCCAACTGTTCGTGACCCCATGGACTGCAGCCTACCAGGCTCCCCCATCCATGGGATTTTCCAGGCAAGAGCACTGGAGTGGGGTGCCACTGCCTTCTCCATGATAGACACATGGGGACAAAGATTTCTGAAATCAAGTCCTTTGGTCAAGGTCACTCAGCTTGTGGTGGGAGAATCAGAACCTGAGCCAAAGTGCTCTGGACGCAATGACTGTCCCATTGCTCCTCCACTGTCTCTCAGAAAGGGCAGGCAACTTTCTCAAAGCCAAACAGCAATTAAGATCTGTGTGATATTGTAAATCCACTCATAAGTCCTAGTGCTCTAGACCTTTTTTTCCCCAACAGTCCAGATATATGACAGATGATGTTCATATACTCAGGAGACCCCCTTGCCTAATACAGGATCACATAATGTTAACGTTCAGTACACAAACTTAATTTCATACCTTTCTTGCTCAAGAAAACACAGTAAAACTCAGGATAAAGGACTCTATTAAAGGAGGAATCATGAATCCATCCAATTACTCATTTCACAAATATTTAATTGCACCCTTACTTTGTGCCAGGAGTTACTGAGGAAACAGCTGTGAACAAAAGTGACCAAAAAAAACCCTGCCTTCATGAAACTTCAATCCTAGTGGAGGGTGGGGAAATTATACAGTAAGCAAAATAAACAGATGATTATCTTTTAAAATATATAGTACAACAGAGAGAAATAAAGCAGAAAGAGATCATTGTACAATGGGGAAGGGTTGCAATTTTAAATAATGTTTATGTAGGATTGTCAGGGGAAAAAAGTCAGTGAGAAAGTGACATTTGAGCAGACTTGAAGCAAATGAAGGAGGATGTCATGTGAAGAGTGTGCAAAGCAGTGGAAATGGCCTGTGCACAGGTCCTGAGGCAGAACTATAATTGGCATCTCAGAAGAGCAGCAAGGGGGCCAGTGGGGCAGGAGTAGAGAGACCAGGAGAAAAGAATGCAGACTGAGGTCAGTGTGGTAACAGAGGCCAGGCTGCATGGGTCCTGTAATTATCTTGGCTTTAGGGAAGACTTTGGAGGGCTTTGAAAAGAGGAGAGCCATGACATGATTTGAGTTTTAGCAGGATTCCTCCCCTCCAGCTGCTTTCTGAGGAATAGGTTGCAGGACGGCAAGGCTGGAAGCAGAGAGAACAAGTGAGAGATGATGTGGGCTTGGACCAGGGTGGTGGCCACATAGGAAGTGAGAAATGTTTGGATTCTGGGTATTTTTTTTTTTTGATTGGAAGATAATTGCTTTACAATGTTGTATTGGTTTCTGCCACACAACAACATCAATCAGCCCTAAGTATATATATTTGTATCCTCCCTCTTGAACCTCCCTCCCACTCACCACCCCATCCCACCCCTCTAGGTTGTCACAGAGTACTGGTTGAGCTCACTGTTACACAGCAGCTTCCCACTAGCTCTCTGTTTCACTTATGGTAATGCATATATTTCAGTCCTGGATTCTGGATGTATTTTGAAGGTAGCATCAAGACTTGCTGATAGGTAAGACCTGGGGTTTGCGAGGGAGAAGTCAAGGGCAGCTCCAAGGTTACCACTTGAAAGGAGCTGCCATCAGCTGGGATGATAAAGATTCATGTGTTCATAGTTTTTTTTTTCTTTTTTCAATTGAAAATCATTCCCAAATTTTCATCTTTAGTAATCATTAGTAACAAAACCATGACAGAGCTTACAATTGATCGTGATGGATCAGCGTGTCACACTGTGGCTGACAACTGCTGAGCTGTTCTGCAGGGAGACATTTCTCCCTTGAGTTGGCAGCATCCCTTGTGGGTTGTGGCTGTCTTGTGGGTCTCACGATCAGCCTCGTTATTCCTCAAGAATTAGAGAGTGGGCTAAACTCCTAGTGGGGGTCTCCATGGGGCTCTGCAGCTCCTCTGAATACAAGCCAAGACCCTCCATCAAGAGAAGGAGCCCCTCACCCTGTCCAGCCTCTTCCCTGCCCCACCCCCACTGACAGACAGCGGAGCCCCCTCCCCCTACGCTGTGGATAATTCCGCCACCACGGTAGCCTCATCACTCCTCCCTCTGTCTCTCCCACCTTCCCTTCAGCCCATGTAATTTGGGGAAATATGGACCTGTTTAGATTTTGACTGTAAACATTTGATTGATCTTCTCAAATGGGCTGCTCTCTGGCGAGACGGAAAGTATGTTTGTGATTTTCCCCCTTCTTTTAAATTGCAAGAAAAGGCAAAATGCTGTTTTTCTTCCTGAGACTGTTCCAGTACATAAGGATGAGTTTGAAACACTGAGCCAAGCCGGCCTGGCTGGTGATTCAGCCAGGAGCAATCATGGGACAAAGGTGTCACTCCCTGCCAGCCGTCACACCCAGCAGCCCAGCTTGACCTCTGGATCCTTGCTCTAGCCCCCTCCCCCCACCCTCCACCCTCCCCACCCAGCCTCCAGCCAGAGGAAGTGGTTCCAGCAGAATGGGCTGGGATGGAGTTTCCAGGAAGAACCCTCTTCAGAGTAGCCTGAAGCTCAAGGAGGAGGACCAAGTTTCTGCTAACTTCTCTGCCACTTCATCTGGAGCAGGTCACATCCCCTCTCTGAGCATTATAGGAAAGAGGTTTCAGATTGGGGAACCATAGGATCCTGTTCAACTTTACACATGAAGGATGCTTAGCAGAGCCAGAGCTCAGGAAATATCTGGGGAAGGAGAAGGAAGGAGGTAGGAAGGGAGGCAAGAAGGGAGGATTTGACAAGGGGGGTGAAGTCTGGTATTTCCTGGGATTCAGGACCTCTCCTTGTGAAGTTACAGGAAGTTGGCCCATTTTCCCTCAGTGCCCACCATTTCTGAGGATGTCAACCAGACTTCCAGCTAACAGGAACAGAGAGCCTGTACCTGAGGGCTCTCTCCAGCCACTAAGCCCGCTGTGCCGAGACACAGGGCAGAAGTTAATGCCTCTGGGGAGCAGCCTTCAGTCAGGACTGATGGGAGTTGAAGGGTAAATTCTCCAGGTGCCTCAGATGAAAGTACTTGGAGTTGTGTGTCTACACTGGTTCCCAGGGTTCCCCAGCAGGATTAGGCTCCAGATGCCCACAAAATAGTGGCTCCTTCCATCTCAGCCTCCCTCCCCACCTGCCTACCAAGCAGGCTGGGATCATATCACTAGGGCTGCATATAAGGAAATGGTCCCACTCCCAAGTCAGCCAGGGGCATTTGCCGGTCAGCTGATTCTTCAGAAAAGGGCTCAGACTTATTGGGCCCAGAGCCAGGCTGACAGTGCAGCTGCCCAGAATATTCTGGGTGTCCACTGTGGCCTTGGGTCTGCACCAGAGGGCAGAAGAGCAGCTGGGGCAACTAGATGCACAGCAGGGACCCACCCAGGAGGGTTGGCCACACAGGGATGCAGGGGGCAGGCATTGCAAGTGGGGAGAACAGTGCAAACAAGACATGGAATTTAGAATCTTTTTTTTTTCAATTCAGGAAAAGCCCTTCTGCAGTCTTATGACAGACCGTGTGTCACAAAATGCATGGCCTCACTGAATCTTCATCTCAGCCCTGTGATGTAGGCACTGTTAAGCTTTCCATTTTACATGTAGGGGAATCTAGGCACAGAGAGGTGAATTTGTTTGCCCAAGACCACATTACAGGTATCTGGCAAAGCTGAGACAGGAAGCCAGGCCCCTGGGTTCAGAGAGTCTAACTGGTGAGGAAGGGGAATACCTGGAGGTGAGGTCAGTGGGAGTGGGGGCTTCTGAACACTGAGCAGAGGGATCCAGTTTGTCCTCTGCCCCTTGGAGCTGAGGAGCTAGTGGTCTGGAAGGTGGGAAGGTGAACAGCAAGGCATTTATAGCAGGAAAGCTGGGGAGAGCCATGCTCCTTTTCTGCATGCAGTACCCTCAGGGGAGACCAACTGCCCTTAAGTACCTGCTCATCTTGGAGAAATTTCTATTACAAATGCCAGTGTCCTGGGACTTGGGAACTGTCCCAAATGGTATCTGTACCCACATTGACAATGAGACACACTGCCATCCACTGTCTGTCCCCTCAGTTAACCTGTCCCTCGCTGGCTTGATTAGGCTGTTTATCCAATCAGTTCTCCCATCCAGCCAACATTTACTGAAGACACCAGGGATTTGGCATCTTCCAGGTGCTAAGGACACAATGCTGGAAAAGACTCAAGCTCTGCCTCAAAGGCTTCATGGTCCAGGGCAGGGGAAGAGAAAATCAAGCAGATAAGTATATTGTGAGCATAGAGAAGGGATGTAACTGGTCTAAGTAGTCAGGAATGGCTTCCTGGAGGAGGTGGCATTCTAAGTTGAAATCTCTAAAAAATGGATAGGAGGTACTCAGGTTGAAGGAGCCAAAGTGAGTGATGCCATTTCTTAATTAGTAAAAAATAAGCACTGTTCCAAGAGCTTTACATGTATTAACTGTTAATCCCTGAAATGACTCTGTGAGACAGGTACTGTTACTATCCACATCTTACAGATGAAGCTCTGAGGCCCAGAGTGGTGAAGTCAATTACCCAAGGTCACAAAGTGCAGGACAAGGGTTTGAACGCGGTAATCTGGTGCCAGGCCATGCCCTTAAGTCTCATGCTCTGCTGCATCTAGATGCTAGGACTGCTCAGGGCCCTGCAAGGATGTCAGATGTGTTGAGCACAGTGAGTGAGAAAGCAGCAGAGAACAACACACCTGGAGAGGTCAGCCGGGGCTATGGACCTTGAAGGCCCTTGATACCCACATCAAGGACTTTGGAGAGGAGACAAATGCTGAGATGCTTTGAAGTCAAAATGGTCAAGATCTGCTGATAGGCTGGATATGAGAGTGAGAGAAAGAGGGGGGCCAGGGGGATGGTGGGTTGCCGCTTGCGTAAGAAGGTAGAAGGTGGAGCTGGAGGACAGGTTGTGGGGCTGATGATGCGTTGAAGTTTGGACAGGTAAGTCTCAGGTGCCTGTGGGACTTCCAGGATGAGAGGCAGAAGAAACAGCTGGACTAAGTCTCAAGGTCAGAAAAAGGAGATAGGTCAGGATGATCCTGGGTATCTACTGTCTGTGCCCTTTTGATTCCAGGTGTCCCAGTTTGGACAGTGAATTCTATGGTCACCCTGGACGTATCTGAGCTGCCACATGATTCATCTTGACATTGAGAAAACCTGGGTCCAGCTTTTCTGGAATTCACGTCTCTGTGCCTAGATTCCCCCACCTGTAAAGTGGGAAGCTTAACAGTGCCTGCTCCACAGGGCTGTGATAGGGATTCAGTGAGGTCATGCATTTTGCGACATGCACAGTCTGTCACAGAGTGCAGTAGGGCTTTTCCAGACTGAAAAAATGATTCTAAATTCCACGTCTTATTTGCACTGTACTCCCGACTTGCGATGCCTGCCCCCTGCATCCCTGTGTGGCTAACCCTCCTGGGTGGGTCCCTGCTGTGCATCTAGTTGCCCCAGCTACTCTTCTGCCCTCTGGTGCAGACCCAAGGCCATGGTGGACACACAGAATGTTCTGGGCAGCTGCACTGTCAGCCTGGCTCTGGGCCCAGGAAGTCTGAGGCCACCTGAAAAAAAAGGACTCTTAACTTCAAATCCACAAAGGCAAGTCCACTCTTGGCTTATGCAAAAGGATGCCAAGGGACCTTTACATAGGAAAGGGGCAGGGGATGGCACACAGCCTTCCAGTTGTGTTTTGCATCTCAATCAACATAGAGTAAAATATCTATAGAAAGAAACCAGGGTTTCTGTTAGATGGTTGGCCCCTAAGGACAATCAATACTCTAAAACAGGATTCTGAGCCCAGAAAGGATCCTTCTCAAACTCCTCACCACCAGTTTCTTTTGAAGACTGTGTGCCTCTCACTTGGTGAAGGCCATAGGGACACAGTCAGGAGGCAGCTTTTTCACTGACTTCCAGTCCCTGGCTCTGTATACCTATCACACAGCTATAGAAGGACATGAAGTTTTCTTGCATCACTGTATGGTGCTTTCAGAGGCCCAAAGCAGGAGGCACTACTGGGGTAATGTGGTGTCCCCAAGTGACCCCCCATAGTGTTCAGCCCTAGAAGCACAGTGGTGGAGAGGTGAAGACCATGGATTCTGGAGGCAGATTGTTATTTTTGTTCATTTGCTAAGTTGTGTCCAACTCTTTGTGACCCCATGGACTGCAGTACACTAGGCTTCCCTGTCCTCCTCTACACACCAGGCTTCCCTCTTCTCCACTATCTCCCTGAGTTTGCTCAAGTTCATGTCCATTGAGTCAGTGATGCTATCTAAGCATCTCATCCTCTGCCGCCCTCTTCTCCTTTTGCTTTCAACCATTCCCAGCATCAGGGTCTTTTCCAGTGAGCTGGCTCTTCACATCAGGAGGCCAAAGGATTGGAGCTTCAGGTTTATCCTTCAGTTCATCCTTCCAATGAATATTCAGGGTTGATTTCCTTTAGGAGTGACTCGTTTTATCTCCTTGCTGTCCAAGGGACTCTCAAGAGTCTTCTCCAGCACAATTCAAAAGCATCAGTTCTTTGGCACTCAGCTTTCTTTATGGTCCAACTCTCACATCCATACATGACTACTGGAAAGACCATAGCTTTGACTATATGGACCTTTGTTGGCAAAGTGATGTCTTTGCTTCTTAATATGTGGTCTAGTTTTGTTACGACTTTCCTTCCGGAAAGCAAGTGTCTTCTAATTTCACGCCTGCAGTCACCATCCACAGTGATTCTGGAGGCAGACTGCCTGGGTTCAAATTCCATCTCCACCACCTATAACTGGGATCTCCTCTTGCCTCGGTTTCTTCATTGGTAAAATGGGGATGATCATTGTACCAGCCTCAAATAATTGTGGCAAGGATTATCAGGTAAGCAGATGCAGCACTTAGAACAGTGCTGGGAGATAGCTAACGCTCCATGAATATCTGCTGTTATTAGTAGTAGTATTAGCATTTATAATGGCGTCATCAGTTATCACCCAGCCTAGAAGCAGAAGCAAGTAGAAGAAAGCAGGAGAAGGAAGGAAGAGAAGAGGGGTGGGAAAGGGCTTCTTGGCTGCCAGGGCCTTGCTCAGAAGTCCTCAGGGTTCCACAGGATAACATTTCATTCAGATTTTTTTTTTTTTCTACCAGAATGAGAAATGCAGGTTCTGTGTCAGAAATCATTGCAAATTCCAAATTAGCGAGGTTTCATGGTCCGTGGAAAGGCACTGGAGGGAAAATTGGTCGATGGGGTGTTTTTTAGCTGTCGGAGCAAGCTGGCTGATTGATTGAGTGTCTCTGTCAATAGACTGTGCAGACAGCAGCCAGGCTACCGGGTGCAGGCGAGCAAATAGGAAGACCGAACGCCCGTGAGGCGGAGGCGGGGACATGGCTGCAGTGGAAAGAGGCTTAGTGATACCAGAGACCGGGCTGGGAGTGTCGGGCTTCCTCACTCGCTGCTGTGTGTGCTTAGGCAAGTTACTACACCTCTCTGAGGCTCTGTTTTTCTCATCTAAAAACAACCCTTTCAATACCCGCCTCAAGGGTTTATTATGAAACTTAAATGAAATAATGGGATTTAAATATCTGGTGAGGTGTTGTCACGTGAGAGGTGCTCAGTAAACATGTGGCCCTTTTACTGTAACACAGTGAGTTGAAGTTGGTCTACTTATGCTTCTGCCTAGAAACTCAGAAGCTGTGTTTAGAGGTGACAACCTCACCCTTAAATTGGGGATGAATGGGCCAAGTGGGTCCCCTCTGTGCCACCCCCAATGTGTTTAGAAAGAGACAAAGAGATGGGGATGACTTAGATGCAGAGGAAAATCTGACTTACAAAAATCTTTGAATTGGACAAACTTTTCAGAGGTCACTGAGGCCAGTCCCCTGTTTCCAGGGTCAGGCAGGTTGGAAGCCATATACACCTCAAAGATGACTGTGAAAGAATAATCCACAAGTCTCCCCACCAAGCAGAAGTTCTTTCTCTGATGGGAGCTACCAAGTCTCTTTCAAGCTAATTGAAATTATAATTGTGATAGACATTGTGCTTAGCTTAATGACTATATATTTCCTACAGCTACCCCAATACATAAGGCATTATCCCCTTTTTAAATAGCCATTTACTTGGCTGTGCCAGGTCTTAGTTGTATGCAGCAGTCAAGATCTTTAGTTGTGGCATGTGGGTTCTAGTTCCCTGACCAGGGATCAAACCCAGGCCTCCAGCATTGGGAGCACAGAGTCTTAGCCACTGGACCACCGTTCCCATTTTTTAAATGAAAAAACTAAGTCTTAAATAGAGGAGAGATCTTGGTCAAGGTTATGCTGCAATATCATGGAGCAAGGAGAATGCAGAATTTATTCCAATGAGGAACTGGGCAGTGGCGGGGAGCAGGGGGTGCGGGGTGGTGCAGGCATTGTTCAGGAACAGCTGAGCTGAGCCTTGACGGCTGAGTGAGGCTTTTCCTGGCAGAGAAGTGATGAGAGGGCATTGCGGGCAGAGGGATCAGCTTGAGCAGACATCCAAGTTGAGAGACTCTGCCCCAAAGGCTATTTACAATGAATAATTACAATTACAATGACAGCTAACATTGATTAAGTGCTTACTCTGCACCAGGAATGGTGTTAAGCACTTACGTGCATCACCTCTATGAGCTGGGCACTACCATTAACCCCATTCTGCAGAAGAGAGATGAAGTGACTCGTCCAAGATCACAGCTTGAAAACAGCAAAACCAGCTTTCAAGCTGCAGTCTGCCTGATTCCAAGGCTCCTTGAGGTTCCTGGTTGTTTAGGCACTGTCTGTGCTCTACAGAGAAACCACAGAGCTGAAGAAGACTTCTGCCCATGTGCTAGAGCTATCCCAATATCTCCTAGTCTGTTTCTGCCCCAAGCGCTCTTAGGGCTTAGGGAACCCATCAGGGTTGAAGGAAGATAATCTAGAAGCTGACTGCCTAATAAAGATAAAGTTTCCTAATAAACTCGCAATCTGGCAGTAATGGGTTTGACTTTTAAAAGGCAGGTAAAAGTCCCAGTGGAGAGACAGAACTTTCCCATCAACTCCTTAATCAGAATTACTGTGGAAGAGCCATCTCTTACAGGTGGTACAGCTGGATGCCTGGGCTGGCATTCAGAAATGGTCACTTCCAGGTAAAGTCAGAAGGCTGGTCTCTCCAGGGATCCCTCTCTCCCACAGGAAATCCTGTCAAAAAAGAATGATTAATAGCAAAGGAGGGGCCTGTGGGACAAGCTTAGCTGTGTCCGACTCTTTGTGACCTCATGGACGGCAGCACGCCAGGCTTCCCTGTCCATCACAACTCCCAGAGCTTACTCAAACTCATGTCCATCGAGTCACTGATGCCATCCAGCCATCTCATCCTCTGTCATCCCCTTCTCCTTCTGCCCTCAATCTTTCCCGTCATCAGGGTCTTTTCCAATGAGTCAGTTCTTCACATCAGGTGGCCAAAGTATTGGAGTTTCAGCTTCAGCATCACTCCTTCCAATGAATATTCAGGACTGCTTTTCTCTGGGATGGACTGGTTTGATCTCCTTGCAGTCCAAGAGACTCTCAAGAATCTTCTCAACACCACAGTTCAAAAGCATCAATTCTTCGGCGCTCAGCTTGCTTTATAGTCCAACTCTCACATCCATATATGACCACTGGAATTAGAGGAGAATAAATGGGAAGGGTGTGATGTGAGAACTTGCTGATGATTGGTGCGGGAGCTTCAGAGGCGGAGTCTTCTAAGAACTTTCTGAAATGCAAATCAAAACCACAATGAGGTACCATTCCACACCAGTCAGAATGGCTGTGATCCAAAAGTCTACAAGCAATAAATGCTGGAGAGGGTGTGGAGAAAAGGGAACCCTCTTACACTGTTGGTAGGAATGCAAACTAGTACAGCCACTATGGAGAACAGTGTGGAGATTCCTTAAAAAACTGGAAATAGACTGCCTTATGACCCAGCAATCCCACTGCTGGGCATGTATACCGAGGAAACCAGAACTGAAAGAGACACAAGTACCCCAGTGTTCATCACAGCACTGTTTATAATAGCCAGGACATGGAAACAACCTAGATGTCCATCAGCAGATGAATAGATAAGAAAGCTGTGGTACATATACACAATGGGGTATTACTCAGCCATTAAAAAGAATACATTTGAATCAGTTCTAATGAGATAGATGAAACTGGAGCTTATTATACAGAGTGAAGTAAGCCAGAAAGAAAAACACCAATACAATATACTAACACATATATATGGAATTTAGAAAGATGGTAATGATAACCCTGTATGTGAGACAGCAAAAGAGACACAGATGTATAGAACAGTCTTTTGGACTCTGTGGGAGAGGGAGAGGGTGGGATGATTTGGGAGAATGGCACTGAAACATGTATAGTATCATATAAGAAATGAATCGCCAGTCTAGGTTCGATGCAGGATACAGGATGCTTGGGGCTGGTGCACTGGGATGACCCAGAGAGATGGTATGGGGAGGGAGCTGCGGGGGGGGGGGGGGGGGGGGCGGATTCAGGATGGGGAACATGTGTACACTCGTGGAGGATTCATGTTGATGTATGGCAAAACCAATACAGTATTGTAAAATAAAGTAAAAGAAAAAAAAAAGAACTTTCTGTTGATTGGTGGAGTTGCAATGGACCAACCTGTCCATTAATTCTGCCACCATCATCGTCATCATCACTATCATCACCAACATGTTCATCAAATAACATATGTTGAGCCTTTGTTATGTGTCCAGAAAACATGCTACGTTTTACATGTGCTAAGTTTTTACAACAGTCTAAGGAGACAGATAATATTAACATACCCATGAACATTTGCCATCCTCAGTTGGGAAAACTACGGTTTGATAATACTAAGTCACGTCCTCTGGGTCAACACAGCCTAGGAGCAGCAAAGCAGAGCTTCAAACCCATGTCCCTTTGACTCCAAACAATGCAGTACTTAACTATTGTTTTGTATTTATTTAGTAGTTTGTTGGAGGAATACATCGGAGAAGGCAATGGAAACCCACTCCAGTACTCTTGCTTGGAAAATCCTATGGGCGGAGGAGTCTGGTAGGGTGCAGTCTGTGGGGTCATGAAGAGTCAAACATGACTAAGTGACTTCACTTTCACTTTTCACTTTCTTGCATTGGAGAAGGAAATGGCACCCCACTCAAGTGTGCTTGCCTGGAGAATCCCAGGGACGGGGGAGCCTGGTGGGCTGCCATCTCTGGGGTCACACAGAGTCGGACACAACTGAAGCTACTTAGCAGCAGCAGCAGAGGAATATATGGTCTGGGTCTGCCTTTGATGGAATGCACAGGGTATTAAGCCTGAGACAGCGATTTGGATGCACCGACTTATTGACGGTATACTTTTAGAAGGAAGGGAGTGAGGAAGCAAGGTAGGGCAGCACAGAACACTAAGGCAAGGTGTGGTTTCAGCTGGAATCTAGCCTTAGCCTGATCCCACAGGGAGCTCTGGGTGTGAATAGCATTGCCTTGCTGCAAGGGAGATGGTTGTTTGTACTCCTAAGCCAGTCCTTGGCTGTGGGATGCCCTGCCACCCCTCAAGGGTGGACATAACCTTCTTGGAAGGGGTGCTCATGAGATATTTGCAGCGAACCCACTCACCATCTGACCAAGAGCTCTCACTACAGCTACCAAAGGACTGATTGGTGGTCCCTGCTCAGCCCCTAACTCACCAAGTGTCCTTGAGTGTACTGCTGGTCCCCTCCTCTGGACCCCAGCTTCTCCTGGGTAAAGTTCCAAAAACTGGCTTAGCTCTGCCAAGTTCTGGCTCTGCGGTCTAGCAACACAGTCAGTGCCCCCGGTCTGCAGTCTCTGTTTCTGTAACCCGGGAGGAGAGATGGGGCCCCTCGGATAGTTTCAACAGTGTAAGGCGAGATGTCTGACAGCTTCCCCCACTGAAGCTCTTTATCTCACTTCTCTGCTGTGTTATTTTAAAACTAACATGCCCAGACCTCAGGAGCTCACTGCCTGCAAGATTTGTGGCTTGTCTGTTCTGTCCTCTCTACAGATTTTAGCGGCAGCGTACTCTCTGCTTGTTATGAATTTTCTACCAAACCTCAGCCCCAGGAAGTGGGGATAGGTGTGCCATGCGTGTCTGTAGGAACACAAAGTCCAGACGGCACCACACTCTCAGATGCTGCCCCCACTGCCGCCTCCACCTCTGTGGTTCCAGCTAGTGTCCAGCTGGTTGTCCCAGGAGGACAGGGAGACATCAATTCACTCCTGGGCTTCTGAGAGAGAAGAGCCAGGACCCAGCAGGGAATGCCCCAGGGCAAGGAGGGTCTCCAGGGACACTCAGGGGCTCCCCTGAGCTCCCTGTTCCTCCCTTTCCAAGAATCCCGTCTAGGGCTGTTTGGGAAAAGAGGATGAGAATCAGCAGTGAGGCTCGAGAACAGTGTGATCACTCCCTGGTAAAAAGTGCCGCCCCATGCTGGAAACTAAGTGCTGAGCACACACTATGCCATTTCATCCTCAAGGCCATCCCGTGAGGGGCCAACAAGTTGTGATTTCACCAGAGAGGGGAAGAGACTTGCCCAGGGTGAGTGCCTAGGCAGAGTCAGTGTGAGGATCCTGGCACCGTGCTCTGGCAGCCCTCCCCAAACAAGCAGCTCGCCCGCTCTGTGCCATCTTGTTTCCTGCAGGAACAGATGCCACCTCCCTCTACTTAAGACTTCTCTCTCGGGTCACTTTCACCCCACACGAGAGTTTCTTATGTACCTGCCCCATGACTTCCTCTGAAACTGTGAGCTCCCTGAGGGAAAGACTCGTGTCTGGATCATCTTGAAATGACCCTCCACCAGAAGTAAAGTGATGCTTAGCAGATGAGTGAAATAAATCAGTGAATAAATGAATAGCTAATGAAGAAATACACGAACGCATGCATAAACAATAAATGAATCACTGCACCTAAAGGAATATATTGGAGGAATCAGACATCTTATGAATATATTTTAAGAGTCAGTCTGCCAGGCTGGGTGACTTCTTCTTATTCTGAAACCCCGCCAGTACAACGCTCTCAGAGCTCACCTATGTCCTCAGTTTCCTCAGCACTCTAGCCAGCTGCTCCCAGAAGGTCCAGTCTGCTGGCTTTCAACACCATCTACATGATACCATCATTCAAGGATGTTTGCCCAGCATTGATGTCTTCTCTGAACTCCAGTCTCAAGCACCCAATTGCCCACCTGCCATTGCCACATAGGCTGTCTAATCAGCATCTCAGAGTTGACGTGTCCGGAACTGAGCTCTGGGGCGCCCTTACAGAACGCCCCTGGCCTGCAGCTGTCCCCACCCAGCTGTCCGCAGCGTCATCCTCCTCGTGGCTCAGACCAAAACCCTTGGAGTCACCCAGAAGCAGACTTGGTTGTGTGCATGCATGCTCAGTCGTGTCCTACTTGATTCCAGCTTCAATATGTGTCCAGAATCCAACAGCTTCTCACCACTACTGCATTGATAACACTGATCCTGGCTCTCGTCTCCTCTCTTGTGGGTTGTTGCAATAATCTCCCCACAGGTCTTCCTGCATTTATCCCAGCTCCCTTGTCATCCTTGCTTAGCAAGCTGCTAGAGAGATCCTTTAAAACCTAAGTCAGATTATATCACTTTTCTGCTTAGAACCCTCCAATGGCAAGTCACCTCAGAGAAAAAGCCAAGTCCTAGCAATAGCCCAGCAGACCATGATCTGAGGCCTCCTCAGCCCTTACCCTTGCTCCCTTTGCTCACTCACTTCCATCCTCAGTGCGGGTAGTGTATTGCAATCTCAGGGTCTTGGCAATGGCTGTGCCCTCTGCCCATTTTGATCTTTTCCAGGCTCACTCCCTCATCATCTTCAAGTCTTGCTCAAAAGTCCCTTTCTCCATGAAATTTTCTGTTTTAAAACCACAGCCCTCTCCTGGTAGTAGCATTTCTGGTTTCCCTTATTCTGCTCCATTTTTTTTTAAATAGCTCTCATTGTCTTCAAATACTCTCCAAAGTTACCACTTATTTCTGCTTATTTTCTGCACTCCTCCTCCCTCTGCCCATGCCAGGAGAATGCAAGCTCTACCAGGCAGAGATTTTTTTCTGTCTTATTCTCTGTGTGTGTGTCCAGTGCCTAGAATATGCCTTATACATAGTAGGTGCTCAGTAAATATTTGTTGAATCAGTGGCTGGATGAAGAAAAAGGAAACAGTCCCAGACAGCACCTCCGGGACATTTTTACTCTCTCAGCTGTTGAACAAAGGCTCCTCTTGCTCCAGGCTGAAGGTTTCCTATTAGGCTGAGGACTTCTGCCCTCTTCTCAGCAGATCTTGCTTGCTTGGTGCTTTCTCTAGCAGAAGGCATAATGATTCCCTAAAGGGACTCACCTAGCACAGTCACTCCCAGGGCAAGAATCTCTAATCAGCAATTCACCCTCCCTGGAGCAATGCAAACCCTGTCTGCAGTTTCAGCTGATGGAAAGGTCTTGAAAGTGCCCTGGGCCAGAGCAAGAGGTGTTTGCCTTGCCCATGGTGACACAGCCTGGTAGAACCAAGGCTTGAACCCAGGTCAGTAGAACTGCAGGACCTCTGCACTTGCCCAGCATCACCAAGTAACCCTTTACAATGTGTTCAAGTGAGAAACAACATTTTGGAATTCAGCCAGTTCCCAAGTTTGGGGTGCCTGCATTTCAGACAGCCCCAAGAAACCAATCCAATCCACCTCTCAGCACTTTGAACCCTCACTAGGCAAGTAGGCAATTGACAGGCCAGCCTGTGAAAGGGGAAGTGATAGGGTGGACTAGGGCTGGATTGGGGGGCAGCAGGGGGCTGTGCTCTGTGATGAGAGTTCAAAACCCAGACAGGTTGGGGGCCTGACCTGCTCAGCTGAGCTGGGTAAGAAGTGCTGAGCTGATTTTTCTCCATACGGTTCTTTCATCTTGTGACCTGAACTTGGGAACTGGACAATTTTAGATGTGCAGCAGGGTTTACCATGCACACATACACACGTTCACACACTCTCAGCCCTGAGAACTGAACTAAACCATTCTCATCAATTACCTGAGGACAGAGAGTGCTAGAGGGCTGGACTTGGACTCAGGATCAAGTCCAAATCCTTTGTCAAGTCTGCAACCTGGCTACTCAGAGTGTGGTCCAGGGAGCAATAGCATCACCTGGGGATCTTGATAGAATGCAGATGCTGAACCAGTAGGTCTCTGCTAGGGCCTGAGCTTGGACATTTCTAGCAAATTCACATGCACAGGAAGGCGTGAGAAGCAGCTGTCCCCGTGGCCCTGAAGACTCTAGCCCTGCCTGCCTCCTGATCTCAGATCCTGTATTGTTTCTGCTCTCCCACATTCACTGCAGCATTATTTACAGTAGCCAAGGCATTGAAACAACCTAGGTTTCCATCACCAGATGAATGGATAAAGACAATGTTACATATATCATATCTATTAATATATCTAATAGATAAAATGGAATTCATTCATAAAAAGGAAGGGAGCCCTGCCATTTGCAACAACATGGATATACCTTGCGGGCATTATGCTAAGTGAAATAAGTCATCCTCAACTCTTCCGTCCTCCACCCCAGCTATCTCTTCCAACTTACAGCTTCCTCTGCAGTTCTGTGAAGTCCGTTGCTATGGCTCAGTACTTGGCCTTTGCACCTGACCAATTCCCATACATCTTTTAGGAAACTTTCCACAGCCATCTCCCCAGGCTGGATTAGGTGCTCTCTCTGTGGTCCTCTGAGCTTCTCTCCATTGGAGAATTACCACATTGTAATCCCCAACTGAGGAATCAATGTTCCTCTTCCAGGTTGGAAACTCCTTGAGGACGCAAATAAGTCTTAGTTACTTTGGAGTCCTTGAAATCTAATACCAAGTAGGTGTTCAGTAAACAGCTGCTGAATAAGTGAATGAAATGATGAGGGAAATGCCAGCCTCATAAAGCTTCTTTGCTTTCTCATTCAGTTCCTGAAGCTGAGCATTGTGGCCTATGCATCCAAGTGGTGTCTCCCACGGTGGTTCTCTGGAATCCCTGGTCTTCCCCTAAGCTCCTGTGCCTTTTTTCCAACTGCGAGATCAAAACTCAAAAGAGTCACAGCTCCTGCAAATTATCCCCAACGAGGTTTAATCAACCTTGAAAGGGACTTGGTACCAAGACCTCAGGCCAGTATAGTAACAGGATCCAGACCAAAGAAGGAGCCAAGGCACAAATTAGCCAAATCCATCTTGCCCAGGAGCTAGCTTAGCCCCACGATAAGCCTCAGGCTCTCTGGTGGACCCATGAGCTGAGGGTCTTGCACCGTCCTTCTCTACTGAAACAAGGAGGCGGTAGGTTTCTGGCTCAGTGCAGAGACAAGGGCAGGTCATTCACAACTCTGGAGGCAAATATAGAACAAGAACCTGGGCATGAACCTTGGATGGGAAGCAACTGCCTTTGCCTCCCCAGGTCTCAGTGTCTTCATCTGAGTAATGGGGATAAGTTCATCAAACTGAGCACCTTACCAAGAGCCTGTCAGCATCCATTGAGACACTGGATTTGCAAGTGTTCTACACCCTGGAAGAAGCTATTGATGGGCCGGGGAAAATAAGTGTCAGGGATGTCATAAATCTAATGGCCAAGTGCCATTTCTATTTGTGGAATATAAGATGCAAGCCAAACCTTAAGATACATCTACTTCTCCAAACCCATGAAGCAAATCCCTGTCTTACAGGAAAACTACTAAGATTCACCTTGTGCCCCCACTTATTATCTCCTTATGTTTTCAGAGTGTTTTCCAGATTGCTCTCCTTTTTATCTCAGCTGATTCTCATAAACAAGCAGGGCAGCTGGTGCTCTTGCCATTTACCGTTTCTGGGTCTCAGTTTCTCTGTCTGTATAGTGGGCGTTCAGAAAACTAAGATCATGGCATCCGGTCCCATCACTTCATGGCAAACAGATGGGGAAACCATGGAAACAGAGACAGACTTTATTTTCTTGGGCTCCAAAATCACTGCAGATGGTGACTGTGGCGACGAAATTAAAAGATGCCTGCTCCTTAGAAGAAAAGCTGTGACCAACCTAGACAGCATATTAAACAGTAGAGACATTACTTTGCCAACAAAGGTCCATCTAGTCAAAGCTGTGGTTTTTCCGGTAGTCGTGTATGGATGTGAGAGTTGGACTGTGAAGAAAGCTGAGCGCCAAAGAATTGATGCCTTTGAACTGTGTTGTTGGAGAAGACTCTTGAGAGTCCCTTGGACTTCAAGGAGATCCAATCAGTCAATCCTAAAGGAAATCAGTCCTGAATATTCATTGGAAGGACTGATGCTGAAGCTGAACTCCAATATTTTGGCCACCTGATGCAAAGAACTGACTCACTGGAAAAGACCCAGATGCTGGGAAAGATTGAAGGCAGGAGGAGAAGGGGACGACAGAGGATGAGATGATTGGATGGCATCACTGACTCGATGAACATGAGTTTGAGCAAGCTCCGGGATTTGGTGATAGACAGAGAAGCCTGGTGTGCTGCAGTCCATGGGGTCGCAAAGAGTCAGACATGACTGAGCAGCTGAACTGAACTGAGAGTGGGCATGGCCATGCTTGCTCCTGGGTTTCTTTGGAAGCTTAAATGAGATAATGTATGAGAAAAGCTTAGCTTGGCATCTGGTACAGAGTAGGTGCTTGATAAATGCCTGCTGTAATTATGATCAAAGGATGTGGAAAAGGGACTTCCCTGTTGGTCCAGTGGTTGAAAGTCCATCTTACAATGCAGGGTGTGTGAGCCGGGGGAACTAAGATCCCACATGCCAAGTGGCAACTAAGTGTGTGTGCCGCAATTATAGAAGCCTGTGTGCCACAACAAAGACCTGATGCAGCCAAATAAACAAAGGACATGAAAAGAGCACTGGACTAGGAGTCAAAAGGCCACATAGTTCAACCCAGAGTTCTAATATCTGTCTCCATGTGCTCCTTGTTTCTTGGGACCTCAGTTTCCTCATTCTGCACAGAGAAAAGTGGAGGCCGGGATTCTCACTTCCCTCCAACATTGTTTGTGTCTGATTCCCCAAATAGTGTTTAACTCAAAGTAGCACTCGAGGCTCCCAACCAGGCTGAGTGAGCACTTTGGTGGAGTCACAAGCTTTGATGGGGGAGGCAGCTCAGGAGACTTTTGCAGAAAGTTCAGCCCTCTTATCGGAGGCTGAGAATCTGCTGGTTGCCATGACTACGGATAGCCACATCTAAGCTCTAGGTCGCTGATTAGCAGGAACCTGAGCAGGGAGGCCTTGAGGAATTCAGCTCCCTCCCTCCTTCTGTGAAGCGGAGTGCACCAGCCCTTGACTTCACTGTTTTAGCTGTCCCCTGAAGATCTCACCTTCTTTTAAGTATTTTTTTTAATGCAACATCAAAGGGCTGTGTGGTAAAAAACAAGGCAGCTGCCGGTACTCCTCAGCAACGATGGAACACAGGATTTTTCTTAAAGCTCTGCAAGGATGTAAAGCTGGAAGCAAGGAAGGAAGATGGGTGGGGCCAAGGGGGTGGGGGTGCCATGGCTGAGGTCTGAGTCCTCTGACGTGCTTTGTGGCCTCAGACGGGTCCTTCTCCCTGGACCTCTGCTTATTTATATGTGAGAAGTTGCATCTGATCTATGGTTCTCACATGAGATCGGACATCAGAATTTATTTGTAAATTCCTTCCTTCATTCATTCAACAAATGTTTCTTGAGCAGGAAGGCACGCTATGCCATGCACTAGATCCTTAGGGACCCAGTGGTGAGAAAAGAGACTAGTTGCCACTCTCAGGAAGCTCACATTCTAACCCAGAAGACAGTTACCAAATAAACTTGGAAAATGGTCATTTCAGATATTCATAGTAATGAGTACTCTGGAGGAGGGAAGGTACAACAAGACTGTGATGGAGGCAGGTGACAAGAAGAGCCTGATTGCTTAGAGAAGTCAGGGAGGGCTTCCCTGAGGAGGTGACATTTGAGTGAAAGGAAGGAGCTGGAAGAACAGCATACCAGGTGGAGGGAACAGAAAGAGCAAAGGCCCTGCTTAAGGGACCTGTTCCATATGAAGAGTAGCAAGAAGGCCATGTGGCCGGAGCAGAGTAAGGGAGAGGTGGAGGCGTAGGAAATGGGGTCTTGAGTAGGACAGCATTGGAGAAGGAAATGGCAACCCGCTCCAGTGTTCTTGCCTGGAGAATCCCAGGGACGGCGGAGCCTGGTGGGCTGCCGTCCATGGGGTCGCACAGAGTCGGACACGACCAAAGCGACTTAGCAGCAGCAGCAGCAGCAGAGTAGGACAGAGACCAAATCAATCAGAGCTTTTTAATCCCAATGATCATTTTGGATTTATTGACCCAGTAGAAGACAGAATTACCTGGGATGTTTCTTTAAGATACAGGTTCCCACATTTCATCCTTAGACAGTCTGATTTATTATGGCTATGATGGGACCTAGGAATCTGTATTTTCAAAAGCTCCTTGGGGGCCTCTGAAACTGTGCCAAGTTTAGCAAAGCCTGGACTACATGCTCCCTGAGTCTCTTTCAGTTTTAAAAAAGCTAAGAGGCAAAGTGTTAGAACACATTGAAAAAATCTTTAATTTTATATGAGGAAGGAATCCTTTCTTGTTTTCCTCACCACTCCCTGTCAACCTGATAGAATTAATTCTATTCTTTGTTTTGTAATCCCGTGTGAAGTACCCAACACCAGGAATGGGAGACCAATGCTACTGGGAAAAAAAAATGCTACCATGTCAGGGAGTGTCAAGTTATAAACTATAGCAACTCCATTATACCTCTACTCATCAAACCATTGTCAGGGATTCCCCATCCCTAATTCTGAACAAAGCTGCTGGCAGCAATGGATGAGGCATTGTCCCTGCCCTTAGCCTCATCCCCCAGTGCCTGGCAATAGCATCCCCCAACTTTCCCCACACTGGAGATAACCCATGCCTCTATTAGCACAAGTCACTGATACCTTCTGCCCAATGCCAGCACTATTTGTCATTCACTGCCAAACTCATCGCATCAACTCTCAGTTTCTGCCTAGGACAAGGTTGCCTCAGGCACATATTTGTGTCTTGGTTTCCTGTAATGCTCCAGAAAGCCCCAAATTGCATTCTTGTATGTGTGTCCAACTCAAGACTCTCTTCAGCAATACACATCCATTGATAAGCACACTGATCATTTTTCTAAGGGAAATATGAGGAATAATAGAAAAGGCATTGATTGAGCCATCTGAGTAGACAGAGATATTGGCTGCGTTATTTCCACCAACTGTTACCATGAAGGGATTAGCTCAAGGCATCTCAAAAAGCTCTTTATAATTTTTTGAAACCAATGAATGTTCTCTTTAGTCAATGCCTTTGCCCTTTCATTTATTCCTTGAACAAATGTTGCTAATTGTTTATCCCACATTTAACCAGCAGCCGAGGATGCTAGTTCTGCTTTCAAACTATAGCAGAATCTAATCACATCTCATCACCTCCGCTGCTGCCACCCTGCTCTGGGCCTGCTCTATTGCCATGGTCTCCCTGTCTCTGTCCTTCCCTCCCTTCCTTTGAGTGTCCTGAGCTCAGGGAGTGAACCTTCTGAGCATCACCCATCTCAGCCACAGGGAACCCAAAGTTTTTCCCATGACCTGTAAAGACCTCATCTCTGATCTCTCCTCTTATCATTCTTACCCCTGCTTGCTGTTTCTTGAGTATGCCAAGTGTCTTTGAACTTGATATTCCTTCTGCCTGGAACATACTGCTTGCAGATATGTGTGTAGAAGTTACATATTGCTGAGCGACAAACTACCCCAAATGTTTGTGGCTTAGAACAACAATTAACAGTGTGAAGTTTTGCAGTTTCCTTGAGTTAGAAGTTTGGCTGGGTGACTGGGTCACTACCTCTCAGACATTAGCCACGGCTGCTGTCTCATCTGATAGCTTGCCGGGGCTGGAGGACTCACTTCCAAGGTGGTTCACTCACACGGCTGGTTGTGCTGGCTGTTGGCAGGAAGTCTCGGTTCTTTGTCACATGGATGTCTCCAAAGGGCTGCTTGAGTGTCCTCACTACATGGCGGCCAACTTCCCTCAAAGTGATCAATCCAAGAGGAAGAAGCAGAAGTTACCTTCATGACTTAGTCTTGAAAGTCACACATCACTTTTACTTCATTCGGTTCATTCAACTTGAGTCACGAGCCCATCCAGTATCCTAGGGGAGGGAAATTAGGCTCCCTAATTGATGGTATGAATGTCGAAAATTTGTAAACGCATTTTAAAGCCAACACAAACTACAAGGTTAGTCCCTGATCCTTCAAGTCTCCACCCTGTTACTTCCTAAGAAAGGCTCTCCATGATTATTTTGCTGTTGTTGTTGTTAAGTTGTTAAGTCATGTCTGAATCTTCTGTGACACGTTGTACTGTAGCCTGCCAGGTTCCTCTGTCCATGGGATTTCCCAGGCAAGAATACTGGAACAGGTTGCCATTTCCTATGCCAGGGGATCTTCCCAAACCAGGGATTGAACCCCCATCTCCTGCTTTGGCAAGCAGACTCTTTACCAATGAGCCACCAGGGAAGTTCCCTCCATGATTACCCAATATGAAATAACAGTCACCCCTCTCACTTTTCTAGGCCCTATACACTGATTTATTCTCTATATAATTTATTACTGATGAATAAGCCATATTATTACTTGCTTGTGCATTTATTACCTGCTTTTCCATGTATAATCCAAACTCCATGATCTCTGGGAACACCTGTGTCTTGTTCACTACATCCCCACACTTAAAACTGGCCCGGAGACACTGCAGGCACCCAGGGAATCAGAGCTGATGAATTTTAGGTTAGCCTCAGCTAGGACAAGAATGGCAAGAGGCAAAACTTGCTGGAGGCTGGGCAGAAATTGCAAGCTTTGAATTGTCTGAAAAGAGCCAAAACAGCATTCCACACGGATAGAGCAGAGGGAACAAAGACATAGAAATGGAACCCTCATCATGGGGGAAAAGTGGAGTTCTGGAAGCATGGAATTGACAGTGAGAGGGCTGGGTAGACCCCACTAGAATCTCCATCTTTCCTGGGCTTGAAGCATCCCCTAGCTCTGCTTCTAAAGATACACTGATAAGCGGCTGACGGAGATGGATGTGTTTTGCTGCCCTCCCTTCAATATTGACCAGGCTCGGCCTGCGCTCCTGGCAGCCCCAAGGAGCAGGGGGGCTTATCAGATGCATTTATCCTGAGTCATAAAGCCAATCTTGATGCGGTGGCTGCAGAAGCTCGGTGCAGGAGAGATGCTAGTGCCTTCGATCAGTGCTTGACCTGGGATCTGCAGGCAGGCAGGCAGGCGGGGAGTGCAGCAAGCGTGCTGGCTGGATGTTGCTAGATCCACCTGTGGCTCTCAGATTCCTGCCTCTTCCTGGTTAGGAGCCAGGAGATTTGAGTGACAGCCCCTTCAGAGACTAAGTAACTAGGCAATTGCTTTTCCTTCTCTGGGACTCAGAGAAGGAGGTGGGACACAGGTCATCTTTCTGTGCAGTTTGGACCTCATCTCAGAGGCAGAGGGGAGAACTTCAGGCCTTCATTGGAACTGCTATCCCAAATGGGTGAGCTCACACCTGCTAAGGACACCAGATAGGAGGCTTGGTTCACAGAGAAGTAAAGGAAAATGGAAATGACATATTTTAGGCCTTTCCCGTTTGCTTATATTATCTTATTTTATCTTCACTACAACTCAATGATATATGGACTGATATTATCCTCTATTTTATAGCTGAGTAAATTGCAGCTCAGAGAGGTTGAGCGACTAATCCAAGGTTCTATAGTTACTAAATGGTGAAGATAGTGTTTGAATTAAGGTATCTCTGTGCCACACACAGATAAGATAGAAAAATGGGATAGAAATGGCAAAAGAGAGTTTGAACTAATCGTAGCTCAGTCAGTAAAGAGTCTGCCTGCAATGCAGGAGACCTGGGTTCAATTCTTATTTGGGGGGGGGGGGCTTCCTTGGTGGCTCAGAGGTTAAAGCGCCTGCCTCCAATATGGGAGACCCAGGTTCGATCCCTGGGTTGGGAAGATCCCCTGGAGAAGGAAATGGTAACCCACTCCAGTATTCGTGCCTGGAAAATCCCATGGACAGAGAAGCCTGGTAGGCTACAGTCCATTGGGTCGCAAAGAGTCGAACACGACTGAGCGACTTCACTTTCACTTCCACTTTTGTCTTGCTTTTGGCCTCCGAAAACGTTGAGGAAGGAAGTGAAATGCTGATTCCCAACCCCTCCCTGTGATTAAGTCAGGATAGCCTAAAGCCCCTAAACCTCAGTAGCTTAACCTAACTAAGGCTTATTTCTGTCATGCAAAGTCTGATGTGATCCAGGCATCTCTCTTCCCATCCAGTAGCTTCACTGTTTGGAAGGTGTGGCCTCGAAAGTCTCTGTGACAGAGAAAGAGAGAGCTGAAGATGGCCCACAGATCTGACTGCCTCACCCCCACGCGGAGACCACTGACCCCTGATGATATTTATGACCCCAGCTTAACTCCAAGGGAAGTCAGACATCTGTGCATGCTTGATGAACATTAAGAATCTCTGTCATATCCTAATGCTTTTGCCTCCTTCTTTCTTCCTCTATAGGACAGAACCCCAGAGCAGCCCCATGGTCTCAGCTCAGGATGGACCCTCGGAAAAGCTGAGCCAGCATTTGGCCTCCAAGGTCTTGGGCACCAACAGCTGGGACAGAGGCAAAGCCTGCCGGGAGCCCAGTCCTGCCAGAGCACGCAGGTGAGACTCTGCCCCCATCCCCCTCTCTGATCTAACACGGAAGTTCAAGTTGAGGCTGAAAAAACGAAGTTTATTTCTCCGACCGCTCTTCCCCTCTGTCTCTTGCAAGTTCCTCTTTGAGATCCTTAAATCAAATCAAAACCCATTTGAGAATTAGTTGGAAGCTATGAGTACTAAGAACACCCTCCTAATTCTGTGTACCATTTCAGAGGATTCGTAGACTCCCGAGGCTAGTGAACAGGTGTCTAAGTAGTTAAATATTTACCCCCTGTGATTTTTATTTTTAATCTGCTAAGAGTGAGTCTCTTGAAGATATAGCTATATGATTTTTGTTGACTGGCAATGCAGAGACGTTAACATGTATTCTAATTACTTATATCGTTTTTTTTCTACTAACTGTAAATACCAGATTTTTAAATGGAATTAATTATGGCAGCATTTTTTGATGTTTTATAAAGAGTTAAGTAACTTCCAAAAGATCAGCCACACAAACAAGTTTGAGAAAGCAGCTGGTTTTGTGGGAAAGCTCTCAGGACAGTAATCACACAGGCCTCGATTCATATCCCCCTCAGACACTTCCTAACTGCGCAGCCTTGAGCAAGGCAGTTCAGCTTTCTGAGCCTGATTTTCTTTGCCTGTAGAATGAGACAGTAAAAATCATAACACCCTCAAAGTGCTTTTGTTAGTATCAAAGTATATAAAACATTTGGTGCATAGTAAGTGGATATACAGTAGCTGTGTTATTACTAATAATGACAATAATATTCTTATTAATATTCTCTTTTCCCAGTGAGGTTCAGCAGGGTTGGCCTGTTTCAATTCTCAAGCAGTTTTTCATCCAGAACCGTATCTTTTTGCCGTGGGATGGATACTGCTTTAAAAAAAAATCCCTGGAGCCTGCCCCAATTATAAAAGGAGATAACTTGACTTCATTTAACTGCAGCCTGAGCATTTGAATTTAATTGAACAGGAAATAATTATTCCTGAGGAGTGGAGGTTTTTGAGGTTCTGTGAAGCGATATGAGATATGTATCTCGTTACATTAGACCTTGGCAAATATACTTTTAATAATCAGCTGCTACTTAACCTGCCTTTTGCCTCCCATTTAATTTCCAGCAGGAACTACAGACACAATGTATTGGGGAGGGAGGATGCTGAACTGCCGATTAATTATTTAAAAACTGATTTATTTACCAAGGTGAGCCATTTGCAAATTCAATAATAAATCTATTAAGGAGCAGTTAACCTCTATAACTCTGTTTTAAATAATCAATTGGTGTTTGGGTAACGTAGAGCATCTGTCTTGTTAGGTCAGCGTTGGCTCCTTATTTGAGGCATTTAACCTGAAGTGCAACCAAATCAGCCATGAGGTGGTGATTAGGTATTCACTGAGGGTCCTTCACCCTCCCAGGAACTGGATCATCTCTCAGCTACAACAGCACCAGTTGGCGGCTCGGGGAACCCTGGGTCCTCTAACGCCTTGTTCTGTGTTCTCCTCAGTGCCTCCCGCAGCAAAGACTTGACGCCGCTACCTTCCTCCAGGGGGAAGAAAAAGAAGAAGAAAGCTACGCGGAAGAAGAGGAGGAGGTGAGGGCTCCTGAAGATGGGGGAAGGGACAGAAGGGTTCCTGAGCTAGGCAGTGACTCCTCTGGGGTTCAGATCCCCTCTTTGCCTCTCAACTTGCTGTGTGACCTTGGGCAAGTCACTTCACTTCTCTGAGCCTGTTTCCATTTCTGAAACATGGTAGAAATACCTACCTCTTGGGGTTTTGTGAGTATTAGACAAGAAAGTTGACATGGAAGCAGCTGCCACAGCGTCTGGCACACAGTAAATGATAGTTAATGTGAAGCATGACCGTGACCATTAGTATTTACTTCTTTATGTATTTTTGGAGAACTCACTTTATGTCAGTGCCATGCCAGGCGCTTTGATCTCATATAGTTATAGTTGTTTTTCTTGTGATGAGAAATCTTAAGGTCTAATCTTTTAGCAACTTTCAAATACACAGTGTTGACTCCAGTCATCATGACTCCTTTCTCTCATAGTTATTATCCCCACTTTAGAGATGAGAAAATAAAGGCTCAGAGAGGAGGTGACAGAACTTACAGACGCTTGATTCTAGGCTCCTCAGCTGCTTCTACCACTACAAAAATGCCAAAGATAATGGACTTTATATATTTTTCCAGCTATTGACTCTTTTGTACCATATGGATTTTTTTCTATACACAACCCTTTTAGTTTTTGTGCATTTAAAATTGTTTTCAGGCTTTCTTCTAGGCTGTGAATCCCTACACTAAAAGCAGGTTCAGTGTTCCAGACCCCAAAGGGTGGTCAGAAAGATGGTTCTTACATGGCCTCAGTTCAGTCGCTCAGTCATGTCCAACTCTTTGCAACCCCATGGACTGCAGCACGCCAGGCCTCCCTGTCCATCATCAACTCCCAGAGCTTGCTCAAACTCATGTTCATCGAGTCGCTAATGCCATCCAACCATCTCATCCTCTATCATCCCCTTCTCCTCCTGCCTTTAATCTTTCCCAGCATTGGGGTCTTTTCCAATGAGTCAGTTCTTCACATCAGGTGGCCAAAGTATTGGAGTTTCAGTTTGAGCATTAGTTCTTTCAATGAATATTCAGGACTGATTTCCTTTAGGATTGACTGGTTTGATCTTGCAACCCATGGGACTCTCAAGAGTCTTCTCCAACACCACAGTTCAAAAGCATCAATTCTTCGGCGCTCAGCTTTCTTTATGGTCCAGCTCTCACATCCATACATGACTATTGTGAAAACCACAGTTTTGACTAGATGGACCTTTGTCGGCAAAGTAATGTCTCTGCTTTTTAATATGTTGTCTAGGTTGGTCACAGCTTTCCTTCCAAGGAGCAAGCCTCTTTTAATTTTATGGCTACAGTCACCATCTGCAGTGATTTTGGAGCCCAAGAAAATAAAGTCTGTCACTGTTTCCTTTGTTTCCCCATCTATTTGCCATGAAGTAATGGGATCAGCTGCATGATCTTAGCTTTCTGAGTGTTTAGTTTTAAGCCAGTTTTTCTACTCTCATCTTTCACTTTCATCAAGAGGTTCCTTAGAGGGGAAAGTTCAAAACCCTCAGTTCAGTTCAGTTCAGTTGCTCAGTCATGTCCGACTCTTTGTGACCCCATGAATCGCAGCACGCCAGGCCTCCCTGTCGATCACCAACTCCCAGAGTTCACTCAGACTCACGTCCATCGAATCAGTGATGCCATCCAGCCATCTCATCCTCTGTCGTCCCCTTCTCCTCCTGCCCCCAATCCCTCCAGCATCAGAGTCTTTTCCAATGAGTCAACTCTTCGAATGAGGTGGCCAAAGTACTGGAGTTTCAGCTTTAGCATCATTCCCTCCAAAAAAATCCCAGGACAGATCTCCTTCAGAATGGACTAGTTGGATCTCCTTGCAGTCCAAGGGACTCTCAAGAGTCTTCTCCAATACCACAGTTCAAAAGCATCAATTCTTCGGCGCTCAGCTTTCTTCACAGTCCAACTCTCACATCCATACATGACTACTGGAAAAACCATAGCCTTGACTAGACGAACCTTTGTTCTCAAAGTAATGTCTCTGCTTTTCAATATGCTATCTAGGTTGGTCATGACTTTCCTTCCAAAGAGCAAGCGTCTTTTAATTTCATGGCTGCAATCACCATCTGCAGTGATTTTGGAGCCCCTAGAAATAAAGTATGACACTGTTTCCACTGTCTCCCCATCTATTTCCCATGAAGTGATGGGACCAGATGCCATGATCTTCGTTTTCTGAATGTTGAGCTTTAGGCCAACCTTTTCACTCTCCACTTTCACTTTCATTAAGAGGCTTTTGAGTTCCTCTTCACTTTCTGCCATAAGGGTGGTGTCATCTGCATATCTGAGGTTATCGATATTTCTCCCGGCAATCTTGATACCAGCTTGTGTTTCTTCCAGCCCAGCATTTCTCATAATGTACTCTGCATAGAAGTTTAATAAGCAGCCTTGATGTACTCCTTTTCCTATTTGGAACCAGTCTGTTGTTACATGTCTAGTTCTAACTGCTGCTTCCTGACCTGCATACAGGTTTCTCAAGAGGCAGGTCGGGTGGTCTGTTATTCCCATCTCTTTCAGAATTGTCCACAGTTTATTGTGATCCACTCAGTCAAAGGCTTTGGCATAGTCAATAAAGCAGAAATAGATGTTTTTCTCGAACTCTCTTGCTTTTTTGATGATCCAGTGGATGCTGGCAATTTGATCTCTGGTTCCTCTGCCTTTTCTAAATCCAGCTTGAACAGCAATACGGTTCACGTATTGCTGAAGCCTGGCTTGGAGAATTTTGAGCATTACTTTACTAGCGTGTGAGATGAGTGCAATTTTGCGGTAGTTTGAGCATTCTTTGGCATTGCCTTTCTTTGGAATTGGAATGAAAACTGACCTTTTCCAGTCCTGTGGCCATTGCTGAGTTTTCCAAATTTGCTGGCATATTGAGTGCAGTATTTTCACAGCATCATCTTTCAGGATTTGAAACAGCTCAACTGGAATTCCATCGCCTCCACTAGCTTTGTTCGTAGCAATGCTTTCCAAGGCCCACTTGACTTCACATCCCAGGATGTCTGGCTCTAGATGAGTGATCACACCATCATGATTATCTGGGTCATAAAGATCTTTTTTGTACAGTTCTTCTGTGTGTTCTTGCCACCTCTTCTTAATATCTTCTGCTTCTGTTAGGTTCAGACCATTTCTGTCCTTTATCGAGCCCATCTTTGCATGAAATGTTCCCATGGTATCTCTAATTTTCTTGAAGAGATCTCTAGTCTTTCTCATTCTGTTCTTTTCCTCTATTTCTTCGCAATGATCGCTGAAGAAGGCTTTCTTATCTCTTCTTGCTATTCTCTAGAACTCTGCATTCAGATGCTTACATCTTTCCTTTTCTCCTTTGCTTTTCACCTCTCTTCTTTTCACAGCTATTTGTAAGGCCTCCCCAGACAGCCATTTTGCTTTTTTGCATTTCTTTTCCATGGGGATGGTCTTGATCCCTGTTCTCCTGTACAATGTCACGAACCTCATTCCATAGTTCATCAGGCACTCTATCTATCAGATCTAGGCCCTTAAATCTATTTCTCACTTCCACTGTATAATCATAAGGGATTTGATTTAGGTCATACCTGAATGGTCTAGTGGTTTTCCCTACTTTCTTCAATTTGAGTCTGAATTTGGTAATAAGGAGTTCATGATCTGATCCACCGTCAGCTCCTGGTCTTGTTTTTGTTGACTGTATAGAGCTTCTCCATCTTTGGCTGCAAAGAATATAATCAATCTGATTTCGGTGTTGACCGTCTGGTGATGTCCATGTGTAGAGTCTTCTCTTGTGTTGTTGGAAGAGGGTGTTTGCTAAAAAATCTCGGAGGCAGTATTTGAAGAAGCCTCCAGGGGGCAGCAGAGAGCAGACTCGGGATGCCTTGGGCCCCAACTCCATGTTTTCAGGGGCTCTGTTTCCTTCACCCCTACTTTAGCCTAGTTCTAAATGGTGAGGCCTGAAGAGGACCCAGAGGGTAATGTGAATGAAGACCTGAGTTCCAGCCATTCTATGGTGAGGGGTAGACTTGGGGTAAGTGGCCTGAGCTTCCTGATTTTAGGGATGGGCAGGAGAACATGTCAAAGAAGGAAGCCAAAAAAAAAGAAGGAAGCCACAGGGATTAGGCTTCATTCATTCATTCCTTCATTCATTCAGTGTTTTGGGGGACAGGTGCTCTGATTCCCTACGTCAGATTGTCATTCAACCCTGCATCTCCACCTGCAGACGCGTTTTATTTGACCTGCAAATTGTTTTTTGTCTTTTTAATTGATGGCCATTGTTTTAAAACCATGAGATTTCATATGAAAATATGTTCTCTGACAGCTACTATTGAAAAGGCAAGTGCTCTGGAAGCCCAGGCCTGCATTCCTACCTGAGACCTTCAGCTAATCTGAAAAGAAGCCATCCTCCTAGGTCAGGTGCTCCCTGACTTACCACAGGCCCCACCACTCCCTACCATCTACCCCCCAACCCGCTGCATCCATTTAAGCTGTCTGAGAGGCAGGTCTCTCTTGGCATTGAGTTTGCAACTCCAGATACGTTTCAACCTTGATATTTCATCAGTGGGAGAATAGGAAACTTAGAGCAAGCAGTGACATGCCTGAGGTGTTCAGTTCAGTTCAGTTCAGTCGCTCAGTTGTGTCTGACTCTTTGCGACCCCATGAATTGCAGCACGCCAGGCCTCCCTGTCCATCATCAACTCCTGGAGTTCACTCAGACTCGCGTCCATCGAGTCAGTGATGCCATCCAGCCATCTCGTCCTCTGTCATCCCCTTCTTCTCCTGCCCCCAATCCCTCCCAGCATCAGAGTCTTTTCCAATGAGTCAACTCTTCACATGAGGTGGCCAAAGTACTGGAGTTTCAGCTTTAGCATCATTCCTTCCAAAGAAATCCCAGGGCTGACCTCCTTCAGAATGGACTGGTTGGATCTCCTTGCAGTCCAAGGGACTCTCAAGAGTCTTCTCCAACACCACAGTTCAAAAGCATCAATCCTTCGGTGCTCAGCCTTCTTCACAGTCCAACTCTCACATCCATACATGACTACTGGAAAAACCATAGCCTTGACTAGATGGACCTTATTCGGCAAAGTAAAGTCTCTGCTTTTGAATATGCTATCTAGGTTGCTGACTTGTGAGTTAATGGGAGAGTCAAGTCACCTGAACCCCAGCCTAGGGCATCTGTTTCCTGGGTAACCCCTTTGTGGCAAGGACCCACGCTGAGAACATCCTGGCAAGATATCCTGCAGAAGTTTGGTCTGACCAGGGAGACAACAGGGTGGGGCAGAGGAGAGGCCTTTAAAGCATACACAGTTTGGGGAAGGGCAGCAGACAAAAATAAATATTGTGGTCCGACCAGGAGGGCAGCTACGGGGTGATGATTGAGAACAGTGATTGAGGGCAGTGATTGAGAACAAAGCCCCTGGGATCAGAGAAGCTTCGATTTGAATTTCAGCTCACTCACTTCTTCGCTGTATTTAGGCAACTGTCTTTAGGGAAGTCACTTCACCTCTCTGAATTTCACTTACTTTGTCTGAAGAAGGAGGGTAGCAATTGTACCTACCTAAGAAGTATGTAGAAGGATTCAATGAAATAATACATATAATACATATAAAACACGCAGTAACATTTAAGACAAAGTATCATCCTTGATATGTGTTCCTGGAAGAGCTGAGGCTGTGTCTGGGAACTGGAGAAAGGACCGATCCTGGCCCTCAAAGCCTCCGTCTCAAGTATGTCTTCTCTCCACGGCAGGTCCCCATCTTATAGCCCATCACCTGTCAAGAAGAAGAAGAAGAAGAGTTCCAAGAAACATAAGCGACACAGGTAGTGCCCTTCCTCTTCTGCACACAGGGATGTCTCAGGTGCGGTTGGGATGGGGGCAACAGTGGGCGGCACTGAAAGGTCACTTGGAAGCTTATCATTCTGTTAATGAAAAACACTCATCTGTGTATGGGCTTGTATTTGTAACTTGTGTAACTTGGGACTCGTGTTGCAAAGACCAGAAACCCACTAACACTAACTCAGGCCTGGGGGGAACTTGTTCTAAGGAGACCAGCCAGGTCTCAGTGAAGAGCTGGAACCGAAGCTAACACAACCCAAGCCCAGCTCCATAGTGCACACAGGGGCACACAGACCCTGTACACTGTTCCCGTCTCTTCCTGTCGCAGGCCCGATCACAAGAAGATACTGAATCTCTCTTGTTTGTTATTCTAAATTCCCACAGAGAGGCCTTTCTGATAGATCCAGCTGTGTCCTAGAGAATGGGATCATGTGAAACATTGCTTCAGGATTGCCCATGTTTTGGGCATACCTGTAGACATCTACTTGTGGACTAAGAGGCATTAGTGACTAAACACACATTCCAAAGGGCTTCCCAGGTGGCTCAGTGGTAAAGAATCCACCTGCCAATGCAGGAGCCACAGAAGACTCAGGTTTGATTCCTGGGTCAGGAAGATTCCCTGGAGAAGGAATTGGCAACCCACTCCAGTATTCTTGCCTGGAAAATCCTATGAACAGAGGAGCCTGGTGGGCTACAGCCCATGGGATCTCAAAAGAGCCGAATACAACTGAGTGACTGAGCGTGCACACACACATTCCCAAAGGTGCTCACTATACACACGTGCATGTACACACACACACACAAGTTTGTGTGGAAAAATAAAAGACAGGAACGCTGTACATGAGAGGTCTCAAATCTGTGGTTCATGGGCCAAGCCAACATTTTACGATACAAAAAATTTTCCAGCACTTCTGTAAAACCAGAAGCTGTCTTCACTGGGCCGATCTTTCCACAGGCAGCCATCCGCTGGAACTGAGGACTTGCTGTGCATTTAGACAGAGCCAGGGGGCCGCACCGTCCCCACCTAACCTGCCTCCCCCATCTACACACATTTACAAAGCTCGTTTGACCCCTGGAGGGCAGAGGGTTTATCTTCGAAAGCTATTTGCTGTGGTTGGCTGTGGATGGCAGGGAAAGAGTGGTTTATATTTTATTTTTGCTTATCTGTATCTTCCAATTTTTCTACACCGGTGGTGGATTACTTGTGCAATTAAACAATCACAACAGAACAAAAGGTAAGAGGTCATTTGGGTTCCCCGCCCCGCCACATCTCACCCCCAAGAGGCTTTTCCCAACCCAGGGGTGTGGTCAGCTTTCAGCCCTTGTTGCCAGAATGGCCTCTCCTCAGTTTGGTCTCACAAATTATGTCCACCACCTGTCCAAACACGCCCACTGATGCTGTCTGAGTTTGTGCTCAGTACACGTGTGAAAGTGAAAGTCACTCAGTCATGTCCGACTCTTTGCAACCCCATGGACTATACAGTCCATGGAATTCTCCAGGTCAGAGTACTGGAGTGGGTAGCCATTCCCTTCTCCAGGGGATCTTCCCAACCCAGGGATCAAACCCAGGTCTACCGCGTTGCAGGCGGATTCTTCACCAACTGAGCCACAGGGAAGCCCTTGTTAACCTGGGGTTTGAAATTCCCAGTGTGGAGTCCTTTGTTGAGGTGAGGGCCTGCCCGTGACCACAGACTGCCAGCTTGTCACCTTCCTGTGCTGAGTGATCTGTCGCAGTTTAGGGGTGGGATGGGAAGAGGGAGCATTTTTCTCTATGGATCTTGGGAACCAAGTGGCGTCTCACTCAATGGCTTCTCATAGGAAAGCGACTTAGCCAGAGGATTAGAAACAGACTTTCTTTGGGGGGCTACAGTTGGCCCAGGGGTTGTCGGAAGTTTAGAGGGAAGGAAGACCATAAAATGGGAAATTAGGAGCAGGAAATATGATCTGATTCTTCTCAACCCCTCGTCTACTGAGCATCACTCTAATCTTAGTCCATTTTCGCCAAGTTCTTGAAATGTTTGGTTAATGATGGCTAACTTTTTGGAACTGGAAGCTAAAGGTAGAGGATGCATTGAACTTTTTCTTCTCCTTCAGTTAACTAAGGTTTCAGGGTTTAAAAGAAAAATCTCTTATTCACATCTCTTTATTGACTACCCATTATATATCATGAATGAGGAGATTCTGGGCCCCAGGAACAAAGCAGTGACCAGAACCCAGTCCCTGCCCTCAAGTCGCTCACATCCTAGTGGGGACAGTGGTAGTCATATTATGAAGAAGTCTGTGCCACAGTGAGGCTCAGCTCGGCAGCTCACTCGGGGCTTGTGGGAACAGAGAGGGGACCAAACCAGCCTGAGGGGACTGGAAAATGCTACAGGAGGTGACATCCGAGAATGAGTTGGAGTTACACAAGTGAAGCTGTGTGGTCCTGGGCAACTTAATTCCTCTGTCTTTGTCAAAGGGCTATCAGTAGTACTTTACAGGTTTAGGGGGAAGACTGGATGAGATTGTGTGTGAGCGATGCTTAGTACAGAGCCAGGACCCCAGTAGGAGTTCCACATGTGGAAACCGGTTGTCCCTTGAAGATGTTGATGATGGTGAATCCACAGCTAGAGAGAGAAAGAACCAAAGTGAGGCTTGGGGAAAGGGAAGAGGCAGAGGGACTCTCTGTCCTGGCCTCCTCATGCAGCCTTTTCCAGAACGGGCTTACTGACAAATTTGGGTGAGGATTGAAACACTGATAATTCAAAATGCAAGCCAAGGTTTCTTATATGATCTTCAAATCGAAAAGAGGAGGAGAGCTCACCAGATGTCCTGGTCCCCGTGTAGCCTGACCACAAGTGCACTGATAGGGAATCCCCCGGCAGTGCAGGGGTTATGATCATGCTTTCACTGCAGGGGGCATGGGTTTGATCCCTGGTGAGAGAACAGCCCAGAAAAAAAAAAAAAAAAAGTTATAAATGTGCTGATACAACCATCCCAGGAAAAGAAACTCAGACTCACATTTATTTTCTTCCCCCACACCCTCTGTTCCTTTCTTCTCTCCTCCTTCCTCATCTTCCCTCCCTCCCTGTCTCTCTCCCTTCCATCCTCTTTCTCTCTCTCTCTCTCTCTTCCTTTTTTTCCCCCTCAATCAGGTCATTCTCCAAGAAGAGAAGGCACAGGTAAGCATCTTGTTGCCTCTGGTTGCTTGCTCGGCTTTCTGCTTTCCTAACCAAGTTTAGGTAGCATCTAGGGTCCAGCTCTCAGCCTCCACCTCTGTGTTCACTCCCTCTTCATCTTCCTGGGCCTCAGTTTCCTCCAAAATGAAGGCCATGATCGGGTTTCCCTGAAAGTTCCAAGCCAACTTTCAATTTCCACTAGGCCATATGGTTGCTGCTAGGCCAGTTCCTACTGACCCTTCTCCCTGGCAAGTCTTACCACCCTTTCCAGGGTCTGTTTGACCACTGGTTGAAATCTGGGTTGGGAACTTCCCTTGGTGGTCCGGCAGTTAAGACTCCACTTTCTAATTCAGGAGTGTGTGTGTGTATGCTTAGCTGTGTCTGACTCTTTTGTGACCCCATGGGCTGTAGCCCACCAGGTTCCTCTGTCCATAGGATTTCCCAGGCGGGAATACTGGAGTGAGTTGCCATTTTCTCCTCCAGTGGATCTTCCTGACCCAGGGATCGAACCTGCGTCTCTTGCGTTGGAAAGTGGATTCTTTACCACTGCACCACCTGGGAAGCCCCCACAATGCAGGCAGTATGAGTTCAATACCTGAGTTCAATGTGAGCTCATTGAGAGTCAGGGAACTAAGATGTGCAGCATGGCCAAAAGAAAAAAGGAAATCTTGGGTTGGGAATGTAGAGAAGCATCACCCCACCAAAGCCTTCCCAGATCCTAGCTAAGGGATAGAGGCCTAGTATTGGAAACACAGGGTGAGCACAAATAAAGCTATAACCTGTGGGGTACTCACTGTAAATTAGATGCTATGCTAAGCCTTGTCCACTGCATGGGTATTTAATCTCTATATGTCCCCATCACAACCCTGTGCAGAGGATATCTTTATTATTTCCATTTTACAGATAAAGAAACTAAGACTCAGGAGATGTGGCCGACATGTCCACAGACACACAGTCAGAGGAGGCAGGGCCAAAACTGCAACCCAAGTCTGCCTGATGGAGGATCAGGACAGCCTGCAGTGGCTTCCTAAATGACAGTAGCACAGCTGCAGCCACTGGCAGAGTGCAAAATCCTTTCATTCAGTCAGTCAACAAGTAGACACTGATTACCAAGGTAATCTATTCACTTAGCCCAACAGCTTAAGCAATGACCCCATTTCAAGGGCAAGGAAACTGGGTCTTTGAGAGGACAGGTAACCTGCCCGATGTCACACAGCAACTCAGCAGCAGAGCCAGGAGGTGAACCTGGTCTTTCAGTGAGGACCTGGGATCTCCACTGCCCAGGCTGAGTCCCAGACACAGACATATATCCCACAGCTCATGTCAAGATGCGATTTCAGTTGGATGAAATCAAATTTCCCCTTCCCGGGACTTAGGCCAATGATGGGTTCCTGGTGACCCTCTGAAGCCAGTCTGACTTGAATTATCAAATAGCGTTTGCCTTTGGGGCCTCTATTTGATGATGCGGAGACCCTGAGTCATCATTGTCCATTCTGCCCACACCCCAGTACTCTGACTTAAAAAAAAAAAAATACTTGAATATTCATGAGCAGAACATTTCAGAATCTGCCAAACTTTAGGAGGCTTTAGAATATCTCCCTGGATTTTCCAGTCTTTTCTTTTAGAAAAGACTAGAACAGTAGTCAAGAGGGTAGACGCTAGGGACCATTGATCTGGGGCCACATGCCAGCTCACCTGTATGATCCTGGTCAAGTTTCTCAGCCAATCTGAGGCTTAGTTTCCACGTTCTATAAAAGCAATACTTATTAAACATGCCACAGGTTGTCTATACATGTTAGTTGCTTAGTCGTGTCCGAGTCTTGCAACCCCATGGACTGTAACCCACCAGACTCCTCTGTCCATGGAATTCTCCAGGCAAGAATTCTGGAGTGGGTTACCATTTCCTTCTCCAGGGAATCTTCCCTACCCAGGGATCAAACCTGGGTCTCTCGCATTTCAGGCAGATTCTTTACCATCTGAGCCACCAGGGAAGTCATAGGTTGTAGGGAGAATGAAATGAGATTGTTGACAAAAGTATTAGTGAGTGCTTCCGCATAATAAAGCCTCAAAACATGGCAAATATGATTGCCTTTACTACTGCTGTTACCATGAAGCTACCAAAACTGATCTTGGTGTCCTTTATTCCCTGTCCTCAGTCTATATGTGTGGGCTGGTTGCTCTGGTTTTAGAAACGATCCGTGTCCACTCCCAAACTGCCTGGATCTAGTGACCACCAAGTGTTAAGCATTTTAACTACTTTATTTTTATCATTCACTGGAATTTTGCATCTTTCAATTGATTGGCCATTTCTCATTCAGCTCCTCCAGCCCAAAAAGCAAAAGAAAGGAAGAGAAGAGGCACAAAAAACAGTATGTACATTCCACCTGCAATGTACTGGCAATCTGGGGAAGTGGGGGACTGACCTCTGAATGGCCAGAGGGTTAGAATTGCCAAAGACAGAAGGAACGGGAGATGGGGCTGGTGGGTGAGGAGGGACAGGAAGGGGAAGACGGAACAGCAGAACTGTGTGTAGACCTGCAGCTGTGGGTTTGGCACGCATGGGTGTGCAAGGTGGTGTTTGTTGTGTGTGTGTGCATGTGTGTCTCTGTGTGCATGAAAGTGAATGGTGTACATGTCTGTGGCCCTGTGTGTGAATTCTGTGTGCCTGTGTGTGCACTGTGTAACATTTGTATGTGGTACATATATGTAGTGTGCACTTTGTAAATATCTGTATATTTTTCTATTGTGCAAACATTTGTGTGCAATGTGGGTGCCTAGTGTGTATGTGTGTGTGATATATGTCTGGGTTCACGAGAATGCACCACGTGTGCCCTTGCTTATGTGAGCATGCACTTAAACAGCGTGCATATCTGTGCTCTGTTTGTTACAGAGTGTTAGTTCCATGCCCTTGGTGTGTGCACTGCTTACTTATCTATGTGCATTACTCCTAGGGATTGTGGGGGGGGGAGGGGTTTACCAGTACACAAGTGTACTGTGCGTGCATGAGTGAGTAAGGGGGCTTGATCATGTGTGTGCACATACATGTGAGTTTCAGCTGTGGTCCCTGGGCTTAGAGCATGGAGATACTGGGGGAGCGCCTACCCCCAGCCTCGGTCCCCAGCTGGTCCTCGGTTTATAGCCAGTAGTAGAAATTCAAATCAGCCAGCACTGCCTGTAGAGTTCAGTTCCCAGTCAAATTAAAAGTAAATTTGGTTACAACCCACCTACTTTATACCCTTGCAAATGTTAGTGCATGTGTTTTCCAATCAACTAATATTTTATCTCCCACCAAGAAGCTTCTAAAGTGAGAATCAAAGGCAATGGGATGACAGTCAGTGAGCTGCAGGGGAGGGAAAAGAGGAAGCAGGCACAGAGCGGGGCGCTCAGCTTTGCTGGCCAAGCAAATGCCTCTTCACCCAAGGTCAGTGCGAAAGAGGGCATTTCAGGCACCATCACGGGGGCCTGGGGAACGCTCCATGAGGAAGCAGCAGAGCTGTAAGTTAGCTCAGGGAAGAACTTCCTGATCATCAAGCTTGTTCAAGTCAAGTCAAGAGGCAGTCACTGGTCATCTGTGTCGAGCATATGTTCATCCTAAGCATAGACAGAGCACCTGTTCTCAGAGACATGAGCATCACTTGTCTGAAGGGCTGCAGTCTAGACAGTCACTAAGCAGGGCCTGGGCCCAGACCCCAGGAGTCCTGGGACAGTCATAAAAAGAAGAAAAAATCACTGAGGTATGGACTGCCTGCCTGAGGGCAGCAAAGTGGCTACCTTGCCCAGCACCAAGTCTCAGAAATCGCAAGTAGGACATAAAAGAAGGTTCTGAAAGCCAGAAAGACAAGAGTCAGGAGAGGGAGAAGCAAGAAACACGAGGCACCCTTGAGATAAAGGTGGTTGTCCTTGCCAAAACCTGTGGTTAGTTAAGGCTGCATTTAAACAGGGAACCACTGGAGTGAGTAACTTCCGCTTGTTCAGCATCCCTTAGAGAGGCCCTAACAGGCGGCAGGCCCCATGTGGGGCCCAAGGACAGAGATTAGGCAGACATTTCTCCCAGTCTCAAGAGCTTACAGTGCAGCAGGACACAGGAGACATGGGACAGGTCTTGGCACCACAGTGGCAGATGAAAGCTCAGGGCACAGTGGGACCCCAGGTGCAGGAAAGAGGGCGTGGTGGTAAGAGGAGGTTTCCTGTGAGAAGGATGGAGGTAACCATTCTAGGCTGCAGGCCAGGCAAGTGGTTTAAATCTCTGTACCTCAGTTTCTGCATCCCTAAAATGGGAATAATAAGAGAATCCACTTTGTGGGTTGTTGTGAGGAGTAAATGAGTCCATTTAAGGAAAATGCTCAGAACCCAGTGCCTGACAGGCAGTGTGTGTTACAGTTTACCTGCCATGACCATCATCATCAGGACATGATTCAATGTGGGATATGTGTGAGCCAGAATATAGCACCTCAGTGTCACTTGAGCCTTGCAAACCAGGACTGTAGATGCCATGCAAGGAGGCTGGAGAGCTAGGCAGGGACTGGTTCCTGAAGATGCTTGGGGTTCAAGGTCAGAGTTTGGACTTGACATGAGGACAGTGCAAGGGTTTTAAACAGAGAAGGGATCACATGACAAGATATACCTGAGTAAGAATACCTGAGTCCTTTGTTGGGATAACCAAGTTACCGTTTAATAGAATCATCTCTAACCACCCCTTGGCTTCCTGACTTGGCCCAAATGATTGACAGTCCTTGTATGTCCCCAGTGACCACTGCCACTGCTATTGCTACTTCTAAGTCATTGTTATTATTTAGAGAGAGCTGAAGTAAGTGGTAGTGGTAGCAACTACATGAACTGTAATTCTTGTTGATAATGACATTTGTAACTCACTCTGAAAGTGGGCTTTTGACTCCATGCTAAGAATCTAGGCTTAATTTTCCTGGTCTGAGTTACAGATTGGCAGCCCAAAAGCCTAAGGGATTCTGCAGTTGTGTTTTGTTTGCCCTAGACAGTGTCTTTTTTTTTTTTTAATGAGCTTGCATTTAAAATAGGAATAAATTACACAAAAATCTCCATTTCTACATTTACCTGAAAAGTTAGAAGATCAGATACCACAGCACTCTTCTGAAGGCAAAGTCACTTTCTTGCCCATGCCCTCTGGTTGGTATTTCTTGAGTGCCCGACTGATTCCCACATTGCGGTGTTTGACTGGCTCCTGAAATGGAGACTCCTGCCTTAGGCAAGGGAGAGGTGATGTGTGCAGGTGGCACACACTCTGCTTCCAGAAGAGTCCTGGGGATCAGGCTGTCTCCCCTCGACGACCCCCTTTCTGCTTCTTTGTGTTCAGGATGGCCAGTTACAAAGATGGGAAGTGAGGGTGATGCAGGGAGTGGGGGGTGCATGACCTTGGACAGTTACTCAAGTGCAAGGGAATGGTGTGTGTCACAAGATCAAAACCTCTCTCTCTCTCCTCTGGTTCCCTCCTTCTCACCCCCACCCCCTCAAGATCGCGAAGCCGGCCCCGAAAATCTCGCCGCCACCGCCATCACCACTGCCCCTCACGGTCCCAGAGCTCAGAGTCCCGCTCCTCAAGCTGCGACAGCAGGTAACCCCCGCCCCGAGGCATCTCCTCACCCCGACCACAGCCCAGAGCCCGGCTAAGACACCGCCACCATCAGCTTTGCCTCCACCGTCACTTTGGGGAAGCCGCTCTCCCAGCAGAGGGGCAGCCCCTGCCTCACACTTGAACTGTCACCACTTCCTTGCAGAGGGGCTGCAGACAGGACTTGCTGCCTCCACTTACAGGGACAGCGGCCACAGGACTTGCTAACACATGGCCAGGTGCTAAGCACTCCTCAAGGTCCGCTGCATGATCCCCTCTGCACCCCTAGGAAGGAGGCACCATTGTCATCCCCACTTTAGAGATGAGGAAACTGAGGCACAGAGAGGAACTTGCCAGGCACTTAGCTGCTAAGTGACAGAGCTAGGACTGAACTGGGGCATCTGGTTCACTTGGCTGTCTCTCTCTCAGGCTTGCTCTAAGCACAGAGAAGCTAAGCGACCTAGGAAAGGCTACCTAGCACAAGGTATCTGGTTCTGTGGCCCTCCCGAGGCCTCTTGCTCCTAACGTTGACCCTCTTTATGCTGACACATTGGCTGCCCTGGCCTGAGCAGGGGAAGAGGCTCTTGTGGATGAGAAGAACAAGAGAAAGAGGGAGTGGGCCTTCGTGGATGTTGGTGTTTGAAATTGTTGAGACCATTGGGAATGTCAAGGGCCCCTTGATGGTACCAGGCCAATTTCCAGATGTCAGAGGCTCTTTTATTCTTTCTTAAATCCTTCTCACACTTGACCTATGTAGTCACGCAGTCACCTCACCTGGGAAGATTTAAAAATCTCGCTGTCCTGGTCCCGCCGCATTCCCGGCGAAGTCAGAATGTCTACAGGAAGGAAGAGGAGGAAGAGAAATGGGAATCCAAATTCCACTCCGAACCAGGCACTGTGCTGCAATTGCAAATAGATTTTGTCTCTTAATCATCCCCGTCACACCATGAGCCAGACCAGAGCTTCTCTGCCTCGGCTGCTCCATGATTGCTTTGGAAGTCTAAAAATACCAGCGCCTGGATCCCATCTCCAGACATTCTGATCTAATCCAGATATGCGTGGAGCAGGTGTGGAAGCAGCGCCTGACATCGAGGACTCGGCCCAGTAGCTGTGGTGTTCCCACATCACACAAGGCTGCTCTGTGATCCTGAGTGATCCAGACAAAACCAAGACCCTCTTGGAAGCAGGTGCAAGCCTGAACAAAACAGGGACTTTGTCCACGACCCCAAAGTGACCCTGCATCTCTCCATCCTCTATCTTTACCAGTGGTAGCCTTAACCTCAGTCTAGTCTCCCCTCCTTCTAGGTAAGACTGGTGAAGACGCCCAATCAGAGAATTACCTCTGTTCCCTGACAGCATCCAGTCAGATCAAAGCCCCAGCTCTTTACATGCTTCCCAGGGTCCCTGACCACATGCTTCTAATAGATTCTCTCTGACCACCACCCACCCGACAGAGACGTCCTCCACTCGCCCATGGTGCGTGTTCTCCATCACTGCAGGGAGCAGTAACAAGATGCTTGTTTGAGCACAGGGTGCCCCCGTTGGCCTTTGTCCGGAGGGCGTTGACACACTGAGCTCGACTGCATGATTGACCTTTACAGATGAGAAGCCTGCGTGTTGGTGGGCAGAGGGGTGACTGGCAGAGCTGGCGCCAGGACCCAGGTCTGTGTGACTCAGCCCAAGCCTGGGTGGGAGGACGGTGCAGATCCTGCTTGCAGACTCTCAGTGGCCGCACTCTACCCTTTCTAAGGCTCACCTCTTCTGAAAGGGGCGCATATCACAGGCCCTCACCCCAGCCTTCCTTCTGCGAGCACGCCTCCTGCTGCTATTGCCGCAGCTTCCCAGTGCCTGTTGCGCTAAGGGACACTCCAGCAGGTGTGGGAGCAACCTGAGAGCTGGCCCTTGGGCCACTCAGTAGAGAAGTGAGAGGCCCTAGAGCAGAGAGGGACACTCCAGTGCAAGAACCAGAGGCACTGGTCCCCACAGCACCCTCGTTCTGCCACTACAAGCTGTGTGATGTCAGGCAGGTTCCTAAACATCTCTGAGCCTCAGCTCTCTCATCTGGGAATAAGAAATAATACCTGCCCTGTCTGTGTCTTTGAGATGGAGAGAGGACTGTGAAAGCACCTTACGAAGGGCTTACAAATGCCATGAAAATCCATAAGGTGTTATTTTTATCACTACTGTGACTCAGAGCTAAATAGTAATGCCGAGTCCAAATACACCCTTTCTAAGGAGTCAGAGATTCCTTTAGTTTCCGACACAGACAGGCAGCCAGATCTACATCTGACAAGCCTGCAGAAGGCATCTTTGTCGTTTTCGTCAGATTTTTTTTTTCAAAAGTTTTGGGTGACAGTCAATAAGATGCCTCTGTTTCACAGATGGTGAAGCCAGATACACAAAGACACACAGATATAAGCAGTTACATTTATAGACAAACACATGAAAACACAGATGGACACACCCAGACGTACACACAGTCACGTACAGACAGGCAAGCAGAGAGACAATCACAGGCACACAAAGCAGAGCAAACTGAATCAGGATCATCGGGACCCTTTCTGTCTTCACAGCTGCATCCCCAGCCCCGACCAGTGCCAGGTACATGAATACACATTTGTCAAACAAACGAGAGAATGAATGAACACGGACAGGTGGGTGAGCAGAGGGACGCATACATAGTTTACGCAGACACACCCAAACACACTCTGCTGTCCTCAGATCCTATTAGGCCTTCAGTCACCTCTCTGCCACGCTCCCCATCAAAAACCCTCAGATCTCTCTGCCCTGCCTCCAGGCACCGTGGCCGGTCCCCCGAGGGAGGGCGGAAGTCCCGTCGAAGGCACTCTCGCCGCTGCTCCAAGACCCTCTGCAAGGCCAGCCCAGAGGCCCGGTCCAGCCCCCAACCCAGCCAGCCCCTCCAGATGCTCAGCTTCCTGTCAGCCAGGGGTGTAGTAAGTATTCTGCACAGCCTCCTCTGCCAGTCTTGGCCGGGACACTTGGGGGAGGTGGAGGCACAAGTTCAGGGCAGTGTATGACACATTTTAATTCAGTTTCGGGCAAATATCCCACTGGTTTCAGACCTCCTTCTTGATTTAACTGAATGGTCATTCACCAGCCTTTGGCAGCACTTGGCTTGGGGACTTGGCAAGTGGGGGGGGTGTGTGGGGTGGGGGGAATGGGGAAAACCTGAAACACCCAGGATCTTTATGAGGGGAATGGTGAAAATACATTCTGGTCTTCAGAGTGACATCTGCAGGAGGGCATGTGTGAGACACCGTAGGAGGTTTCTTTGGGGAAGGAGAAGAGGGGTCTTTGATGTAACAGAGGCACTGCAGCTTTGCAACGAGGTCTGTGTCTTTGACAGCTAGGCTGCAGCACTGATGAGCAGATGGGATTTGATATCACCCATATTAACTCGGCCTAGAATATATATATATGAGAATTTTCCTCCAAGGAGGTGATAGCACTTAACCTCTCATATTCACACAAGGTCTCAGGGAGTTGAGGACTCAGCTGTCTTCACTAGTTGCTTCCACAGGTGGGACCAAAAAGCCAAGGCTCAGAAAGATGAAGGTATGGAGTAAAGCCATAGGGCAAAGCAAGAGTGAATCCATTCGAGAAACTGGCCTTAAATGGGATCATGCAACAGTCCCTTAGGTCAGCAAGGAGGGTCAGCTTCAGACAGTTTGATGCCAGGAAGTCTCCTCAGCAAAGCATTTGGAGTTGGGTCTGAACTCGGCTTCTTAGCTGTGTAGCTTGGAGAAAGTCATCCAACCTCTTTGAAACTCAGTTTTCTCATTGGCAAATTTGAAATAATACCACTTCCATGGGGGGTTGTGGGGGATACCCAGTAACAGAAAGTCTGTGAAAGCCTTTTGTAGACTCTAAAGGGACAGACACAGAAACAGGAGGAGACTCGACACAGACGTAGCTTTCACGTACACCTGACAACTGGGAAGGGTCCTGTCTCCTCTAGCTAGGCGTGGGTGTGAAAATTTCAGAGAGCTGCTCCCTTAGAAAGGATGAGGTGGAAGTAAGGAAAAGCTCTGAGGTTCTTGCTGGGAGGTCAAGGAAGAGAAGGTGATGATAAACATTGGTTGGACACAATAGTTATATCCACAGTGCATTCTGAGAATCTCTTCTTTACCAGTCAAGACATCTGTATCATGAAGGTATAATTCTGCTGTAATCTGCCTTGCTGGAACCGTCCGCAGCTCACCCCAGGCCCTTCTTTTGCAGAGCGAGGGTACCTATAGTTGCTCAGTATTTGCAGATGGTAAATGCTCGTGTTCCTTCTCCCCTCCATGAATGCCTATGAAAGTTCTTCCCAGTAAGGCAGAGTCCAGAGGCCTGGGCTCAAGACTTGGCTTGGCCAGACAAATCCTTTTACTCCTTCCAGCCTCAGCTTCCTCAACTGGAAAATAAGCATGATTATCATACCTGTGTCCCAAAGGAATTGTTGCAAAGGTAGCACATTTAAAATACCAGCAATAAGAGGTGGAAGAATGGTTTTAAGTTAGTGAAAGCCACCCAACCTGTTTGGTCACGGTATTTATGGCAGCCATTCGGTGGCCCCAACTGACACTCCATAAAAAGTGCCACTGGGAGCAAATGGCTTGTATTCTCTCACCTGGGACAGTTTCCAAACCGTCAGGACCAAGGTGTTGCAAAAAGCTGAATTTTAACGCCCCCAGCCCCCAAAACTGTTGTCCTCCCACACCAGTGAGTGAGGCACCAGATTGGCCATTGGCTCTTAGGGCCCAGCCCCTACTAGAAGAGCAGAGAACTCATCCATACCTAGAAGGCATAGGCCTTAAGAGCCCACCGAACCCAGTGCCCAGATTCCAAAAGGAGAATCTGAACTCACAGATGAGAACTGCCTTCCAGGGGCTCCAGCAAGTCAGAGTTGTTAAAAACCTGAGATTATGATTTTGTGATCAAACCCTGGTCCCAAGTCAGGGATAGTTAAAATATTTAAAACTTTGTCAGCTGCACTTTCCTCATCCTTTAGAAAATGCAGATAATAAGCCTCTTCTTCAGAAGCCTTCTTCAGGGGACAAAAGCAAAATAATTTCGTAAGCAGCTAAGCCTGGTACTTGGCACAGGGGCAAAAATAAGCGAATAGTAGAGAGTGTCCAAATGACAACACTCCAGATGCTGGCTCTGTATTTTCCAACTGTGGAACCTTGAGCAAGTTACATAAACTCTCCATGCCTCCGTCTTTCCCGAGTCTGCAGAATGAGGATAATAGTAAGACCTACCTCATAAGAGGGATGTTGTAAGGATGCAACGACTCACTGTAAGACTTTTAGACTGAAGCAGGTGAGCGGTAGGTCCTTCGTTGCTGGCGGTGGATAGAAGTAACAGCAGTACCAAGAAGGGAAGTGGTAATAATAGTGGCAACAATAGCAGCGGCGCTGGTGACAGTAACGGAGCAGGGGGAACGGCTCCAGGCCCAGGCCAGTCTGCGGATGAGTTGAGACCGCAGGTAGAAGCCCTGCTTTCAGTTTCCTTCCATCCTTGATGGCAGCTGTAGCCCACATGGCTGGCCCCACCTTTCTCATGGCTGCCTGACTCCTGGGGGCATCAGGTACCCCTCAAGTCTGGCCCTCCTAGGGCCCTCCACACTGGGTTCTTTCTCATCCTCTCTCCCGCACAGGCGTGGGTGGAGAGGACACCAGGGTGGACCAAAGGTTTTCCAAGAGTCCAAGATTTTCCCGAGCTCTCTGCTAAAGAGAACAGCAAAGTCACTGTCATTGAATCACTTGCTTGACTTGTTCAAATCTACCAATTATCTAAGCATCTATAAAGCGTCAGTTCTGGCGTAGCCCTCAGGATCCAGTGAATAAGAAATGGCCTGTGCCTTCTTATAAAGAAGACAGACAACACTGTAATGGACAATGCACAACAATGGATGCTATGATGGGACGGGGGTAAGGAGGCAGGGAAAGAGGGGACTGGGGTTTGAGTTAGGTTAAGGCAGCGGAGACTAGACAATGGAAACAGGAATTGATTGCTGGAGTCAGGATGGAGACAGAATTCCAGCACAGGAGATGGGGTTCTGGAGCTGGAGCATAAGAGATGTCCTATGCCATCATCACAGCTCATGGCAGGCATCTTGTATGCACAGCTCTTTAAAGAATCACGGTGGGCACATGACATCAAGGGGGCCTATTTACATATGTGAATATGCAAATAATAAATAAGCTGATGATAACCAGAAATCCTCTTGCTTGGCCAGAGCCCTAATCCAAATGGAGGGTCCCAAGGAGTCAGTCCTTTGTGGCCTTATTCATTTCTTATCTACACTCAGTCATCTCCGTTCAAGGCATTAGAGAGACAGATGAATAAACAGGCTTCTGAATTCCAGAGCTCATGCCCTAGTCATCCACAGAATACTGAAGTACTGTAGGATAAATATTGTCACTGGGACTGAGACTGAGTCCGTATTTTAATACTTGCAAACCAGCTGATAAATAGACCCTGTCGCCACCCACTCTCTAGTCAACAAAGCCATCCCTTTCCTCCTCTGAGACCCTCTGGACCTTCTCACAGACCAACAGCTGAACACTGATACCTGACAGCCCTTCAGTGCCAAGCCTGGTTACTTTCAGATGGGGCAGTACTCACACTCGACCAGTTGCTGAATATTTTCAATATCAGCCTTGGAGGTGATAGAAGCAAGTATAATATGCAATAGGACCACAGAGGAAGGACCAGACAATGTCTAAGAGGTCTTGGTATCTGAGAGGACCTTATAAATAAAGGAACATATGAGTTGGGCTTTGTAGGATGAGTAGGAGCTCACCCAGTTGAGTTGGCTGATGAATAAAGGGAACGGTGAATACCACTACATGCCAGGCACAATCACATGCTTTACACAGGTGGTTTTTTTTTCCCCCCCTCATTTGATTCACAAAAAAATTTTTTGAGGTAGGTGCCATCATTCTCACCATTTTTCAGGTGGGAAAACTGAGACTCCGAGAGGCCAAATGACTTAAGTAGATAGCCCATTTAGGAGGAACAGGAGCTAGTATGAATCGTGGCTTATATCTCAGAAGCTTACTGTGATAGCCAGAGGGCCAACTGGATGGCAGAGAGGTTGGTGGCTCCAAAGTTTGGCCACACCCTGTCCCTGTAGCAGAGGGTCCTCAGTTAGGTCTACCCTAACTGGATGAGGAATTTAAAGGGGCTGATCAAGACTGAAGTTAGACTCAGGAGAAGGCAGGCTTCTTTTCTCCTCCTGCCTCCAGCAAGCCAGCAGTTTCCACATAATCCTTGTCGACAAAAACTTGCACAGATTGAAAAAAAAAAAAGCAGAACTTAGGCTCCATAAAGGAGGGCCTCATTTGTGAACAGGAGGAAGCCGGCGAGGATAGTAAGGACGACAGGAGCTTTGGAGCAGATCCAAACATTTGGCGTTTTTGACCTCATCTCCCTGTGAGACTGAGCCATAGCTCACGCTTCCCTGAGCACCTACTATGTGCTGTATTCTACACGTGCCATTGCATGTATTTCTTATAATAGCCTTTGAAGGGAGCTTCCATTAGTACCCTTATTTTATAATGAATAACCTAAAGCCTGGAAAACTTAAGTAAAAGGTACCTATTAAGTGGAGAAGTGAGGATTCAAACCCAAAACATCTGCCCTCAGGGTCCAGATGCTTAATGACCTGACCTCCCTTATGTCATTTTCTTTTGCTGGACATTGTGTCCCAATCTGTACCTTTAACTAATAATCATATCTATTTCATGGAGTAGTTGTGAGGGTGGAATTAGCAGTTGTCCATTTAGTTTTAAAATATGCACTAAGCACCTACTACGTGCCAGGCGCTTGGTGAGTAGCAGTGAACAAGACAGACAAGGTTTCTGCCTTCATGGAGCTTCTATTCTGGGAGCAAACTCAGCCTGGCGCTAGGGACATAACAATATACAGTAGTTGCTAGTGTTATGATTTGTCATCATAATGGCTTAATTAAACTTGCTCCTGATAAACCCAGACATGATGTTTTTGAAACATCCCTGGCCTCGAAAAGTTTAATTGTATCTAAGATCTCAGACAAACTTCAGAACAACTCTAGGGGAATGACAGGAAAAGCCTCCTGTTTTGCATACCAGGGGAAATGAGCCTGAGGGAGTATACATGGAGGGCCCAGCCCTCCCATGTCTGCCCCAGGTTCTTGTACATCCTGCAAAAGGCTTTGAGCCCTTGCTCAAACTGGGAGACTCACTATTCAGTTCCATTCATTGTAGTTTGGAGAGGAGAGGGACTAAAATGCAGAAGGGGCTGGGAGACTCAGGCATGTGGGACCAGTTATCCTTTTTTTTTTCCCCAGTTATTCTTTTTAAATGGAAAATGGAATCACATTGTCAACTTTTACTTTTGCCAAGCAAGGATGGAAAAAAGAAAACCACCCTTTTCTATAATGAAAGGGACATGTACCAGGCAGAAGAGGGGGAATAGCCATGGCCTCAGAAGAAAGGATGAGACTTTAAGTCAGATGCATTTAGCTGGATGAAGAACTCATTCCACTGAACTTATTTTCTCATTTGAATTTGGACTTGTGAAAATTTTGCCTAACTGGAGCCATGTAGAAATTTTCAAGAACAGGTAGGCTGAGGGCTATCAAGAGGGGCTTCTAAAACAGGAAGGGCGAATAAGAAATGGTGAGGTTGAAGCTACCAGTCCCCTTCAGCTTCCTGATGGAGGGAAGGAGAGAGGAGGCAAGATTATGTCCCTGGGCCCAAGGTCAATTTTATTGAACAGCCCAATGGGACAGTCCCCTACCCCGCAGCCCTAAAGGACTTTGTCATCTCCCTACCATCCTCAGCAGATCCCTGTCTTTTTTCCATCCCTCCCCCTCTCAAATGAACTCCTAACAGGTCAATGAATCTATTCTGTTGCTGTCTTCCTAATTAGTGTGCAAAGGAAGATGAACAACAGGGAGGAAAATAAACTTAATGTCTTTGTGAAACAAAAGGGTTTAAAAAAGGGAGGGGGGCGGGAATAACCAGAACCCTCTAGCTAAAAGCTCCGCCATCCAGCTCTACATTCACATGAGAATTTCCGGTCCCCCATATGGCAGGGAGGGAAAAAAAATTTATAGCCATCTCTCTCCATGGGGCCATTTGAAGCTCAGTAAATGGACTTGTTCAGTTTAATTGGAATTCTCTTCTTGATTGTATTTTTGTAACCTATTAGGCCGTGCTGCCTCTTGATCTCAGAATTCAGCTGAAATTAAATTTTGAAGTGTAAGTGAGAGGGTGCCTTTTTTCCCCGTTCTTGATTAAATAATGATTTGAAACAAAAACAATAAATAACAGTGCCAGCTTCCCTGGAGGGCTGAGAGAGACTCCCAGTGAAACACCAGGAGCTGGAGCTTGTGGTGGGGGATTTAATTACTTATTAGAAAAATCCAAGTGTTGATGCTGAGTATATTAAGGAAAAAGAAGAGGCAAGCTTATGAGTTAAAAAAAAAATGAGCTTCACATTCACTTCAGTTCAGTTCAGTTCAGTGCTCAGTCGTGTCCGACTTTTTGCAACCCTATGAATCACAGCACACCAGGCCTCCCTGTCCATCACCAACTCCCGGAGTTCACTCAGACTCACGTCCATCGAGTCAGTGATGCCATCCAGCCATCTCATCCTCTGTCATCCCCTTCTCCTCCTGCCCCCAATCCCTCCCAGCATCAGAGTCTTTTCCAATGAGTCAACTCTTCGCATGAGGTGGCCAAAGTACTAGAGCTTCAGCTTTAGCATCTTCACATTGGTGGGGGCTAAAAGAATAAAGGGAACATACTCATTTGTTTAGTCCCAATGGCCATGAGTTTGTGAAAAGCAATCTGTCCTTAAAGAAAATCTGAGACTGGCAATCATTACCCAAAAGGGAAGAGCGTGTAATAACTCTGGGGTCTGGATAGGGCTCCATGGCTCTGGTCTCCTGACTCCTTTCACTGACAAAATCCAAGAGGGTTTGAAAGGGCAGAGATGGGGAAGATGGGAGGGAGACATGAAATGCACAAGATGCCCTATGTTTGTGCTGCTTTCAGATAGATTCTGGGTAGCGATGAACACTTAGAACAGAGAGTCACAAACTTAGATGTCTCCGGGGCCAGTCCACTAATAGATACAGGCAACAGGGACCCCGTAAGGCCTGAGGACAGGAAAGCACATGCCCCATCTAAAGGAGCAGCTCCAATTACTCACAAACTGATTATTACCCAGCAGGAATGTCAACTCAATCTTGCCAGATCCTCTTAGGTTTCAGCATGAACTAGAAATGGGTTTGCTATGTGAGTATGCCCAACTACAATGTTGACAGATCCTTCAAATTTATTGGCAAACATAAATTTGCTTAGCCAATAAGTGCGCCAAAGAAAGCATAACTTGAAACTCTGAAACAAAGCATAACTTGGCCTGTCAGTTTTCTAGGGGTGATTTGGGGTGTTGAGACATGCTGTCCATTTACGTCCCCACCCCCACTTCACATACTGCCAGTGTCCAGCTTCCAGGTATTGCTCTCTGGCTGCCAAAGACCACTTTGCTTGGCTGGGCGGCAGTTTGAAACTGCTGGAGAATTGACCCGTCTTGGGGGCAACCTTTAACCCATGAGTGGTGAGGAACTGGTGTGTAAATATCCAGCTCCCTCCTTGGTTGAGATGAATTCTGGAGCCAGTTCTGTCCTCTCTCTTTTCTCTCCCCCAGCTCACTACCCCTCAAATAGATTCCTTGGTCTCAAATAAGCTGCCAGCACTCAAATTCCTGTCTCAATTTCTAGGAGGATCCATATGGAGACAGGTGTTATTTCACTTTGAGATTAAACAAAGCTTACAGGGGCTGAATTTTTGTGCAAAGCCCCCAAAATAGGCCTTTGTGAAGACATGGAAAGAAGGACACGACTGAGATGGAGGAAGGGTTCAGAGTGGACCACAGAAGAGAAACCCGGTAAGAGGGTCCCAGGCCTTACACAGGGGCCCCCAGTACCATGAGTGCGTTGTTCCTGCACAAAAGTGGGTCTAGAATGACTCCTCCCAGTGAGCCTCTTGAGGACCGTTTTGCAGCTAAGATGGGGATATAGGAGCAGAGAGCAGTTATGTGCATAGAAGAGAAATTTCCCATAGATGAAGAAGAAGATGAATTGTGAGAGGCCTGGTATCAAAATGAAAGACAGGGAGCAGCACGGGGGGCCGTCCTGTCGTGTCAGCGTCCAGTGGGCAGCAGTTTGCCTCTTCCGTGGCAGAGCGGAAGGGAGTATCTGACAAGGAGAGAGACACTTAGGGACAGGAGGCAAGAGCACAGAGGCCTCTGCTATCTGCCTGTCATTATGTCCTCGACTTGAAGGGCTCCTCTGCATTGTCATGGCACCCCCTTACACACACACACACACACACACACACACACACCCTACACTCTGCCTTTGGCCCCCCTGAACTATATCTTCCCTCCTCTGGAGAAGGAGGGATCCAAGACTAACAGGTCTTTAAACAATCTGGACATCCCTAATGAGTTTGCAAAAATATTTCCATCATCTGGAAACAGGGGCAGAGCCCGCCAAGACTGGTAAAGACACAACCAAGTAGAGGTCAGCTGAAGGTAACAGAAATGAACGTCTTTGGGCTACCACCTCTTCCCCCAACCCTCAAAGTAATCCTTAGAGCAGGTCAGACAGGTCAAGATTCGTGTATCCAGGACCTGCCAGGCATGTCATTAGGCTAGTTGTGCCTTGTCCAAAGGCTTTGGAGTTAAACCCCACTGACTCTCCATTTGTCAAGCCAGCTATGAAAACAGACATGGGGCTGCTTCAGTCCAGAGAAAGGTGTACCTTTCTTTCTAATTTGTCTGACCAGAAGGGGCACCGTTTTCAATTTCCTGACCCAGGAGGAACACCATTCTAGCACCCAAACAAAGTCACTGCGTGGGCCAGCAGCCCTGTTGAGTACGAAAGACCAGACCCAGTTCATCTTTTAACCTGACCTCCCAGAATAGCAGAAGGCGGCAAAGGAAGTAAAGAGACCCAGCACTGCTTGTCTCATCTGGAAGGCTCCGCAGGTCTGGAGCTTCTCACCTTAGCCTAGAGCTTACGCTGTTGAGCATCTATAGACTCTTGCTTTCTCTGAGATTGTAGGCCCGAGGAGGGCTGGGTTGGGGGAGAGCTTTCTTTCTCTCCACCACTGACCTGGACCTAAAACTTGATTATAGAAGTTCTCTGTAGCTCACATGCCCAGCCCTGAGCTGGTCTCAAGACCCCAACTTTCAGCCCATCCAGATAGAGACAGGTAATTATCCCACCCAGTAACAGTGCTGTGGCAGACAAAAGCCACTCATTTTTGAATGAGTGAAGGGATGAATGAAAGAATGAATGAAATAGAGAGTTTTGTGTTATCCTGGCCTGGGACTCAGAGAAGGCTTTCAAGAGGAGGTGATGCGTAAACTGGAGGATGAATAAATTTATCCATGTGAAGTAAGGAACAGAGGGAAAATGTTCTAGGCAGAGGAAATGGCATGTGCAAATGGCCTGGGGTTGGGAAAGCAAGATGTGGTGGCAAAACCAAGAAAACTTCCCAATTGATTGCCTTAAGGTTGCACAAACCAAAACTGGGGAGGGGCTGTATGGAAGAGATGAGGTTTGTGAAGGACACAGGATTGGGTTGTAAAGGACACTGTCACGCATGTCAAAGAATTTAGGTTCATTCAAAGAAATGGGACTTTTAAGAGAGGTTGGTATTTTTAGCATAGGGTCAAGTTAGTGAGGACATTTCAGTAGTACGATTATCTCTGTTTTCTGGCAATGATAGAAAAGCATGATCCCTTATACAGTTCTCAGTTCTGTTACGTGTGGATAGTGATTGTGGTCAGGTGGAGGGACACTGAAAGTGTCACTATGAGCTCAGTGCATGGGATTGAGAATGTGAAAAAGGCAAGGTCCCTGTCTATATCCATTAGCCTTGAGGGGCCTTACATTCAGGAAGTCCTTCTTCCTGGGTACCCAGGATGCACCGGGACATATGCTGTGAAATTAGTAGTCAAGGTGGAAATGAGTACCTGGGTGGAGAAAAGCCTGGCCTGGATGCCTCCAGGTAGCAAGCCACAAGATAACGAAATCCATTATATTCATTGTCCAGCCTGGCTTCCTTCAGGAAGGGCTTACCTGAATCACTTGTGATACACTGGCTACCAAACACTCATCATCTCTGAGGCAAAGATTCCATGAGCCCAGACCAAACCACAGCCTGAGAGTCCAGGTCCCAGGGTCCAGCTGCCTGTGTGATGCTTTCTCATTCCTGACAGAGGTGGTGGAAATACACATGTAAACACTGAACTCACAGAGGTGGTAAAGGTTTGGCATCCAGCCTGCGAACTAGAAGACAAAAAGGAGCTGAATGGAAAAGGGGTCTTTACATTAAGTTTAAAAGAAATCTCACACTAGAAAGCCCCACTTGGGCAACTTTATTTTAAGATCCCTTGTCCCAGAGCAAAACTAGCCAGATTGTCAAATGGGAAGTGGCAGCCGCACTGGGTGAAAGTTGGTAAAGCTGGACCATCACCTTGTCGGTGTGCAAAGCCTCCTGGGAGAATCTGCAAAGGAAGTTCTGCCTCCCCAACTCCAGGAGCTGATATCCTGAGCTGGTGAAGCCATTGCTATTATTCTGTTCCAGTGTCTCTGTATCGCACCCTCATGACCATTTGCTGAGAAGACAGAAATATTTCCTTAAGAAATCCCTAGAGCCCCCCTTCTTTAGGCTCAAAGTTCATGGGGGAAACTGGGCGGGGGAAGCAAGCTTTTGATGGCGAGACCTATGCTAATACTTGCAGGGCCTGGGACAAGAGTATAGAAGGAGAAGCCACACACTAAATGTTTTAAATCAAGACAGCAAACTTAGATGAAGTATGTTCTCCTATCTTGGCAAACATATCCTTGAAATGATCGGGAGAGTCAGATTTGGATTTAGAGCCTCGGACCCCTCGGAGTGCCGGACCACAACATGACAGTGTGGAGAGAATCTGCCCCAACGCCCTGGTCCCTTCCATTCTCCCCCTACATCTTGCTTCATCACCGTGACGGACCTCTCACACACGGACATGGACACCTCAGTCCAAACGTCCAAATTCCATTCAGATAGCCATGTTTGGACCTACAAATGTGCACACTTGAAGCATGGTCTATCCCTGGGAGAATAGATCATGGAGAGCCTGAAGAGACCCTGGAAGGGGACTCAGCAGCCATTTAAACAGAGAATTCCGGGACTTCAGGTCTCCAGAGACTAATCTCAAGGAAAGGTTTCCAGGTAGCCCCGCAGATTTCTCGACCCATGGGAATGGTTGTCACTGGAGGAGACCCAGGCAGAGGTCCCTCTTGCCCACAGCTAAGCATTGTATATTGATGGGGACCAGAACTGAGCCCACTGTGTCATCTGAGCTGAGACTGGTTTGAGTGTTTAAAGAAAACCATCCATTATACTTCTAAACACTCTATAGCCTTCCCAAGGGCTGGCTCTCCATCGCCTCCTTTGCTTCTTCATCTGTTCTAGATCAGCCACACCCAGGATCCTGGGGGCCCTTCTGCATTCCCAGTCACTCCAAAGCCAAATCTCCAAGCCCCTCCCAAAGCTGTCCGTTACAAGCACATCCTCCCTGTGCCCCACCCCCCATCTTGACATCTCAGATTGATGCAAACTCTAGCTACCATCTGCATTGTCAGCAAGGGTTTCTTGATCCAACTTGGGCGTTAAGGGACTGGCAAGGTTAGTGTTGATGGCCTGAGGTCCCCTTACTGAGAAAGTCAGCCAGAAGTGATGCTTCACCTGTCAAGAACACTGAAAACCCAAAATCCAAAGTTCAGGGCCAAGTGCGAGGATGTACAGAAAGGTGTGTGTTTTTACTTGTCATTTGCGACTCTAATGATGGACTCACCTTGCCCGCTCTTCCCTTTCTCTTACACCTTACCTACCTACTAAAGGAGGAGTTCTTGCTTGGTAAGTGGATATAATCCGCAAAGACATGAGAGAATTTATTAGAAGCCACTCGAGAACCTTAGCTACCTTCTCCAGGGGGAAAGGACACACGCAAATATCTGTAGAGAGCTTTTTTTTTGTTTGTTTTCAGTCAGACAATTTGACTTCCATTTTTTTTGTCCCCCCACCCTTTCTTTTCCCCTTTAGTTGAAAACTACTAAAATATCATTTTGTGACTTTGACTTTATATTTTAAAAAAACCCTCTCATCTTTATTTCATTTCTTTTCCCCATGTGATATTTGTTTAGGGTTCTATTTGGGCAACTTTTTCTTTAAGAGAAAAAAAAATCAAATTCATTGAAGATTTGGTTGACATTTAAAATTTTGGCTTTATCTCCTTTTGTCGTTTTTAAGTTTCAAGATGTATTTTTTCAGGCCCATAGCTTCCTTTCTTTCCCCCTACCTTTCTTTATTTTTATTGTTGTTTTAGGTTAAGGGTGTTTACACACACCCCCTTTCTTTTAAGTTGTCTCTTTTGTTTGAGTTAATTCATTAGAAATTTTGTATAATTTCCTTTTTCTTTTGTTTAATCTGGATCGCATGCTTTTTCTCTGCATGATACCTAAATCTTCCAGTTATCCTAGCAGGGGGTTTAAAAAAAAAAAAAAAAAAAGATCTCCTTTCTGTGGTATTCTTTCAGGAATTTGTGCTTTTGTTTTTTGGCGTCTCTTCTTTCCTCTCCTCTCTCTCTTTCCTTTCGTTACAGTGCATCATGATGGTAAACATTTCTTGGTTATTTAGACGCAACCCACAGGCCCGGCGCTCAGCAGTGTCCAACGGGTGTTTTTGCTTTCAGATCGCTGGGCCGGGGTCTGCTGCTGACCTCTTTACCAAAACAGCCAGCCCGCTCACCACCTCCCGAGGGCGCTCCCAGGAGTATGACTCAGGCAACGACACCTCCTCGCCACCCTCCACCCAGATCGGCTCAACCAGGTCTCGGGGTCAAGAGAAGGGGAGCCCCAGTGGGGGCCTGAGCAAGAGCCAGGACCCCAACAGTGGAAACACCTCTGATTCAGGGAACTCCTTCACCACTTCCTCACCCCAGAACAAGGAGGCCACTTTGGAGAACCTCTCCCCCACCAGCAGGGGCAGAGAGTCAAGGTCAGTGCACCTGGATGGGGGGAGGAGTTCTGACTGAGCTCCACCATCTCATCTCTCACCCTGGCACTGCACCACACACACACACACACACACACACACTCGAAGCCAGGAGACTTTTATTTGCAAAAGAGAGAGAAATTAGAATAATGGGGGGGGGGGATCAAGGAGATCAGCTTCAGGTATAGCTGGCTCCAGGGTCTCAAAAATGTGTCATTGAGAAGTTGCCTTTCCCATCACTTCTCTCAGCTGTGCTTTCCCACTCTTGGCTTTATTCTCAAGCAGATCTTCCCAAAACATTGGCAAGTATGCCATCCAGTTAACATCCTGTCAATCTAGCCAGCCAATGGAAGGGAAATGCCTCTTTTCCCAAAATTTCAGCAAACTATCAAGGCAAATGCTCATTGGCTCTGCTTAGTCCAGCTTGCTCACCCAAGACCACACACACTGCCCAGAGGATGCTGTGTTCTTGGCTAGAATTTGTCACATGCCACCATCAGAGCTAATGAATTTTCCTGTGTACAGGAAAACTGAAGGAAGCCTGGTTCTCTGAAGGGAAAGCAGGGTACTGTTAATCAGAAGGAGGAATGGAAGTTGGGCAGGAAAAAAAAAAAAAGATGTCAATTTTATCAATAATTCCAGGAGAAAGTCTTAACATTAAGTCACTATCATTTAAAAATATACCACAGTATTTACTTTAAAGCCATTATGCAGGAAATACTGAACATAGCAAGGACAACAACAGTAACAAACTATTATTTATGGAGCCCTGACTAAATGCTAGGTATTATGCCAGGTGCTTTCCACAGATAATCTTCCTTAACTCCTTCCACAACCTTTATGGGATAGGTACTACTATAACTTTCTTTTAGCTAATGGGGAAACTGAAGCTAAAGAAACTCAGTTAATAAGGGCTGGTATCAGGACTGAAAATAGATTTGTGTCTCCAGAACTGCAGTTAAGCCTGAACAGCATCTAGCAGGTACCTGCTTAATCTGATCTACATGGACAGCAGGATTAAATAATTTAGACCCAAACTTTCACTGTGAAATATAAATGATCTTTAAACCCATTGCTGTTTATGTCATGTCAGCTATGAGCAGAGGGCAGAGTGGAAGAGACATCAGTTCTAAATCAGGGGAACCATAGACAGTAAAAGTGGGGGCTGGCAAGGGACCAGGGACATGGGCTTCAGAGCTGGACAGATCAGGATTTGAGACTCTGGGTGGCCTTGAGCAAGCAACTCGCCCTTCTGAGTCTTCTCTGTAAATAAGGGGTAATAATAGTACCAACTTCCTAAGGTTGTTGGGGGAATAAATGAGGTGATGCTTGTGAAGCATCCAGGATGCTAAGAGGCTCAGCATGTTTATTCCATAGCTGTTTATTGATGACCTAGGACATAATGTCTCAGGCTCTGTCCCAGGTGCTGAGATACAGTGTCCAGAGAGACATGAGTTCTGTCTCCAGAAAGCTTGGTGTCTGGTCGAGGGAGATAACAATTATAAGACCAAGCAAGCCATCTAGGGGTTGGGGAGGCATTGGGGCTGGGGGTTGTGATAACACAATGGAGGTGACACAAGCAAACCGAAGGGAGTCGAAAGCCTGAAACCACGAGTAGGAGTTGGTCAAATGAAGAGGAGAGGGAACAGGGTTCCAGGCAGTGGGAATGTTCTAAGGCATGCAGACAAGGAAGGGAACAGGACTGTTCCAGGAGAAACAAGTAATCCATTATGGCTGAAGTCAAGAGAGGAAAGTGCCAGAGCTGAGACTGGAGGCTGAGCAGGGGCTGGGTCACAATAAACCTATATTAATGTGATTTGAACTTGACCCTTGGCCCAATCCAAAAGAACATGACCTTACTAAGAACCAACAGGAATCCAGCATGGCTCTAGGCAAGGGGAGGATATGACAGGACCCCGTCCTTTGTGTGAGTTTGAACAAGCCTCTACCCTTCTTTAGGTCTCCATTCCCCCATCTACAAAATGGGCTACACCAGTTTCCCGAACTTAAATCAGCCAGTTTTTGAGTTGTTCCATATCCAGGTACTTCTGTTACTTTTATTTACTTTAATAAACTCACTTTTTAATACAAGGAAACTTATAGTACTATCTTAAATAGAAAATTTTTATCTCTTGTCCTAATAGAAGGCACCTGTGAAAATACATATGATTAAAACAAAGTATTTAATTTTAGTTACAGTTGCCTACCCAAGGCTCTGAGTCTCAGGCCTGCTCTCTCTCTTTGCAAGTGTTAAAAGAGACAGTAAAAACCCACTAGTACCCAACCCAGGCTTTCTCATTAATATAATCAGAGGGACTGAAAAAGACAGGAGAGAAACTAAATCTTGCACCATGGGATTTGATCACACCCACCCTGCCCCCTCTCCTTTGGTGTGTTTTCTACTCTATCTCTACTCGTCTAACATCTGTGGTCTGGGAAATCTTTTCAGAGGTAGTAAGAGGGGGAAAGGTGTCGGTGGGGGCGGTGGGGGGTGGGGGGGGGGGGCGGCGCTGGTTGCAAAAGCACCACAGCCAAGGCAAAGGTAGGGAGGTGAGTATCAGCTCAAGACACCCCCAGACCAGTGGGAAGGCCAGTGCTAACAGTGGTTCTCCCCCATGCAGAGGATTTCAGTCACCATGTCTGGAATGCACCGAGGTGAAGAAGTCCAATTTGGTCCCATCCACAGACCGGAGCTCCCCCATGAGAGGGTGCTCCCGAAGCTCCTCCTACGCCAGCACACGCTCCTCCAGCCACTCCTCCCGATCCCCAAACCCCAGAGCCTCCCCCAGGTACACCAGGAGCCGATCCACCTCCTCTGGGAAAAGGTGAGTGCAGTTTGGACCTAGAATCTTCAGCTAGCTAGGGTAACTAGAGATGTCCTTTCAGCCCCAAGGAACAGGAATGGAACAGATTTGAGTTCAAATACCCATTCTATCCATTACTAGCTAATGGCCTTGGGTGTCAGTTAACCTCTCTGATCCTTAGTTTCCTCCCCTACTGAAATGAGAACTGTAATATATCTTACCCTGAAGGATTGTCCTGAGGACTATTAAACACTTAAATCAGTACTTGGAACATAATATCAGTTTTTATTGCTGTTATTGTCATGAGGATCCACTAATGTGTATCAATTATCTTCTGCTGCACAAAAATTGCCCCAAGGCGTCCCTGGTGGTCCAGTGGTTGAGACTCTGTGCTTCCACTGCAGGGGGCACAGGTTCCATCCCTGGTTAGGGAACTAAGATCCCACACGCCATGGAGCACAGCAAAAAAAAAAAAAGAAAGAAAGAAAGAAAAAATGCCCCTAAATGTAGCATGCTTATCAGTGAGTTTTGACTTCATTCCTGAATCTGTGGGTCAGCAGTTTGGGCTGGACTCAGCTGGTGGGTTGGCTGGGGGCTGGCTTGTTTGGATGACCCCAGCTGATTCATCTCTGCTCCACGTGGCCTCCCATCTTCTAGCAGGTTTGTCTGGGCTTGTTCATGTGGTGATGGCAGGGTTCCAAAAGAGAGCAGTAGTATGCAAGCCCTCAGCCTAGAAGCAGCATGATCTCTTCAGCCGTTTCCTTAACCACTGCAAGTCACAAGACCAATCCAGATAGATAGATACAAGGGATGCTCCTTTTAGTGGGAGGAACTGTAAAGTCATCTTGCAACGGGAACGGATACAAGGAGAAGAATTGGGCCCATCTTTGCATTTTACCACTCAATGCCAATAACCATTGGTTATTACTTGATTTTCTCATGTGGAATGATATAGCAGAATGCAGAGACATGAGATCTCAGGAATTGAAAGATTGCATCCAATCTAATCAACCCATGGCTTCATGGAGTCCAGCGTCCCTCTACAAACAAGAACTTTCAACAGCAACCAGACTGTTTCTCTGTTGCAACCATATAATCAAAACACAGTTACTTACATGTAGGTGTTTACCTCAAGACCAGTTCATTCAGAATAAGGGGGCAAGGAATTCAACATGATAGAGTGACATAAATAGAAGAAAAAATCAGGCAAAATGGAAAATGAGAGAGAGAAATAGAATTAAATCAGGAAGAAGGCTAACTCCCAACGGCAGGTCCTACCTTTCTGTATAGTCAGCCCTCTGTACTTGGGAGTTTCACATCCCTATTTATGAAAGACCAGTGTATTCAATGTACTCTGCCATTTTATAAAAGGTTCTTGAGCATCTACAGATTTTTTTATCTACAGGGGCTCCTGGAACCAGCCCCCAAGGTCCTGAGACTATGGAGGTGTGCTGCCAATGTGACTCTGAGCTCCCTGGCAGATGAAAATGGGAAATTGTTCCTTTACATTATAAACAAAAAAGATAAAAATTGAACTAGTTGCCTGGAAGAGCAGTTATTTCTGATTTTTAAGTATGAAAAATGACTCATCTGGTTCCACAGAAAAAGGACAGTATGTACCACAGTGGATAGAAATGCCTGACATCCTCTCAAAGTGTTCAAAAACATGTTTCATCTTCACAGTCTTTACTAATATCTCTCAATAGATGGGGAAAGAGCAAGTTGGAAAAAGCAAATTTTTCGGGGGCCACAGCTGGACATACTGACCTAGGACCTATTCCTTGTCCACACTCCTTTCCTCACCCTGGACAGTATGTCAGAATAGAGTCCCAGAGCGATAGTTATTATGATCGCCTAAGAAAGTAGGACTTCCGTGGTGGCTCAGAGGTTAAAGCGTCTGCCTGGAATGCGGGAGACCTGGGTTCGATCCCTGGGTCGGGAAGATCCCCTGGAGAAGGAAATGGCAACCCACTCCAGTACTCTTGCCTGGAAAATCCCATGGAGGGAGGAGCCTGGTAGGCTACAGTCCATGGGGTCGCAAAGAGTCGGACACAACTGAGCGACTTCACTCACTCAAGAAAGTAGGAAGGGACTAAGGAACACATAGGTGAGGGCAAGTTAGAGCAAGACTTCTTTTCAAATTGAAAACAGATAGGAAAACTTGGGATAGTGTCCCCCCTACTCATCCCTGTGCCCATGGCAGACACTGCTAACCCATCACAGTGCTCTTTCCCACTGAACACAGACACGGCCGCATGATCCCTCCCAACCCTAGCAGGAGCAACTAGCAGATCAGGTCATCAACTGTGAAATGAAAATTAATTGAAAGACTGAGGAAGCAGGGTAGATGTTTCCGGGAAACTGGTGGAGAAACCAGGGATTGGTTTCTTTAAAAGTGGGAGGCATTAGCAAGAGGGAAGAAGTCTGGAAACAGCATAGAGGCTAGTAATTTGCATGCACACAGCATCGTCCAGCAGAAGTCAGGAGCATCTTGTAGCCAAACAGACAGTGACTAGCTGAGTGACCTTGAACAAATCACATCATCTCTCTCTGCCTCTGCGTCCCCATCTATAGAATGGGATTGATAACAGAGTCTAACCCTAGGAAGTGCTGAGAATTAAATGGGATAATATACACAAAACATTCAGTTCAAAATCTGGCACATAGTAAAATACATAATAATCATATAATAATAAACATTTCCTGTGTGCTGGCTGTACACAAAATGCTAAGTAATTTACCCTAATTTACTTGTTTAATTGACAATTCTAATTGGGTAAGTACTTTTGCCATTTTACAGATCAGAAAAGTGGCCCAGATAAGTGAAATCATCTACCCAAGGCAACACAGCTACTAAATGGCCAGGATAGGAAGAACTCAATAAAGGGAAGTTGTTGATAATAATTATTATTAACCATCCAAAAGGGAGGGGATTTCATCCTCAGTAAGGGCTTGGGTTCCTCCGCCTGACCTCCAGAAATAAAAAGGCCCGGTGACCCGCTGAATGAAAGGCTAGACAGACGGGGCAAGCCCGGGGGAGCTCAGCAGGCCCCTCAGCGGCTGTCTCCTCTCCTCTCCTCTCCTCCAGGTCCTCCTCGCGCTCTCCCAGCTATTCCTCCAAGTCTGGCAAGAGAAGCCCGCCTAGCAGGAGCTCTAGGTCACGCCGCAGCCCAAGCTACTCCCGCTACAGTCCCAGCAGGTACAGGCCCCGCCCCCAGGCACTGACCCCACCCCCCTCAAGCTAGGCTCCACCTCCGGCCATGCTCCTTTGTTCAGGTCCAGAATCTGCCTGCAATGCAGGAGACACCGGTTCGATTCCTGGGCCAGGAACATCCGCTGGAGAAGGGATAGGCTACCCACTCCAGTATTCTTGGGCTTCCCTGGTGGCTCAGCTGGTAAAGAATCCGCCTGCAGTGCAGGAGACCTGGGTTTGATCCCTGGGTTGGGACGATCCCCTGGAGAAGGGAACGGCTGTCCACTCCAGAATTCTGGCCTGGAGAATTTCATGGACTGTATAGTCCATGGGGTCACAAAGACACGACTGAGCGATTTTCACTCCCTCACTCACTCCTCTCCCACATCCTTTCTCTGGAGCATCATCTCCCTAGATCTGTTCAGTACCTCTCAGGTCAAGCCCCGCCCGCTTATGGATGGGAAGATGACTCAGCATTCCTAGTGGTTCCCTATGTCCTATCCGAGCGGCGTTCAGGCCCCCAGAACCTCCCTGCATCCTCATGTACTTACCCCTAACCCTCAGCCATACCCCGGAATTCATATCCCCAGCCCTCAGCCTCTTCACACTAGTACTACCCCACATCCCTATATCCAGAGCCCCTAATTCTCACTTCTTACTCGGCACCTGGGCTCACCCACCTAACCTTCATATCCTGACCCCTGCAATGCCCACCTTCAAAGGCTGACACCCCTCCCCACGCCCAGCTGCACCCCTCCTCAGTAGCCAGTCATCCACGTAGACTCTCCCATAGCTATGCTATCTTCCCTCCGGCCTTCCTGGGGGCCCATGCTGACCCTGTCCCTTGCCCCAGCAGGGTAAAGTGGGCAGGAGGGCAAAGTGGGTGCCCTTCTCCCACACGCTCACACCGAAAAAACCAGGGCAGCCTCAGCTCCCCAGTAACCACCCCATCGCCGTACCCCTTCAGGGAGCGGAACCCCAAGTACAGCGAGAAGGATTCGCAGCAACGCGAGCGCGAGCGAGCTCGGCGGAGACGTCGGTCCTACTCGCCCATGCGGAAGCGCCGGAGAGACTCCCCGAGCCACCTGGAGGCGCGGAGGATAACGAGGTGAGGCCAGGAAGCCCGGTACCACCTCCACCTCACTTGCACTCCCTTCCCACCCGCCCACCCTCTGGAGCCTCCTTTGGGCTGCATTTCAGGACTGTAGGAGCTCAGGGACCTCCCCAACCGCTGGAATGAGGTTTCAGTTCAAAGCCTGGGGCGAGTCAGCACCCCACCACCCGGAGGGCTTGCCAGAAGGGGGCGGGCGCGGTGGGCGGGGCTCGAATGAGGTGGCAGGCCAAAGGGTGGAGCCGGCCTGAGGAATCGGGTGTGGCCAGAAGCTGCGGAAGCTGCGGGGATGCCGAATGTTGGGCTGGGCCATAGAATGGTCTGGCCTTGCAATAGGAGACGCAAGCAAGGAACTGAATGAGGACATTGCATGGGGGTGGAGCCAGGCAGTGGCAACAGACCTCTACCCTTAGACCCACGCACCCAGAAGCAAGGCTTGAATACAACTGTAGGTTGTATACTCTGAACCAAGTGTAGAGAGGGCGAACCGGATTGTTTAGGTACCAGAAGCCGGGGGGGGGGGGGGGGGGGGGGGGGCGGGGGGGTGCGCTAGTGGGTAAGGGGAAGACCAGTATTTTGGAGAGGAATCTTGGCTGTGCCACTTTCCGGGTGAGCTGGGAAAGTCTCTTCACCTCCCAGAATCTTTTTTTCACCCATAAACTGCTGGAGGAAATAACTCCTAGAAGTGTCAAAAGGATAAAATGAAAAGGGGCAAAGAGATATGAGTGCAATTTACACACTTAAATGCAGAGCACTAAGCCCACTGTGTGCCACTGTGATGGACTGGATGGTCAGACTTGGTAGGTAAAGATTTCTGCAACAGGTAAAGCCTCAGATGAGAAAAGCCCCAGAAGAGAATCCTCAGGCCTTGACATGGAGAAAATGGCCGAATGCTGCCCTAAAAGCGGCGTTTGAAAATTGGTGGGTCTTCCTCCTGGTCCTCCAAGGGTCAGCTCCTCAGTCCAGAGACCCACAAGGAAAGGAGAACCCTGGCTGCCCATGCCTCTTCACTAGAGATGACCTGAAGGAGAAAAAAGAGCTTGTGCCCCAGACGGTAAGGCAAGGTAATGGTGTCATGTCTCAGACGTCTCACTGAACAGCCTGCCTTGGCCTGAGACATGCGGTGGGAGTCCTACACTCTCTGCCTTGACTTTCAGAGGTATCCTTGGAGTGGACTTGGAGGAAGTCTAAGAAAAAGGGAGTGGTGTTTCCAAAGGCTCTCTGGGTTCTGTACTCAACCCCAAATAACCCACCTGAGTGAATCCATTCGGTGTTTTCCAGGCTTCCATCACCCACCACTTTTGCCTTGTCTGATTAAGTGTACTGCTTACTTAAATTTCTTTGAATAGATACGCCTTTTTTTTTTTAGGTCCATACATTTATTTCAAAACGAAACTTGATACACTACAATAAATAGAAAAATCAAGCTCTTTTGCCATAAATAGAAGGTTCTAGTAAAAATAAAAATAGCAAAACAAAACTGTGATTAAAGTTGAGATGTAGATTCTGGGGCCAGCTGGATGCTCTCTCTGAGCCCAGCCTTGAAATGTTAAAAAAGCGAGATTATCACTGTTCAAAGCATATCAGCACTAGACTGAGACCACCTCCTTGATGTTCTCAGGACTGCAAGAGAAGAGTAACAGGAATTTTTTTCCCCCTAAGGAGCTGGGACATGTCTCCTAGGACAATGCCTGTGCTCCCGGGATTGCAGCTGGGAGGAGTCCTGCCCTGACACTTTCCCCCTCTGATCTCTGCAGTGCCCGGAAACGCCCCATCCCGTACTACCGGCCCAGCCCCTCTTCTTCCAGCGGCCTCAGCAGCACCTCCTCCTGGTACAGCAGCAGCAGCAGCCGCTCAGCCAGCCGAAGCTACTCCCGGAGCCGCAGCCGCAGCCGGAGCAGGACCCTCACTAGCAGCAGCTGCAGCTCCCGCAGCCCCAGCCTGGGCTCCCGGAGCCGGAGCCGGAGCCGGAGTCGAAGTCGGAGTGGGAGCTACAGCTCAGCAGACAGCTACTCCAGCACAAGGCGCTAAGCCAGGGCCCTCCCGTGAGCCCACTGCCTGTGGAGCCCCTTTCACTCTGGCAGCCTCCCCCACTCCCCGACCACCCTGCCTTCTCCTTGGTGACAGACAGCACTGAGGGCTCCCAGGCCCTGTCCTTCCTACTCTCCTGGGGAAGAGGAAAGGAGGGTGTGGGGGCTTCAGTCTCCATGTGGAGCTACTGGGAGCCTCCACCACACCTGCTGGGGCTCAGCTCAAGCCTGAGCATGTGGAGAAGACTACCTTCTTTTGGCACAGAAAAGCCTCAATGGTTTATAAGGAGCGGTGAGTCCATGACTCAGAAGTTTGGGTCTGGCCAGGAAAATGTGGAGAGAGTTCTGCTAACCCACTGCTGCCAGGCTGCACACCGAAGACCAGCGGTATTTATCACATCTGCCCTCATTCTCCTCTCACCCAATCTCGTGGCTACATGTATATGGACCCCCGTGGATCCCATGGGGTGAGGGGTGGATATTAGAAGAGAGCAGGGTGATTCAGGTCCAGGAGAGGGGATCAGGAGTTTTAGCTCCCCGCATAGGCCAGAGCAAGTGCTGAAAGGCTATTGGGTCCTAGAAAGGGGGACACGTGACTAGGGGACATGGACATTTCACTTGGTAGTAGGTGTCAGGAGCTAGGAGATGAACTCTCTGTCATGAGTCTAGAAGCAAGAACGAGGGTGGATAAGCCCACTGCTCCCAGTATCTCCTTGTGGTCGGGAAGAGGGGCCCAGTAGTTTCTAGCCATGGAGAGGTCACCACGCCATTTACACAAAATGCCTCGTGGTGGCTCACAGGGACCCTGCGACCTCTGAGAAAGGACACAACGGACAGTCAGGACAGCTGGGTCTGCAACCCCACTTCCCAAGTTTGCCTCGGCCCCAGTAGCTGGCAACAGCTTAGTTCCACGGGACCATCTGCTGAACATTCCCCAGTGCTGTGGCCAGCTGCCAGTCCCCAGCGCCAGCCAGTCTGGCCTTACCCTCTAGTTGGCGCCTGCCTGCCCCCTCCCCACTGCCCAGAAAGGGCACCCTGGATCCTACCCAGTGCAGCCAAGCACCTTCTCACCCACCTACCACCCTCAGCCTGAGGCACCCATTTTGCCCCTCGGGAATTTTGCCAGGATGGGGCACAGCAGCCCAGGTTTGGGGAAAAGATCCAAATCCAGAGAGTCTGGGGGAAAGGAGGTTAGATGCTCCGAAGCTCCTGCTGGTTTCCAGAGCTCTTACCAGCTTGAGAGAAGCCCACCCTCGTTTCTGCCCTCACCCCACTTACCCCCAGCACCCCCCAGGGCTGGGCAGTGAAGGTAAGCTGATCTGCAGCACACAAATACCACCAGCTGCTTCACCCACGGAGGGCACTAAGAACAGGGGCATGAGGGAGAAGATCCTTAAAATAAACTCTGGGGCATCCCCCTCACCAGCTGACTGGCTTTCCGGAGCCTTGCGGTGAGGTTCCAGTTTGTGGTGGCAACAGCAGCAGGGCAGGGCGTGCAGGGAGAGGGTGAGAGGGACAGCGCCCAGCTTTGGAACCTGGGGCTCTGGGAAGCAGAGAACCAAATATTCTTTATCCCTTGTGCCCTGAGGAGGGGAAACATTTGGGGGAAAAAAAATCCTGTTTCTCAGAAGCAGTGACGTCCTCCCTCCAGCAGGAGAGGGGAGCCAGGCCCCGGGGCAGCAGCGGGGGACCGAGCCTCTCCATGGCACCCGCTGGCCCAGAACTGGGCCCCGCCCGCCAGGACCAACGGATGCCAGCGCGGTCACTGGAGGCCTGATGGCAGGTGCCTGGGGCAGGGGCAGGTGCCCTGGGAGGGCCTGTGCAGCAACTGTAAATAACCCTCTTCCCTGCCCAGGAGCCCGAACTGGACTCCAGTCTCCCTTCATGGAAACAAAGGCTTTCTGGAGCCACGGAACCTCCTTAGCAGGACAGCAGTGAAAGACTCAAGAGCCCCCGTCCAGACTGCCTTCATACACGCAATTCTGGGGGACCGTTTTTGCCTGGGGCTCCTAGCTAACCTCTTATTTATTTATTTATGTTTATTTATTTATTTATGGGATTCCCTCTGCCTCACTCTCTTTTTCTCTCAGTTGCCATTAGCAGTATTCAAGTATTTATTTATTTATATGGAGAGGGTGTGTATATCTGTGTGTGTGTGGTGTGTGTGTTTGGGGAGGAGGGGAAACGTCTCAAGTATTTTTGTGCATCTCTCTTTTTTTTTTTTCCCTTCGTGTCTCTGGGTGGGATTTGAGAGGCTGGATGTGGGTAGGGATGTTTGCCTTTTCCCTGAAGGGGAGCGACTTAGAGCTCTAAGCTTGGAACACACTGGACGTAGGACAGAAGCACTTCAGGCCAAAGATACATGACTGTGCCCAAGTTGGGTGAAGTTCAGGCCTGCACCCCAGTCCCCTGCCTACCAGTTACCTAACTGAGGTGCCAGAAAGATGAAAATGGTCAAGAAGCTTATGAGCTAAGGTGCTGACCTGACGCTGTAGAGTCACAGCTGACATGGGGGTTAGAGTCTAAAGTTAGCACATAAGGCAAAAGCTTCAGAGTCTAAATCATCTGTGAAAGACCTTCAGTGAGGCACCCAGTGTGAGGCATACGTGCACCTCTAAGTCTCACCCTTATTCCAGGGAATATATTAGTGGGTGAGGTCATTTGCTCTTCTGAGCCTAAGCTAAGTGTTTTTATAGAAGTTACACATGCTTCTGAACACCCCCTTAGCTAATTTCTCCCCATCCCCTGTGAGCGCAGGGTTGCCCTAGTGACAAGGTATCAGCCATCCTGAGAGAGAGAGACAAACCCAAAGCAAAAGCCTTTTTCTGTGACCTCAGGAGAGAGCATACTACTATTTCTGAAGTTGGAAAACAAACAAAATGAAAGGAGCAGCCAGAGGTTCCCCCCCGCCCCCAACCCCCTTGAGAAGGCCATTTCAAAACCTGTCTTGGGAACCAGGATCCAGAGGTCTTGACCAGCCCTGGCTCTCTCATCCACTAGCAGCTGAGTAGAGAGGGTGCCCGCCCTTTCCAAAGTCACTCTTCACTGCCTTGGCATGAGACTTTTTCAACATCCCTGATTGTTTTCCCTGGCAATGTGACTTTACTCTGTTCTAACCCAAGCAAAGGAGTACCCCTAGCCTGGGAAAGCTTGCAAGAACTTAAATGCCTCCTGGGAGAAAATCTGCCCTTCCCTGTCACTTGATGTGTTTCTCAAATTTACTTTACATTTCCTTTTCTTTCCATCCAAAAATAAAACTCTTAGTGGGGCACTGGTAAGCCTTATTTAACCAGCACCCCCACCCCAGCACTGCTGTTTCTCTGCATCCTTCACCCTCAGTACACTTCTGCTTCCAGGGGATGATACAGACGGCCTGCTGCTCATGGTGAGGACTTATTTTACAAAATAGTATGGGAAATGGGAAGGAGAGGTGGCTTGAGGTCAAACAACATGCGGCCCTTTGACCCTCCTGCTCTGGATAGTCCCTGGATGTGTGGAGGCAAATTGCTTCTTTTCTCTGGGCCAAAGTTTCCACCTTTGAGAAGTAGAGGAGTTTTTGAGATACAACCCAGAACATTGACCTGAGGCCTGGGCAATTCTTCAAAGACCTGATGAGTTCACTGAGGCTTAGAGAAAAAAGGAAAATATCCTCAAACGTTTTTAGGAGGTTCTCAATCATGAGAATAAAGCCTAAAAGCAATGTGTGAACTCCCATTAGTAGATTCAGAAAAGTGAATTCAAATCCCCCACCCAAGAACATTCTAGTTGATCCAGGTTGGACTGCATTCCTGTCTCCATCTGTTCCCTTCTTTGAAGGAAAGTCAGTCTTTCAGAAACAAAACACACAAATTACAACGTTTGAAAGACACAAGGCTCTCAGTCTCAGAGAGCCCCCATCACTTTATTTACCGAGACCCATCTTCCTTTCCAAAAGGCTTTGCTTGAAGAGGTGAATATTTGGGGTGCTCCCAAAGGTTCGAAAGTCCATTTTTTTTTCTTCTCAAGTCTCATTTTTATCTTTTCTTTTGCTGTATTCCTTTTCACAAATATTCAAAGTAGCCTCACATGCTTTACTTTCTTTTCCAGCTGAATAGAAAATTGTGTCTGATTTAAAAACAAAAAGAACAAAAAAAGACAGAATCCTCAAACTACATCCCTTCCATTGGCCAACAGTGTCCAGCTGAGGACCTTAGGGGAGACACAGCATCAATCGGGTGATGCTTTGTTGCGTCCCCTTCCTTCTCTGCACCATGGGCCAGTGATACCGATGGGGTTGCCTTCTCCCCTCTGTCTGTGGCTGCTGTTTTGCATTATTTTCGGTTTTCTGAGGGTTTTTTGGTTTTGTTTTTTTGTTGGTAGTTGTTTTGCATTGTAAATACCATAATGGGGGCCCCTCATCAGAACATGGCTTAATGAATAATTTATTTCCTATTTATTGAGTGGTATTGGGAGAGGTGAGAGACCACCTCTTCTTCGGAAATGTTATTGGAAATCAGTCTGTCTCTCAGCTCCACTGTCTGCGGTGGGGACGTTCTCGCCCAGGTAATGAGTGCTAGAATCACCCGGCAAATTGGAATTGGCAGAAACGGAGGCTTCAGTCATACAAATTAAGCTCAAATGGAACTAAAACACTGGTTATCTCCGGGAAAACCTCATTTAGATGGAAATTAATTGAAGAATGAAATGCCTGTGCACAAACCAACTTCTATTAAAAAGTCACAACTCCTTGAAAAAGAGAGAGAGGGAGCGAAAAAAAGAGAATGAAAATTGTAATTCCTTTTCTCCGGTCAAGGAAAGCTATGCCTCATCTTCTAACGAGCCGAGCCAAAGAGACTGGAACAGCGTTCTTGTGTGGTTCTCTTGCCTATATGTGTCTGTCTGGGTGAAATGGAGTGGTTCTCGGGTCTCAGTCTTATCATCTGTAACGTGGATCTTGGCCTAAGTGTTCTTTGTAGAGTGGAGGAAAGGGTTCTAACTCTGAGGCGGTGAGTTCCAGACTGTCAGATGTAGAATCCCTCGTCGTGTCTTCTGCTGACTATAGGTTGAAGGGTCAGAAGAAAATAAAGAAACAGGGTGTGGACTTAATGTGCAGAGTGAGTTGGGAGCAGCTGAGTCCTGGCAGAAACAGGAGGCCTCCAGGTTCTGGCACCTGGGAACTTCTGTGACCTGGTGAAAGCCCCCTGTGTGAGCCTGAACGTTGCTCCAAGCCCAGCCATCTAGCACACTCAAAGCACAGGCCCGGATGACTGCTGTGCTCCGGATTTCAGACCCCGTGTGTTGTGTCAGGCCACGTTTACCGCAGCTGCTCACACCAGCCAGCGAGACTAGTCATGTTGCCGTGACCCATTTTTCAGATGAGAAGACTGAGGCCCAGGAAGGGGGCACTTGACATGCCCAGGCTCCCTTGAGCTCTGATCTGCCCGACCCCATGCCCTACCCATGCTCTTCCTGGTAGCTCTTTCTTGCCAGGCGTAGGCTGTGAGGACTTCTCTTTGTGCTATACCTCGTCTCTCCTGATCCCCAGCTGTCTCCTTCAGCAGTCGTTGGCCAAGGACCCAGTAGAATCTACCACAGCAGCCCTGGGAGGGGCTTTGATCCACCCTAGAGCCATTTCTCCACATCGGGGGCTGGAACTCCCACCTGGAAAACCCCAACCTGGGAGACCCACCAGCAGCCCAGCTCAGCCCGAGCACCCGGCCTCTGCCCGCCCGCCCACATCAGAGGGGGGGAAGCCACTGTGTCCACCGGCATCTTGGGACCCTGTCCTCCACCCAGTGACACAGCGGCCATGGTTTGTTTGATATCTGGTGTCCACAGCTAAGCATAACCTTCCCAGGGTTTCTGGCTTTTTTTTCAGCCTGTACAAAACATGTCTCTGTTCTAATAAAAGGGTCCATGGTATGGTGTTCTCATCCTTGGCCTAGCGTCCTCTGTCTACATATGGTGCCCAGAATCAGAGGTAGGGGGACAGGGTGGGGACAGAAACCAGCCAAGCAGCACCTGCTGTGTGCTACACATCACCCCAGTGCTCATCTTGCTCCTTTCTTCAAAGCAAGCCTGTAAGTATTTGGGGTTCACGTATACATTCATAGCAGCCACCTTTCCCTAAGCCTTTTTAATCTTCATCTTTGGCACCACCTATCTTAAGTATAGGTGTTAAGATCTCTTTTCTACTAAGAGGAAAATGGAGGCCCAGGAAAGCAAAGCCACCAGCCCAAGACCACAGAGTCCATGATAGGCTGCAAGTGGACTGACTCCGGACACATCTGTTCTCTGCTCTGCCCCACAGCACACCTGCTCATGCAGTAAGTGGCCAGTTTTCTTTGGTAAATTTTTTCTCTGAGGTCTTCGTGGTCAGGAGGAAGCTCAGTCCGGGGCACAGATATGGGAGTCCAAAGACCTAGATTCTAATCTGGACCCTAGTGGTATGCCAGGGAGCAAGGACCACACCCCACTGGGCCTTGGGTTATTCATCTGTAAAACAGGGACAGCAACAGCGACCTCCCTGGGCTGCTCTGGGAACCAAATGGGATAGTGGTGCTAAGAAAACAAAATAAGGGACTGAGCGCATGGAAAGCACAATGCTGGTAAGCGTGACGACTTTTCTGAATCGAGCCTGAGCTAAAGGAGGGGCGCAGAAAGACAGCCTAAAGCAGCCAGCTCCGAACAGTGGGGCCCCCAGGACCCAGTGCAGGCCTCCACAAATGTTCTCGCTGTCCCATGGGAAAGTTTCTTACCATAGAAAACGGGTTGACAGGGCAGCCGGGTGAGGCAGTGGACAGAGCTGGGACTCTGGGGAGCCAGGGAGCCCAGTGCACGGTTGCCATGGAGAAATCTCAACTCAGGGCTGCCGTGTCTCTCAATTTATCCAGAGAATCTGAATTTTTAGATTGAATTTCTTGATTTTTAAAATGTTCAGAACTCATTCTTTTTTCAAATACTATGTGGGTCCAAAAAAATTGTGTACATGCGTGCACACACACACACACACACACACACACACACTACATATCATCCCAGGATAACATCCCAGGGGCCAGAGAGGAGGATGTGACTCAGCCCCACCTTCACCCCTACCCCCAGGGCTATTGGGAGGTGGTTTCAGTCCCGTGTTTACACATGAGTGGGTTGTTAATTAGCTCAGGAGGAAAGATCAAACAAAACAGGCTACCACCACCCCTCCAGAAATCTCCCTTGGGAATCTTAGATGGGACTGCCTCCCTGGGGAAGATTCAAAACTATCACATCACATCACCACTCCCTGCCCTGCCACCCCCTATCCCCACCACCCACGCGGATTTCCTTCTTCCCAAATTGGCTTGGTTAAGGCAACCACCAGTGTCCTCTTTTGAGACTTCATCAATAAATAATGATAATAATAATTATTAATAGTTTTTATGGATCAGTTCTCATGTGCCAAGCCCTTTGCATACCTTTACCTGTTTTTTCTAATAACCCCATTTAGCCTCATTTGACAGAGCAGAAAATTGAGGCTCAGAGAAGTTCGTGTAGCTAGCGTATGTTTGAACTGAGGTCTGTGGGCTCTGGCGCCATTTCTGCTGCACCTCTCTGCCTAAGAACGTATGAACCCCATCAACTTGGAGCTAGCCCTCTCTACAGGCCCCTGACAACTTTTTCCAGAAAATGTGTGCCAGGAGGTGGCCAGCCGTGGAGGTCTTTACCTTCTGTCTGTGTTCTGACTCCCAGTTTTGGGTTACGGGAACCCTTGGGTTTGTTCTTCCTAAAATCGGCCTGAACAGGCACCCCAGTCCATCCTAGTCTCCAGGGGGGAGAGCCCTGCTTCCGCAAGCGCCTCCCCTTCAGGCCAGGTTGGCGACTGCCCAGGGATGGAGCAGAGGCAGCGGCCACCCTGACCTTCTGCAGCCCCAGGGGCACACATAGCCCTTCCACTGGGTGAAGGCACTCAGACAAGCAGGGGTGGGGGCAATATCAGAAAATAAAACTTCCCAAGAGGCAGGGGCCCCTAGCTTGCCTCATGACCTTAGCAAATCAAGCCCTTTCTGGGCCCTAGTTACCCCACCTGATTTGGCTTAGACCAGCGGTTCTCAGTCCTGCCTCCACACCTGTGACCTTTATCAAACTACCCATACTCGAGTCCCACTCTCACCCCAAATGAGAATTCCTGAAAGTGGTTGCCCATTAGCAGCAGTCTTTTTTAAGGTTTCCCAGGTCATTCTACTATGAAGCCAGGGTTGAGAACCTCCGAGTCAGATGGCACCTAAAATGTCACCTGCCAACCAGATCTGACATTCTGAGGGTGGTACGAGTCGTCATCACAGACAGGAATGGAGAACGCAGGCCAAAAACGCTCACTCTTGTAGAGGACCTGCTCTGTGCCAGGCAGGATGCCAAGCACTTCACAGGCATCGACACAAATGACTTATGTGATTTCGTCTTCACATCCTTATGAGGTGTGTACTATTTTAGGCTGATTTTACCGATGCAGAAACTGAGGCACAGTCAGGCGACCTCAGATCACATGGCTAGTAAGTGGCACACGCTGGATGCTAGAATGAGGGTGAATTCAAAGGGACACCTAAAACAGCCTTGGAGAGTCAAGGAAGGCATCCCAGAGAAACTGACATCAGGGCTAAAGCCTGGGAAGTGAGTGGAGTTGACCAGGCCAGAAAAGGGGCCCAAGAGAGAGGAGGGCGGGGCTGGGATGGCAGGCAGGAGCAAGCGCCTGGGTGCGGATCGGGCGGGGTGACCTCACCTGCCTAAAGTCTGGCTCTGTCCCCGCCTACCCTTGCATTCCCCCCATAGCACTATTACTATCTGAAACTAGTGTGTTTACTTGTTTACATGATCGCCGTCCATCTCCAAGAGGTCAGAAGCCTTGTCTACCTCATTCATCCCCCTCTCCTGTATGCCCCGCAGGGAGTGCCAGGCCGGCCCCTGGCTGGCTGCCATATAGTTGAATCTGCTTGGGGTTGCCAGCTCTGCGTCTTCCAATTCCCATGCATTTTTAAGCTGGTTAATTTTTACTTCATGTTGGGGGAGGGGTGGATGGGGAGTGTGGCTAGGTGGACAAAAGCAGCGACATGTCCCACACAGGCTTGTGCACACGCTGTCCCCACTAGGGGCTGTTTCCCTCCCTGGGAGAGAGGGGAGGCAGCATGGGGTGTGAGGCGGACAGATGTGGGCACCTACTATTCACCCAGCACCGTATGAGCCTCTGGGGTATAAGTCCTGGGATGGAATAAATGGTATATTTTTAAAAGGCAGTGGTTGAGAGTGAGGACTTGGGAGTCAGAAAGACCTAGATTTGAGCTTGACTCCGCTACTTCCTAGCTGTGTGTTTCTGTGTAAGTGACTTAACCTCTCTGAGTGTCAGGTTCATCACGCTTCCAGTGGGGACAATGAAAGCGTCAGCATCATAGAGGTGCCATGGAGAGGCACAGAGGTGATGCGTGGAAGCACTTAGCCCAGGGCTTGATTGAGTCAGTGTCACTGTTACTGACCCTAAAAGTGTTGGGGGTTGGGGGCAGGCTGGCTGAGTTGCCTAGACACCCTCACAATAAGTTTCCAGGAGGATTCTGGGTCACCATGGCAAAAGCTCAAACAGCCTCTCTTCTCACCTTTCATCATCTCGAACACCAAATTCTCAAGAGAGGTGCTCCCAGCTGCTGCCCTCCATAAATATCTCCTCCACCTAGAAGAATGCAGAGTCTCCTAAGAACTTGGCGGGCTCCCCACATGTATCCCTACCCTGACATTTTGTCAACATTGTATACCAGAGTGGTTCTCACATCCATCCACTAGTAGAAAGACACGGGGCACTGTTCTAGCATCTGTACCCAGAGCAACAGAAGTTTCCACTCCTCTGAATCCTGCCTCTAAACCTCCTATAATTATACCAACTTGTGGCCAGGTGACTTAAGGCAGTTTTTACCTTTTTTCCTCTTGCCAATATAACTTGTCCAATGGTTTCTCAAGGTGGAAGACTGGGTCCTTTTAACAATCTACTCTGGAATCTAAAACCAAAATAAACAATAGCAACCACATTAAATACATTCACATTGCCAAATGGAATGGGGTTGGAATGAGTGTACACACACACACACAGAGGATGTTTTCTCCTTGGAGTCTCTCTCACCTCAAATCATATCTCTGGATTAAGTAATCTTAACCTGAGGGAATCCATGACCTCCTGCACTTGGCTTCAGAGAGTCTGAATCATTTGACATCCCACGCAAAGTTTTTATGTCTGAAAATATCAGCGTTTTGGTGCAGAGAATGACATATTTCCCACCAATTTTCAAAAGGAATCCAACTTTAAATCTTTAGGAATCTTCTGCAAAATCTATCTTTACTCTCTCAAGATGTGGTAGAGTTTCTAGGTGTCCCCTATAGCCCTTTCATCTTCAGTAATAACCCCCCACCCCAATTTTTAACTGGGTTCATGGCTACCCAGAATAAAGAATGCATTTCCCATCCTCCCTTGCAATTAGGGTGGCCATGTGGCTAATTTGGCCAATGAGAAAAGGCAGAATTTTTGTATGGTAGCCTCCAGAAATTTCTATAGAAGAGATTTATTGTGTGCTTTTTCCTTCTTTCTCATCCCTTCCTCTTGCTGCTGGAATGTGGACATAAGGGCTGGAACTCAGGTGGCTCCCTGGTCCGTGAGATAGCTTTGGAAACGGAGCCCATAAAGAAGGGCCAGCAAGACGGAAAGGTGTCAGTAGTGAGATGGAAAGGTGGTATCAGGCTCTAAGGACTTTGTGGAGCAGCACCATCAAGGCAGCTCAGACAGAACATCTCTGGAATTTAATATTAGGAAGAACTAAACCTCTCTATTCTTTCAGCCATGGTTGTTTTGACTCTCTTGTTCTCAGCTATAGTTCATTGTAACTCATGCTGCTGCTGCTGCTAAGTTGCTTCAGTCGTGTCCGACTCTTCACGACCCCATGGACTGCAGCCTACCAGGCTCCTCCGTCCAAAGGATTTTTCAGGCAAGAGTACTGGAGTGGGTTGCCATTGCCTTCTCCCATTGTAACTCATATTCAAGGTGAAACTAAGCCAGTCCTGAGGAGGTATCTTGTTTATATATCTCCTTGTCCACCTCTGTACATCCTCCCCAGTGACTCCAATCTTTCTCTCCCTCACAGCCCAAACCATGAGAACCCTCTTGGGCTGAGTCCTCCTAAGAGCTGTCATTCCCAGACCTAAAAAAAAAACTGTTTCCAAAGCAGCTGCCTGATGTCATGGTCCCCAACTAGTCAAACCAGCTCTTGCTCTCACCTCAGAGATACATGGGGAAAGGCCCTGGAAATTATAAACTCTCCAATTCTCCCCCTAAAATTTCAGAGTGACCCTCTGCTAAGTGTTTCATAATGGCACTCAGCACAAGTGTCCCAAACCAGGAGGAATAGATACCACTTTCCCAGCCAGGTCTCTCCGTAGAGGAGATAGAATGACTTCCTCTCAGACTGACACTGGCACCAAGAAAGCTCTTTGGAAGCAATTTGAAGACTATTCATCAGAATAGACCAGGATGCCAGGACTGGTAAGGGTCAATCTTCATCTCAGTCCCAAAGAAGGGCAGTGCTAAAGAATGTTCAAACTACCAGACAGTTGTGCTCATTTTCCATGCTAGTATGGTTATGCTCAAAATCCTTCACACTAGGCTTCAGCAGTACTTGAATCAAGAAATTTCAGATGTACAAGCTGGGTTTAGAAAAGAGGAACCAGTGATCAAATTGCCAACGTTCGTTGCATCATAGAGAAAGCAAGGGAATTCCAGAAAAACATTACTTCTGCTTCATTGACTACACGAAAGCTTTTGACTGTATGAATCACAACAGACTATGAAAAATTCTTAAAGAGATGGGAATACCAGACCATCTTACCTGTCTCCTGAGAAACCTTTATGTGGGTCAAGAAGCGATAGTTAGAATCTTACACAGAACAACTGACTGGTTCCAAATTGGGAAAGGAGTACCACAAGGCATATACTGTCACCCTGTTTATTTAACTTCTATGCAGAGGACATCATGCGAAATGCCAGACTGGATAAGTCACCAGTTGTAATCAAGATTGCCAGGAGGAGTATCAACAATCTCAGATATGCAGGTGATACCACTCTAATGGCAGAAAGCTAAGAGGAACTAAAGAGCCTCTTGATGAGGGTGAGAGAGGAGATTTAAAAAGCTAGCTTAAAACTAAACATGAAAAAAACTAATGTCACGGTGTCCAGTCCCATCACTTCATGGAAAATAGAAGTGGGAAAAGTGGAAGCAGGGACAGGTTTTCTCTTCTCCAGCTCCAAAATCACTGGATGGTGATGACAATTGCTTCTTGGAAGAAAAGCTATGACAAACCTAGACAGTGTATTAAAAAGCAAAGACGTCACTTTGCCGACAAAGGTCTGTATAGTGAAAGCTATGATTTTTACAGTAGTCATATGTACAGCTGTGAGAGTTGGACCATAAAGAAGGCTGAGCACGGAAGAATTTATTCTTTTGAATTGTGGTGCTGGAGAAGACTCTTGAGAATCCCTTGGACCGAAAGGAGATCAAGCAAGTCAGTCCTAAGGGAAATCAGCCCTGAATATTCACTGGGGGGACTGATGCTGAAGATGAAGCAATAGTGAGGGGCAGGCAGGCCTGGTGTGCTGAGTCCGTGGGCTCTCAAAGAGTCAGACATGACTTAGCGACTGAACAATAACAGCAATGCAGTGCTAACGAAGAAACCCCCAGTTCCGCAGTCTTACAGAACATAACTTTGTTTCTCATCCAGTAGGGAGATGCCCCTCACTGATGAGTTGGTGACCAAAGTGCTAAGGAAGGAGGAATCACCTGAAGGTCCTGCCTTCATGAAGCCAGGATCTCCCTGGGGTAAATTATAGTAAATGCTTTGATGCTTTGAACTGGAATTGATAGACATCACTTCTGCTCACAACTCGTTGACCACACGGGCTAGGCTAGTCACATGGGCAACCACAGTGGTGTTATTGCTACCTACCAAGTGCCTGGAATTTTACTGAATCCCAACGATGTGCCAAACTCTGTTTCATGTGCCAAGGACAGAGCCCTAAACGACAAAAGTCCCCACACTCAGCCCTCATGAAGTTTTCATTCTAATAGAAGAGGCGGATACAAAATCATAATAATAGAGTGGTGAGATGTCACTGTCAGTTAGTAGCCAGGGCTCTGAAGAAAAAGAAACCAGCTGATGTGAGAGAACATGATAGGAGAAGGTTTGTTTGAGTGAGTGACATTTAAGTAGAGACACCAATTAAGTGAGAAACTAGAAGTGCGGAGATCTGGGGAGAAGTGTCATAGGCGGTGGGAAGGTCCTTGGATGGAAATACATATGACTCTTTTGTCCCAAGGGCAGAAAGAAAGCCACTGGGACTTCAGCTCAGGGGTAAATGGGAGCAGGAAATCAGATCAGAAACATATCCAACAGCCTTTACTTCCTCCGTAAAATTTTTCAGCATCTAAAATTGTTTAAATTGTTGATTTGATTATGTGCTTGTTGATGGATGTGAGAGCAGAGACTTCTGCCTTATTCATTGCTTTCTCTACCCCCCCAGGCTAGTGCTGTGTGCATAAGAACTTAATAAATACAGAGTGAATGAATCAATGAGTAAATGAACGAACTGAGTCTCTTCACTCCCCTCATCTGCTCATCCTCACATGTCATTGGATGACGCCACCATCCACCCAGTTGCCCAGATCGAAAAATTGGGCAATGCAGTTGATGCAACCCTCTCCTCCCCTCCCATCCAATCACGTGCTCAAGATGCTTCTCTTTACTATATTAAGGGTTGTGTTCACCTTTGCCTCTCCTAACTGCAGCAATTTTCTTTGCTGGCCTCCCTGGAGTCTTGCCCCATACTACACTCTCTATAAGCAGCTGCTGATTTTTCTAGAACTCACATCTCATCACATCACCTTCCCTCTCCAAACAGGTCAGTGGATCTTCAAAGTACTCAGGGGACTTGCCTGGTACTACAGTGGTTAAGATTCAAAGCTTCCACTTCAGGGGGCACAGTTCAGTCCCTGGTTGGGAAATGAAGATCCCATGTGCCTTGAGGTGCAGCGCAAAACAAAATTTAAAAAACAAAGTGCTCAGGACAAAGTCTAACTCCTTGGTGGGGTCGACAAGGCCCTACATCATCTGGCCCACACCCACCTCCCCAACCATGTCCCCTCATAATCTGTGCAAACAATAACCCTGTGATATAGGTAATATTATCATCCCTGTTTTACAGCTGGCAAGACAGAGGTTCAGAGAGGCTAAGACACTTGCCCAGAGCAGCACAGCTAACAGGGCTCAAATCAGGGTCTGATGTATACCAAGATGGCTTATCCCAGGCAGCCTCCAGGCTCCCAAATATCAGTGTGTTCTGGCGTCATTCTACTGAGAAGGTCTGGAAGGACTCAGAAAGTTCTAGAGAGGAAGGCCCAGTGAGGAGAAGGTGGAGGGAGGGGTGGGCCGTGACCTGCAGGTCAGCTGTGGTCTCTTGGATCTGGCTGGGTTTGGAGAGCTGGTGCTCTGGCTGGGCACACAGTGGGTGCCAGGTGGCCCGGCTCACTGGGCAGTTGAAGGTACAGGCTCAGAAACCAATCAGCACAGATCTGACTCTATGCCTTAGACGTTTCAACATAAAACAGAGTTAACAATATCCTAGGCTTAACAATATCCTGCCTTCTAGGGTTGTTATGAGGATGAAAAGAGAGAAGACATACCAGGCATTTAGCAAAGCTTGGCACTTAACATGTCTTGAATAATGGTGGGATCATTACTGTTTTGTTATTCTGATTGTCGTTATTCACAGAATGATGAAGTGATTAGGAGCACAGGCTCTGGAGCCAACCTGCCTGGATTTTGAATATCAGCTCTGCCACGGAGTAGCTCTGTGACCTTGAAGGGTTATTTAACCTCTCTGTGCTCCATCTGTAGTATCATCTGAGAATGGAGATGATGACACTAACTTTGGAGCAATTTGGCTGAGGATTAAATAAGTCGATACAAAAAGCACAACTAGTACAAAATGTTACATTTTGCTATTTACATTAGGATTATTATAATTACCTTTAGAGGCGGTTAGAGGAAGCAGTATGGAGAGAATTTTGGAGTCTATGGTAGGAGGAAGCTAGAGCTTAATAAAGAAGCATTACCTACATGGGAGGAGGGCATGGACTGGTTTAGGGAGGGACTATGTGGGTTGTTTTTTATTTATTAATAAAAAGAAGAAAGAGCACTGATCTTGAATTTCAGACACATCTGGGTTCAGAACCCAGAGGCTGGTGGCCTCGGACTAGTCACATCATGCCTTAAGCCTCAGTTTCCTCATCTGTAAAATGGGGCTGATGATAGTGCAGACCTCGAGGTGGGAGGGCTATTGTGCCAATTAAACAAAGACACACTTGGAAAGCATTCCGCTTGGTTCCTGGCACCTTCTAAGTACTCAGGGAAGTTTAGTGAATATTCCAGTACTGTCACTGTGTGTAGAGTCTATCACATGTAGCAAGGCAGTTCAGACACAAGAGATGATGTTATGAGACATCATCTACTGGGCCAAGATCTCCTTTTCCCCCCTAATGCACGAGGTATCCTTCTAGGCACAGGGGATGCTGCTGGGAACAAGATACACAAGGATCGTGCCTTAAGGAGCTGAAGATGCTGGGAATTCCCTTTCTGTCATTCACAGAGGAGCTGAGAAAAAGAAGGAAAAAAGACATGGTCGTACTTGCTCCCTGTTTTTTTGGGAATGAGCTGGCTCTGGGGGTGTCCAAGAGAGGGAACGCAGAGCTGGGTCTTCCTGGACCTGGAGGCTGAGTGAATGTAAGGGGTGCCAGAATCTCCCTCCACACCCAGAACAAGAGTCCCCTGGAGTTGTAGGTGAAGCTTTAGGCATAAATGACATCCAGAAAGCCATGACTCAGAGGGCTTCACAGAACAACCCCCTTCAGCTCCCACAGCACCCCCTCCCCCATCGTGGCTGGACCTGAAGGTGAAGGGGCAAAGCCTGGGGAGGGAGGAACTTAGGTTTCTCACTGCAGTGGAAAGGAAAAAAGCACAGAATCGGGCAGCTGACGAGCCTGGGTCTTCGTCTGGCACTACCTGTGCAACTTCAGGCTGCCGTTTCTCCTCCCAGGGCCCCACTTTCCATAGTGCAGAGTGATGTCACCCTCCCCCTGGGCAGTCTGTTTGAGGCTTAATTGTGGCCCTTCCCATGTGAAAGCTCCAAGAAGACAACAGCCAAGAGAACCCTTGTTCCAGGACTTGGGGTCTCACATCGCCCCCTCCCCAGCCCCACCAGGGTCTTGCCTTCCCCAAGAGCCAGCCTGGAGGCCCCATCCCCACCCTAGCCTTTCCCGGAGCTGACCCCATATTTTCACCTGCCTGCTGACAGCACTCGGGGCTTGCTGACTACTTTCCATGTGTGTTTGCTGACTCCTCTCCAGGGTGCCCGTCAGCAGGGCCAGCAGCTGCCTCCCTGCTCAGCTTCCCAAAGCAGAAGGCTGGCCTGAACCACAAATACAGCAAGCCTCCAATGGGGAACGGGGCAGAAGGCATGTAGGAAGGTCACCAAAACAGGGCCTGGGCAACATTGTCCCATTCTGGTAATTACTGTAGACTCCCGTGTCCAACTGGCTCAAGTTCCAATCCTCACTCAGCTGTGTGGTCCAGGACAGGTGGCTTCACCTCTCTGAACCCTGGAGATTCACTGAAGTGTTGAACAAAGTGCTGGGCACAGGGCCTAGTACATAGTGCTCAATGAATGTGAGCAGTCACCATGACTGCAAGAGGCAGTAGAGCAGAGGAGTCGGGAGCCAAACTTTTGCCACTTCACTGGATATGTAGACACGAGGAAGACACATATCCTCACAATGTGCCTCAGTTTCCCCATCCGTTCAATGGGGATAATAAAAGTCCCTTCCCTGTGGAGTTGTAGGGAGGATTAGCTGAGCTAATATACATAAAGTGCTTAGAACAAAAGTGTTAGTTGCTCAAATGTGACCGACTCTTTGTGACCCCACGTACTGTAGCCCACCAGGCTCCTCTGTCCTTGGAATACTCCGGGCAAGGGTACTGGCGTGGGTTGCCATTTCCTTCTCCAGGGGATCTTCCTGAGCCAGGTCTCCCGCATTGCAGACAGATTCTTTACTGTCTGAGCCACCAATGAAGCCCCGTAGAAGTGCCAGATAAATGGTAATGATTGCCATTGCTATTTCCTAGCTGCACCGCGACCCTTCCCTCCTGCGGGCCTGGAAGTTGCAATCATCCTTGAGAAGGTAGATGAGGTTCTTGAGTGTGTGACCCCCCTACTCCCCAGGCTTTGTGGAAGGGAAGTCTGGGAGGAAAGAGAAGCAGAGTCTTCTAGAACACACCCATCAGCAGACTTGGGCACAGATAAACAAGAAACAGAGCCCCATCCCCACAGAAACACACATGCCTGAACCCACCCACTCCAGCCCACACACAAAACTCACTCCCTCGGGATCCTGCCACCCCCCACCCTGGCTCGGAACCCCCCCCCCAACCCCCACCCAAGTTGCAGACGGGGCCAGCCTTCTTCTGTGTGTAATGCAGTGATTCTCCCCATCCTGGCTCCACACCCAGCCAGCCTCGCCCTGCTGCAATTACAGAGAGAGCTGAGGCCTCTGTGCCTGATGCGACGTCAGCCTGAAGCTTCTAGCTCGATGATCTCACCCCGGTCACTTGGGATGAGGGTGCCGCCATCTCCCTCTCTCAGCCCAGGAGGAAGGCGGTGGTGTCTGGGTCGGTCAGCTCAGCACAGACTTGCAGGTTCCTACCCAGGCCCCACCCGCTGCCCCAGCAGTGGGCCCAGGCTCTGTTTCCTCTGCTTCCTCGCCTGCAGAATGGGCATGGCGACAGTGCCCCTGGTGCCTTTGTGAGAGTTTAGGGCTACAACATACACCGCTGTGCAGCCCTGTGGCAGGTGCACCGGGGACAGCAAACGATGAGGATGTTGTCATCCTCCATACTATTATTTTTAGCAAACTACCTCATGTGCGCCCTGCTTAATACCGAACTGATTTCTCAACCAATGACTCACTGAATTCCTTAACCCCCTCCCCACCCCACCCCATGAAGATGGCAGGACCCAGACCCCAAGCCCACAGAGGGGTCAATGGCAAGCCCCAGACTGCACACCTGCTAGGCACAGATCAAAGACAAACCCAAGCTCTAGGGGTGCTGAGGTCAAAGGATAATTTACAAATTCATTCTCTAAGCTACATGGGAGGGGCAGAAGAATCTAGCAAACAAGCCCTCTCTGGGCTTGGAAAATCAGACCAGAAACCCTGCCTGAATACAGCACCTTTGATAATTGTCATGCTTAATTGTCCTCACCATGAGAGAAGCTACCATTGGGTACCACTCCCCATGGCAGCCTCCTCATCTGTAAAATGGAGATCAGCATGGTACCCTCACCTCACGGGATTGATGGTGAAGATAAAGCAGGTTAATGTGTGTAAAGCATTTAGAACAGAGCCTGGCACCTAGCAAGCATTATGTAATTGAGAGTCAACATTGAAAACATAAAAGTGATGGTTTGCTACATGTTTTAAGGAGGATGACACATTCGTCAGGAAGCTACGGTTACATCCACTTCACAGGTGGGAAAGCAGATAGTTCAGAGCCACCTGCGGAGAATGGTATTCCCCTCAGAAGGCAAGCACTGAGAGCCTGAGGATGCTAAAGGCTTGAAAGAGCGGACGGCAACCCAGGGCCATCTGCCTTCAAATCCACTGCGCTCCGGAGTCTCTCTCCTCCCCTTCCGCGGGTCCCCAGGGAGGAGGCAGGACGCAGCAGGCTCTGAGGAAGGTATTTCCAGAGGGTGACCTGAGCCCTCACCCAGGCAGGGTTATTAATAGCCGGGCCATAGTGCCCCGCTAGGGGCGGGCGGGCTCCGGGCGAGAGAGCGGCAGAGAGGGCGGGGCTGAGCCGAGCTGGGGGAGGAGAGTCCGGGGAAGCAGAGAAGGCCCCTCCCAGCCCCCTGGGAGGCCAGCTGTCCCCCTCAGCGGATTCTCTGGGGCTGGTTCATCACCTCCGAATACTCCTGTGACAGGAGGCGTTTACAAAACCCGCCTCCAGCCCCAAGAAGCAATAAATAGAAGGCGCCCAGCCCACGAGAAGCAAGGAGAAGTTTCTAGGCCTGCGTCCCCGGGTTTATTAAGCTCTCGGCTTCACTCAGTGGCTCTGGCTGGGGGCCTGGACGGCTTGGGAGGACAGTGGCGGCTGGCTGATCTCCGGTGAGGCTGTGTGGAGAGGGGTCCTTGAGAATTCTGCTGGAGCAACCGGAGGTCGCCTTCGGTGGCTAGAGTGTCTTTGGGGGCTCGGACCCCAGCCAAGTGTGTGCCTCTGTCCCTGGCAGTGGATGGTTCTGAATCTGAAGAATAAGCTTGGAAGGCCAGCGCACCCACCTCACCTTGCTGTGTGACCTTGGGCAGGCGGCTCCCTCTCTCTGAGCCTCTGTTTCCCCTTCAGCTCAGCAGCCACCATGGCTGACGGTCAGATGCCCTTCCCCTGCCACTACACGAGCCGCCGGCGCCGAGACCCCTTCCGGGACTCGCCCCTGTCCTCCCGCCTGCTGGACGATGGCTTTGGCATGGACCCCTTCCCCGACGACTTGACTGCCTCTTGGCCTGACTGGGCCCTGCCTCGACTCTCCTCCGCCTGGCCGGGGACCCTGAGGTCGGGCATGGTGCCCCGGGGGCCCACTGCCATGACCAGATTTGGGGTGCCTGCTGAGGGCAGGAGCCCCCCACCATTCCCCGGGGAGCCCTGGAAAGTGTGTGTCAACGTGCACAGCTTTAAGCCGGAGGAGCTGATGGTAAAGACCAAGGACGGATACGTGGAGGTGTCTGGTGAGTGGGGGAGGACAAGAAGGAGAGAATGGGAGTGGGGGGTGGGGAGGACGCTCCCTTAGAGGGGACGCTATGACAGCATGACACAGGTGACTTCAGGGCTCAGGAATGCAACCCGTAAAAGTTATCTTTACAGAAAAGCTCTTCTCTTCTGGCTCCCAGGAGAAATTTTAACCTTTGGGTGCAGCATCAACCAGCCAACAGGCAGGGAAATGGAAACCACACTACCTGTTTTAGCAAAATTTAATGTAAAGAATATTAGATATAGGGGTAAAAAAAACAAAGAAGAAACGGGGTTCATGCACCCCAACACCAAGACACAGTCCAGAAGGGGGTGTTTGTAACTAGCTCAGATTTCAAGGGAAACACCTTCCCCTTGTCCCACATGAGGAAACTGAGGCATAATCACGGCTACAAAGCTATGACGTGGTAACCTTGATTGAGCGGTTAATGTCTACCAGGCACCATGCTCAGAGCTTTACCTGTGGCATCTCAGTGAACACAAGCAGAAGAGGCAGGTCTTGTCTGTCTCTTCTTTTTACAGATGAGGAAACTGAAGTGCAGAGAGGTTAAGTCGGGGAATTGGGAGGTCAGAAGTGAATTGATATGTTGAGCACCTACTAGGTGCCAAGGGCTACAGCTTTTCTATTCCTGCTCTCAACTCACTCCAGCCCTTAGAAGCGGAGGGGGCTAGTCCCATTTTACTGCTGAGGACGCTGAGGCCCAGGCGGGGACTTGTCCAAGGACACGCCGTGAGTCAGCAGCCGGCAGAGTTGGGGCCTGCCCACATCCCATTCTGGAAAAGGGAATGTTTGGGGGAACAGGAAAGAGGAGATGGACACTCAGTCCCTGTGAAGCAGAGCAGTGGGCGAGGGGGGGGTGGGAAGCTTTCTGTCTCTTCCGTCCCAATTAACATTCTATTAAAAAGCAGGTTCCTGGCAAGCTCTACCGCCGGAAAATCAATAAAAGCCATTGCAAACAGGCTGGGCAGAGACAAGCCCCAACAGAGCAGTCTTCAGGGGCGGGGTGGGGGGGGGGGCGCGGCGCAGTTTCAAAGGCTCCCAGGCAGAATTATAAACATCAGAGACTCTGGAGGGTGTGGTGGGCTAGGAGGCACACTGGAGCCTTATGCTGGTGGAGGGGGGCAGCCAGGGCTTCCTGAGTTGGCTGGGGAGCCAGACATCTGAAACCACTGCTCTGTGCTTTGTTTCCTTATCTGGAAATTGGGGTTCAAATGGCTGCACCGCCTGAGGACTGTGTCTTAAATGAGACAACACATGTTAAGTGCGTACAAAAAATGATGTGTATAAAGTTGCGTACCCAATGCCTGGAACACAAGGGATCGGTACTGTTGCTGTTGTTGATGTTATTAAAATGCGGGGCACAAAGTAAGGCCCCAATTCGTATATACATACCTAATGAATGCTTGCTAGATGCTCCCTGAGACCTGGGCTCAAATCCCCCCACCACTGTTTATACTTTCTGGGTGGATATGCACAAGAAAGTCTTTTCACTGGTCTGAGCCTCAGTTTACCCATCTAAAGAATGGGGGTAAATAATATCCAACTAGCAAGGCTGTAGGGAAGATGAAATATGCACAGTCTATGATAATAAATGCAGAGGTCTGTAAGATGGAGCTGAAAACGTCTGCCTGGTACTCTACAAACAAGGTGATTATTATCACTGCTCCTCCTGTCTTTGTTTTAATTAGGATTTCAGAGGCTTCCACCCCTGGGTAGAGGGTCTCCCATAACCTGTGGCCCCTCCAGGAGACCTTTGTCCAACCTGGAGGATTTTTTCTCTCATTTTCCTTTCTAGATAGGGTCTGGGAGTTCCAGGCTGCAACCCCAGCTGAGTACCTTACTAATCCAAGAGGCTCCGAGTAGTCACAGAGCCTCAGCTTCCACATCTGTAAAATGGGGTCATTGGGGGCTTAAATAAGACAAAAACAAGACAATGCCTTTTTAGGTTGAAAATGCTTCACAGCTATGCACTTAGCAACTTTGACTTGACAGAATGCCAGTGCCCTGAGAGTACATACAGAGATTCTTATAATAGGATTTTTAAAATCAAATTTACATCCTGGGCTCCGTTAAAAAAGCAATTTTCAAGGGACGTAGGAAGTCAGACTAGTCTCCCCTCCTACCTCACTTAATGACACACCCATTCTTCCTGAAACTCTTCATGCAGGGCACTGTGCTAAAGGCTGACATGTGTTGGCTCACTGACTCCTCACATGGACTTCTGAGAAAATATACATAGATTTGATATACCCACTTAACAGCTGAGGAAACTGAGGCCCAGACATAGTCACCTGAGATCATCTGCTTCTCCATACCAAGGTTGGAAATTCAAAGCTAAGCCTGCTTAGACAGTTCAGAATCAGGATGACAGGATCTGCTTCTAGAGTGGCCTGGGGCAAATCCTACCACCTCTTGGGCCTCACATGTACCCTTGGTTTTATAAGGAGTTGGACTAGATCAGTATTTGCCAAATGGCATGTTTTAAGATATCACTAGGAGTCTAATAAATGGAAGGAGGGGTTCCAGGATTTTCAAAGGTACCATATGAAGCAAAATTACAAACAGGTCTCCTTACTGCAGGACTTATCAGAGCCTTGAATTTGCTGATATAGTTTATGAGTCTCTGAAAGGCGGCCCTGTCTTATCAACCACACATGAGTGTCTAGGTCCAGGGAAGTGTTTGGAAATTGCTAGACTAGATGATTTCCATCATGCTTCACACACACCCCTCCCCCACCCCACAGTCACCAGCCAAGAAATGTTCTCTTCATGGGTCACTGGGCCAGGCTCTGATGGAGGAAGGAACTGGAAAGCCCCGAGGCTTTATTCCACCCCTTTTCCTTAATCCTAGGGCCTCTGCCTTCCCTGGAAACAGCACCTCCTTTCTTCAGCTGGGCCAATAGCTTTCCCTGAAGTGCTGATGCCGCTCCTTGGCACCTACATTTCTCAGTGGCTGTGAGGGGCTTCCCCTGGCTTCCCCTGGCTTCTAGATGAGTTCTTTCTTATTTTTTAAAGACTCATAATAATTGCTTTTTTTTTTTCCTATTTACAAAAAAATGTTCTATGGTAGAAAATGTAGATAGGAAAGCAAAATTAAAAAGTTAAAAATCAGTCATAATACTTAAGCTGCCCCAATAAATAGATATTAAAATAACATGCAAATTAAGCTTCAACTGGCACCTCTTAGCAGCTCTAACTCCCTCCCCCAGTCCCGCTTCTTGCAGCTGCCTTTGCTCAAAGATCCTCTCCCCAACCGCATATTCTATTTGCAGAGCATAGACAGAGAGATTTTGTTTCTGAGGACCAGTTCTTTCCTCAAATATCAAAATAAGCCAGAAGCATCCCCCTTTTACAACTACTGAAGCAATTCTGTGACTCACTCTCACTAGCTCCTCACAGTACCCAATCATTAGAAAGTTGTCACCACCACTGGAGAAAAGAAGAAACTGAGGTTCAGAGAAGCGGAGCAAAGTGCTAGGAGATGTCAGGGCAGACTCAAACCCCGACCTACACCACTGCCTTGGAGTCTTTGCTCCAGCACGTCCAAGCTGTGTGACCTTGGGCACATCACTTAACCTCTCTGAACTTCCATTTCCCCATCCACAAAACAGTAATGCTTCCTAAGGTTTTTGTGAAAGATTAAGAGTTGATATCAGTAAAGTGCTTAGAACAGTGGTAGACACCAAGAAAGCGCAATATAAAGAGTTTGCTATTATTATTCTTACCGTCATCATCATTGTTTATTACTGCCAGGATATCGAGTGTGCAAAAGGGCTGAGTCAGAGGCACTGGCCTGTCCCCAGGGGAAGCATGTCTCTGGAGGCCCAGAGACATGGGGAGTGGACCAGGGGACAGACCGTGTTCCTTTGGCCCCGGGCCTGTATCAGAACTGGGCAGCTGGTGGTCACGGACTTGGCAGGTCAGAATAAACTCCACAAGCTCCAAGCAGCAGCACATTCGCAGAAGAGTATGTTCTGGTTAGGCAGACGCTCATGTTTAAAAACGAATTCCTATAAATGTTGCCCTTTCTGCCCAGCTAGTGGGAGACTACATTGATGCAGCCTTTCCTGAGAGAAATTTAGCGACATACAGAGCAAGCCTTCAAAATTCTAGAACATGGAATTTATCCTAGGAAGTCATCAGGCTCGGTGTGACAATCTAGCTATAAGAATGTTCAGCACAGTGAGGTTCTTTCCAATGTCAAAAACCCTCTCAGTACCCCAAAGCCAAGGATCGGCTGAATGAATTTATATTTCCCTGCAGCCATTAAAAGTCATGTTGTCGACAAATATATACCTATTGCTGATTCATGCTGATGTTTGGCAGAAACCAACACAATTCTGTAAATCATTTATCCTTCAATTAAAAAATTAATTTTTTAAAAAGTCATGTTGTCAACAAATAGTTGCTGTAATATGGAAAAATGATTATAATGGGTCAGCAAGAGAAAACAAGTTCTGGACATAACATACAATATGATTTTTGATAAAATAGATGATATACATCTATATTATATAACAGTATGCATTTCACAGTAACAGAAAAATCTGGGACGTATACAAAAATGTAGTTTTCTTGGGGTGATACAATTATGGAGGGTTTTGATTGTCTTTTCTTTCTACATTTTCAAACATACACATGCGTTATAATAGAAAAAGTTATTAATAAAGGAATAATGAATAATAAAAAGGTAATGAATAATGTAATCACCTATAAATTATCAGCTTAAAATCTTGACTGCAGTAAGACATTGTATTACACAAGGTTATTTACAGTCTAGATTCCAAAGCCCCTCAGAAGGGTGTCCCTGGGTAAATGAGCCCTGCAGTGTGGCCCCACAAATGAGGAGTGAATAATAATAGGAGCCTAATGACTCTGCTGGGCTCTAATCCACATTGTTTAAAAAGAAATTAGAGACACTCTCTCCCTTAAAAATAGAACAAAAAGCAAAGACCCAAGAGTGGGGAGGGGCCAAAGGGTTCAGAATTTGTTACATAAATTGCAACATGATAGCCAGCCCTCTTGTAATTTCATATTTTTACTTCCTAAGGGAAGAGAAAAAGCCCCTGTCTGGAGCCAGGAGGAGGAGGGGCAGGTGGAATTTCACATACATGTTGCTTCCTGTGTCATTTCTCAGGGAAACACCCTTTGGGTGTTTTCTGTTTTGTTTTTGGAGATGGATGCATTATTTCCAGGCAATTCTTTCAGGACTAGGTACAGATAATGGGGCTCAAAGAACTAACTGGAAGCTGGAACAGGCAGAGGGGCAGCAGACCTCAGTCCTCGGCTTAGTTTCCAAGAGTTGGTTCTGAGGCCTGGGCTGCCACACAATTGCTGGGTGAGCTTGGACCCATCCCCGGGCCTGAGTTTTCACGTCAGTAACTGAGGGAGAAAGAAGCCCATTCTCAGAGCTGGGAAAGGGCTCTGTGCATTATAAAGCCCAGGGGGCTGGCAAACTAGCCTGACTTGTATCCTCTCGCTCATTCTGGGATGTTGGCCTCAAGGATCTCCTGGCTGGTTAGGAGCAAAGGGTGAGATGTGAGACTTTGAAGGTGCAGTGTAAGGTCTTAGAAGACAGGATGCCATCCCTGTGATTTCCTGAGTCTTAACTCCTAATCATCTACAAGTCATGGTCAAGGCCTCCTGACCTACCTGTTGTCATACTGCATCTTCACAACAGCCTGGGAGGTGGTTTCAAGAGTGTCCACTTAGCAGAGGAGGGACCAGAGGCTCAGACAACTGGAGCCTCTAGACCAAGCCCCAGGCCACACAGGAGGCCAGGGCAGGATTCCCATCTGAGCCGAATCCTGAATGATGCCCACAGGACACAGACGCTGACTTGTGACTTTCCTCTCCCAGGTAAACACGAAGAAAAGCAGCAAGAAGGTGGCATCGTTTCCAAGAACTTCACAAAGAAAATCCAGTAAGTAACCTGGCAGTTGGATTTCAGGGGAGGATTGGAGTGGGGACAGCATGCCTGGGACCCCTCTTGGGCATCTCTCCTTCAAGAGACCCACCCCAGGGCAGGGAATTGAACCCTGTGAGAAGTTAAACAAACCTACAGTGGGTTCCCAGAAAGGGAGGTGCCATTTCCTCTTCTCAGTGCCCTGTGAGGTGGGATTAACAATCTCGTTTTGTAGATGAAGAATTTAAGAATAGGAGAGGCAAGACGACTTGTCCAAGATTCCATGAAAATCGGGGTACTCAGCCACCCACGTGACGTCATGCCTCCGAATTCCTAATAGAATCTTTCAAGGGTTGCTTGTTGCAAGTCTCCCATGGCCTTCCCTAGGGCCCCCGTAAGAATTCGGCTGGAAAGTGTCCTGCTCTCTTCGTGACTCACTACCTAGAAGGGCTCTGAGGCTGAGAGATTGGGAGAAAGGAAGGGCCAGTTTTGCCAAGGGGAGTGAGAAGGGCTGAGACTGGGGGATGATGCAAGTAGCAGGAAGGCCACCACCAGGCTGAGTCAAAGAATCAAAGACAGACGGAGGCCCTGATGGCAATACCTGTAGGGAGAAAAGACTCACAGCGACGTGCCAGCGGCCGGCTGCTTCACAGACACCTCGTCCCCCTAAATGGCACCCCGCCCCTCTGTGCACTTCTGGCTCTAAAGTCTCTTCTAGTCGCATTTCACCTTTGTAGCAAAGGTATGCAGTGGGGAAAAGAGACAGTACCCTCCTTGTATTATGGGGAAACTAAATCTCCCAGAGGTGAAAGGATACACCCAGGGTCCTTAAAATGAGCATTCATAACAGCCCCAAACAGACCCTTGAACTCTTGAGTTCACCATGCTCAGTTCTTGAGCAAGGAATGCCCTTTCCTCATTCATAAAAGGAAGGGATGCTGAGCCTTGTGGAGATACCCACAAAGGAAATGAGATCACAGCTCCTGGTGGGCACACAGCAGGTCCCCATAAGTGTCGGTTTGTTTTTACTACTGTTGTTGTTATTGAATCTTAACCCCTCCCCTCACCCCAGCAAAGCTGTCCTGTGTCTGGACAGATGGCACAGGCTAAATTCTGAGGCTGCTTTTAGCTTTAAGCTTCCGCAGTCCTGTCTCTCCCCCCATGTGCCCATTCCTAACCCACCAGGCGCCTCTGGAGCACTCAAAAGCCTGCAGACACTTCCTGATAAGGCAAATGCCAGATACTTTTTCTCCCTGGCTGGCCTGCCATCACCAAGACCCACACCTTCCCCTAGTACCACAGCCAGATCAGAGGTGGGGAGAGAGGGGAGAGATGGGGAGAGACGAGAGAGATGGGAGGGGAGCAAGAAGGCTGATGTTTCTTTTAAGAGACTGAACTAAGGTCTCAGGATGGAGTCACAGGCAGGTCAAAGCTGTGAAAGGGACTGAGCCAGAAAGAAGTCAGCAAATTCATCATCTCTAAAGATAGCCGTTTTCATGGATCTCGCCATCTCGAAGGCCTCTGGGAAAATAAACAGCTTGCTGCGAGTTACTTGACCAGATAGAAATGCCTAAAGCTACCGGAAGCAGAGCCACTACTCAAATGGGGCTCGGCAGCTGTGCTGGGCTGTTTTTACAATACTGAGCTAATCATGGCCAGGACCACCCTCCCCCCAGAGGCTCTCCTCGGTCACTTGACCATCCTGATGCTGTTTGCAAACCCTCCAAACCTCCCCGTGTTCCAGCAACCAAAGAGCCCCCAGGACCCTCCTCCATCACCATGGCATGGATCCATCCATTCCAGCTGGTCAATGTCCAGCTGTGCCAGTCATTAAATATTTTGAATCTCACTTCTGGGTGTAGGGAGTCCTGGCGCCACGACTGAGTGGGTGACTTGGAGCCACGTGCTAAACTGCTCTGGGCTTCTGTTCCACCTTCCCTTAGGATGGGGAGTGAGAGAATGTGTACAGACTCAGTGCTCAGCCCATGGGGACTAATCTACTAGAGACTCAGCAAGACTGGAATCACACAAGAGCAGCTGGGCGTCCTGAGACCTCCTGGCCCTGCCCTGACTCCATCACCAAGCAGCGGGACTGGGATTTGGGATGGCCCCGGCCCCATCTCAGAGGTCTCATTGCCTCTCCCAGGAAATACTCCAGTCGTTAGAGTTTAGAGAAGCTCCTTAAACCCAGCTGAGGCCTTTGGAGATTTCCTCCCAGACACGATGCTCCAGCCGTCTGCCTTGCCCACAGCTAGGGATTCTTCCCAACACACACATCCCCTTGGGAAAGACCCCATTTTGACTGGATAAGGGAGAGACTGGAATTTGCAAGTCAGGTCCAGCGCAGGGCAAAGACTGGAGACGGGGGCTTTTCCACACCTCCCTGGAGTGAGAGACCAGGGAATGCAGAAAGTCATCAACAGAGGATGCCCAGAACCAGAGCAGACTTTAGTGGCTTTGCTGCACAGCTTCCCTGGTATCTGATCTGCCATTTGCAGCCCCCTGTGGTGTGTCAAGTGCCAGGTTAAGAGCTGTAGAGGTTTGGGGCTTCCCTGCTGGTGCAGTGGTTAAGATTCTGTGCTTCCAATGCAAGGGGTGTGGGTTCAATCCCTGATTGGGAAACTAAGATCCCACGTGCTACCTCCAGTAAATAAATAAACAAGCATCTAATGCCAGCTCTGAGGACCGTAAAAAGAAAAAGTTTCTTAATTGAAAACTCATTCCATAGACAGGACACAAGACAATGGTGCCTTTTTTTTTTTTTTTTAAGATGTAGAGGTTTAATTTTATGCCATCTTTAAAAGAATCCTATAGAGTAGGTATTGGGGTAGTGCTGTGGCAAATAACCCACTTGCCAATTCAGAAGACATAAGAGACACAAGTTCGACCTTTGGGTTAGGAAGATTCCCCTGGAGGAGGGAATGGCAAACCACTCCAGTGTTCTTGCCTAGAGAATCCCATGGACAGAGGAGCCTGGCGAGCTATAGTCCATAGGATCACAAAGAGTCGGACATAACTGATGTGACTTGGCACAGCACGCAGAGAGCTGGTATTTTTAAGCTCATCTCGTGGATTAGAAAACTGAGGCTCAGAGGTTGGCAGGCCTCAGTTAAGGCCACATGGCCACAAGAGGAGGTCTGGGATTGCACGCAGGTCTCCCCGTCTTCAAAGCCGTGAACTTCCTACTTGGTCGTGTGCATGTGTGTGTCAGGTCGGTCGTGTCCGACTCTTTTGCAACCCTGTGGACCGTAGCCCACCAGGCTCCTCTGTCCATGGGATGCTTCAGGCAGGAATACTGGAGTGAGTTGCCATGCCCTCCTCTAGGGGATCTTCCCGACCCAGGGATCTATTCCCTGCATCTCTTATGTCTCCTGCGTTGGCAGGCAGGTTCTTTACCGCTAGCGCCACCTGGGAAGCCCTCCTACTTGGATGGATAGGAGAGACCAAATGAGTCATTCACAAACCATCTTCATTTATTATTTTGCCTTCTGTGCTTACGTCCCTATACTATAATTTGCTTGTGATTTTTTTTTTTCTTTTCACTCAACCCACTTTTGATAAGGTTCAGTTCTCATCAGTCAAACATTCACTCACTCAAGAAGGCAATTGTGAAATAAACCCAAAGCAAAATGTGGTTAAATTCTGACCAGACAGTGTTGCCTGCCTGAGGGCCTAAGTCATAGATCCGCTCTTTTCTTTGTTAAAAGAGAGACAATATCAAGAGATGGTAGAAGCTGAGGTGTTAAAGCCATGTTAAAGCTCTGTGTTAACAGAGCTGAGACTTTCCCTTAGTTGTAAATGAAAGGATTTAGTTTCTTTAGGTTCAGTCACCATAGATCTTCCCACCGGTTTTGTTGAACCTCAGTCCCTTTTGCAAGAGGACCGAGGAGGAATAGCTCTCCCACCAAGTGGGTTCAACATAGAGGTCACCTGGTAAGAGCCCTTGAATAAGTCTGTTCCCATATTGGGGCCTTAGTTTCCCCATGTGTAATATGGGAACATTGTCCTGGATAGTTGATGTCCTTTTGGCCGCTGACATTTCATGGGTCAGTGATGATGCTCAAATAGTGACAGCTATCAAGGTGCCCATTTGTACATCTGATGCCTACAATGACAGTGTGGTGGCTGATGCCTATTGAGCGCTTCCTGTGCACCAGGCACTGCCCTAAGCCCTTTGCTTTCATCATCCTACATAATTCTCACACCACCCTAAAAGATAGGTGCTGTTTTAAACCACCTTTTCCTGTGGTCAGAGAGGTGAGATCACTAACCCAAGATCACACAGTCAGGAAGAGGTGTGATTTGAACTGCAGTCTGCCTGCCTGTGAAGTCCATGCTTATGGACCATGGCTGCCCTGTCATATGTCCCAGGTGCCCTAGGGGTTGGCATGTAAAGGGTTAAACAGAGTCAGCCCATCCCCCCAGCCAAGAGTGGTGGTGGTTTGGTCGCTAAGTCATGTCTGACTCTTGTGACCCTATGCACTATAGCCTGCCAGGCTCCTCTGTCCATGGGATTCTCCAGGCAAGAATATTGGAGTGGGTTGCCGTTAGGGAGGTCCAAACTTTTGGCCTTGTCTCTACTTCAGAAGTTTGGCTTGGCAGTTGCCCAAGTTCCCTTTCTCTCCCACCCTTCACTAAAGGCTCCTTGTTAATCAGGAATCTCCTTGGTAGATGCAGTTCATGTGGCTACAGGTGGCTGTTTAGAGCAAAAAACCTCCCCAACCCCTCCAGGAAGGGTCCTGCCCATGACCAGCATGGGGTCACTTTATTGCCTGGTTCTTTCATCAAGACCCCTGCATTTACAACAGGTGGAATCAGCCTAGACTGGTGGGAAGATCTGTGGTGATTGAACCTTCTGGCTTTCCCTACCATGGACTTTTTTTTTTTTTTTTTTTCAAAAGTCTGGTGCCTGGGAGGGGAGGCAGAGGAGTGTCATGATCAGCTACTCTTGAGTTTGGAGACCAGGATTCCAATTCTCTTCCCATGTGCTACTTGCCAGCTGTGTTACCTTGGGCAAATCAGTTCACCTCTCTGATCTCAATCGCCTCATCTATATATTAGGGATAGTAATGGAATTGCCTGGTGGGATTATTATTTTTATAACAATAATGATTATCATTATTAAATTTTATTGTTTTGATAATAACAATAATTATTATTATTATGTTTGATAATAATCCCACCAGGCAATATCAAAAATATTTTCTTTCAAATGAATAAAAGAATGTTTGGCTGTATTAAAAATAATAAATGAATCTTCTATTTTCCCTAGGCTTCCTGCAGAGGTGGATCCTGTGACAGTGTTTGCCTCCCTTTCCCCAGAAGGCCTGCTGATCATCGAAGCTCCCCAGGTTCCCCCTTACTCACCGTTTGGAGAGAGCAGTTTCAACAACGAGCTTCCTCAAGACGGCCAGGAAGTCACTTGTACCTGAGACCCCAGTCTTGGCCCTTCCTTGTTCCCTCCCCAACCCCTGGGCTTCTCTGATTCCAGGATACATTACTATAGCTGAACTCATAGATTTAGTGTGGCTAAAATGTTGGGGGTCGGGGTGGATTGACCAGATTCCCTGGATAGTGTTAGTAGTAGTCGGTTTTTCTGCAAGGTGGCGCAATTGACAGGTTATGCTCCATTGCATTAGGCCAAAATGCTGGGAGTTTTCCTTCTTTACCTTTTCTATCATGATGAAAATGTTGCACATTTTACAGTTGCAAAACAAATAAAAGGGGACATAACATTTCACTTTGTATCTTATCTTGCAGCTAATGCAAGAGTTGCTTTCCTCTGGGGACCGGGATTCCCATTCTGGGCTCCCAATGTCCATACCTGCCCCTTGGTTTGGTTGATGGAGCCCTCGTAGCTCACCCCACAGTGTTTCTGCAGCCCTGGTTTACAAAGGGTTATAGACAGGTCTTATATCTCCATATGGGATTTATCCAGCAACCACATGAAAACAGACAGTGCTGTGTGCCCTCTACCCAGGCATTTATAGCATGTTCCCAAGCTGGCACTACCCAAGGATGTTAGAAGTCCTTTAGTTTCTTCTCTGGTTAAAGTCCCCCCTTTCTTGTGTCTCCTATGTCCAAGTCGGGATTTTTACAGAGGGGGCTGTCGCCAGACAGCTCCACCAGGAACCAAGCAAAGGCCAAATAGTCTGGCAGGCAGGCTAGTGGTATTGTGTATATGGGTGGGACGTGTGTGTCATTGTTATTTGAATTGTGCTGTTGTTTAGGGAAAATAACAGTAAACAATAATAAAAGGAACTGATGTTATTAGCCTTGTGTGTTGTTTTGATGGGAACTAAATGCTGTACCACTTAGATATGCAACATCAATTAGGGTACTTGTAGTAGCAAGTAATAATGCTCAATGCACTGTGGCTTAAATGACATAAATATCTTTACTTTACAAGAAGTTTAGATATGAGTGATTTCAGAATTACTTTTTCAGCTGTTATGCCACCAAGAACCCAGAGTCTTTGTCATTTTTCTCTACCATCTCTGATGAGTCTACAAGTTCTATCCTCATGTTTGCAAAAAGGCTGCAGCAGCTCCAAGCATCTCAACCTCGTAAGGCCATGTACTCCTCCATCCATGGGATTTTCCAGGCAAGAGTACTAGAGTGGGTTGCCGTTGCCTTCTCTGACAGGAAGAGAAGGCAAGGGTAAAAAAGTCTTTTTGTCTGACTTTCTCTTTCATCAGTAAGCTCTTTTCCAGAAGCTCTCTCTCAACAGTCTTTTTTTTTTTTTTTTTTCATTGACCCAAACTGGGTCACATGAGTTTGTTGAAGCCAGTCCTTGGCAGAGAGAAAGGGATGGCCATGATGGGCTTAGATGAATATTGATTTGTCCTTTGAGGCCTGGAACATTGCTGCTTGAAAAAGCAAGGTTCTGTTAGGAAGGAGGAAAGGGGCAGTCAACAATCCACACACTGATGCTGCCAGGAGCCCAGAACCCTGAAAGTATGGTGGTAGGAAGCGTGCTACCACAGTGCATCAGTTAGAACTGTTTCTACACTAGGTGCTAGGAAGCCCTACTCCAACTGATGTAAGCAAAAAGGGGCATTTATTTGGGTACAACTGAGAAGTCCAAGATAAATGCTGCCCTCAGGTTTCTAATAATCTTAATAGAACTCAGTTTGTCTCTTGTTCCTATGGTGTTGGCTCCACCCCTAGTCTCCCTGTTGCCCCCCCCACCTCCTGCTCCTAGCTGTCATGCTCCTGTGTCCTTTCATGTGACCTCAAAAAAAAAACCAAGACAGGTGCAATCACTACACCACCACCCCACCTCCCACATTCCGGTCCGCAGCGAGAAAAGCCCATCTTTCTCATCACATCTGCTGAGAGTCATTCTAATTGGACCAGCTTGGGTCACATGACCATCCCTGAGTTAAGCACAGCCCGGAAAGTCAGTACTTTGATTGGTAAGGCCTGGGTCACATGCTCCATCCCTGGAACCAATCTCCTTTAAGCCTCCCTGACCCGCAGGAAGTAGATGTTACCTTTACAACGAAGAAGTTGCCTCTTAAGTGGCTTGGGTAAGTCCCATGGTGATGGTAGAACTCAACTTTTGTCTTTGGAGGAATTAATGAGGAGCTCCTGAGCTGCCTTTTTTTTTTTTTCATCTAAGTGTAGTTGCTTTGGGTATCCCAGGTGGCACTGGTGGTAAAGAACCCGCCTGCTAATGCAGGTGATGTAAGAGACACAGGTTTAACCCCTGGGTCAGGAAGATCCCCTGGAGGAGGGCATGGCAACACACTCCAATATTCTTGCCTGGAGAATCCCATGGACAGAGGAGCTTGATGGACTACTATCCATAGGGTCGCAAAGAGTTGGACGTGACTGAAACGGCTTAACATGCATGCATAGTTGATTTATGAGCTGCTTTTTAAGAGTACCTCCAAACTGCCAATGACAGCAGAATCAGTGACTATTTCCTGAGCGTCTACTTATTTTTATCCTTTTCTGGGAGCCAAGCATATGGCAAACCGTGAGCCATGATTCCTTCCCACAAGCAGCTGGAAGAGCGGCGACACAGGTGTCAGGTAACAGAGAGCCTGCATGCTAAGTCACTTAGCATGGATCAAGGATCAAACCCTTGTCTCTTATATCTCCTGCATTGACAGGCGGGTTCTTTACCACTAGTGCCACCTGGGAAGCCTGACCCTCACTAAATCCTCCATGTGCCAGACCCCGTGCGAGGTGCTTTACGTGTATTAATAGATTTAATTACCATATAACCCTATGAGTATTACCAAACCAAACTTGGGTCCCCTGGCCCACGGTAGTAAAGCCAGTCTACTGACACCAGGTTGTGGAGGACAGTGCGGTGTTTACTGCAGGGCGCAGAGCCCAGGCAGCTAGCATTCGAAAGGCTTGACCTCCCTGATGGCTTTCAGGGAGAGGTTTTTGAAGCCAGGGTGAGGGTAAGGGTTGTGGGGTGTGTGAACAGCTCCTGGATGCTCTTCTGATTGGCTGGTGGTGAATTACTTGGGAGTCGACACTATCTGCCTCCTGGTCCCCAGGTGCCCGTGGCATCTACGTGCTTATTGTCAGCATGTAGTTAGCTTCTTCCACCTGGTCGGGATTTCAACCTCTGCAAAACAGCTCAAAGGATTTGTCTCAGAATATTATCTATAGCCCTTGAGAAGCAACTAAACATCCTGGACTTTGTTTAATGGCTAAACAATTATTTTGTCCTGCTTGACTGTTTCCCTTTGTTTCTGGCTGTTCTTACTTCCCTGATGAAACTTATTCTTTAGAACTTGGAGAAGGCCTGGGAGGCTAAAGTTTTACTACAAACAAGAGACAGGTGAAGAATGGAGGCGGGTGATAAGGGGGGAGGAGGGTATGTCCTGTGAAGGCCTCTGCTCAGTTACATGAGGTTGGTTCAACTCTTATCTCCATTTTGCAGATGAGGAAACTGATGCAAGGGAGGACTAAGTGTACAGCCCCAAATCATACGCCTGGTAAGCGACAGGCTGGGGTTGGGGGTGTGAGGGGGTCCTGACTCCACTAGTAATTGTAACCCTATTCTGTCTTTCTCTCAGCAAAGCAAAATCTAAGTGTGTCTTATGTGAGTCTGTAAAAATTTTGGGAAGAGAAGTGATATTTCAAGTTGAGGCTTTGCAAGGGACTTGGGGTTGGGGAAGATTTCTCAGGGGAGGAGTCACTCCACGGTGGTCAGAGTTGAGCAAGCAGGGCTAGGGATGGGGAGGTCCCTTGCCAGCAGAAGAGAACACATGAACCAAGGTGAAAGATATGTCCCTTTTACAATCCTTTGATGGTTCCCCATTGTTCAAAGGGTTGGGTCCAAGCTTCATTCAAGACTTGCAGAGCCTTATGGGATCTTTCCCCAGGTCCCCTCTCTCCCCCAGCTCCCCTGACTCCCTCCCCTTGCACTGTAGCCTCTCCTAACCTCCCTCTGCTCCTCGAACCAGACAGGCCCTCTCTTGCTCCTAGAACTTTGAATACACTGCTCTCTCGCTCCAGTGCTTATTCCTCCAGCCCCTTCTTTGGCTAAATCTTTAAGATCTCAGCTCAGACTCCCACCAGACTGGCCAGAGCCCCTCATCATTACCCTCATCCCCAACCCAGCACATCTTGGAACAGCTGGGAATTTGTGTAGCAGAATAAGTAATAATAACAATCACAAAACCCCAAACTGATCCGAGCTGCTCTGCTTTAAAGAATGAGGGGAGAAATTGTCCGAGTAAAGGGGAAGATCCCTACTAATTTGATATTTGTTCAACAATTATTTACTGGGCACACACCAAGCGCAAGGCAGCTGTGCCGGGTATGAGGTTACCCTATCTTCCCACTTTGAGAACCTGGTGAGATAAAGAGGAAAGTCAAGCTTTCATTTCAGTGGTCATTCATCAGTTTTGGGTCACTGAATGGTGAGACCCTGAGCAGACAGAACGGAGAGCCCACCCACTGGAAATAAATATGTACTGATGGGTGATTGAATGAGTGAACGGTGAGTGTGGGTCTCCCCGGGAAGTAAGCCCAAGAGCCTGATCTCAGACCCCAAAAACCCAGCTTATTTCAGTACTGAGGGATTCCAGTTTAGAGGCACAGCATTGCCATCAGAACTGATGACCAGGCCCCTCCCCAGAGATCTCCAGTGATATGACAGGAATATCGTTCCGGGCTCTCACATCGATGATGCTGCCAGGGGCTGCCCAGAACCTGCTTCTATGCTCCGCTTCCTTGACCTAGCTCCCTGGAAAGTTGTATCCTCCACCCATCTCCACCCCCCTTCCGACTGTCTGCCAGCCAGCCACTGCCAATGGTGATATATGGAGATGACTTGATTTGACCTTGAAGGGAAGAAACAAATTAATGTGTCTCAAAATAAATTCTGGGAATCAGTGACTGGCTTTTCCTCCACCCCCTCCTCTAAGTGCCTCACAAGTTGTGCATCATAATGTGAAAATCAATATTGTCTCGTCCATGAGCCAACACCTGGAGCTGGTGGGGTACAGGGCTGTGGGAGGTCCCCTCCCACCCAACACCCAGGAGTTGTCAGAAGGGGTGGGAGGACTCATGGGCTGTTGTGAGCTCTGCTCTCTGGTTGCTGAGGGCTGGCTCAAGTCACCCTGTCTGTGGTGAGAGCAACCCCCTCGACCACCAGCTCCAAGTCCTCCCAAGTGTGAGCAGATGGGGACTCCCTGGGGGCTCCCAAGGAAAAGGGAAAAGCAGTTGTGTGAAATGGTATTGCCAGGGTCATTCTCCAAGGAGAACTGAGATACAGGGAGGGGAGGAGACTCCAGGCCCAGCCCCCACGATTCAGCCATTCAGTGTATATTTACTGAGCGCCTTTCTTCAGACTTGGCACCGATTCAACCATATATACAGGTACAATGGAGCCAGGTGTCCAAATACTGAAACACTTCAGCACCGTTTGATAAATAGCCCTGCCTCTTAAGCTGCCCTGCTACCGTCCTATCCTTTACTGAGCTCGTCTTTTTGTTCTGATGCTTTGACCACTTGGCGCCTTGCTGACCCTGGAGGGACGGTGCCTCCCAGTCCCTGCAAGCACACCTATCTTATGGAAACCAATCCAGAGCCCCCACCCCAAGCTTTATCACATTCTGAGCCACTACCCTCCTGCCCTGCTCATTCCAGGTCAGGTACCAAACAGCTAGGGCCAGCCCCTGTGCCTCAGAGCTTACTGAAATTATTCAAACTAGGCCATTCCAAGTCTGTTTCTTCCACCTCACCTGTTCTTTCTCACAAAAACCACAATTTAGACTCTTGTCCACCTTCCCTCTGCCTCCTGAATGACCCTGTGCTTTCCTGTGTGGCCCGCAAACCACGGTCAGTCCCTGCCTCTTGGAATCTGAGTATAACAAGTTTTTTTTTTTTTTTTTTCAGTTGCAATCATCTGATCATTTAACCATTCCATACATAACAATAAAACTGACATTTTGAAATCCAGACACCTTCCTCCCTCTACCTTCTCCCATTTCTTTCTAGGAACCAGTAGCTGCCTTTGGACCAGTGGCCATTCTGAATAACCAGTGTCCTGGTCCTGCAAATTGCTGAAGGTTTTTAAAATCTCTCCCCCCTCCACCCCCAGGCCTCCTATGTATCAGGTACCATGCTGGATGCTGGAGAATAAGACAGACGTGAATCTCTGGCCTTGAGAGTGTTATAGGGGTCTCAGGCCATATGTAACAAGCAAAGAAAACAGCAGGGTCCAGGGCTGAACTAAGTGTGACCTCTGAGATCATGGAGCACCAAGGCTGTTAGGGTTCTGAATTCTGATCCCAGATTTGTTGCTCCCCTCTCCATATCCCTTTGTGTGACCTTGACCTCTGTAGGTGGGCATTTGTTTCAGTCAGTTCAGTTCAGTTGCTCGGTCGTGTCCAACTATTTGTGACCCCATGAATTGCAGCATGCCAGGCCTCCCTGTCCATCACCAACTCCTGGAGTTCACTCAGACTCACGTCCATCGAATCAGTGATGCCATCCATCCATCTCATCCTCGGTCGTCCCCTTCTCCTCCGGCCCCCAATCCCTCCCAGCATCAAAGTCTTTTCCAATTAGTCAACTCTTTGCATGAGATGGCCAAAGTACTGGAGTTTCAGCTTTAGCATCATTCCTTCCAAAGAAATCCCAGGACTGATCTCCTTCAGAATGGACTGGTTGGATCTCCTTGCAGTCCAAGGGACTCTCAAGAGTCTTCTCCAACACCACAGTTCAAAAGCATCAATTCTTGGGCGCTCAGCTTTCTTCACAGTCCAACTCTCACATCCATACATGACTACTGGAAAAACCATAGCCTTGACTAGACGGACCTTTGTTGGCAAAGTAATGTCTCTGCTTTTCAAGATGCTATCTAGGTTGGTCATAACTTTTCTTCCAAGGAGTAAGCGTCTTTTAATTTCATGGCTGCAATCACCATCTGCAGTGATTTTGGAGCTCAGAAATATAAAGTCTGACACTGTTTCCACGATTTCCCCATCTATTTGCCGTGAAGTGATGGGACCAGATGCCATGATCTTAGTTTTCTGAATGTTGAGCTTTAAGCCAACTTTTTCACTCTCCACTTTCACTTTCATCAAGAGGCTTTTTAGTTCCTCTTCACTTTCTGCCATAAGGGTGGTGTCATCTGCATATCTGAGGTTATTGATATTTCTCCAGGCAATCTTGATACCAGCTTGTGGTTCTTCCAGCCCAGCGTTTCTCATGATGTACTCTGCATAGAAGTTAAATAAGCAGGGTGACAATATACAGCCTTGACGTACTCCTTTTCCTATTTGTTTACTTTTCAATAAAAAAATTTTTTGACCACACTGTGCAGCATATGGGATCTTAGTTCCCCAGCCAGGGATTAGAACTTGTGCCCTTTGCAGTGGAAGCATGGAGTCTTAACCACTGGACCACCAAGAAAGGCCCGTTTGTTTTCTTATTTGCAAAAGTGTGTGATGGTGATGCAGGGCTGGTGTGAGGATTACACGGATGCATGCAAAGTGCTCAGCCCACAGGTGCTCAAGCAGAATAAGTCCACATGGATGGGGAGCAGTAGGTGGTCTCAGTCTGAACCCTGCCTGGAAGGTGGAAAGGAGGGTCTGTCAGGGACCCATGTCAGGTTGGAGCAGGCAACGGCACCCCACTCCCGGACTCTTGCCTGGAACATCCCATGGATGGAGGTGTCTGGTAGGCTGCAGTCCATGGGGTCGCTCAGTCGTGTCTGACTCTTAGCGCTGAGTCGGACAGGACTGAGTGACTTCACATTCACTTTTCACGTTCATGCACTGGAGAAGGAAATGGCAGCCCACTCCAGTGTTCTTGCCTGGAGAATCCCAGGAACGGTGGAGCCTAGTGGGCTGCCCTCTATGGGGTCACGCAGAGTTGGACACGACTGAAGCAACTTAGCAGCAGCAGCAGCAGCAGCATGTCAGGTTACTGAACCAGTAGCCCCGAGTGTATACCTGACACTCTGCCAGCACCTGCCTTCCAATTCTTAATGCCTCCATTTGGGAGAAGAAGAGTGGGAATTAGAGGCCTTGAGGGGATTTCAGTCTCCAGTGTCAGTGGTCTAGCAGTAATCTTGATACCATACGTCTATCATCTTAGTTGCCAACCCCCACCCCCTTGCCCAAGAATGAACTGACTGTGTTTTTAATTTAATTTTTACTTTACATTGGAGTATAGTCGATTGGCAATGTTGTGTTAGTTTCAGGTATACAGCAAAGTGATTCAGTTACACACATATTCACTCTTTTTCAGATTCTTTTCCCAGAGAGGTTATTACAAAATATTGAGTAGAGTTCCCTGTGCTATACAGTAGGTCCTTGTTGATCACGTATTTTACATAGAGTACGGTGTATATGTTAATCCAAAACTCCTAGTTTACCCTTCCCCCCACCTTTCCCCTTTGGTGACCATAAGTTTGTTTTCAAAGTTTGTAGTCTGTTTCTGTCTCATAAACAAGGTCATTTGCATCATTTTTTCAGATTTCACATATAAGCAATAGATGATATCTGTCTTTCTCTGACTGACTTAGTTTGATCATCTCTAGAGCCATCCCAGTTGCTGCAGATAACATCATTTCATTCTTTTTAATGAGTGGGTGATATTCCGTTGCATGTATGTACCATATCTTCTTTATCCATACCTTTGTCAATGGACGTTTAGGTTGCTTCCATATTTTGGCTATTGTTAATAGTGCTGCTGTGAACATTGGGCTGTATGGATCTTTTTGAGTTATGGTTTTCTCTATATATGTGCCCAGGACTCAGATTGTTGGGTCATATGGTAGTTCTACTTTTAGCTTTTTAAGTAACCTCCATATTGTTTTCCATAGTGGCTATACCATGAACCTATTATTTTTAAATCAGGAGAAACCTGCAAATATAACTTTGGAATATGAATCTCACACACACACACACACACACACACACACACACACACAAAATGGAAGAAGAGGATGACTTTAGCCCCTTAGCCTTCAGCACAATCCCTAAAACACAGGAAGGGTTCGGAATATCAGCTATTACCATCACTGTTGTTATTGTTGGTTATTCTGCAAAACCACCATGGTGGAGAGAGGTCATTTTAAAAGAGAACAAGGGGCAAGAGGGACAACAGGCTGGCGGTAGACTACAGTATTTTCCTCCCTGGAAGATTTCGAAGTTGAGGAGAGATGCAGGTGGGTGATGCTGCTTGGCTAGGCTCATGCCTCCCTCCATCAGGTCCTGAATGGAGGTATCAGGGTGCTCACCCAGGCTGGAGACCAGGCACCCAGCCTCCATCATCCATCGCTGGCTGAGCAAAAGGTCGGGGTGGGGAAATACTCAGCTCATGCTCTAGGAATCCTCCTAGGGATTCGGATGTTATTGGTCTCTGGTGGGGGAGCACTGGGCATGGATATTTTTCAAAAGCTCTCCAAGGATTTCAATTTGCAGCGAGGGTTAGGAACCACTGGAGAATCAGGGTAAGGGCTGTACAGGAGGAGCCCAGGGGAGGCTTGGATCCAGCCTGGGTAAGGTGAGAGTAGTTCCTGGGGGCTTCTAGGAAGAAGTGTTGTCAAAGTTGAAAGGATGAGTATTAATAATAACAATAAAATGTTTACTAGATGCAAGGGGCTGTCCATTCTCTTCACATCCATTTTTCCATTTAATCTATAGCCAAACTGCAGTGATTTAGAAATGTGCCCAGGTTTCCACAGCTGGGAAGTGGCAGAGTGGCTGAGCCAGTTTTAAACTCGGGCAGACTGGTTCCAAACCAATGTTAGCTTGGCTGGGGGGGGTGGGGCAGGTGGGGTGGGAAGAAGGATTAAGGGTTTCTGGCAGAGGGATTGATGCCAGAAAAAACAAAGCTCTTAATCCTGGCTCAGAGCCTCAGTCTCTTTACCTATAAAATGGGGCCCATCCATTGCCAGCCCTGAACATCCCCCAGAGGTGACTGGGACGATGAGCGAGAGTGTGCAAATCAAACAGGTCCACTGCTTAAGTTATTATCAGCAGCCCAGCAGCCCAGTAAAGCAGGGAGGGCAGAGAAAAGTCATGGACCAGCTGTCTTGGACACATTGCCTACTGACCTGATATCGTGGGACCATTTCCTTTTCCCTTTGCCTGTTCGTGCTCCATCAGAGCTGCGTGACAGACTAGCTTGTTCTGATTCTGACAGTGACAGCTTACAAAATCCACAGCAGACAGCATGACAGAGCTGACTGCCAATGGATGCGCACACACAGCCACACAAACCTCAGATCTAAGCCAGCACGGACACAGTTGATGGAGGACAAAGAAGGTCTTACAGAAGTGCCGGAAACTGAGAATATCAAGGAAATGACAGTCCACTCCAGTGTTCTTGCCCGGAGAATCCCATGGACAGAGGAGCCTGGCGGGCTACAGTCCATAGGGTCACACAGAGGACACAGGTGTGTCCAGGATTTTACACGAGATCAGCAGTTCCCAAAGTGAGTTCCAGCAAAAGAAAAAGGAATGGGTTAGATGAAACTCACTCTTCTTTAGTCTGGCGATGCGTGCCGTGAACATCTAAGAAGAGGGTTCAGCTGGTAGCTCTTGTTGCATCGGTTTAGCCTAAAATCAAGTGGCTGAAAACAATCAACATTTAATATTATATGGTTTCCAAGTTTCAGGAATTCAGCTAAGGCTGAGCTGGTGGTTCTGATTTGGGGTTTCTCATGAGGTTGAATCAAGCTGGTGGACAGGTCTGCAGTCATCTGAACACTTGACTGGGGCCGAGGGGTGTTTGTGGGGTTTTTTTGGAATATAGTTGATGGGCAATGTGTTAGTTTCAGATGTACAGCAAAGTGATTCAGTTACATATATATAAATTCTTTTTCAAAGTCTTTTTCCCTTATAGGTTATTACAGAATACTGAGTATAATTCCCTGTGCTATATAGAGGTCCCTGGAGGGTCTACTTCTTGTGGTTGTTGCTAGAGGCCTCAGACTCATACCAAGGAGGTTTCTCTAAGAAGCTGCTCAAGTGTCCTCATGACATGGCAGCTGGCTTACCCTGGAGCAATCGATCCAAGAGAGAGACAAAAGCCAGGGAGGTCCTTTGTGTCCTATCCATGAAAATGGCATGACACCACTTCTGCTCTATGAAATTGGACAGTGTCGCCAGAGAGGAACAGTGTTGCCAGCGGGTCAGAATTTGTTCTGACCTGAGGCAAGAGATCTGGGTTCAGATACTCCTGACACCAACACTCAGAGACAAGATCTCCCCTAGCGACAGGAGTGGGGGATGTGAACACCCCCTTGGGGGGCAAACATCAGGCTTTTGGGCCCTGGGCCCCTAGTAGCCCCAGGGTGGTTCTGCAAAGAAAAGTCATGGATACAAACCCATGTAAACAAGAGCACCTGGCAGTCAGGGGAGGTGTGCTCAGCAAAACGTATGAGGAGATTCGAGTGGATCACCAGCAGTGTCTGCTGCATTTATACTCAGGGATAATTGGAAATGACAGAATGGCTCAACAAGAAGGGATTAAGCTGCACAAACGATGGTGCTTCCACACAATGGGAGAAGGTACGCAGCCATTAACTACCAAGCTCCCGAAGATGATTTATTGTCACGGTACGGGGGTGGGGGAGGGGAGGAGTCGGCCTCAGGCAGTCTGTATAATACTCCATTTATTTTATTTTTTTTAATTTTTATTTTTACTTTATTTTACTTCACAATATTGTATTGGTTTTAATACTCCATTTAAAAGAAATGTAAATTTGCATTTGTATTCTAGTTGTTTTAAAGTGACACTATGGTGGATGTTCAAGTTATTTATTTATTTTTCCTTTGCGCATTTGTGGGTGGTTTGACTGTTTTGCCTTTAAGACAAGACAAGTAAACCTAGGTGCTGCATTTAAGATTTGATTCTCAGAAGGGACCCTTTAATGGTCCATATCACCTGATACGCCTTCTCCTTCCCCTCTGACGACTTGGCATGTGTGCCATGTAATTGTTTTGTAATTGTTATGCGCACACACTCCGGGGCTGGACCACCCTGATTGGAATTCTGCTCCATCATTTATTAGCTGGGCATCCCTGAGCAAATTCCTTCACTTCTTTGTGCCTTGGGCTCCTTGGCAACAACGCAGAGGTGATGATAGAGTGCTTTGTAGAGCTGTGCTGAGGAACCAAATGAATCAAGATATGTAAATGGCTTGGAGCGATTCTTGGCTTGTAGAGAGCACTTTGGCTAGGTGGACCTACCTTCCCCGGGCCCGCCCTCTTCCCTGATGAATCTGAGCGGTTAAGGTCTTGTTTGTTCTTTCTCTTCTCATTAAAGCTATCCTTCTGTTGCATCCCTTTGGAATCCTTCCAGGTGTACTGTGTGGGTAGTGATGAATTAATCAGGTTGCCCAGCCACAGGCACCCTTGCTCAAGCCTTGGCTCCTCCAGGGAATGCCCTTCGACCCAGTTTCGGAAGCTCCAGAGAGCCCGGGGCCCAGGGGAGGCACACCTGTAGCCTCTGCCTGGCAGCTTCCATGTCCCTTTCCGCTGGCCCCAGCCTCTTAATAAGCCTGTGCGTAGTTTCACTGGGAATATCGCCTTCACAGGACCCTGTCCTTCCTTCACCAAGGATGGGCCCATGGCCCAGGCTAAGCTGATCAGCTTCTCATAGGAATATGAACCTTTGTCAGGCTGGAGGGTGGGAAAGAGCTGAAGCTGATTCATCCCAGTGACAAGGCACATTTTTCTGACTCTCTGGCTCCCTGGAGCGGCCCCATTCTTGTTGCAGGGAGGGGGACTGCTTCCAGGCCCTGAGGATAGGCCCTTGTCTAACACTCAGAAATGAATTGTTTGAGAAGACGTGTACTGACAAAGCAGAAAGATTTTATCGAGAAGGGGTATCCGGACGGAGAGTAGTAAGGAAAGGGAACCCAGGAGAATGGCTCTCCCACGTGGCTCACAGTTTCAGGTTTTATGGTAAGAGGGTTAGTCTCCAAGTTGCCTCTGGCCAGTCATCTTGTTTGGCCCATATTTGGTCTGACTTGGGGTCCTTCCTGGTGGCAAACACATCTCTCAGCCAAGATGGGTTCCAGTGTGAAGGATTCTGGGAGGTTGGTAAGACAATATGTAGGCTGGTGTCTCCTCCCTCCTTTTGGCCTCTCCCGAATTCTCCTGGTGAGTTTTTGGCAGCAGCACCACATTCCTTATCATTCCACAACAGGACCTCCTGTTGTAAGACAAGAAGCAAGTCGTTATCATCGTGCCTGGCTAACGTGGGCAGTTTCAGTCAGTGGTTCCCTAACATTTCCTGGGGTCCACTGCTGAGTTTTCTTCTCAATTATTTGTGCTCTACCATATCCTTTCCTCCCTAAACTAGGTAAAGTCCTGTTTCTCTTGAAACCAGTGAACACCCGCTGCTACAGTGAGACAGGAAGAGAGAGAAACAGAAAGAGGCAAGGCTGAGCGGCATCTCCACGCCACCTACAAAGGGACATCTGAGTTCTGATCTAGCTCAACAACCAACTCCTCCCTTGACCCTGGGCAAGTCCTCCCACCTCTTCCTTTGCTCCTCCATCTCCTGGAAACACCCAATAAATGCAGTGTGCTGGGGATCCTGTCCTAACCCCCCTCTGCTTCTCCCTGGGGTCATCACACAGTCTGCAGTTCCAATGACCGCCTCTAAACTAACACACCCAGTTCCTCCTTGTGGTCCAGATCAGCTCTCCAGACCTCCAGGTACCTCCTGGACATTTCCACCCAAGGCTTTCTCAGACTCCCCACGTGCGAACAGAGTTCAGGATTGCTTCCTGCACACTGTTCCTCTGCCTCCCTCCCCCACTTTGGTACGTGACATCAACATACACCTCTCCCCCAGAAAACCGAGTTCCCTGGACTGCCCTCTCCCCTTGTCTGCCAGTCGGCAGGCATCATCCGCACTCTCTGAGGCCCTCTGTCATATGAGTCCTCCTGTTTGCCTAGCAACTGTCACTTCACAACATCCATTCACCTGTTGGTCACTTAACCCTCGCGAGTCTGAGGAAAGTCCCAACAAGCCCTCTCAAGTCCCAACCCGAGGAAATAAGGAATCAGAAGGGAAACGACCTGGCCAACGCCACGTAGGAAGTAGAAGGCAGAGCTGGGACTTGAACCCAGGACTGTCTGAGCCCATACCCCACGCGAGGGCCAGTATTCCCTCTGTCCATGGTGCCTGAAGGGCTTCCCAGGTGGCTCAATGGCAAAGAATCTGCCTGTAATGCACGAGACTCAGGTTCGATCCCTGGGTCAGGAAGATCCCCTGAAGAATTCCAGAAATGTCAACCCACTCCAGTATTCTTGCCTGGAGAACCCGTGGACAGAGGAGCCTAGTGGAATACAGTCCACGGGATTGCAAGAGTCGGACACAGCTTAGTGACTAAACAACAGCAACAATGGTGCCCACATCAGGAGAAGCAAGATTTGGGCTAATGTCTCTCTGGCTGGTTACTAAGGTCCATGGGGTGCAAACAGCAACAGTGTTTTTCATGAGCTCATGGGCTCCACCCAGTTCCTAATCTGAGCTCGAGCTTGTGACCTCGGAACTCATCTCCCAGACAACCAGAGTGATACAGCAAACAGAGGGAGCTGAGCTGCCCAGGCAGGGTTGGAGGTGCAAGCCCAGGATGGATGTGTGTTGAGGGGGGTGGGGGCTGCCAACGTCCACAAGAGCCTCGCCCAGAACCTCCCCTCTCCACAAGAGCCTCGCCCAGAACCTCCCCTCTACATAGTTACACCATACCCTCCCTACGAGCTGGAGAAATCCAGCACCCATCCTAGCAGGGCCACCACGAGCTGAAAGGCCAGGAGTCTGGGAGGGTGGGAACCTGCGATGAGCACAAAAGACTGCTGGGCCCTGGGCACTGGGAAAGGTATGGGAGACTCAGGCTCCACACCTGGCCTTAACTCCCACGTGAATCCAGCACCTGAGCCCCTCTCACCTCCTTCTTGCCCCCACCTCAGTCTGAGCCTCTGGCACAGCCTAGGCTATTTCCTTCCTTGTCCCTGTAGCCAATTTTCTTTTGGTAAAATATATAACAAAAGCTGTCATTTTAACCGTTTTCGTTTGTTTTTTATTGGCGCATAACTGGTTCACAGTGTTGTGTTAGTTCTGCTGTATGACCACATGACGCAGATACCTGAACACATACCCCCGCGCTGCCTCCTGGGCCTCCCTCTCGCCCTGCCTATCCCCCCTCTCTGGGTCATCGCAGAGCGCCGAGCGGAGCTCCCAGTGCTGCATAGCAGCTTCCCGCCAGCTATCCTCTGTCACGAGGGCACAATGCAGCTGCCTTAGTTACCTCACTGTTTGTGTGACTGTCGCTACTGTCTGTTTCTAAAACTTCCATCATTTCGAATAGAACTCTGTAGGCACGAAGTAATAGGCCCCCCTTTCCTTTTTCTCTCCCAGCCCTGGTAACCTCTAATCTACTTTCCTTCTCTGTGAACTTGCCTACTCTCAACATTTCATCGCACGGGAATCATAATGTTTGTCCCTTTGTGGCTGTCTTCTTTCACTTAGCATAATGTTTGCAAGGTTTGTCCATGTTGTAGCCTGTGTCAGAACTTCATTCCTATTTATGGCTGAATAATACCCCTTGGTATAGATAGATCGCATTTTGTTTATACATTCATGTGTGGATGAATACCCTGCAGTCCATTTGTCTGCAACAGCTAGAATGATCTTGGGAAAATAATACTCACTGCGGCACGAGTTTGTTTAAACCCTCCTACTGCTGCTGCTGCTAAGTCGCTGCAGTCGTGTCCGACTCTGTGCGATCCCATAGACGGCAGCCCACCAGGCTCCCCCGTCCCTGGGATTCTCCAGGCAAGAACACTGGAGTGGGTTGCCATTTCCTTCTCCATGCATGAAAGTGAAAAGTGAAAGTGAAGTCACTGAGTCACGTCTGACTCTTTGCGACCCCATGGACTGCAGCCCACCAGGCTGCTCCATCCACGGGATTTTCCAGGCAAGAGTTCTGGAGTGGGGTGCCACTGCCTTCTCCGTTAAACCCTCCTGTGGCTCCTTAAGTCATTCAGAGCTGTGGACCTTATCCTGCCAGGCTCCTCTGTGCATGGAATTCTCCAGGCAAGAATACTGGAGCCATTCACTTCTCCAGGGAATCTTCCTGACCCAGGGATCGAACTTGGGTCTCCTGCACTGCAGGCAGATTATCGTCTGAGCCACCAGGGAAGCCCTTATTATGGCTACAGAGCCCTAAAGAGTTCGTTCTCACTCTGAATATGTGTGCGCTTGCACACACACACACGCGCATCATTACCTCTGTACCCCTCCAACCTTATCCCTCCCCATTCTCTCCACTCCTTGCTGTTCTATGAACACCTCAGACTCACTCTCACCTCAGGGCCTTTGCATGTGCTGTTCCTTCTGCCTGCAGTGCCTCCCCGCTCCCCGGACGTCTGCATGGCAAACACCCTTGTCTCCATCAGGTTTTTGCTCAGCTGTCACCTTCTCATAAGGCTTGTCGTGAACACCCTCTCTAAAACTGCAACCTGCCTCCTCTCCATCCATCATTCCTGATCCTCCTCATCATGATCTAGTTTCCATAGCACTTGTCACTTTCTAACATGTTATACAATTTATTATTTGCCTTGTTTATTTTCTGCGTCCCATCTCTAGAATGTAAGCTCCTTGAGGAGAAGGATTTTTTTCTTTTGGTCTGTTGTGTTCATCAGTATATCTGAAGCACATTAACAGTGGCTGGTGTGCAGTAGGCACTCAGTAAATGCTTGTTGAATAAATGAATATGAGTTGGGGCAGGTTGCTACACTTCTCTGAGCTCCTGTTTTCCCATCTGTGAATCAGGGATTATGACCCATCCTTGGGGTGGGGTTGTCACAGTGGGTATCAGATAACGGCTGTCACCTCCCTTTGTAAATCGTAAAGCACTGAGCATGTAAGAGGGGGATGGAAAAGAAATCTGATCTTCACTGAGTACACTGGAGGCCAGATACTTCCCATGACGTACCTCGTTTTATCTCCATTTTACAGATGAGGAAACTAAGGCTCAGGGAGGTGAAATAACTCAGGGAGGTGAAATAATGCCACTGGATCAGGCAGTGTGAAAGTGTCAGAGCTTCAACCCAACTACCTGGCTTTTTCTGTAAGTTGCTTCCAGCTCTGATTATTTCATAAGCTTAAGAAAAAACTCCACCTTCTCCAGGGACAACTCTGAGCCCAGGGGAATGGTAATGAGGATGAAGATGTGAATAATAGCCTCCTTTTATTAAAAGCTTCCTACACATGTCAGGCTCGCTTTACCACATGCCAGACGCTGAGCATATGCTCTGCTCATAAGATAGCAGGAAACTGGTACATTATTCCCTGTAACAAAGGAGGAATCTGAGGATCCGAGAGGTCAGACCACTTGCGTGGGTCCGCACAGCTAAGGAATAGCAGAGACAGCATTTGAGCCCAAAGCAATCCAGCTCCCATGACCTTGAAAGAGACCTTGACCTTGTAGATGCGGTTTCTTTCATGCCACATAAGCTGCCACCCCCCATGACCATCCCCAGGGACCTCCCCACTGCAAGCCAACCCAAGAGAGCGCTTTTGTGGGTGAGGGGGCAAGCGCAGCACCAGCCCCCCGTGACTGCCCCTCTGTGTGCGCAGCAGGATATGGAAGGAGCAAGGAGTCAGTGGGAACCCGGATGGGGATCCCACGAGCCTGCGCTGCCAACAAAGACAAATGAATAGACTGCTCAGCAAACCAGGGCACTTCCACCCCAGAGCAGAACTGTCCCTGGTAAATAAATCATCGGAGTTCCACTCTGGACGTGCCGATTTCAGCGGGAAAAGATGAGCGCATTTATCTGCCTGGCGACACCCTGGCTATCTTCAGGCGGTGATGGGGTGTGAAAATATTCCCAGCTTGCACTCTGCCCGGGGCTGTTTCCAGAGCAAGGGTGGTGAGGTTGGAAGGTGGGGAGAGGGTCTCATAGGAGGAATGGTGTTTGCCTCAGACTTCCCGTGGTTGCCCAGGTGCACAGTCCTAATGCTTTCTATGTGCTTTTAGGCAATCATAGTCATAGTAATCTCTCTCTTTAGTCACTGACTCATGTCCGACTCTTGCGACCCCATGGACTATGTGTAGCCTGCCAGGCTCCTCTGTCCATGGGATTCTCCAGGCACAAATACTGGAATGGGTTGCCATTTCTTTCTCCAAGTCATAGTAATAGCTAGCATCTATAGTTAGCCTCTATTGAGAGCATACTATGTGCCAAGCATGATGGTTTTTCAACTATAAATTATCTCACTAACTAGCTAAAAATAAAATATTGTTGAGTCTCGTTTCATAGGAAAATGACTCCTTTGAGGGTGTCTATTCTTTATTATGGGCTTCCCTGCTGGCTCAGATGGTAGAGTCCACCTGCAAAGCAGGGGACTTAGGTTCTATTCCTGGGCGGGGAAGATCCCCTGGAGAAAGGAATGGTTGCCCACTCCAATATCCTTGCGCAGAGAATCCTATGGACAGAGGAACCTGGTGGGCTACCATCCATTATTCTCAAGCATCAAATTATGTCTACAATAGGTGGTCCAGCCCAGGGAACCTCCCAAGGGCTTTACTAACTTCCCACCATACCTGGCAGTAATATCTACCACATGCAGCTTCTCCTCTCTGTGGTTGGATCCTGGGGAAAAAAAAATTTTTTTAAGGAGACAACTGGAGATAAGGAAGGGAGGGAGACCAAGCAGGAGGCAGAAGAGGAGGAAGTGGAAAAGCCAGCCTGTGGGGAAGGGAAGGATGGCCCAGGTTCAGGGCACTGGGACCTCAGAGCTGAGTTCTTGCCATTCAGAGGAACCTGGTCATGCTGTCCTGCCAAATTCTGCTGTGCCCTGCCAAAACATTATTGTCTTGGTGGAAAAAAGCTACTAAAATCCATTGTCCATAGGAGGGGTTTCCAGAACCCTGCTGAGTCTGTGTTAGATCAGTGGAGTGGAGAGGGTTGAGGAGGAGGCATTGGGCAGGCACTTAGCAGGTTGATGTCACACAGTTCTCAAAGCAACCCCACTTGACGGAGGAGCCTAAGGTGAGGGAACTTGCCCACAACCTCATGCCACTGGTGGAATTTTATCATCAGGTCTCCCCAGATGTTTGCCATTGCAATTTTCCAAGCCCTTACTGGCTGGGGGAAGCCATAGGTGGCCCCTCCTCAGACACCTGTCCACCAAAACCCTCCGAAGTCCTGTCACAGGCCACCTTGTCCTGCAGCCAAGACTCTAAGTAGCCCCTGAAGCCTTCTCCATCTCTTACCTCTTTGGGTTCAGGGAATAAATCATCAACAACCAGAAATCAGCAATAATAAAAAATGAGGTGAAATTGTCTTTATTAATAAGATCATAATAAATTAGCTTACAAAATAGCATGTGCAATATGATCCCATTTAAAAATTGCATAAAAGCAAAAGCCCTGGAGAAAAGTAGGCACCTACTGTGAACAATGATTTTTTTTGAAGTAGGAGAAGGAAGATTTATGGATGATTTTTATCTTATTTTAGCTTATACATACTTTCTGACTTTACCAACAATGTCCATGTGGTATGCATCTCACTTGCAAAATAAAGAACAAAATAAAAACATCATTTTCCCCTCGAAAGAAAGAATGACACGAATACTTTGGGAAACTTCTATAAAACTGCTGCTGCAGAACAGAGCAAGCATCTGCATTAATAGCTAGCTTTGTTCTCCCACTGGGCTTTGTGCTTACGTTTTGTTTTTATAATGTTTTTCAGGGAACATAATGTAGCCCTATCTGGGCTCTAAGCAGTAGCATGATGGTGGAACAGATAAATAGGTAGGCCATCAGAATTTCCATTATTTTTGTTTCTGTGTGGTGTAGAGAAAGGAAAAGAGGCCTGTCCTTGTGATTCACTATTTCCTTTTCCTCTTCTGCCTGTAGCTTCTAGTATTCAAACAGATCAGTTCAGTTCAGTTCATTCACTCAGTCGTGTCTTTGCAACCCCGTGGACTGCAGCATGCCAGGCTTCCCTGTCCATCACCAACTCCCAGAGCTTGCTCAGACTTAGGTCGATTGAGCTGGTGATGCCATTCAACCATCTCATCCTCTGTCATCCCCTTCTCCTGCCTTCAATCTTTCCCAGCATCAGAGTCTTTTCCAAAGAGTCAGTTCTTTGCATCAGGTGGCCAAAGTATTCAAACGTATGGGCCATCAAATTCCCTCATAGCTTCTGGAGTTCTTCCTTGCTTTAAAGCCCCAACTACTCAGTCTCCACTAACCGGCCCCTATCTTGAAGATAGTTTCTTTGTTCGTTGATTCAATAAAGCTCATAGAAAGTCAACTCTGTGTGAGAACATATAGTCCAGCAGCCAAGACCCTGGGCTCTAACGTTCAGACACGAGTTCAAATCCCACTCTGGTTGAGTTCACCTTCCTACACTGCCCGAGTTCAGATCCCCGCTCTGTCCTTGACTAACTAGATGATCTTGGGGGACTCACTCTGCCTATCTGAGCCTCAGCATCCTTGTCAGTAAAAAAGCAATAGTTTCTATAGCCAGCTTCCCAGGGTAGCTGAAGGAAATAATGCTTACAAAGCCTTTGGAAACATGTCTTCTATTTTTCCCTCTCATGAGGTGACCAGAGGCTCAAGGTGGTCCCTGGGGACACAAATGTTTTCTTTTTCTTTTAATTTTTACCAGAGTCTATTTGATTTACAATGTTTTGTTAGTTTCAGTGTACCGAAAAGTGAGTCAGTTATACGTATACATATATCCACTCTTATGTAGATTCTTTTCCCACATAGGTCATCATACAGTATTGAGTAGAGTTCCTGTGCTACACAGTAGGTCCTTATTAGTTATCTTTTTTTTTTTTTTTTTTGGCCACACCATGCAGCATGTGGGATCTTTATTCCCTGATCAGGAATCAAACCCATGTTCACTGCATTAAGAGTGTGGAGTCTTCACCACTGGACCACTGAGGAAGTCCCTAGTTATTGATTTTTACATGTGGTAGTGGGTATATGTCAATCCCAATCTCCCAGTTTATCCCGTCACCATTTTCCCTCTGGTAACCATAAGTTTACAACAACGTTTTCTTATCCTCTAAGGGTTCAAATGCGGCTTACAACTTTCTAGAAGGACTGGCCTGTCCCAGGTCTCCCATAGAACTGAGAAGAGCACAGCTTCACGTTGGCACAAGAGACCTCAGACCAATACCTGGCTGAGAGCAGGCCACCAACACACCAGTTTTCTAAATCTGCCAAAAGTGTCTTGAAGCCTGCCAGTTTTCTTGAATATTTTCAATGAATATGGATATGGTCTTCCTAATAAATTAGTCTTGAACATGTTCGGTGAATATATTCTTCTCAGCAGCATTTTAAGCTCAATTTGTCTGAAGCTAAATATCATGGGAGCTGTTTGGCTTTCTTATGATGATATTCTAATGAAGAATATATTCTTGAATATCTTAAGCAGAGTCTTGAATACAATTAAAACATCCTGAATAAATTTTGGGTTAAGAGTATTCAAGAAGTATAAATTCAATGAATACCATCATTGAGCATCTTAAACTAGCACAAGTATAAGCGTGTAAGTCACTGACTGTCTTTAAGGGGGACATATTCACATTCATTAACTATATTTGATAAGAATTTTCCTTAAATAAGGTTTTGGGAAATTGGCAGCGCTGACTAATTTGAGCAGTTGGTCATCAGCTACTTGATTTTTCATATCTCAGAACTGACTTTTGGTGGATTGGTCTGAATCCCTCAGAGACCACTCAGATTTGCCTCCAACTCTTTGGCTGGAGCCCTGATCTTCCAGCTCTGCACTTGACCTCTGGGGTGCCCCCATCCTCTGGGCTCTGAGGGCAGCCAGTATTTTGAGAGGAGCATGTCATTTTCATTCTTTTTAGCTATTTATGTTCCAGGAATATGGACAAGGGACAGAGAGCCAAAACTCACATATATAATGCTAGTCTTGAATCTCAATTCTGCCCCTGGCCAGCTGTGTGGCCTTGGGCAACCAACAAACCTCCCTGAGCTTTGGTTTTCTCTTGTGTGAACAGGGTCAGACTCAGTCCAGCTCTAGAGAGTCACATGGATGACTCCATGAGAGAAGTCTGTAAAAGTAGAGAGCTTAGGCACGCGGTAAGAGACTAATACAGGACAGCTTTTATTGTTTCTCTGAAAAACTCGCTTGTGGTCTTGAACAGGTCTCCTCATGTTTCTAGCCCTTACTGACCTCATCAGCAACACATAAAATGGTAGAGTTGGATTAGATCCAAAGTCCTCAAAGTAAGGTCCATGGATGTCAGGAATTCTCCACAACACTTTCCAGGCATCCATGAGATCAAAGCTAGTTGCCATGCCCTTCTCCAGGGGATCTTTTCGACCCAGGGATCAAACCCAGGTCTCCCACACTGCAGGCAGATTTTTTAGTGTTTGAGCCACCTGGGAAGCCCTTTTTATAACAATGTTAAAGTGTTGTTTGCTATTTTTCACCTTCATGCTCTCACAGGTATAAAGGGGAATTGTCCAGAGTCTATAAGACCTATGATATCACAATAAACTCAGAAGTAGCCATGAGAATCCAGTCATCTTCAGTTATGAGATGGTAAAGAGTTTTGCAAAAATGTAAAGCAATGTTCTTCTCACTTTTTTAGGGGGGGATAATATAGTTACTATCATATGTATAAATTTTATAAAAATATGTTAATGTTTCATAGGCCTAATTTTATTTTTATAATGGATTTATAAATACATATTTTTAAAAAGCTGTCAGTTTTAATTTCTAATATCTTAAACAACAATAGATGTAACCATACAAACTGCTTCCTCATTTCAGAGTGTGAAGAAGTCCAGAGACTAATAAATTTGAGAAGAGCTGGATTAGATTGTTTCAGAAGGCCCAAGAGTCTGGGGATGTTATATGGCAGGTAGTTACATGTTGCCCATTCATCTGCATTCATTCATTCATTCTAGAGCATGCATTTAATGAGTGCTTCCTATGTGCCAGGCACCTTGCTGGACACTGGAGCTGTGATGTGGAACAACATATAGTTCCTGGTAGGGAAGAGGCCAATGGGAGTGTTCTTTGGGTGAAACAGGCAGATCTTAGGATGGTCCTTATAGACAAGAGGAGGGAGACTTGTGTGGGCTAGGAGCAGAAAGAGGAAGACATCCCACACAAGGAAGCCAGCATCAGTGAAGCAAGGCAGTGAGGATGCTCAGTTTGGTTTGCCAGAGCAGGCTGCGTGCTAAGAGAGAGACTCAAGCGAAGAATTAAGACGAGGGTGTTTGGGGGTGCACAGGGGATGAAGGACCAAGTATGTTGGGTAGTGATTCAAGAATGAGGATCTTGGGACTTCCCTGGCAGTCCAGTGGTTAAGAATTCACCTTCCACACATTTGAGTCAGTTCTAATGAGGCAGCTGCACCTAGAAGCCTGTTACATGGAGTGAGGTAAGTCAGAAAGAGAAAAACAAATATCGTATATTAACACATATATATGGAATCTATAAAAATGGTTGATGAACCTATTTGCAGGGCAGTAACAGAGATGCAGACATAGAGAACAGATTTTGGATACAGCAGGGGAAGGAGAGAGTAGATTTGAAACATACACGTTACCATATGTAAAACAGGCAGATAATGGAAATTTGCTGTGTAACACAGGGAGCTCAATACAGTACTCTGTGACAACCTGGAGGGGTGGGATGATGTGGGGGTCGGGGAAGGGTCAAGAGGGTGGGGGCATATGTATACTCATGGCTGATCCACGTTGCTGTGCAGCAGAAGCCAACACAATATTGTAAAGCAATTATCCTCCAATTAAAAATAAATTAAAAAAAAAAACCATCTACCTTCCAGTGCCAGGGATGTGGGTTCTATCCCTGGTCAGGAAATTGAAACAATTTTTTTTAAGTTATTTATTTATTTTTGATGGCACTGGGCCTTCATTGCTGCTCAGACTTTGCGCTAGTTGTGGAAAGCAGGGCCTACTCTCTAGTTGCGGTGTGCCGGCTTCTCGCCACGGTGGCTTCCCTTATTGTGGAGCACGGGCTCTAGAGTCCTGGGCCTCAGCCATTGTGGAACACAGGCTTAGTTGCTCCAAGGCACGTGGGATCTTCCCCAACCAGGGATCGAATCTGTGTTCCCTGCCTTGGCAGGCAGATTCTTAACCTCTGGCCCCCTAAAATAAAATTTTAATTAAAAAAAAAATGAGACTCTGCCTAGATCAGTGCCTCAGACAGAGGCAGCCAGAATGGATGTGGGGTCACCTGGAAGACATCTCAGGCTCTCTCTCCAGATCTTCAAATGTATTCCTCCCCCCAGCTAAAACGTACTGACCCACCCTCATTTCATCTTCACCTGCCTGACTCTCCTCACCCGCCAGCACTCTGCTCCCTCTTACCATGAAGGAAGCCTATATTAGTAGGCTTTCTGCTAAGTCGCTTCAGTCGTGTCCGACTCTGTGCAACCCCATAGACGGCAACCAGGCTCCCCCGTCCCTGGGATTCTCCAGGCAAGAACACTGGAATGAGTTGCCGTTTCCTTCTCCAGTGCATGAAAGTGAAAAGTGAAAGGGAAGTCACTCAGTCGTGACCGACTCTTCACAACCCCATGGACTGCAGCCTACCAGGCTCCTCCATCCATGGGATTTTCCAGGCAAGAGTACTGGGGTGGGGTGCCATTGCCTTCTTCTAGTAGGCTTAGGCAGCTGTAACAAAACAGTGCAGACTGGGTGGTTTAAACAACAAGCATTTATTCCTTAAAATTCTGGAGGCTAAAATTCCAAGATCATGTTCCCCAGACTTGGTTTCTGGTGTGACTCTTCCTGGCTTGCAGAGGGTTATCTTCTGACTTCAGCCTCACCTGGCCTTTCCTTGGTGCATGCACTGGGGAGTGGCCAGGGAAGGAGCTTGTAAGGACACCAATCCTATCAGATTAGGGCCCTGCCCTTCAGTTCAGTTCAGTTGCTCAGTCCTGTCCAGCTCTTTGCGACCCCACTGACTACAGCACGCCAGGCTTCCCTGTCCATCACCAACTCCCAGAACTTGCTCAAACTCATGTGCATCAAGTCGGTGATGTCATTCAACCATCTCATCCTCTATCGTCCCCTTCTCCTCCTGCTCTCAATCTTTCCCAGCATCAGGGTCTTTTCAAATGAGTCAGCTCTTCACATCAGGTGGGCAAAGTATTGGAGTTTCAGTTTGAGCATCAGTCCTTCCAATGAATATTCAGGACTGATTTCCTTTAGGATGGACTGATTGGATCTCCTTGCAGTCCAAGGGACTCTCAAGAGTCTTCTCCAATACCACAGTTCAAAGCATCAGTTCCCTGCCCTTATGATCTCATTTAACCTTCATTACTTCCTTCAAAACCCCATCTCTAAATGCAGCCACCCCAGGTGTTAGTGGCACTCCAACTGATGAATTTTGGGAACCACAGACCTTCAGTCTGTACCAGAGCCATTTCCAGGTATCACCATCTCCCTGCTCTGAATTCTGTCATCCACACCCCTACTGAGAAAGGAACTGCTGGCGGTGAAAACATAAGCGTCTTCACCCCAAGAAGAGACAGAGAAAAAAAGAAAAAAATTCACCCTAGCAGCAAATATTGAGAAACCTGCCTGAGCCCTCCCAGACTTCCCACAAATGCAAACAAACACTGGAGGCTTCCACACCTGTCGTCTTTTCTTAGTTTACCGGATTAAAGATATTTGCCACCAAGATGCTTTTACTAGCGGTGTGATTAGGATTTATCTTTTTCTTCAGCAGTCAGTCATTCCTGGAACATAAACCTGTGGACATCTAAAGAAACACCATAGAGGAAGCCTAAGCAGGCAGCTTTTCCTCATTTTTCTCACAGGAGCTATTATCAATTCTTTTCTTTCCCACCCTCTTTGTTTTATTATTTTTTAACTACATAAAAATGTTTTATGAAAAGAGAATCAGAAAACTCAGAAGACAATGAAAACCACCCACATTTCCTCTCTTCAGAAGAGGAGATAACTGCTATTTTTATTTCATTTGTTTCTTTCTAGTCAACATTCCTATATTAAATATGTAGACATTTATTATTTTATTATTATTATTTTACAAAAAGCCTCCCGAACTTGACTTGTATCCTCCTATTTTGTTATTATATGAGTTTCCTTCCCTGCTGATAAACATTGATTCCGTTTCTGATTTGCGCCTACTCTACTATTCCGTTATATGGATGTGTAATCATTTATTTTCACAGCTATTTGCAAGGCCTCCCCAGACAGCCATTTTGCTTTTTTGCATTTCTTTTCCATGGGGATGGTCTTGATCCCTGTCTCCTGTACAATGTCACAAACTTCATTCCATAGTTCATCAGGCACTCTATCAGATCTAGGCCCTTAAATCTATTTCTTACTTCCACTGTATAATCATGAAGGATTTGATTTAGGTCATACCTGAATGCTCTAGTGGTTTTCCCAACTTTCTTCCATTTAAGTCTGACTTTAGTAATAAGGAGTTCATGATGTGAGCCACAGTCAGCTCCTGGTCTTGTTTTTGCTGACTGTATAGAGCTTCTCCATCTTTGGCTGCAAAGAATATAATCAATCTGGTCTCAGTGCTGACTATCTGGTGATGTCCATGTGTAGAATCTTCTCTTGTGTTGTTGGAAGAGGGTGTTTGCTATGACCAGCGCGTTCTCTTCACAAAACTCTATTAGCCTTTGCCCTGCTTCATTCCGTATTCCAAGACCAAATCTGCCTGTTACCCCAGGTGTTTCTTGACTTCCTGCTTTTGCATTCCAGTTCCCTATAATGAAAAGGACATCTTTTGGGGGTGTTAGTTCTAAAAGGTCTTGTAGGTCTTCATAGAACCGTTCAACTTCAGCTTCTTCAGCGTTACTGGTTGGGGCATAGGCTTGGATTACTGTGATATTGAATGGTTTGCCTTGGAAATGAACAGAGATCATTCTGTCGTTTTTGAGATTGCATCCAAGTACTGTGTTTTGGACTCTTTTGTTGACCATGATGGCTACTGCATTTCTTCTAAGGGATTCCTGCCCACAGAAGTAGATATAATGGTCATCTGAGTTAAATTCACCCATTCCAGTCCATTTTAGTTTGCTGATTCCTAAAATGTCGATGTTCACTCTTGCCATCTCCTGTTTGACCACTTCCAATTTGCCTTGATTCATGGACCTGACATTCCAGCATCCTATGCAATATTGCTCTTTACAGCATTGGACCTTGCTTCTATCACCAGTCACATCCACAGCTGGGTATTGTTTTTGCTTTGGCTCCATCCCTCATTCTTTCTGGAGTTATTTCTCCACTAATCTCCAGTAGCATATTGGGCACCTACCGACCTAAAGAGTTCCTCTTTCAGTGTCCTATCATTTTGCCTTTTCATACTGTTCATGGGGTTCTCAAGGCAAGAAGACTGAAGTGGCTTGCCATTCCCTTCTCCAGTGGCTTCCCTGGTGGCTCAGAAGGTAAAGCGTCTGTCTGCAATGCTGGAGACCTGGGTTCAATTCCTGGGCCAGGAAGATCCCCTGGAGAAGGAAATGGCAATCCACTCCAGCACTCTTGCCTGGAAAATCCCATGGATGGAGGAGCCTGACAGGCAAGCTACAGTACATGGGGTCTCAAAGAGTTGGACATGACTGAGCAACTTCACTTTCTCCAGTGGACCCCATTCTGTGAGACCTCTCCACCATGACCTGCCCATTTGGGTGGCCCCACATGGCATCATGGCTTAGTTTCATTGAGATAGACAAGGCTGTGGTCTGTGTGATCAGATTGACTAGTTTTCTGTGATTATGGTTTCAAATAGCTGTGAAAAGAAGAGAAGCAAAAAGCAAAGGAGAAAAGGAAAGATATAAGCATTTGAATGCAGAGTTCCAAAGAATAGCAAGGAGAGATAAGAAAGCCTTCCTCAGCGATCAATGCAAAGAAACAGAGGAAAACAACAGAATGGGAAAGACTAGAGATCTCTTCAGGATTCATGTCAACGTATGGCAAAACCAATACAGTATTGTAAAGTAAAATAAAGTAAAAATAAAAATAAAAAAAAGAAAATTAGAGATGCCAAGGGAACATTTCATGCAAAGATGGGCTTGATAAAGGACAGAAATGGTATGGACCTAACAGAAGCAGAAGATATTAACAAGAGGTGGCAAGAATACACAGAACTGTACAAAAAAGATCTTCATGACCCAGATAATCATGATGGTGTGATCACTCACCTAGAGCCGGACATCCTGGAATGTGAAGTCAAGTGGGCCTTAGGAAGCATCACTACAAACAAAGCTAGTGGAGGTGATGGAATTCCAGTGGAGCTGTTTCAAATCCTGAAAGATGATTCTGTGAAAGTGCTGCACTCAATATGCCAGCAAATTTGGAAAACTCAGCAGTGGCCACAGGACTGGAAATGGTCAGTTTTCATTCCAATTTCAAAGAAAGGCAATGCCAAAGAATGCTCAAACTACCGCACAATTGTACTCATCTCACACGCTAGTAAAGTGATGCTCAAAATTCTCCAAGCCAGGCTTCAGCAATAAGTGAACCGTGAATTTCCAGATGTTCAAGCTGGTTTTAGAAAAGGCAGAGGAACCAGAGATCAAATTGCCAATATCCGCTGGATCGTGGAAAAAGCAAGAGAGTTCCAGAAAAACATCTATTTCTGCTTTCTTGACTATGCCAAAGCCTTTGACTGTGTGGATCACAATAAACTGTGGAAAATTCTGAAAGAGTTGGGAATACCAGACCACCTGACCTGTCTCTTGAGAAACCTATATGCAGGTCAGGAAGCAACAGTTAGAACTGGACATGGAACAACAGATGGTTCCAAATAGGAAAAGGAGTACGTTGAGGCTGTATATTGTCACCCTGCTTATTTAACTTATACGCAGAGTACATCATGTGAAATGCCAGGCTGGAAGAAGCACAAGCTGGGATCAAGATTGCTGGGAAAAATATCAATAACCTCAAATATGCAGATGACACCAGCCTTATGGCAGAAAGTGAAGAGGAACTAAAAAGCAAGCCTCTTGATGAAAGTGAAGAGGAGAGTGAAAAAGTTGGCTTAAAGCTCAATATTCAGAAAACTAAGATCATGGCATCTGGTCCCATCACTTCATGGGGAATAGATGGGGAAACAGTGGAAACAGTGTCAGACTTTATTTTTTGGGGCTCCAAAATCACTGCAGATGGTGACTGAAGCCATGAAATTAAAAGACACTTACTCCTTGGACTGCAAGGTGATCCAACCAGTCCATTCTGAAGGAGATCAGCCCTGATATTTCTTTGGAAGGAATGATGCTAAAGCTGAAACTCCAGTACTTTGGCCACCTCATGCGAAGAGTTGACTCATTGGAAAAGACTCTGATGCTGGGAGGGATTGGGGGCAGGAGGAGAAGGGGACGACAGAGGATGAGATGGCTGGATGGCATCACTGACTCAATGGATGTGAATCTGAGTGAACTCCGGGAGTTGGTGATGGACAGGGAGGCCTGGCGTGCTGTGGTTCATGGAGTCGCAAGGAGTCGGACACGACTGAGCAACTGAACTGAACTGTATCATTTATTTAAGCACAGTTCTATTGAGGCTCATCTAAATTGTTTCCAATCTTTTATGCTTATAAATGAAGCTGATATAACCGTCTGGTAACTAAATATTTGTACTCAATCACTCTTTCATTCTGAAGGTAAATTCGTGCTGCTGCTAAGTCGCTTCAGTCGTGTCTGACTCCATGTGACCCCATAGATGGCAGGCTCCCTTGTCCCTGCGATTCTCCAGGCAAGAACACTGGAGTGGGTTGCCATTTCCTTCTCCAAGGCATGAAAGTGAAAAGTGAAAGTGAAGTCACTCAGTCGTGTCTGACTCTTAGCGACCCCATGGACTGCAGCCTACCAGGCTCCTCCATCCACGGGATTTTCCAGGCAAGAGTACTGGAGTGGGGTGCCATTGCCTTCTCTGGGGTAAATTCCTAGAACCAGTATTTTTCAATTAATGGGTAGGCACACTTTAGCTCGTATTGTTGCATATTCCTAAAATATATGCACTATTTCACTTTCAAAATGAAAGGGTTTCTTTTCTTCCTTACGCCTTGTTGGGAGAGATCTTTGGAAAGACAAAGGGAGTAGTCAGATGTTTTTAAAATATAATGATGCGGACTTCCTTAGTGGTCCAGTGGTTAAGACTCCACACTCCCAATGTACATGGGTTTCTGAAGGATGTTATACTCATATAATAACAAAAAAGGAGTATATAAGTCAGGTTTGAGAGCCTTTTTGTAAGATAATAATAATAATAAATGTCCGTATATTAAATATAGAAATATTCCCTCTGGTCAGGGAACTAAGATCCCACATACCACACAGCCAAACAAACAAAACTAAGCTACCAAAAAAGTAAAATATATTAATACATCAGTGTAATACTGGGAGATTTCATTGATCATTAAATTGGCATCACGTCCCATATATTTTAGTACCTTGAATTCAGCTGGCTTTCACTAAATGTAAAACATCATCAAGTTTAAGATACATCATTATTTTATGCAAAATTGAGAAATTTTACAAATCTCTTCCAATTAAGTCACTGTGCAATGCCTTCATAGTCCTTTTAAATACCTTGATTGATCACACCATCCTTTGAAAGTCCCTTCATCTGTTCCCAGGGATTTGGCACCTTCTTTCACCGCTTGTTGCTTGGCTTGATGTGACAAGAAACCCTTTAGCATGTATCTAAGTGACAAAATGTAATACAGCTTCATCTATCATGGATTCTTCCTTTTAGGGGTTCTGTCAAGATCTGGTTGTTAACTTTGCAAGAAAATATGAAACTGGAGTTGTTCCCTCAGACAAGAATTTGCTTCATAATGACCAGATCTCCACCCCTCTTCTGTGCTTGGGTGTCTTTCTGTGCACACGGAAACTTCCCATTCAAAGCCAACTCTGATCATGGCGTCATCTTTCTGAAAATACGTTAATGGTGATTGAAATCAACATGTGGAGGCTGGGCGGTGTACATGACTCAACTGAAGTAAGGACCATCTGAACAGCTAGGACCAAGTTGGCTTGGGCACAGGGAGTGAAATGAGATCACACCAAAATGCATCTCAGTTTCAGGGATGTTAAAATCAGAAAAAGCATGCATCTTAGAATGGATGCAATAGGATTAGTGGGAGCCTCACAAAGTTAAAAGAGATAAATATTAACACAAGTGTGCTGGTAATTTTACTCCCCTTTCCACTCAGTGTGCCCCAGAATAGCCCTGAGATGGGAAATGTAGACCTGTTGAATCTCCTGTGGGGGTCATTTCTCACTTTTCTCAGGATGAGATTAGCTTTGCCACACTGAGGGTGGCTGTAGAGTTTAAAGATACACAGATACATGTATCTATTGATATTTTGTAGGGAGATGGGTATAGACATAGATCAGCATGAAACCTAAGTAGACACCCAAGAAACAGCCTTCTGCTCCAATTTTGAAGGAAAACTTAGTGAGAGACGATGTGTAGTTCTCCAATACAATGCCTCTTAAGAGATTTTCACGGGCAATTTTGAATTTTGCGATTGTCACTTTTTGTTGTTAATTCGGGATAGAGCTGGGACATAGGAAAAGAGGAAAAAAGGGGCAAAAGAACGTGGGCACAGGGAGAGAAGATGGAACAAAACTGGGGAGAAAAGACCGTACCCCATTGGGCCACATCTGAGTGAAATTCTGGAGTAACTGAGAGGAATTCAAAGGAAAAGTCATTTTTGCCTCAATCTTCAGACTTCCCATTTGTTTGAGACTAGCCACCTGTATGATTGTTATTATTTTGATATCTATGTGCCCTTCCAGATGCTATGACTTTCAATAGCAAGAAAACTTTTCTTGAATGGCCACCAGACCTTACCAAGATCAAAGCACTGTGATAAGAGCTTTGCTGACTTCTTCATCCATTCCCCATGGCAACCTTATGAATTAGGAATTACTGATTTCCATGGTATAGATGAGGAAACTGAGATTTTGGGAGACCAAGAAACTAGCCTAAGACCACAAGCTGGGAAATAGGAAGTCAAGTGAGGAGGAGACATGAATGGGATGAGGAGACAGGATCCCTGTTTGTATCATGTCTTACTTATTGCTGCATCACAAATTACCCCAAACTTAGAGGCTTGTGGGAATTCTGTACTTTCCACTTAATTTTTTCAGTAAATCTAAAACTGCTCCAAAATTGTATATTAATTTTAAAGCATATATCCTTGAAAACCCACCATGCAAAAACAACCACTTTTCAGTGATTAAACTTTCATTCTCATTTCCATGCAAATATATTTATGTATGCAATGAGCCTTTGCTCAGCAAGGGCATGCCCATTTTTAAGAGTTTCAATATAGAAGGTCAAACCCCAGGAAACATGAGTGCGGGGGGAGCCCTGCACCCTGAGCAGCACTGGAACTCCCCCCAGGCTCACAGGGAACCACAGGCCTCTTAGGTTTGTTTTATTCCTTTTATGCTCGCAGCAAGTGGCAGGTGCTGAGGGACGTCTGGCTGGCTGCCTGCTGTACCTGGCTGTGTAGAGAGGGATCATGGGACAGAGTTCACCTTGGCTTCAGCCTCTGAGCTGCAGGCCTGGCTGTCTCTGCAGACCTCAGCTGGGGAGAATTGGAATGGAGGCCGAGAGGCGCTCAAGGCAGTTGAGTTCTGGCTTTTCGCCAGGATTAACAGTTGTCAATAAAGCTCCTGCAAAGTCTCGTCAGGATCAAGTCCCACAGCCTCTCCACGTCTGCCCCAAACCCTGGCCCTCCTGAAACTATACCAATCAAAGTCAATTCGACAAGAGTCCCACGCATGATTCCAGTCCTAGGGCAAGACAGCCCAGGAGTAGGGACAGCAAGCCGGCCATCAGACAGACATTTCAAAGTGCAGAGCTAATGGTAAGTGACCCTGGATAAATAATCTTCCTCCAAACTATAAGGCTGAAAACAGCCCAAACCCTTAAGAGTGTTGGTAAGAAACCTAAAACAGAATGGATGAGAGGGTACGCCCCACTGCTAACCTTCAAATCCCGACCCAACACTCAGCTCTGTCTCCTGGAACAAGTTAACCTCTCTGAGCCTCAGTTTCCTCATTTGTAAAATATCGTAATAGTGCTCACTTGGTAGGATTCTTGTGGGAAGTGAATGAGATGATTGATGTTAAGTGTTAGTCCACCATAAACCCTCCATTTAAAAAGCTGTTATAAATATTCAAGAGCCATTAGGGACCTGTGAATGTCACCCCTTCCCCACTGGTTTGCAGATTAGGTGACTGAGGCCCAGAGAAGGAAATATCTTGCCCAGAGTCACACAGTGAGTTTCTGAGCCTGGCTAGAAGTTTGACTTTTGAAGCTCCAATCCAATGCCCTTTTGGCTGGACCCCAGTGGCCTTTCTTGGAAGTTGCAGAGTGTTCAGATCCTGACCTTTTCCAGGTTCCTTGGCTCTGTTTTGCCTCTGGAGGCCCTAATGAAATATGGGGCAGGTGCAGGCAGCATCTCAGACAGTAGCTCTCTATTCAGAACATTATTTAGGGCTCAAGCCTGTTCAGCATGAATTTAATCACTCCATCAATGTTGTAACAAGCTTGTCAGAGAGCTGGGGACTGGCTGAGAGGCACCTGGTTGCCAAGGATGCTTTCAATCCTTTGGTTTCTCCTTTGGATCTTCAAGAGCCAGTCCTGAAGTCAGGGTTTAGGGGGGACCAGGGAAGTTTTTGGCCACCTCATGCGAAGAGTTGACTAATTGGAAAAGACTGATGCTGGGAGGGATTGGGGGGCAGGAGGAGAAGGGGACTACAGAGGATGAGATGGCTGGATGGCATCACTGACTCGATGGACGCGAGTCTAAGTGAACTCCGGGAGTTGGTGATGGACAGGGAGGCCTGGTGTGCTGCGATTCATGGGATCGCAGATTCGGACACGACTGAGCAACTGGACTGAACTGAACTGAGGGAAGTTTCTCATCTTGGCTAATGGCTAGGAAAGTGGCCAGGGACACTCTGAATGATCTGGTCCCTCTCTGCCTCCCTCCCAACCTCATCACTACTGTAATCCCTGGTGCTCCCTGTGCTCAAACCTCTCTGCTTTTCTTTTCATTCCTTGAATACACTGATCCCATTCATGCCTTGGGAACTTTGCACCTGCTGATTCCTCTGCCTGCAATACAGTTTCCAGCACTTTGCACAGCTGGCTTCTTCTTATCACTCAGGTATCAACTCAAATGTCATCTCCTCAGATGAACTTTCCTGATGATTTTATCTACAGAAATTTCCCTCTTCCACCATCACTCAACAATAACTCATCCCAGGTTATTTCCCACAATACCTATCACCTTCTGAAAGGATCATATTTAATATTTGTTCATGCAATTTGTTATCTGTCTTCCTCCACCAAAAGATAAGCTCTAGGAGGCTAGAGATTTGGAGCTGTTTTATTCATTGTTACCTCCTTGCCTGGGCCCAGGAAAGTCTGTCATTAGTAGGAAGGAGGTTAACAGTTTTTGCAGATATGCATATATGTCACACACGTGAACACCTACACATATGAAATCCCTGCTCCTGGAGCTTAAATGTAATGGGTAAAAAGACAGTCAAATAAACCATACACTTAGGCATGTGCGCACACAATTCATATATATCAGGGGGTGGAATTGCTATTTTAAATGAGGTGGGATCCAGAAGGCCTGGTTGAGAAAGTGGCTTAATGAGCCACATGGATGTCTTGTGAAAGAGTGTTCCAGGCAGAAGATTCAGCAAGTGCAAAGACCCTGAAGTAGAAGCGCATCTGATATTCTAAGGGAGACAGAGGCTAGTGTTACTGGACAGAGTGAACAAGGAGGGCTGTGAGAGGAGCTGAGGCCAGAAGTGGGTGGAGGCTGGAAATTATACAGGGCTTGGTAAGCAATTTGAAAGACTCAGGCTTTTACTCAGAGCATATGGGAGGCCCCTGGTTCATTTTGAGCAGAGAGTAACAAGCTTTTGCAGCACTTCCAGGTGTTGCTTTCAAAATAGAATGGAAGTCAACAACTAAGTTGCAATTTTAAGTTTTTATTTATTTATTGGCCATGCTGCCTGGTAGGCAGGATCTTAGTTCCCTAACCAGGGATCAAACCCATGCCCCCACAGTGGAAGTACGGAGTCCTAACTACTGGACCAGCAGGGAATTCCTTAAGATACAATTTTTTTGTGATAGAATAAACTCAAAGCTGGCTGAGCATAATAGTGCAAAAAGTGTGTTTAATAGATTAAGACATCTTTAGGGGAGGGGAGAATAGAATAGAATAAAGGGACTGAGGATGCAGTTGGGAGACTATTACAATAATCTAGTAAGGAACTATGGTGGCTTAGCCCAGACCCAAGACTGCAATAGATAACAATGTGTTTTCTAACAATTCCATCCTTGCCTTTTTCCATAGAGATAGATGAGCACATGGCTGCTTAGCTGGGGACTACATTTCCCAGCTTCCCTGGTGGCTCAGAGGTTAAAGCGTCTGCCTGCAGTGTGTGACCTGGGTTCAATCCCTGGGTCGGGAAGATCCCCTGGAGAAGGAAATGGCAACCCACTCCAGTATTCTTGCCTGGTGAATCCCATGGACAGAGGAGCCTGGTAGGCTGCAGTCCATGGGGTCGCAAAGAGTCAGACACGACTGAGCGACTTCACTTCACTTCACTTTCTGGGTCAAGATGGAATTAACCAATGGAATGTGAGCACAAGCAATGTGTTAGCTAGTGCCACATTTGCTTAAAGGAAAGTTGTGCGTGGTATTCTTTTTCTCCCTTCCCCTTTATACAAAGCACAGGGATGTGCTTGGATGCAGCCTAACCATGCAGATGAGGACAGTTCTGGGGAAAGAACCTGAGTCCCAAAAGAGGATGTGGAACAAGCTCTGATGTATTCCAGACCACACATCCCAGGACTTCTTCACAAATAAGAGTTTCTGCCTTCCTTAATCCACTGCATTTTGGGGTTCTTTGTTACAGCAGCTTAACCTTCACCTCAACTACTGCACAGACTTTGTGGAAGATTTGGGACTATCAGGAGTGAATTACAACACAGCGTGAAATAGGAAACAACCTAACATACAGTATCCACCGTCTCCATCCTTTGTTGTTGTTCAGTCGCTCAGTCGCGTCCAGCTCTTCATAAGCCCATGGACTGAAGCACGCCAGGCTTCCCTGTTCTTCACCATCTCCCGGAGCTTGCTCAGACTCATGTCCTTTGAGTCGGTGATGCCAACCATCTCATTCTCTGTTGTCACCTTCTCCTCCCGCCTTCCGTCTTTCCCAGCATCAGGGCCTTTTCCAGTGAGTCAGCTCTTTGCATCAGGTGGCTAAAGTATTGGAGCTTCAGCTTCAGCATCAGTCCTTCCGATGAATATTCAGGGTTGGTTTCCTTTAGGATCTCCATCCTTAAAGCTCCTTAACTAAGACTCTGCAGGGAACTTCTTGCAGACTGGCTTTCCCCTTAGGTCCCTTGCCTGAAACCTCTTCTGATTATGCATTCTCACTCCCCCGATCTACATTCTTTTCCAACTTCCCCAGTGCCAGAGGATATCTGAAATCTTTGATTTTATTTTCTTAAACAAATGAGTATTTTCTCAATCTTTAACACAGACAAGCTCCTGAGCCTTCTTCAGCGTTAATCAAAATTCTTGGTGGTGCATCCTCACAAAAGATGGCGGCATCCAGTCCAAGTCTCCATCCTAATACTAAGAATTAGCAGAAACGTGGAAATCATGGCTTATGTTTTGCTTGTCTCATAGTAAATTTGTTGGTGGATCTCCGTTCCCTGAAAAAATACCCTCAATAAGCACATAGCAGTGGGGGGATGGTGGCACAGGAGAAAATATATCTTCCTCTAGCCTGAGAAAACTTTACTGTTTGCTTCTGGGGTTTTAAACCCTCTCTCCCATTTACTTGTATACAAATATTTATACAAGAGGCAGCCCTGGATCCTAATCCACGTGGCTCTTCCTCACAGGCAGACACTCAGGCACACACAGACTTGCAGAGAGCTGAGTCATTCAGGGAGGTCCCTGGCTGGCCACTCTACTGTTTGCCTTTCCAGTGCCAGCTCCTGAGCACACTTCCCTGCCCCCAGCTTTGTGTCCTTTCCGCTCACTGATTCTTTGGGTGCCTTACCAGAACTCTCGGTGGGGACTTTCTGCTGCCTCATTTCCTCCCTGCTTTTCTGGTCTGTTACATTCACTACTAACACTGTGAAGCCAGTTGTAACATGCATCAGAAACAAGGCCTCTTCCTAAAGCCCCCAGAAGCCAAACCCATGCTTGGCACAGTAGGGTTTTGCTGTCCTATTAGAAAGGACTGTCTTTGCCACCCCTGGCTAGGGCTACTGACCACAGGACACGTCTACTCTGCTGAGCACCCACACCACCCACCATCTGCTCAGCCAGTGTGGGGCAAGCATGACGCGCAGGCTCCTGGAGAATGAACTCCAAGACTCTGGCCCAGGATCTGAGCAGAAGTAACCCCCGTTGCCTCCTTGGGTGTGAGGGGAAGGACGGGAATCAATCGGGGAATTATGCCTTTGTGTGCATGTCTCTGTGTGGACTGGTGTGGATGCCTGTTGTGTGCTGACCAGGTGTGTTGTTACATGTTTACGGTATAGGTTATCTACATAGGCAAATCACTTCAGTATTCTTGCCTTGAGAACCCCAACATCAAACGTCAAAAAGATATGACACTGAAAGATGAACTCCCCAGGTCGATAGGTGCCCAATATGCTACTGGAGAAGAGTGGAGAAATAGCTCCAGAAAGAAGAGAGGAAGCCAAAGCAAAAACAACACCCACTTGTGGATGTGACTGGTGATAGAAGTAAAGCCCGATGCTGTAAAGAGCAATATTGTATAGGAACCTGGAATATTAGGTCCATGAATCAAGGCAAATTGGAAGCGATCAAACAGGAGAGGGCAAGAGTGAACACTGACGTTTTAGGAATCAGTGAACTAAAATGGACTGAAATGGGTGAATTTAACTCAGATGACCTTTGTATCTACTACTGTTGGCAAGAATCCCTTAGAAGAAATGGAGTAGCCCTCATAATCAACAAAAAAGTCCGAAATTCAGTTCTTGGGTGCGACCTCAAAAATGACAGAATGATCTCTGTTCGTTTCCAAGGCAAGCAATTCAATTTCACAGTGATCCAAGTCTATGCCCCAACCAGTAATGCTGAAGAAGTTGAAGTTGAATGGCTCTATGAAGACCTACAAGAACTTTTAGAAATAACACCCAAAAAAGATCCTTTTTGTTACAAGGGACTGGAATGCAAAAATAGAAAGTGAAGAGATACCTGGAGTAACGGGCAAATTTGACCGTGGAGAACAAAATGAAGAAAGGCAAAGGCTTTTGCCAAGAGTACACACTGGTCATAGCAAACACACTCTTCCAACAACATGAGAGAAGACTCTACACATGGACATCACCAGATGGTCAATACTGAAATCAGATTGATTATATTGTTTCCAGCCAAAGGTGGAGAAGCTCTATACAGTCAGCAAAAACAAAACTGGGAGCTGACTGTGGCTCAGATCATGAGTTCCTTATTGCCAAATTCAGACTGAAATTAAAGAAAGTAGGGAAAACCACTAGACCATTCAGGTATGACCTGAATCAAATCCTTTACGATTATACAGTGGAAATGACAAATAGATTCAAGGGATTAGATCTGATAGAGTGCCTGAAGAACTATGGACAGAGGTTCTTGACATTGTACAGAAGACAGTGATCAAGACCATCCCCAAGAAAAATAATTGCAAAAGGGAAAAATGGTTGTCTGAGGAGGTCTTACAAATAGCTGAGAAAAGAAGAGGAGTGAAAGGCAAAGGAGAAAAGGAAAGATATACCCATTTGAATGCAGGGTTCCAAAGAATAGCAAGAAGAGATAAGAAAGCCTTCCTCCATAATCAAAGCAAAGAAATAGAGGAAAACAATAGAATGGAAAAGACTAGAGATCTCTTCAAGGAAATTAGAGATACCAAGGGAACATTTCATGCAAAGATGGACACAATGAAGGACAGAAACAGCATGGACCTAACAGAAGCAGAAGATTATTAAGAAGAGGTGGCAAGAATACACAGAAGAACTGTACAAAAAAGATCTTTATGACCCAGATAACTATGATGGTGTGATCACTCACCTAGAGCCAGACATCCTGGAATGTGAAGTCAAGTGGGCCTTAAGAAGCATCACTACAAACAAAGGTAGTGGAGGTGATGGAATTCCAGTGGAGCTATTTGAAATCTTAAAAGATGATGTTATGAAAGTGCTGCACTCAATATGCCAGCAAATTTGGAAAACTCAGCAGTGGCCACAGGACTGGAAAAGGTCAGTTTTCATTCCAGTCCCAAAGAAGGGCAATGCCAAAGAATGCTCAAACTACCACACAATTGTACTCATCTCACACACTAGCAAAGTAATGCTCAAAATTCTGCAAGCCAGGCCTCAACCATATATGAACAGTGAACTTCCATATGTTCAAGCTGGATTTAGATAAGGCAGAGGAACCAGAGGCCAAATTGCCAACATCCGTTGGATCATCGAAAAAGCAAGAGAGTTCCAGAAAAACATCTACTTCTGCCTTATTGACTACGGCAAAGCCTTTGGCTGTGTGGATCACAACAAACTGTGAAAAATTCTTAAAGAGATGGGACTACCAGGCTACCTGACCTGCCTCTTGAGAAACCTATATGCAGGTCAGGAAGCAACAGTTAGAACTGGACATGGAACAACAGATGGTTCCAAATAGGAAAAGGAGTACATCAAGGCTGTATATTGTCACTCTGCTTACTTAACTTATATGCAGAGTACATCGTGAGAAACGCTGGGCTGGGTGAAGCAGAAGCTGGAATCAAGGTTGCCGGGAGAAATATCAATAACCTCATATATTCAGATGACACCACCCATATCAGTTCAGTTCAGTTGCACAGTCGTGTCTGACTCTTTGCGACCCCATGAATTGCAGCACGCTGGCAGAAAGCAAAGAGGAACTAAAGAGCCTTTTGATGAAATTCAAAGAGGAGTGAAAAAGTTGGCTTAAAACTCAACATTCAGAAAACTAAGATCATGGCATCTGGTCCCATCACTTCATGACAAATAGATGGGGAAACAATGGAAATAGTGGCAGGCTTTATTTTTTTGAGCTCTAAAATCACTGCAGATGGTGACTGCAGCCATGAAATTAAAAGACGCTTGCTCTTTGGAAGAAAAGCTATGACCAACCTAGATAGCGTATTACAAAGCAGAGCCATTACTTTACCAACAAAAGTCCATCTAGTCAAAGCTATAGCTTTTCCAGTAATCATGTATGGATGTGAGAGTTGGACTATAAAGAAAGCTGAGTACCAAAGAACTGATGTTTTTGAACTGTGGTGTTGGAGAAGTCCCTTGGACTTCAAGGAGATCAAACCAGTCAATCCTAAAGGAAACCAGTCCTGAATATTCACTGAAAGGACTGATGCTAAAGCTGAAACTCCGATACTTTGGCAGCCTGATATGAAGAACTGACTCACTGGAAAAGACCCTGATGCTGGGAAACATTGACGGCAGGAGGAGAAGGGGACAGCAGAGAATGAGATGGTTGGATGGCATCACCAACTCAGTGGCCATGATTCTGAGCAAGCTCCAGGAGTTGGTGATGGACAGGGAAGCCTGGTGTGCTGCAGTCCATGGGGTCACAAAGAGTCAGACACAACTGAGCAACTGAACTGATCTGAACTGAACCGACATAGGTATGTGGGTCTACATAAGTGTGAGGATCTCTCTCTGTATATTTATATGTTATTGCTTCCTGCTTATTTCTCCAGCCCACCTCATGCTGTTCTTCTAGTCCGTGTTCTAAACACATGCTCTTCGTATATTCCTCATTCTCTCCAATCCCTGTCAGATATTCTCAGATATTCTCTTTGCATCTTTCTTTCATTTCTTCTTACTGTTTGTCCCTTTCTCTCTTAACTTGCTTCTCTTTCTTTTCCTTCTCCCTTCCCTTTTCCCTCCTCCTCCTCCTTTTTCTCCTCCTCACCTGCCCTCACCCTTCCTTCCCCCCTTCCCCCTACCCACCAGTGTCTTCCTCCACATCCATCTCACCTAGCTAACTCCTCCTTCTCCTTTGCCCTCAGCTCAGCGATCCCTTCTTTCTGCCTGAGTCCCCAGACAGCCTTGGCCCCTGCTGGGGGAACACCCACAGGCCTCCCCTCGTCCCCCTCCATAGCTGGCTCCCCAACTATGATGCTACTCCCTGTTTACTCTGCCTTCCCTTCTCAGAATCATCTTACATTGTGTCACCTTAGTTAAATGAAAATCTTTGCCCCAAACTGCCTTCCCTATACAGTTCTGCGTTTGAATTGGCCACGAGAGAATTTGGGGCAAGCTTCAGAAGGTCAGTGATGTCAGTTCAGTCCTAGGGGCAACTCACACCTGCTGTCACAGGTCTGGTGGTTCCCCTTGCTGGGGGCTTGTGGGCCAGAGCTGTGACAGACGAGAGCTCCCCTTTTTCCTCCTCTAACTCCCAGCCTCAGTTTGGGTACAGCTTTGTGGTCTTCCTGTAGGAGTTAGGCAAATGTGATTTTAGGAGAAATCTAGTCTGAACCCCCATCTCTGGCTCTGCTTTTTTGGGATCTTGATCTAGACATTATTGAAAAAAACTGAAACCTAGTTTCTGTCTTACTACAAAGCCTGGGGTTGCCTCCACACCCCACTGCATCCTCCTTTGGCATTTGCCTTACAATTCATGCTCATCTGGGTTGACTTTCCTGTACCTTCCTCCAGAGGTAGCAATGAATAGGAATTGTTTGTTTGTCTAAAAGCAGAGTGGAAGCTAAGTGTTTTAGGCTGCGAAGCAGCGTAATGGTCACGGCGCCTGTTACATTACATTTTATGGTTCTATAGCAATTACACTGCATTTTATGGTGTCATAACATATTACATTTTATGGCTTAATATCAGCTTTAATACAAGACATCATGGCCCAGAATTTTAACAAGGGAAGGCTTCTTCTGGTGGGATGGTAATGGCCTTTCTGCATGATCATGTGCCTTCCAGCAGGAGGCCAAGGAAGGTGAAGCAGGGACCGAACTTCCCTCCAGCGTCCACAGCCACCCCCTCGCATGCCCTGTCAGTCAAGCCTGGCATTCTTGCTAGGGGTCTTTGGGCAAACTAGTTGAACAGACGGTGCTCTGGGCTTCCAGCACCGCCATCTCTCCCTCATCCTCGTTTTCTTCTCCTCACGACAGACAGGACGGTCTTTCTAAAGCACAGAGGTGGTTCTGCCACCTCTCCACTGAAAATCTACCCCTAACCTCCCGTTGCCTTGGGGATGAGTCCCTGATCAGTCCCCACTCAGCCTGTGGTTCAGGGTCCTTCTGCTCCCCCACATCCTGTGCTAAACCTGCAGTGAGCTTCCTGCCGTCTCCAGATGTTCCGGGCCCTTTTGCATCCCATGCCTTTGAACTGACAGTTTCTTCTGCCAGGATTCCTTCCCTGTGTCTTTACTTTTCTATGCCTGCATGCTAAGTCGCTTCAGCCGTGTCCAACTCTGTGCAATCTTATGGACTGTAGCCCGCCAGGCTCCTCTGTCCCTGGGATTCTCCAGGCAGGAATACTGGAGTGGCCAGGCCCTCCTCCAGGGGATCTTCCCGACCCAAGGATTGAACCTCCATCTCCTGCCTTGGCAGGTGGATTCTTCACCACTGTGCCGCCTGGGGAGCCCTTTATATGCCTTCATTTAACCAATATTTATTGAGCACCTGCAATGCTGGGCATTTTTCTGACTGTTAGGGATGTAGCCATGAAAAAAAACACTCAAAGTCTCTACTCTCGGGGAGCTTACTTTCTAGTGGAAGAGATGACTTTGTATCAGTCCTTCAAAACTCAATCATGTCACCTCCTCCAAGAAGCCTACCTGGATAAGCTTAGGCAGTGAGATATGCATTCCAAGGCCATGGCATGACACTCGGCCTCACAGTTGTACTCATCTGATCCCTTCTCTGACTTTCCCAAAGGCAGCGACAATATCTGACCCACCTTTACTTTTCTATTGTTATCACTAAGCAAAGTCCTTGGCCTGGCCCTTGAAGTTTCTCAACAAGTTGATCAAATAAATGAATGAATAAAGCAAGAGAGAATAAAAGATTACTGTGAATTAGAATAAAGCCAGTGAAAACCAGCCCCCATCCTGAAACATCTCCAGCACAGTTGCCTTAAATCCTCTCACGAGGAACTCATCACTTTGGGTTAAGCATTGCCCTCTTCCAGCAGGTCGCTTGAATGCAAATAGCCCTGAGAATAAGATGTTTGCCTGGCTTATTCCATCGGGGCCCTTAGGAGCTGACTGGAGACTACAAGACTTAAGTGAGCTGCTCACCTGGACTAGTAGATAAAGACAGGAGAAAAGGAAAGAGGCTTTGCCCGGGATTCCTGCCTGTGCTCAGGAAATTGGTTGCAGATGCTGACAAATACCTTGCGAAAAATGCCTTGAAGGGACTTTCGTGGTGGTCCAGCCGCTAAGATTTCAAGCTTCCACTACAGGGGATACAGGTTCAATCCCTGAGGAACTAAGATCCTGCATATTGCATAGTGCAGCCATAAAGTATATATTTTTTTAATTAAAAAAAAAAAAGCCTTGGAAATCTTAACACCAATAGAGAAGGGTTATGGGGGATACAAAGCGCTCTGGGTTAGGCATCAGGTTCTAGCCCTGATTCTGCCACTGACTTCCTGTGCAACCTCTGGCAATACCCTCAGCCTCTCTGGGCCTTAGTTTCCTGAACTACAGAACTTGGAGGCTGGGAAAGATAGGATTCGAATCTCTTAGGAGTTAGCAGGGATCAGTGCTGACCAATGAACCATGAGGGGAAATCTGCCGGAGACTTTGGGCCAAGTTTCCCTACTCTTAGAAAAAAGGCCAGTTCCTCTGAATGTGACCATTCCTAAATAGGACACCAGGAACTGCGGTGTTGGTGGAATGTTTATGATGGGCCAGGCCCTGTGCTAGACTAAATGCATTCAGTCATGTGATCATAACAGTACACTTCTGAAGTATTACCCTGAGGCCCATTTTACAAATAAGGAAACTGATGTTCAGAGTGGTGAACGTTCTTTTCCAGGGTCATGTGGGGAGCAAAGGGCAGAGATGGGATTGGAAGCCAGGTCTGTCTGACTGCATAACTAGTGATCTTAAAGTCCTCTTCTATACTATCTCCGTGCTAAAAAGAAAAAAGAAAAAACTAATCCAGTTAAGCCCCTTCTTCTCACTGATCCATATTCATGCTGCTCAGAACCAAGTAATTGGGGCTGCCAAAGTGTGCCGAGAAGCCATCCTAATGAGCTTGCTCAGCTCCTCTTCTGAAACTACATCCCCTGCTGGGCTGTGGGGCCTCTTCTGTCAATATTAACGCCTGTCTGAGACAGGCAGAAGCTGCCATGAACTGGGGGAAGCAGCTGCTGCTGAGATTTAAAGAGAGAAAGGCAAAAAAGAAAATTACAAAACCCCTAACAACACCACCACTTGGCATTGCAGCCCTAGCAAACCCCTGCACATCTGGAGAAACTGGGGAAGGAAAGTCGAGATGAGATGCCAGCTGACCTGCAAGGTGTGTGCTTGGGGTCCTGCACCCAGAGTCTATTACCCTACCCGTGGAAGGCTGGGGAATTCGGTCTGGCAAGGGGAAGATGCGTCTTTGCCAGGCGTGCTCCTGGGGGAGCTGAGATTTTAAGTTCCGCAGCCCCTGGAGGGGCAAAGTCATGTTTCTGAGCAGGGGCAGAGGGGGAGTGAAAAAGCAGGGGTTTGGAATGGGGCTTTTTAAGAAGGATGGTGTAACTGTGGAGTCAGACCATTCTAGGCTTGAACCTGTTAATAAGTGAGTTACCCTTTCTGGCAAATGGGATTTATTCACTCAACAAATATCCATGCATCTGGAGACCAGGACAGTCCAAAGTCATGGGCATATAGGTAAAATGCATAGAGCCTGGTTGCTTCCCTGGTGGCTCAGATGGTAAAGAGTCTGCCTGCAATGCAGGAGACCCAGGTTCAATCCCTGGATCGGGAATATCCCTCGGAGAAGGGAATGGCAACCCACTCCAGTATTCTTGCCTGGAGAATCCCATGGATAGAGGAGTCTAGCAGGCTACAGTTCATGGAGTTGCAAAGAGTCAGACACGACTGAGCAACTAACATAATAACATAAAAATAATATAGAACCTGATACCTAGTGTGTCCTTAGGAATGCAGAAAGTCCACATGGATCAGGCAGGCGTCATCACCCTGCCTGGATAAGGCTGGGTGCCCTATCCATGGGGAGTAACATGGCCATGTAACAAGAGCTTTGAGGACAGCTTGAACTCCAGCCACCAACACTGTCACACAACCTTGGATTATTATTCCGTGTGATGGTTATTTTTATGTGCAACTTGACTGGGCTGCAGGTAGCCAGATATCCTGCCAAACGTTATTCCAGGTGTGTCTGCAAGGGTGTTCCTGGACAAGGTTCACCTCCGAATCAGTGGAATCTGTTTCAGCAGATTGCCCTCCCTGATGTGGGTGGCCCTCTGGGTGGTCAGGCCATTCAGGATGGCTCTTCTCTTGCTCCCTGCACATCCCCTGCTTGACCAGCCCCTGCTCCACTCATGTATCTATCCCGTCGTCTTCATTACAGCACTTGGTCAGAACTGCCTACGTGCTCGCTCCCTGCCCCAGCCGCTGGTTTCCCCAGTAACTGATAAGCCAACCTGCCGCCAATTCCCCCTATAAATAGTAGCCTCCTCCCCCACATAGCGCACATTGTCTCCATGTCCTGCTTATCATCTGCCATACATCCACAAAGGGGGTGTCATTCCAGGACCCTTCATTCTGGGTGTGTAAGATCCCCCATCTAAAGGGTATTGATGTCTCTGTTGCTGTCTCTACCTGGCTCTTTGGTCCTGAAGCTGGGTTTGCTGGCCTGCGGGGTGCAGTCCAACAACTGGCCAGCCAGGAGGCCGAAGAAATCCCCACGAGCGCTGAGATGACTGGAAATAAGGGTGGGGAATGGAAAGTTGCAGGGGGTGACCCTGAGGTGGCCGTCCACTAGCGCGTGTGTGGGGCCTTGTGGCAGCTGACCACGCTGGGAGGTGTCTTCCATTACATTGAGGATATCCTGGTAAGCTCAGAGTTTCTTTCTGATTTAGAAGGAGTAACTCTGTGTTCATGGCTCATCTGACTGCCTGGTGATGACTGGTGAATACACACAGAACGCAGCAAATGGAATCGTCTGTTACACAACTGGGTGTTATCTGGTCAGGAAAGACCAGTTTACCCCCAACCCAGCTCTCCTACACAATGAGAGACACAGGCTTTAAGGATATTAACTCAGGGACAGGCTTTCGGATTGGACTTGGCCATTTACCCAGAATGTGAATAACAAGAATACCCTTGGGCTTTTGGTCCCAGTTCCAGTCCATGTTCCTGGCTACAGGAGAAGGCAGAACAATGAAGCAGAGGGATGAGACCATAGCTACCTACCGTCTACACTGCATTACAACAGGTGCGAGACCTTACAGAAGGCCAACCCTGGGTTGTCAAGCACTGCAGAAAAACCACTGCTGGGGGCCTATAGCAGCTGTGTGCAAAATAAAGACCCACCGTGGACATCAACATTGGCCAAGGACTGCAAAATCCAGGAGTGGGCTGGTAAAGATGCCATCCATCGGCATTTCCACAGCCTTACAACCCCACTGCTGCCGGGCTAATGGAAAAGATGAACGGAGTACTGAATGATTGAAGCAGGAAACCCACGTTCTCAACCTGTGGCCAGGAGGCTGATTCAAGCCCTGCTAACTGTAACTGAACATCTCAGGGCATCGTCCCACCCATTGTCTACTCCTTGTTCACCCAGAGTCAATAGCATCTGAATTCAACTCTTAACCACCAAAGGATCCAAAGGTTGCCAACTATCAGTCAAGACAATAGCTCACTTTTGCCTACAGGATCTCCCCCCAGAGGGACACATTATAAATGACCTGGGACTGGCAGGTAAGTCCCCAGTGGCTGGGCTTGCCAACTCGTGGGGAATAGATTAGAAAAGGACTTACAGATCTCACCTGTTGTCTACCCAGCCCCACTGAAGACTACTTAGGTAATTAATCTTGTCCCCTACTAGAGAAAGGCACCATTATACTATACCTCCAGTAAAATTTCTAATATTATAACCCTCCAATACTCAGCACCACCTCTGGAGACTGCTGGTGGACAGGTGACACGATACTGCTGGCCAGGACAAAAATCCCAGGTGGGGTTGGCATGATCTCAGAGTGCTGTTCCTGCTTGTATTCTGCTTAATGGTCATAACCTCCCCGGTGTAGTGCCTTTTAAGCATCTTTTATTTCCTCCCGAGTCTGAGTGGAGAGAATCTGCTTGCAGAGGCGGAGACACTGGTGGCCTCACTATGAAATGAATCTGATTGCTGGGTCTGCAGAGAGATGCTGTTGTCATCATCCTCTGGATTTTCATGAAAAATTGACCCGATAAGCACTTGGCCCCAAAGTCTCCTCACCTGTAGGCAAATCACTGTCCCTAGTTTACCAGGTATCTTAGTCTTGATGCTCCTTAGCTGCTGTTGCTTGTATCACATTTGTGGTATTGCAGTGCACCTTTGTACACTTGACCTCGGGGCCGTCATAGAAGAGGGGTGCCCAGGAGTGTAAGGGTCATGCAGGGTAGGTGGGGTGGAGCACGTGATCAGGCCATTCAACATGGCTATTCTCTTGATCTCTGTTCACTCCCTGCTCATCCAGCCCCTGGTCCACTCATGTGATTGTTGTTGTTGTGCTTAGTCGTTCAGTCTTGTCCAGCTCTTTGAGACCCCATGAACCCCACGGAGCCTGCCAGGCTCCTCTGTCCATGGGGATTCTCCAGAAGAGAATACTGAAATGGGTTGCCATGCCCTCCTCCAGGGGATCTTCCCAACCCAGGGATTGCACCCAGGTTTCCCTCATTGCAGGCAGATTCTTTACCATCTGAGCCACCAGGGAAGCTCCCATTCATGTGATAGGCATAATCAATAACTGCCTACAGGCTTCTCACCTGCCCCGGTTGCTGGCTTCCCTGGTAACCGATGAGCCAACCTGATGTCATGTCAGTTCCCCCTATAAATGGTAGCATCCTTCTACCCTGAGTGGTAAAGATTGCTCCAGGTCCTGTCTGCTATACAGGGTGTGTGTTGCTCCAGGACCTTCTGTTTCAGATGTGTAACACCATGTTGTGTTAATTTCTACTGTATAGAAAAGTGATTTACACCTATAAATATGTTCTTTTTCATATTCTTTTCCGTTATGGTTTATCGTAGGAAATTGACTATAGTTTCCTTTGCTATGCAGTAGAACTTTGCTCATCCATTCTCTATGCAGTGGTTTGCTTCTGCTAATCCCAAACTCCCAATCCATCCATCCCTCACCCTCCTCCCCCTTTGGCAACCATGAATCTATTCTGTCTGTGAGTCTGTTTCTGTTTTGTCAGTAAATTCACTTGTATCATAGTTTAGATTCCACATATAAGTGTTATCATCTGACTTACTTAGTATGATCACTTCAAGGACCATCCGTGTTGTTGCAAATGGCATTATCTCATTCTTTTTTATGGCTAAATACTACTCCATTGTATATGTGCACCACAGCTTCTTTATCCATTCATCTGTCAAGGAACATTTAGGTTGTTTTAATATCTTAGTTACTGAGAACAGCGCTGCAACAAGTTACATTGAGGTGCATTTATCTTTTTGAATTACAGTTTTCTCTGGAAATTTGTGGCAACTCTTTTTGTTCTCTGAAGAGTGCCTTTGAACCCACCAAGGTGATGTAACTTTTCTATAGTGTTAAACTTCATTGTGCATATCCCAGGTGGCGCTAGTGGTAAAGAACCTGCCCAACAGCACAGAAGATGTAAAAGACATGGGTTCGATCCCTGGGTCAGGAAGATTCCTGAAGGAGGGCATAGCAACCCACTTTACTATCCTTGCCTGGAGAATCCTATGGACAGAGGAGCCTGGTGGGCTTTAGTCCATAGCATTGCAGAGTTAGACCTGACTGAAGCGACTTAGCATGCAAACTTCACTGTAATAAAATGAGAGAGAAAAAAATGTTCCTAGGAAGAACTTGTGTTCTTCTGGGTGTTTTCACTGCCGCCACCTCACCACCCCACCCACCCCCACCCCCGCACCCTGAGGTTCATATGTTGAAATTCTAACTCTGAAGGTGATGGTATTTGGAGGTGGGGCCATTAGGAGTAATTGGGTCATGAGAGCAGAGCCCTCACAAGTGGGATCAGTGCCCTTGAAAAAGACCCCAGAGAGCTCCCACCCCTTCCATCCTGTGAGGATACAGGAAGGAGTCATGGGCTATGAACCAGAGAAGTTGTCCTCAACAGACAGTAAGTCTGTTGGCATCTTCGTCTTGGATGAACAGCCTCTAAAGCTGTAAGAACTGTCTGTGATTTATAAGCCACTCAGTCTATGGTCCTTAGTCTGTTGGGGCTGCTTTAACGAGAAGCAGAAGATCTTAATTTTGATGAAGTCTGATTTGTCCATTTGTCTTTATATAGATTGTAATCCTGGTGTCATAGCTAAGAAATCTTTGCTTAAAGCAGGGTCACGTGAGCGTTCTCTTCTGTTTTCTTCTGGAACAGTTTCTCCACCTTTTGTAGTAATAAGTTGGGCCAGGCAATTCTTAATAATTCTGTCCTAAACTCGCTTATTAGCTCTTTTGTGGATTCCACAGGATTTTCTACAGAAATCTTCACATTGAAAATAAAGGTGTTTTCCTTCTTCCTTTCCAGTATGGATACCTGTTACTTCTTTTTTTTTTTTTTTTTTACTGGATACCTGTTACTTCTTTAATCTTATTTAGTTGATAAGTTATGTCTGACTCTTTTGCAACCCCATGGACTGTAGCTTGCCAGGCTCCTCTGTCCATGGGATTTTCCGGGCAAGAATACTGGAGTAGATTGCCATTTTCTTCTCCAAGGCATCTTTCTGACCTAGGGGTCAAACCTAAATCTCCTGCATTGGCAGGCAGATTTTTTTTTTTTTTTTTACCACTGAGCCACCTGGGAAGCCCCAAATATCATTATTTCTTTTTTGTTGTTGTTGTTCAGTTGCTCAGTCATGTCTGACTGTTTGCAACCCCATGGACTACAGCACACCAGGCTTCTCTGTCCTTCACCGTCTCTTGGAGCTTGCTCAAACTCATGTCCATTGAGTTGGTTATACCATCCAACCATCTCGTTCTCTGTTGTCCCTTCTCCTCCTGCCTTCAATCTTTCCCCTGAATCAGGGTCTTTCCTAATGAGTCAGCTCTTTGCATCAGGTGGCCAAAGTATTGGAGCTTCAGCTTCAGCATCGGTCCTTCCAAAGAATATTCAGGGGACTTCTCTCGTGGTCCAGTGGCTAAGACTCTGAGCTCCCAATGGAGGGGACCCAAGTTCAATCCCTGGTCAGGGAGCAAGATCTCACATGCTGCAACTAAGACCTGGTGCAGCCAAATAAATAAATATTTAAAAAAAAAGAATATTCAGGATTGATTTCCTTTAGGATTGATTGATTGAATCTGCTTGCAGTCTGAGGGACTCTCAAGAGTCTTCTCCAACACCACAGTTCAAAAGCATCAATTCTTTGGCATTCAGCCTTCTTCATGGTCCAACTCTCATATCCATACATGACTACTGGAAAAACCAGAGCTTTGACTAGATAGACCTTTGTTGGCAAAGTAATGTCTCTGCTTTTTAATATGCTGTCTAGGTTGGTCATACCTTTTCTTCCAAGGAGCAGGCATCTTTTCATTTCATAGCTGTAGTCACAATCTGCAGTGATTTCAGAGCCCCCCAAAATAAAGTCTCTCACTGTTTCCATTGTTTCCCCATCTATTTGCCATGAAGTGATGGGACCGGATGCCATGATCTTAGTTTTCTGAATGTTGAGTTTTAAGCCAACTCTTTCACTCTCCTCTTTGACTTTCATCAAAAGGCTCTTTAGTTCCTCTTCGCTTTCTGTCAGAAGGATGGTGTCATCTGCATATCTGAGGTTATTGATATTTCTCCTAGAAATCTTGATTCCAGCTTGCGCTTCATCCAGCCTGGCATTTCACATGATATATTCTGCACATAAGTTAAATAGGCAGGGTGACAATATACAGCCTTGACATACTCCTTTCCCAATTTGGAACCAGTCCATTTTTCCATGTCCTGTTCTAACTGTTGCTTCTTGACCTGGATACAGGTTTCACAGGAGAGAGGTAAGGTGATCTGGTAATCCCATCTCTTTGAGAATTTTCCACAGTTTGTTGTGCCACACAAAGACTTTAGAATAGTCAGTGAAGCAGAAGTAGATGTTTTTCTGGAACTCTTGCTTTTTCTATGATCCAACAGATGTTGGCAGTTTGATCTCTGGTTCCTCTGCCTTTTCTAAATCCAGCTTGTACATCTGGAAGTTCTTGGTTCAGGTACTGTTGAAGCCTGGCTTGGAGAATTTTGAGCATTACTTTGCTAGCATGTGAGATGAGTGTAACTGTGCATAGTCTGAACATTCTTTACCATTGCCCTTCTTTGAGATTGGACCGAAAACTGACCTTTTCCAGTCCTGTGGCCACTGCTGAGTTTTCCAAAATTCCTGGCATATTGAGTGCAGTACTATCACAGCATCATCGTTTAGGATTTGAAATAGCTCAACTGGAGCTATTTCCATCACCTCTGCTAGCTCTGTTCATAGCGATGCTTCCTAAGGCCCACTTGACTTTGCATTTCAAGATGTCTGTCTCTAGGTGAGTGATCACACCATTGTGGTTATCTGGGTCATTAAGATCTTTTTTGTACAGTTCTTTTGTGTATTCTCACCACCTTGTCTTAATATCTTCAGTTTCTGCTAGGTCCATACCGTTTCTGTCCTTTATTGTGCCCATCCTTGCATGAAATATTCCCTTGGCATCTCTAATTTTCTTGAAGAGATCTCTAGTCTTTCCCATTTTGTTGTTTTCCTCTGTTTCTTTGCATTGTTCACTCCGGAAGGCTTTTATATCTCTCCTTGCTGTTCTTTGGAACTCTGCTCTCAAATAGGTATATCTTTCCTTTTCTCCTTTGTCTTTCACTTATCTTCTTTTCACAACTATTTGTAAGGCCGCCTCAGACAACCATTGTTCCTTTTTGCATTTCTTTTTTTGGGTGGATGGTCTTGATCCCTGCCTCCTGTACACTGTCACGAACCTCGTCCATAGTTCTTCAGACACTCTGTCTATTAGATCTAATCCCTTAAATCTATTTGTCACTTCTACTGTTTAATTATAGGGGATTTGATTTAGGTCATACCCTAATGGTCTAGTGGCTTTCCCTACTTAATTCAATTTAAGTCTGAATTTTGCAACAAGGAGTTAATGATCTGAGTCACAGTCAGCTCCTGGTCTTGTTTTTGCTGCCTGTATAGAGCTTCTCCATCTTCAGCTGCAAAGAATATAACCAGTCTGATTTCAGTATTGATCATCTGGTGATGACTATGTGTAGAGTCTACCTTGCCTTATTTTACCAGTAGGATATTGTGAAATAGAAAAGGTGATAGTTGTTTACTGTTTCTGGTCCTATGCTCATCTTATTTCTGATACTGGGGGAAAGAATCCGGTCTGTTACTATTAAGCATTATGTTAGCTGTCTGGGGGAATCCTGCTTTATAGACTTTTTACAAACAACTTGTTCAGTCTGGAGCTAACTATTCCTCACCCATGAAGCAGGACCCTTCTGCATTCTCTATAGCACCTTGGGATCCATGAGGTTATCTGTCCTGGTTAATGGGAAGAGTCACTGTCTTGGGCCATTGGGATACCCCCCTCCAGTATCTCTAGTTTTTGCAGAAGAGTCCCCAGTGGCCCCAACCTTGGGGACTCACAGGCATGGGCTTACCAGGACTCTACCATTTCTCCAGTTCTTCAGCTGTTAGCAAGGATGGAGTAATATGAATGAATGCTCTTCTGATCTGGGAACTTAGCCACCATGGGTTCCCCAGACTCTCAGCAATGGCTTCTCATTTCAGGGGGTCCTCCAAGCCCGCTCCCTACACTGCACCCTGGAAATTCTCTCATGGAGGAATGCTGGGCTGACTTTTTGTTTCTTGCCTCTCAGGGATCACTGACCTTGTTTCCTGAGCTCCAATAGCTTGAAATCATTGTGGCATATATTGCATCAATTTTTTGGTTGTTTCAGGCAGGAGGTTATTCCCATTCATATTACTCCATCCTCGCTAACAGCTGAAGGCTGTTCAGTTATTGAACTAATTCCAGGTTTTTGTTGGAGTTCCATTATTTGTTAAGAAAAAGCATTGTAATTATTAGTCAATAGCTGGTCTGATCCAGGAAAAATTGAGCCAGAGCACCTTATCTTGGTGTGCATAAAAAGTTGGGGAATGGTGAGAGATGGTAGTAATTCTTGTTAATTATATATTACTATGTAGTAGTTGTGGTTTAGTTGCTAAGTTGTGTCTGAATGTTTGCAACCCAATGGACTGTAGCCCACCAGGCTCCTCTGTCCATGGGATTTCCCAGGCAAAAGTACAGGAGTGTGTTGCCATTTCCTTCTCCAGGGGATTTTCCCAACACCTAGGGATAGAACCTAGGTGTCCTGCATTGCAGGCAGATTCTTTACCCTTTAAGCCATGAGGGAAGCCCCATATGTTACTACATATATATCATCTATTACTGCACCAAATCTTACTACTACAGGCAAGTAAAAGGAACCCAAGGTTAAAAGGAAAAGTCTTAAACGTGCTTTAATTCCCAAATATAATTTCCTCCTCCAATTCATGAATATTCTTTTTGGAAACAACTGTTGTTTTCTGAACAGAAAAAGTAATGTATTATCACAGGAGAAAAAAGTTGGAACAGAAAAAGCTCATCAAGTATAGATATAACTCTCATTTTGTCAGAGGAACACAGATCCTTCCAGTCTTTTTTTTCCCCCATGCAGTCATAGCCGTATACTTTCTTTCCATAAAACATATTGTACCATTTAGTGTGATGGGAGTATGGAAGGAGTGGCCATTTTTTGATCACATAATGGAATATTTGAAATCCTGGGAAACTAGGGAAAAGGTCACCAACCAACTGTCCCCACCCCCCACCAAACTGAAGCTGCCTGCCAGTTTGGGTATCCTGATCTATTCTCTCTACAGGCTATAAACTCCCAGAGGGGGAACCACACCTTTGAAAACTTTCCCCGTAGGACCTTGAAAATACTAACAGTTAGAAGCTTTACGGAGCGATGGGCAGGTTCCTGTTAATACCAACAGCTAAGGTTTACTGAGTACTTGCCATATTCCAGGAACCGTGTTAAGAGCTTAACCTCTGTAAATCCTCAAAACATTGAAAAACCCAGAGGCTTCCCTGGCAGTCCAGTGGTTAAGACTCAGAGCTGCCAATGCGGCGGGTGCAGGTTCAGTCCCTGGTGAGGGAACTAAGATCCCATATGCTATGCGGCATAAGCCCAGTGTCACAGAGCTCATGGGCGGCAGTGGTGGTGGTGGTGGTGGTGGGTGATTTGTGTCCAGGCACATGTAACTCTGCTCCATTACTCTGACACTACGCTGACCACAGTGCCATCTGGGTTTGGGTCCGAGTTCCAGCCTTCTCTCACCAGCTGTGTGGCCTTCAGCAACTCATTTAACCTCTCTGAGCCTTAGTTCCCTCACTTGTGGAATAAGCATAATAAAACATCTGAGTTGTTGAGAGACAAAAGATATAGAGAGTGGCTTTGTGTCTGTTAACAGTGGCCACTCCAAAAACGCTAGAGCCTCTCCAACCCTTAATAACAATTCACTGAAAGAATGAAGATTTCCCCTCCTCAGCATGCAGAGGGTTAACTTAGAACCTCAGGCTGTCAGCACTTCTCTGATCTTGGCACTAATTCCGTACAGAAATCATTTTGCCTCTGCCATGTCTAATGAAAGCGACTGTACAGAAATGGAATTTATCATGATATGTGTTAGGAGAGTTTTTTTCTTCTTTAAAAGACTACCTCAATTTCCCCCACTTTTCATTTCCCCTTCTCCTTGCCAGATAATCAAATACAAAAGTTATATTAACCTCCCAACCACTTCAATTAAAACGCTCATCCAAAATTTGAAAACAATTAAAAAACCCATTATCTCAGATTTAACGTTCTCTGATTCCATGTCTATTTTCTGCCATGGCGTAAACGGCAGGTAACATTATCACAGTAGGTGCCTTCTGGAAAGCATTGCCTCGTTCTCTGCCAGTCAGTCCCGGGGCTGCTCGCCCGGCACGGGCCTTATTAAAAACCCACATGCCCTGGTGTACTTTTGTCATGTCCAAATGCATTGAAATAATTGATTGTTTTAATGAGTTCTCCATCTGTCTCATTTTCTTCTGTCTTTCTCTACTCAGGAATGGATTTCAGAGAGAGGGAAGGACAGATCCACTCTTGGGAGGTCGTGGGCTGAAAGATGTGAGGGTCCTTGACTTGGATTTATTGCCCTGGGGTTCTGCATTCCGTGATGAAATTAGAAATGGTTCTCCCAAAGAAGAGCATGCCATGAGGTGTGTTAGGAAGCTGTGGTAGCTGCAAAGAACACAAGATGCCTAAAGTTGGGTCAAGAGAAGTAATGCTGTAGTCACTCCTTGTGACTTCAGGTAGTGTCAAACGTGTACCGTGTGCCTGTTGTATACCAAGATACCATGACAAACAGTGGAGATTTAATAAAAAATAAACGAACAATAACAGCAAGCAAACAAAAAACCAAAATGCAAAAATCAATACAACCCCCCCCCTCAAATCCCCAAACTTCTTGGATCAGACACATTCATACACTACTCATGGAAATGTAAATTTTTGCAACCTGCCTGGAGTATAATTTAACAATAACTATCAAAACATTTAACAGATATGCATGCCTATTCACCTAGCAATCAGCCTTCTAATCATTTATGATAAGGAGATAATCACTTATGTGTATAAAGATTTAACTACAGCTGTGTTCTTTGCAACACTTATAAAAGCATAGGGAAAAAAATTGGAAAATCTAATCGTCCGATGACAAGGAATTATATAAACTAATGACATATCTGTAGAATGCAATATTATGAAGTCATTTAAAAGCATACTAGAGAAGAAAATAAATTGAAGCAGTAAAAATGAAGACTGTGTTGTTAGTTCCCTCACCAGGGATTGAACCTGCACCTGCCACATTGGCAGCTCTGAGTCTTAACCACTGGACTGTCAGGGAAGCCCCTGTGTTTTTAAATGTTTTGAGGATTTACAGAGGTTAAGCTCTTAACATGGTCCCTGGAATATGGCAGGTACTCCGTAAACCTTAGCTGTTGGTATTAACAGGAACCTGCCCATCTCTCCATAAAGCTTCTAACTGTTAATATTTTCAAGGTCCTATGGAGAAAATTTTCAAAGGTGTGGTTCCCCCTCTGGGAGTTTATAGCCTGTAGAGAGAATAGATCAGGATACCCAAACTGATAGGCAACTCCAGTCCAGTGAGGGTGGATAGGTGGGGACAGTTTGTTGGTGACCTTTTCCCTAGTTTCCCAGGATTTCAAATATTCCATTATGTGATCAAAACATGCCCACCCCTTCCATACCCCCATCATGAATCTCAATTTTTTCTTCTTTGTCTTGAGAAAAACGATCCATTTAATCACCTAGAAAAGTATTAAGGGTATTAGACTTCACCTATGGCACCCCGCTCCAGTACTCTTGCCTGGAAAATCCTATGGATGGAGGAGCCTGGTAGACTGCAGTCCATGGGGTCGCGAAGAGTCGGACACGACTGAGCGACTTCACTTTGACTATTCACTTTCATGCATTGGAGAAGGAAATGGCAACCTACTCCAGTGTTCTTGCGTAGAGAATCCCAGGGATGGGGGAGCCTGGTGAGCTGCCGTCTATGGGGTCACACAGAGTCAGCCATGACTGAAGCAACTTAGCAGCAGCAGTAGGCATTGACGTTGAAGGGCAGGTTTTGACCTTGTTTGGAAAAGTGAGGTTGCCAAGAATCTAGGCATCATGGAAGGTTTTAGTTTCCTGCATTTGGAGAAACTCTCTGGCAGGGCTTTAGGAGCAGGCAGTTTGGGGACCTCCATCTACTCTTTTGGGGACAGAGTGCCCTTATCCAGATTTAAGTGTCTTCTCTCCCCTAAAACTGATGCTGCAGGCCAAGGGGGATTGGGCAGAATTCTCCAGTTTGTTCTTGTCCTCAGATTCCTTTGCCTACCAAGCAACAGTAAGGATCATTTATGGAGTACTTCCCCTGCGTCAAACGCTGGCCCCATATGTCCAGCCCTTCTCACCTGCCCCACGGTTACTACCTAGTCTGAGCCACCATCATCTGCCACCCAGACCCTTGCAGTAGCAAGGAGGGATCCTAACCAGTCCCTCCGCTTCCTCTCCTGCCTTCTGGAGGCTATTGTCAACACAGCAGCCAGAGGAATTGCTAAAACCTAAGTCAGATGAAATGACTTCCCTGTGTGAGATTCTGCAACGAGTCATGGTCTCATTCGGATTAAAAACCAAGATCCTTACGATGCCATGAGGTTCACTTGATCCAACACCTGAGCCTCTTCTGCCCCCACCTCCCACTGCCGCCCCCTCTACTCACTGTGCTCCTGGACACTGGCTTCCTTTCTAGTCCCCAACCCACCAGACACATTCCTGCCTCAGGGCCTTTGCACTTGCCGCTCCTTTCCCATCACACACTTCTCCAAAATACGCACATGGTTCACTTGTCGCTTGTGGTACTATGGTTCAGAATAAATGTGTGTGTGTGTTTACACATATAGGGAGCAGGAGGTTTGAGGAGCTCCATCTACTCTTTTGGGGTCAGAGTGTCCTTATCCAGATTGGAGTCTTCTCCCCTCTGAATTCAAGTGATGAAATCAACAAAGGTGTCTTTTGTTATGTTAATGAGGCAACTTTTGAACCCCACCTACCAATGGGAGCTGGTTGCTGGGAGAGCCAGTCTTGTAATTAGAGGGTTAAAAACTTTCAGTTCCACCCATCAACTTCCGGGGAGAGAGGAGCTGGAGGTTGAATCAATCCCCAACAGCCAGTGAGTCCTGCAGTCATTCCTATGTAATGAGGCCTCCAGAAAAACCCCAAAAGGAGGGAGTTGAGAGCTTCCAGACTAGAGAACACACGGAGGTGCTGGGAGGGTGAGGGCATAGATGCTCTTCGTCCTGAGTGTCTCTTCCACTTGGCAGTTCCTGAGTTGCATCCTTTAATGCCTGTCATTGTTGGCTGACTCTCAGCCGGGAGAATGCCAGCTCCACAAGGGCAGGGAGTGTGGTCTGATGGTCTGTCTGCTTTTCTGCTCTATTCCCGGTGCCTAGAACAGTGCCCGCCATACCCTAGATGTGCAGTGAATGTTTGTTGAATGAATAAGTGAATGTATGAGTGAACACAAGAAGTGTGACCGGTTTATCATCCACAGATGAATGAGGCCTGGCATCCAGGGGTTAAACTTTAACAGGGGTTTAAGTCATCATGAGCCCAGGTGTATAACGTGCCTGGCATACAGTAGGCACTCAGTTCACAGCAGTATTATTGTTGCTGCTGCTGCTGTTGCTCTCAGACTTCTCGGCTCAACACCTCTCTCCTCCATCTCTGATCCTCTCACGTTTCTGGCCCCGTGTTCCCAGCCTCCCCATAGTTCCCCAGGGTTGGTTCCCACCAGGTCTCTTCCCCTCCGTTATCCTTCCCTATCCACCCCTTGATTATCCTCTCTTCCTGTTCCTCAGAGGAGCAGTCAAATCCAGCAGGCATCTGGGACCTCATTCTGTCTCTCCACTGAGTCTGTCTCACTTCCTGGAAAAGCAAATCATCAGGAACCACTTCCTCCCTGGACCAAACATCAAGAGCATCCTTGACAACATGCACCGGTTCCGGCTGCCGACAGACCTTTTCAGATGGGACGAACTTCCAATCAATTCTCATTTCTTCCAGGTGAGAGAGAGAAGCAGTTGGGTGACCCAGGGGGCCCTGTGAACCTCCCACCAGAAATTACTTCGGCTTCTACTTTTCTGCTCAGCTGGGCTGCCAGTTTCTCTGCAAACTCAAGTTATTTCTCCAAATGATTTGCAGAAACCAACTCTCCCCAAAGGCAGAGTCAGGTCTACTCCTGTGAGCGGGCATCCAGTGCCAGAGTGCCATTCACTAAATTAAAAACGAGAAAGAAATGATGGTAATAACAATAATAATACATTTTTATAAGGGTGCCAGGCCCTAGACAGATATGATAGCTTATTGAACCGTTACCACAACTCTTCGTGGTAGATACTTCTCTATGGTATAGAGGAGGAAAATTAGGCACAGAAAGGTTAAGTAACTTGCCTAAGGTAACACAGCTGAAGAGTGGAGAAGCCAGGATTTCAACTCAGGTCGTCTGGCTCCAATTACTGAATAGATACCATCTGGCCAGACACAGCTGGGTGTTGTGTGTGTGGGAGTTGCTCAGTCGTGTCTGACTTTTTGCAACCCCATGGACTGTAGTCCACCAGGCTCCTCTGTCCATGGGATTCTCCAGGCAAGAATACTGTAGTGGGCTGCCATTTACAAACAAACAAACAGAAACACAGAGCTTGCCTTGATGGAGCTAATGGTAAACCAGCAGAGAGGGCATGAAAGCATTAAACATACAAATCGGTGTCTAGCTACAGGTTGCGACGATACCAGGAAGGGAAAAGAACATGACAGGCCCTTTGGCTTCCCCTTGGAATAAATGCTGAGTTTGGGCTTTCACCAGGGCCCACTGGTACCTTTCAGACCCTAGTAGCCAAGTGGTTATTGTTTCCTGGGTACCCAATCTGTGCCAGGTACTAAATGGCATGATTTATGCCCAGGCTCCCTCTAGTCATTACTAAGAGGGAAGTATTTTCATCCCCTCTGACAGATGGGACCCAGAGACTCAAAGAGGCCAAGAGACTTGGTCAACAGACTTGCTTGAGGTCTTCTGATAGTGACGGGCAGAGCTGGGACTGACCACAGTGAGTTCATCCTTTCTTCCATATGAAAAGTCCGATTTCTCATCCTCGGTGCTATTGATGTTCTGGGTTGGATAATTGTTTGCTGTGGGCTGTCCTGTGCTTTCTGGGATGTGGGGCAGCATCCCTGGCCTCCACCCACTAGATGCTGGTAGTGCCCCCTCTTGCCCCAGTACTGACAACCAAAAATGTCTGCAGACATTGCACCATGTGCCCTTTGGGAAGTAGAGACTCTTTCCTATTTAAAAACCCTTTCTTTATAGTAGCAGTAACCCTAGGAGCCCCCCCCCCCCAAGCTTCTTCACGGCACAGTATTTTAACAGGGATTAATTGTTATTTCGGCCAAGAGGATGCCAACTGGCCTGGGACTCACTTCTCAACACCCAGGTTCTGCCATCTCTAGCTCTGCAGGGTGTGGCTAATAACACCAGACCCCACTCAACTCAGAATGTCCTCAGACTTGGGGACTGCTTTCCTATTTGTCTATTTCAGTCAAGACAAGCACCAGTGTTGGCAGAGCAGATGTTTCCTGTTGGTGCTTTCTGTGTCCTGAGCAGGCGGTCCTGTTAAAACCTTTCAGTGAGGCTTTTATTCCTGGATATGAGTGATGCAAGGATGGGGTGGGCAGGGAAGGGGACTCTGATGTCAAATCCTGGCAGGAGAGGCTTTCTCATCCTAGCATCTTCCACGTGCCTTCAAACAAGACAAAGATGTGACCTTGTTTCAGGCACCTGGTGAAAAGTGTGGCATGTGAGAGTCACACATGGAAAGACCTTCAACACTTTACTAGTTCAGTGACTGTGAGATGATGGAAAACAGATATATTGGTCTCTGGCCCCCCAGGTTCCTGGCTCCTAAAACCCTCATAGTGTCCTAAGTGATGGGAACACTAGGAGCATTTTCTGTTCTAATGAGGCGATTTTAGGTTGCCACTGGTCACCCAAAAGACCAAGTTGTAATTAGAAGCTTGAAATTTTCAGGCCCTGCCACCTTCTCCAGAGAGAGGAGGGGGGCTGGAAATGTGGTTGATTGATCACGCCAACATGATGCAGCTCCACAGAATCCCAATAGTATGGAATCTGGGGGAGCTTCCAGGTTCGTGAGCACATCCACACACAGTGGAGTGATGCTCCCAGCTCCATGGAGACAGATGCCCCCTCGGTCAGGGCCCTCCCAGACCTCATCAACCCAGGTATCTCTTCATCTCTCTGTTATTTTCTATCCTTTATCATATCCTTTATTTTAAAATAATTATTTATTTGACCACACCAGGTTTTAGTTGTAGCATCAGTTCAGTTCAGTCGTTCAGTTGTGTCTGACTCTTGGTGATCCCATGAACTGCAGCACAGCAGGGCCTCTCTGTCCATCACCAACTCCCAGAGTTCACCCAAACCATGTCCATCGAGTCAGTGATGCCATCCAACCATCTCATCCTCTGTCGTCCCCTTCTCCTCCTGCCCTCAATCTTTCCCAGCATCAGGGTCTTCTCAAATGAGTCAGCTCTTCACATCAGGTGGCCAAAGTATTGGAGTTTCAGCTTCAACGTCAGTCCTTCCATTGAACACCCAGGACTGATCTCCTTTAGGATGGACTGGTTGGATCTCCTTGCAGTCCAAGGGACTCTCAAGAGTCTTCTCCAACACCACAGTTCAAAAGCATCAATTCTTCAGCACTCAGCTTTCTTCACAGTCCAACTCTCACATCCATACATGACCACTGGAAAAACCATAGCCTTGACTAGACAGACCTTTGTTGGCAAAGTAATGTCTCTGCTTTTTAATATGCTGTCTAGGTTGGTCATAACTTTCCTTCCAAGGAATAAGTGTCTTTTAATTTCATGGCTGCAGTCACCATCTGCAGTGATTTTGGAGCCCCCCAAAATAAAGTCTGACACTGTTTCCACTGTTTCCCCATCTATTTCCCATGACGTGGTGGGACCAGATGCCATGATCTTAGTTTTCTGAACGTTGAGCTTTAAGCCAACTTTTTCACTCTCTTCTTTCACCTTCAGCTGTGGCATGCTAGGTCTTAATTTTGGCATGTTAACTCTTAGTTGCAGTATGTGGGATCTAGTTCCTTCACCAGGGATTGCACCCAGGCCCCTTGCATTGGGAGGGCAAAGTCTTAACCACTGGACCACCAAGGAATTCCCTATCATATCCTTTAATAAGCTGGTAAATGTGTTCCCTGTGTTTCTAGGAGCTGCCTCTAATAATTAGGGTCATGGGAACCTTTGATTAGCAGCTACATCTGACAGAGGCTGTGGGTACCCTGAGGACTTACCACCTGGGGTAGGAGCAGTGGGTGGGACTGAGCCTTTAACGCATGGGATCAACTCTACTCCAGGTGGATGGTGTTAGAATTGAGATAGATTGTAGGACATCCAGTGGATGTCCTGGAGAATTGCTTGGTAGGAAAAACCCATGCACTTTTGGTGACCAGAAGTGTCAGAAGTGAAGTGTACTGTGTGAGTAATTAAGAATACATCCAGGAGGGAAAGACTGAGTTGTTCTAATACAGTGACTTTCGAGAAACTGCTGTTAGCTCTTGGAGTCACAGCGCCTTCCTTTGTAGATTAGAAATACTAATATATCTCCTCTGATACTACTAATACAGAGAGCTAGGCGCATTATAGGTTAGTTTCAGGCTCTGTTGCAGTAACCTGGGGACTTACTTCAATTCATATATAATGAATTGAAATCCTAGAAAAACCCTTGTGATTGGGAGGTGATAGAGTGATTTGATTTGTGACATAAAGAACTGACTTGCTGACTTTAAACTGAAGTTAACTTGACTTACAAGGATGTGGGGCCAGAAAAAAAAATAACCAGAACTTGCTTCTGTCCAGCTACTTCCTATGATAACACTGAGGGGAATTCTTATTTATCAAGACAATGCCAAGTTCCATCTCAATGCCTTTATTATCTGGAGTTTGGGCTCTGTGTTTTAATTGGGCATGGACAGGAAGTTCCTGGCTCGGCTTAATTGTCATGAGTTTTCTTCTTTTTTTGCCAAGAACAGAGCTGGTAGATATATATGAATGGTAGGAAAATTCTTCCGATTTCTAGACAAGGTGTTGATGGTATAAAGTTTGAAACAACAACAAAAAAAAGCCGTGAATTTATGTCGGGTCCCATGTGTCAGAATCTGTATGTCATACGGGTGTGACTCATAACCTCTCCAGTCCACGGTACAATGAACACTGTAAGTTGTTTCTGGAGACCACTCACTCTTTCCCACCAAGAGCACTCACTCACATTTCCCTGTGGGTAACTCCACCCCCACCATCTTTTGCTCTATTGTTTTTGGTGGAATTGATCCCACCCTCTGTTCTAGAGTGGGCTCTGGTTGGCTCAAACCAGTAAGTGCCTATATCCATCATCCATTGTGACTGGTTGAGAGGCGGGCACCTGACCCAGTTCACACCAGTAAGAGAGGTTTTTCTGATATTTCTGGGACAGACAAATGCCCTGTCCTCCATGAGGCCTGCCGCAGGAACTTATCTGTCCCCATTTTGGGCTTTGTGACATGAAGATGTGAGAATAGAAGGCCACTATGAGTCAGCCTGAGGATGAAGCCAACAGAACAGCAGAGAGAGTCACACAGAAAGAAAGCCAGAGCCTTAACAGCAGCACGGACCCCCCCGATCAAAGCAGGCCCGAGTCGGAACACGTCAGGGCAATTCAGCCACGTGAGACAATGATCTTACCGTCTCCCCCCCGATCAAACCAGGCCCGAGTCGGAACACGTCAGGGCAATTCAGCCACGTGAGACAATGATCTTACCGTCTCCCCCTCGATCAAACCAGGCCCGAGTCGGAACACGCCAGGGCAATTCAGCCACGTGAGACAATGATCTTACCGTGTCCTGCCCCCTGCAATTTTCTTTTTTCCTCAAGCTAGTGTAGGTTGGGTGTTCTCTCACTTGCAACCATAATATTTGCAACTAGTACACTCTATTTTCTCTGCCCTCTTCCTTCTCACATTTCTAGAATGAAACAAGGTAAAAAAAAAAAATTTAAAAAGTAAGTGAAAATTATAGGTAAAGTGTACAGCACCATACCAAACAGATGTGGTGGAAACAATTTTTCTTTTTGGCTGTGCTTCATGTCTTGTGGGATCTTAGTTCCCTGACCAGGGACTGAACCTGGGCCCTTGGCTGTGAAAGCATGGAGTCCTAACCATCAAGAAGTTCCCGAGAGAAACCATTATCACTGCCTCAAGGACATCCTAGCTCAAAATAACTCAGTTTTCATCAACTTTAGAATACTTCCTTCCATTCCTCTGAAATATATTAGTTTCATTACACTGAAATTATTAGATCATGCATTGATAATGGTGCTTAATGGGTTCATAGTATTATTCTCCTGTAAACAGATATGTATATAATTAATAAGTATGTTAAGATTCCTTGTATTCACAGGTACAAATTATACCCCAGCCCTCATCAGTGTGAGTCCAATTTGAGTAATCTGAGTGAAAATAGACTGTCCTTAAGAAGATGTGTAGGAGGGCTCAGCATCTTCACTGGCTTCCAGTTGGTAGCCCTTGTTTGGAGAAAATAAGAGGCTCTGTTCCAGTTCTGCCATTGAACCTCTCTGTGACCATGGACATGTCACTTAGCTTCTCTGGGCTCAGCTTCCCCATATATAAAGTGAGGTGGTTAGACTTACTAGAGATGCTTAACTTTTGGTGAACACCTGTGAAGAAGCTGCTGACAACTGTGGGTCTTCTCCAGACAAGTGCATTTCTATATTTTATATATGGAATTGTTTACTGTTTATAGCAAAAGGCCCGTCAATTCAGTTCAGTCACTCAGTCGTGTCTGACTCTTTGTGACCCCATGGATTGCAGCACGCCAGGCTTCCCTCTCCTTTACCAACTCCCAGAGCTTGCTCAAACTCGTGTCCATTGAGTTGGTGATGCCATCCAACCATCTCATTCTCTGTCCCCTTCTCCTCCTGCCTGCAATCTTTCCCAGCATCAGGGTCTTTTTTCAATGAGTCAGTTCTTTGCATCAGGTGGCCAAAGTATTGGAGTTTCAGGTTTCAGCATCAGTCCTTTCAGTGAATATTGAGGACTGATCTCCTTTAGGATGGACTGGTTGGATCTCCTTGTAGTCCAAGGGACTCTCAAGGGTCTTCTCCAACACCACAGTTCAAAAACAGCAATTCTTTGGCGCTCAGCTAGCTTTCTTTATAGTCCAACTCTCACATCCATACATGACTACTGGAAAAACCATGGAAAACTACTTCATTTGCCTTTCGTTTTTCACCAAGCCAAATAAACCTTAAAAATCCAGATTAAATGACCTCTGAGGGCCTCTTAAACTCTGTATTTTAAGTGTCCGCGATTCCATGATTTCTCAGAAGTATCAGAACCATTTTGAGTTTTAGAAAGATTACTTAATTTAAACATGGAAATTCTTTGAGCATGGGTATCAGTGGGGAGAGGTTAAAAGTGGGGAGTCAATGAAGAAGCTATTGCTGTCATACTGGTAAGAAATGACATGGTTCAAAAGAGAATAATAAACGGGGATGGATTGGAGCCAGGATTGCTGGGAGACAGGGCTTGGTATAAGATTAGATGTAGGGAAGGAATTCCAGGATTCCGGCTGTCACTTAAAATAAGGCATAGCTGTGAGTAACAGAAAATCCAAAACTACAGTGACTTATACAAGAAAGAAGAATATCTCTGAGGTGAAAGACATCTGGAGATAGGCAGTCCAGGGCTATTCAGAAGCTCTTCAATACTTAGAAAACCTGGTTCTTTCTATCTGTTCTACCATCCCGTCCCATTTGTTCTAACTTCAGGGTTCCAAATGGCTGCAGGAATTCCAGCCATCACACTTGCATTCCAGAGTATAAGAAGGAGAACAAGTGGAAGTACAAAATGGAGCCCCCTTAAAGAGATTTCCTGGTAACAAAACTTCCAGTTTATATCTCTTCAGCTGGAACTCAGTCATGTAGCCACAGCTAGCTGTGGTGAGGCTGGGAAATGTAGCAATATAGTGATTTCCTGTGAAGATTGCCCAAGATTCTACTCCTAAGAAAGGCGAATGACCATTCAGAAGCAACTAGAAGTTTCTGCCACAGGTCCCATTTATAAAGAGACAAAAGAAGGTAAAGAGGTGGAGGAGGAGAATCAGATTTAGGGATGATGGTAATGAATTCACTTTGGGACATGCTGGCTGTGAGTGCCTGGGGGAACAACTATGAGAATTGTTTAACAGGTATTTGAATATACAGCTTGGAAAACTCAAGGAAAAGGCTTGGGCCACAGATTTGAGAGATACTACAATATGAGGGACATGTGGAATAAATCATCTCAAAACACAAACCTGATCATCTCAAGCATCCTTATCATCTTTGAAATCGTTTAAGATCTTCTCACAGCTTTCAAAGATGAAAATTCTTAATGTCATCTACACTGATTTTCATATTCTGCACTGACCACCGGTTTCCTCTAATACCACTTGCCCCTTTACTCTCTCAGCCTAGGACATGCACGTCTTTCTTCAAGGGCCTTGTGGGTGCTGGTCAGTCCCGCCTGTCCACCTCTACCTCAGGCTTTTACTCTACTATATTACTTCTGTTGACCTTAATAAGCCTTGTAACTTGGGGAGATTGGAATACTTTCCCCATTTTACAGATGAATATAACATTGGTTTAAAGGATGAAGGAATATTTCTGGAAAGAAAAAAGTGTTAGTCGCTTAATCATGTCTGATTCTTTGTGACCCCATGGACTATAGCCTGCCAGCTCCTCTGCCCATGGAATTTTCCAGGCAAGAATATTGGAGTGAGTAGTCATTCGCTTATGTCTAAGGTCACACAACTAGTAAGTGGCAGAATCAGAAATCAGAGCCGAAATCTTACAAGCACCTGGTACCCTGTTGTCTCCACTAAGCACACCAGACAGCTACTTTTGGGTGGCTCTCAACTCTCTTTAACAAGAAGCACAGACAGAGAGATGGGGGCAGGAGTGGGAGAGCCCCAGACACTCTAAGCGCTGACTCTAGCGGAAGGCTTATTAAATCAGTCTGGACAAAAGCCTGCCCCATCACTCGCCTCCCACCTTTTCTTCCTACTTCCCAGAGGAACTTGATTAATCCATTAGGTTTAACCTCTCTTTAACTTCCTGATTAGTTACATTTATAAACTCCATTTGTTTTTTGCTTTCTCATCAAGCCAAACCAACACCCCCAGAAAAAATAGGGCAATTTTCGATGCCACTGATTTACTGCAATTTCTGAAAATCAGACCGAACTAAGGAGAGACACGACTGGAATTTCAATTTCTCCCGCTCCCATTGCAGGCATCTTTGCTGAGTGGAAGAGAAGTGCAACAAAGAAAAAAGCTCAGTAATGGCAGGACCCCATATTTGACCAAGGTGGCAAAATATCCAGCCTGTTAATAAAATAGATTAATAAATTCTGTAATTTCCATCTTCTGGTTGAGCAATAAAACCACAAAGTAAAATAACAACAAAGCCCAAGAGATATGTTTTTATGGGCAAAGTGATTATACGATTTTATGGGCAAAGTGTGGAGAAGGCGATGGCACCCCACTCCAGTCCTCTTGCCTGGAAAATCCCATGGACGGAGGAGCCTGGTGGGCTGCAGTCCATGGGATCGCCTAGAGTTGAACACGACTGAGCGACTTCACTTTCACTTTTCACTTTCATGCATTGGAGAAGGAAATGGCAACCCACTCCAGTGTTCTTGCCTGGAGAGTCCCAGGGACAGCAGAGTCTGTGGGGTCGCACAGAGTCGGACATGACTGCAGCGCCTTAGCAGCAGCAGGGCAAAGTGAAATACTTAGAATCATGGTATTGGTTCCTTCCTTCCATTCCCTGCCCCCCCCCCAACCCCCACAGTCAAACAGCAGCTGGAGGGGATGTTTTAAATGAAATTACTTTTTTTATTTTGACAAAAACGACGCGTGTACATAGTTAAAAGCCAAATTTGATTATAAAAGTTTTAACAAAATTTCAGCGGTCCCCTCTACTTCCTCGTAAAACATCACTCCCCACTCCTTCTCCATCAAAGCGAATACTTTCACTTTTGGGGGATGTCTTTTCTGGTATTTATCTCCATATTGTAAGTAATGTACTAATACTGTTGTTATTTTCACGACCCCATTTACTTGGGGGTCTCCATTGCTGAGCGGGCTTTGTCTCCAGTTGCAGCGCTCCTGCGTCTCGTTGCAGTGGGTTCTCTAGTCGCGGAGCATGGGCTCCGCGGTGTGTGGGCCTCAGGAGTTGTGGCTCAGAGGCTCAGTAGCTGCAGCCTCCAGGCTGTAGAGCACTGGCTCAGGATTTGTGGTGCTCGGGCTTTGTTACTCTGCAGCATGTGGTATCTTCCTAGATCAGGGATTGAACCTGTGTCTCCTGCACTGGCTGGTGGATTTTCTTTTAACCACTGCGCCACTAGGGAAGCCCTAATGCCGTTACTTATTGCGTTGTCAATTGTAAGCATTATCTATTATTTCTATTGTGGAAGATAATTAGTTCTCTTAGTGACCCTGCCCCCAGTTTTTCTTTCTTTCTGCCCCCCATATATTTCATAAACTATCTTCTGTACAATATCACAATTTTTGTTTAAACTAGTATTTAGTGTTATCATTAGTAGAACTAGATGCCAGTAACACTCTCCTTCTAGCTGTGCCAACAGAAATACTCCAGACATTGCCACATGTGCCCTGGAAACAAAGTCATCCTTGATCAAGAATCTTAGGGTTCCTCTGCATGGCTCCAGAATTTCCCCATAGACTCGGAATATGGAGCATCCCTTTGCCACTGAAATTGGGATAACCGAAGGTCACTTTTTTTTAAGACCAAGATTTTTTCCCAGGGAAAAAAGTCCCCAAGCAGAGATATATGAATTCCCAGGACTGTGCCAAGCAGTAGAATGGAGAAGACAATGTCACATGTTCCATGCCCTTAATGATATCATGGAGGTCTGTGGGACAGTCAGGGTGGAAGGGGAGCAGGAAGACAAGATGAAAACCAGGAATTCCAACCCTGGGTGTGCCCAAGAGCTACCATGGAAGGAACGTATTACCTGGATGTGATCTGCAAACACAGCATTTATTTTAGGATTAATTATTTCCGTCTGGATCTACCTAACAAAGTCAGGGGTGGGACACAGGGTTGCTATGTTTTAAAAGAGAGTCTCTCCTGATGGGTGCCATGGGTGGCACTTGGCACATGAATGGTGGCTACACTGGAGGAAACCAAGGAGGAGGGACAGAAGGTGCAGAGCTTTGCCTCTTTCTCTGCAGCCTCCATGGCCCCAGACGACAGCCTCTCCAGAGTCTGCCAGTCCAGTTCAGCCGTGTGGGCTCCTGGGAGCTCAGCAGAGGCATAGACCTTCCACTGATTAGCCTCAGAGGTGGCGGGGCAGCTCCAAGAGGCTGGAAGCAGAGGACAAGCAGGGAGTGGGGAGGTAGATGGGTCTAATTTTGCGGGAGCTGTTTTCTGTTTACATAAAAATATCTTGAGTAATCAGCAGTGATGAGCAAGTAGAGGAAAGAGCCTGCCTGAGAGTCTGCGGATGTTATGATCAGTTAAATGCCATCTTTCAAAGCATTTGCAGAGGGGAATTTTAAGGTGGAACTGACTTTAATTTGGCAAAGAAGACTTGAAGTGCTTTTCCTCGAGGCTCCCAAATACATACATATCTGCCTAGCTCGTCACTAGCTTCACTAAGGGTATATGTTCTGCACGTTTTAGTACCTCTACATTTTTAGAATGAGTTTAAAAAAAAAAAACTTCTTTAAGTGATGAGGGTGCCAGGTGTTTTGCATATATTATTTCTAACCTCATGGAAACCCCATAAAGATGGGCAATATAAACTCTACTTTATAGGTAAGGAAATTGAGGCTTTAAGAGGTAAAGCAATCTCTCTAAGATGACCCAGCTAGATGGAGATATAGGGTCTGTTTTCACAGTTATGCAGAGTTGGTATGACTCTTGTGTTTTGTTTCCAAAGTCAAAGGCAGGATTTGGGCAGGGGGTGGGGGGCAACATTCCCCCGAAGAATGGAAGCTGGGCTTGATACAAAGATGTTAAGGTCCCAACCAGACTTTTCCTCCACCTTTACTCCAAAGCCAAGCTGAGCACAGTGATCAACAGGCCCTTGTGGCTGAGGAGAAGCAAATATTTTGAGCCACAGACCCTGGGTGGAGAGCATGTGTATTTTGGAGCCACTTTCAAACTGAGTGACCTTGAGAAGTTACTCAACCTCTCTGAGCTTCAGTTTTCACCTAAGTGATTTGGAAGGGGACATTAAATAGACAATGCAGGATTCATTATGACGGTGTGTTAATATGAGTACTCGGCACAGAGGGTATGCTTAGCAAAGCTAGACACCTTCCTGTCCCTTCTCTGTCACCTGTCCCAGGTGAACCCCAGGCTTGGGGCCCCTCTCTCTTTTGTGCAGTAATACCTGTCCCATGAGGCTGTGCCGTGTTCAGAATTGGTTCAGGTGTGTGAGCTAAGCACAGACACACACAGGGCTCATCATAAGAGCGCAACAATAAGAATTATCATATGTCAGCACCTATGAGAAGAATCATTCAAATTATTATTGATTGAAAATGTTCTATCATCCAAAGATAACCTCTATTAACTTTTTCACATATATCCTTACAGATAGAGTAAAAGAGAGAAACCAGACTGTATACAACCTATTTTTCTGCTTTGTGCACTTTGCTTCTATACTAGACATCTCTTTTTGTGTCCACAAATATCCATTGGCTCCTTTAACTTGGAAAAACAATGTAGAATTCCTGTGCATTGACAAACCCAAATCCTTGATAGATATTTAAACTTACGTTCCTTTTGCTCCTATAAAGAAACCAGCCATAAACACCGCTGTAGCTAAGCCACCATACACATTCTTACTTTTATTCATCCAACAGTTTTAAAGCCCAGAATACAAACATGCCACAATTTTATATTTATTTGAACCAACATCCTGTTGTTGTATGTTTAGGTTAGATATAACATTTTGACTCCTACAGATAATATTGATATGAATGTCTGGATATCCCACCTTCATATCTTATCTATTTCCTTGGGATAAATTCTAAAGAAGAGGAATGAATGGGGGGCAGAAGGAATTTTTTAAAAACTATTGATTTGGCTGCATCGGGTCTTAGTTGTGGCGCCCGGCATCTTCACTGCACCATGTGGGATCTTTCACTGCGGCCTGGGGGCTCTATGGTTGTGGCACACGGGCTTCACTGCTCCGTGACATGTGGGAACTTAGCTCCCCAACCAGGGACTGAACCAGAGTCCTCTGCATTGCAAGGTGGATTCCTAACCCCTGGAAGACCAGGGAAGTCCTATAATTTATATTTTTCAGGCTTTTGTCACACTCAGAAAAAATTGTCCCTGTACAGGTTTATAGGGGTTTTTTCAACCATCATCTTCCTCAGTCACTTGCATTCATTGAGCAAACCCTGACTCAGGAGTCCTGCCCTCTCCCTTCTTGGCACAGTGGCGCAGTGTTGCAGCCGGGCCCTAACTAGAAATGCAGTGGCCACTCAGCTTTCAGCTGTGTGGCCTTGAAGAAATTGCTTCACTTTCCTGGGCTCCCGTTTCCGCCACCTCACCAACATCCAAGTGTACTGCAATGATCACATGGGAAGCGATATTTGAAAGAGCTTTGAGGCCTGAGCAAACAGATGGGACTTATTGCCAACACAAAGGGTATTTCTCATGCAGCATTCTCATTATTTTGTTTTTGCACAGAAGTTTGTTTGCCAGGAGACTCCTTATTAGGTTTTCTTAACTCTCCCCTGCTGTGGTTACCAGGACACAGATCACATATAATTTCTTACAGAGAAAAGAGGCCTAGAGAGACCCTGTGCTTTTCTCTAGACCATATCAACCTCAGGCCTGCCACCCCACCCTTCATCAGTCTGCTTTCTGAGTTGTCTTTCCTTTTCCTAGATTAGCAGCATAAAAATGGCTATTACCCCCCAAAGATGCACTTGTATGCAGACTGAATCTGATGGTTCTAGCAATTTAAAATGTAAAGGCAATTTACCATTTAGTGTTTTTTAGCTGGATAAAACGCAGTGACCCTTTGTTTCTCGTACCAGAAGATTTGGAATTCTCTCTGAGCGTTGGAGTCTGAGGAGAAAGGGAAGAAGACTGCAGGTTTCTTGAGCTACTTGTTTCTGTATTTACCAAGGCATTGTCTACTTCAAAAAAATTTAAAAATGCACCATCTAAAAGTTGAGAATTATGTTTTATTCAGTGGGATTTTCTGAGGACTTAAGCCCAGGAGATAGCCTCTCACATGGCTCAGAGGGACTACTACAAAGAGACAAAGAGGGATCCAGGATATATAGGAATTTTTGCAATGAAATCTAGGCAGTTGGAACATCAAAAATTACTGTTAATTAAAGAAAACCAGACATCTCAAGTTAATGAATCTAGTGCTTTTCTATAGACGGGAAGATGCAGGAGTCTGGGCTCACTGAAATTATTTCTTCGATATGCACCTTAGCTCTCCAAGGCAGTATCCTGGGTTTGTTTTTTGTTATTTTTTTTCCATCCTGGATTGCTTCGGTGTGCACAGTTTGAGTGGAGGCAGTGGCTGCTGGCTTAATGGCCGCCAACATCCTTTGTTTATTGACATGGAGGTGACATTCTTCCTGCACAGCATCTAGTGGCTCCAGATCCCTGTCTGCTGTGACAAGGAATAAGCACTAGTTTCAAAGCTTAAACCCTACAGCCTAAATGGCTTTGCTACTTAATAGCTGATCAACTTGTCAGTTGCCTACGAGGTGTCAGACACTGCACTAGGTGCTGTGCAGCCTTGGTCAAGTTAGTTCATCTCTCTGAACCTTTGTTTCCTCTACTAGAAATCATAATTCCTACCCAATAGGAGAATAAAAAGAAAATATCCAGAGAAAATCTTGGTCACATAGTGGAGTTTCAATGACAATCTGAATCTGAGTAAGACTCACAGAATGACCTTTCAAATGGCAGAGTAACATCTCTTTGTGCAAACATGTAATTGTGCATGGTATGTGGAGGCATCTATGAGAAATACCCCAAAACCTTTGACGAAGGGCAGTATCATTGTCCTCCTCGACTACCACTTCAGTGCATATGGGTAATGTGGCCTTGGTAACTCATGGCACACACTCCGGTGTCCACTTTCCCTTGCCCCTGGCAGACATTGCCTATCAAGCATGTTGATGTTTGCTGAAATCCTCCTCAAGAAGGAGTTCCAGCCAGCTACAACCAAGAGAACAGGGTTGACTAGTGTGATGAAACATAGCCAATCTCAGATTAAATTGATCAGGGCACAAGTATTTTAAGTAATCCTCCATGGAGGATTTTCTTCTTGCAGTTGCTAGAACACAATGCCCCTTTAAAGATGATGTTGGAGAAGTGCCATTTCCTCTGTACTGGAGATGTCAAAGCAAGCCTTTCAAGAGGGTTCAGACCTTGTAAAGGAGCCATAGAGTAGCTGCTTACAACTGCCAGGGAACGCCAGAAACCCCTTAAGCCAGGAACCACCCACGCTCAGCCTGGGTTTTAGTCCCAGCTCAGTCAAAGTGGTCCTTGTTCTCCCTCACACCCCTCCTCCAGAGAGTGTGTCCAGTGCAAAGAGAAGCTAGCCTTTCTACTAGATGTTTGACCTTGCACAGGTTGCTGAACTTCACTGCCCCTCAGTTTCTTCAACTATAAAATGGGACACCGAACAGTGTCCACTTTACAGACTTGATGAAAACATGAAGTGAGATGGTGCAGGCAGAGCCCTGGTGCACAGGATGTGCTCAGCAAGCTTAACTTATTATGAGCTGTTATTATTAAGCACTTATCCAGTGCTAGGCATCATTGAGCATTATCTTAATTGTGTCTTGAAAACAATCGTATGAGGCAGGTTTCGTGTCGTTAAATTTTTTTGAAACTAATTGTTGCGGGTTGATTTGTACCAGCATATGGTGTTTGTTGATATAAAGCATTTAATGATGAGTTTGTTTAGTTCTTGCCCACACTTTCTTTCCTGGGAGTCCTAGCCCAGCACTGCGAGAGCATTATGGCGGGGGATATGACATCCTGTATTTTAAGTGGGACAGCGGTGTTGGGATGCAGTGAAGATTTGAGCCCAGGTTGTTTTGGTGCTGGGGTGCCTTCATTTGGGTACCTGTGATGCTCCTATGTGTTCATCTTCTCTGCTTTATGTCATTGTCACAACAGCAACCCTGAATGTGAATTTCCTGATGTAAGCCCTTCCCACCGGTTACTAGCTATAGGAACTTGGGTCAGTTGTCCATGTCCCATTTCTTTGTCTTTTTTTTTTTTTTAATATTTCTTTATTTGGCTGTGTCAGGTCTTACTGAGGCGCTGAATCTTTCATAGCTGCACACAGACTCTCTAGTTGTGGCACTTGGGTTTAGTTGCTCCAAGGCATGTGGGATCTTAGTTCCCCAATCAGGGATTAAACTTGCCTCCCCTGCACTGCAAGGTGGATTCTTAACCACTGGACCACCAGGGAGGCCCCGCCCCATTTCTTTATCTTAATGATAGGAATAATTACCTCTACTGCACAAGACTGTCATTCGCCCATTTGTTCACTAAATGTTTGTTGAGCATCTAACGCCAACTGTGCTATGGGCTGGATATATACCAGAAAACAAAATGGGCTCCACTTCAGAATTCAAGGACTCTCCTCTTTGGGCTTAAATGAGATGATTTAAACACAACTCTTAGCACAAAGCCTGACAAATAAAACATGCTCAATGAAAATTAACATCACGATTGCCATTACTATTGTGGCAGAATACTTTCCATAAAATAGATTTTTGTAGGGGGACAGCATGAGACAGAAGTAGAAGGGCACCCATTAATACCCAGTGCCTTCAAATGCTAATTTTTAAAAATATGTGCAATAGCCACCTGCCTGATTCCTTATACTTTCAAAGCATTTTTAGGTCTTCTTGTTCTCTTTTTCATCATCCACCCAAGCCAGATGCATGCATGTCTTTAAATTTCCGTAAACATACCCCTCTCTGTGGGGATAAATGTGTTTTCCCTTAAATGCAGACCCTGTGTGTTTGATTTGCCTGGAAAGGTGTGGAAGCCACCCAGACACGGTGCTAATGGGATGTGACAGCACTCACAGCTTCTCCCAGGCCTGGAAGGAAGAATGTTGACGAAGGGGAGCTTAATGAGCTTCCACCCACATTTCAATTATCCTAACAAGCTGCCAAAGGAAGTCCTGTTTGCGACACTGTATTCTGGAAAGTTTTGACAAGCCCAGGAGGAATCTCTCTGGGCTGAATCTGAGAATGTGTAAGAAAGGAAAGCAGTCTTCCTCCAGGAGAGATATGTATGGATGACAAGGCCAAGCTGGCCATCAGCTTTGCCACCTGGTACTGGAGAGGGACCTCTGCTCAAAAACAACTGCCTCATTAGTTATCCCAGCGCAATTGTATCAGTTACTTGCTGCCAGCATAACACTGCATAACAAACAATCAGAAAGTGTCAGTGGCATATAATAGCAATTATTTTTAACCACAAGTCAGTGGATCAGCTGGGCATTTCTGATCATTGGAGCAGACCCCAGTGAGGTTCACACACATCTCTGTGGACAGTTTGATGGCTTTGCTGATCTTGGTTGAGTAGTCTCACATGTCTCAGGACAACTGGGCTGACTCAGCTCTTCTCTATGTGATCTCTCACCCTAGCCACAGATTTGCTTACAGGGCAGCAGAAGGGTTCCAAAAGAAAAGCCAGATTCCTGAAGGGTCACTTGAAAAGGCTCAGGAAATGTATACTGCTACTTATGCTGCAGCCTATTGGTAAAAGCCTTCCCTAGTGGATAAAGCTCAGAGGATAAAGCGTCTGCCTGCAATGCAGGAGACCTGAATTTGATCCCTGGGTTGGGAAGATCCCTTGGAGAAGGAAATGGCAACCCACTCCAGTATTACTGCCTGAAGAATCCCATGAATGAAGGAGCCTGGTAGGCTACAGTCCACGGGCAAAGAGTCAGACATGACTGAGCAACTTCACTTTCACTTTCCTTGGTAAAAACAATTACAAGGTTAGTGGAAATTCAAGGTTTGGGAAACAGATTCCATCCTCTGATGAGAGGGGCTCCAAAGTCACATGGCAAAGAGTGTGGATACAGGAAGACCTTTGAGTCCACAAGAGTATAAAAATAACAACCACCTTTACTGAACAGAAACTCTGCAACCTGTTTTATATGTTCAAGAGGTTGTTAGGACTTCCAGAGTGGTCCAGTGGTTAAGAATCTGCCTGCCAATGCAGGGGTCATGAGTTCAATCCCTGCTCTGGGAAGATTCCACATGCTCTGAAGCAATTAAGCCCATGAGCAACTAGGCACACAGGCTTTAGCAACTACTGAAGCTTGAGCACCTGTGCTTCACAACTGAAGAAGCCACTGCCATGAGTAACCCCCACTTGCTGCAACTAGAGAAAGCCCACAGACAGCAGTGAAGACCTTGCGCAACCAATATTAAATAGATTTTAAATTTATTTATTTATTTTTAAAAAGAGGATGTTAAAGTGGAATGCTTTGGGTCTTGGTTTCAGCTGAGGCCCCCATGAACCCAAAGTAAGATGTGATATTCAAACAGTCGACAGTTCAAAGCAAGATGCCAGCCTTACAAAGTTTCCAGGCAAACACAGTTTTGTAAACGTTGATCCAACACCTACCTCCAGAGTATAAACAAGTTGAAGTTGGAAAATGGGCAGAATATTTTTTTGGAGGAAGTATTCCAAAGTGAAGTGAGTCTCAGTCTCTCTTGGGAAGGGAAGAAGCAATTACTCCTGGCCGCAAAGTTGTGAGAGAAAATTCAGGGAGTCAACTGTTCACAGCTTGTTATGCCTTGCCTGGACTCCTGGTGGCTGGGCATCTGACTCAGACCTGGAAAGTGTATGGATTGTCATTTTGTGGCCGCAGCCCATCACAGGATGAGGGGAGAAGGTTGCAGTGGAAGCAGGTGCCAAGGGTGCACGTGTTTCCCGTGAGTTGAGTCGATGTGTAAAGATTCAGCACAAGCAAAGAAGAGAACACCAGCCCGATTGAAGACAGACTTTTAAAATCACATCTCCAAAGTCACATTCCATCTTTTTACTGGAGTCTATTAATGCGAAGCAAGTCACTGGGTCCAGCCTTAGGGGTAGGGAATCACAAAGGGTATAAATACCAGGAGGAGGAGACAACTGCTGGGATGGGTGATGGGCGCAGTGGGGCCGTGGTCATCATAGAATTTTGTCTACCACATATACTGATTTTATTAGAGCAGCGTACCACTGGCCAAAGATCGGTTATAAGCAAGACCCAGACCTACAGTGTCTGTGATATGAACAGTTCCTACTAGTCTCTTATGCCATGTGTGCACGTATTAAGTCACTTCAGCCCTGTCCGACTCTGTGCGACCCTAAGGACTGTAGCCCACCAGCTCCTCTGTCCAGAGGATTCTCCAGGCAAGAACACTGGAGCGGGTTGCCATGCTCTCCTCCAGGGGATCTTCCCGACCCAGGGATCAAACCCGCATCTTTTACGTCTCCTGCATTGGCAGGCGGGTTCTTGACCACTAGCACCACCTGGGAAGACTCTCTTGTGCCATACAACCTGCCAGTCACCTGTGGTTGTCTGAGGAGACGCTCTATCATCTTTTTCAAACATATTATTCTAGAATTTTTCAGCCATTTATAAAAATAATTGCTTCTCCCCTTCCCAAGAGTGACTGAGACTCACTTCCCATTGGAATACTTTGTCCAAAAAATCCTCTTTCCTTTTCCCAATGTCAGTAATATAAAATAAAAACAAAATAAACCCGGCCATTCTGGTTTCACTTATGCCCCAGCTCTTTCCCCACAAGCTGCCAGCTGTTAAAAAGCCGATCTTATACATCATGTTATGTCATCTGCAGCAATTCAACATGAATCTCCCCATATCATATTTACCATCACAGAGTTAACGAGACTTCCTTAATTTCATCTGATACTATCTAGTCAGTGCTCATATTTCTCCAGGGGCAGGGTTATAAATTCCTGAAGATGTAGATCTTTGCCCCTTTCCTTCCCTGCTGTGTTTTCAGTGTTTAGGAGAGTGCCTAACTTGTAGTTAGTATTCCCTCAAGATTTATTGGTTGAATAATATATTTAATATCAAACTTGTCATATGTTTGGGTGGTTGTTCATTGAATAACAAGAGGCATTTCTGGAGAGAAAGGATGCAGGGAAAAGATTGACACAAAAATATTTTCTCTGCTTGGAGGTCTAGGATGAGAAGTTTGTTTGAAGAACCAAATAGCTGTTCTCAAATATCTCATTCTCAGACCAGAAGGGCCATCTGCTGCTGAATCAGCAGGAAAGAGCACCGGGGCCCTGGGTAAGGTACAGCTTGGCAGCGTGGCGGCGGTTTGGCTGCTGATTTCCTTCTATGTTTCAGCATAATTGAATTAGCATCCATGGAGACCGTCTCCCAGACATCAGCACAGGCACCGCTGTGGAACGGGCACTGCCATTCATCCACATTATGAGGCACTGAATTGCCATCCAATCCTGCACGACTCCTCATTGCTTTGTGTGCGCTCATTAGAGGAAATTAGGTGGATGCCACGAGCCTGGGAACAATTAAAATCTTCCCACTTCACCGGTTCCCGGCAGTGGTGCCCAAGTTCCCCTGATAAACTCTCAGGTTTGCTCAGCTAGTGGGCGTGATTTTGTGGGCGTGCTTTCACATTTTGAGTAATAGATCTCCAATCGTTTTGCTCTAGCTCAGGTTATGGACTGTTAGGACGTAGAGGAAAGAGGATTTACAGGGACAGTCACAATACGAACCGAGCAGAATAGCATCCGTGATGGACAGTGCCACAAGGAGGAGTCCTGGGCCTCAGCCCAACTGGGAAGAGCCTTTCTCTAAGCAATGGGGCTTGACAATGGGCCAAAGTCAAGGGCTAGGAAGGTAGCGCCCAGCGTTGAGTCTAGAGGATAAGTTAAGGCTAGAAGTTGAGAGGATTAAGAGCAGGATGAAGTAGGGATTGAAGAATGGCATTGGGCAAATGACTTCGAAATAAGGTTGAAAACATCAGGAGATGGCAAGATTGAACACACTCTGAGGCTAGATAGGAGTGGCCACTGAAAGGATTTTTGTTTATGGACTGCAGGGAAAGGGTTGACAGCTGCTGGAATGCAGAGTCGTATGGGAGAAAAAGCAGGTCTTTGGAGAAATATGGATCTTAGATTGAATCCTAGTCTTACCATGATTGATTGGTTAAACAACTTCACCCCTAGGCTCTTTGCCTCATCAGTGCAGACAGGAAGACATCTCTCTTGAAAAATGTGGAGTATCAGGGTTGTTCTAAGGGTTGGATGTATTATGTGTGTCATAGTTTGAGTTGCACCAGAAAGGGATGTTAAGGATTTGAGGGCAAGTAATAGTTTTACTTAGGAGATGATGGAAAGGGAGTAGGAGGTGAGGCAAGAAAGCCATTGAGGGTTTGGCTTTCAAGCCAGTGACCACTCTGGGCATCAGAAATCATCTGATGGGGAACTCATCACACGCCTCTGAGTTAATTCAGCTTGGGAGTGAGGAATTTTTTATACTTATTTTTATTTATTTATTACTTATTCAGCTGTACCAGTTGTTAGTTGCAGCACTCAGGATCTTTAGTTGTAGCCTGTGGGATCTAGTTCCCTAATCAGGGAGGAGACACAGGTCCCCTGAATGGGGAACACGGAGTCTTAACCACTGGACTACCAGGGAAGTCCCGGACCTGGGAATTTTGCACATAGGTTCTCACTGGTCATTGGCTGAGGGCTGCTCCTAGGGACTTTTCATTCCCTGGCACTTCTGGTCTGCCTTGGGAGTGAGACAGACTGGTCTTCCTCACCTCCCAAGAAAGTCCCCAGGCGCAATGATGCCAATACTGTCAGATGGCAATTGGCCTTTCCACTCTGCCGCAATAAGTTCTGATGGGACGCTTGACAGTTTCTACTGCTGACTGACATGTTGTCCGAATTTGGGCTGGGTCCCCTAAACAAGCGAGGGATGAAATAGTAAATGCCAGGTCTTCCTGTGTTCCAAAGAGAGGGATAAGATCCCCGACAAGATGGGCAAAGGAGACAAATGTGTTTCATTGACCCTTAGCCTCTCACCTAACTTGAGGGTCCAAGAGGATTCAAGGTAACATATGAAGAGAGTAGGAATAAGAGAGGAGGATTTCTCTACAGTGAGATGATGGAGAGCTATGGCATTTTATTCTCCCCACTCCATGGGGGCAAGAGGACCGTGTTCCCTGATCTAAAGCCTAGTGGGAGAGCTTTGAGGCGAACACTTGCGCGCATGATCTGTGTCCCATGGAGAATGGAATTGTTGTGGACTAGTGTCTGACTTGTGCCCAAGAAATGTAAGGAGTGGAAGGCTGACTGAAGATGGGTGCAGTCTGAAAAGCAGCTGCATCCCCACAAAAGTCCAGAGTTTTCCTTGGTGAAGAAGAAGGTGGGGGAAGAGTGAGAGAGAACGTGCTGACCTAGAGATATATGAAAGACACTTTGCCTAAGAAGGCTTCTTGGAGGGATGGTGAGACCCAGTTTGTGGAGGTGAACCACACTGAGTCAAAGCCAGAGGGAACATCATCACTGCACAATTAGACAGGCACGCCTGGTGCCGGAGAAGCACAGGTGAGAGATTGTGCACACAGGGTCCCCACAGACAGGCAGACATTCAGTGCATTGGACAAAGTTTCAAGAGAGTGCATTTTGCAGAATGCAGAGCCACACGCCGCTCTCAGGGTGGGCACACCACTATACGCTTGCAAAAATGTGGAAGGAGAAGGCTTTTTTAAAAAAACGAACATTTATTTATCTGGCTGCGCTGGGTCTTAGTTTCGGCATGTGGGATCCCCTGTCTTTGTTGCAGCATGCAGGATCTCTGGGTGCAGAGTGAGAATTCTAAGTTGCGGCATGGGGGATCTTTGATCTTCATTGTGGTATGTGTGATCTAGCTGCAGCATGCAGTCGCTAAGTTGCGGCATGTGCAGTCTAGTTCCCTGACCAGGGATCGAACTAGGCCTCCTGCATTGGGAAGACCGTCTTAGCCACTGGACCACCAGGGAAGCGTTTTTCTAACTTGCAAAAGACAGTAAGCTAAGCACCCATAAGGCTGTGTCTGAAGGCAGAGGAGGTCTTTTTTCCCTTCTTCCTGTAAAGGTTTTGTTCTGTTTGGGAGCCAATGGAGACAGGTCCAAAGTTCATGCTAACAGCCAAGGAGGGAGTGGAAGCGAGCAGAAATCAGCTCACAGCAGTCCCAGTCAAGTAAGACCTTTTCCTCCCCATCACAGCCCCTCTGTGCCCTTGCCAACCCTGGGAGGTGGGCAGAGTGGCTGGCTGGGGAAGGAGTTGGAGGGCAGGGTTCCCACTCACTTAGAGTAAACTCTAGAAGCTGTTCTAGTCCTTTCCCAGCTGCTTCTGCCAGCAGCGAACCTGAGATAGTGAAGCCCAGAGGTCTGACCCTTGCACTGGACTGGACATATCCATTACTGAACTGAAATGGTTTGGGGTATCAAGACATCATGTTTTTCTTACCTGCAGATAAGCAGATGAGCTCTAGGGCCTGTCTGACCTTCATTCAGAGACAAGGAAGACCAGTCCTGGAAGTGCTCAAGAATTAGGATCATACCCCACAAGCCCTGCTGTTTCAACAAACAGGTTATGAACAGAAAACCTCCCATAGGTGTTATACGTAGAAGGCCATGAATAAATGGCAGCTGGTTGTACAGATGAAGGTTCAACCAGAATCTTCAGATGGTTAAAGTGAATCCCAGGGTGTTTGTATTCACTGACGAGCCATGGGCTGGACCTACTCTTGCCCCCATGGGAGGAATGAATGATGGACAGCAGCATCTGTGTCACCAAGCAGATTGTGGGGGGCCCACGGATGACTGCTGTGAGTCAACAGCCTCAGAAAGGTTACATTTGCCTTGTTCGTGATGCCAGCTCGCGCAAGAGCATCTTATTTGTTCCTATCAGACAGCAGTTAGAGAAGGAGACTTGCTAGTTTTTCTTTCTGAAGCTAAACCTCAGGATAGATTGGGGATAAGCAGTAGGGGTGGGAGCCAAGACTCCATGCTGCCCGCACCAGCATCGGAGCACAGCCAGCTGATGTGGCCCCCAGCTCAGATCTCAGACAGGTGCTGACAACAAAATCGGAACTAAGACGAAGGGGTTCCAACCCACACCTGGGGCCCTCAGCGCCTTCTTTCCTCACTGGAAAGCTGTGATATGCTCTTGTATGTAAGGCATGCTTCGAGATTCAGAGGAGAGCTCTAACCAAGCTGGTTCTTATTTTCTGTAAGACGTGGAGCTCTGTGAAGGCACGGCTATCTCAGTTCATCTCTGAATCCCTGGGACCTAGCCCAGGGCCTGGGCTAATATAATTAAAGGAGAGTGGGTTTTAAATTCACACAGATCAGGGTTTGAATTCTAGCTCTGCCACTTACTCGCTGTGTGCCCTCAGGCAGGTCACTTCACCTCTCTGAGGTTAGTTTCCTCAGTGAAACCTGGAGATAAAAATACCTGCCTCCCAATTTGAGGGAAGCATAACTATATTTAACATGCTGATTACAGTGACTGGCCCCCAGCAAAATAGAAGTGCATCATCATTATCTCCATCATTTGCCACTGACATCTTCTCATTTCATCACACTTATGTTCAGACAGTTCTGGTTCTCTTATAGAATTTCGTGGGAGAGTGGCCGGATCAGTTATCTACTGGCGACACTTTCCATTTTGGGTACAAATCCTTAGTTACACAGACTGTAGAGGTTGTCAGAGCTAAATATACTTTTTCATTATCAGATAAGAAGCTCCCTTCCGCAATGTCTGCATGCTCTAATTCTGTTCCCATTTGGTCCTGAGAGAACGTAATCTTGCATGATGCTTTAGCTTTAAAGCTAAAATCGAATTTAGCACCCCAGTTCCTAACAGGGCAAACCCAACACATTCACACACTTGCAAAATGCCCAAGAGAATAGCTACATGTTTTGTTTCAAGCCAGTTTCCTCCAAGTCAGTTTTCTACTGAGTCATCTCTCTGAGCCTCAGTTGTTCCCTCTGTAAAATGGAGCCAGTGAAACCCTCCTCTCTCAAAGGATTGCTCTGAGGACGGATGAGTGACCAGAGATCTCAGACCATTGGTGTGGGCATTCCACTCAGGTCTGCAGCATCAGTGGAGGAAATCAGGCTCTAGTCCATCATCATTGTTGGCCAGCATGAGGTCCAGGCTGGATTTGATCAAATTTGCTCTGTTGAGCAAAGCTGATCAACTACACTTTTTGTGAATTCTGATCGAAAACCTGATCTGGTGTGACTTCCAGACCCTATTTAGTTTTTGCCACTTAACCATCTCAGAACTCTGTAAGTACAGAAGCATGAAAGGGAGGCAGAGTTCTTTAGGGGAATAGAGGGGCCAGGTCAAGGGACTCTGGGCGAGAGTGGTTAAGGATGGAGCTAAAAGGAAGCAGGACAGGATAGGGAAGGTGAGGAGGCTGCCTGCCAGGGAAAGGCATCCAAATCCTCTCCCTTGAGCATCAGGGAGTGGGGAGAAACATCGAGACAGAAAATGCCTTTCCCTCACCCAACTCAACCAAGTGACCACACATGGAAAAGTCCCCAAGGAAAGAAAAAGGAGAGGTGAGAGTGAGTAACGCTGTGCATAGCACCTTATATATAGTATCTTAATCCTCACAGTAACCTGATGAGGTGGGTATTCCTATCCTCATTATACAGAGAGACGATTGTCGAGCTCAGAGAAGTACAGTTCTCAATATTCCCCAAATGATTCGATCTTCAGCAATTATTTACTGAGTGTCAGGCACTAGTCAGGTCAGATCAGGTAGGCAGAGAAGAGAAACGATTTCAGATGAAGAGTAGAGGTCCACAGAAGCCAGAACCAGCCTTTGTCTCCCAAAGTGCTTGGAATAATGGTGACAGCAAACTGTACCCAAGGGCAATCAGAAATAAAATAGACTCACAGACCCAGGAGGAGGGGGGTCCCCTCACCTTGTCTCCCTGAATCACAGGCTTCCCGAAAGCAGAGAAATGACAGTAACACTCAGTAAGCGCTTCACTTTGTGCTGAGCTGGTTATGCGCTCACTTCAGTGCACCAGCCCTTGTAACCCTCACAATGACCCTATAAACTGTGTGGGATAATGGTCCCCATTTAACAGGTGAGCTCACTGAGGCTCAGAGAGGAAGTACTAGAAGTGTTGGCACAGCTTGGAAGTGTTGACTGAGGGGAAAAAAAAGGCAGCCTAAAAGTTGAGAATTATGTTTTATTTGGCCGACTTTCTGAGGACTCAAGCCCAGGAGGCAGCCTCTCAGATCACTCAAATGGACCGCTCTGAAGAGGTAAGACAGGAGCCAAGATACAAAGGAATTTTTGCAAAAAAAAAACCCCAAAAAACACAGGTAGTTGGAACATCAGAAGATTACTGTTAATTAAAGAAAGCCAGACATCTCAAGTTAATGAATCTAGGGCTTTTCTGTGCATGGGAAGATGCAGGAGTCTGGGCTCACTGAAATCATTCCTTTGATTTGCACCTCAGCAATCTAGGGCCGGTGTCCTGTTCTTTTCCGTCCCGAGTTCCCTCAGGGTGCACCGTCTGGGGGGTGGCTACGGTGGCTGAGAGTCTGGCAAAGGGCAGCGTGGTTGGTAATGATGGATGGCTTGATGGCTACGGCATCCTTTGTTTGCTGATACGGCAGGCTACAATTTTCATTCACAGAAGTAACAGAACTGAGATTCAAACTCAGATGCACCCAACTCTGGAGTCTGTGTCCTGAATCCTGCATGTTACACCATCCCTCCCAGAACCCAGCAGTCCTGAGCTCACCCCACTTCCCTGTGGACAAGGGTTGACCCACTCCTGGCAGGTGAGGGCTACACAGTAGGAAGATTAGCACAGTAGCCCTGCCACCTAAGAACTGTGTGATCTCAGGTCAGCAGATCTCAGCCTCTCGGAGCCTCAGTCCCCTCATCTGTAGAATGGGCACATATGGAATCACACGGGACTTCATACTCAGGAGATGTGCTCACTGTCCATGCTCCTTCCCTCTGAGGGGCTCTCATACCATCGTTACTGCTTCATGGGAAAAACAAAGACCAGGAGTCCCTGGAAAGGTGAAGCAAAGCCTGTAATTCCTCACTACTGCTAGACCATCAGACCTAGAGGCTGGGGCTGGGCCTCATTCCTCTTGTTTTCCCACAGGGCTGGTCACATGACATGAAGTCAATAAATGTTTCTTCTAAAAGCACACGCATTCACATATACACATACACACACACACACTAACTCACACATAGCACAGGAAGGAAATAGATCAGCACATTCTCCCCAGATATCTCTGAATTGTGACACTTTATCTTTCTTTTCGCTTATCTCCATTTTCTGACTTTCCTAGAAAGCACACATATTATATGTGGCATTATCTAAGATCTTGAAAGATGTCATGTCCCATTTGTACTATTTGTTACCTCTAGGAAATTGGATGAGAAGGACTAATTAGGAAGACTTTTTCACCCTATATTTGCATTTTTACTTTTCAAATTATTTTTGTAATTTGTTATAAAGAAAAATATAAGCACATGAAGACAGAAATAGTGTGACAAAACTTGCCTTTAAATCTGGGCTCATCTACTCAGTAACCTGTCTGAGTTTCTTCCTCTGCAAAAATGTAAAGTTGTTACTTTGTAGAGTTCATTGTAAAGATTAAAGATAACGCATTAAAAAGTAACTGAGCATATAGTAAGTGATTAGTAATTTAAAACAGTTACAGAGGACTTGTTTGGGGGTTATTTTTCTGTGGTTATTCTACACAAGCAGGTGCTTTTCTAGGAATCTATATGATGAAAAATACATCTTTATCAGATGCCTAAAATTCTACATCTCACCACAGTGAAAACATATTCAGTTCAGTTCAGTTCAGTCGCTCAGTCGTGTCCAACTCTTTGCAACTCCATGAATCGCAGCACGCCAGGCCTCCCTGTCCATCACCAACTCCTGGAGTTCACTCAGATTCACGTCCATCGAGTCAGTGATGCCATCCAGCCATCTCATCCTCTGTCGTCCCCTTCTCCTCCTGCCCCCAATCCCTCACAGCATCAAAGTCTTTTCCAACGAGTCAACTCTTTGCATGAGGTGGCCAAAGTACTGGAGTTTCAGCTTCAGCATCATTCCCTCCAAAGGAATCCCAGGGCTGATCTCCTTCAGAATGGACTGGTTGGATCTCCTTGCAGTCCAAGGGACTCTCAAGAGTCTTCTCCAACATTAGAGAACATAACAGTGCATGCAAAATAGTTTATCTGCTTATATTTTCTAGTATTGAACTTGAGATGGTTAGATAGCTTCATCAACTCAATGGACATGAATTTGAGCAAACTCTGGGAGATAGTGAGAGCTAGGGAAGGCTGGCCTCTGCAATCCATGAGGTTGCAGAGTGGAACACAACTTAGCAGCTGAACAACAACTACATTGAACTTGACCCCTTTTGCTCCCATGGCTTCCCTCATAGCTCAGTTGGTAAAGAATCTGCCTGCAATGCAGCAAACCCCAGTTTGACCTCTGGGTCAGGAAGACCCCCTGGAAAAGGGATAGGCTACCCATTCCAGTATTTTGGGACTTCCCTTGTGGCTCAGCTGGTAAAGAATCCACCTGCAATGCAGGAGACCTGGGTTCAATCCCTGGGTTGGGAAGATGCCCTGCAGAAGGGAAAGGCTACCCACTCCAGTATTCTGGTCTGGAGAATTCCAAGAACTGTATAGCCCAGGGGTGGCAAAGAGTCAGACATGACTGAGTGACTTTCACTTTCACTTTTTTTTCCTTGTGCTACCTTAGATTCAGCAGTCAGTGACAGATTTTGGACTTCTTCAAGCTGAGCAGAAAAATCTGGAGTGTCTTGTTTTGTTTATATTTACTTTCTTTTTGTATTCCACCACAGAGCCTTCCTCTGGCTGGAAAATTCACCAAGATCACCCTCCCACCCACCCTCATCCCCATAAGATGAGGAGGAAGTGAGCTTTGCCCCAGATACGGTGGTGAAGCTGAGCTAATCTTTGCTTCTGTCTTTGGGAATTCGCTTGCCTGTTGACCCAGCTGCCCTACACATGCTCACAAAAACCTTCTGCCAAACTGCATTAGCCATTTAGGCTTCTGCAGTGCTATTCTGAGTCCCTTATTTTCTGGCATTAATTTAAAGCAACATTTTCTCACCTCTGTAGGCACGCTGCCATGAGTTAGAGGCTTAAAAAAATGAATTGCAATGGATTTTGTCACAAATGGCTTAAAATCAAAATGTTTGGTTTCATCTCCTCTTTCATTTCCAAATGATGAACAGCAGCTGCCTGTCGCGCCTGTTATGAAGGACTCAGACCATTCCCAGGCTAAACAAAAATAAAACAAAGAACAATAGTGAAAAAACACCATGGCCTTATTAATTAATATCTTTTGTTAATGAGTTATGGATGTCTGCCTTGGGCATGAAATCAAGGGCTGATGGCACATCTGACACCACAAATGTAAAAAAACACTTTCTCTTTGACTCCAAAGAAGCAAATTGGTGGGAATTCCATGTGGTATAGTATGGCAATAATAAGCTATTGTTTATGGAATGACCCTCTGAGCTAGGGGTTTTCCATACACAATACACCCAATTATCAGGACGGTTTTAGTTGCAAGTGTCAGATAACCAACTCACACTAGTTTAAGCATAAAGGGAGTCATGCAAAGGGAATTATTTGAATTCATGGAACTAAGAGAACTGAATGCATGCTTAGAATCACAGGAACCATCCTCCACAACTGGCTTCAGAAACTTCCTCTCTACAGCTCTCATTTTTACTTATCTCTTTTTGTCTTTGCCTGTTCATCACATTTCCCCCTACTGTAAGCAGGCTTGTTCCATGTGAAGAGGAACATGGTTGTCATTTCCTCAATGAATATAAAGTGTTACTTCCTTCCAACATGGGTATGTCAATCCCAGGGAAAAGTTCTTTTTGGACTGTTCGGGTCACATGACCAATCTGTGACCCAATCGCTATTGCCAGAGGCTTTAAGCAGAATTGGGTTATGTTCCCATCCTTTGGGATGGAAGAGAAGAAAGGTTACAAAGTCAAATCAAATAGGCTGATATAACAAGGCCACTGTGAATAGTTGTGCAGGTCACACGCTGCACAAGGGCACCAGTAGAGGGGCTAAAAGGGAAATAGAAGCCTGCCCTGTGCTCTGCTCAGTAAGCCACGAACTCTGGCCCCAGAAACATCTGCTAGAAGAAGGAGTGCCTTTTCCTGATTTACAGAAAGCTTTCAAATGAGCCAGCATCAGCCCTGAGCAAGACCAACAGTTGCTGCTGGCCACTGCAAACTCTAGGAAGTAAATAATAAGGATCTCATTTATACGATGAGGAAGCAGAGATCCATACAGATAAAGTGACTTCCCCAAGCGTATACTGCAGGATATTTTGTTGTTCAGTTACTCGTTCTTGTCTGACTCTGCAGCCCCACCGACTGCAGCACAGGCTTCCCTGTCTTTCACTGTCTCCCAGAGTTTGCTCAAACTCATGTCTATTGAGTTAGTAATGCCATCCAGCCATTTCATCCTCTGTTGTCCCCTTCTCCACCTGCTTTCAATCTTTCCCAGCATCAGGGTCTTTTCCAGTGAGTCAGTTCTTCACATCGGGTAGCCAAAGTATTGGAGCTCAGCTTCAGCACCAGACCTTCCAATGAATATTTAGGGTTGATTTCCTTTAGGACTGATTAGTTTGATCTCTTTGCTGTCCAAAGGACTCTCAAGAGTCTTCTCCAGCACCACAGTTTTTGAACATCAGTTCTTCCATACTCAGCCTTCTTTATGCCCCAAATTCTTACATCTGTGCACGACTACTGGAAAAACCATAGCTTTGACTATAGGTACCATTGTTGTCAAAGTGATGTCTCTGCTTTTTAATATGCTGTCTACATTTGTCATAGCTTTTCTTCCAAGGAACAAGCATGTTTTAATTTCATGGCTACAGTCACCATTCACAGTGATTTTGGAGCCCAAGAAAATAAAACTGCAGGGTATAGTATAATCAGGATTTGAATCCAGGTTTGTCTGGCTACAAAGCCCATGCTTTCACCATAAGAACCCATGCAGCCAATTGTGGGAATAGTAGCGCTCACCAGTCTCCTAACAGCACAAGGAAGAAGTGAGAAAAGTTGATTCTTTGTGCCTCTTCTCTTTGAAAACCCAGCTAGCCCCACGGGAGCAGACAATCTAACCAATAAATCCAAGCCAAACCCAAGACAAGACACTTCACAAACACTGTATTTGCAAACAGCTTTGAAAGTCATGGCGTTTCCCTTAAAGAGGTAATTTCTTGCTTGGAACAGTGAGAAATTAGATGCAATCTGTTTTGATTTCTTCCCAATTTAGGACACGCTTTAGTGACCAATCTGAAGACATGCCAGCATCCTTCTGTCTCGAGGATATGTTAGCTTGGTTTATGTCTCTGTTCATAAAGGAAATCTAAATCATCCAGCAGGAAAAGCGGCCCAGGATTTATACGGCAAGTGTAGAGACAGGCTGAGCTGCCTCTTTCTGGTTATTATTAATAATAATAATAATTACCATTCACTGGGCATTTACTACGTGTCGTGCCTGGTACATGAGCCATCCATCACCACACATCCCTATGAGAAAGTCAGGGTGGAGGGTATATTTTAGCTACTCAGCATCTGAACACCCTTCCTGTTGGGGGAAAAGCACCCACTGGGAGATTCTTGGTGGGCATGGGGCCCCTCTCGCTCTGCAGAACCAGCAGACACCAGAACTCCAAGAGCTCCCCAGTATCCTTCCTGAACATTGCCTTTTTGCTTAAACTACCCAATGTCTGTTTTTGTTATTTGCATCCACACACTCTGCTACATAAAATTGTTGTTAATCCCCATCTCACAGATGAAACCCTGAGACTTAGAGTACAGGACTTGATTTTATTTAACTTTTTTTTTTGTTTTTTTTTAAATTTAATTATTTACTCATTTATTTTGGCTGCACTGGGTCTTCATTGCTGCATCCTTTCCCTAGTTGCGGACAGTGGGGACTACTCTTCATTGCAGTGTGCAGGCTTCTCACTGCAGTGGCGTCTCTTGTTGGGGAGCACAGGCTCTAGGGGCTCAGGTTCAGCAGCTGTGGTGCACTGGCCTCTGCAGCATGTGCAGTCTTGCCAGACCAGGGATTGAACCCATGTCCCCTGCCTTGGCCGGTGAATTCTTAACCCCCGGACCACCAGGGAAGTCGAAGACTTGGTTTTAAAAATTTGGAAAGCTCTAGAGGGGCAAAGCAGAGTTCCAGAAATGCGCTGGAGAGGCATCATGCAGCCAGCACAAGCATTGCTTTGTTGTCTGATTGACTCGGACATGAACGCCAGCTTCATCACTCACCAACAAGGGACCTCCGGCAAGTCACTTCATCTCTCTTTCTACCTCCATTTCTTCCTCCAGAAAATGCAGACAGTGGTGCCAGTAGCGTGGAGTTCTTCAGAGCATTAAACGAAGCCATGTATGTACTGCTCCCAACCCAGCATCCAGCTCGTAGACAGCACTCAACCTACGGAACCGACCCATCTGTCATTACTTGTGTCCTCTTTCTATCATAATTATGTTGCAAGTGGTGTTTATCTTTATCTGCCCATCTAGTAAGATTCTATCTGCTTTATTTGTCATCCTCTCTCCCCTAGAATCACGGTTGTAGGAAATGGAGTGTGGGGTGAGCAATACTGCCGCCAGGGTATCCTTGACTAGAGGAGTGGGGGTGGGGTGACTTCTGAAACCAGCCACATTCGCTCAGGTTCTCTCTGTGTCTCAGGAGGGCCCTGGCACAGACCAGCAGAGGCGCAGCCTGTGCTCATTGATCACACTAATGACGATAGATTTCCGCCCCTTTGCCACTTGATCACCAGCTGCCCCGGGTTTTATCACCGTTTCCCAGGGCAGAGCAGGCCACCCCCAACTCCCTCTCCCGCCCATGAGGGCCTTTTTGTCTTACTCTATGTCACCCAGAACAGAGCCAATTAAAGAACTCATTCATTTCTCCACCCTCCACCCCTTTAATTACAAACAGTGCTGAGAGTTGAATAACACAGAACAAAAGACGGATTTATTTACCCTAGGACATAAACAAGATTATCAGAAACCAGCATTCAGAAGCCCTGAGCCCCTGGGAGAATTCTAATTTGCTGACCCCTGCCTTACAGAAATCTCAGGTCTTTCCACATAATTATAAAACCCCAAGAGCTCTGCCGGCTTGAATTATTTGTTGGCACACATTCACCGCCCTGGCTACTTGCTCTCACTGGCCAATTATGAATATCTCTGTTGGGGCTGTAAACCAGGCTCTTATGAGACAACGCAGGAAGCCTGATAGAAATTCTCTTTTCCTGGTGAAATGTTCCTACTGTAGGCCACCAGGAGTGACTGAGGTATATTAACAGGAGCAGGGAGGGGGCAAAATTACATTGGTTAGTATGTGTTTGGTTACAAATCATTTAACCTCACATCAAAATGTCATTAAGCCCAAAAGGGAATCTGTTGGCTCCTGTAATGGAAGCATCCACTATTGAAGAAATTTTCGAGCTCAGCTCAATTCAGGGGCTTTAAGCATGTCATCGGGCATCCCTGGTGGCTCACTGGGTAAAGAATCCGCCTGCAGCGCAGGAGATTCAGGAGACACGGGTTCAATCCCTGAGTCGGGAATATCCCCTGGAGGAGGGCATGGCGACCCACTCCAGTATTCTTGCCTGAAGAATCCCATGGAAGAGGAGCCTGGTGGGCTACAGTCCGTAGGACTGTGAAGAGTCAGACACGACTGAAGCGACTGCATGTCATCAGGCTCAATCTCTATATCTCCCACCTGTCCTTCTCTTTGTTGGCAACTCTCTCATAGGAAAGATGGTCCCTGTTACTCCAAGCTTCCAAACTATCAGCTCCTAGAATAGAGTCTCACTGGATTACCTGAACCAATCACTGTGCCCCCTGGAGGACAACATATACCCATTGGCTAGATCGGGGTCACATGCCCAATCTTGTATCTGGAATATGAGGCCAATCCTATCTCAACTATATGGACTGAGGATGTCAGAGTGGTGAGTCCCCCTACCCTTCTCCCCTGCCAAAAATTTGGGATGCTGTTCCCAGAAGAAGGGAGATGGATGCAGGGCTGATAAAAACAATGAATATCCATCTGAGTACTCCTCTGGGATTAGGGGTTGCAGAGCACACCACAGTCTTCCTGGGGCAATTTAAAAATGGTCAGTTTAGTATCTGTTACAGGTTGTTGAATGGTGTCTAGGAAAAAAGGTACAATGACAATATTAAAAGTTTCCAAATGATGAGTGCCTACAGTGTAACAAGCCCCTTATATTGTTGCCATTTCAGTCCTCAACCCATATCATTATCCCCACTTCACAGATGTGAAGTCGGAGGCTTTGGGGGATTAATCAGCTGGTCAAGGTCACATGGCTAATAAGTCAAAGCTATGATTCAAACTTGTGTCACCGATTAGAACCCAAAGTCCAGGCTTCTTTCCTTAAAATGAAAGGCTACTAGGACAGACTTCAGAATATTTCCGATTCAACTCCAGACTTTACCACAGGGATAAGTGACCCCTCCTCCACTGACTTCCAGTCAAGAATATTGTCACCCATGTTGATCTTAAGGCATCAACATCTCAGTTCCAAATAACCATCTTAATAGCAAAGGTACTAGTACAATCATAACAACAAACGGCCGAGGCAGTAGCCATCCTTTGCTGAGGATGTGCTATGCGTCAGGCACCTTTTCAGGTATTTGTCATTTCATCTTCACAGCTGCTCTCTAAAGCAGAAGATTCATCTCATAGAAGCAAAAACTGAATAGGTTGGGGCAAGACTTGGATTTGAATCCAGGTTCAACTAATTCCAATGGCTCTTCTATTTCCATGCATGCTTGTGTGCTAAGTCGCTTCAGTCATGTCCAACTCCCTGCAGCCTACTGGACTGCAGCCCGCCAGACTTATCTGTCCATGGGATTCTCCAGGCAAGAATACTGGAGTGGGTTGCCATGTCCTCCTCTAGGGGATCTTCCTGACCCAGGGATTGAATCCACGTCTCATGTCTTCTGTACTGGCAGGCGGGTTTTTTTTCCCACTAGCACCATTTGGGAAGCCCCTTCTCTTTCCATGAGAGTTAAATAAATCTGCTTTCTCCCCAGCACCTTGTCCCTTCTTTCTGTGGATTTAGACATTGTAAGCCTTTAAATTAGTGCAAGTTCTTGGGAATGTTTGTGAGTTTCTTGTTTGAGCAGCTGTTTGTAGGTGATGAGGTACTGCGTGTGAAGATGAGCTCTGAGGATGGAAGACGCTCAGACCTCACTTGCCCATGCATGGAGAGGAGGTGGGGCAAAGGACTGGCCTGCAAACCCTGGATGCCCTGCAAAACCAGAATGCGCTGACGGTGGGCAACTTGGTCCAGGAGTATGAAGCGTGATGGTGGATTGTATGTGTCAACTTGGCTGGGCCATGGGGAGGGGCCCAGATACTTAGGGAAACATTATTTCTGGGTGTGTCTGTGAAGGTGTTTCTGGATGAGCTTAGCATTTGAATCATTGAGTCAAGAGGTCCCACCTCCCCAGTGTGGGTGGGCCTCAGCCTATCATCTGTTAGAGACTTCAAGAGTAGAAAAGGCTGAGTAGAAAGAAAGGATTCTCTCTGCCCGTCTCTCCTGACTATTCTCTCTGTCTCTCCTTAACTCTCTTGGAGTTGGGACATCAGCCTTCTGCCTTCAGGCTCAGACTGGAGCCTCATTGGCTCACGTGGATCTGAGGCCTTCGGGCTGGGATGGCAATTATACCATGGCTCTTCTGGGTGTGTTCTACTCAGCCTCCATGTCGTGTGAGGCAATTCTCTATAATAAATCTCTGCACATATATATGGCAACCCACTCCAGTACTCTTGCCTGGAAAATCCCATGGACGGAGGAGCCTGGTAGGCTGCAGTCCATGGGGTCATGAAGAGTCGGACATGACTGAGCAACTTCCTTTTCACTTTTCACTTTCATGCATTGGAGAAGGAAATGGCAACCCACTCCAATGTTCTTGCCTGGAGAATCCCAGGGACAGCGGAGCCTGGTGGGCTGCTGTCTGTGGAGTCTCACAGAGTCGGACACGACTGGAGCGACTTAGCAGCAGCAGCAGCACATGTATACATATACACACACATGCTGCCATCCTCAGCATCCACGGGGGACTGGTTCTGCGACTTCCACAGACGCAAGAATCTGTAGATCCTCAAGTCCCATTGTCAGCTTTTGTATCCATAGTCTCACATCTACAGATTCAACCCATCATGATTATATAGTGCATGCATGCTAAGTCGCTTCAGTCGTGTCCGGCTCTTTGTAACCCCATGGACTGCAGCCCGTCAGGCTCCTCTGTCCATGGGATTCTCCAGGCAAGATTACTGGAGTGGGTTGCCATGCCCTCCTCCAGAGGATCTTCCCGAACCTGGCAGGCAGGTTCTTTACCACTGCTACTGCTAAGTCACTTCAGTTGTGCCCGACTCTGCGTGATCCCATAGACGGCAGCCCACCAGGCTCCCCAGTCCCTGGGATTCTCCAGGCAAGAACACTGGAGTGGGTTGCCATTTCCTTCTCCTCTTTACCACTAGCACCACCTATATGTATTTATTGAAAAAATATCTGCATATAAACGGACACTGGCAGTTTTTAAACCCATGTTGTTCAAGGGTCAACTATACATATCCTATAGATTCGGTTTCTCTGGAGGACTCTGACTAATACAGAGGACCACAGGGCAACATCTCCCTGATAATGGGGCTGGGTTTCGCCGGAAGGCAGTGGGAATTCCCACTGCCCACCATCCCGGAATGAGGTCAGACAATGAGATGTGGAGAAGCGGGTCTTGGGCTGGGCAGTAGGTGCGAACACCAAGACAAGGCAGTGTCCTGACCACCACGGGCACTGACACAATGAAGGGAGGCGGGGGCGTCTGTAAATGTCTGGAGAGTTGCGTCCATGATCTCTGACCACGTTCTCTCCAGTAACAGTTAGAAGCCAACACTTCACTTCCACTCCCCTCCCACTGCCCTGGAATATTCAGGCAAGTCAGCATAAAAGTTGCAACCTGTTCTTTGCTCATGCCACCGTGGGTGGCAAGGTCTATGCGGTGCTTGAGGGAAGGTGTGCAGAGCAGAGTGGCAGCTGGAGGCAGAAGGAGGGGAGCTGAAGTAGAAGGAGCAGTGCCTCACGGGAACGTGAAGCAGTGGTCCAGAGAACCATGGCTGGCTGCAGTGACAAGCAAGATAAATTTGTGAAACATGCATGTGGTCCCCAGTGGAGGAAATCTGACTTTACAAGGGAAAATAAAGAGAAGAAGGGAAAAAAAAACCACACACCCAGAAAGACAGGAAGAAAGGGGAAGGGGGAGGGAGAGAAGCTTAAAAGTGAGAGGGTTAGCTTGAGCCTCATAATTAAGGCCTTTTAAAAGGAAGCACAGCACCACAGACTGGTAAAATCTTGGACCTCTTGGTGAATGAATGAATGAATTTTAAAAACTATGTGCCCTGGTGCTGAACTGAGCCCTTTCCAAGGCTCATTCAATTTATTCCTTACAATGGCACCAAGGTCAGTATGCCTGTCTTACTTTGTAGATGAGGATATTGACACTCGGAGAGGTTTAATAGATTTCTCAAGGTCACACAGCTCAGAACTAACACAGCCAAGAACTGAATCTAATTCGCTCAGACTCCAAATCAGGGACTGTTAACTGCTACACTCAAGCTTCTTAAGGACATGAACTGCAGAACAACATACTCAAAGATCTCTGTTTAAAAGAGGAAGGGAGAGGGAGGGAGGGCAGGAAATCTGCCCAAATAAAATTGGGAAATGGAACATATTATCACTCACTTGGAAAGTCACACAATGCAGCGGCAGGCTGAGAGGCTGTGAGGGGCTATTATGGTTAGCTATTGCTAGGTAACAAATCAGCCAGTGATGGTTAATTTATGTACCAGCTTGGCTAGACCATGGCCTAGCCTACTAATCCAGGTGATGTTGTGGAGGTTTTCAGTAGACTTTCAGTGAAGCAGGTTTCCCTCTATAATGTGAGTGGGCCTCACCTAATCAGTTGAAGGCCTGAAAGAAAAAAGTGTGATGTCCTCTAGGGAGGTCAGGGAAAATGTTAGTTGCTCAGTCATGTCCAACTCTTTGTGACCTCATGGACTGTAACCCACAGCTCCTCAGTCCATGGGATTCTCCAGGCAAGAATACGGGAGTGGGTAGCCATTCTCTTCTCCATGGGATCTTCCTGACCCAGGGATTGAATCTGGGTCTTCTACACTGCAGGCAGATTCTTTACCATCTGAGCCACCAGGGAAGCCCCAGATGTCCTGTAAGGAAGAGGGAATTCTGCCTACTGCTGCCTTTGGACTTGAGAGAGAGACATTGATATTGGTTTTGTTTATCTTGAGGATGCTGATTAATACAAACCCTAAACTTAGTGGCTTAAAACAAGAACCATTTTTTTCTGCTCACTAATTCTGTGGCTTGGGATCTAGGCAGGGCACAGCCAGGACTGCCTGTCCTTCCTCCACAATGTCTGGGACTTTAACTCAGAAGCCTCTCCCAGCTGCAGCTGGAGGGTACTGCTGCCAGAGAGCTTTTTCACTTAACCTGTCTGGCACCTCAGCAAGATAACTTGAAGGCTGGGCTCTGCTGGGAACTCAACCAGAGAGGATCTATGTGCCTCTCAGAGGGCTGGCCCCAGGGTACTCACACTTCTTAGATGCAGTCCAGCATTCCAGTGAAAGAGATGGAAGCGGTATGGCCTTTTATGGTCCACCTTGGATGTCACATAGCTTCATTCCCACCATCCTCTCTCTGTCTCAGGGGATGGGACAGAGGCCGCAGCTCTCAATGGGAGGAGTGCAAGAGGTTTTTCAGTAAGGTTGTAAAAGCGCCACAGAGGCCCTAAATTAATCTGTTTAATTTTGCTGACCCCAGCTTTTCTCAGGGTTCCACTTAGCGGCTGTTATGGGTTGAACTGTGTCCCCCCACCCCAACTCAGATGTTGAAGTCTTAACCTCCAGTATCTCAGAATGTGACCCTACTTGAAAACAAGGTCAGAGCAAATGTAATTAAAGATGAAGTCACACTGGGGTAGGGTGGGCCCTAATCCAGTATAATTGTGTCCTTATAAAAAGGTGAGTTTGGGGCACAGACGCAAACACACACATGGAGAGAATGCCACTAGAAGCTAAAGGCAGAGGTTGGGGTTATGCATTTACAAGTCAGGGAATAATAAGACTGGCCTGAAAACCACCAGATGCTAGGAGAGAGAGGCATGGAACAAATTCTTACAGGCTTCAGAAGGAATGGACCCTGCTGACACCTTGATCTAGGACTTCTAGCCTCCAGAACTGTAAAACAAGAAATTTCTGCTGCTGAAGGGCCTCAGTTCATGGTTCTTTGTTACAGCAACAAAGTAATACAGGTATAAACTCCATTCATTCATTCACTCATTCATGTAGCCAGATTCAAAGCCCTTCAAAACATGGCTCCTGCTGATGGACACTTCTTTTCCTCCTCTTCCCTTTCATTCCCTGAAATTAAAATTTTTATGAAGACTGAATAAAATAATATATGCAAAATACTTAGTAATAGGAAGTACATTATAAATATCAGTCCACTTTCTTTAGCCATTTGTCCTTTCTTGGTCACTCCTGCTTATTCCACTGACCCTGCCCTGCTGATTTGTTTTTCTTGTTGGGCCCTGCATCTTATGCCTCCCTTTCAGACACCTAGGTTCTCAGTCTCCTAAAGAGTTGGAGCCTGACTGTCTGTTCCTACACAAGCTCCTCCTTCTGGGTCTATGCAGAGGCCCCAGGCAGCCCCAAGGACAAGCAAGGGGCTTATAAGAATAGGAGCGTCCAGGGAAATGAGTCTTTGAGACATGTCCAGCTTTGATGTAAGCAGCACAACACAGGGAAGTCTACCTGAGTCATGTGGAGGGAACATTGCTAAGCCATAGCAAGAGACTGTGCTCAGTCCAGGCTCTAGCAAATATTAGCTGTTTGGACAGGTCTGGAAACTTCTCTGGGCCTTGGTTTCCCCATATATGCAACTCAGATGTCCTCAGGGATCTTCTTTCCTTTAAGAGCTAGACAAGGTTGATATGGATATCCTTTGTAAAATCGTAGAAAAATGTCACCCTCTCTCCGAGATTTCTGTGAAATCCCAGGAATACTTTCCTTTTGTTCTTAGTTCTATTTGGGGATCATTTGGATGTGCCTCTCAGGGAGTCCGTTTCTACACTGGGGCAAACAAAGCAATTCAGAGCCCCACCCACTCTCTACCAAGTTCACGCCTCCCACGAGGTGTTGTGTCAACAGGCATGTATGTTGTGTTTGCCTCCCACCATTGGTTCTCCCATTGTGAACCCAGTTTTCTGCAAACCACTCCTCACCCACCTCAAGCCAAGACGATGTCAATGTGACACTATCTCTAGATCCAAGCATGAACATGTGATCCGGCCCTGGCCAATCAGAGCTTTCCATCCCCCTGGCCACATGATTGGTTCAAAGATGGTCATATGATCCCAGTCCATCAAATAAGAATTAGCCTGAGGTCTTTTTAGAGAAAACTATTGGGAATTAGGGCTTCCCTGGTAGCTCAGCTGGTTAAGAATCCGCCTGCAATGCAGGTGACCCCCGTTTGATCCCTGTGTTGGGAAGATACCCTGAAGAAGGGAATGACAACCCACTCCAGTATTCTCGCCTGGAGAATTCCATGGACAGAGGAGCCTGGTGGGCTACAGTCCATGGGATCGCAAAGAGTTGGACACAACTGAAGCGACTTAGCACAGCACAGCACACATTGGGAATCAATACCTTAGAATGAACCAAGAAAAAGGGAAAGATATAAAAAAGATACCAAATGTCAGTGGCATTATTCGAGACCCTGAATGTCTGGTGTATTCAATTTTGTAAGTGAATAACCACTCCTAAGAGTTGGACACGACTGAGCGACTTCACTTTGACTTTTCACTTTTATGCATTGGAGAAGGAAATGGCAACCCACTCCAGTATTCTTGCCTAGAGAATCCCAGGGATGCGGGAGCCTGGTGGGCTGCCATCTATGGGGTCTCACAGAGTCAGACATGACTGAAGTGACTTAGCAACAGCAGCAGCAGCTTATTTTTTCTTAGTCCAATTTGAATTGTATTTCCATCACTTGTTCGAAAGAAATCTGAGTAATATTAAGCCTTACTGAACACCTGAGAGAGTCAATGAGTGTACAGCACAGCAATGCAAATAACAGAAATTCGATATTTGATATTCTTGTGTCTGCAAGTCCTTTGTTTTGTTCACTCAGGTTCTACCCCCCTCTACCGTGTGGCTCGGTGTTCTCCATCCCAGATTTGTTTATTCCTGGCATGAAGTGGTTCAGCCACTCCTTCTACAGCAGCCTCCCCACTCCACGCAGTTATAAAGATATTTCTGTAAACAAAGAAAATTTCCTCCCTGAGGGGAATTCTTGTACCAGCTATCAAGAAAATAAAATTTTCACTCCTCTGCGAGTAAAAATAAGAGACTGGACAAAACCTCCTCTATAACTCCATGCAGCTTAAAAACTGTGGAGTTCAAAATACAATAAAGCTATTGAAATTGTGACCTAGGAGAATATTTTTCAAAATGCAAGTCACAACCCATTGCTGTGTTGTGCTGTACTTAGCCGCTCGGTCATGTCCAACTCTTTGTGACCCCAAGGGCTGCAGCCCACCAGGCACCTCTGTCCATGGGGATTCTTCAGGCAAGAATACTGGAGTGGGTTGCCATGCCCTCCTCCAGGGCGCAGCCCATTAGTGGTCTCAAAATCAAGTACTGGGTCATAACCTGTATATTTTTAATGAAAGAGAATAAAACAGAAAACACCATACATAATAGTGGTGAATAGTGGTTCAGGAAAGTTTTATCCCAATTATAAATATATATGTACTATATGCACACATAAGAAATGTATTTCTCATTGTGGTACCAAATGTATGAAAGATAATGGTGTAACTCAGTATTTGCTGACAGGGAAAGACTTCAGTAGGTTTTAAAAAATTAGTATATTTAATACAGTCTAATTTTTGTCAAAACAAGAGATAAGATATAGACATAGATAAGATATAGATATAGATGTATCTGGAAAAATATGGACTTGTATATGCCGAAAGACTAAATAATAATCGCTGGATAGAGGGGTGGTAGTTTTTCCCCACATGTATACTTTTACAATATGAAACAAAATTCATTCTCAGTGTTTTTCTTTTTTAATGCATAGATCCTAGAGAATATTATACTTAGTGAGGTAAGTCAGAGAAAGATAAATACTATGTGATGTCATATGTGGAATCTAAAAAAAAGAATCTATATATAAGATATGTATGCTTTCTAAAATCTAATTTTAAAGATACATATGTTACTTCTACAGTCAAAAATTTCTTAAAGCCTACTCTTATTTTGAAACATAAATATACTTTTAGAAACCTTCTGAAAAGAATATCTGGAAGAAATATACCCAGGTAATAACTGCACTTTTATTTTTGGTTAATTCTTTGTAATTTTCCTACAACCAACAAATGTTATTATGAAGTAAGAAGAAAAAAGTTCATTTTGATTTCATAATTGTTCAGTGGGAGAAAGAAGTTTGCAAACAAAAGTCAGAAACTTGGAAAACATATTTAGGGGTAGGACAGTGTGGGGGTGGCTAGGGGGTGGCAGATATGCAAATCCTTTGAATGGATTTTCCACTTCAATGAGTTCCTTTTCTTCTTTTAGCTACTGTCTGATGAAGGTATATGTTAGAATACAGCTATTATGTATTCCAAATGTCATATTCCTCAACACCTGTTTGAAAGAGCATATTTCATTGAGAAAGAAGTGTCACTGAAGCTAAGAGAAAGACAGTTTCTACCAAAGTGCCAGAAGTCGGGTGACTGCCAGACAAGAAATAGTTGTGTACTTCTGAGGCTGTCCTTGAACAGGACGCAGGCAGCGGCAGAGGACAAAGCCAGAGAGAGAAGGCAGAGAGTCTCTTGAAGGTAGATGTCAGGAAGTTGAAAATTGGGCCACCCCATCCTGACTGTCTAAACAGTGATGCTTAGAAGAAGGTAAAAGCAGGAAAATTGCCTCTGAATGGGTAGTTGAATTGTGAGTTCAAAATTATAAGTTATGAAAAGAAATTATAGTGAAAACATGGGGAGAGAGGTAGGAAAAGGAGGAGGGAAAGAGATAGAGGAAACAGCATAGTAAACTAAATTCTTAGCTGTCACTTTTCAGAAACGCAGGGTGTGGGGGGGATGCAGCAAGGGGGAAGAGATGCTTTGGGGATTGGATAAACAAACATATGGACATTTCAACTTCATCTTCATAATGATCAGTCTAGCAGCCTTGCCTAGCACACTGCGCCCTCTAGGGAAGAAACTGGTGCCCACAGTCTGTACTTGGAACAGGAAGCCATTTGTTCTCTCTTTGTTCAGAGGATTATACTTTTCTCTTTGCTTCTGTGTGCACAATGGGGAAGGGAACTGGCATTTACTTTTATTTGTGCCTTTGTAAAGTAATGCTTGCGCATGGGTTAGGCAAAAGTCCAACAGTGAGAAAGGCTCTCCAGTGTAAAATAAGTTGTGCTTTATGCTAGTCATCTTCTGCTTGCTGCTCCAGACCCACTTCCGTGGCACCAGCAGGTTCTCATGCCCTCTGGCTTCTAGGTGGGTTGATCCAATGGGCAGGAGATCAGGGAAAGTAGCAGTGTGTGTTTAGGAAAAGGCAGCTTAGAGCCGGCAATCCACAGCATTCCTCAGCTTGTAGACACATCACTCCATCCTCTGCCTCTGTTGTCACCTGCCCTTCTGTTGCTGAGTCCAAGCTTGTTCTGCTTGCCACATGACAGGCCAGTGAATCAGAAGATGAAGTGTTGGGGCAAGGAATAGCGACTTTATTTGGCAAGCCACGAGTCTGAGAAGATGGCAGACTAATGTCCTAGAGAATTACCTTACTGGGCTCTGGGCTTTCTTTGATAGAACAAAGAGAAGGGAGGTGAAGAGGTAAAGTACAAAGTGGTAAGGTGTTGAAAGTAGGGGGCAGGTTCTCGGAGACGGACCATTATGTTACCTTAAGGCAACATCCCTTTAGTGATTGCTGCTGCTAAGTCGCTTTAGTCGTGTCCGACTCTGTGTGACCCCATAGACGGCAGCCCAGCAGGCTCCCCTGTCCCTGGGATTCTCCAGGCAAGAACTTGAAGCAAAAACAACAGAATACAAAGGTTGACGTAAAAGACACAGATCTAATATGGAGTCAGATTTGTTATTCCCTACTATAGTTCTCCTTGCGTGTCCTCTGTCTCTATGTCCAAATGTTATTCTTCTTATAAAGACACCGGTCATGAGTTTAGGGCCCACCCTAATCCAGTACGACCTCATCATAACATGATTATAACTGCAAATAATCTTATTCCAAATAAGGTCACATTCATAGGCGCCCCGGGGTTTAGGACTTGAATGTATCTTACAGGGGCAGGGGACATGGAATTCTACTCATACGGGTAGGAAGTAGAATAGAGTGTACTGAACAGAAATTGTGGCCACTTGGAAATCATGGGAATACGTGGCAGGGGAGTGTTCTCCTACCGGGGATGAGGGTGGGAGGGTGTTGATGAAGGTGTCTTTTTTGTATATGTGTCTTTTTTTAAATGGAAGTATAGTTGATTTGCAATGTTGAGTTAGTTTCAGGTGTATAGCAAAGTGATTCATACACACACACACACATACATACACACATTCAGATATATATCTGTGATTTATATATATGTATGTATATATATGACATATGTATACATATATGAGATGTGAGTTCAGTCCCTGAGTCGGGAAGATCCCCTGGGTGGGGCATGGCAACCTGCTCCAGTATTCTTGCCAGGAGAATCCCATGGACAGAGGAGCCTGGCAGGCCCTAGTCCATAGGGTCATGAAGAGTCAGACGTGACTGAAGCAACTTAACGGGCACCCATATTCATATGTATACATATATATATGGTGGTGGTTTAGTCACTAAATCATGTCCGACTTTTGCAACCCCATGGACTGTAGCACCCCAGGCTCCTCTGTCCATGGGACTTCCTAGGCAAGAATACTGGAGTGGGTTCCATTTTCTTTCCCAAGGGATCTGCCCAGCCCAGGGATCGAATCCCAGTCTCTTGCATTGCAGGCAGATTCTTTACTGGCTGAGCCACCAGGGAAGCCCATAGATATAGATATTTTCAGATTCTTTTTCCCTCATAGATTATTACAAAATATTGACTATAGTTCCCTGTGCTATACAGGTCTTTATTGTCTGTTTTACATACAGTAGTCTGTATATTCTACTCCAAATTTCCTAATTTATCCATCCTCCCCACGGAGAGGTATGTGGATGTAAAGGGAAATCTCCCAGTAGACTAGGGAAGCTAATCACCCCCATGCCCCCCCGCCCCTGGTGGCTCTGAAATCCCTTGTTTTGGCAGACCTTGCAGAGGTAACCCTAGGTTATTTTGCCGTGTGAATATACACGCAGCGACACACACACACATACACACACACACACACCTTGAAGCATGTAGCCAGTGCAGCAGAGTGCTGAAAGAAGCCACTAAATTCAGAAACATAAAACCTGGATTCTCAGGCCACCTATACCACTAACAAAGTGCTCGATCCCAGGAACTTCAGTTTCTATCTTGATAAGATGGGATTCACAATTCCCTATTCCAATCTGTCCTGCAGCCTCACACATGGCACCCTAAAGCGTGAAAGAATGGAAAGCTTTATCTGTGGAAGTAGCTTCCACCATATCCTAGCTCCCCAGTGGGGGAAATTCACAAAGAATATTCCTGTAGCCCATACCACATCCCCTGCTACTGGGTCTGGTGAATCAGAATAAAGAGAAAGGGGAAGGGAGCGAGGTTAACTTTACATTTTCTCCTCTTTGTTTACAAAGATTCAAATTCACTGCTCTCCCCCTGGGGTGTAATTTAGAGAATGGAGTCAGGCCCGAATGGGCCAAAGAGCCCCCAAGGGGCCATTCAGCAGGTAGTCATCCTTCTTTAATCTAATGAAATACAGGAATCAGTAGAGTTAGTGCTAATACACATAATCCAGTGATATTTCATCCTGGCAGCAAGTCATCAATAGATTTTGCCAGTTACCAGGTGTCGTGGGAGCCCCAAGCTTTACTTTTGCCCTGGGCCCCATAATTTGTAAATCCAGTGCTGACATTTCAGTAAAAACACCCAGAAGGAGTTCTCTGGGTGCTAGATGCAACACCGACAAGTATATTAAAGATATTCAGAAAATGATGACTTTTCCAATAGGTTTTTAATGCTAGACATATGTAGTACTGACTGAAATGCAAGTGTTTAGCAGATTTGGAGATTTCACTTGGGCTACCCCAGCTGGCATCAGACACATTCTCAAATTTTTCTTCTACTTGATACATCTATTTTTAATCCCTTCAAATGCTTTTCTTTGGGGCAAATTGGGAGGATAAAATACCTGTCGCTTCACGTCTTTCAGTTTCCATTTTGCATAAATCAAGCAGGAATTAAGAATTAAACAATCACTTCATATCTGAGTTGTCAAATATTTCATTGTTGGGGGATGTATTTGCATATCTGAAAACACGTTGGCCTCTCAGTGTTTAAGGGATGTAGAGAATACCCAGAAACACCTAGAGATCTATCCATGTGGGCATAGATGAAGAAGCTGACGATGGGGCAAGATGACCCAAGAAGGTCACAAATCCAGATCTTGAGATGAGAAAGAGGGAAGATTTCCAGACCTGACTAAGTCTGACTTCCTGGTTATCTCAGTCAACACTGACTTAGCTTGGGTTCTGCAGAAACAGATGCAGAACAAGAGTTTGGAAATAACTGGGAGGCTGTCCAGGCAGTCCCAGAAGGGGAGTGGGAAAATGAAATAGGAAAGGGTAGAAGCCAATGCTGGGTCCTCGGTGAGCAGGCAAGTGCTGCAGGCAATGGGGTTGCCCCAGGGCAGTCCTGAAGGGGACCTCTGGGGGATCACAGAACATGCTCCAGAGATGTCCTACCTGAGGGGCCAGGAGGCGAGGGATTAGCCACGAACTCCCATTAGCTGTTGCTTTCATGTCTACTCACATGGGTGTTAACCTCTTGCATAAGCAGGCTACTCAGCCCAAAGACAGTAAACAGGCCTGCCCTGAGGTTCCAAAACTGTTAGCCAAGGCACCCGAAATGTGCCACAGAAAATTCATAGGAGAAGATAAGGAGATTTTACTTTTTTGAGAGAAACACAACAACATCTATCCAACCCTCTGTGAGCTTTTAGTCTGAGGCAGCTCACTGTTATAGTTTGATTTGTGTCTTCCCCCAGATTCCTATGTTGAAGTCTTAACCCCATGACTTTAGAATGTGACCTTATTGGGTTGAATACCTCTAGTGCTGGGGAGCTCATTCTCTCTCAGTGGACTATACCCCTTCATGAATAGAAAAGGGAACTAGCATGTACTGAGCCCTTGCTGGGTACTAGACTCTATACAGTCATCGTTTCACTTAGTCCTTCCAACTGTACAAAGTGGGCATTACCATTACTATTTATATATGATACATGATGAAATTGAGGTTTGCAGAGGTGACGTAACTTGACCAAGATCTCATTACCAGTAAATGACAGACAGAGCCAGGATTTGAACACAGGTCTTTTCTATTCCAAGACCCTTTCTACTTCCAGTTCTAATATGGCTCTGACAGGTGGTTGTTAATAAAAAAAGAAATGAGCTAACATTTATTGAGTACTTCCTTTTTGCTAGGCACTGGGCTTCACCTGATTTACTCATTCCGCTTCATCGTCCTATGAGATGGTCACTGAGGGTGCTTAGTGACTGGGTCAGTCTGACCCCAGAACTCATGCCTTTTTTTTTTTAATTTTTATTGGAGTCTAGTTGCTTTACAATGTTGCATTAGTTTCTGCTGTACAGCAAAGTGAATCAACTATATGTATATGTATATCCCCTCTTTTTTAGATCTTCCTGCATTCAGGTCACCTCAGAGCACTGAGTGGAGTTCCCTGTGCTGTAGGTCCTCATTAGTTATTTTTTTTTATACAAAGTAGTGTATATATGTCGATCCCAATCTCCCGGTTCATCCCACCTCTGTTCCCCACCTTGAGATCTGTAAGTTTGTTCTCCACATCTTTGTCTCTATGCTTTGCAGTTAAGTTCATCTATACCATTTTTCTAGATTCCACATACAAGTGATATTACACAATATCTGTTTTTCTCTTTCTGACTTACTTCACTCTGTACGATCATCTCTGGGTCTACCTATGTCTCTGCAAATGACACTATTTTGCTCCCTTTTATGGCCGAGTACTATTCCATTGTATATATTATCACATCTTCTTTGTCGATTCCCCTGGTGATGGACATTTAGATTGCTTCCATGTCCTGGCTATTGTAAATAGTGTTGCGATGAACATTGGGGTGCATGTGTCTCTGTGAATTATGGTTTTCTCCAGGTGTATTCCAAGGAGTGGGATTGCTGGGTCATATGGTAGCAGAACTCATGCCTTTTAAAACAATATTTTGCTGTGTATTTTCTCATATTGAGCCTAAACCTTCCTATTCTTTGGGCTCATACAAAGCTAGTTGAATTCTTCTTTGCCAAGCCTGTCCCTCCAAGCCATATGAAGACAGCCCTTTGTTCTGCTCAAGGCTGAACATATTTCTCATTCTATCTTATTTTTCTCATCCCCACCCCATATTCTGAACACAATTCAGTTTGTCCTCATCCTTCTGCAAGTATTTGCTGATGGCTTAATGCTGCCTGCAAAGAAGGCAGGAGGTCCAAAACTTCCTGTAAAAAGGAAGGTCAGACTCAGTCTTTAGATGATGGCAGGAAAATAATTACTTCCAAGCATCAGCATCTGGAACTATGTGGCTAGGTGTTTTGAATTTTATGGAGAGTCATCTTGCAGCCATGCCTTCTAAAGAGAAGGTGAGGTCATTGTGTGGCTGTGATGATGTCATAATCCTTAGCCGCTCTGGGGTTAGAGATAAAAGGAGTCAGATTGATCCAGTGTGAAATAATGCCAAGGATAAAGCACATAAATCAGAACAGGTACAATCAATCTGCAAGCTGGAACCTACCCTATAGGGCTACTGGAAGGATTAAATGAATTAATGTATGTAAAGTGCTCAGTAGAAGGCCTGGCACAGAGCCTGTGATCAATAAATATTAGTATTAATATCTGCTGTGAAATGAACACTGTACGGCAAAAATGACTAATTCTTCCTGGGAATGGGGTGTCAGGACATAATACTAGTTGCCACTTAACTAGTCCTCCTCATGTGCTCAGCCTTTACATAATGATCTGCTTTAATCCTTGATACCTGTAGCACAGCTACTTTCCCCATGTGAAAGCGATGGAAGCTAAGCCTCATCCAAGTCAGGTGTCTTATCCAGGCTCATGTGGCTAAGAGGTTGGATTTTAGAATCAAACAGGTCTGGCTTTGAATTCTAGTTCACACACTTTCTGTGGGTCCTTAAGCATATCAATCTCTCTGAACTTCAGTTTTCTAGTCTGTAAAACAGGATAAGGAAATACCTTCCTTAAAGATGTGCTGTGAGGACTGAGTTAATATAATTAATAAGACAGCACAACATCTAGCACATTCCAAGCACTTAATTTCATTCACTTCATGGCAACTAGATGGGGAAACGATGGAAATAGTGACAGACTTTATTTGGGGGGCTCCAAAATCACTGCAGATGGTGACTGCAGCCATGAAATTAAAAGAGCTTGCTTCTTGGAAGAAAAGCTATGACCAACCTAGACAGCATATTAAAAAGCAGAGACATTACTTTGCCAACAAAGGTCCAACAACAAAGCTCGTCAAAGCTATGGTTTTTTTACCAGTCATGTATGGATGTGAGAGTTGGACTATAAAGAAAGCTGAGCGCCAAAGAATTGATGCTTTTGAACTGTGGTGTTGGAGAAGACTCTTGAGAGTCCCTTGGACGGCAAGGAGATCGAACCAGTCCATCCTAAAGGAAATCAGTCCTGAATATTTGTTGGAAGTCCTGATGCTGAAGCTGAAACTCCAATACTTTGACCACCTGATGCGAAGAACCGACTCATTGGAAAAGACCTTGATGCTAGGAAAGATTGAAGTCAAGAGGAGAAGGGGACGACAGAGGATAAGATAGTTGGATGTTATCCCAACTCAATGGACTGTGAGTGTGAGCAAGCTCTGGGAGTTAGTGATGGATGGGGAGGCCTGAGGTCACAAAGAGTCAGACATGACTGAGCGACTGAACTGAACTGAATGTTATGCACACATAACATATACATGTATACATTTATGTGTATGTATATGTGTTGTGTCTATGAGGGATTTGAAGGATGAGTAGGAATAGTTGTTAGGTGAATAAAACAGAAACCTCACGGTCAAATAATTGAGGGGTTCAAGGCCCACATGGATCTACCCAACTCAAGGCACTAGAGAATTATGGCAGGACAGGGCAGAGTTTGGAAGGAAAAAGACGCTTGTAATTAGACGAAGAGAAAGGGTCAAGCTCTTCATGCCTGAAAGGTAAAACCAAAGTTTGGAGAACGTGGTTCCCTGGCTAGCCGCCAGCTCCCAGCCACGGTACTAGCGGCCCGGGCGAGTTCACGACCACGCCCCTATTGATCCCAGCCAATAGGAAGCCCTCCTCGGGGCGCGCCGTTGCCAGGCTACCGCGTGGGCCCGGGCCTGCCCGTTAGCGGCGGTGGCATTCTCTTCCACTGGGCCGGCCGCTGCAATCCTAGGATGGATTTCCGGGGGGCCCTCCATGGGCCCCCCTCAGACTCTTTCAACGGAGTTTTATTTTTTTAGTTTCATATTTTATTTTTGTTTCTAGAAGACAAAGCTGTCCCCTTCCAAAACGGAGAAAAACATAAAAGTTTGTGACTTTCTAAAAAGTCAGTCCGGGGCTTGCCTGATTTCACCCCGCGGCGGCTTCCTTATCTTGTTGGTAGGAAACCCAGAAGACTTGCTTTTCCAATTAATTCCTCCCCAGTCAGAAACCTGTCTGGAGTCTCATTAGGACCTGTGAGTCAGGGAGAAATTGCTGGAAAGCCCTTGACACCAGTGACTGCTGATGTAGAAGATTCTGGGGGGGGGAACAAAACAAAACAAAACCTTCCCTGCTGGACACAGTTTAGCCTGAAGGATTTCCAAGATGACCAAGGTACCAGTCACCAAGAAGATGCAGAGTGCCCCTGCCTCCGGGGCCCTATTTCCCTTTTTTGCCTCAGCTCTCCTAACACAGGTGAGTCTCTTGTCTCTTTGCGAAAGCAGTCGTGTTTTCAAGACGAAAAATAGAAATTAGCCTCCAGACCAACCAGGGACATCGGGAGAAAGAAGAGTCAGGGTGTAATTAAATTGTGACACATCCCTGTTGCTATCAGTGGTTGGTTACTCGTGAAGAATGAAAATGCCAGCCAGAACGGGGAGCTGGGCCATCCTATTAGCTAGTAATTCCAAAATGATGAGATAAATCGGCAGTGACACTGTAGAACATCAGGAAAAAATTAAGATGAATTGTAGGTTTGCCATTGCAGAAATTATTTTCAGAGATCCACTGTGCTCGGGGTACGTGTGCATCCTCTCTCTTTGTAGATAGACTACAGAGTGTCAAACTTTGGGGTTTGAAGCTTGACTTGGCATCTCACCAGCTATTGGATGAGTTGCTTAGCATCTCTGAGGCTTCATTTGCTCCTGTCTATGAAATGAGAACAGGAACATCAAGTAGGCAGAACGGTGTGAGGAGTCAGTAAGATATGGAAATTGTTTAGGGTGATGCTAACACTTGATCATGTATGTATGGGACAAGAAATACTGTTGTTGGTTTGAAAGACAAATCAAAAATGAGTATGTGTTTAGTGCTGGGCATCAAATTGTTTCTGGTTTTTAATGATCAGAACTGGGCAGGCCAGTTTTGTCTGTGTTAAACGTGTCTTTGTTATTGTATCTGCAAACCCCCATGTTTACCCCTACCTTGGCCAAGGTAGGTGAACAGTGGGAGGGGAGCAAAGCCTATTACTGGCCCTCTGTGGTCCACCCACACTGGTATATCTTGTGGCTCAAGGTCCTGCCCCAGGAAGGAGGGCTTTGAGAAAAGTCAAGGCACAGAAAAGAGTTTAAAACTCACCCATGCTAATGTGGTGATCCAAAGCATTCCTGAGCTCCTACTTTCCAAGGATTGACACAGCTCTGTGCAGCCCTCATTGCTCAGCCCTCTTACTGAGTTCCCTCTGAAATATACAGTCTTCACCAGTGTCCCCTCTGGTTTCAAGATGCTACACGGAAATGGGTTTTATGCAGAGCCCCCCCCCCCCCGCCCCCGCCCCGGGAATGAACTTCCCAGCATAGCAATGAGAGAAGGGAAGGAAGCAGATACTTCAGAATCAGCGGTGAGTGTGAGCACATGGCCAGTGGACCCAAATAGCCTGGCTTGAACCCTGGATCTGCCTCTTTGCAGCCCTGTGACCTTGAGCAAGTTACAGAACTTCTCTGCTCCAGTGTTGCCTGTCTGTAAGATGGGGATATCATAGGACCTCCTCTTGGGATTGCTGTGAGCATGCTCTGATATGTCCAAAGTTGAAGAACAGCATCTTAGGTCGTTAGCACTTCCTAGATTTTTGTTACATGGTTGTTTCATTCATTTAGTGAACATGTTGAATTTCTCTTGTGTGCTGAATACCTGCTCTTGTAAAATTTAAAACTTGCCTAGAAAATATTCACAATCTGTAGTGTGTATGTTGGGGCAGGAAGTAAAAGAAAACAGTTCACTGCAATGCAATGTGATAAATGGTATGGGAGGGATGTATCATTGGGTGTAGTGGGAATGCAGAGGACAGGTAATTCAGGCTCGTGTGTGTGTGTGAGAGAGAGAGAGAGAGAGAGGTCCTGTAACCAAGTTTTCCATCTTGGGTTAGAGACATTGGGGCAAGTGGAGGAGGACGCAGAGGTTGAAAAGACCATCTCTGTCTTGAGAGGAGCGTAGATAGGACTCTGGAAGGTCAAGAGCAGGGAAGCAGGCTTCTAGGCATCTGTTGGATAAACAAGACCTCCGGCACAAAACCGCAGAAATCCTGCTGCCCACACCCCACCGTCTAGGAAATAATGAAGACCCTAGGGTGTCCCTGGCTAACATTTGAAATATCATGAAATACCTTTAGAAATTTCAACTTTTTAGAGTTACTATAAAGCATTGATTGCTTCCCTGGTGGCTCAGTGGTAAAGAATCACCCTGCCAATATAGGAGACACAGGTTCAATCCCTGGGTAAGGAAGATCCCCTGGAGAAGGAAATGGCAACCCACTCCAGTATTCTTGCCTGGGAAATCCCATGGACAGAGGAGCGTGGCAGACTGTAGTCCATGGGGTTGCAAAGAGTCAGACACGACCTAGTGACTAGATCACTAAACCACAACAAATGCCAGGCAGCCAGGTGTCCAGTGAGGCGTGATTTGAGGAAGAATCTGGCTTCTCAGGGGAGGAAGGTGAGACCAGCTGGGCTTAATGGGAATGCCACTTCCTGCTGTGTGCTGGTGTAGTGGGTGACACCTGGCGGCGACTCCCAAAAGTGTCCTGAAGCCCTCTGGCCGTTTTTCTTCTCCCAGGGTTGAAAGTTGCTTTATCATAACTAATGTTACAACAGAACCTTTCTCTGCACAGCATCTTCGTGTAGATTTTTCGGCGGAGGGAGGGAGTGTAAATAATGTGTGCAAATCCTCTGCTTGAATGTCTTGTTGAGGAAACCGTCTAGCCTGCCCTAAGTCAGATGCCCTAATCTGTTTAAGGAGTTCCTTGTCCCTTGTCCCTTGGTTTCTCAAGGAAGCAAAAGAGAAATTTAATGGGATTAGCCGTGGGGGAGAGAGGGAGCAGAGCATATGTAGATTACCACGGGTCCACATTTTTTTCTTTGGAAGAGACTGGAACAGAGAAGGGCACTTCAGACACCCTCTCCATGTTCTAGAATGGAAATGTAGAGATGCATTTGGCAAAAACTATATAAAGGCATGGAATCCTTTATAGAAGCTCTGTGTCTGGGTGGCAGAGGGGCAAGAAGCATCCTTAGTTTGGGCAGACACTGAAATAGGCAGGAGCTAGACTGGGTGCTTCAGTGAATCCTAGCTTTGTGATTAAAAGAGCAGATTCTTCAGCAAACGATATGGGTTTGGACCCCAGCTCTGATACTCAGCTGTGTTGTGGGTCCTTGAACAAATCAGTGCCTCTCTGTGCCTCAGTTTCCTCCTCTGTGAAATGGGCACCTTGTATTTGATCTAAGGCATCTTCCATTTCAAGAGGCATCACCATTTTCTGTGTGTGCCAACAAGAAACAAAACTCTACTGACTAAACTATGCCCTACTTTCAATTATAAGAAGTACCCCAGTTTCAGAGATGCTGAAATGAGTAAAGAAAATGCACATCTTAGAATAGAGGAAATCCAGCTTAAAATGTTCTGGTCTCACAGGGTTTTGTGGGGATTAGATGAATTAATATGGGTAAAGCTCTTAAAACAGGGCCTGGCGCAGAGTAAATACTAGGAAATGTTGGCCATTATGACACTGTTGCTTAATCTTTTAATTGACTCTGTGATAGAGTGTAGTTATTACAACCCCCCCTCCACCAGCCCCCATCCCCACTTTGCACCTGAATAGACTGAGGCTTGAAGAGCCCCAGGGTCTAGTTCTCTGCTGAGAGGTAAGTTGGCAGATTCAGGGAGATGGAGGCAAGCTATATACAGTCCCATCTAAGGAGAAGACCTTGGCCTGAGCATCACTGTCCCGCAGCCACTACCATCCACCCCAATGGTGAGAATGGAGTTGCCCAGGGCAGTCTCAGAAGTTCAGCCCACCATCCATTCGGGCTATCTGGAATCAAACAAGCACGGGTTTCCTCCAACAAGAGAAACCTTGGCTCCAACATGATACATTTCCACCGCCAACATGAAGCGATTTTCCTCTTAGTTCAGATAAGAGAAATTGTGGCCTGAAGTGGTAACGTGGTGAGTCACTGGTCTTTGTTCGAAGTGGGCTCAGCACTGGGTAATTTCTCTAGTCTCTAATCACGGAGACTACGCCCCCTGCCCTGAATCAGTGATTACCCTGAAAAATAAATAAATAAGAGATCTGAAGACCACTTGAGATTCAGTTCTAAAAAATCCCAGCCAGCTGCACCTTCATTTTTATCATCACTCATGACTTTTAGGCCAGGAAGATAGCAACGAGTCCTTTTTTCTCCCCAAGGGATTCTTTGGCTCCATTGTTGCTGCATGGAGACAGTTGTAGCGTTCGAGTTGTTGCTTTGTTTTGTTTCCTTTCTGCCCTGAAGCTCTGGACTGGTGATGTTTGCCTCCGTGAATATGGCTGTGTCTAATCGCAGACCCATGTGACAGTCGGCTCCCTCTGTGATAAATCAGGGTGCCAGGAAGGCATGTGTTCATTACCTTCTGACATGGGAAGAAAGATAGGCACTTTCTTTATGCTGGACGACATGAAGTGAGTTCTTTGTCTCATCTGCGAAGAGGCAGCTGCTGAGCATGGAGAGGTGAGGGGGGTGGGGTTGGGAGGGGAGCAGCAGAAGAAACACATCAGAGTCTAGTTGATATGATGCAAGCTTAGTGACAGGGTAAGTTCTCTGCCTTTGAAATCAGACAAGGTGGGCTCGAATGTGCTCTTTGACCCTAATGTGAGGTTCTGTGAAATGGCCTGAATAATAATAGGGTCTACCATGTAGATCTTTTGAAAGGATTAAATAGAACAGTGCATCTGAAATACTGAGCGTGGCACCAGTACACAGTGAACTCCTTAGTAGGTGATGACAGTTGTTATCATGACTCATGCTCCTTTGTCTTCTCTGGCTGGACACGTGTGCCTCCATCACTGTTTTGAAGATAGCCCAGACGTGAAGCCTGAAGGAAGCTGAGCATTAACTGTAAAGTCGCAGACTGGGATCCATCATTAGTGATGCCAAGTCCCAGTTTAAGGGTAGAAGGGAAGAAGCAGGCCTAGGCATATTTTTAAGAACTTGTGTGAGAGTATATTTTTATGGAGATCAAGCCAGTCCTAAAGGAAATCAGCCCTGAATATTCATTGAAAGGACTAATGCTAAAGCTTCAACACTTTGGCCATCTGATGTGAGGAGCTAGCTCAATGGAAAAGACCCCGATGCTGGGAAGGATTGAAGGCAACAAGAGAAGAGGGCAGCAGAGGATGAAATTGTTAGATGGCATCACCGACTCAATGGGCATGAACTTGAGCAAGCTCTGGGAGATAGTGGAGGATGGGGAAGCCTGATATGCTGCAGTCCATGGGGTCACAAAGAGTTGGACACAACTTAGTGACTGAACAGCAACACCATCAGCATAATTTTGTGAAGAATGAGATGCCTTGCCGGAGAGAGTTCATCCTGATGGCAGAAATGCATGACCAGTTCAAAAATCCTAGTTGTAGGAAAGGGAGTGCCCTTAAGAATGATTTAAATCCCTTGGTTTTAACTTTCAGCCCAGTCTCATTAGTCATGTTTGAATCCTATGGAGAGACAGAAGTGGCTAAAAAAAAAAAAAAAGAAAGAAAGCCTTATGTATCAATTAGGATCATTCTTGGTTGCAAGAAAGAGAAAAAACTCAAAAGCAGGGTCGCAAAGAGTCGGACACGACTGAGCAACTGAACTGAACTGAAACAAATGTGGATTTATTTTTATTATGTGAAAAGTCTGGAGGTATATGCCCACTGGCATTAGTTCGAGGAGGAACTAGTTAATATTAAGACTGGCAGGTCCTTTTCCCTCATGGTCATAGAATGGCTACCTCATCTCCACCCATTACATTCATATTCCCGTAGAAAGAGGATAAAATGGAGGGTAAGAACTATTTTTGTCTTTTTAATGAGGCAAACAAAGGCTTTCCAGGAAAATTCGCAGCATGTTTCATCTTATGTCTCATCTGCTAGGGTACTGTCATCTGTCTTTTATTAATTGCAAGAATGGCTGGGGGTGGGGGAAAAAAAACAATGGCTGGGAAAGTGTGTACCTATCCTGAGTGTGGAAAAGCAGGAGCAAGAGAGAGGTGAAAGTATTGGAGATGAGGGTCAGGTTGACTGATCAGCAATAACTAGCACAAATGACTTCACAAAAAATCAGATATTGGGGGGGGGGGTCCCAAGCAATACAGTAACCTAAAAGAGAGAGAGACAGCTCTTAGCCTGTACCACAGCTGTTTAGGGATATCAAGGGCCTTTGTCCATAGTGGTACTTTTAAAAACTGCACAGAATCCACTGAAGGGCTGAGAGGGTCAGGATAAGGGGGAAGTCACCAAGTGAAACATTCATTCAGCTATTATTTACTGAGCTCCAGATATGTGCTAAGTGTAATTCTAGGTGTTGAGGATACCTAGAAGTGAAAAAAGACAATCACATGGGACAACCTTCCAGAAACTGAAAAATATAGGGAGTCAGATGAAAAGAGATGCAAGATAGTGGACTATCTTTATTCCTTTGACTCCCTTCTGTTTTCATCATTTGGAGAGTGGAGGGTAGGGGGGCTTAAAGAATCAATCTCTGGTTAGATAAGCCTTTGCACAACCGTAGAAAGAGACCTATCCTTGACCCCCTTTTCAGCATTTCTGCAGCCTCTAAAGACTCAGCTGTCATCTGTTCAGTTCAAAAGCTGCAGAATCCACGTGGGGTTCAGTGGCAAGTAGCACTTACATAAAATCTGACAGAAGCCAATTAAACCTTTCTTGGACTGAACAAATCAACATATTTTTCTCAGAGATCTTTCTGACAGTTAAATTCAAAATCATAATCACCAGTAATGGGATACCTTCTATCACGAGATGGTGGCATTTTCCCTTCTGAATTCCTGTTTTCAAACTCTGCTGAAAAAATTTCTTGCAGGTTCAATTTTGATCTGATATATTTCTAAGTTGGAATTTATGCAATCGGGAGTTGTATTTAATAACTCAAAAGTTAGCTCTGTTTGGAGATCTGCCTGTAAGTGTGGAAGTGCTTTGGGATTTCTGGATTTCACTAAGTGGGAAGATTATACAGTTGGGATGATTTCTGGAATGGGTTCAGTGTTGTCAGGGGCTTCAAGGGGTCCATGTCTGGCTGCAACTCAGTGGCAGAAAGAATGGAAAGTAATGCCCCATTGTAGCCTGGTACAGCAGAGACGGCAATGGCATCCCACTCCAGTACTCTTGCCTGGGAAATCCCATGGACGGAGGAGCCTGGTAGGCTGCAGTCCATGGGGTCGCTAAGAGTCGGACACAACTGAGTGACTTTACTTTCACTTTTCACTTTCACGCATTGGAGAAGGAAATGGCAACCCACTCCAGTGTTCTTGCCTGGAGAACCCCAGGAACGGGGGAAGCTGGTGGGCTGCCGTCTATGGGGTTGCACAGAGTCGGACACTACTGCCGTGACTTAGCAGCAGCAGCAGCTTCAGCCTAGTACAGGGTCAATATGACCCCCTGAGATGTCTATTAAATATATGACAGGTGTTTTGGATGCATTAATGTGAATCAGACCTGGGGGCTCCTCTCAAGAAATCCATAATTCTGTTCGAGAGAAAATGCATAAATAACCATGAATCAAAATGGCTAATAAGTTAAAAAGAAAGGTAAAAAATATATTAGAGTTGGAGATAGAAGCAAGTTCTATCATGGGAAGAAAGGTGCAGTGAAGCCATCTGACCTGCAACTTCAGTGTTGGCTGGATGTGGACTTGGGGTGATACAAGACACCGAATCGTGGCTGTATTTTCTTATTTTCTAATGCATCAGGGTGAGGCAGAGTTTGTTGCCATTCACCCCCAAAGAACAGGTCCTTTCTTGATTTCCTGTTGGACAAAAGGCTGTTCCACAGAGCTCCAGCAGGTAAATCTTTCCATGCTCTTCTCCTCCACACACGAAGTTACCCAAGTTTCTATCCTGAGGGGTTTTCAAATTAGGGAGGATTTAGCTCCATGAGTTCCCATTAAATCTTTCAATAACTGAAAAGTTCTACTGTTTTACTTCCTTTAAGACTATGAGTTTCAGCAGAACAGGGTTTCTCAACCTTGACTCCATTGACATTTGGGGCCGATGGGCTGCCACTTGCATTGTAGGATGCTGAGCAGCACCCCTGGTCTCTGGCCATTAGACGCCAGTTGTGACAACCACAAATGTGTTGATATTACCAAATGTCCTCTGGGGACCAAAGTCATCTTGGGTTGAGAACCATGGCAGTGCAGGACCACCCAAGCCCTAAGTACCTTTCCCCAGCTGAATGGTGAGACGTTCCCCTTTAAATAAATGATGCCATCGTGTACCCGGTTGTTCAGGCAGAAACCTGAGCTTCATCTTTGCTTTCTCCTCTTCATCATCTCTTATGTTCAATCAGCTGCCTCAGGGCAGACACTCTGTGGACACTGCCTCCTTCCCCAAGGTCACTACCTGATCCAGGATGCCCTCATCTCCATCTCTAGCCTGGACTATTCCACCAGCCTCCCAACTGCCCCCTTTACCTTCAATCTGACCTTCTTCCAACCCATTCTCTTTCATTACAAGTGTGATATTGTCATTTCCCTGGTTAAAACAATTAATGGCCCTCAAAATGAAGATGATTATCTTTAATAAGGTTTAAAAGGCTCTGCATGATCTAGTCCCTGCTGGCTTTTCCAGCTCCACCTTTGATTACTTGGTCTACTTGGAAGTCACACTGGGTTTCGAAGGTGCTGTACCTTCCATCTTCTTCCTCCTTGTAGAACTTTCTCCCCTTTCCCTCCTCCCCACAAGAAACTGTAGTTTTCCTTGGCAAGATGTTTCCAGGGTTCTGAACAGTGGTGGAATGGGGGTGGCCCTTGCTGGGAATTAGGAGGTCAGTTTGGAGTATGAGCTCTCTTGCTACATAGCTGTATGACCTTGGGCAAATCACTTCACCTCTGTAGTTTCTTCATATTCATATGCAGAACCGAGAACCCTAACCTCACAGTCTGGGGGTATCCTCCTTGCTATATGACTCCAGAGAGCAAATAATGGCTGCCACTTATTAAGCATCTATTATGCCACTACTGTGTTCTACATATTTTATTAAAGTTAGCTCCTCAGTCCCATGGGGCAAATGCTGTCATTACCCCTGTTTGTAGAGATGATAAAATTGAGGCTTGGAGAGATTTTGTGACTTGCCCAGAGATACCCAGACATGTAGGTGATAGGATTTGAATCCAGGACCAACTAACTAGAGAGATTCTATGCTCTTAAGATGGTTACCTGCAGTAAGAAGAAATAGACAAGTATCTCTCTAAAAGGAGTACCTGTCATTCGCATTTTTAAAGAGTATATTCAGGAAGTCTCCAGCAGAAAAAGAAAAGTGCCAATTTTAGCTGTAGGTGATGTAAACAAGGATGTGACTGTGCCCCGTGACCACAGACAAGGATATTTGCATTTTCTTGAGCTCTTGCTAAAATACACGCCAGTGAGCTTTTCTGGAAGAGAAGCACAGCTGGGGACAAGGAGGGACAAGGGTGGGGGGAACCCCTGTTTGTGGCTTAGATACATCTTTCTAAATAATGCTCATTTCAATGAAGGTTTATCAGCCATTTCTAATTAGAGTCGCATTTCTAAGAAAGACGTGTTTTAATGCTGGGTCAGTACACTGTCAAGACCTGCTAGATAAAATGGCAAGGAAGACAGGCCCAGCTAATGAGGAATGAGGTTCTGGGGTGTGTGTGACTGAGATGTTGATCACTGTAAACAGTTTAATTGGTTTGAATAATGTGGATAAATATCTAGTTAAATGGATTTAGTCTAAATCCAAGCTCTGACCTGCTGAATTTTTTATTTTCTACCAAAAGGAAAAAATAACCCTACATCATAATTGCCTGTTAATTTGTCTGGTCCCACCAGTAGACTTGGAGCTCATTGAAGGGAAAGGACCCTGCCTTGCTCACAAGTCTATCCCCAGAGCCTAGCACAGCGCCTGGTGCAGGATTTAAGTTCAGTATGAGAATAGTCTGTATTCTCAGGATCAAGGATAGCTCTGCATGGCAAGTGAGGCATCAGATCCCCCAGGGTAACTGTAAATTTCACTTAGGCAAAGGCTGTAGGTGTTTTACGCACCAGTACATCCCCAGCACATACTGGGTGCCCCATAAAGAGAGATGACATTCTGACATTTGCTGTGTGTGTGACTGGGGGCAAGTTGCTCTCTGTGTCTCAGTAACTTTATCTCACATACAGAAATAATAACAACTCTGGCTTTGGAGTGTCGTTGGGAGGATCAATGAGATAATACAAAGGAAAGCCCCTGGCAAATAATAGGTGCTCACTGAATGCTCTCTCTTCATATTTCCACTTAGGGGTTGAAGCCATTGGCTCCCCAAAATATCAAGCATTAAAACATTTAAATACTGACATTTCCAGAGATGATGACTCTCATGCCGATCATTTTTTTATACATTCAGGAAATGGCAGCCAAAAGGGTAACATGACTGAAATGTATTGTTTCCAAGGGCCCTTGAAGCAAATGCCCAAGCGGCAATTAGCACATGGTTGTCGCTCGCCTGGGTTGCTCTTGCTTATTGGCTGATCCCGTCTTCTGCGAATCAAACTGCTTCTCTGGTATTTTTAGACCTTCTTAAAAAGTTCTCTCAAAACTCAGGAAGCAGACGGATACCAAGGAATCTGAGAACATGAATCTGGCATTCTCGTAGGAAATGAACTTGGTGGATGTGGAAGAGCATTCCACGGGCCCATGGGAGCTAGCATGGGCAGCCTGGTGATTCTTTAACCCTGACCAGTCTTCTCACCTTTTCCCTCCCTCCCTCGAACCAACAAATAACCCTGCTTGTTCCCTTTTTTGTGCAGCTCCAGGGCTTGGGATTTAAATTGTCTCAGTAAAAGGATTAATTCTTGAGCTTCCCAGTCTAGCCAGACAAACCCTTATCAGGGTTGATTGACTTAGCACCTGGGCCACAGACCATTCCAGGGTCTGAGTCCTGTTGCTCTCCTGCTCTGTGACCTTAGGTTATCTGCTTCTCCTCTCTGATGAACTGACCAATTCCATTCACTCCACAACACTGAGAGGTAGGCAGTATTTACCGCACTTTGCAGGTGAGGAAACAGAGGCTAAGAGAGCTACCCTCCACCTTGCCGCCCTGCCCTAGAAGCACGACCCAGCCTCCTTCTGTCCTCTGGGTTTTCCCCGAGGGTATCAAAGACCAGCTCGCCAGCCCCCACCTGCAGGGGTCACATTTCATGCTCTTGAGCATCACGGCAGCTGGTCTCATTTGATTTGAGCTGAAGGATGCAGCCGCCTCCTCCTTTTGGGTTCACGATTCAAAGCGTCCCAGCAGCTGCTGTCAAGTCACTGCACAAATCTCTTTCCCTCTCCACTCTGTTTTTATATTCTCAGCGTGGGGATACAAATGGAGAGTCCTGTGTGCTCCTACCGCTGCCTCGGAAATGCCTTCCAGGTGGTCTTTCTGACCTTCTTTTGGAGTCTGATGTCTGTGGCATCTTGGATCCATACAAGGACAGTGTGTACTGTCCTACAGCCTATTTTACTTGTTATCCTACCATTTATTGAGGATTCGGAGTGTACCAGGTGATTTATCTTTGTAAATTTGTCTTACTTGAGACTTTATGACAACCCCATGATGAAGGTGTTGTCCCCTCCATTTTATAGCTGAGAAAACTGAGGCTCAGACACAGAAAGGGACTTGTGTGATGGAGAAGCTGAGATTCAAAACCAGACCAGTCTGGCTCCAAAGTCCCATTTTGTTTTCCCCTCTCTGCATGGGGCCCAGAGCTGCTACTCTTTTATTTGCTGAGATGGAGACTTGGCTTCACTTTCAAGCCCCCAAATTTAGGTCCGAACTGTGCTCCCCCAGCCCGCACCCTCCCCATTGCAGAAGCCCTTCCGAGCTCATCAGACCTTACAGGAGCATCCTGCGGGGGCGGGGGTGGGGGGGGGGGAGTATGTCACAGTGTCCACAGAAGTCAGTCCAAATGCAGCTGTCTCTCGGTTCCTCACAAAACAAAGGGGCCCCTTTTCTTCCTTTTTATTGTTAGAACCTGGTCCTGCTGCAAATAGATTTGAAACTAGACCTTGCCTGCCTCTGAAGGAAGAGAGCCCTTTCTGGCACCTAAAGGACCTGAATTTAGCCCGTGGTAGGGCCCTTAATGAAGTGGGTGAGGAGGTTGGTCAGAGGTCAGACACCCTCTAAGCCCCCAGCCCTGATTCAGGGAGAATCAAAGAATGTCAGACTCCACAGAGAGCAGTTTTCGCTTCACCACAGGTTTGGAGGCTGAGCGTGAAGTGTCTGTCTCCTCTCGCTCCCTCCTCCCTCCTTCCTCTCTGCTCGCTCTCCCCACCCCTCTCCCCTTTGCATCCTGAAGCCTAACAGTATTTGCTAGCTCCTCCTGTGCTTCCTTTTAGCTCCTTTAATTATTATAGCAATTTCATCTGTTGAAAAAGAGACAAAGGGAAAAAACCCCAGGACAGCCTGGCCACTTGGACACCGAGGGCAGGGAGCGGTTCAGACCAACTGCCAAGCCATCCAGTCCTGCAGGCTCTTGGTTTCGTTAATGTTCTTTCATCTGCCCTAGATTGTAATGGGAGGCTGGTCTGTGATTGTGTACTTTAGGTAAATAGATCGTTAGGTAAGATTGATAGCAGAGCGGAGCAGTCCAGGTAATGTTTTAAGCCCAAAGCAAAAGAGCACAAGGGTGTCTCCAGCCGTAAATGACAGGACCACAATTCACGCAGTTTCGGTGAAGGGTGTGTCAGGGGCATTTTCAGCACAAATGGCCACTTTCTGAAGGTTTGTTTTTCCTGCCTTCACAAAGGGAGGTTGCTTTTTCAGCTAGACAGAGAGCCACAAGCCTTTAGGCAAATGAAGGGTTTGTTTTGATAATGAACTTGATATCGAGTTACAACTCATTAATATAGACCACACAATGTTATTGCAGCTAATTTCTTCATTTTACAAAGCCTGGTTCTCAACAAAGCATATTATTGGCCCCAAATGAATTTTTTTTTAAAGAAAGAGTAGATGCCACAAAGGCTCAGCGGGTTCAAGGCAGAAATGGCACAGCTGTGTGCAGAACGTGAATGCACCAGCGGCTGCTGCTTCTGATTCTGCCAGGGTCACGAGGCAGTCAGACTTGGGCTTTGTATTCAAGGAGAGGTAGACGTCAGAGCACTGGAACCAAAGCCAAAGCATTCCTCTCTTATGTTCAGGAGGCAGTATAACCCAGACCAACGCATTTCCCAGAAACTCTGAAGCCGGGGACTCGTCACCCAGAATCAGAGTCTTTGAGAAACCCTGAAGGGTGTTTCGGCAGCTTTCTGCCTGCACCCGGAGAACGTGATGGTAACGTTTTCTGTCGGATGAGCCCTGGTTCTGCAGTTGCCCAGCTGTATGGCCTGAGGCACATCACCACCTTCCATTCCAAGCCTCAGTTTTCTCAAGTGCAAAATGGGGATGAAGATAGTCCCCAGGAGCCTCCCTCTGGAGAGGACCGGCCAGATGCAGGTGCCGAACTTGGATGTGCTCTGGTCCTCTACACTCTCTTCCTAGTTGCTGTCGGGCAGTTCTTCCACACAGCCAGCTTCCTCTGACTCCCTCCCTTGTCGCTTTTCTCCTCAGTTGTGTGGGGTGCCACGGTCATAGCCCTCATCACACACCTGCTCACAGGTCTGCACCACCACCAACAGAGAGGGCCACCGACAAGGGACCATCATTAATCTTTGTATTCAGTATATACAGCCACTGTTTGCAGCACACCTGTTATGTGCCAGCCTCATGGAAGACAAGTGATAAATGTGTGTTGACTGAATTCATCCAGCATCTTCTGCAAAGAGAGGACCTGTTATCTCCTGGTACATCTACTTGCTCTGAACAACACAAATCCTATTTAAAATGTGTCGCTGGAGTTCCCTGGCAGTCCAGTGGTTAGGACTCCACACTTTCACTGCTGACAGCGTGGGTTTGATCCCTGGTCAGGGAACTAAGATCCTACATTTCACTGCTGAGAGCGTGGGTTTGATCCCTGGTCAGGGAACTGAGATCCTACAAGCTATTCGACATGGCCAAAACAGCAAAAAAAAAAAAAAAAAAAATGTGTTGCTTGTGGTATTTTTTAAAATTTCCACTCCTTGCCTATTGGTTTTCTGTTAATTCTAGAAGTCTACTCTGGGGATATGGTCTCCTTGCCATCTTTGGTGAAATCCTTTTGAATACCTGAGTACACTGAAGCTCTGTGGAAGTCTAGCTTTCCTTAGGTACTGCACCCATTGCTTTATTACTTGAACTGTGCATAGTTATTCATTTTTATTTCATTCATAGTTGTTAATTCATTTCCATTTAGTTCATTCATATCCATTTCCTTCATTTCATTCAAAATTTCATTTTCTAGCCTTGCCCACCCTTCTAGCACCATGTTTCTTTCTAGAGACCTTGGCCATGAAGGCATATCACTCTTTCACCAAATCTTTAGAACATTTCTGTTTAAAGTCTAGTGAGGAAGGTGATGAGAATTCTCTTCCTTCTCAATACAATACCAACTTTCAGGTACATACACTGTGGTCACCTTTCCCCAAAGTTTCCTTCAGGGTTTCCTCCTCTGTTGGTTCCTTGTCCGTTTTTCAATGGACTCCTGTATCTGTACAGAGGTTAAATTTTTGGAAATGCAAATGAGAAATACACTTTGGGTTTATAGCAGAAGCCTGAAAACTGGCCTCTCACCACTGAAATACCTTGCATCAGGACCAGTTTTGCTGTTTCTCATATTCACCTGTGTGTTCTGAAGCCTTTTACACTGTTAGATTTTTTTTTTCTAAATCATTTTATTCTCACTCAAATGCTTTAAAAAATTTTTCTTGAAGTATACATAGAAATGTATATAGATATGTATACAGTTTGCTGAGTTTTTACATGGGGAAAAGATCCATTCTCCTTCACCAAAATCAAGATGTAAAGCATTACCAGAATCCCCCAAGCTCCCCGCCCCCCACGGTGGTAATCATCTTCCTGACGTCTATCACCATCCGTATGTTTTGCCTGGTTTTCAGTATATATAAATGGAGTCATATGTACATACATTTTGGGATCTGGCTTCATCTGTCTATTATGAGATTCATTTATGTTTTCATGTGTAATTGTCATTTGCTCATTCTCTCTGCTGCTGTATCGTGTTCTTATGTGTAAATGTACTACAATTTATTTGTCCATTTACCCACTGAAGGACTTTTGGGTTCTGTAGTTTCGGAGAAGGGGATGGAATTATTACAAAAATGCTGTTATGAATGTTTTTTGTACATCTTTGGGGAACAAATGTTCTTGAATACACACACACATATTCTTGAAGAGAGAAAAGCAGGTGGGTAGATGTTGTCGTTGTTGAATCACTAAGTTGTATCCAACTCTTGTGACCCCATGGACAGAGCACACCAGGCTCCTCTGTCCTCTACTGTCTCTTGGAGTTCGCTCAGATTACTGTCCATTGAGTTGGTGATGCTATCTAACCATCTCATCCTCTGCCTCCTCCTCCTCCTTTTGCCTTCAATTTTTTCAGCATCAGGGTCTTTTCCATGAGTCTGCTCTTCACATCAAGTGGCTAAAGTATTAGAGCTTCAGCATTAGTCCTTCCAATGAATATTCAGGACTGATTTCCTTTAGAATTGACGGGTTTGATCTCCTTGCTGTGCAAGGGACTTTCAAGAGTCTTCTCCAGCACCACAATTCAACAGCATCAGTTCTTAGGCATTCATCCTTCTTTACAGTCCAACTCTCACATCTGTACATGGCTACTGGAAAAACCATAGCTTTGACTATGTGAACCTTTGTCAGCAAAGTGATGTCTCTGCTTTTTAATATGCTGTCTAGGTTTGTCATAACGTTCTTTCCAGGGAGCAAGCATCTTTTAGTTTCATGGCTGCAGTCACTGTCTACAGTGATTTTGAAGCCCACAAAAATAAAACCTATCACTGTTTCCACTTTTTACCCCTTCTATTTGCTGTGACATGATGGGACCAGACACTGTGATCTTAGTTTTGTGAATGTTGAGTTTCAAGCTACTTTTTCACTCTCTTCTTTCACCTCATCAAAAGGCTCTAGTTCCTCTTCCTGAGGTGGTACTATTAGAGTGATATCATCTGCATATCTGAGGTGGTTGATATTTCTCCCTGGCAACCTTGAACCCAGCTTGTGAGTCTTCCAGCCCAGCATTTCACATGATGTACTCTGCATAGAAGTTAAATAAGCAGGTGATGATATACAGCCTTGTCATACTCCTTTCCCAATTTTGAACCAGTCAGTTGCTCCATGTTCTGTTCTAACTGTTGCTTCTTGACCCACATACAGGTTTGTTTCTCAGGAGACAAGTAAGGTGGTCTGGTATTCCCATCTCTTTGAGAATTTTCCACAGTTTGTCATGATCCACATAGTCAAAAGCTTTAGTGGAGTCAATGAAGCAGAAGTAAATGTTTTTCTGGAATTCCTTTGCTTTCTCCATGATCCAGCTCCTTTTCCAAACTCAGCTTTTACATAGGGAGTTTCTCTGTTCACATGTTGCTGAGGCCTAGCTTGAAGAATTTTGAACATAACTTTGCTAACATGTGAGATAAGTGCAATCTTAATGGTAGTTTGAACATTCTTTGGCATTGCCCTTCTTTGGGATTGGAATGAAAATTGATTTCCAGTCCTGTGGCCACTGCTGAGTTTTTCAAATTTGCTGGCATAGTGACTGCATCACTTTAACAGCATCATCTTTTAGGATTTGAAATAGCTCAGCTGGAATTCCATCACCTCCACTAACTTTATGCTGCCTAAGCCCCACTTGACCTCACACTCCAGGATGTCTGGCTGTACATGAATGACCACACCATCATGGTTATCTGAGTCATTAAGACCATTTTTGTACAGTTCTGTGTATTCTTGTCACCTTTTAAAAATCCCTTCTGCTTCTGTTAGGCCCATACTGTTTCTTTCCTTTATTGTGCCCATCCTGCATGAAATGTTCCCTTGGTAGGTCCAGTTTTCTTGAAGACATCTCTAGTCTTTCCCATTCTATTATTCTACTTCTTTGCGTTGTTCATTTAAGAAGACCTCATATCTCCCCCTGCTATTCTCTGGAACTCTGTATTCAGTTGGGTATGTTTTTCCCTTTCTCCCTTGCCTTTTGCTTCTCTTCTTTCCTCAGTTCAGTTCAGTCACTCAGTTGTGTCTCACTCTTTGCGACCCCATGGATTGCAGCATGCCAGGCTTCCCTGTCCTTCACCAACTCCTGGAGCTTGCTCAAACTCATGTCCATCGAGTCGGTGATGCCATCCAACCATTTCATCTTCTGTCGTCCTCTCCTCCTGCCTTCAATCTTTCCCAGCATCAGGGTCTTTTCCAATGAGTCAGTTCTTCGCATCAGGTAGCCAAAGTACTGGAGTTTCAGCTTAAACATCAGTCCTTCCAATGAATATTCAGAACTGATTTCCTTTAGGATTGACTGGTTGGATCTCCTTGAAGTCCAAGGGACTCTCAAGAGTCTTCCCCAACACCACAGTTCAAAAACATCACTTCTTAGGTGCTCAGCTTTCTTTACAGTCCAACTCTCACATCCATCCTCAGATATGCAGATAGCACCGCACTTACGGCAGAACATGAAGAAGAACTAAAGAGCCTCTGGATGAAAGTGAAAGAGGAGAGTTAAAAAAGTTGGCTTAAAACTCAACATTCAGAAAACTAAGATCATGGCGTTGGGTCCCATCACTTCATGGCAAATAGATGGGGAGACAATGGAAACAGTGACAGACTTTATTTGCGGGGGCTCCAAAATCACTGCAGATGGTGACTGCACCCATGAAATTAAAAGATGCTTACTCCTTGGAAGAAAAGTTATGACCAACCTAGACAGCATATTAAAAAGCAGAGGCATTACTTTTTCAACAAAGGTCCATCTAGTCAAAGCCATGGTTTTTCCTGTGGTCATGTATGGATGTGAGAGCTGGACTATAAAGAAAGCTGAGTGCTGAAGAATTGATGCTTTTGAACTGTGGTGTTGGAGAAGACTCTTAAGTCTTCAGAGTCCCTTGGACTGCAAGGAGATGGAACCAGTCCATCATAAAGGAAATCAGTCCTGAATATTCATTGGAAGGACTGATGCTGAAGCTGAAACTCCAATACTTTGGCTACCTGATGCGAAGAACTGACTCATTGGTGAAGGCCCTGATGCTGGGAAAGATTGAAGGCAGGAGGAGAGGGTAACAACAGAGGATGAGATGGTTGGATGGCATCACCAACTCAATGGACATGTGTTTGAGTAAATTTTGGGAGTTGGTGATGGACAGGGAGGCCTGGCAAACTGCAGTTTATGGGGTCATAAAGAGTCAGACATGACTGAGCAACTGAACTGAACTCATATCCATACATGACTACTGGAAAAACCATAGCTTTGACTAGATGAACCTTTTTTGGCAAAGTAATGTCTCTGCTTTTTAATATGCTGTCTTTTTAACATGCTTCTTTCCTCAGCTGTTTGTAAAACCTGCTTAGATCACCACTTTGCCCCCTTGCTTTTCTTTTTCTTTGGAGTGGTTTTGGTCACTGTCTCCTGTTCAATGTTACGAACCTCTTTCCATAGTTATTTAGGCACTCCATCTTCTAGATCTAATCCCTTGAATCTATTTATCACCTCCACTGTATAATCATAAGGGATTTGATTTTGGTCATACCTGAATGGCCTGGTGGTTTTCCCTGCTTTATTCAATTTAAGCCTGAATTTTGCAATAAGGAGCTGATGATGTGAGCCACAGTTAGCTCCAGATCTTGTTTTTGCTGACTGTATAGAACTTCTCCATCTCTAGCTGCAAAGAACATAATCAATCTGATTTCAGTATTGACCATCTGGTGATGTCCATGTGGAGAGTCATCTCTTGTGGTGTTGGGACAAGGTGTTTGCTATGACCAGTGTGTTCTCTTGACAAAACTGTGTTAGCCTTTGCCCTGCTTCATTCTTTACTCCAAGACCAACTTGCCTATTTCTCCATGTATCTCTTGACTTCCTACTTTTGCATTCCAGTCCCCTATGATGAAAAGGATATGTGGTTTGTTTTTTTTTTTTTTGGTGTTAGTTATAGAAGGTCTTGTAGGTTTTCATGGAATGAATCAACTTCAGATTCTTCAGCATCAGTGGTTGGGACATAGACTTGGATTACTGTGATGTTGAATGATTTGTCTTGGAAATGAACTGAGATCATTCTGTCATTTTTGAGATTGCACACAAGTACTGCATTGTATACTCTTTTGTTGGCTATGAAGGCTACTCCATTTCTTCTAAGGGATTCTTGCCCACAGTAGTAGATATAATGGTTATCTGAATTAAATTTGCCCATTCCAATGCATTTTAGTTCACTGATCCCTAAAATGTTAATGTTCACTCTTGCTACCTCGTGCTTGACCACACTCAACTTACCTTGGTTCATAAACGTAACATCCTGGGTTCCTATGCAATTTATTTACAGCACTGGACTTTGCTTTCACCACCAGACACATCTACAACTGAGCGTCATTTCCACTTTGGCTCAGCCACTTCATTCTTTCTGGAGCTATTAGTAATTGGCCTCCACTTTTCCCCAGTAGCATATTGGACATTTTACGACCTGGGGGACTCATCTTCCAGTGTCACGTTTTTTGTCTTTTCATACTGCCCATGGGGTTTTCCAGGCAATAATACTGGCGTGGTTTCCCATTTCCTCCTCTAGTGGACCACATTTTCTCAGAACTCTTCACTAGGCCCATCTTGTGTATCTAGGTTGGTCATAACTTTTCTTCCAAGAAGTAAGCATCTTTTAATGTCATGGCTGCAGTCATCATCTGCAGTGATTTTGGAACCCCCAAAAATAAAGTCTAACACTGTTTCCAGTGTTTCCCCAGCTATTTCCCATGAAGTGATGGGACCAGATGCCATGATCTTTGTTTTCTGAATGTTGACCTTTAAGCCAACTTTTTCACTCTCCACTTTCACTTTCTTATTCTTTTTAATTAGTGGGTAGTATTTCATTGTTTGAATATATAATCTACTGATACATGCATTACCCTTTGATGGACATACAGTGTTTTCAGCTTGGGACTATCATGATAGTCTATTAAAGTCTATTAGAGCTATTTAGACATTCTTTTATATCTTTTGTGAGAATATACATGTACACTAAATTCTCTTAGGAGTTTCCGGGTCATAAAATAGCAGTATGTTTCGTTTTATCAGAAGCTGCCAGCATTCCACATTGTTGGCCATGGATGGGAGTTCCGGTTGCTCCACATCCTCATGAAAACTTAGTCTTTTCAGTTGCAGCCGTTCTAGTGGATGCACAGTGATGACTCGCTGTGGCTTTAATTTCCAGTTCTCTGATGAACAATACTCTTGGGCATCTTTTCAAATGTTGACTGGTCATTTGATTTCTTCCTTTGTGAAGTATCTGTTTCAGTCTCCTGTCTTTTTTTAAACTGACTTATTTGCCTTTTTATTATCGACTTGTAAGAACTCTCTCTCTATTCTATATGTGAGTCCTTTGTCACATGCGTATATCCATCGAGGCTCTTTTGACTCCTTTGTGTGCGTGGTCAGTCACTCAGTCGTGTCCAACTCTTTTCGACTCCATGGACTGTAGCCTGCCAGGCTCCTCTGTCCATGGGATTCTCCAGTCAAGAATCCTGGAGTGTGTTGCCATTTCGTGCTCCAGGGGATCTTCTCAACCTAGAAACTGAACACAAGTTTCTTACTTCCTGCATTGGCAGACAGATTCTTTATCACTGCACCACCTGCAAAGCCCCTTTGACTCCTTTAACGGTGCTTTTTGATGAGCAGAAGTTCTTTTTTGTTGCTGTTATTTTTTAGTTATTTTTTAAGTTGAAGTATAGTTGATTTACAATGTGTTTTTGGTATATAGTAAACTGATTCAGTTTTATAAATATATATATATATAAATTCATTGTCATATTCATTTCCATTAAGGTTTGCTGCAGGATATTGAATATAGTTTCCTGTGCTATGCAGTGAGACCTTGTTGTTTATCTCTTTTATAAAAAGTAGTTTGTATCTGCTAATCCCAAATTCCTAATTTCATCCCTCCCGCCTCTCTTTTTCCCCTTTGGTAACCATAAGTTTGCTTTTTATGTCTGAGTCTGTTTCTATTTTGCAAATAAGTTTATTTGTGTCATGTTTTCGATTGTGCATATTAGGTGATATCATACGGTGTTTCTCTTTCTCTTTCTGACTTTTTCCACTTAGTGTGATAATCTCTAGTCCACGTTGCTGCACATGGGATTACTTCATTCTTTTTCATACTGAGTAGTATTCCATTGAGGGCGTCCCTGGTAACTCAGCTGGTAAAGAATCTGCCTGCAGTGTGCGAAACCTGGGCTTGATCCCTGGGTTAGGAAGATTCCCTGGAGGAGGGCATGGCAACCCGCACCAGTCTTCATGCCTGGAGAATCCTCATGGACAGATGAGGGCTATAGTCCATGGGGTTGCAAAAAGTCGGACATGACTGAGTGACTCAGCACAGCACAGCATTCCATTGTGTGTGTGTGTGTGTGTGTGTGTGTGTGTGTACGTACCACACCTTCTTTATCCATTCATCTGCTGATGGACATTTAGGTTGCTTCCATATCTTGGCTGTTGTAAACTGTGCTAGCATAAGTTCTTAAATTTAACAAAACCAAACTTATGAATGCTTTTTATTATACTTGTTGCTTTTTTCTATATTTATTTTAAGGCCACAAAACAGTTATTAATGTTGCTTTAAGCAGTCAGTTTTCTACCAATGTGAATGCATCTTTACTCTTTCAGATCTCTTTATTCTTTCTGTGGGTCCCTATTTCCATCTGGGATCATATTCCTATAGCCTGACCACGCACTTGCTTTAGTGTTTCTGACAGTGCATGGCTGCTGCTGGCAAACTCCCTCAGCTTCTGTGTGTCCGTAATGTCTGCATTTTGCTATCATTTTTGAAGGATGTTTTTTATTGTATAGGTGGGATTATTTATTGTCTAGAACTATGGGTGGGCAGGGTGAGTCTGTTTCTATTTTGTAAACAAGTTTATTAGATGGTTGTTTTTGTTTTTAGCACTTTAAAAATGTCACTTCATGGTCTTAACGGCTTTCATAATTTCCATGAAGGACATTTCTCTCTCTGGATTTTTCACCTAGACTTTTATTTCCAAGCATTTCAGTGTCTTTGAAATATTATTTTTTGTAATTTATCTTTCTAAACCCGATGAGAACAATGAGTTTTCACTAACTGCCACATCCTACTTAGAAGTCTAGCTCCAGCTTGTGGAGAATTCAAGCTAGGAAACTTGCTTCCCTTCTTTCTTTCTTTTTTTTTGTTTTGTTTGCTCATTCATTATTTCCTTCCTTATTTAATTGTTTTTGCTTTTTTTTAAGTTTAGTTAGTTTTTAATCAACTTTTGGGGTATAATTTACACGCAACAAAATGCAAACATTTTAAGTCTATATGAGATTTGACTCGTGTACATACCCCCATAATCAAGACCCCAGTAGACTAAGACTAGTTCAGTCATCTCCCACAGTTCTCTCCTGGCCTTTGAATTCAGTGCCTCCCTCCCACCCTCAGCCCCAGGCAACCACTGGTCTACTTTCTATCACTGTAGATAAGTTTCGCCTGCCTTCACATTTCCTGTGAATTAAACCATACAGTATATACTTTTACATCTCTGGTTTCTTTCATTCAGTGTTTCAGACTCCTCCGTGTTGTTGGGTACACCAGTAGTTTGCTCCTCTTATCACTGAATTGTTTTCCCTCAGATGAGTATGTCAGAGTTTATCCATTCCTTTGTTGATGGATACTTGGATTAGTTCCAGTTTTTCTTCCTTTTTCAAATCTGAAATGCTATGTGTCATTTGTGGTGTGTTTTATAATTGATGCACAGAGCTCAGTCCCTACCCTTGTGTAAGCTTCAGACCAGAGGAGGAGGTGAGTGTTGGACAAGTAATTTCAAGCATAATGAGTCTTGCAGAAAGGCAAACACAGGCTGTCCTAGGAGCAAACAGCAAGAGCACCTAGTTTACTCAAGGGCTTCAGGAAAAGCTCCCTTGAAAGACATTCAAGGAAAGACTCGAGGATGACCAGGAGTAAATGAGGAAAGACTGAGGCAGGCCCTGGGGCATAGCAGAAAACCCAGTGGAAGTGGAAGGCAGGTGAAAAGTAATACATCACTGAACATAAGTGAGAGACACTGATAGATATCTTTAAAAATCTTTATTTGTTTCAGCTGAGGTGTAATTGACAATACCATATTATACCGATTTGGGGTATACAGTGTAATGGTCCGATGTTCATACGTAGGGTGAAGTGACCAGTACAAATAGTCTAGTTAACATCCGTCACCATACATAATTACCGGATATTTTTCATTGTGATGAAAAGTTAAAATCTGCTTTCTTAGCAACTTTGAAATATGCAATACTGTATTATTAACTATAATTGCTGTGCTATGCATTACACCCCTATGATGTTATTTTATAGCTGGTAGTTTGTACCTTTTGTTTCATTTCACCCACCTCTAGCAACCACCAATCTGTTCTCTGACTCTGTAAGTTGGGTTTGGGGCTGTTTTTTGAGTCCACGTATAAGTGAGACCATACAATGTTTGTCTTTGTCTGATTTATTTCACTTAGCTTAATGCCCTCAAGATCCATCCATGTTGTCACAGATGGCAAGATTTCTTTCTTTTTCATGGCTGAATAATATTTCATTGTGTATATCTACCACATTGTCTGTATCCATTCATCCATTAATGAACATTTACACTGTTGTCATATCTTGACTGTTGTGAATAATGAACATATAAAAATATTTTTCATTTACTATTTCACTTAATGTACTATTTTAAGTGTGAGCATACAGTAAGCTCCATTTTTACCAGTGAACAGCCTAATATCCAGAAAGATGAGGACTTGTCCCAGGTGACACCAGTTGTGGTAGAGCAGGATTTGAACCCAGTTCTGTCTGGCTCCAAAGCTCATGCTTCCTCCCAACCTGAAGTCAACACTGATTAGACTGACTGCAGTAGAGATGAAAGAAAAGAAACAGGTTAGAGAAGCGTCAGCATGGATGTCCTTGGCACTGCTGCTGCTGCTGCTAAGTCACACCAGTCATGTCCGACTCTGTACGACCCCATAGACGGCAGCCTACAAGGCTCCCCCATCCCTGGGATTCTCCAGGCAAGAACACTGGAGTGGGTTGCCATTTCCTTCTCCAATGCATGAAAGTGAAAAGTGAAAGTGAAGTCACTGAGTCGTGTCCAACTCTTCATGACCCCATGGACTATAGCCTACCAGGCTCCTCCATCCATGGGATTTTCCAGGCAAGAGTACTGGAGTGGGGTGCCATCACCTTTGGCATGTACTAGACAACAAAATATACACATATCTATTAAATGAATAAATATCTAAGAAAAGGAAACACTCTAGCATATGTTTGTATTTACTTGTATTTATCTAATTTCTTAAAAAGAAAAATAGAGACAAATGTGTCAAATATATCAAATCCTATCCATTCTTCCCTCACAATGTCACATTATACAAATGTAGATTTTGGGTATGTGTGTGGGTGGGTGTGTGTGTTTTGTGGTCAGAGGCAGGCACTAGAAGAAAGTGGGATCAGAGAAATACCAAGAAGTGTTTACAAACTAAAGGGCAGCGGGATCTATCAGTTAAGCAAAGTGAGATAAATGGAACTGCCAATTAACTTCGTATTCTCAGAAGCAGGGAGCAGAGCACGCGTCTCGAACAATGAAAGCGTTGCTGGGAGCTTTCATATTCCGTGTTGTCTCCGTGTAATTTGTTCCCTTTTACATAGAAATATATGGTATTAACTGGGGGATGTGATTAGAATACAGGCGGAGGCTCACTTTGATGGGAAACACACAGGCAGGCGCCTAACAGCCGCTGGAGATCAGAGACAGTCTCTCTCCAGTAAACTCACAAATTGCAGGGCCCACAGTCTGCATAATGAGTGAAGAGCACTGGGGCCGAGGCTGCAATGTTCAGAGACCCAAGCCTCCCACTGGGGTCCTGGCCTCACAGTAACAGTGATAGGCTGAGAAGCGCCGCGAGCCCACCTTTCCTATGTGCTGCCTGCACTCAGGTGCTGTCCACAAACTCATCCGTTTCATCCTCAAGCGAACAGGAGGGAGATGATCCAATTGTCCCCACTTTAGAGATAAGAAAACCGAGGGTAAAGAGGCTCAAAGACTGGGTCAACGGTATGGAGCCAGGAGCTCCTTCTTCCTTTTACTGAAGCCCTTGGTTTTACCCTTTGCTCTATCCTGCATCCACACCTCGTAGGGGACAGGGAGCAGCAGTGGGGTGTGGGATGAGATCCTGCCCCTGCTGGAAGGCCTGAGAGACCCCACTCCCACACAGACCAAGAGACTGTGCTCTGGAGAGCGGGGTGATGACCCCAGAGGAAATCCCAGTAGTCGGAATCTTAACGCTCCTAGAATACATGCACCCGTTCTCCTAATTTGATGGCCAGGAAAACGGGTCCTGAGCAGGGCCAGTGGGTCTGTGAATGTTTCTTCCATCAAATATGGCCTTCAGGGTATAACCCGTGGGGTCAAGGTAAGCAGCCCCAGAAGACCTAACCAAGGTAGTAAGAGAATTAGTAGCACACGCTTGCACTCACTGTATGCCAGGCACTGTTCCACTTTTGCAAGGATAAGCGACTTAGCCTCTGTTTACTCCTAAAGGGTAGGCATGGTTACCGTCTCCCTGTTTTACAGATGAGGAAACTGAGGCACAGAGAGTCTAACAGGCTTCTTGGGGGTGACTTAGGTCCACGTTCCCACTCTCTGGAGTGTGTCCACCCCTCACTTTTCACACAAGAGCCGTACGCCCCCCTAGACAGAGCCACCAAGTCTCATTCTTCCCTTGTTCCTTCACGATCACTCGGAGCTTTCCCTCCCTTCATGATAATCCCCCAAGTTGTGCACTCGACTTACAGGCACTTCACATCGCTCCTCAATAACATGGAACGAGATCTCTGTTTTAGCATTTGTGTGCAGGAGCCAAGGAAACCAGCCTGGGTCTTAACTGTGACCTTCGATAAGCTTATAGGATGTGGAGATTGACATGTGAGCTCTCCCCAAGAGTCCATCAGCTGAGAAATGGATAAGAACGAAGTGGCACACCCACACAGTAGAATCTTATTGCTAGTCACTAAGTCGTGACTGACTGTTTGCAACCCTATGGACTGTAGCCCACCAGGCTCCTCTGTCCACGGGATTTCCCAGGCAAGAATACTGGAGTGGGTTGCCATTTCCTGTTTCAGAGAATCTTCCCAACCCAAGGATCAAACCCATTTCTCCTGCTTGGCACGTGGATGCTTTACCACTGCGTCACCTGGGAAGCCTACAGTGGAATTTTATTTGACCATAAAAAGGAATGAAGGGCTGATGCATGTGACAATGTGGATGAACCTTCAACACACGACACTCAGTGAAAGGAGCCAGACACAACAGGCCACGTACTGCAGGATCCATTCACGTGAGATGTTCGTTGTGGGCAAATCCGTAAAGACAGAAATCAGATTGGTTAGCTGTTTCCAGGGGCTGAGGAGACTGTAGGGTAATGCAGTGATACCTAAGGAGTGTCTTTTTGAGCTAGTGAAAATGCTTTACACTGACTGTGATGTTCACCTATCTGAGTGTACTAAAAATCATTGAATTGTACACTTTAAATGGGTGAATTGTATAGTATGTGAAATATATCCCAATAAAGCTAAGAAGAAAAAAAGAAGAGAAGGGAAGACAGGGAGGAAATTGGAGAGAAGAGGAGGAGGAGGAGAGGGTGTTTTATTATTGTTTTTTTTTTTTTTTACTGCACTGTGTGGTGTGTGGGATCTTAGTTCCCCAACTAGGGATCAAACCTATGTCCCCTGCAGTGGAAGCCTGGAGTCTTAGCCACTGGACCACCAGGGAAGCCCCCAGGAGGGCATTTTATAGCCTGGATTCCAACTCCAGATCTCTCACTCTATAGCTGTGCAGCCTCGAGGTAGTAGCCTTGCTTTTCCTGTCCAGTAATAGCTGAAGATGAGAGCAAACACTATCAAAATGTTGGGCAGGCAGTAATGGCAAGGACACCGATCAGCTGTTAACCTTTTTGTTGCTGGATTGCGTGTTGCTGCAGGGGGCGTGCAGATGGACTGGGGTGACCAGGGGGCACCAGGCTTTGCCAGCCAGTAGAGAATTATACCTTCAGTTCTAAACTCAGAGTGTGCTAACATGAAAGAAGCCACTTGAAATTCGATTTGTCATCAGTGGCGACAGAAGCCTTGACTTGAGTGAACGCATCAAGGCCTACGGAGCCTGTTTCCTCCTGCGTTTTCCCGAGCATGGTTTTCCAGTGCGGAGATTTCCATGTAATTAACATGAGTTCATCAATGTGCCCCACTTGGGTTTCCATGGAGACTCCCTGTGCTTAATTAACGTGGCCAGGGTTGCGTTGCTTTTCCCGGTTCAGGCTAACCTCCACTCGCTTGCCATTTTATTTTTTAATAATACCCCACGTTTAATCGGTGCTAATTATTTCTCCTCTGCTGGTGTTCACCTCATCACTTGGCAGTTCTTTTTTTCCTTTTTCTTCCTCTTTCTTACTTTTCCTAAATCATACCTCTAGAGGAGGATAAAGGGGGTGGGATAGGGGTGGGGTGAGAAATAAAACCTGTTCTCTTTGACAACAGAGGAGGAACCCTGGGAGGGTAAAGTACCAACATCCCATCACACATCTCGGCTGATAGAACTCGTGGCTGCAGAACTAGGGACATGGGAGATAAAAACCAGGCAGGCAGGTTTGTACAAGGAGATGAAGACTACACGGGCATGACCTTATATGGGGCCTTCCTCGCCTCTGCCTGAGTAACGGACGCTGAGTCCAGGCCTGAGAAGTCACCATATTTGGAGAGAAAGACCCTTGCCATGTAGATTTCAAAAAGATATACAGTGCACAAAGCTCCCAGGCTTATCTTCCAACAGTCTCCCTTGAAGCCCAGAAAGGGGTGAAAATTGCAAGCAGAGGGCTGACAAATGGCATTCCTCAGGGAGAGGGAGACGCTTTCTAGTTTTATTGGGTTAAAAAACACTTGCATGAAATTGCATTTCTCAAATCTGCAGAGCGGGTGAGCTTCAGAGGGCAGCGGGAGTTTAAAGCCAGATGAATCTCTGAAAGCTAATGTAAGCTCCATGGGAATCAGCCTTACCAGAGAAACAGTGGTATACGATAGTTAAGGATATGGACTTGCCAGCTGTGCAACCGCAAGCAAGTTACTTCACCTCCCTGAGCCTCAGTGTCCCCATCCACAAATTGAAGATAATAATTGTACTTACTCAAGGGGCTGTTGTGAGCATAAATGAGTCATGAATTGAAGCAGCATCTGGCAAGTGGTAAGTCATCAGCGAGCCTTAGTTCCTACTGTCCACTGCCTCCCCAGCACTCCTGCTCAGGGCCTGGCAAAGAGCAGGTGCCAGTGAATGACTGTTGAATGAATGAATGTGATGAAATAGGAGGCCGGAGCACTACCGAGGGCAGCAGTAAGTATCTGTGTTACCCAGACCTGTGTTTCTTAACTCATTTCCTAAGAGCAGGGATTTCAAATTTAAATAAATGCCTTCAAGGGTCATTCAGAAAATACAAATGCATAAAGTAGGCTTGGAGTTGTGGACACACACCTCTCTGACTCTGGGGGAATCCAGCCAGACCCAGCCTTGAGACCTGGTCAGAATCAGGAGTCACTCAACCTGCCCAGACCTGCGGGGACCTGTGGAAACCCGCCCACCAACTGGCTCAGCCCCGCCCCCCATCGCTCCCCTGAGATGATGCGGAACGAAACGCAGTCCGCCTTTAAAGTTCCGTTTCTCTCCAGCCCGCAGTATCCATGATGAATTAAGGAAAGCATATCATACATAATCACGCGTTGTCATTAACTTCTTGGCAAAGTTGCCAAATGTCAGGCAGCGGGTGCGCCCTTGGTGCACTCCGAATCTGGATGCGAGGCTTCAGTTGTCATCATAATGAACTGCCCTGCTCACTTAGGCTTGGGAGTGGTCCAGGATACCATGTTAGGTTGAAAAAAGAAGTGCGTCACCAAGAAGCACACACCCTGTACCTTGTTCCCAAAGCAGCAACCCAAACACACATCGCCATGGGGTGCGTGAGAGAAGAGTCTTTTCAACACAGCTCTTTACAGCTGTACCTGAGGGTCTCAAGTTTGCATGAAGGGCCCACATGGGTGGAGCATTGCGCTCCTCCCTGCCCATCTCAGCAGTGTTTCTGACGTCTAGCCTAGGACTCAGAGGCTGAAATGCAGATGCTCAGTAATAACGACATGGGTATTGGTGGTGATTTAGACGTGGGGGCATTTGTCAAAAACACTTGCATTCCAACCATTTGGTTTAAAAGCTGTGAGCAGCTTTTTAATCAGCCTGACACCTGGAACCTACATGCCTCAGCCATTGGGCGCTTTGGCTGTGTCTACATGATTCCATTCCTTGGAACATTCTCATATTTCTTCATTAAGCTGCCGACGCTGGGGAAATGATTCCTTCTGTAGGAGAGCAAGATCGTGAGAGTGTGTCTACATCAGCAGAATAGATATTTAAGATAATTAACAAAAAATGCAAGACCCCCAGGTGATGCCTATGTCCAGTGGGGGTAGGGGGTAGTGGGGCTGAAATCCAGAAAATTCCAGGGATTTGTCTCCAGAGCCCAAATCTCAAACATCACTCCTAACTTATTCCCATGGCCTAAGAGCCGTGGAATGAGTGAGTGAGTGAATGAATGAATGAATGACCCAGTGACCTGTGTGTTAGGACAAACAGCTACCTTTACAGTCAGAACTGGGTTAGAACCCCAGGTTTGTCACTTAGAGGCTAGCAGGTCGTGGTCAAGACACTTGGTTTTCTGAGCCTCCATATTCTCCCCCATGAGAATCTCAGAAACTCTCCTAAAGCTGCTGTGTAGATTTTGTGGAACAAACCCCAGCATTCACCCGTTTCTCTAAGCAACAGCTGTGCTTTCTAACCCCAAGCTTGTTCATTTCATCAGGAGTAGGCTTTTCTCCAGACCGAAAAAAAAACTATTGCCTTGGAATTCTCTCTTCTCCCTCCTGCACAAGCTGGCTGGGTACTACCCCCGCCTTTCCATCCCTGGGGAGACCCCAGCATGTTAAGCCTACATCCACTATTAAAAGGCGTCTGTGCTGATCTCCTGTGACGATCATGTCCCACAGGGGCCCTTCCAGATCCGGCGATCCGAGATGGCAGATGACAGCAGGTCAGGGACCAGGGTGGCGGCCAGGCATCGTTTCTCACGGCCTAGGTTTTGGAGCTAGGCTAACCTGGGCTCAGAGCTGGGCTCCTCCTCTGGTCAGCTGTGCCACTTTGCATCTCTGAGTTCTCATCTGTCAAGTTGGGGTTTAATATAAACCTTTCACAAAGCTTGAGGTCTGGAGCTGACACATAAGGAGTATGGTGACTGCGAGCCATCCACCCTCCCTTAGCCCGGCCTCCAGGATCCCAGCATTGGTCCTAACTGGCTTCTTGAAAGTGCCAAGTCTCTAGAGTCCACGGGAGAATCCCCACTCTCAGAGACATCGTGGTGCTTGGGCAGGCCTCCTTGTCAGGAGACGGGACAGATTTCACACCACACTTGGGCCATGATGCCTGGAGGCTACTACAAGCCATCATTGGTACAAAGGATGAGCTTTATATGTACAGCCACTTTTAATCTTGATAATTATGTGTTAATTTTGATGGTGCATTAGGAAAACTCAAACAAGCACTTCAAAGGCATAGTGTCATGGGCATTATTGCTTAGGAAGAAAAGTAGATTGAGGTTTTTTGTTTAATATTAATGTAAAGAAAAATGTTAATAATAAAAGAAGTGGTATGTGGATGCCACAGTAGGTTATGATGATTGTGTGGAAGTGACTCAGTTTCAGAAAACTTGGAGTCAGGCCGAGGGGCGCACATGTCACGTTTAAGTGGCAAAGCAGGTGGTGGTGTCTTTACAGAGTCCTGAAGTGCGGGTGAGATGGCTGACCTTGACCCAACGCCAGAGCAGCTTTAACTCCCCAGTGTTAAGTGGGGCTCTCTGGATAGTCCTCTAGTTCCTTTTCTGTCATGATTTGCCTGGCGTGTAGCACATCCCCGAAAAGCAGTTGTGTTCGTATTATGGTGCTTAAGAGGCGGTGATTGTGGCCAGTTGACCTAATGGATTCAGATTCCTGTCAACCCCACCAGCAGCTGTGTAACCCTAAGCAAGTTACTTAACCTCTCTGAGCCTCAGTTCCCTGAACTGTGAATGGAGGTTTTCCTCAGACCAGTCCTATTTATCAGAGGCAAGTCATTTCCATGAGAAGCTTGCTGCCATATCACTTATGACCTGCCTATTCAGGCGGGACTCTGTGCCTAGCACCATGTCGAGCAATTTCTGCCAAAGTCAGACAGTGCGGTGGGGCTTAAAACCACATGGCTGAGAGTTTATACCCCAGCTCTGCTGCCAAAAAATCCAGGTAACCTTAGCAAGGTACTTCCTTCTAGGAGTCTTGGTTCCCTGATCTGTAAAATGGAGGGGGTGTCCTTCAATCCTGTGCATTCTCATTAAGCAAAGCTTGGGTTGGCCCCTTTGCTGCCATCCAGATGTTTCTAAAATACAGCAGTTCTGACACCACAGAGACCAAACATGTGGGTGATTATCTACGTTTTTCACATTTCATTTGTCATCTAGACAGGCTTTAAGCACATGGATAATGAACTCAGAATTCCAAATGAACTTCAACCTGTTCCTCTCTCATTCTCTGTTTGAGGCGAGAAAGTTTTCTTTGAAGGAGATGCGGAGAATTTCATCCTTTTTTTCCTGCTCCCAGCAGAACTCCGGGGCTGGCCCAAGCCTGCATGGTGAGAAGCTGACTTGCCAGAGGAAGAAGGTAGATGCTTCAGAGGGAGGTTAAGGTGTCGGTTGGACATGCAGGCTCTGGAATTCCAAAAGCCATGTGTTCTAGTCTTGCCTCTGCCACTAAACCACGGTGAGAGTTAAAATCTTAGGGGCCTCCTCGAATGGATAATAATGCCAGCCACTGGATTATTATCAAGCCTGGATAAATTAAAATAGCAAATATAATGTATTGTGCCAGTCCTCCATGGCAACTGTAAAGAAACTGCCCTAGGAGGTTTGGTGCTATTCTTATACCCATTTTATTGATGAGAAACCTGAGACATAGAGGTTAACAACTTGCCCAACTTCAGAGGTAGTAAGCGGTCGAACCAGGAAAGGAAGCACTGAATGATAAACGTGTGGATCATTACGATTGCAAAGGAAAGGGTGTGAGAAGAAATGCCCTGAAGGGACCTGGGGCTCGGGGGCAATGCCTCTTAGGAATGGGTCCATTCTGACAAAAGTTTTTGTCCTGGTGACACGCTGATAAATGTCTAACAGCTCTGCAGGGAAAACAAAACCAAACAAAGCATCCAGGTTTGTAGTGTTCACCAGGTTCTGCGGTGTAAACACTGCTTGCACTGTGGCCAGTTTCAAGCTACTGATGCGACTTCGCTGAGCACAGAGCGAGGAAGGAGACCTACACCCTCAGCCCCCACACCGTCGCGCTTTCCTCTCTTCTGTCCCCACCTGACTTCCGATCGTCTCTCTTGAAACCACCCTTCTGCTGTCTCTTCCGGGCCACGTCCCTCCACCTGTGCTACGAACCCTCACAGAATGTGCTGGTGCGAATGATGTGTATCCGTGGGGCCCCACCTTACCTCCCCAGAGGCAAGCTTCTGATTGTGATCAGACCAGTCAAAGTGATGGGGTGTGGGATCAGGGAGCGATGTCCTTCCTTGAGCTCAGTGGTCCTTGCACACAGCAAAGACAGTTTTCAGCCAGATGGACAGCAGTGGAGCCGTGGAGAGAAGTGGCTCGGATGTAGTTAAAATTTCATGTACTACCGCTGCACGCAAAATGCAGTGGGGTGGGGGGAGAGATCCACCAGCCCCCGAGCCAGTCTTCAAAATGAATCAAGTCCACGGCTCCTTCCTGCCACAGCCACCCCCTCCCTTGGAGCTCTTAATGTAAAGTCTGACAAATGTAGAGCCACCTAATTAACTTGCCTATTGTCTCCTAAAAATACCTCTTCTCCTGGATTTCCTTTGGCGAAACGAGCAGAGTGGTAATCAGACGGAAAGGTCACATTATACCAAGAAATGGGACTGTGTTGGACGAGGGCCCGCACCCCCCACCCCGCTGCCCGGATGCATGTCTTGAATGTGGTTCCTGTCTGCATCTCAATAACCGAGAAAGCAAAGTCGCTTTCAAAGAAACCCACTTGCTACTGCCCCAGGGAAGCTTAGTGGAGGGACCCCTCTCTTAGCTGAAGGGTGGGGTTTTCCCAACTGCCTTACACAGAAGAGGCTCTTGCTTGACCACCTTGCTGCCTCCCTCCCTGCCCTCCCACGAGCATGTACAGGGATCCAGTTAACCAGAGTGAAGACACTGGCTCATTCTGGCAGGAGGAACATAGGTGGTCATTTCCATTGGGGTCCTTTGGGAAGCAGGTACCAAGACAGAGTTAGAAGGGTGAGGGGACTGTTGCTGGTCATGCCTGTGATCGTTCAACAGGAGAGGAAGCAGGATTGAGCAGGGCGAGCCTCAGACTGTGCTGTCTGGCACTGGGGAGAAAGGGGAAGAAGACGGATTGAGGAAGGAACACGTGAGGCTTCCATGCAGCTCTGAGCATCTTGGCCAGCCCAATGCAGAGCTTCAGCGCAGCCTGCCTGTGGGAGGAGTCAGGCAGAAACGGCTAGCCCAGGACCCTCTTGGTGCTCTGTCACCACGGGGCTGTCCCGGCAATGAGTGTCCACAGCTCCAGTGCTTTGCTCTTAAATCTCTCAGGGGCTTGCCCCAAGTGCAAGCCTGAAGTCACCTCAGGATGCTGGCTTTGTCCGGTCCAGCCTCAGTCCTCCCCTCCATTCCTTTAAGCAGTTTACCCTGTATTCCCAACAGCGGGCCGCGTAATAGGCAATGGAGTACCAGTAGCTCGGAGTGGGGGTTACTTCCCCATTTTGGAGTAAGAGGCGGGGGCCGGGGTGGGTGTTCTGTAGCTGCAAGGACTTAGGGCTAGAGAGAGACTTTGCCATGCCCTGGGATGGCAACCCTCAATATTCCAACCCAAGTCACAGGAGGTGGAGAAGTAGACTAAGAAGGATTTCCTAATTTCCAATTTGACAATTTCCAGTTATCATAAAGCCTCATCTCTATGGCCCACAAAAATCTGGGAAACTCCAATAACCAGTTCTGTTTCCCTTTATTCTCAGTGTTTATATACATGAGTAATAACATAAGCACATTAACCTTGTAAACAGTTATGGTACTGTAAATAAGGTTGATGTCATCTTTGACCATCATCCCAAAACAGTTCCTACGTGGAAGTAACTGTTGTCAGCTATTTAGTGTGACTCCTGCCACAGCCCTCCCCCCTACCCCCAACCCTTTTATGCACACCTAGCAATGGGGTTTCTCTTACCTTGGGCGTGGGGTATCTCTTCACGGCTGCTCCAACAAAGCACAGCCGCTGCTTGGATGAGGGGTATCTCCTCACCACTACCCTTCCTGACCTTCAACATGGGATAGCTCCTCTAGGCCCTCCTGCACTTGCACAGCCACCGCTCCTTGGACGTGGGGTTGCTCCTCCCGGCCACCGACCCTTGGCCTCGGGCACAGGGTGGCTCCTCCCGGCCACTGCCCCTGACCTCAGTCTCGCGGGGTAGCTCCTCTCAGCCACTGCCCCTGGCCTCGGACTTGGGTAGCTCCTCTCAGCTGTTCCAGCACCGTCGCAGCCTGGCACTCTCGGCTGCTGCCCCTGACCTCGGATGTGGGGTAACTCCTCTTGGCTGCTGCCCTTTGGGCATGGGGTCCTCCCGGCTTCTGCCCCTGACCTCGGACGTGGGGTAACTCCTCTCAGTCGCGCTTAGTGCGCCGGTTTACAATAAACTGGAAAATTCTGAAAGAGATGGGAATACCAGACCACCTAACCTGCCTCTTGAGAAATCTGTATGCAGGTCAGGAAGCAACAGTTAGAACTGGACATGGAACAACAGACTGGTTGCAAATAGGAAAAGGAGTGCATCAGGCTGTATATTGTCACCCTGCTTATTTATATGCAGAGTACATCATGAGAAACGCTGGACTGGAAGAAACACAAGCTGGAATCAAGATTGCCGGGAGAAATATCAATAACCTCAGATATGCAGATGACACCACCCTTATGGCAGAAAGTGAAGAGGAACTCAAAAGCCTCTTGATGAAAGTGAAAGTGGAGAGTGAAAAAGTTGGCTTAACGCTCAACACTCAGAAAACTTAAGATCATGGCATCCGGTCCCATCACTTCATGGGAAATAGATGGGGAAACAGTGGAAACAATGTCAGACTTTCTTTTGGGGGGCTCCAAGATCACTGCAGATGGTGACTGCAGCCATGAAATTAAAAGACGCTTACTCCTTGGAAGACAAGTTATGACCAACCTAGATAGCATGTTCAAAAGCAGAGACATTACTTTGCCGACTAAGGTCCATCTAGTAAGGCTATGGTTTTTCCAGTAGTCATGTATGGATGTGAGAGTTGGACTGTGAAGAAGGCTGAGCGCTGAAGAATTGATGCTTTTGAACTGTGGTGTTGGAGAAGACTCTTGAGAGTCCCTTGGACTGCAAGGAGATCCAACCAGTCCATTCTGAAGGAGATCAACCCTGGGATTTCTTTGGAAGGAATGATGCTAAAGCTGAAACTCTAGTACTTTGGCCACCTCATAGGAAGAGTTGACTCATTGGAAAAGACTCTGATGCTGGGAGGGATTGGGGGCAGGAGGAGAAGGGGACGACAGAGGATGAGATGGCTGGATGGCATCACTGACTCGATGGACATGAGTTTGAGTGAACTCCGGGAGATGGTGATGGGCAGGGAGGCCTGGCGTGCTGTGATTCATGGGGTTGCAAAGAGTCAGACACTACTGAGCGACTGAACTGAACTGAGCGATGGGGAAACTTGGAATCAAACCCAGGGCAGTTAGGTTTCAAAGCCTTTTCGTTTTACCTCTGTACATTTTCTCCTCCACCACATGTCCCTGCTCTGTGAACCCAGGCTCTTAAATGCTTTGCCAAGGAACATAAAGAAGTACTTACTGCATACCAGACTCTGTGCTAAGTACCTCAAGTAACCTTTGCAACAGCCCTGAAAGGAGGCAGTGCTGTTGGTCCCATTTTACAGACACAGACTGAAGCTCAAAACGATTAAGTAAGTGGCCATAGAGCCAATGAGTGTCAGAGATGGGATTTGAACCTAGGTCTGTCTGTGCTCTTGACAAATATGACACCTTCCTCCCAGGAGGGCTTCCCTGATAGCTCAGTTAGTAAAGAATCCACCTGCAGTGCAGGAGACCCCAGTTCGATTCCTGGGTTGGAAAGATCCACTGGAGAAGGGATAGGCTACCCACTCCAATATTCTTGGGCTTCCCTTCTGGCTCAGCTGGTAAAGAATCTGCCTGCAATACAGGAGACCTGAGTTTGATCCCTGTGTTGGGAAGATCCCCTGGAGAACGGAAAGCCTACCCACTGCAGAATTCTGGCCTGGAGAATTCCATGGACTGTATAGTCCATGAGGTCGCAAAGAGTTGGACATGATTGAGCGACTTTCACTTCACCCTCCCAGGAAATGGCTGAAATTTAACCTCCCTCCAGCAAGTGGCAAGTGCATTGCTGAAATTTATTTCTTTTGCCAAACTTATCGAGGCACAAGCCTAGAAAAGATCACAGGCAGAGCCCTGTGCACAGGTCAAGCTTGACACAGGCTTGTCAAGACAGCAGACAGTGGCCCTGCTGGATGTGTGTGGAGATCCAGGCCCACTGATGGAATCCTCCTTCCAAGTACGTGGTGGTGAGCCACTAATTAGTTGGTACATTAATGTCAGTACCAACTGATGCTCAGCTCACAGCCAGCACATTCTGGGTGGATCTGGGACCAGCGCACATGGTCCTTAGATGACCAGTTTTGTTTAACAGTTCTCTATTCATTCTGGAAATCCCCAGCTCAGCCTGGCCAGGTTATACCAGACAGTGGCCAATTCCAGCATTGAAGGGGGAAGGAAAAAAAGAAAAATAGCTCCTGCCAAACCTTTTCTGGGAAGCTAAAAATAGCCGTTGCTGTGATGGCCACAGATCGTGAAACCCATATGCCAACATAATAGCCTTTGTAAAATCACCCCATGTGGGGCTTCCTCCAAGCCACTCACAATTAAGCTTAAGTGGTGATATATAGGACGTCGTTTTTCAGGTGGAGAACACTCAAATGCTTTGTGGCCTGAGCACTCAGAAAGTGTTGGGAAGGCCAGGCTGAACTGAAGAAGAGCCAGGGCTAGCATCTGGAGCTGTTGGCAGTCCCACCATCCTTGCTGAGTGTTGCCTGGGGACCCCCAGGACCCACAGCACTGTTCTGGGCTTCATGGGGGCACAGGAATAAAGAGAAAGCATGGCATAGCATGCCAAAGGTGGGTTAACATCTTGTGTTACAATTCTGTGAAACAGACACCGAGTCCATGGACATGAGTTTGAGCAAACTCCAGGAAATAGTGAAGGACAGGGAAGTCTGGCATCCTGTAGTCTGCAGGATCGCAAAGAGCTAGACACAACTGAACAACAAGTAATCATATAATGCCTGGTGCATAGTGAGCCCTCAGTGAAATGTTATTTATACCCAGTTCTTTCTTGAAAGTATCTATGGCGAAATGTGCAAACAGATCAGATGAAGATTTAATCACCACAGCAATGCACAGGAATTCACCTGCATATAGATGCAGATGGTAATTGACATGTGGGAGATGCTAGACCTTGAAAGGTGATGGCAGGTGGGAACTGACCCAGGGAGGCCACTGAAGGGGGTAATGCCGTGATTTAAAAGTTAAGCATGCAGGAGTCTGAACACTTTGCTTGGATATGAAGCAAAGCTACAGTTGAGAATATACAGCAGGTAGAATGCAGATGTGAATTAAATATAGATGTGCCGAAAGCAGGCAAGTTGAAAGTCAAGCCCAACCCTGGTGGTCACTGAGCTGTCTGGGGATGCAGGCAGGAGGGTACTTCTGAAGCGCTCGTAAAAGGAATCCGATCATGGAGTGGAACTGCGGGAAGTCTAGTCCATGCCTCCCATACACACAGGTCCTAGGAGAGGGCCAGGTGTCTCAGAAGCACTTAGGTTTCTAAGTACAGGCACACCTCACTTTATTGCTCTTTGCTTTATTGTACTTGACAGGCATTGTAGTTTTTTACAAATTAAATGTTTCTGGCCACCCAAGACAAGTCTGCTGGCACCATCGCATTCGCTCCCTCTGTGTCTGTCTCATTTTGGCAATATGTCAAACTTTTTCATCCTTACTGTATTTGTTGTGGTGATCTGTGATCAGTGACCTCTGGTGTTACTGTTACAAAAAGATTGCAAATCACTGAAGGTTTAGATAATGGTTAGCATTTTTTCTTAGCAGTAAAGTAATTTTCAGTTAAGGTATGTACATTGGTTTTTTAAGACATTGCTGTTGCACACTTATACTATAAACACTACTTTCACATGCACTGGGAAACCAAGAAATCATGTGACTTGCTTTATTGCAGTGGTCTGGAACGGAACCTGCACTATCTCTGAGGTGTCCTCTATTGGAACTGAATATTTTGGATGCTGTTTATTTTATATCCTTAAGGGGACAACCACAGTGGGTGGAAATGTTGCGTGCTGGCTCCAGCTCATCCAGGTTCCCAGAGCCTATTGTCCTCATCTTCTCCCAGAAATCTGCATTCAGTGACATCTTGAAAGTAGCTGGAAATCAGCCATGGGGGAAGTATTTACACCATAGGAATGGGCAAAGGCTTCAAGTCAAGGTTTTGTTTTGTTGTCTCGCTGGAGAACAGATTGTTTAATTTATCAGCACTACTGGGTAGGAAACTCATCATCAATGATATGATGAGCTCATAAAATCTCAAGAGCCGGAATGGATTTTAGATCTTCTCTTACCCAGCCTCAGATCTGGTGCTGGAATGCTTCTCCTGGAAGCCTTCTCCCCTGAGGGTAAGACAGGTGCCACTAACCGTGAGATGAGTTTTCCGTGTTGCACAGACTAAAACATGAAATGACATAGTGGAAAAGGTCGTCTTTATTCAATTCTCCTCTGTCCTTTTGTATTATGCAGAAGAGAAAGTCTCAGTTTAGTGCTCCTTGAGTCTGTAACCCCTCTCTAACCCTTGTAACTCTCCCTTTTAACCAGAAGAGGGCAGGCCCCCCAAACTCAGAGCCTTGAGCAGACAACCTTGCAAGCTCTGATTGAATAACGTTATTTTGTTTCATCGTATTTACTTTTATGGTTACCTTCTGTTTGAGACAGGCAGTAGCGACTTTCCACTTACAGGGCTGATATCAAGTTTTCTTTTTACTGTGTTTTTAAATGAGCCCATTTAATTATTCAGTAATTAAGAATGCAGGTGGTGCAGAGAGATGACAAATACCCTGAAGGTGGTTTGCAAATGACCAAAGTATGAGGACCCCAGATGTAGCCTAGATCAGGCAGACTTTACTTGAATACATCCCATCAGAGAGGTCACCACTTCACAAGGCATCACTACTGTTAACTGTCATCAGTGAGATGCACCATTCAAATAAAACAGGATTGTTTTGTCTTCCTCCTTACCGGCACCATTTTAAAATTAAGTATATTTTCTATACTGCTTTCCCATTGAACCAAACCCCATCTCCTCCCTCCCTATCCTCAAGATTTCCTGTTTCTACTCTTGCCCTATCTTTGGCTCACTTTTCAATAATTATCATGGACTTTTGAGCCTTAGTGATGAATTGAGCTGTAATGTCCCTGAAGGTCTAATTCTGCCCTTGATGTGTCAACATTTCTCCTGTTAAAGCTATTCCGCTCATACAGGAGGAAGTGAGGTTGCAGGTACCCAGTGAAAGTGGCAGGATAATGGGTTTCTGTGCATATGGTGCCTGGAGTTACATCCTGCAGCTCCCGCTCTATGCCCTTCAGAAACCAGCTTCTCTGTGTGATGTCCTGACATTCAGACTCGGTGGTAGCTGACGTGAGCTGCTGTAGGCCATGGCCCTGCTCGGTACCAGGAACCAGGCACCAGGCTGAGAGCTCTGCGTGCATCTTCTCACCCACACCTCACAGCAGTCCTACAGGCATCAGCTCTTCCCACCCCTTTCTCCACACAGTTAGCTGCAGCTCAGAGAGGTTAAGTCACTCTCTCAGAGTCATCCAGCCAGTGAGCCAGAGGCCAGACCTCTGAGCAGATCTGTGAGCCGCACTCTTAGTCCCTGACAAGGAGTGCCGCTCTCAAACCCACAGACCTGCAGTAGGAGGCTGAAGCAGGTGACAAGGAGGGCTGTCCACGCTGTAACCAGAGAGCCTCTGAGAAAAGGCCTGAGAAATCGTCGGAAGAATGTGCCAGTGAGCACAGAGCAGGCAGGCTGTCTGCAGGCAGCTGGCACCGCCTCATGATCTTCCATCCTTATCACTAGCGACCAAGAGTGTGCGTGAGAGAGAGAGACAGAGAGGCAGAGACCCTGCTTAACCGTCCTCTAGACAAACGCACACCCTTCGTCCTCCTCAGCAAACTTAGAGCCGGTTTTCTGGTACTTTAGCCCAGTTCTTTTTCTCTTGCCGATATTCAGTCATTAAGAAATACATCAGTGAACAAGCTCAGTAGCAGTCTGTTGTGTTTGACCACGAGGCAGGGCTGCGTATGTTCCAGCCCCCTTTGCGGCGTGTACCCACGGAGCAGACATTGCCCACTGCCCTGCTGCACGCCAGGAAGCACAGTGGTCATCGTGGGTCGGCGGGAAGCAGGACGGCGCCATCTCTGCCCTCTTTGTGCCCAGCGAGCGCTCACCACTGTGGAGGGTGTGACAGAGGAGGGTGACAGAGGGTGCAGAGTGCTGTGGAAGCACCTAGCCGCTGAGGGGGTAGAGGGAAAAGCGTTCTCTGCAGGCAGAATAAAGGCTGTGAAGGCTCTGAGGCCTGAGAAAGGAGGAGGGACTCCAAGAGGTCCAGGAGGGGCTGCACGGGAGGACTGGCCCATCCTGTGTATTCAGTAACGTGTGAATAAGTGAATGAATGCATGAGCAGAGAGGGGGAGGGGGAGCAGTGGGAGCTGGGCATGGAGAGGTGCACTCAGGTGGGCTACGAGGTCTCTGTTACAAAAATGCCTTAGAAGCATTCTGAACAACACTATGATCATATTTCTGCTTCTCCAGAAATGCTGGGCCACCAAGCTGTGACTGGCTCGCCTCTCACCCTCCAATTCCAATAGGAAACTTTCTTTCTCCCCTGGGCCATGAGGCAGGTGAAAATGCCCCAGCCCCATGGGAACTGTGTCTCCTCTCCCATGGGCCATTCCTCTGACGGTCGAGGTCTGTGCATGGAGGAACTGCTCCGGGCCAGCCTGTTAGCCGTGTTGTCGAAGCTCTTCTTGCGGGTGGGGATGGCGCTAGACCCTGCTCCTGGGTTGGTGGACCAGCTAGCACACTGTGTATGTGCTTTGATTTTGTTTTCTGCAAAAGCAGAGCCTAAGACAAGGACTTGGGGGCAGGGAGATTATTTGGAAGGTGATTCCTGGAGGAAGGAATTGAGGAGTGGGGGGCAGGGAGAAGATGATGACAGACCCACACAGGGGCCCAGTTTGGGGAACCCTCAGGGCAACCAGTGCAGAGGAATGGCCGGAGCCATCCACTCGCCTCATCCACCGTGGGTTGGGGGTTGTCCCACAGGTGTTAACTCTGACTGTGTTGAATCTGGTCTGAATTTGGTGTGAATCTGCACTGTGGGCTCAGCTGGCTCCTGGGGCTGTGGAGAGAGGACCTGAGGCAGAACTGAGGACAGGCAGGTGCTGGAGGTGGGGCAGTGTCACTGTGCAGGGGACCTGTCCCCACCGCAGCAGCTGAAGTGGCAGAGGGCCCAGGGGATGGAGTGTGTCCCGCCAAGTAACACTTAGCAGGCATTTCCCACGTGCGACCTACGTTAACCACGTTCAGACATCACTCGACTCATTCAGCCCACCCAAAAATACCACGAGGGAAGTCTTACGACTCCCATTTGCCAGATGAAGACATGAGGCTTAGAGAAATTATGTAATTATGTAACTTGCTGAAGGCCACAGGTCTGGAGGTGGTTTCACGAATAACAGTTTAAATCCAAATCTCCTTTTGCCAGCACAGCATCTCTTTATGGCAGTTCTAGAGAAGTCATTCTGGCTCCAGCCACATTCCCTGTTTCCACATACCACGTAGCCCCTCCCTCCATGGCACAGATGATTGGACCAAAGGACAGCATCTGATACAAGCTGCACCAGTCAGGTTTGGTGGGAATTTGGACTCTGGATACTGATCCAGGTGGCCACAGAGTCCTTACTCTGTGAGATGAGAAATGCTGGGGCTGGAAGCACCAGTTTGGCACCGCTATTATGGGCTCTGTAAAAAGGGAGCAGAGGGAGCCAGGATGCAGAGAGAAATAAAGCAGCAGACGTGCAGAGAAATAGCACGTGTGAGGGCCCACGTCTTTTTTGACGAGCTCAAGAGACAGAGCAAGGAGCTGAGCCTTCCCACTCATTGGATTCCATTTCCCCCCAGCCACTGGCGTTGGATGAATGTGTTTCTGGTTCTTCCAACCACAGATTCCTCCAGTAAAATGCAATCTAAAAATGACAAGCACTATCAAGAGGGCATGTTTGTGAGATGCGTGAGTATGTTATGGGCAGATGAGAAGATGAGGGGTGTCCATAGGTTTTTTCATCATATCTTTGTCTGGCCTCTTTAAAGAGACAAAGCAAAGACGGTGTTCAGACAAGCAAGAGAAATGGGAGAGAAGTGCCAAACACATGGCTGCAGGATGAACAATGCTTCACTGGGGATCCAGCATCTGATTCTTACATAAAGGACCGCAGCTCAGGCCTCCTCTCCAACTCCTGCTTTACCACTAATAAAAGCAGCTGGTGATGGGTTTCTACATCTGGCAAATCCCACTCTGTTTTTCACCCCTCTGTTGGCTGCAGTGTAAGACAATTCGAGAAGAAATTAATGCTCGGAGTCGGTGTCAGCCCTGCCGACAGCAGATCAAGGCTGAAAGACAAATTGCTCATTACAGTTCAGGGAGCCGGAGCTGGGAAGAGACAGCCGAACCGTCCCCTGGCAGCTCCAGGCGGCTCCCACCAGTGGCTGGCTCCAGCCTGGGACTCGCCCTGGCTTCTGCCTGCCTTGTGAGGGGGGTGCAGGGGGCTGACTCTGGGCAAGCAGCCTGTTAGGACTTCCTTGGAGGCCCCTCATCAGCTCTGTTTGTATCATGTCACCAGTGTGACACAAGCCAGAGCTCTAGAAAAGCTGCCTGTCCTGGGCCATCGCAGTGGCCCTGGCTGGCAGCAAAGCCGACAGGAAGGCAGAGGGACCTGGGAGCAGTGAGACATCAAACATAGACGCAGTCCCCACTGTCTCCCCTCACCTCGCATGCTCTGTCACTCTCCTCTGATTTTATTAATGTATGAAGCCGTAACTTCTTGACATTCAGGGGTATCATGTTTTGTTCACTGACTCCCACACAAGCCCGGACCCAAAAGGAAAGCTGATACCCAGACAGCGCTGCACGTACTTACCACATGCCCTGGCAAGGGGCTGCATCTGTTCAGAGAGAGGGTGTCTCTGTCTAATTTGCACAAAGGTGCTGCTGCTTGAACATATGAAGGTCCTGGAGACATTATGTTTGAGAGCTATTGAGTGTCTCCCTAGGTAGAATATAATAAGCTCCACGAGAGGAGGGACCGTGCTGGAAAGACTCCACCTGCATCTCCAGGTTCACTGGCCACCCCCCTCCTCCCTGCCTACTACGTGCCCCAGGGTGGGTGATGCACCATTGGCATCAATGAGCAGCCTTGGTTGGATTCAACCAACAGGAGGCACCATTAGGAGCTCAAAGGGCAGGGAAAGGGACTGGCCAGAGTACTGTTCTTGGTCTCCTTCCTGTCCTGCTGATGTGGTGGGTCATGAATCATTGTATAGCCGCGCGCTTGGGTTCTGGTCACTGTTCCCTTGCTCTGCCCCTTCTCACATCTCAGAGAGGCTCCCTGCTGCCCCTGCCCTGGTAGGTGTCTTTGCGTCCTGCCCACACCTTTGTAAACAGTCCCTTTATTTACCATCCCTCAAATTCCAATATGAGTGCACCATCTTTCCTACTGGGAGCCCCGCTAGGATTTGCAACTTTGCTTGGTTTGTTGCTTGGTGGCCCTCTAGTGCCTTGGGCAGAGCAACTATTAATACTTATTGAATGAATGAATGCTTTTTTTTTTTTTTGGTAGTATATGTGAGTTTTATTTCTTTTTTATGGGAATTTGTTTTACCTTTTTATTTTGTATTGGAGTATAGCTGATTAACAGTGTTATGATAGTTTCCAGTGAACTTGAATGTATGAATTCTGGAGCCCCAAAGTGGGGACAGGCTCTTGGTTTTTCCTGGTGCTTTGTCAAAGGCTCACTGGTATCTTCTTTATTCAGTTATAGCGCAGTTGTTGGAAACTGGTCACCAGGACTATCCCTCCCACCTCATCCTTTCCTGCTGAGCAGAACCCCACATCACCCCCACTGCCCACCCTTTATTTCAGAGACAACAGTTAAGACTCTGAAAAGTTTTGCTTTTCTCTCTCGCTGGGAATGGGGTGGGGTAGGAAATAAGTGAAACACTTAGAGAAGCCTCCTTTTTGATTTCCAGAAAATCAGATATTCCCTCCACCATTCTTTCCTTGGACACCTGTCGGCCAGACCTCATCTCCTGAGTTAGCACTGGTGGGCGCTACTTGGCCTGGAAAGCGTGGGGCAGTCGCAGGAGCAACAAAGCGAGTCAGTCTAGGGAGACTTGGTGCAGTGGCAGCAGAGGCACGAGTCCTCCGGAACCACCGTTCACGGGCTGTTGGGCGTGGTGGCTGGCTGGCGGCATTCCACCCTGGAGACCATGCAGGATTCTCCCTGCAGCATTTCGTAGGAACGACGCTGTCAGAGAAGACAGTACCTTCCTAGCAGGATGACAGCAACCTTGAGACAAATGGTGCCCAACCCAGGAAACGGGGCCCGACCAACATAGGCCACAACGAAAGGCAGTCGTCACTCAGCCCAGGCCCACAACACTGTCATGACCGTCTGAGCATCCCAGGAATCCTCTCGCCTGTGGAAAGTCAGATTCACATGGTGCTAAGCGGCTGCAGGAGGAGGGCTGGTGCAGGGCGACACAGGCTGGGTCTCTGTGTAGAGAATTCTCCAGAATCATGTGGACAGCAGACCACCCACTGCCCTTTCTCTCCCTCTCCTCCTCTCTCTCTTTCTGTGTCTCTTACACACACACACCCACACCCACACCCAGCCAGCCAGCCAGCCAGCCAGCCACCCACACACACACGCCCACACACACCCACCCAACACAAATGGTGCAGCCCTGGGGACTTCCCTGGTTGTCCAGGGGTTAAGACTCCATGCTTCCAGGGACCCCGGGTTCCATCCCTGGTCAGGGAACTAAGATCTCACATGCCACACGGCAAAACCAAAAAAAAAAAAAAAAAAAGCCTGCGTACAAATGATGAAGTCCTTCCACCTCCCAAACCCAGTCCCACAGAGCTTTGTTTATACTGGCATTACCCACTGGACAAGCAGCTTTTGATTAAAAACACTGAACTCTGCCCAAGTCATTGTGCTGCATACAAGGTAAACATTTGAGGGCCTGATGAGAAGTTCCTCTTTGTTCCCAGGAAGCCTGAAATCGTGGTTTAAGGGAAAAAAAAAAAAAGACTTCTGGCTTGCATGGTCTGAACAAAACTTACATTCTGCCACATTTTTCTATAATGAGCATGTGGGATGTTTTCTGCACTTTAATTTTTATGGCAGAGGTCATAAATAAAATTCACTAGTATTGCCGGAAAAAGCATTCAAAAAGTAGAAGTCTCCTTTAAGTATCACCTTCTGTCTGTCTCCAGCTGGAGATCAATATTTTTATGTATGTGGTGTGGCTACCTCCATCTACTTTCTGTATAGGTATGACTGTAAATATTTATGAATCTTTACACAGGTTTTGTTTTGAGGATTATTTTGCCTGTCATAAATGGGGTTCTCCCATATGTATAGTTTCAGAACTTTTTAAAACTTAATGTATCTTGGAGATCTTTGCATGGTGGATCCAGAGTATAAAGACTAACTTTATTGTTTTTATTGGCTGCTTGGAATTCGGTAGTGTTACCGACCCATAATTTATTTCCCTAGGTCCCTGCCGATGCATACTCTGGTTACCCCTAATATGTCATCATGGTACGTGGTGCTAACAATAAAATGCTGGTGCATTGACTATCTGGACATATGAGCCACTGTTTCTCTATGGAAGAGGCAGTTATATCAATTAAGATACTCTGGGCTTCAAGGAAAAGAAGACTCCAATGGCCAAACAACAAGGGCTTTATTTTCTCATGTTAATGAGAAGTCAGATGAGGGTCCATTCCAAAGATGGTTAGCTCTGGGGTATGAAGCCATCATCGTGGATCCAGGTGCTTTCTCTGCCACCCTTAGTGAGTTGGGAATGCCTCCCCCTTAGTCACAGGATGGCTGGAGACGGCCTCGGCGACATGTGCAGCCATATCTTCAGCTCCCTCTGGTCCCACATACACCAGTTACTGGTGAGGGAAATGGAGCCGCCGTGACTGGCCTGGACCATTACGACTGTTCCTCAGGGGCTTGGAAGAAGAAGGGAGAGAACATGGATTTTATTAATCAATTCCCTGATAGCTCAATTGGTAAAGAATCCGCCTGCCATACAGGAGACCCTGGTTCAATTCCTTGGTCAGGAAGATCCATTGGTGAAGGGATAGGCTACCCACTTACTTCCCTTGTGGATTAGCTGGTAAAGAATCCACCTGCAATGTGGGAGAGCTGGGTTCAATCCCTGGGGTGGGAAGATCCCCTGGAGAAGGGAAAGGCTACCCACTCCAGTATTCTGGCCTGGAGAATTCCATGAACTACAGTCCATGGGGTCGCAAAGAGTTGGACACGACTGAGCAGCTTTCACTTTCACTCTCCAGAAAACATGTTCCAGCTTGCAGCCTGCCAGTGGTACTGAGTACAATTTCCCCACATATTCACCGACTCTAAATAAGATGTTTAAACTTTTGCCAGTATGATGGTCAAAGAGAGTATCTCATCATGGCCTTCCTGCATTTACCTGATTCCTAAGTGATGGTCAGATGTCTGTATACTTGTGGTCCATTTGTGTTTTCTTTTCTGAGGATTACCTTTTGAATCACTTATTTTCTACCGGATAGTGTGCTGTGTTTTTCTTGATTTGCAGCAGTACGACTTATACATTCTGAACACACACAATCAAGCAATTTTAAAAGGTTGTTAAGAATGAAGAACACTTAGATCGTCTATCTCTGTTCTTCCTTGGATTCTCAAGGGTTTCTATAACAGTTCACAAAACAAAGGAAGAAATCCCATTTCAAGGAAAAGGTTATGATGACATGCTTTCCAAACTCTGTGCTTCAGAACAGAAGTGCCTTGACAGATGTTAAAATGTGATTTTTAAACACCACATTAAAAAAAAAAAAATCCGCCTTCAGAGTCTCACAATTCACAGATAGCATAGGGACCGGCTCTGTTTTGACCATGACTGCTTCTGAGCTATGTGACCTGAGGCCCATCACTTCACCTCGCTGAGCCTTGTTTTCCTTATGGTCAGAAGGCCTCACATGGCCAGTGGGGAGGGTAGCAGGTGCATTAGTGTTCTCCGTCTCCCCTTGACTCTTCCCAGGCTCACACACATCCACAACTTCCTACAGCAGCATCTCTGGCTCTCTGTCTTGGGTCTGGGGCAGTCCAGAAGGGGCAGGAAGGTGATGCCCTCCAGAGCAGCCCCCCTCTAGTGGCAGACCAATGTCTGTGGATAAGTCCCTGGCTGCACTGCCCTGAGATACAACTCCGAGGCCCATTCTGTGTCAGGAATCGACAGACAACATCTCTGCAGCTGAATCCAGCCCATCGCCTGCTGTTATGAATAGTTTCATTGGAAAACAGTGACACCCACTAGTTGACACAGGATGCGTATTGCCTGTGACTGCTCTCCTATGTCGTGTTGTGCAATAGACCGCATACCCTGCAAAAACTAAAGTAGCTACTGTGTGGTCCTTTCCAGACAAGTTTGCTGAGCCCTACTCTGTCCTGTTCCCCATTGGTCCCAGCAGGATGAGCCCTGGGTGGCCACAGTGGTAACCTGCTTTCTCGTTACAGGCTCTCCTCTCCTGGTCTCATCCCTCACTGTGCGTTCTGGGGTCTCCTCCCAAATATGCGACTTGTGCTCATAAAGTGGCAGTGACCTAGGCAGACTTGGAAAACAAGTAGAATAGAATGGAAAAAGGAAGGGCACTACAGACAAGAGTGGGTCTGAGATCCAGGGCCAGTGCATCTTGGGGGAGTGGAGTCTTCCACCTCACACAGTGAGCTTGCCACTTGTTTGGGACAGTGGTGTTGCTCCCATTCGTGTTAGGGGTTGGGGGCTTACAAACTAAATGGAAAATGCGAAATGTGAAGATGCTTTTCTCTTCTCTGTACCAAGGAGAACATCCCAATCCCACCTGGTAAGTGGCCACATACACGAATTAGACTCTCCATAGAGAAATGCCTCTGTTTAGTCTATGACTGTACTTATTTTCATAAGTGTAAGACAAACGAGTCATCAAACACCTCTGATCTAAGGGAAGGGGGCTCTTGATGTCTCACTGTTACACTGTTGCAATAATGCCGGTCTCTATTCAAGGGACTAGGCTATAGTGTCTTAAACAGGTTCAACATCCTCCTACCTCCAAACACCTGCACAAGCTGCTTCTGCTACCAGAACACTCCCTCACTAAAGACACTTTTATCACTGCTTGGATCTCAGTTTAAACACCACCTCCCCCAAGGAACCTTCCCTAATTCTCCCTCCAAATGCCCCTCAGTAACACTGTTTGCTGTGCTTACTAGGCTTTTCCATTGTGGTACTTACTTACCATAGTAACTAAATCAATGTTTGTGTAATATCTTTGTCTCCTAACAAGACTATAAACTTCATGGGTATAAAAGCTTCTTTTGAGTATCTACCCAGAAGCGGAATTGCAGGATCATGTGGTAATTCTGGATTTAATTTTTTTTAGGGAGCCATCGTATGTTTTCCATAGCAGCTGTTCCAATGTGTGTTCTGTCGAGGTACTTTCAGGATTTATAGATACTCTGAGCTATAAACCTGAGTTCTTGGATAGTAACCATCAAATTGTTGGAATGCCAGAGAACAGATCAGTGCCTCAGGCTTGGATGAAAGTGCTGGAGCTTGGAATCTAGTCTCAGACTGATCTGAGATTGGAATATCAAATCCCAGACTTCATAGCTGTGTGACTTTGGGCAAATTACTTAACCATTCAGAGCCCTGCTTCCTGCCTCTGTACAATGACAGCAATAAGAATCCTGACCCAAAAGGCTGCTGTGAATGTCCTGTTGGAGAGTGAGTGTAACGCGTGTGGTGTGGGCTCCGGCGCGAAGCGCAAGTCAGTACGTGAGAGCCGTCATCTTTGTTTCTATTGTTGCTGTGGTTGATACCCCTGGAGAAAGCTAAGAGAATGTTGACATGTAGATTGAAGGAGCTTTTCTGCATTAGAATAAGTGAAGGTCTGGTGTCTTTTTCTTCCTCCTGAACCCTGGGAAATTGCTCAGCCTGGGGTTGCCACCCCTGGAAGCCTTTGACCGTGGGGTCCCACAACAGTGTGCCAGTGGGTGGCTCAAAACCTGTGTGGTCTCCTACTTCTCCCCGCTGCAGGGCACAGCATTGCAAAAGACAGAGGCCAAAGCTCAGGACAGCGCCCTGGAAATACTGAGAAATCTGTGACTTCAGGGACAGCTAACCCAAGCCCTCTTGGTCATCCATGACACAAACGCTTCCAGAGAAACTTGATCAAAATGGGGAATTTATCCTAGAATAGAGATGTCCTGTAGTTCAGTGGCAGAAGGTACAGTGGGGCATCTTAAGAGTGGTCCCAGGACCTAAGTCTCCTCCCAGCCCTTTGAAGGCCTCTCGCCACATCCAGTGTCTGCAGACGAGTATACATGGAGGAAGGTAGCTGCTCCCAGAGACCTCACTTCTCTGAGAACTACCTTTCTGCTGCACTGCATCGAGCTTGCTGTGACACAGCTCCACCCTCTTTGTCCAGCTGTGAGCAGGGGTGGACACATGACCCCAGCCGGGCCAATCAGATTCTTCCTTGGGAATTTGGAATCGAGGCTGATTAGTCTTGGCAGAATGGTGATCATAGTGGTTCTCCTTACCTTATGGGATGGTGGTAGAACTGAATAGGGAAATCCAGGCCAAGTTCAGCTCAACACGGGCCACATAGCAAGCACTCAGTAAAGTATGACTGATATTATCCTTGTCATCCCTAAAACCAAGCTCTGTAGCACACAGCCTGGGACATAATGGTGCTCAGTATATATTTTTGGATGAATGGGTGAATCAGTCAGTCAGTCAACAAGAGAATGCCACAGCCACCCATGCTCTTTAATGATGCTCAGTTACAACACACAGACTGCACGTTTGTGCAGAATTTCTCTCTCTCAGATATTTGACTTTGTCTCCTAAAGAAAACCAAGCTGAACACCCCACAACCCCAGCCCTCATGGTGTGAGATGCAGGTGCTGTGTAAAAGAGTTTGAGGGTTGCCAGGTGCCAATGATACATTTTACGGGTCATTAAACCTCTAGTTAGACAAACAATCACGTGTGTTCGTTGAAATGCGATTTGGGCCATTTCAAAGATTAGGCTCATAGTACAGGAAATATGGGGTATGTTTTCCCTTGACGCAGAGGAGGGGGAAATGCCTTCCGCAACAGTGTTGCAGATTCCACAGCACGTTTCTCATTTTATAGTTCCTGCAGTCATTCTCTGTCTCCGCCAAATGATTCCTTGCTCTGCTTCCCCTACTCCCAAATAGTATCTATTTTGTCTGAGTCTCCACCTACACCACGGGCTCAAAAATGTACATCCTGGGGATTTGTACCTGCATTGAAATCGGGAGAATGTTTATATTTTTAAAACGTAGCTGCAGTAAGCGACTTTGGAAATGTACCTTGAACAAATACAAACATGGTAAATCAACTTGCCTTCAGAGAGGCAAGTCAGAAGGAAAGTTTTGCAAATGGAATTTTCTCCTGGTGGTTTAGAAAAGAGCCTTCAAAGTGGTGCCTGGGTTCCCACCTGGGCGGATTTCAGTGGGGGAGAGAAAGCTGAGTCGGGTAGCTCCCTGCTCCTGTGTGGCATCTTCAGCAAAGGGATCCAGCAAGGAAATAAGGGCTCATTTCCCAGAACTCCCCTCAGAGGTGCAGACAGGATAACAGAGGGGCAGATGGCCTTTCTGGTCCAGTCAGACCACAATGAAGCCATCAGACATCAAGTACCTTCGGGAAGAGAGTGTTTGCACACCTTCTTTGATCTCAAAAAACAGTGTTTAACAGCCCTGAATATCTCGAGTTGAAACAATTTTTTAGCCACCAAGATCCTAGAAGGATGACAGACCCTTTATAGGACCTCAGAAAATATTTGTTAAATTAATAATACTCCTTCCAGACCAAAAAAAAGAGAGGGATACCATTCACCAGCAGTGTCACAGGCCAGGCACTTCACATACAGTGTCTCATGGCACAGCCACACTGCAAGGCAGGCCTTGCTATGAGCTTCTTCACCATGTCAGAGGTGAGAACAGAGAAGATAGAAGACTTGTCCACGCTCACTCCACCCAGCAGTAGAAGACCGAGGATTTGAAGCCAATGTCAGCCTCTTGCTGATGTCCACCCTCTGGCCACTTGTCCCCTCCGCTTCTTAAGTGTCCCCTTTGGCTTCATAAGTGCATCTCCTCTGGTTCAGTCTGTCTGTCATGAAGCAGGGGATGACTCATGATGAGAGGGGTCCATGCCCTTAGCATCCACCCACCAAGTTGTAGTCCATGTGAGGACCACACTCCTTGCTGCTTGCCTCCAGACTGTGCCCACCCCCCGACAAAGGCACTTTGCAAAGGCACCCAGAATGGGAAGGCTTCTGGCTCTACAGAGAACAGTACTTCTCATGGGTGACCCCATCATGGCGCACATGGCAACGTGGGCAACTGGCCTCCCCAAGACTGATTAGGAAAAGTTATCATCTTGACCCTTCATGTCCTGGCCATCTTTGCATATATTCTGCCACCTCTCGCCTTCTCATCTCCTAGTCAATGGTATCAGTTCCCTCCATCTTTCAGTATCCATTCCGAAGAGTTATTTAGTCAATCAACAATCATGTATCAATCCCTTACAAAGATAAGACCATCTGATCTCAGAGCTCACAACTAGTATAAGCGTGGCTGCATCAAACAAATGGCATTAGTGTGTGAACTCAGTGTTCAAGGGAGGGAGGCTTTATGCTGTGGGAACTAGCTTGGCCAGTGGAAGGAGAATAGAAGAGGGTGTGTTGGGGAAGGCTTCATGGTGGTGGTGATATGTAAATTGGGCCTGGAAGGATGAGCAGGAGTGTTCCAAGTGGGAGAGGAGAGGAAGGGCCTCTCCTGCAGGAGACATGACATGTCCCAGGAGTACACACGTTTCCGAGGTGTTTAGACGGGAGTACGGGGTGTGTGTACCAGCAGATGCAGGCATGAGAGACTCGATGGAGTAACCCCAAAGAATTGGGACTCTGCTTTGAGGCCACTGAGGAGAGTGGTAGAGACATTTGTTTTATGGAAAGATGGCGGGTAGTTTCCTAGAGCCCTTGTAACAAATTATCGCAAACCGGGTGACTTCAAATGATAGAAGTTGGTTCTCTCACAGTTCAGGAATTCAGAAGCTCAAAATCTAGGCCAGTTGGGCAAGCTTGGCTCCTTGTGGAGGCTCCCTCCTGGCTCCTTGCTACAGCCCCTGCTGACCTCTGGCAGTCCTCAGTGCTCCCTGGGTTGTAGATGGTTCCCTTCAGCCCCACCTCCATCTCCATATGGCCTCCTCTGCTGTCCTCTCCTCTTCTTAGAAGAACACCAGTCGTTGGATGTAGGGCCCACGCACATCCAGTATGCACACGTGTGTGTGTATGTGTGCACACGCTAAGTAACTTTAGTCGTGTCCAGCTCTTGGCGACCCAGTGAACTGTAGCCTGCCAGGCTCCTCTGTCCGTGGGATTCTCCAGGCAAGAATACTGGAGTAGGTTGCTTTGCCCTCCTCCAGGGGATCTTCCCTACTTAGGGATCGAACCCGCATCTCATATCTAACCTGCATTGGCAGGCAGGGTCTTCACCGCTAGTGCCACCTGGGCAGCCCTCATCCGGTAAGACTTTATCTTAACTAATTGCATCTGCAAAGACCCTCTTTCTGAATGAGGTCTCGTTGTGAAGTTTCACATGGGTGTAAATTTTGGGGATGATGCTGTTAAACCCACTGTATGTAGATCATAAAGAGGCAGGAATGTCAGTGGGAGCCTGCAGGACTAGCTGGGAAGCCAGTCCTGCAAAGAGAGCAGGGGACCTGGATGTTGGCAGCAGCAGAAGGACCCACCGCCACCCAGGGGACTTGCTCACGTGGGTCTGTGACCACGGGGAAGGGACACGTAATGACGCAGCAAGCCCCGTGGAAGGGACCTTAAAGGCCAAATCATCCGCTTTTCCTCTGTTTACTGAGAGGTGTGGTCACAGATGCCATTACCTGGTGGAACCAGCATCTTAAAGCCAGACAGTTTGTCTCAAGGACCCATCTCTATTCTTAAGATTGTTTTAATGCACACTCGCTCTTCCTGGTCTCATTTAGACAGGGCCTTGAGCTGAGAAGCTTATTGGCAGAACTCATAATCGTCTTAATAGCCAGCATTTACAGAGCACGCGTTAAATGCTGGGTGCTCTGTGAAATGCCTTGAATTCATTAGCTGTGATTCTCACAACATCCCTAAAAAGAAAAGCCGTATTATGGATGTCCTCCTTTCACACGTGAGGACACTGATTCTCCAAGAGGTTATAACTTGCCCAGGGTCACACAGCAATGAATTGGAATCCAGGGCCAAATGATGCCAAAGGCAGTTTCTAAGCAAATAATAGTAATAATTTTAGAGACTTGCCTGGTGGTCTGGTGGTGAAGACTTTGCCTTGCAATGCAGGAGGTGCAGGTTCAACCCCTGGTCAGGGACCCAAGATCATGCATTATGGCCAAAAAGCCAAAACATAACACAGAAGGAATATTGTAACAAATTCAATAAAGACTTTAAAAATGGTCCACATTTTTTAAAAAGTCTTAAAAAATGATAATTTTAAAATGCCTCCATTAAAAAGTATTTATATATATATTCCTATATATATGGGATTGCTGGAATGGGGTATGGAAATGACATCAATTCAAGTAGCCCCAATTTATCCCACTCCCAGAGAAAGTCTCCATGTCCCTAGCATGGGATAAAGAACCAGCTCTGGCCTGGATGACAAACTGGGGTCATCCCCCCAGCCTGCAGGGGACTTAAACGAGATGCACACAAGACCCAGAAGGGCATCCGTCTGTCAAGTGAGGGGCCGGGGCTCCAACTTAATTAATGCCCTTCTCTCTGCTAACATTTCTTTTGCCCTCCCATCTGTTCAAAGGAAGCCTTTTCCTCTCTGGGGATTAAGGGACCTTTTCGGTTCCAGCTTATTCAAAATAAAGTTCCTTGGAAGAAGTGCCCAATTTCTTTTTTTCCTTTGAGCCTGACATGCAGAGCCAGCTGTTGAATCAGGAAACTCTGCCAGGAGAGCCTGCCATGCCCAGATCTCATCTGGTATCTGCTTGGGTGGGGTTTTGCTCCTCCCCAACTTTTTAAAAAAAATTCTTGTAGGGTTTTTTCCACTTAATTATTAGTATTCTTCCAAGGGAACCTGGAACTAGCAGATCCAGAAATCAGAGCCTCAAGAGAGGCTGTGTTCCTCCCTAAAGACATAAACAAGGCTCTGAAGACACAGGACCGAAGATAGGGTGGAGGTTGATGCCGTCAGCCTGACCGACCTCAGCCCTCCCTTTTCCCACAGCTTCCTGTGCTCATCTGTCTTCACCCGGGCTGGCTGCCTCTGGGCATCCTGACTCACCAACTGGTCCCCTTTGTGTTGTGGCCAGAGGAGGAGGTTACCTGGGTTGAGGGTGGAATCTGAGGATGGAGCAGCTTGGTCTCACCCTAAAACATTCCCCAACACCCTAAATTTGGTACATACCTGAAATTACACCACTGACCAAGCATCCCAGTGGATTTGCCTGCTCCCTGGCCTCAATTTTCAGGGGAAAATGCTGCTAGGTGCTCTCATATGTTAGCCATTCCCACTTTAGTATGAAATAGTCTACGAGTTGGTTTCCATAGGTCAGAGCAGCACAAGAATGTTTGGTACCTTGAGGTGGAGGGAAAGGAAGAATTAAAGGAAAGAGGAGCATTTATACATCAGTAGAGAAAGAAAGAAAAGGAAACCCAGCGTTATTATGTGCCTACTGTATACTGGTCCTTTCCATATTTATTATTTATATTTTCATGACAACCCTAAGGTTGTTCATTATCATCTACATTTTGTAGTTGACTCACCAGTGACCATCATCCCAGCTGAGTGGTCTAACCCAGTGGTTCTCCAGCTTGGGTGTAAGAATCCCCAAGAGTGCCTAATGGGGATTCCTGGACCCCACCCCACCCCCAGGTCCTGTTTCACTTGTATGCAGCCCATCAATTTGCAAGTGTGATACACTCCCAAGTGATGCAATGATGTTGGTCCATGGGCCGCCGCTTGAGCAGCACAGGTCTAGTCACGGCAGTTTTACCTAGCCAATGATGGGCCCGAACAATGGGCCAGCCTGAGCCCACTTGGGCCAGTGAGACAGGGAAGTAGATTTGCCAGGGGCTTCTGGGAAAGAAGTCTTGACGCCGCTGGCTACCAGCAGTCATTTTACAGGCACACGAGGAGGATGTCTAAGGGTGAAGCTGACTCTGGACAGCCAACTCCATGGGAAGCTCAGTGAAACAACAGAACTTCAAGGCCAGCCCTGGATTCTACTCTGGAGTCCCTCTTACGTGAAGTAGGAAATTTCCTAATTGCTTATGCAAGGGTGGATGGAGTTGCCTGTTGCTTTGAGCTCAGAGCATCCTAACAGATATTAGGTCATATCATTGTCATTCTCAGATGAAGAGAGGTAGGTTCGGTCCAAGCCCAAGGTCACTCAGCCAGGAACGCAGGTCTGTGTGATGCCAATTTGTTATACTTTCTGGTGTACACTTTCTTATACTTTCTCTCCAGTACCTGATGTGACTCCCCATCTGGCCCAAGTATTTGGGGCCAGACCCACTGAATCTCCCATCACCAAGAGGTTCAGGATTCCATCCATCCATCTGTCCATCCAGCTTCCACCCAGTCATCAAGTCAGCCTTCCCTTCACCTAGTGATTATCGTGTGCTTGGTGCACATCAAACTCTGTACTCAATGCTTGTGATCCGTGATGACAAGTTTCCATCTTAGCCCTGAAGGAGCTCAAATCCAGAGGAAGAGAGAGCCCCACAATATCTGCGTCTCTGCTACATCCCCAAGACTTTGGCATAGCAGCCAGTCCACTGAGGCCAGATGCCCAGTCCTGTTGGGTTTCTAACCTGTCAGCATATCATAAAAACCCAGTCTTCTTTTATTTAACTCAGATTTATATGCCTTTGGAAAGCTGGATTTCTTTTTGTTCGTTTGTTTAACGTCAGTAAAGCAATTCAAGATCTGCGGTGATGGGGATTATATACATATCCGGCCGTCACATTTCTATGTTTATAGAGCATCAAAGAGCACAGCACATTATTAAACTTCTAATTAATGCTCGTAATGCTCTGGTGTCATGAGCAAAGGGCGGATAATAACCTTATTTTACTGAGGGGACCAGCGGCCACTGTAATTCAGCAACTTGCGCATGGTCCCATGGCAGATCACCTGCATTTTGCACCTTCATTAACAGCACAGCTTATTAATTATAACAGTTACACAAACAGCTAGCATTTACTGAGAAGACCCCATAAACCTGGCCCCATCCTGAGAACCTGACACACATTAGCACTGAATCTCTGTCACCACCCTGAGGTAGGCTCTGTGCACGAGGAACCCAAAGCTCAGAGAGGTATCGTATTTGCCAATGACTCTTGTCTGTCACGTTGAGAAGTGAGAGCTTGTATATACTTGTCCTGAGTCTTCTGCTACTTTGCTGTGTGACCTTCAGAAAATTCTCAGCCTTTCCAGATCTTGGGTTGCTCATCTGTTAGTGGAGCAGGGAGAGTAAAGACTTTGGAACTAAACTGCGTGTTGGATCTGAACCCCACCTCTGCCCCCTGCTTGTCATGCAACTCTGGAAGCACCCTTGACCTCTCTGTAACTCCATTTTCTACATCTGTATAAGGGAGGTGATGGACAGCCCTATCCCACACCCTTGTGTCGCAAGGGTGAAATGAGTTAATGCACAAAAATGTTTGCAACAGTGCCTGGTACTTAGTAAGCACTCGATAAATGTCAGCCATTTCCTTAAAAATTTATTTTTTAATTGGAGGATAATTGCTTTACAGTGCTGTGTTTCTCCCGTTCAACAAAGTAATCAGACATAAGGATACGTATGTCCCCTCCCTCTTGAACCTCCCTTGCACTCCAACCCCAATCCCACCCCTCTAGGCCGTCACAGAGCACCAAGCTGAGCCCCCTGTGTTATATGGCAGCTTCCCACTAGCTATCTGTTTTACACATGGTAATGTATGTGTTTCCATGCTTCTCTCTCAGTTTGTCCCTATTGGCCATTTTAAGTTTATCTGTCATGTGGTGAAAAGATTGTGCTGGGTGGTCTCTTAGCGCTGATACTCTCTGATGATCCTGAAATTAATGACCTCCCATGGGATGTGATTTAGCCACAGGGAAATAGTATATACAGCTCTCCTTGGGCGTTGTTTGGGGTCATCTAGACAAAATACTTGCCATGTGCTAACAAAAATCATGGTCAAGATCCTTTTCATTGCAAATGAGAGGAAAACCCAATTCAAAGTGGCCTAAGCAAAAGAGAAAATTGCCTCAGGTAAGCAAGAGTCCGCAGGTAAATCTAGCTTCTGCTTATTATACCTGCCTCTCCTTCCTCACTACTCTGCACCCCTACCCCACTTCTGTGCTCCACTTGGACTGAACCATCTTCTGTGTCAAGTTCTCAGCCACCTCTGTTTTTCATGTACTGTTACGTCTGCCTGGAACTCCATCCTTCTCCTTCCTCTCTTACACCCTCCTAGACTTCAAGACCCCCTTAGACTAAGAAGTTACCTCCGTGCCCTGGCCACCCCTCTGTCCTCGATGAGTCAGACATGCCCGAAGCCCCCAGGCCCACTCTGGCCACAGCCTGCATAGCGCGGCGTTATAGATTGCTTAGTTGCCTACCTGCCCCCTTGGGACTCCGAAAGGGTGTGTCTGTCCTAGTCCTGGGCTGGCCCCCTCAGAGGAGCTCAGTAAGCCTTTTCTGAATGAAAGAATATCCAATGTGTCCTACACAATGGGGACGATTCATTGACAATTCCAAAGACTGGAGTGCCAGGAGCAAAGCCCAGAGTGGGCAAGGGAGTTAGAAAGCCCTAGACAACTGTCAGGAGACCCCAGCGCTGGCGGGAGCAGTGTAGGTCTGCACGAGGTTAGGCAAATGGGCACTCTTGAATCTCGCCTCTGGCTAGGCTCTTACCCCAGCCCGAACACTACGTCCCAGAAAAACCTGGACTACTTCTCCCCGAAAGATACATCCAAGGTGGTTTTATTTGCAGGTCCTGCATAGGATCTTGTGAAAACAAAAATAATCTCTCACCCACCTCTGTGGTGTTTGGTTCGCTTCCCTCTCATTTGCCCGACAACCCGCCTCTTTTCTGTTTAGGCCCAGCAAAGTGTGAAAATGAACATTTGACACCATCAAGGGCATCCATGCTGTCGCCTTTTTGGAGAAGCGCTCTTTGTTCAGGCTTTCACATTTGAGAAGCACACGCAGGTTCAGCTTCTGATTTTCTCCACCCCAGGCTGTCAGCCACAGTCTTCGCCCTTCTCTGCTCATCCCCACCCCCTGCCCATGTTTGCTAACTCTGAGAAGGAGGATGTTTTGCTTTTTTAAACAAGCCTGAGCCCCAATTAGTTTCTCACTAACTTGATACTCATTGGTGGCGACCGTGGTTTCTCATCTAGCGTTGTTATTGATTTGGTCAGAAGTAATTAAGGAGATAATTCTTACTCAATTACATTTCCCTGAATTTCCTGAGGTTGCTAGCTCTGCTCCCTGTCTGTATTTTCTTTTCCAAATTAATTTTGTCTTGACTCTGAAATGAGACCGGATATGATGGTCTTGTTGTGTTGATTTTCATGAGAACAAACCAGGGCTCTGTATTTTAATTCCAACTAGGGCTCCCACATTCTTTTAAGCTAGATTTTTTTTGAAATTCTTGATTTTTTTTTTAGGCCGTGCTGCGTGGCATATGGGATCTTAGTTCCCTAACCAGGGATTGAACCCAAGTCCCTTGCATTGGGAGCGCAGAGTCTTAACCACTGGACCACCAGGGAAGTCCCCTTATGTAATTTCTTTAAGCTAATATACACAAGTTAAAAAGAAAAAATAGCACGGAAAGGCTTTTACCGAAGAGGAACCCGTCTTCCTGGCCCACATCTCACTCTTGATGCCATTCCCCGGGCAGCCTCGTCTAACACTTGTTTCCAGCGATCCGCACCTCCAAGTTATTTAAGTTTTATCTCTGTTTCTCAGTTAATACATTTAAGGCTGTGATGATTTTCTATGAAAGATGAGGATCTAGTTTCTTTCTAGCCCTGTGCTCTCACTGCCCACTTCCGAATCCCATCCCCTGGAGGACAGTGCTACTTTAATAGTTCCGGTACTGGTTAATTTTGTATCTTTTAAAAGTATGTTATCAGGTCAATGAATCTATTCCATATGATGCGATCATGATAGACACATGACTTTAGACATCTGTGCAAGCCCATGGACTACACAGCAGGAGCGAATCCTAATGTAAAGATGGGCTGTGGGTGATGGTGTATCACTGTAGGTTCATCACTGGTAAGGCGTGCACCGCTCTGGTGGGGATGTTGTTAGTGGTGGAGAATGTGGACGTGTGGGCCTGGTGTGGGGAGGTGGTGGTGAGAGGTAGGGGGGTGGTAAGGGAGCTGTCTACACCTTTTGCTCAGTTTTGCTGTTCTTTAAAAAATTACCTTTAAAAGCAACTGTTAGACTTGTAGCATAGCTCTATTGACCCTGAAGAATAGAAGAGGAAAAGCCTGACTCCTCCCTGGGACTGCTCATGTCTTACTACTGCTCTTCCATTGTCGAGATTGATAACACCTGCATTCCCTTCAGGACTGGTAATTCCGTTTTCCAGGCTTTGTCTGTGAGCTGAGTCTAAAAGTTGAAACTCAACAAATGTTGCAGTTGCGTTTTCACCCATTCACCCACTCGCTCAGCCGAGAAACCTCTCTGTCCTTGTCGTGTGCCAGAGACCAAAGATCCAGGTCATAAGGTCACACACACTCCCTGCACGAACTGCCAGGCTGGAATTTAAAGGAGGAGAGAGGAAACATGCAGTTTACAGTGTAAGCATGATAACCGCTTAAATCAGTGGTTTTTAACTTTGTGGTCAAAACACAAATATGGAACCTAACTAAGAGGTAAGCTGAATATATAGCTAATATCTTAACTAGGAGCCGCTTGGCTGTCTTTGTGAGCATAGGCAGAATCTCGGCCCGTCTGCCCCCTCCACTGATCCTCAGGCTGAAGCCACAGCTCTAGAGCATTCTGCACGCCGAGGACTGAGAGGTGGTGAGAGGCGTCGCAGCTGCAGTTCTGTTTCACGGTTGTAAAGCCCCCACCAGAGAACCTGTGCAGCATCGGGTGCACTTGTCCAGGACACACTGCTGCGAAACAGCACTCAGAGGACAGCTGGGGACAGACATCTGCTCATCGTGAGAGGTGCCAGACCCGTCTTGACGATGCCTGTGGCCCAGCCCAGGTCACCTGGGGGGGAGTCTCTGGGACCGTGGAGGGGAATATTCTGACTGCCTTTGACCTGAGGGTCCCATCCAGGTGGGTGCGTGTGTGTGTTTGCTTACTGAAGTATAAAATCTGTCTGGAAGGATACAGAAGAACTTGATAACATTAGTCATCTCCAGAGAGGGAAATGAATGTCTGGAGGACAAGGTGGAAATAATAACTTTTTAACTACATACCCTCTCGTATGTTTTAAAATCATTTGAAAATATTACCTATTCAAAAAAAAAACTAAAATAAAAAATGAAGTAAAACTCAAGGCTTCATTTTCAGTTCATAGTGAGGACCCTCATCTCTAAGCTTATCTTGCTGAAGTGGCTTCTCATGGTTCCTCGGCAGCATTAAAGCTTTAGGCATCTTTCCTCCAGCTTGGGGATGTCAAGAGAACCCAGTTTCTCATGGTTCCTGCTGTTTGAGAACCTGTTTCTTCCACTGTCTGTGTTCGGTTCAGTCTGAAACTGGGGTAACAGTCTCCCTCACCACCCCCAAGCCGTGTTTGGTGCCTTCATTTGTCGCGTTGTAGTTGAATTGCCTGTTTGATACAAGTCTCCCCACTAGACCATGAACTCCTTGAGGGCAGAGATGGTGTCTCATTCTGAGTCATGTCCCCAGCTGGTTTCTGATTCCCAGTAGGTATTTAAGAAATAGCGGGGCTACTCTTGCCCCTCACCCAGCCTCCTTAATGTGGTTCATATACCTTGGAACTGAATAGCACCCTGTGGACAGCACTATAGGGTTCATACCATAGCAGGCCTGGAGTCACACAAAGCCTCGTCCCAAGGGGAGAGGCCCCACCCAAGCTCTTCTGCATCTTGGCTGTTTTCTCTTTCAGCGCTGGCTTAGATACTCTGCTTCTGCTTCTTAAATGGAAGGTAAGCAGATATTAACCAATGGAAGGCTGGGTTTCCTTGGACCTTCAGGGACTTTGCCCAGATTTTGCAAAAAATGTTGATGTCATCTTCCAAGTTAAGAAAAAGAACTGAAGCTACATGGGGACTTAATCCCCTCCCCCCACCCAACCCATACGCCCACCTGGCTATTGACAACATGAGGGAGATTTTCTCGGGTCACTACTTGTTTCTTTTCTCCAAAATGAATTCCCAAGGAATTTGTTTCGTTTTCTAGAAAGGGAGTAAGTTGTGATGTGATCAGCAATACAGAGAGCCCCGTGATCAACTAGATGGCAAATTCTCACTCCTGTAGCCAAAATCCAGTCTTTGTACCCCTGTACTGAATTGAGTCTCGGAAACAGTTTAGGATGAAGTAGAAAAGAGTAGCTTTATTGCTTTGCCAGGCAGAGGGGGCCACAGCAGGCTAATGCCCTCAAAACTGTGTGTCCCAACCCGGAGATTGTAGTGAGTAGTTTTATGGTAGTGGTTCAAAGAGGACAGTGTGATGCGTTCGTGGACATTCTTCTGATTGGTGGGTGATGAGGTTTCTAGGAGTCAGCATCATCAACCTTTTGGTTCCAACAGGTCTGGGGTCTGCATACTTGTGGGCAGTATGCAGTTAACTTCTTCCACCTGGTGGGGTTTCCATATCTGCAAAACAGCTCAAAGCTATTGTTACATGTATCCCTTGAGGGGGGACCAGGACCCTGCCCCAAGGCCACACTATTGTTTCCTGATTGTCTCTCTCTCCTCCCTGATTAGCCGCTGTTTGGCCTCTGTCATCCAGGGAAGGTCTGGAGGCAAATGAAACCTATTTCCCATAATCAAGAAACCAGGGACACAAAAAGACTTTTGTGCCCAGGAGCCCCACAGGGTCTTGCTCGGTTTCACTCCTACCAGCTGGGTGACCTCATCCAGGTTATTTAATTAATCTGGTTTCAGTTTCCTCACCCATAACATGGGGATAATAATAGTTACGGCCCTCAACTTTTGGAGTGGTTGTGAAGATTTAATGCGAAAACGTATGTAAAGCGCCTGGTAAAGGAATGGCAGTCACGTGTCATGACGCTGATTTTCCTTCCTGGGACCATGGCGGACATTGATGATCAACCACAGAACTCCTTTCTGGAGAGATCCAACTGCAGGGAGCTATAGGCGGCCACTGCTTCTAATGGGTAGATTGAAGCTAGCATTCAGCTTGGAGCCCATTAGCCATCTCTAGCCTAGTATCTTTCCAGACATTTGGGAGGTGCTGAAAATTCAGGCATTGTTATCATTACTAAACAGAAGCACCTTTGGCAAGGTGGCTGTTACATCCTGGGGCCCCTTCCCTGAATCTCCTTCAGGAGGTTGAGTGGCAGACTGTCATATACATTCCCATTGGCTACTAATGCTCAGCAGCTGGCCTGCTGGCCCCTCCTATTTAGTCTTTCAAAAGAGCTTATGAAATTAATGTACTTACTTTTTAAAGAATTTTTTTTTAACTGGGTGGATAGCACATTTGCTGCTAGCAGGCCAGCTCAATCCCAGGGCTGATGGGGGCTCACTGTCGGTGGCCTCCAATTTCCATTTCTATCAAGCAAGAGCAGGGAGGCAAAGACAGATTAGGAGGAACCGGGACTTGATTGCAAGCTATGGCATCTAGCGCCACCTACTGTTATATCCCTGCATTGCTACCATTGCCAACTGCGTTGAAGTTGATAGCCTTACTCTGCCCTTAGTGAGTAAATGGGAATATTTTCATAATCTCACTCAAATTACATTTTTTCACTTATAACTTAATTTTGTAAAAATGCCAGATCCTCATGATGTCGTGGCAATGAAAGTAACATTTCCTTGGCGTGTTTGGTTCCAAAGACCTACATACCAAGCGTGTCTTTTAGTCCTCTTATGTCTTTTGAATAAAGACCCGGCAGGTGCTTGCCCGCTGAGAGCCCTGGTAACTGGAGGGAGTGACTTGCCTGGGGTCACACCGCTGAGGGGCAAGGACTCGGGGCTCTGAATTCATATGCCTTTATTCTCCCTCTGTGTCTGTCACTCCTCCCCCCAGGGCCATCTTGGGACCACCTAGCTCAACACGTTGCCAGGCCCCTCAAAGCACAGTTTGCGTTCCCATAGTGGATCCTGCTGGCTGATTCACAAAAGGGAGGAAGGGGAAGGCTGTATTGCGCCCCATGGAAGAAAAGCCAGTGAAACAGTTCTTTATACTTTTGTGCTTTTTTCTGAATGTCAGTTGTGCCCACCCCCACCCCAAGGCTCCCTCCTCCCCCTCTGTAACACATCACTCTGCCTTCATTAACTGGAACGTTCATCCCCTCCGTGTGCTCCTCCAGAATCCATCTTCACACTCGTCCTCCTTCTCAAGGAGACTGGATGGATTAGTCAGAGTTCTTCAGAGAAAGAGAACTAATGGGGTACAATTAGGTATAGATACGGATTTGTCGTCGTTGTTCAGTTGCCAAGTCATGTCCAACTCTTTGAGACCACACGGACTGCAGCACACCAGGCTTCCCTGTCCCTCACCGTCTCCCGCTGTTCGCCAAAGTTCACGTCCACTGAAATGGTGATGCTGTCCAGCCATCTCATCCTTTGTTGCCCTCTTCTCCTTCTGCCTTCTGTCTTTCTCCAGAGATTTACTATAAGGAATTAGTTCATGGACTTGTGGGGGCTGATAAGTCCCAAGACGTGCATTTGGCAAACTGGAAACCCAGAAGAGCTGTTGGCAGAGCACCAAAGGCCTAAGAACCAAGAGAGCTGATGGTGTAAGTGCTAGTTCAAAAGCTTCCAGACTCAAGACCCAGGGAGGGCCGACATTTCAGTTTGAGTCCAAAGGCAGAAAAAAAACTGATGTCCCAGCTGGAAGGCAGTCAGACTAAAGGAACTTCCTCTTATTGGGGATGGTCTGCCTTTTATTCTGTGCAGTCCTTCCAAATGATTAGATGAGGCTCACCCTCACTAGGGAGGGCCGTCTGCTCCGTCAGGTTATATCTCATCCAACAGCATCCTCACAGAAAAACCCAGAATAACGGTTGTCCAAATGTCTGAGCAGCCCATGGCCCTGCCAAGTTGACACACAAAATGAATCATGGCACCAGGCGTCTGATCGTCCTCTGCCAGCTGACAAGCTATGTGAGTGCGGATGATTGCCTCTCTGCTTCTGTTTCTCCTTCTGTACAATGGGTGGCACTTTCAGGATCCACCACAGCTTTCACACCAAGGCCAGGTCAATCCATCAGTCCCCAGTCAGTGAGTCGTTTCTGCCCTACGCTTGGACTCCTGCCAGGGGCCAACTTTGCTCTGGAGCTCGCGTTGCACCGGCTAAGACTTCAGCAGGTCCCCATCATGATCTGAGACTCTCTCTGCCCAATCCGGCTCACTCCTTTTCTTTCTCACCCTCAATAAGACTCTTGTGCCCCTGTCTCAGTGCCCACTTCCCAGAGGGCCCAGCTGATGTAGATGTTAACATTCTTAAGGAGTTCAGGTCATTTACTCTGCAGAATGACTGTACTGCAAGGTGATTATAGTAATAATACTGTATTACATATTTGAAAGTTGTAAGGGAGTCCATCTCAAAAGTCGTCATCACAAAAAAATATTTCTGTAACCGTGTAAGGTGACAGATGTCAACTAGATTTACTGTGGTGGATTTATCTTGTGGTAGATCTTTTGTGGTGTACTATACAAATATCAAATCATTGTGCTGTACACCTGAAACAATGTTATATGTCAATGATACCTCAAAAATAACAAATGCTGTCTAAAGGAGGGACCCTGCCTTTAGTGAAGAGAGTCTCTAAAGAATTCAGGAGCTCATTTCATATTTCAGTTGCAAGGTCTGCATCTGGATGAAGTCATTAGTTCAGGGTTATCCATACACTGTAAGTGGGTACCTGCCTTATACCCTTATGGCATAGAAGTTTACTCTCCCCAAAGGAAAGCATCGATCACCATCATAAAACCACCAAAAGCTTAAATATCAGTATGCAAGCTGAGACTCGTGTGTACACTCTTCCCATGGACCCTGCCCACTCTCTGCTTGCTTTGTTGTTTATACCTTGTCCATAATGAGTCTGCAGTTTGCTAAACATCTTGCCTATTCCTCAGTGTTCTCTTTTCCAACCGTCTCCCTTTCCCCCGCCCCCCTCACCACTTGACAGAGCATCCCCAGCTGTTCCCCTGACGTCTGTATCAACCCAAGTACATTTAGCAGGAATTCATTTCCATCTTAATCTGATTCAAGGAAGTGGATCATATTTTAAGAACTAACGAAGATGGGTTTAGAACATGCTTTCATAAAAGACAAGAGAACAACAGACATTTCAAAGATTGCCTCTCTGGCCTTGACCTTCAACCGATCATTCTGATCTTCTGCCGTATAAAAATTCTTATGACAAAATCTAACAAAGCGCAATGGGCCAGCTTTGGAGGCAGCATCCATAAATTAATAGCTGTCACTGCTATCCCTTGTCTAGCCCCTGCCATGCAAAATTGGCAGCAGGGTAAAGTAGTGGTTAAGAGCACATGCTTTTCAACAACAAACAGCAACAACAAAACCCGATTGAAAACTAGACAGAGGATCTGAACAGACATTTTTTAAGGAAGATGTATCCCGATGGTCAACAGATACATGAAAAGACATTCGGCATCTCTATAATCATCAGGGAAATGCAAATCAAAGCCACCATGAGATATCACTTCACACCTGTTAGACTGGTCACTATCTAAAAGGCAAGAATGGGAGAATGTGGAGGAAAAGGAGACCTTGTATACTGTTGATGGGACTGCAACTTGGTGCAGCCGCTCTGGAAAACAGTATGGAGATTCCTCAAAAAATTAAGAGAACTGCCATGTGAGGCCTAAATGTTCCACTTCAATAGCCAAGATAGGAAGACAATCCAAGTGGCCATCAGTGGGTGAATAAATAAAAAAGATGTGTGGTGTGTGTGTGTGTAGTACTTCTCAGCCATAAAAAGAATGAAATCCAGCCATTTGTCACAACGTGGGTGAGCCTTGAAGGTACTAAGCTAAGTGAAAGAAATCAGAGACAGACAGATACTGTATGGTTTCACTCATACGTGGAATCAGAAATCAATAAACGAAACAAAACCAAATATAGATGAGGAGAACAGATTAGTGGTTACCGGAAGGGAAGGTGGTTGGGGAGGTGAGTGACACAGGTGACGGAGGTCACCTGTTTGGTGACGGGTGCTTTTAGGCTTGTGGTAGTATCACTTTGTAGTGTGTACAGATGTCAGATTGGAATGCTGTGCCCTGAAACGTATACACTAAGAGAGACAACAGCAGAAACCTAAAACAAGACACGTGCTTTGATGTCACGTGAACTGATCTCAGCGCCTGACTTTGCCATTTAATAGCATGTTGTTTTCTCCTTTTGAAGCCTCAGTTTGCTCCTCTGTAAAATGGGAAGAATAGTAATGAGGCAAGGACTAAGTGGAATCGTGTATTTCAAAGAAGAACACGCTTAGGCTCGTGTATGGCACGTAGGTGAATGACGATGTCGTTGGTAGACAGCATCAGGGCCTTCTCACCGATGAGGAACAGACTCAGGGCAGGTGTATGACTTGCCCGATTACCCGACAGTGAAGTGACAGAATCAGGACCCCAACCTGGGCCTTTTGGACAACAAAGATCTTTCCGTGCATTCCTACCACCTCCGCTTGTCAGCTATCAAGTTAAGCCAAATCGTTTCCAAGTGCTACTGTTTAAAACAAAGTCACTTTAGCCATGTCCAAACTCTGCAACCCTGTGGACCATAGCCTGCTAGGCTTCTCTGTCCATGGGATTCTCCAGGCAAGAATACTAGAGTGGGTTGCCATTTCCTCTTCCAGGGGAGCTTTCTAACCAGGGATCAAACCCATGTCTCCTGCATCTCCTGCATTGCAGGCAGATTCTTTACCACTGAGCCACAGGGTATTAAGCCCCTAAATGTGAAGGTACCTGCCCCCAAACCATCCCTACCTCAGGCTCCACTATGGGTCTATACAAATGCATCATCTTTCAACCTGACACATTACAGGATGTCACATTGCGTTTCTCACAGCCCTGCCCTCAGAGACCCATATGTAGATATGAGGCAGGACATGTGATACAGAAGGGGACAGGGCAGAGATTCGCCTTGGCTTTCCAGGCAGCAGAGAATGGAGGCGCCACCCACACTCTGCAGAGCAATGGAAGACCTGAAGGATCTTAAGACTAGGGGCACACTCAAGGGAAGCAAAGACAAAATCAAGTCTCCCAGGATAGCTTTTATGAAAGTCAGCTAGGGATAGTCACAGAAATTAAACAAAGGACATCCAGAGACATGGTGATAGGATTGTACTTGGCTTATATTTTCTCCTTTTTTTTTTTTTACTCTTTCCCTGGTATCTGTTAGTTCATTTCTTAACCAGATGATGATCTAAAACGTGGAGTTGTATTGCAAACGTGTTACCTCAGTAAGGAGACACCCTAATCAATGTCTGTAGGGAGGAAATACTTAGCATTAGCTTGTTTTTCAGCAGGAAGGATCTAAAGGGTGTGGTACACAGAACACAGGAGTTTTGATGCAAGCAGAGCTGGTCTCCGAGGTCTGGAATATACAGTACTTCCTGAGGAAAGAAACTGGGAAAAGTTGGAGAGTTCTGCATTTTCTCGAAAGGTGGGTTTTGATAATCTTGAGAGAGCTAGAATGATCCTAATTCTGGAAATGCATCTTAGCCACAGGAAATTCTGAGGGTGTCGGGCTTAGAATCAAAAGATAAGGGATGTACAAAGTTATCATCTGCAAAGGGGTCCTTGGTTAAAGGGAAAACCAGCTTTATAGTCTAAAAATAACTGATCAGGACCTGGAGCCAAGGCATTTGTATAAGCTATAACATAACCATTGGTGGGGGGTGGGAGGAGTCATTTTCATTTCCTAGTCCCCGTGGAAGACTGATCCTTGCAAACTACATTTCCCAGGCACGCTTGCCAGCTGGCTTCCCTGTAGGTTTAGCCAGTAGGAGGTGGAGTAGGAAACTGGAGGGAGGGAGAAAGAGAGAGAGAGAAGGAGGCAGGCTACTGTTTTTCTCCCCATCTCTCACTCGGCTTCCGGTGGCACCTTCAGCTGAAAATACACTCTTCCACGAGTCCAGCTTCTGCCAAGTGGCCCAATTCTAGAGCTTCTGAAGGCTACCTTTTCCCTTAGTCCTTCCAGCACTGGAAGTGGTAGAAGTTTCATTTTGCTAATGAAACTAATTTGGCTTTTCAGCTCCTTTCAGCTCTTCTGACACCTTTGTAACTGCTCCCCTATATTACAGTCTTGAACTATCTAGCATGATTTCCTACCTGTAGCCCTGCCTGATACTGTGTTAAAATATACTTTAATTTTTTTTTTTTTAAACTAGAGTATAGTTTATTTACATAGAGGCTTCCCTGGTGGCTCAGCAGTGAACAATCTGCCTGCAGTGTAGGAGATACCGGAGACACAGGTTTGATCCCTGGGTCAGGACGATTCCATGAAGGCAGGAGTATTCAGCATTCTTGCCAGGAAAATCCCATGGCCAGAGGAGCCTGGCAGGCTACAGTCCCTGGGGTCTCACAGAGTCAAACACGACTCAGTAAATGAATGCAGTGAACACAGTTCATTTACAGTGTTGTGTTCGTTTCTGCTCTACAGCAAAGTGAATCAGTTATATATTTATTTATATATCTGTATATAGATATATCTATGTACATACATAGACACACTGTTTTTTAGCTTCCTTTCCATGGTGTCATTACAGAGCACTGAGTAGAGGTCCCTGTGCTGCACAATAGGCCCTACTGTCTGTTTTATATGTAGCAGTGTGTATATGTCAATCTCACTCTTCTAGTTTATCCGCCTCCCACCAGTAACCATAAGTTTGTTTTCTGTTAATACATCTGTAACTCGATTTCTGTTTTGTAGATAAGTTCATTTGTGCCCAAAATAGACTTAAATTACATCATTCCAGGCTCTTAGATTACTCATTTAAAACAACGTTAAAAACTTACATTTTGCTCATTTTGATAGTTAGAATTGCTTTACAAAAAAGAACAACACTATTATCTTATTATTAGTGAAAGTGAAAGTGAAGTTGCTCAATTGTGCCCAACTCTTTGCGACCTCATGGACTGTAGCCTGTCAGGCTCCTCCATCCATGGGATTTTCCGGTGAGAGTGCTGGAGTGGATTGCCATTTCCTTCTCCAGGGGATCTTCCTGACCCAGGAGTCGAACCCGGGTCTCCCACATTGCAGGCAGACACTTTACCATCTGAGCCACCAGGAAGATCTATTTTACTATTTATCATTTTATTATTAGATAGTTGATATAAGTAAACTATTTTAGAATCAGGAAAAAAATGTAGCCCAAATAAAAATTATTATTTATCTACAATTCAAGCAGTCTAAGATAACATTCCTTTTAACAGTATGTTATATTTACTTCCATGGGCTTCACCGGTGGCTCAGATGGTGAAGAGTCGTTCTGCTAATGCAAGAGACCCAGGTTCCATCCCTGGGTCAGAAGATCCCCCGGAGAAAGGAATGGCAACCCACTCCAGTATTCTTACCTGGAGGATTCCCATGGACAGAGGAGCCTGGTGGGCTACAGCCCATGGGGTCACGAAGAGTCGGACACGACTGAGCGACCAATACTGACTACCTGCTTATACCTTGCCATGTGTCAATATTTTAAATCATAATTTATATCAGTTTATATATATTTTTAGGAATTTCTATAGATTTTTATGAATGCAGACCTTAAAATTCTCTATGATCTAAGCTCTTAAATGCTTTGTATTTGTAACATTCATTTTTCCCTTGAAATTATACTTCCTTCCACATCAGTTGAGTATGCATCTCAGCAACGTTAAATAGTAGCACCCAATTCAGATCATCATACACCATTGTCTGGCTCGACCACAATTTATTCGCCCAGTGCCTGTTGCTGGACATTTAGATGTTTTTCACTATTACTCACACTGCTGTGGTAGACATCCTCTTGGATAAATCTTTTTTTATCCTTGCTGCATAATTTTCTTGGCTAGAAGCAGATTTGCTGGAGCAAAAGAACATGTAGTTTTAAGACTTGTCATTACATATGGTGAAATTGCCCTCTAGAAAGGTTGTAGAGATGGCAGTTCTTGAATGCTCTGTGAACTTCTCATTGTGCTCACATCGAATTGTGTTTATAAATATCCCGACAGCCAGTTCTCCCTCATTCAATGCCCGTTATTACCAGTGGCTTATTTCACTTGTAATTAAACAGTTGTCGCAATAAAAATGGTCTCCTAAGAATCCACGAAAATACTATAATTTCAGCACTTGTGGAGCGCATCTTCTCCTGCTAAAGCCTTGTGTCAAGCCAAGGACACAGTTGGGTTTTGCGGCTGTAAATTGTTCAGCACCAATCCCAGTCTATATAAACTCAGTCTTTTACAGTAGTGCGAATTCCTGGTGCACGGGCAACTGTCATTAGGTGAGATTTCAGGGAAAATCCTTGAAGTTTGGACAGTTATCATAGTTCCTTCATGAAGGGGGTGAAACCTGGGATGTTTAGGAGAGTAAAGGGCACACAACCGACACCAGGAAGCATTGCAGTCATAGATTTTCACACTATGGCAAGGAAATCTGAATGTGTTCATTTTGTCTTTGTTCATAAGTGTGTTCTAATCACAACATCTGTGATGAACGTTGCTTTGGTTCTGAAAGAAGGAATTAATTGGGTGCTCAACAAAAGGGAGGAGGATTAGAAAAAGGCAACCCTGATTTCAAATGTTTGATCTTGAAATAGGGCCAATATCATTGCTTTCACTGAAAAAACTGCACCAGAATAGGGATCATCTGGTCTTACTTTTCTAGAGGAGAAAGAGAACTGGTTGAAATAATTATTGATCTGTTGCTGCCCTGACACATCTAAGGGAGGAAGCTGTTTCAGAAATATTGTGGTTGTGAGGGAAAGAAAAGCCAAGTCAACTGGCTGAAAAGTAGTAAAGGAAATGTTCGTGAAAAGGTCAGGTTCTGGTGAAGGTTGATCAGTTCAACAAGGTACCATGGAACAGGTTTTTCTTTGACTCTCCTGTCTGTTCTTCCCCACATCTTCAGCTGGAGGGTGGCTCCCTCATGGGCACAGAATGGCTGCCAACAACCCCCACAGGTATCTGCTTCTCTGTCCACAGTCTCTGAGGAAATAGAACTTCTCTGCCTGTGGTTCCTTAGACTTAAGAATCATGTTTCTTAGAAACGTGTAACTCTTTAGTCCAAACTGGGTCACATGAGCATCCCTCAGCCAGCCTGTGATGTGAGGTGGGCTCTGTGCTGTCTGGCTTCAGTTAGGACCACCCCTGTTGCTGATACCATGAGTTTTTTCCGAGGCACAAGTGCTCCATGGGAGAGGGGCAGGAAGTCTTAGCAGGCAAACCCATATCAAGGGGAGAGAAGGGATACCAGGAGTGTGAAAAAAGCCAATGTCCATTATTTAGAAGTTTTAAGAAGAACTCCTGGAAATTCTTACAGGCCTCCTTGGAAATCTACCTCTCCCCCCTCTTCATCATCCCTCAAGATGGAAACTGATAGATTTGCCATCAATTTTCAGCCAACGGATAGAAACACCATTGTGTATTGGTATAAGCTTGATATATTACCTGTAAGTTATTGCTAATGATAGCTAGAGAGATAAAGTTTATAAATGACTTCATTGTTTCATGTCTGCTGCTGCTGCTAAGTCGCTTCAGTCATGTCAGACTCTGTGCGACCTCATAGATGGCTCACCCACCAGGCTCCCCCGTCCCTGGGATTCTCCAGGCAAGAACACTGGAGTGGGTTGCCACTTCCTTCTCCAATGCATGAAAGTGAAAAGTGAAAGTGAAGTCACTCAGTGTCTGACTCTTAGCGACCCCATGGACTGCAGCCTACCAGGCTCCTCCATCCATGGGATTTTCCAGGCAAGAGTACTGGGGTGGGGTGCCATTGCCTTCTCCAGTTTCATGTCTAGCAGAACTTATTCAAGGCTGTCTCAGATACTTTTTTGTATCCTCTGTGCTTAATTTGGGCAGGTGGTGCCAGTGGTAAAGAATCTTCCTGCCAATGCAGGAGACACAAGAGACATGGGTTCAGTCCCTTTTAACAGTAAGTTATATTTACTTCCATGGGCTTCCCTGGTGGCTCAGATGGTGAAGAGTCATTCTGCCAATGCAAGAGACCCAGGTTCCATCCCTGGGTCAGAAGATCCCCTGGAGAAGGAAATGGCTACCCACTCCAGTATTCTTGCCTGGAAAATTGGATGAACAGAGGAGTCTGGCAGGCTACAGTCCATGGGGTCTCAAAGAGTCAGACACTACTGAGCACGCACGCATGCTATATTTAGTGAATAAGAAGGAGTACCCTGGGGACTTGCAGTAGACTCTCCACCTCTAATCTGAGCTGCCTGGCACAGGACGCATACTAGGTGACCCAGGAAACAAGTGGTTCAGAATGAGGCAAGCCAGTGACAGTCCCTTCCCTCTACTCCAGACCCCTCTCTCCATCGCCTCCATCCCACCAGAAATGTCATTCAATTTTGCTTTGTTTTTTCAGCACTAGATTAACAGTTTATTTTCCTTATAGTCTAGATGTGCATGGGGCCAACAATTCACTTTATATATATATTTTTTAATATAAATTTATTTATTTTAATTGGAGGTTAATTACTTTACAATATTGTATTGGTTTTGCCATACATCAACATGAATCCGCCACAGGTACACACATGTTCCCCATCCTGAACACCCCCCCCCTCCTCCCTCCCCGTACCATCCCTCTGGGTCGTCCCAGTGAAAAATATTTTATTTACCATGTTGTATTAGTTTCTGCTGTGCAGCAAAGTGAATCAGTTACACAATATGCCTATATCTACTCTTTTATAGATTCCTTGTCCATATAGGTCATAACAGGGTATTGAGTAGAGTTTCCTGTAGTACACAGTAGGTCCTTATTAGCTATCTATTTCATACATAGCTGTGTGTATATGTCAGTCCTATCCTCCAAATCTAACCTCCAATCTTAACCTCCTCCATCCTATGATAACCATAAATTCGTTTGCTAAATCTGTGATGCTGTTTCTGTTTTGTGAATAACTTCATTTGTACCATTTTTTTAGATTCCATATGTAATCAATAGTGTATGATATCTGTCTTTCTCTGACTTACTTCTCTCAGTATGACAATCTCTGGGACCGTCCAAATTCATTCAGTTTTGATATGGATCCATTCCCTGCCTTCTTCATTCCACTCAAAAGGCCCAGAGCAGCAGGTACCACAGCCCAGTTTTATTTTTGGAGATAGTGGGTGATGATGGCTGCTGAGAAAGCACCATGCCTCCTCCCACGTGTCCACATTACTATGATTTCTGTTAATGAGTAGCTGACCAGTCCTCACTTTGCCTTCAGAAACCACTCTCAGTACAGTCCCACCCATCCACCATGGTCAAATTTCACTTGCTGTTCCTTTTTTCTTTAAATCTTTTCTCTTTGTTTATTATATAACTGATTAACATTTACTGCAGAGCAATGGGGAAATCACATAAGCTAAGAGAAAGTAATAAAATCTGCCATAATCCCACCCCAGAGAGAATTGCCACATGACAAGGGAGTTTTTTTTTAAATATCTTTTGATATGTGTACATCCAAACAGATCATTTTTCCAAAAACAAAGAATCATGCAATACCTATTACTTTGTAATGAGTCTTTCTCAGAGAACTCCTCAGAGCATCTCTACACTTTAAATTGTTATACTGTCATTACATTTAATTGCTGCATAGCATTCTGTCCTTACGAGGCACCATGATTGCTGAACCTGTCTTCTGTTGTGAAGTTGTGATTTCCACGAGTTTGCTGTCACAGGCAGCATCCTAGCAGTTTTGTGGATGAACCTCTGTACGCGTGCAAGGATAGTCCCACAGGATGCCTGATAGCAGAAGAATCGTTAGACCCAAGGGCATGCCCGCTTATACAGCATTTAGTATGCACTGATGAATTGCCCTTCAGAAAAGGCATTACAATGTATTCTCCCACCAGTTTCTTCTGAAAGCATCCATTTTCTCATAATTTCTTGGCATTTCCTTTAATTAAAAAACCTAATATTACAGGAATTAATTTTAAGACAAGAGAATCAAGTTAATAGTCTTGTTATTGTTCACCAAATTGGTGGCTGAGAAAAGTGACTTTTATATTAAAATATAGTTAATTGAACTCTCTTCTTTATATTGACCCAGTATCCACCTTTGAGTAATAAATCTGTCTTGTGAGGTTTCACCTGTGGCTAAGAAAGGCAAATGAATAGCAAAAAGGGAAAGAAAAACCCATAAACAATTACTTGGATAAGTCACTCATAAAATCCTGCTAGGGGAGCAGTGGGAAGGGTACATTTGCATCTTTATATTGACAAAATTCAGCTGTCTAAATCCACTACCTCTGCCACCTACAACAATGATTATCAATATTCAACTTTTTGTCTGAGTATAATGCTCATAATAGAAGCTACTGTTTTTCCAAAGCTTGCTGTGAGTCAGAAATTTAGCAACTGATTTGATCATCACAACAAGGTAGGAAATGGTCCCCCATTCTTCTGCTGAAGAAACTAGGACCCAGAGAGGATGAGTAATTTTTCCAAGGTCACACAGGCAGTCACCAGACAGAATGAGAATCAGAGCTCAGATTCGTCCATCTCCAAAGCTCTTGCTATTTCCAGCACGCCCCGGGATCTCTCTTTGGTGGAGACAAGGATGCTGTGACCCCCAAGGGCCCCTCCAACCTGATGAGACGTCTCATGTGAGCACACGGGCCTCCTGCAGCCCAGCTCTGCTGCTAGCAGTTGTACTAATGCTTTTCCTCTCACTTCTTGACTTCCCGTAGGTCCCAGAAAAGCCAATGAGAAGCATCAGGTATATGGAGAAGGAGATAATAAACCTCAAGAAAGACCTTAAACGAAGCCGGTGAGTGAGCCCTGCACTGAACAACCCACAGACAAGCTGATAGGGACGAGCCCATAGGCTTCGGGATGATGTGTGTGGGACTTTGCCCAGTCTCAGTGCCCCTCAGCCTGAGCCATAAGCCAGAGATTGGCAGGAGGGCAGCCCTCTGAGGACTGGGGACAGAGCCATTTCTTGGCTGGACTTTGCAGGGAGTACCAGTGTGACCTGCACCAGAGTCCCCTCCCCATTCTTTCTCAGGCCAGTCCCGTGCCTCTAATTCCCTCTGCTTTCCTTCCTGGGGCTGAATCCAACTCAAGAGAGTCTTCATGTGCTCCAGAAAACTCTTCCCTTTTTACAGCACAGCCACAGCACGGTAGCCAAGAGTCAGACCGACTTGGTCTCAAATATGGGCCCAGCTACCTGCCAGCTGGTGACACTGGAGGAGCTACTTAACCTCCCTGAGTCTCTGTTTCCTTAACTGTAGAGTGAATGTAGTAATACGGGGCTGTTAGAAAGGCACGGTGAAATAATACACTGAAATGCCAGAGCCTTGTATACAGTGTCACTCATAGCTTTTTCCACCCACCAATTCCTTCCTGCACGGTAGCAAGAGCAAACTGAGATCTGGAACCATATTTTATTCATTGCTGTGGGGTGAGGTGGAATTTCCCTCTCCTCACCCCTTAACTCCTTCCTGGGACCTGTAACGTTCCAAGGTGGGGTTGTACATAGGGCTTTTGGCAGAGCAACTCAAGGCAGGGTAAGAAATGGGGATTCTTTTAACAGAAAACACACAGACATGCTCAGCAGGGGGTGCTACAGGCAGTGTGGGGGGTTGGCGGTCTGCTTTTCTTGCACGTGTCCTGCTCTGAGCCAGACCCCGGTAAGAATCACAGGGACACGTTTCCTTCCTCAATGCTGTGGTCAGGGAGTCCTTCCTTCACTGCCCACCCAAGTCTCTACTCTGTGTAACAGCACAGCTTTGACTGAATGGGAGACTCAACCCAAGAAGAGGCAGGAAGCTATGGGCTTTAGAAACTGGGGAGAAGGAAGGGAGGAAGGGAGGCATCAAGACAGGGCCCCAGAGAACAATTCCCCACCAATCACCGGACGGGTGGCTGTATCAGCTCTGCTAGGGTCTCTGGATACCCACTGTCCAGCAGAAATATAATGTGATCTGTTCATGTAAATTAAAAATTTTCAGTAGCCCACATTGAAAAAAAAATAAAAAGTGGACGAAAAAACAGGTGAAAGTCATTCTTATAGTATATTTAGCCAAATATATCCAAAATATTATCATTCAACATGTAATCAATATAAAAAGGTATTTTTAAAAAGGTGTTAATGAGAAATTTATATTCTCTTTTGAACATGTGATGAAAACAGGTGAATGATGAAAATCCACAGTGTACAGTTACACTTAGAACATATATTAACTTAGACCCACCACATTTCAAGTGATCAGTAGTTATTATGGACTGAATTGTGTCCGCTCAAAATCTGTATGTTGAAACCCCAACCCTCTACATAAGTGCATTTGGAGAGAGGGCCCTTGAAAAAGTCAGTTAAGTCTCTCAGTCATGTCTAACTCTTTATGACCCCATGGACTGCAGCACGCCAGGCTTTCCTATCCATCACCAACTCCCGGAGCTTGCTCAAACTCATGTCCATCGAGTCGGTGATGCCATCTAACCCTCTCATCCTCTGTTGTCCCCATCTCTTCCTGCCTTCAGTCTTTCCCAGCATCACGGTCTTTTCCAGTGAGTCAGTTCCTCGCATCAGGTGGCCAAAGTATTGGAGTTTCAGCTTCAGCATCAGTCCTTCCAATGAATATTCAGTACTGATTTCCATTAGGATCGACTGGTTTGATCTCCTTGCAGTCCAAAGGGACTCTCAAGAGTCTTCTCCAACACCACAGTTCAAAAGCATCAATTCTTTGGTGCTCAGCTTTCTTTATAGTCCAGCTCTAACATCCTCTCACACACATGACTACTGGAAAAACCATAGCCTTGACTAGACGGACCTTAGTCGGCAAAGTAATGTCTCTGCTTTTTAATATGCTGTCTAGATTGGTCATAGCTTTTCTTCCAAGGACCAAGCGTCTTTTAATTTCATGGCTGCAGTCACCATCTGCAGTGATTTTGGAGCCCCCCAAAATAAAGTCTGTCACTGTTTCCACTGTTTCCCCATCTGTTTGCCATGAAGTGATGGGACTGAATGCCATGATCTTAGTTTCTGAATGTTGAGTTTTAAACCAACTTTTTCACTGTCCTCTTTCACTTTCATCAAGAAGCTCTTTAGTTCTTCACTTTCTGCCATAAGGGTGGCGTCATCTGCATATCTGAGGTTATTGATATTTCTCCTGGCAATCTTGATTCCAGCTTGTGCTTCATCCTACCGGCATTTCACATGATGTACTCTGCATATAAGTTAAATAAACACGGTGACAATACACAGCCTTGACATACTCCTTTCCCAGTTAGGAACCAGTCTGTTGTTCCATATACAGTTCTAATTGTTGCTTCTTGACCTGCATACAGGTTTCTCAGGAAACAGGTAAAATGGTCTGGTATTCCCATCTCTTAAAGAATTTTCCACAAGTTTGTTGTGATCCACACAGTCAAAGGCTTTGGCTTAGTCAATAAAGCAGAAGTAGATGTTTTTCTTGAACTCTCTTGCTTTTTTGATGATCCAGTGGATGTTGGCAATTTGATCTTAAACGAAGCCTGTGAGCGAGCCCTACACCAAGCGACCCACAGACAAGCTGATAGGGCCGATCTGATAGGCTTCGGGGTGATGCGTGTGGGTCTTTGCCCAGTCTCAGTGCCCCTCAGCCTTAACCATAAGCTGGAGATTGGCAGGAGGGCAGCCCTTGGAGGACTGGGGACAGGCCCATTTCTTGGCTGGACTTTGCAGGGAGTACCTGCATCAGAGTGACCCCCCCCCCCCATTCTTGCTCAGGCCAGATCCTTTGCCTTTTCTAAATCCAGCTTGAACATTTGGAAGTGCACAGTTCGTATACTGTTGAAGCCTGGATTGGAGGATTTTGAGCATACTTTGATAGCATGTGAGATGAGTGCAATTGTGCAGTAGTTTGAACATTCTTTGGCATTGCTTTTATTTGGGATTGGAATGAAAACTGACCTTTTCCAGTCCTGTGGCCACTGCTGAGTTTTCCAAAGTTGCTGGCATATTGAGTGCAGCATTTTCACAGCATCATCTTTTATGATTTGAAATAGCTCAACTGGAATTCCATCACCTCCACTAGCTTTGTTTGTAGTGATGCTTCCTAAGGCTCACTTGACTTTGCATCCCAGAATGTCTGGCTCTAGGTGAGTGATCACACCATTGTGGTTATCTGGGTCATGAAGCTCTTTTTTCTATGGTTCTTCTGTGTATTCTTGCTACCTCTTCTTAATATCTTCTGCTTCTGTTAGGTCCATGCCATTTCTGTCCTTTAGTGTACCCATCTTAGCATGAAATATTCCCTTGGTGTATCTAATTTTCTTGAAGAGATCTCTAGTCTTTCCCATTCTATTGAAAATGTAATTAAAGTCAAATGAGGCCAGAAAGGTGGGGCCCTAGTCCAATAGGATTGTTGTCCTCATGCCAGGAACATGCACACACAGAGAAAAGGCCAGGCAAGGCCTTAGCTAGTAGGTGTCTTCTGAACTGTAGGAGGTGCACCTTGATCATGGACTTCTGGCCTCCAGAACTAAGAGAAAATAAACATCTGTTGTTTAGACCATGTGTTCTGTTCTGACAGCCCCATCAGACTCATGTAACTTTCACTGTTGTAATTACCCTGCAGAGAATGTCCCAACGCAAGGGGGATGATGGCGCGCAGTCTGAGTTTGAAGCAGAGCCAGGCTCAGAGATGGCCTGTGTACTTTCCTTCAGAATCAAGAGATGAGATCCACAGGGACCCCTCTGTTAGTTGTGGACACATTGCCCTGTACAGTGTGTGAACCCAGGTTAGAGGGCTTTGAGTTCCCCCGTGGCTCAGCAGTAAAAAACCTGCCCTGCAGGAGATGTGGGAGATGAGGATTTAATCCCTGGGTCAGGAAGATCCCCTGGAGGAGGAAATGGCAACCCATTCCAGTATTGTTTCCAGGACAAATCCCATGGGCTGCCATCCAGAGGGTCACAGAAAATCGGACACATCTGAGTGAGTGAGCGTAGAAGGCTTTAGAGGTTGATGGTTTGGGAACCCAGGAGCCCCAGGAACGCATGAGAGGCAGAGTTAAGAGGCCAGGAGTTACCTGTGTGGGGACATCCAGGCAGGCGGCAAAGAAAGAGGGCTGTGCACAACCGAGGGCGCACCTCCCAGCGGGGATTTGTCCTCTGCTCTGCAGTCATGCCTGGAGGATGTTCCAGGTTTCAGAGGAGATGTTCCAGGCTTCAGAGGAAACGGTACAGCAGGGAAACTGGATCAGAGGTGAGATTCAAAATACGGGACCATCACGTATGTCATGGCAGTAATCGATTGGAATAGACACTGGCCATACAGAACCATTATGACCGTGTCAGTTCTCACCAGCTGAATGTTAGCAGCCTTGAGGTAGATGATTCTAACTCAACATGCAAAGACACACCAGAGTCTCTGGAGCCTGGAAATGAGAGTTCCACAGTAATCTGTACTGTAGACTAAAGGCTGATAACTGTGCCTTGATCCATGAAAGTTCCAGATACCAGGACTCGACCCAGTCCAAGGAGGGCAACAAGCAGCAGTGAGTCAGCCTATAACCAGAACTGACTTGCTAAATTTCCAGGAAATCTGCAAGCCAGTTATTAAGCACAGCTACTGTTAAGAATTAAATTATATAAACTTACATGGTGGGTTGTAAGTTTCTAAATCATATAAACTTAAATATTGGGTTGGCCAATAAGTTCATCTGGGTTTGTCCACAAGATATAACAGGAAAACCCCAAACGAACGTTTTTGGCCAACCCAGTACATGATGTTAAAACAAACGTGATAAATACTCGTAACTCATCACTCCTTAATGATTTCATATCTTTTTACTGCTGGCTGTGCTCTTGCGATTACTTCTGTTTACAGTATCTGTGTGGTAGACATTCCTGTAAAATGGGGGCTCCACATTCACTGACTTCATATCAGTAGCTCAGCATCAGCCACAGTGGGAATACTTGTGCACAGAAATCATCAGAAGCTACAAATCAGGCTCATTGTCCCTCCAGAGAGGACCAGCACCCTCTGCGGACATGCCCCCAGATAACCAAGGTAGAGCTTGCCTCTAAGCCTGTAGAGCAGAGGGGTGACGGAAAGGTGATAAAGACAGTGGCTTTTCTGCCATCCTTGGTTTGGCAGGCTGAGTCTGTCCTTTTTGCCAGACGCATCTACCATGGCTAGAATTTAACATCCTCATCAGACAGGCTTTAACATCCTTAGCCAAGTGCTGGATGTGAAGGACAGTGTGGAAAGAGCCAGACAGAAAAGCCGCAAGGCAAGAAAACAAGAAACGACAGTAAAACCTTCCACCTGGCCATGCTGCTGGATCCCACTGACATTTAAGGAGCCAGAGATCCCCCTTCAGAAGCAAACACCTTGTTTTCCAGGGGAAATCACCCCTCTAAGATGCACACCCCTTGGCCTCATCACACAGTATTAAATGAGGTGGATGATTAGCGGAGAAGATAATGTCTTTTCCACTTACTGTTTTTAATATCTGTTTCACCTCCTGTTAGAATCCAGCCCACCTTGTGTCAAACACCTTCACTGTCTCCGCGATTTTTATTTAATACTTCAGCCCTCTTATAATTCAATTGCACCATCCCTGGTTTCATGGCCAATTTAACATGATGCTAAAAAGAATAAAAATCTAACTGCTTTCCTCCTCGCCTGTTCCACCAGATGTTCAGTGGCACTAAGCAGCCACCGTACGCTCGCTTGCAGTTTCTCTTCGCTAGCAGAAGCTGACACCCAGGGCTTCTGTGTGTGCCCAGTTCTAGGTCGACTCTTGAAGGCAATGGCATGTCTTCCTCCAAAGCTGCTGATGCTTTTTAAGGGAAACAGACATCTCTGCAACTAAAACAACAGACACGTCGAAACTGAAGCTATGATTTACCCACACAAAGTTTAGTTAGGTACCAGCAATTGCAAATAAGCAGTGACGAGTTAGCCCTCTCCCCCAGCAGATCCCAGCAGGGTACAAGCTATGCAGGTGCTTCCAAGGTCTGAGGCTTTGCTTTCCAGCTGCATTTTGGGAGACAGCCGAAGCAGGGCAATGAGAAATGACAAAGGTGGGATTTGGGCACAGGAAGAAGCTTTATCTTTTAAAGTTAGACACTTCTTCTTGGTCCCTCCTTAGTTTTCTGTGATCATTCATTTTCTTCAACAAATATTTATTGAGTACCAGGAATCACCAGGTATACACCAGGCATCATTGTGTATACCGGAGACAGGGCAGTGAAATAGACAAAATTCCTGTCCTCAATGAATAACAAACAATGATGTGTGTTGAGCAAAAAGACAAGTTAGCGAGTAAATGTACAGGACTGGGGTGGGGACATTGACCATATCCTGTGAAGAATATAAAAGAAGGTGATGTACAGGCATACTCATTTTACCACGCTTCACAGGTACTGCATTTTTATAAATTCAAAATTTGTGGCAACCCCACAAGTCTGTTATAGGCTCCATTTTTCCAATAGTATTTGCTCACTCTGTGTCTCTGTGTCACATTTTGGCAATACTCCCAGTATTTCAGACTTTCCCATTCTTACAATATCTGCGATGGTGATCTGTGATCGGTGATCTGTGATGTGACTGTTGCAAAAACATTAAAATTCACTGAATTTTCAGATGAGAGTCTTCTCTAGCACTGAAGTATTCTTTAATTAAGCTATGTACATTTTTTAAGATATAATGCTAGTGCATGCTTAGACTACAGTACAGTGTGCATGCTAAGTTGCTTCAGTCGTGTCCAACTCTTTGCGATTCTATGGACTGTAGCCCGCGAGGCTCCTCTGTCCATGGGGATTCTCCAGGCAAGAATACTGGAGTGGGTAGCCATTTCCTCCTCCAGGGGATCTTCCCAACCCAACTCTTATGTTTCCTGCATTGGCAGGCAGATTCTTCACCAGTACAGTATAAACGTAGCTTCTATATGCACTGGGAAACCAAAAAAAGAAAAGTGTGACTTGCTTTATTGCAGTACTCGCTTTATTACAATGGCCTGCAACCCAACTCACAGTATCCCCGATGTCTGCCTGTACGCTGCAGCAGGGCTGATGGGGAACAAGTGCTGCTTTAGTGAGAGGGGTCAGAGGAAACAGTTTTGTAAAGGGGGCCATAGGCTGACATCTGAATGGTGCCACTTGAATGGAGTATTTTATGGGACAAAAAGTGAATGGGACCAAAGCCAGAACAAACCAACAGTATTGGAGAAGCAGAAAGAAAGCCAGCATGACGAGCAGATGAGGGAGATGGGCGCAAGCTGGAGCCTACAGGGCCTTCAGCCACACAGACCGTGGGGAAAGGCTTGGGGTTTAGTCTAAGTCCAGTGAGAACCCTCTAGAGGGTTCTGAACAAGAGAAGAATATCATCTGATTTTTAAAAAGAACATTTTCTCATCAGCTGCGTAGAGGTCAGTGGGAAGGCTATGGTAAGAGATGTCGATGGGTTGGATCACACAAATAGCAGTGCCTTGGAGGGAAGTGGGTAGATTCGGGGTTTTATTTTTTCTATTTTGGAGGCACAGGACTGGATCAGATGTGGGAAATGAGGAAGAAGGTGCAATCTCTTCCTCCCTCACTGGGATGTAAGATGTGTCCTAACCTAGAATATATCATGTCCACCGTCATGGTTCCTGAGTGTTTACTGATGGGATATTAATTCTGTTGTCCATCCCTGGAACTTAGCAGTTAAAACTAAAGGGGAAGACCCGTATGTTAATTTAGGGGAAGTGAGTGAAGGAGACAGCTTATCTATAAATCTGTGGGATAAATCAGTTGATGAGATGGCAAGTCAATTGCTGTCTCCTTCGGGCCAGTCTCTCTCTTCCAATGCCTTCAAACTGGAGTGTTCACTTTGCCTTTTTAGGGAATGGCCTGTGATTGGGAAGAGAAGGTATTAATGTTGTCCTGCAACATAATCAGTCTGTCCTGCAAATCCCCAGGGTCTAGCTCAGTTCTTAGCATAGAGAAGTCCCACAATAAATATTTGCTAAAGTTTATATTGGCATCATGTCTTAAAAATCTTCCCTGAGGCAAGCAGGAAAGTTCCTTTTGCTCCATTTCTCAGATGAGAAAACTAAGACTCAGAGAAGCTCAGAGATGTCCTTGCAGTCATTGTGACAGTTAGCTATCACCACATAACAAATTGCCTCAAAAAACCGATAACTTTAAAATAATCGCATTTTTATTAATGACTGTGAGTCTGTCATTCAATTGGGAGATTCTCTGGTCTCCGCTGGGCTCTCTTGAGCATCTGTCATCAGCTAAGGGTTGTGTAGGTGACTTTGCTGATCTTGGCTGGGCTCGCTTCTAGGCTTGGAGGACAAATACCATAGGTGGGTCTAGGATGACCTTGGCCCTAACAGCACAGTGCCCCATTCCCAAGTGGGTCAGCTGGGTGAGAATAGGATTCTGAGGGAGAATGAAAGTGTGTGAGGCCTCTGAAGCTTTAAGCTAGGCAAAACATCACTTTGTGGCCAAAGCAAGTCTCATATCCAGCTCAAATTAAAGGTGCGGGAATAGATTCTGTTTCTTGATGGGAAGAACTGTCAAGTTTCCTTGCACAAGGGCAGAGATCTCAGGTCATTTTTTTAGTCGACCACAGTCAGGTAGCCAGTTCCGAGCTGGCCCTTGACTCATGAGCTAGTTTCCCCAAAATTAATTTGTACAAATCAGAGTCTCCCTCTTAGGAGTGTAAAGTGGAAACCACATCAAGAATCAAGCAGGTGACAGTGGGGGAAGAAGCTACAGGTTAGGAGGAAGGGAGGCCAGGGAGGCCGTGGAGAGCTGTGGGGAGCCAGGCCATGGGGGGCAATGACTGTGTGTGTGAGCAGATGCTGTGAAGAGAGGACCCGAGCAGGAAGTGAGGGGAGAAGACGGCAGCAGAGGAGAAGAGGGTCACGTCCAGGCTCAACCTGAAGACTTTCAGATCCTGCTCCGAGGACCCTGAAACTCTCTTTCTGGAGAAAATCTCTAGTGCCTATCTATGAGTTCCCCATCTTGGATTCCCACAAGATTTTTCAAATCCTTTATCACCCAATATATACTCTTACATAAACCCCTCTTGAGTGGAACAGCTTGGCAATCAAGGACCCTGATGACTGAAATGGCTTCTTAGTCTATAAAGACAGATAAATCCAGAGGGAACGTGACACTTTTATCATCCCACCCTGTTTCTGAGCTGCCTTATGAGTTAATGGTGTTTAATAAGGGAAATTCACTTTGAGTTATGGTTTGTGTCTAAGCTGGTAGGTGAACTTCTCTTTCTGAAACAAAAAGAGATGAAACTAATAATTTAACTAAAAGTTAAATCTAGATGGGTGGCACAGATACTCCCCCACCACCACTTCTTTCTCTTGTGCCCAAGATAGACATCATTAATGGATCCCAGTACTCTTTCCACCTGAGCCCAGACTTGGTCTTGAAAGTCCTCTCAGACCAGAACTGCAGATAGCCACCACCATTGATTAGAGTTGTTACACAGAATGTAATTTATTTGTCATCTCTAAATTAGAAGACTCAGAAGGAAACACTGGTATCTGTAACAACGATTAATCCAAACTGAGGGATGGAGACTAAGAGAGCAGCAGGAGAGCAAACCTTACCCAAATCCCTTCATAAATGAGGCTGATTTAATCAGTGAGTTTAAATATGTTGAAAAACTGTAGTTGACCTCTGACATTCACTGACAGTTCTCAATAGCTTTTGCATCCCATCAGTCAAAACCCAGGATCTCCACATATACAGCCTGTAGCCCAGAACGTCTTCACTTAGAAATTCAAGCCTGATTCTTCCCACTGCCTTTTCCTCAGACTTGAGACTTGCCTCAAAGCCCTAGAATTGTTCAAGATCATGGATTTATATGCTGGTCGATACCTTGGAATGCAGACAAGGTTAAGGCTTCTGAATTGTACCTTATGAATCATTCAGAGAAGACCTCAGTCCCCTCTACATTACATCATCCCCCCACACACACCCATACCCTGCAGCCAGTGGGCGGGCATTAATGAGTCCCCAGCATGTTCCATAAAGGAAAGTACTTGGCCCTGTGTCCTTAGCCCAGAACTGATCAACATAGCTGCACACCCAGAACTGATCAACACAGCTGCATACCCAAAGGGTAGGTCACTGCTGCGGGCTGGAGGAACCAGGCTCAAGTTAATTGCATTTTTATCATCTTGAATGTGACCCAGAGGCCCTGCCCATTTCCACTGGCATCTTGGTGTATCTTTGACATCTCTAGTTAACTATAGTTCCAGGGCAAGTTCTCCTCTCTGTTTTTCTTGCACCACTCTCCACTGAGGGTGGGTATCTTTGTTTAATTTCTTTCCTTATGGCTAAGGCTGCCTCAGAGGATCCCACCTTAAAAAAGAAGTTACATGTTTTCAAATTTAAGCATCAAAATATCTTGAACCTTGAACCTTTGTTACAAAACGGTTTGCACAGAAAACTCTGTTTTATGAAATCCTTCCCCAGGTGACAGGCAGTGTTCTCAGGCTGATAGCCAGGCTTGAGGGTCAAGGTGGGGGAAGCGAGGTGGTTCAGACAGTACAGTTGAAAGTGTGCTGACTTTGGAGTCAGCTGTGGATTCAAATCCTGATTCTACCAGTTACTACCTGGGCGGCCATGCACGAATCAGTTCACTTCTGTGGAACTGGTTTCTTTATCTGTGGGCTGGGATGCACGGGCAAGACGTCTGCTGCACACGGTGGTTGAGATTTGTGGAGCCAGATACAGGTGAGGAACAGCTTGAGAAAAGGCAGTCATCATCTTTGAGCTGGTTGTCATTAGAGCATCTGCTCTAATGTTATTCTAGGGTTATAACTGCTCTAGAGTTATTCAAGAGCAGCAACAAAGCTTTGCAGACAAAAAAAACCCCGTCCTCCCCCTCATCAGCCAAGTGACCTCAGCCTGGTCATTTTACTTCTCCAAACCTCAGTTTTTCATCTGTAGTATGGAATCAGTGCCTTCTTTCAGGGACATTTTGGTGAGGACCAGGGGACTCACAGTTCCTCCCACCTGTCTTGAGCTAGAAGACCTCAGGCTTCTCCCATTTTCTAGACCTCAGTGGTCCTAGACCATGCAAACACATGCTCCCCACCATTGTAGGGGAAGCCTGCATAGTACAGACAATATGTGCTTCTCTCTTGTGGGCAAAAAAAAAAAAGATTTAACTCAGTCTTGTGCTACCCTGTAAAACTTTAAGGTAAATAGGTCCTAAAAGGTGAATTTATCCTGTTGATTAAATGTGTATGTGTGGCTTTGTGTTCAAAAGAAAGAAAAAGAGACAGTCTGTGATCTAAAATAAAGATCTCACACTATATTTCGCTCCCCCAGAGTTCAAGTCAAAGATTAGTGGGTGACACTATGTCCTTCACCACTAAAACAGGGTCTTTGGTCCACCAGTGACACTCATCACCTCTCTCATCACCGTACCTAGAGCCTCCTCACTTTCGCCCAGCACTTTGGCTGGTCTGGGCTGTTGCCCTGGTCATCGTGCCTTTCTCAGACCATGGCTGCTGCTCTTGTCCATGGCTGGCCAGAATCGGTCAGGGGAATGCACGAGTGCCCTGGTGGCTTTGTGGTTGTTTAGTCACTGAGTCGTGTCCGACTCTTGGTGACCCCATGGATTTTAGCACATCAGGCTCCTCTGTGCTCCACTATATCCAAGAGTTTGCTCAAATTCATGTCCATTGAGTCACTGATGCCATCCAACCATCTCATCTGCTATTGACCCCTTCTCCTCCTGCCCTCAATCTTTTCCAGCATCAGGGTCTTTTCCAATGAGTCAGCTCTTGGCATCAGGTGGCCAAAGTATTGGAGCTTGAGCTTCAGTATCTGTCCTTCCAGTGAATACTCAAGGTTGATTTCCTTTAAGATTGACTGGTTTGATCTCTTTGCAGTCCAAGGGACTCTCAAGAGTCTTCTCCAGCATGACAATTTGAAAGCATCAATTCTTCTGAGCTCAGCCTTCCTTAAAGTTTCCACTTTGGTCCAGCCAATTCATTCTTTCTGGAGCTATTTGTAATTGCCCTCTGCTCTTACCCAGTAGCATATTGGACACCTTCTGACCTGAGGGGCTCATCTTCCAGTGTCTTATCTTTTTGCCTCTTCATACTCTCCATGGGGTTCTCCAGGCAAGAATATTAGAGTGGTTTTCCATTTCCTTCCCCAGTGGACCACATTTTGTCAGAGCTCTTCACTATGACCCTTCCATCTTGGGTGGCCCTGCGTGCCCCGGCTCATAGCTTCATTGAGTTATGCAAGCCCCTTTGCCATGACAAGGCTGCCATCCATGAAGGAGTCTCAGTGGCTACCTGGGGCCAAGCATGGTAACGATATACAGCCTTGACATAATCCTTTCCCAGCTTGGAATCAGTCTGTTGTTCCATGTCCAGTTCTAACTGTTGCTTCTTGACCTGCATATAGGTTTCTCAGGAGGCAGGTAAGGTGGTCTGGTATTCCCATCTCTCTAAGAATTTTCCACAGTTGGTTGTGATCCACACTGTCAAAGGCTTTAGTGTAGTCAGTGAGGCAGAAGAAGTTTTTTCTGGAATTCTCTTGCTTTTTCGATGATTCAGCAGATGTTGGCAATTTGATCTCCGGTTCCTCTGATTTTCTAAATCCAGCTTGAACATCTGAAAGTTCTCAGTTCTCTAGGCTTCCCAGGTGGCTCAGTGATAAAGAATTCGCCGGCAATGCAGGAGATCTGGCTTTGATCCCTGGGTCAGGAAGATCCCCTGGAGAAAGGAAATGGTAGTCCACTCCAGGAGAGGAGCCTGGCGGGCCACAGTCCATGGAGTCGCATGAGAGTTGGACACAGCTTAGCAACTAAACAGTGCTGTTCTCCATAGTGGCTGCACCAATTTACATTCCCCCCCACAGTGGAGGAGGGTTTCCTTTTCAACACGCCATCTCCAGCATTTATAATTTATAGACTTTTGATGGTGGCCATTCTGGCCAGTGTGAGGCAATACCTCATTCTGGGTTTGATTTGCATTTCTTTAATATTAATAATTAGTGATGTTGAGTGTTTTCTTGTGTGCCTGTTAACCACCTGGACGTCTTTTTGGAGACATGTCTATTTGGGGCTTCTTCCCATCTTTGATTGGGTTATTTGCCCTTTAGATGTTGAGTTGCATAAGCTGTTGGTATATTTTGGAGATTAACCTCTTGTCAGTGGTACTGTCTGCAGGTATTTTCTCCCATTTTGTAAATTGTCCTTTTGTTGATGGTTTTCTTGGCTGTGCAGAAGTTTATAAGTTTGATTGGATCCCATTTGTTTGTTTTTGCCTTTATTTATTTTGCCTCGGGAGACTGACCCAAAATATCATTTTAGAGTCTACTTCTGAGGACCACTGCTGCACCTAACTTCTGTAGGTCGGTTTCCCAGGGACAGACTCAAGATGGAGATTTGCATGCAGGTTCTTCATTGAGAGGTGCTCTTGGGAGCAACACCTGAAGCAAGTAAGGGCAGCAGGATGGGCAGAGAAGAAGCTGAGCCAAGAAGCAGTCATACACCAGCTTCAAATCAGCCCACAGGGAGCTCTGAAGCTGGGAGGGTCATTCTGAGATATCCCAACTTTTGAGGCAAGAGGACCAGACCTTTGTACTCTTACGGGAGCCGGTCACTGAATGCAGGCTTCCTCCAAGGAGGGATATACCATTTATGGAAGCAACTCCTTTTATTTGAGGGCAATTCCTGGGAAAGAACTCAGCTATGAGCCCCCAGCACCTAGAGAAATGGGGGCCTCCATCTAGAAGGAGGATTCTGGTGGCACACCCCGGTAACTCCTAGCATATGTGTCCAGAAATAGAAGCTTGAATAACAAGGAGAAAGAGGTTATAAAAAAACAACCAAGCCGACAATGGAATGTTTTATCCTCAGGCACAACCATCCTAAATTAACATCACACAGAAGGGGTGGTCACTGGAAGTCAGCTTGGGAATTGATCATCTAGTCTAAGGCCTTCTTGTGCCAGATGAGGAACCCACAGGCCAGAGAGAACTGCTTTGTCCAAGGTCGCAGGGTGTGTTAGTTGCAGCGCTGGCACTCACATCCACTCTGGAGCCTTTGTTCCACATCCCACTTTTGCTTAATGTGTGTAATTTCACTGTTTTGTTTAGTTATTTGAATAATGGCCATTTCCCACTAGAAATAATGGCCATTTCCCCTGACAACAGGGGCGGTATCTCTTTCTGCTCACTAATTTATTGCCAGTGTCCAGCACAGAGTCTGAAATGTACTTGGTGATTAGAAGTATTTTTGTTGAATGCATATTTCAGAATTCCTGAATTCTGTGTCTAATTCATTTTTTGTATTTTTTTTTTAAAGGCATCAGGCTGAGGGGAGGTGGGGAGACGGAAGGTGACTAAGATACACCCCTGAAAAGATCAGGTGGCCAGGCTGAGCCATGAGGGAACCCAGCTCAGAGTAACAGGCACAGACAGGCTGTCGTGTGAGACCGTGCAGGCTCTGAGCCAGACAGCTTGGGTTTAAATCTCAGTTCTGTGGCTTACAAGCCACGCAGTGATCAGCAGTCTTCCTAGTGTCTCTATTTCCCCAGAGCAGAGATTGCAAAAGTACTTTCTTCCTCTCTCAGGGATCTTGTGAGAACTAAATGAGTTAATACAGGTAAAGCACTTAGAGCAGTACCTGACATGTCGTAAATGCTTGATAAATGGTGGCTGCCTGTGTTCCATCCTTCATGTTCCCTGTGTGAGTGTAGCTGGTGTACAGTACGGCCATGGTCTCATGGATTTCTCCCTGCTCCCAGGCACATGGCTACAGGCAGAGCCCCAACATAAGATCCAGCCTGTCATACCTGATCCCAGGCACTGAACCTCAAAGGTCCATGTTTAAGGGACCACAGGGCAAACCTGATGCAGAGAGGAGGGAGACATCAGGACCGATAGTTTGTAAGTGGAGGCTGTGCAAATGCAGCTGTTAGTGCTGGATTTCCATATTAATTTGAAATCTCTTCCTATTGGGATTGTTCAACAAGCCATTATTCTAATGGATGTAACCACAGGCTGTACAATAAAGCTCTAATCCACCACTTAGCGTAAATGCTGCCTGCATTAAGCCCTGTAATTTTTTTGAACTTTTTATTGAAATATAACATAATACAGGAAAGCACACAAATCATTAAGCCTACAGCTCAATAAAATTTCACAAAATGAACACACCCATGGAACCCACACCCACATCAAGAAAAGGCGCATTACTGGTCCCCACCCCACAAGAAAACCTTCTCATCCCCCTTGCAGTCACTGCCCTACCCCAAAGAAAATCACTCTCCTGACTGCTTAGACTTACGTTAGTGTCTCCTGTCTGGAACACTGTGTAAGTGAAATTGTACAGTTGGCACTATTATCATGTTTTTTCTACTCAACATTATTTCTGAGATTTATTCTCATTGCCTTACAGAGTTGGGGGTTGTAATCTTCCAGTTTCTGGGCAGTTTCCATCGTGTGACACAGCGTACCATTCTGATATTGATGGGCATTTGGGTTGTTTCCACTCTGGGGCTGTTATGAAGAGAGCTGCTACGGACGTCCTTATGCATGTTTTTCGCTAAACATCTGTATGCGTTTCTGCTGGGAACATACCTAAGGGTGGACTTGCACAGGCTCAGCTGTGGTTGATACTGCTAAACAGTTTCCTGAGCCCTGTATTTTAAAGAACTTTTAAAAATACACAAACAAGATGATTTAGAAAAACTGGAAAATATGGAGAAGTATTAATAGTATAAATGAGTCATTGAACCACATTCAATTATATCACCTAGGAATCATCTCTATTTGTAATTTGGTATGTCAACTTTTATCAATATTTTTATATGTACATGTGTATTTTTTTAATCAAGAATAATAGAACCATTCGGCATATTCCACTTGGTAAACTGATTTTTTTTATTTAGCAATAGATTGTGAACATCTTCCATGTCAATAATTGCACATCCACAATTTCATTTTTTTAAACTTTTTAGTATGAAGATTTTAAAATATCTGTATTTGAACCATACAGATTTGAACAAAAATATTATAATGAACTTCTATGCATGCATCACTCAGATCAATGATTATCAACTTGCAGTCAGTCTTATTCCATTTACACATCATCCTCCCCTATTAGTTTGAAGCATTTATAATTTTATCTGTAAAAATGTAAACAACTGTCTAGGGAAGGACTCTCTTTAAAACCATAACCACAGTAATATTATCACATCTAAAACAAATAGCAATCTCTTCCCTATCAAATATTCACTCAAGTACAACCATCTGGATGGTTGTAGAATCATTTCGCTCTAAGAATATAGCTAATGACTTATCTGTACTCCAAGAATGTGGCTAACCATCTCCTGCCATTGTGCTTGTTGGTTGTTCTCCTTTGATTTATTCTCCTCTTATATAAACAATGCTTAGAGGAACATCTTCAGAGTTACATCATTACATACTCTAGTGCCGTAAGATGAATTCCTAGGACATGCAACTTTAAATTCTTTACCCTTAACTGAAGTCCTCTAGATTCACCCTGGGCTGCTGAAAAGTAGCTAGCTCATAAATGCTTGGAACAAATGAGCTTTTCTCATAAGAAATGAGAGCAGAACAAAAAAGAAAAACAGGGTGTGAGAGATTGACGATACCTCAGTCGTGATTTTTGCCCTTTTCACCTTAGGATAGTCATTGCAAGCAAATGAGCAGTTTATGGAAAGGGAGATTAAAACATAAAGTATTCATGATATAACCACCCACTAAATCTACTGTCCAGCTGAGCGCTAGGCAGACCCAACGGGCATCTATGAGACCATTTCTCTTCCTCAGAGTTCTTCTCATAAAATTCTTGCCCTCCTCAGCACTCCCTTTAATAAGCCCCTTCATAAAGTGGTTGTTCTGATGGTTTTCACTCACATGAGCCTGTTGCCCAAGACTGTAATCCATTCACCTTTTTCAGTGCAAGGGAAAACTTCCATTTGTCCTGAACACACTACCTCTAGCTTTTGACCACATCTTTGTCTGGATCATCTCTGTAATATCAGTTGACATTTTGCAGTCACGATTTCACTTGAAAGTAAAATAAAGTTATATTAAAAAGTCAGAAGCCTCACAAGTTCACCAAGCTTATCTCTGAGCATCTTGCAGCCCCCTGTGAGAAAAGTGACACTGTCATTTGTCCAACCCACGACCCACAGGCGTACAAAGCAATAATAATCAAATAGGCAGTTCAAGCCCTGTTATTCCAAAATCAGTGCTTGTAAATATATTTCAACAGGTATTAATTTCCTCAGGGCTCTGCTCCAAAAGTGCATAAGAATCATTTTTGAAACCAGGTTCCCAGCCACATACCCCACCTTTGATGTAATGTATTGATAGGCAATAGAATACTGGAGTGGGTTGCCATTTCCTTCTCCAGGGGATCTTCCCCACCCAGGGATCAGAACCTGGGTTTCCTGCATTTCAGCTGCACTCTTTACTGTCTGAGCCACCAGGGAAGCCCAGAATATATCATGGCTTTTGGACCCAGCTTGAATCCTGGCTCCACCACTGACAAACTGTTTGAATATGGATAAACTACCTAACCTTTCCGAATCTCATTGCCCTCATCTGTAAAATGAGAATAATAATAAAACCTGGTTGTGATAGTTAAATGTGTTAAGATGCATATATCTGGCACTTGGATTGCATGTGTTAAACATACAACTAACACAGTCAGTCAGTACTCCTGATGGCTGGTGTTGATACATCACGCTGACTGCTTGACCATGCCACTGGGATTCTGTCCACTCTTCTGACCAAGCGTTTTCTCTTTCCTATCTTGACTGTAAGGAAAGTCAAATGCTGGAGAGCATACAATGAAGAAGCTTAGAGCGCCATAGTTTGTTCTGTGCCTTGAGAGACAAAGAGCTAGATACTTTCCAGACATTGTTTTTAAGGTAAAATTAGTACAAAGAAAGCATTTAGAATATGAGCAGCTATTTCATAAAGACCATCTCTTTTATAACTTAAAGAGGTTACAAATTTAAGGCACACTTCCTTCATTTTTCCAGTTAGCCGTATGAACCATCATATGAATTTTTCTAGTGTCTGCCTCTGGGAGCTTCACCCTGCACCCAACCCCCACCCCTCCTCCCCCCACCACCCCGGCCACACGCACCTTGAATTGTCTAATAAATAACTTTCTTGGTTACCTTCCAAACCTCAGAGGTGGAGGGAGAAAGTTGATGCTGTGTCCTCCACCACCATTGCTGCTCACAGCCACAAGGTGTCGGTGTCGAGAACAGGTCCTCCATGATCTTACAGGCCATACTGGCCGTTCTTCCTGACATCTCACTAATGCACACCATTATAGCTCTCAAATCCCATCGGGTTTGATTAGAAGCCTTCCCCCAGACAATCAGGCTACTTGCCTATGAGAGTTTATCTTTAGGGGTTCCAGGATGCCCTTTCCCCACTCAGTCCGAGGGAAGCTGCCCTGCCCTAGTGTCTAACCACAGAGCTTTTTGGGCTTTTTCTCATCGAGAAACTTGTAGAGAGAGCAGTTTTGCATTGTTTTTTTCTATTGAGGAACCCAGGTACATTACTTAAATCATTCTGAGAGACAGATGGTGATATGGAGTGAGACATTTTTCCAAAATCAAACCCCCAAGAGCCAAACCTTGCCATCCCCCCTGCGGTTAGAAGGCTTCCTTATAAACTTACTTGCCTGGACTTTATCTTCCCCAAATTTTCCATGAAAATGAGAACAAAGTCAGCAAGAATGCTTGCAGAAGCCCTTTTCTTCCCTGAGCTTCAGGAGAAAAAAAAAAAAAGCAGGACAGTCAAACAGCCTGAGAAGTGCCAAGAATGATGTTTTAGCAAGTTGCCTTAGGTTATATCTGAGGCAGATAGAGTTTGGGGGCTCAGGAAATTGCATGTGTTTTGATGCTGCTCTGGCAGGCCCATAGACACCATTTACAGAAAACACACAGCCTGGCCCTTCAGCACATGTATGTGTTTAGCTTTAGGAGTCATTCTGGGTCAGATTAACACCAGACAAGAGTTTCTGGGCAGAATGTGGGTGCAGAGTTAAAGAAAGAAATTAAAATATCTCCTTGCAAGATAATCTTTAAATCAGAAGAGCTTATTCAGTAACCTGTTGTTGTTCAGTCACTAGATCATGTCCAACTCTGCGACCCCATAAACTGCAGCACGCCAGGTTTCCCTGTCCTTCACTATCTCCCAGAGTTTGCTCAAACTCATGTCCATTGAGTCAGTGATACCATCCAACCATTTCATCCTCTTTCGCCTCCTTCTCCTCTTGCCCTTCATCTTTCCCAGCATCAGGGTCTTTTCCAGTGAGTTGGCTCTTCGTGTCAGGTGGCCAAAGTATTGCAGCTTCAGCTTCAGCATCAGTCCTTCCAGTGAATATTCAGGATTGATTTCCTTTAGGATTGACTGGTTTGAATCTCTTAGTAATCCATTAAATAAAACCAGATCCAAATGACTAGTTAAGGCAGGAATCTGAATCTCCACCCCTGCCCTGAAAACAGCCCAAAATACACATTGGCTGAAAAGCAACCTTTAGATCCAGTGAACTTTCTCTGAAGGTCTATTACCCATGCGAGGACTGGGGTGGGGAGGCAGCGGTATGTGTTCAGAAGAGGGCTGCCCCTTTGCACACTTACAGGGACTACCATCCATAGTGTGTGTTTCACCGTGAATGGCATCCCACCATCCCAACTCAGTTTGTAGGCTACAGTGTTAATAATGGCCCCGAGGTTGTACAATTAAGCAGCCCTTTAGTGGTAGTTACACATAGATAAAAATAAGAGCTAAAAGAGCTCTCAGGGCCTGGGGCCTGAGAAGGATGGTGTTAGAGAAGGGATCACAGGCCAAATTGTTGGTATGAGTGCCTATGGCGATTTATAGACTAGATGCGAGCCTTTGAAAGTGTATTTGGACTCATTTACCTTTTCCCTGCAATACCTCTGTGGTTCTTTGAGTTTACACCCTTTGGAAGTGTTTGATCTAGAAAAGTGAATAAGAAATGACCAGGTAAAAAGGATGCAGAGTTGAGGGAGGGTTCCCTGGCAGAGAAAACAATGTACACAGGATTGCAGTCAGGACACGAGCTGGAAAGTTGAGTGACTGTAGACACTGTTTGCTAAGTTTCTGCTCTGTCTCAGGCACTGACTGGGCTAGGGACTGATGTAAGGTCACCTCTAACGTGAGAGGAAGATGAGAGCTTAATCCTGGGGATCAATCAGATAATTAACAGAACAGCTTTCACATCTGTGCAGCTCAGCAGACCCTGGGTGAATGGGGGTGGGGGAGCTGGCCATGGTCCTGAGCAGAGATTTTGCATCTCCTGGGATCCTTCTGAATGTTTCATGACAAGGACAAGCTGTGACAGGCAAACACTTCCTGTCTAGGAAGCCATCAGAAGCTGCTTCTGATGGTGATGGGCAAGACCCAAGTTGTGAATTCAGAAGAGAATCTTTGACTACACACTCCTTGCCACCAACTGCTCCGTACCTCGTGTGTGTGTGTGTGTGTGTGTGTGTGAATTCAGAAGAGAATCTTTGACTACACACTCCTCGCCACCAACTGCTCCATACCTCGTGTGTGTGTGTGTGTGTGTGTGTCTGTCTGTCTGTCTGTCTGTCTGTCTGTCTCAATCATGTCCGACTCTTTGCAACCCCATGGTCTGTAGCCTGCCAAGGTCCTCTGACCATGGAATTCTCCAGGCAAGAATACTGGAGCGGGTAGCCATTCAGTTCTCCAGGGTATCTTCCTGACCCAGGGATCGAACCTGGGTCTCCTGCATTGCAGGCAGATTCTTTACCATCTGAGCCACCAGGGAAGCCCAACCCCACACCTCAGACACCTGCAATTTCCCCTTGTACTGAACTCGGTGGAAAAAGCCATTGTGAATTCCTGAGTGGTTCTTGGTCTCTAGCAAGTAATCCCCACCATCAATCAAACAGAAGAACATGGATCAGAAGCTTACAGGCCAGTGGTCTTGTGCCTTATTTCATTGTCTCTTTCTAAATTATAAGCCAGGGGTTCTTTGGAGATAGTCAGTGCACTCTAAAAAAACCTGCCTCCCTGCTGATGCATATTTTCTGTCCACGCTGGCTTGGTCCATGAAGAATAATTCTTTCATCCCATTTAGTCATTAAGCACAATAGGTAATAATGGGTGCTGCAGGGTGGGGCTTGCATTCTTTAAAAAGCAACAACAGAAAATACTCACTTACCTCAGAACCAAAAACTGACTGCTGAACCACCTCCAAATGCTGTGCTTTTTTTCCTCAGGTGGGATAAATTTCTGTGTCCTGACAGATGGCACAAGAGGGCAGTGGTTAGGAAAACTACTATATATAAAATAAATAAGCTGCAAGATATATTGTACAGCATAGGGAAACGTAGCCAATATTTGATGATTTCATTTTTCCCTGTAACTTTTCACTTTTCAATGCTCACAGAGGGACAGGGAGGTATAAAGGCAGTAGAGGCTGGTTTCCTCCAGCAGTTGCATCTTACGTGAATACAGTACAGTGTGACTCTGTGACCACAGTAAGCAAACTGGCAACTGAAACTGCTGAGAAAATGTTTCTACCCAAAAGCTGTCACTGCCCTGGAGATGCCTGTAAAGATGAAGACTAAGGAGTTGGCTACAACCAAGTGCTTGAGCATCTAAACCATGGACCTTCTAGGTGAAGACCTAGAAAAGGAAAGCAAGATGTAATGGTGATGAAGAGAGAAACTCTCCAGGCTTCTAATCATAATCTCTGATTTCTGTTGCCAAAAACATGGAGAATCCGTTAGTTTCCAATGAATCACATTTTTTTCTTGGGGGAGGCTGCATGAGAGCCTGAAGCACTGATTGCATTCACGATCTCACCTGAAATTCAGTATTGTCCACTTACCGTCAGTTCCCCCTGAGAGATATTTACTTAAAAGTTTTACTTTTATTAAGAGCCTTCTAAAAAATTGGATGGGTTTCCTAGCTGGTGCTAGTGGTAAAGAACCTGCCTGCTGATGGCGGAGACAGAGGAGACACAGGTTCAATCCCTGGGTCGGGAAGATCCCCTGGAGGAGGACATGGCAACCCACTCCAGTATTCTTGCCTGGCAAATCCCATGGATAGAGGAGCCTAAAGGGCTACAGTCTACAGGGTCGCAGAGAGTCATACACGACTGAAGCAACTTAGCATGCACGTGCGTAAGTGTTGAATATGTAACTTGGGAAAACCTTTATGTGTAAGAATCACTGCTAAGAAGCTCAGTAACATCTTCATTCTGCAGAAATCTTGAAGGTAGAAACTACTACTATATTTATTCTATAGGAAGAAAACTTAAGCTCAGGGAGTTCAGCGATTTCACTACATTCAGACATTGGTGAGCAGCAACTTAATGGAGATGGTAACAAAGTAGAGATTTAGCCATCATAATATACGGAAAAAGAACATTAGCTGTTATTCCAATAGTCTAGACCTATATTTAGCCATTTTCATAAGTTGTCAATGTATTTTAGATTTTGTTATTGTTTATTCACTGAGTCGTGTCTGTAGCCTGCCAGGCTCCTCTGTCCATGGGATTTCCCAGGCAAGAATACTGGGGTGGGTTGCCCTTTCCTTCTCCATATAATAATTTTAAATGGGGTATAAGCTATAAAACTTTTGAGTCACTGTGTTGACACCTGAGACTAATATAAAATTGTAGATTAACTATACTAAAAAAAAAAAAAAAGACGGTGGCTCCTGGATTCAGACAGACCAGAGTGAAAATCCTGGCTTTGTTACCTTCTCATTGTGTGTGACTTTAGGCAGGCAGCTTCAATTCTGTGAACCTCAGTTTCTCCAGCTTTGAAACTATAGTACCTGCCTTGCGGGGCTCTTGTAGGGATTAAATGAGATAATACATGTGAGGCCTTGGGGCTCTGCCTGACGCTCAGAAAGTGCTCTGTAGGTAATGGCTATCATGAGGGTAATTTTCCCAGTCTAAGTCCTCCCCAGAGTTTCTGTACTCAAGGATAGTTAGCTTCTTCCATACCCACTCCAAGCTCTAATTTGCTTCTGGGGTGAATAGACAAAACAGGGGTCAGGCAAGTGAAGGCATCATGAAGAGCACACTACACCCATTCACAGGGCCTGCTCGCCCATCTTCCCTTCCCTGTGAGGTTCAGGACTCCTGATAGCAGTTGCCTAGAAACCGGACCTGGGGGGCTCCTGCTCCCTTCCAGAAACCTCCCTAATTGGGGTGCATGTGGAACAGTTTGATGACCATTGGTGGGTTTTTATTCTTCCAGAAGCGTTGCATACATCCCTCATACAAATACTGACTCACGTTAACGGAAGAGTAGCCCTGGGGCCAGGTGCCTTTTAACCATAAAGGAGTCAGAGGGATGGCAGCCTTGTTCAGCATCCTCAGACAGAATGGCTGTTAGGTTGCTGTCACTGTGTTTGCATTTCAAGAGGTTTATAAAGTCTGAAATGGATTTGGGGAGAGGATGGTGTGTGAACAAGGGTGTATATGTGTGTGTGTGTGTGTGTGTGTGTGAACTGTGAGCTCAAAAAAGCTTTCAAAGTCCATTTGTGCCATCGACCAAAGCACAATGCATGCCTACTGTGTAAGCTGGTATTAAGGGCTGGATCTGTGTTCCTTTGGGGGGAATTCAGCACCTCTTGTAGTCATTGGGCACCAGGTAGGTCAGGGACCACATTGCAAATTAAAGAAATAACTTTCCTGAGAGGCACACGGATGGATATTTCATTTGATCACTTCTTCCAGAACACCACTTTCTATATTCTAGTTCCCAGTTGGAAAAAAATAAAAAACTCAAAGGCATCCATTTATCTCTATTCTGTTTGGATGAATCAGCTTCTGCACAGATGGTTCTGCATACCTGCTCCATCCAGAGAGAAATATGAACACCCTACATCAGATAGGGTGGTGCCATTGTACCCACAAGGAGGCAGGTGTTTAATTCAGATTTGAGATGCAAGAATTTCAAGCTCTTAGCTATTTAGGCAACAAGCATTTTACTGAGGACTCCCCATGTGCTGGTTCTAGGGACACAGAAAAGACTTGGAAATTGTCCCTACCTTACAGGTGCTCCATCTGGTGGTGGGGGTGGGAGGAGAGTGTATACAATCAGAAACAAGTCAACAGGCTGTTGAGGGCTGCACCCACCAGAGATGCCTGGGAAGAGCGGAAGCAGCTTCGGCACAGGGTGGGGTTTATACCTGAGTAAGTTCTGAAGGTTGAGTAGAAGTTAACCAGGTGAGGAAGAAGAAAGGGCATTGCAAGCAGAGGGACCAAGGTTGCATGATGACGTTGCTAGAGCATCCGGCGGCAAGGAAGAGGCTCAGTGAAAGCCACTCAGTCATGTCTGACTCTTTGCGACCCCGTGAACTATACAGTCCATGGAGTTCCCCAGGCCGGAATACTAGAGTGGATAGCCATTCCCTTTTCCAGGGGATCTTCCCAACCCAGGGATCAAAGCCTGGTCTCCTGTGTTGTGGGCGGATTCTGTACCAGCTGAGCCACAAGGGAAGCCCAAGAGCACTAGAGTGGGTAGCCTATCCCATCTCCAGTGGATCTTCCCGAGGCAGCAATCAAACCGGGGTCTCCTGCATTGTAGGTGGATTCTTCACCAGCTGAGCTACCAGGGAAAGAGGCTCAGAGGGTGGGACAAATCCAGCTCACGCAGAGCCCTGGAGGCTGGACTGGGAAGCCCAGAGACAATGTGCAACATTGGAAAGCATTAGCGGGGAGGGAGGGGAACAGGGCAAGTGCTCCAAAGTAAGGAGGCCAGTGAAGAGGGAATGGCAGGAAAAGGTAATGATTTGAGGGCAGGGCAGTCAGGCAGGGAGGAAACCTTTTGTCACTTAGCCCCAGGGAGGGGGTCCAGCCCTGAAACAAAGCAGGGTGGAGCCAGCCCAGATGGAGGGGAGCTGTGAGAACAGCGGAGGGGGGTGGAGGGGGATGCTCTTTTCTCAGGATGTGCATCTTCACATTGAGGAACCTGAGTCTGGTACCTGGTGGAGGACCAGAACATCAGGGGTGCGGGGCTAAGAGGCAGAAATGCTATGGTCGTTACATGGCCAAGACTTTTGGACTCCAAACCCCCAGCTAAACATGTCATGCCTTTTTCAGTTCCTTGAGTGATGCCTAAGGTGCTTTTTTTCAGTTCCTGAGAAAGGTGCAGAGGGTTGAGAAGAGGGAGATTCACAGAGATACAGCTTTTTTTGCATCTTAATTTACTCATCACCAGCTCACCTGTGTGTGTACCCTGCATCTCCATGAGAAGACTTGATTTTTTTGACTGTGGCCTTGGCAATTAGCCATAGTGTGATGGGATGGTGAGGACCAATCCTCCTCTTTATAAGGCGGTTTTGAGTATCTAGTTTACAACTGTACTTCGTTGTACAGATTGTACTCTAACTGTTTTTTAATGCCTTCACATCTACTTCCTCACTTTTCATCTTTCACAGGTCAGATAAAAATAATATTATCTTTAAAAACAGACGAGGAAGACAGGTTCAGGCCTAGATACTAGTACAGACTCCACTGCACCCCACCTGGGTGACGTTGCATAAGTCAGGGAACCTCTCTGTATTTCAGTTCCTCACTGTGAGATGGGGTTGATAATAGCTAGATTAGTGATTGTAAAGCATTTTTCATAGTTATTGGCACGTGGTAATTATTCATGTTCTAGTGGTGATGGTGGTGGTGATAGAGGCAATGGTGGTGATGGTTATCCCTAAATTATAGTAGCTGAACAGAGTGGTTAATGATTCTACCTAAATCACAGAGCCAGTTGTCAGTAGAATTAGAACCTGGCTTCCTGAAAGTGTCAAAAGTGTTAGTCATTCAGTCTTGTCCAACTCTTTGCGACCCCATGGACTGAAACCCACTAGGCTCCTCTGTCCTTGGGATTCTCCAGGCAAGAATGCTGGAGTATGTTGCCATTCCCTTCTCCAGGGGATCTTTGTGACCCAAGGATTGAACCCAGGTCTCCAGCATTGTAGGCAGATTCTTTACCATCTGAGCCACCAGAGCAGCATTTCAGCTACCTGATTATAATCCACTGCCTTCAGCATCATTTCCCCCTAAAACATCCACAAGGCTGGATGTGGGTTCCTTATATTCTTCGTTCCATCTCTTGCTCCTCCTTGGTTTCCTCCTCGTCCTCCTTTCCTGCTTTCTTCATTTTCTTTAGTGAAGGTCTGAGACAGAGATTATGTAAAGAAAGAACCCAGAAAGAAAAAAAAAAAACACTTGAAGCAATTAGGTCTCTGCATATCACTTCTTGTTCAGTAGAGCAGAGGTTAACTTTCTGGCCCTTTAGCTTAATAAATCTCATCACTTAATATGATAACCGAGCCTTGATCCTACCGCTACCACATAGGGTAGATTCACAGACCTTTATAAATCACTGCATGATGCAGCTCACCAAATCTCAAAATGTTAATAATTGCGGTCTAATTAGACTGTTCTGGCTTCCACTCTTGGAGAAGAGAAACCCATAAGCTTGACACTTGAAGCAAGTGCCACTTTCCAGAAGCCCATGGGAACTTGGAGCCAAACGGCCAACCTGGCTATGTGCAAAAGCAAGAGTTATAACAGCAGTCATTTATGGCTTCATGGAGATGATGATGATGATGATGAAAATGATGGTTGTCACCATTTATTGAGGAGCTTCCCCGGTGGCGCAGAGGTGAAGAATCTGCCTGCAATGCAGGAGCCACAGGAGACGCAGGTTTGATCCCTGAGTGGGGAAGATCCCCTGGAGGAGGGCATGGAAGCCGACTCCCATGTTCTTTCCTGGAGAATCCCACGGACAGAGGAGTCTGGCATGTACAGTCCAGAGAGTCGCAAAGAGTTGGACACGACTGAAGTGGCTTAGCACACATGTAGATTCACTGAAGATCTCCTGTGTGCCAGGCAATATGCTAAGTGCCTCTCGCTTCAGCAATATCCTAAGAGGGTATCCATTTTTCCCCATGTTAGAGGTGAGCAGAGTGAATCAGACAGAGGAAGAACTGACTCACCCAGAGTCACAGACATTGAGTGACAAGGAAGCGATGACCAATTAAACCCAGAGAGGCTTTTTCTAAAAACCAGTGCATTTTCCTCTTGCAGCACTTTGAAATCAGGCAAACTACTACTTAACCTCTCTGAGCCACAGTTTCCTCATGAGCAAAATGGAGACAAGAGTACTTCCTTCCTAGGGATGCTGTGTGGGTGCAAGGAGAGAATTTCCCATGAGAGCTCAGCTCAGTGCCCCTCAAGCCATCCTTGTGCACTGCCTCCCAGTGCCCCCAGGCAGTACCTGCTTCTCTCCAACTGCAGCCACTCGCTGGGGCCCCCAGTCCTCATTCCTTCCAGGCTCAGACCCTCCTGTTGAATATTTCCCAGCTGTTCAGACACACTCCGTGGAGACGATCCCAGACCTACCTCTCTTGGCAGTTTCATGCTTCTAAGTTTCTTTGCCTCTTTCCCATGATCCAGACTAATCCATCCTAATATCAGTCTCTAGTCTATGGCCAGTGATTTACCCAAGATGACAGCATTTTAAATGTGATAATCATGACAGTTTAGTCAAAGAAAAAAAGGGAGAAAAAGAGACAGAGATTGTCATTTGCAGACTGGATTCAACTGCAGAGCAAACAGAGCCCTGAAATTACCATGACTTAAGTAAGACAAAGTCTTACCTCCCTCACATAGAAGAGGTGTTTTGGTTTGGCTTGGTTTTATTTTTTATTTTGTTTTATTTATTTGTCTGTGCCAGGTCTTAATTGTGGCACGAGGGATCTTCAGTCTTTGTTACAGCACGCAGGATCTTTCAGTTCTGGCACCTTTACTTGGGAGCTAAGTCCCTGATCAGGGATAGAACCTGGGCCCCTTGCATTGGGAGGGCAGAGTCTTAGCCACTGGACCCCCAGGGAAGTCCTGAGAGGTTTACCTTGTGGAAGATGTACTGGTTGTCCAGGACCCAGGTTCCTTCTGTCTTTTCATCTCCTCTCCTTAATGTTTGCTTCTGTCTCAGGGTTTCCTCATGCTCACACAATGGCTACTGGCACTGCAGCCATTGTAGCTAAGTTCCAGGCAGCAGGAAGGAAGAGAGGAAAAAGGGACCGAAGGACAAATGCCACCCTGCTGTGTTAACTTCCTTTGTCACGTTTTCCTAGAAGTTCCTCCCAGTGATCTCCTCTTGTACATCATTGGCTAGTCCTATCTCCAGAAGAGCTGGAAAAGGTAGTTTTGTTTGTTGTTGTTTTGATGACTTTTTGTCTAGGTATTTGATGTTCAAAATAACTTGGTCTGTTTCCAAGGCAGCTCAGGAAATGGATATTGGCACTTCCTGCCTTTGGGAGAAAGGACAAGAGGTAGGGAAATAAAACCAGCAAATGCTGACCACCTACTCTTTGTCAGGCACTGTCCTCAAGGAGTCTGCAGTCTAATAGGAAAAACAGACAAGGAAATAGGCAACTGATCAGATAGCATGACACATGCAACAGTGGGGAGCACATAGGCGTGGGGAGCACATAGGCGCGGGGAGCACATAGGCGTGGGGAGCACATAGGCGTGGGGAGCACATAGGCGTGGGGAGCTCATAGGCGTGGGGAGCTGTGGGGGCGCAGAGGAGGCGCTTGGCCTAGTCTGGACTTGAAGCGGGGAGGAAGCAGCAGTATTGAGTGGTCAGCAGCTGACAGTTTCTCCCAGACCTTAGAATCAGCAAGTGAAGGAAGGGAGGACATGCTGCAGGAAGCGGCAAAATCATAGAATTCTGAGGGACAGAGAGATACAAATGAATGTCTGGGTGAGTGGTCAGAGATAAAACCCAGGTCTTAGAGGACCTGATTGCCATGGGGAAGAGTCTGGCCTTCACCCTGAGCGCAGTGGGTTTGGAACACTCTGATGGGAATGAATCTGCCTTTCAGAAGAGCCCTGTGACAGCAAGGTGGACAATGGATTGAGGAGGAGGAAGATGAGATAGGAAGCTGCTCAGAGGAACAGAGGCAATGAATGATGGCTTCTGGCTAGGGTGGTAGCAACAGGAAGTCAGTCTAGTGACATTTAGAAAGTACTTGATATCACTTTGTGATCAGTTAATGATGAAGGGGGCGAAGCAGACAAAAGCAGTCACTCCATTTCACAGGTGAAATGAATTGTATTTTGCCACACTGAGGACTCCTGAGTAGCATACTTATCTGTGTCCAAAGAAAAACTCTAGGCTGTGTCTTCTTCCAGCTCAAACATCTGCTAGGTGCGTGTGCGCTCTTCGCCCAGACCTCAGAAATGCCGCGTAAATTTCACAAAGGAGCCAGAGAGAACAAAACCTGAAGCAGATAAAGCTACTTCTCTAATTGTGAGTCAGTTCTTCTGTGTCTTTATCACAGCCTCAGTAGCATCTTTCTGCCATCTGATTAAAAGGAACCCTTGAACCAGCTCTCCTTTTTGGGCTGAGTCATTCAGAAAGGAGAGAAATCCATCTGAAACTTCTGATCTCAGAGATGAAATCCTAACTTGGCAAATCTCCCATTGTTAGGCATTGCAATTAGCAAATGACCCAGGGCCGGTAAAGAGATGTTCAGATGTGATTTAATAAGAGCGTGGTTGCAGTAAGCACTCAGAATATGTTTGCAGTCAATTTGCTGTATACACAATATGCTACCAGAGCAATCTTTTGTGTATGCAGTTGACCTTTTTTCTGGCAATCTTGTCCTGTAAAGAAGAGTGAAATCCTCCATTGCAAATCACTGGTGCTCAGGAATTGGCTCTAATTTGCATGCTGACAAAGATATTAACTTGAGGGGGGTGGGTGTTGATAATACAACACGTCCTTTTGTCTGAAAGGTAGTTCAAAATCTGTGTTGTGACTACAGTTGACTGAAGTTCAATTACTGTAATAAATGTATTCCAAATTTCATCTCAATTGCATTTGCATTTTAATGAATGATTCTCACCTTCTTGTCAATTTGGCAGCCAGGCTAGATTTATTAAGTTATTGTATAAACAGGGCATTCTAATGCGGAAATTTAAATGCAAAATATTTGCTCGGCCACATTTAAACTGGGGCTGCTTTATTAATTCGTCTGCAGGGGTTGCCTCAAAATTCAAAAATTTAAGGACCGTGTTTCCGATCCCTCCGTTCCATCATGTTTGCCCTGTCCTCCTCTGAAATCGATCTGTCTGGGTGGGCTGACAAAGCAAGACGTGAGCCAGCCAGATGAAGTGGGCTCTCTAAGCTTTCAGCCTCCACAAGCTGGGAAGAAACTGATTTATTTGCTATTATTTGAAAACAGTAAAATTTGTTAAGTGAAAATTTCCCACGTAGGCAATTCCCTTCTGGGAGAGCAGGACATTCCTGAAATCAGATTGCCAAGAGTGTTTGTTCATCTTAATGTCATTCCGCCTTCCCCGTCGAAGCTCTCCTGGCTTTATAGCCCCATATTTCTTGCAGGCAGAGACAGAAAATGTGAGTGAAAACCAGCTGGATGCAGAGCCATAATACCATTAAAAGTTGTGGTTGGTTGTTTTTTTTTTAAGTACATCTGGGCTGTTGATTTTTAACAAAACGATTTGCAGTGGTTAATCCCATGCCCCCCATAATGGAAAGGTTGAACGTGAGTTTCTCTCCCTGCCTCGTAGCTCTCCAGTACTCCGCAGCTTCCTGCCAGGCCCCTGTGAAAAGAACAGAGGCTGTCTGTTTTAGACGACCATCAGTTTCTTCAAGGCTCTGGGGATGGAGGCTGATTCAGGTAATGGGAGACGCAGAAGAGCACAGTGCCCTCCAAGAGTGATAAATGGCTGCCACAGCTGTGCTCGAAGAACTTACTGAGACGAATTGACTGCTAGTGTGGGTCAAAGTTTTATTTCTAGCTTGTACCAAGGGAATCAGGCTTCTGATAAAGCAAGTTTGAAGATTTCTTTCTGCAAGAGTTTTGTTGTGTGTGTGTGTGTGTGTTTGTTTTTTTTAATAAAAGGAATAGGACAGCTAAACCAGCGTGCCTCAAACTTCTATGTGTATATGAGTCATCTAGGGGTCCTGTGAAAATGCAGACCCTCATTCAAGAGGTCTGAGGGGGACACCAAAGATTCTGCCTTTCTAACAAGCTCCTGGGTGTTGCTGATGCTGATGGTCCAGGGACCATACTTCGAGTAGCAAGAAGCTAGATAACATCACTCAAGGGTGGAATGGCTCGGTAAAGATTAACAGATGTGTGGGTAAATCTCACAATCAGAAAGGACTCTTGATCTCACAGAAGATTACACAGCTTATCAGATATGCTATCAACAGACACTTCTCTGAGGGGGCTGTTAATTGCCTTACGCCCCGAGCTCTGTGCCACATCGTGTCTGCTCAGGTCTGAGGCATGATTTTCTCAGCGCCATATTTTGTCATATCTAATAGACACCTTTTTCACATTTTAACATCTCTGTACTGGAAATACAACATACAATCATGTCTCAATTGACTTTTCATGGGGTTTTCCTTCTTTGTGATTCATAAAATAATGTCATGTCTTATAACAAATGATGTATTTGTCAGCTGTTTTCACCACAATGCTGTGTAACAAGCTACCCTGAAACTCAGTGATTTTCAGTATTTCTTCCTTGCTTATACATCTGTGGGATAACGAATTTGGCTGACTTAGGTTGAGATCAGCTGGTTCAGATCTGTTCCATGACTTTTTTATTCTTCTGGGGTCAACGAAATAGTGGGTTTGGTTCTTGTCATGGACCCAACTGAGCAAGCTTATTTCAAGCTTCTGTTCAGGTCATACCTGCTAACATCCCATTGGCCAAAGAAGTCACATGGTGAAGCTCAAAATCAGGATGCTGGGTGTACAATCCACCCCTGAATGTAGGGAAGCGGGGAAGGGGGGATGGAGGGAGTATCCGGTGAACGATGACCTAATCTGCCGCAGGTGGTGACTTGGATTGAATTAAACATGGCCTAAAGAAGGAACATGTACACCACCATTTTCTCTTCTGAGGGCCTAGAGGTGAGCCCTGTGCAATAAGAACAGCCCAGAGATACATCAACTTGAAACTTTAAAGCTCTCTACTGAAGAGTCTGTATAGTCTGTATATTGTCACCCTGCTTATTTAACTTATATGCAGAGTACATCATGAGAAACGCTGGACTGGAATCAAGCTGGAATCAAGATTGCCAGGAGAAATAGCAATAACCTCAGATATGCAGATGACACCAGCCTTATGGCAGAAAGTGAAGAGGAGCTAAAAAGCCTCTTGATGAAAGTGAAAGAGGAGAGCAAAAAAGTTGGCTTAAAGCTCAACATTCAGAAAACAAAGATCATGGCATCTGGTCCCATCACTTCATGGGAAATAGATGGGGAAACAGTGTCAGACTTTATTTTGGGGGGCTCCAAAATCACTGCAGATGGTGATTGCAGCCATGAAATTAAGGGACGCTTACTCCTTGGAAGAAAAGTTATGACCAACCTAGATAATATACTCAAAAGCAGAGACATTACTTTGCCGACTAAGGTCCATCTAATCAAGGCTATGGTTTTTCCTGTGGTCATGTACGGATGTGAGAGTTGGACTGTGAAGAAGGCTGAGCGCTGAAGAAGTGATGCTTTTGAACTGTGGTGTTGGAGAAGACTCTTGAGAGTCCCTTGGACTGCAAGGAGATCCAACCAGTCCATTCTGAAGATCAGCCCTGGGATTTCTTTGGAAGGAATGATGCTAAAGCTGAAGCTCCAGTACTTTGGCCACCTCATGTGAAGAGTTGACTCATTGGAAAAGACTCTGATGCTGGGAGGGACTGAGGGCAGGAGGAGAAGGGGACAACCAAGAATGAGATGGCTGGATGGCATCACGGACTCGATGGATGTGAGTCTGAGTGAACTCCGGGAGATGGTGACGGACCAGGGAGGCCTGGCATGCTGCAATTCATGGGGTCGCAAAGAATCGGACACGACTGAGCAACTGAATTGAACTAAACTCAACTGAATAGTCTGGTGTTTGCAGCATATGCAGGCGGAGAGAGAAATCCCAGAATCAGCCCTGGGGGCTCCCAACCCTTGCTTGCTACTTTCCAGCCACTATGATCTTCATCATTCACTTAACCTCTTCCTTCTGTTTTCTTAACTGCAGATCACAACTGCTCAGTGAGTTGACAGTAGTAATCATAGTACCCAATCATTGAGATACTACACTAAGCTCTTTACATCCCCCGTCTCATTTAACCCTCCCAGCAGCCCTTGGAGGCAGGAATGACTTTTTTCCTCATTTGGAGGTGGAGAGACTGTGGTTCAGTGAACTTCAAAATCTGCCTAAGCAGGTAGCAGAGACCCACCCCATCCAGAGCCTGCCCCTCCAAGCCTCAGCACCGCATCCACTGGCTCTCAGATCAGGAGGTGCTTGGAGGGAAACCTGCCCCTTCAGTCTGACTCAGCTGTGCCCCAGGAGACGATTCCTATTGTCATACTGCACATTTTTCATTCATCAGCTCACACAGACTCCTGTAGAGAGAACATATGTCTCTTAAATGTAAAAACCTTCTCCACTGCATCAGTGAAGAGGAAGTGGCTTTGGGTGGAGGAAACTTTCCATTCTGTAATCTGCTCCTTCCTCTGCTTGCCTGATGCAGTTAATTATTTGCCTCCCCATTGCTCCTTTTGCAATGTTAGCCAGGGGAGTTTTACATTGTGGGAAGCAGTGAGCAGGAGGTGCTGGGTGAGTGGACTTAATGGCAGAAACTGCTCTTCACTGTAAATACCTCCCTTCCCGCAGATAGCCTGGTAACAGCAATAATGATGAAGAAAATAGAGGAAACATGCAAGGGAATTAAACAAGAATTTGATAAAATGTTAGGCAGTTTTAAATGGACTTCTGCAGTAGCAGGGGCGCGCTTCACGGCACGTGGAATGAACACCCTACAGTCCTGAAGTTCCCAGAACAGGTTCGTGGGTCTGACCTGAGGGCCTGGACATTTACCCGCCCCCCGCCCCACCACAGACACACACACACACATACACACTGCCCCCAGCCACCTCTGTTCATCTCTCAACCAGTTCTTTCCAGAGGATCTAACAGCTGGGAGTCTGGCTGCCTTGCTTGACAGAAGCTGCAATTCTACCAGAAAACTTGCTAGATTCCTCAAACTGGCAACCACCATCTCCCCTAGTCTCTTCTGTGAGTTCACCAGTAAGACAGGCATTCATCAATACCCACATCCAGAGGTGTGTTGCAGACTTGGCTTTTCACTGTGTCCTCCTTATTCAGATCCTTGAAAGAAATCTCTTCCTCTTCCACCTGGAATGGCTAGCCATTACCCAAACAGCTTTTTGATGTCTCATGGTCATTGGAAATCACATGAGGGGTTATGTTTCCCTCTTTGCATTGGCTTCTAGGATGCTCTGGGCCAAATCTGTGTACTAGCTCGTGTGTCATGAGATTTGATACTTGTCTTACCTGATCTTGTTTCCTTATTCGTCACGTCTCCTGCCTTTCTCACTTTTTAAATTGTCTGCCCCTAAGCAGAGATATTACTTTGTCAACAAAGGTCCATTTAGTCAAGTCTATGGTTTTTCCAGTGGTCATGTATGGATGTGAGATTTGGACTGTAAAGAAGGCTGAGCCCTGAAGAATTGATGCTTTTGAACTGTGGTGTTGGAGAAGACTCTTGAGAGTCCCTTGGACTGCAAGGAGATCCAACCAGTCCATTCGGAAGGAGATCAGCCCTGGGTGTTCTTTGGAAGGAATGATGCTAAAGCTGAAACTCCAGTACTTTGGCCACCTCATGTGAAGAGTTGACTCATTGGAAAAGACTCTGATGTTGGGAGGGACTAGGGGCAGGAGGCAAAGGGGATGACAGAGGATGAGATGGCTGGATGGCATCTCCGACTCGATGGATGTGAGTTTGAGTGAACTCCGGGAGTTGGTGATGGACAGGGAGGCCTGGCGTGCTGCGATTCATGGGGTCGCAGAGTCAGACACGACTGAGTGACTGAACTGAACTGAACAGAACCCTTTTTGGAATAAGGGCATAACCAAGTCAAATAAAATTCTTGCCAAACTCTTAATCTCTACTTTTGTAGAAATAAGGTAACTTAGATGTAGAGGTGGAGTCTGTGAATTCTTTGAAGATGCATCCTTCATTGTAATGCCAGTGCTTGAACAGAACTTGACACATAGTAACCGCCTAGCACAGACTCTGAGACAAAATAGGTGTCAGCTCAGGGCTTGGCACATAATACTCCAGCCCCTTTTATTTGCTGTGGCATGGACCATCAGCCTGTCACTTATTATAAAATTCTTAAGAATTTTGTTAACCTTCGCAGTCAAAGAAAACAAAAGAGTTGGGCTGTTCCACGTGTAGGTTTAAATATGTGATCATACTGTATTTTAGTTTCCTAGGGCCACAGTAACAAAGTACTACAAACTGGGTGGCTTAAACAGCAGAAATGTGTTGTCTCAGTTCTGGAGGCTAGAAGTGCAAGATCAAGGTATCAGCAGGGTGGGTTTCTTCTGACTCCTGAGAGAGAAACTCTGTTCCATGCCGCTCTCCTAGCTTCTGGTGGCTTGCTGGCCATCTTTGGCATTCCTTGGCCTGCAGAAACATCCAGGCCTTCACTGACCATGAGTTCGAAATGGCGCTAACCCTTCCGCCAGCCCTGTCTCTCACTCTCCCGTGTCCCTGCTTCATGCTCCTCCCAGTACTTAGCGTGTCACCTACAGTTCACTGCTTTGTTCCGTGTCTGTCTCCACCCCCTGGAATAGGAGCTTCATGAGGACCAGGATGCTGTGAGCTGTTTTGTTTGCTGCTGAATCTCAGCACCTAGAGCAGCTCCTGGCACACAGTGGGTATTCAGTACGTCTTTGTTGAATGGTTAATAAAGATGCAGCTGTTTAGGCAAACACTCACATTTGAAACTGGCTGTGAATCAATGCTATGACGAGTCTGACTTCACTGTTTTAAAATTTATTTCCAGTGGAAGGATAATTGCTTTACAATATTGCTTTGCTTTCTCGTGCTAAGGCGATTGGCTTGCCTTTTTGGAGGTCTGGGGTCTTCAGCTGTCATGTAGAAGTGGTGCTGCAGGAGTTGTTCCATATTCTGATGAGTTTGTGGGGAGGCAGGTGATCTCCCTGTCTTACTCTCCACCGTCTTCTTCCATCCTTCTGATTTCATTGTGTGACCGTTGACGCTTCTGAACTGCCCAACCCACCTTCCCTCTGCCCACATGAGGGAGAGCGTTATAATAAGAAACCCGAGGTGCTCCTTGTTTGTTGCTGGAGAGCTCAGTCCCCACACAAACAAAGGACCCCTTGCCCCAGCCCTACTCCCACAAAACCCTAAGCCACCCCTGCTCTGCCCAGAAAGCCTCACAATGTGAGTTGTGTCATTTTATGCCTTTGTGCTGTGTGTATGATGACAGCCTTGACCTCTGAACCAAATTCTGAGCAAAGAGGCTCCATGAAGTAACGTAATCATGAAATAGCGTTTGCTGTCACGCCAGCCCCAGCTCCCAGATTAGCTCTGCATTTGCTTTGTTTGCGCCACATCGAGAAAATGCTCTTTTGTGGAATTGAAGGGTTGCACATGGCTCTGGTTTTTCTATCAGCTTATCTGGCAATCTCAGGGTATCCTTTGATGAGTGGGTTCAGAAGCTTGAAAGTGAAACAGAGGAGCATTTTTGTTTCAAATACGAATTCCACCTCACATCAACTGCTTGCATCCCTAAGCTTAAAAGCCCACATGGACAATTCAGGGCCAGTTATGTATAATCTGGCCTCACTGTGTTCCACCCGGTACACAGTCATTTGATTTTGCACAGTTTTATGCATGAGGAACCTGAGAGATTATTTTGCTGTGACAAGAACGTGGCTGAACAGGTGATACCTGATCCTTGCCGCCACATTTTTGTGAAAATTTCAAATTGTTCCTATGAGATAGATGCTATGATTAACCCCATTTTAGAGATTAAGAATGTGGCATGTAGCATAGAAATTCAGAAAAGTTTACTGGCTGAGAAGCAAGGTCTACACTTAGGAAAAGATTGCCAGTGACCTTCCAGTGACATACGTGTATGGAACTCAAATATCACACGTCGTGGAATCTAAGACAAACCATGACAAACAAAACAAATAAAAATACTGCCAATTAAATCGGTCCTCCAGGATGTGAATTGTTATTTTCATTTCATAGTACCTAGCAGAGTGCCTAGCACACAGCAGGCACTCAATAAGTATTTGTTGAGTGGTGGAACCAAAACCTGGAAAGGTTAGATAATTTGTTCAAGGTCTTTGGTAGGAGGTGGTCTTTGGTAGAAGTCAAGCTTAGGGTAAGTAACTCTGACTTTGGAATTCTAAAGACAGGAAGTCTCCTGCTACTGGGCCTGAGAGTGTCCTTCAGTTAATTGTCGGTCCCGAGATAGTAAGACATTGCCTTGAGAGCCAGCCCATCTTTCTCCCTCTTTCTTTCCTTCAGCACCTTAATTCAGTGGGTGAAGATTGGCCGTGGATACTTCACCATCCTGAGGGAGGAGAGTGCTTTGAAAAAGAAGCAGCAACAACTGGAGAAACTAAAAGAGGAAGAAAGAAATAAATTCCAACCAGCCAGAATGCTGTCAGATATCCAGTATGGGGATTTGGTTCTGCCGTAAGTAGACCTCTGTCGCTGCAGCCCCGTGGCCTTGGGAAGGACCATTGAGAAGGAACACTGGCTGGTTGGGTTGAGGGGTGGCAGCTGTCTCGCACAGGAAGCCCCTTCTTAGGCTGGCGTCTGATGACTTCTTTCAATCTGACCCAACCTACTTCGCCAGCCTCACCTTCAGATATTCAGTGATCTTCTACTACACATGTCCGTTCTCATATCCAGAGCCAAGAGCTAACCAGGAAATCTTGCATGTCCCCAGATGTGCTTCTTTCCCTCTTCTCCCAAGGTTTATCCCTACCTCTAGATATTTTCTTGTGCTGTTCCCTGGGCCTTAAATGCTGTTCCCTACTACATCCTCTCCCTACTAAAGTGCTACTTATCCCTTATCCTTACAAGCTCAGCTTAAATGCCACCCTCTCCTGCAGCTTCCGGGATTTCAGCCCACCACCTCCAAAATCCATTCTGACTCTTTCGAGTTCCCATACTGTGTTTGTACGCTACTTTGTTTCATTACAGATCAATATCCCTGTTCTAGACCTTCTCCTGAAACCTGAGATCCTAGTTCAGTGTCCACCCAAAGCAAGTGAACCAAAAAAAAAAATTGTTGTGGTTTGTTGAATACAGTAGCCTCCCTCTTTTTGTAAAGGTCTCTCCTCTGGTTGGGAGAGGACCATCAACAGACTGGAACATTATGAAATACCCTATCATGTAACAATAACCATGCGAATAATCACAATTTATAAGGGGTGTCTGTCTACCATGTGCTTTGTGCACATCGTTCTGTCAAATTTTCTAAATGTTCCTATGAGATAGATGCTATGATTAGCCCCATTTTAGAGATTAGGAAATGGCAACCCACTCCAGTACTCTTGCCTGGAAAATCCCATGGACAGAGGAGCCTGGTAGGTTACAGTCCATGGGATCGCAAAAAGTCAGACACAACTGAGCGACTTCACTTTCTTTTCGCTTTTAGAGATTAGGAATGAGGCTTAGAGATGCTTACATAATTCCCATTATTGAATTATGGAAAGCGTCCCCTAAGTCCCAAACTGAGTGACACCAACTTTCATGGATTGTGCCATTCTGCAGAAACAAGCTCCGGGGATACTTCTCTTGGGCAGAGCAAACAAGGCATAAATCAGGGATGAGAAGGAAATGCTACAGCAGGCAGAGAGGAAGTGTTGGGTTGGCCCCAGTTTTCCATAAGATGTTGTGGGAAACCCTGAATGAACTTCTGACCAACCCAATACATGTGATAGGAATGGCCTGCCACCGTAGCCGCTGTCCTGATAAAGCAATGGGCTCTGCCTGGCTCCACTTCAGAGTCACCTGGGTGCTTCTCAGACCCATGACAATATCAGACTTTCTGAGGGTGTTACCTGGACATAGCCTTTTTCAAAGCTCCCCTCGAGAATTCCCATGTGGAGCCATGGTTGAGAGTTACTGTGCTAGAGTTGACTTTAGGAACCCAAGTTGCCATGTTGGTGCCTAAGGAGGAAATGGGATCCACAGCAGATAGTCCCTTTCTTCTGCACCGCTCCCCAAATTCTGTTCTTCACAGTCCTTCCAACGCAAAGATCGAACCCGCATCTCTTATGTCTCCTGCATTGGCACATGGATTCTCTACCACTCCACTGGAAAGCCCTCTCGTTAACATCAAGAAATATGAATGCGTGCATCTTAAAAGCAATAGTCCTGTCAGTGGAATCGCACAGTGTGGGACCTTTCTGTGTCTGGCTTCTTTCACTTACCTGAATGTTTTGAGGTTCATCCCAAACAGAAAGTAGACTGGTGGTTACCAAGGGCTGAGGAAGTGGGGCAGATAAGAGAGTGACTGCTTAGTGGGTGCAGTGTCTCCTTTGGGGCTGATGAAAATATTTTGGCGCTAGAGTCAGGAGATGGTTGTACAACCATTGGTTCAAATGCCATTGAATTGCAACCTTTGAAACAGTTAATTTTATGTTATGTAAATTTCAACTGAAGAGGGGATGAAGGGAGTTCTCCTCTGGGAGGCCCTGGAGTGGGGGTGAGGGTCAGGCTGGACACTGGTGGTTGCCAATCCTCTTAAAGCTCAAGGTTCCCTGTGACTGTTGGGAACCCTGAGTATGGACCACGAAGGGCTGGTATGGTTCTAGTCATCTTTCCCCTGGAAGTGTGGCCCTTGGGAACCACACTTATTGTAAGGAAGGTCTCTCTCCTCTTTGATTCCTCATTTGGGCAGACTTTGTTTTCCATCCCCCTTGCCTTGTGAAGCTGTCAGAGGGACTAACCTTCTATAGCTTGACAGACGTCCTTAGGACCAAAGCGGCACTCGGGCTGCCTCACCTTTCTAGTGGTCTCCAGTCTAACTCCAGTTTTGGCTAAGAGATTCCCACTTTGTTGTCAGCTCTTTGACACTTTTTTAAAAAGAATATTTTGTCCAACATTTTTGGTTATTTATATCTAAAGCGTTGGTCTAAATAAAGTAGCCCACCATTTGTGCATTTATTTAAGAGGAGAGAAAATTCTGTGACTTACAGCCCCCGCCCCCATACCTTCCAGGGAGTGAGCATCCCAAGGAGAAGCTGCCTTTGGCGAGCAAAGGGTATTCAGGTGAACAAGCAGATACAGAGGAAGAGCACAAAGGCTTCCCGGATAGATAGAACGGGGACATTCAGCAGACAGGCTAAGGGTGTGAGGAGAAGGGACCCTTTGGAAGAGAGAAGAGCGAAAGGGCAGCCATCACTGAGTGAGAACAGAAATATCTAATGAGGGTTTTTATAAGGCTTTGCCTCAGAGTGTGAGATGTAAGGCCTTCCCTGGTGGCTCAGCGGTAAAGAATCCACCTGCAATGCAGGAGATTCAGGAGATATGGGTTCAATCCCTGGGTCAGGAAGATCCCCTGGAGGAGAACATGACAACTCACTCCAATATTCTTGTCTGGAGAATCCCATAGACAGAGGAGCCCAGTGGGCTACAGTCCATAGGGTCACAAACAGCTGGACACAACTGAAATGACTAAGCACACGTGCATGAGAAATGTAAAGCTATTTCTTGGTTTCCCCACAAAATCTTCACTAAAATATTCATAGCCCCTTAGCGCCTTATGGTCTTAGACCTTTATCTTGGCTTCCCAGTAAGTGTAGGGGTGAGACAGGGGGACAGTCTCGACCCTGGCCCAGTCTCATTGTATAGCCAGTCATTTATGTACTGAAGACATACTGTATGCAGGCCTTCTGATGGCACGAAGATGTGAAAAGGGCGGAGGAACAGCCCCCACCACGCGTGAAGCCACGACACGACACCATGGCGTGCACCCAAAGTGCCCTGAAGTGTGCCTGCGAAAGGAGGACCCTCCTCCCGTGTGTTTCTCCTTTGCTGTCATGCCACGGCCACACTCACACTTCGGACACCAGATGTGTGGGGTTTTCCCCCACACCAACCAAATGTCTGTGACACCAGTGGGGTATCCTACCATCCTATTCAGTTCTGATGCTTTCCACGTGGAGTTAGCATCAGAGCCCACAGGTTAAGGGTTCACTCCCACAAGGTGACCCCCCACATCAGATGCCAATCACTAGTCCCAGGCTGTCAGCTGTACTTCTGATCAGCCAGCTATAAATCAGGGTTCTCATGACCTCCTCTTTGAGTCTGATCATTTTCTAGAGTGGCTCACAGAACTCAGGGATATACCGACTTACATTTTCCTATTTCAGTTCAGTTCAGTTCAGTTCAGTCGCTCAGTCTTCTCTGACTCTTTGCGACCCCATGAACTGCAGCATGCCAGGCCCATTTATTATATAATAAAGAGTACAGATGAGCACCAAGATAAAGTACATAGGATGAGATCTGGGAGAGTCCCAAGCACAGGAGCTTCAGTCCCTGTGGAGTTGGAGGGTTTGCCCTCCTCCTGTTACTTGGATGTGGTTATCAACCCAGAAGCTCTCCAAACCCCGTACTTCTGGGATTTTTATGGAGGCTTCATCACATAGGCATGAACTGTTGTTAATTCAGCCTCTAGCGCCTCTCCCCTTCCCAGGGAGTTCTCAGCTTCTAATGGCTCAGTCTTTCTGGTAACCAGTCCCTATCCTGAAGCTATCCAGGAGCCCACTAAGAGTTGCCACATTTGAATAAAAAGACACTATGGTCACCCAGGAAATCCCAAGAGATTTGGGAACTCTGTGTCATGATCCAGGGTATAACACCAAACATTAGAACAAGAGCAGCTCCTGGTGCTCTTGTATCACTTAGGAAGTTCCAAGAGTTTTAGGAGCTCTGTGCCAGGAACTGGGGGCAGAGACTGATATATAGATACAGATAGATAGATTTCCATTATTTCACAGTGTCCAGCCCCTTCAGTTTTGGAAGTGGAAAGGAAATCTGGAAAGAATTCCCCAAAAGGTCCCACTGAAGGTCCCCACAGGACCTTCAGTGCTCAGTGGGAGTTTGTTGGGTGACACAAAGGAGATGTGGTTATACCCTGCTATTTCAGTCCACCAGAAATCCTACAGCCAGCATGCCTGCTTAGAAAGGCCAGGGCTGGAGGAAGAAGCTGTGATGGTGTTTATCTTTTGCCAAAAATCAGAAACGTGATTTTCAGAGTGAAAAAAGAAAAGCAAGCAATCCATGACCTGAGCCACCACCATCCAGCCACTCAGGGGACCCTAGTGAAGTGTCCTCCCAGGACCTTGAAGGGGCACAGGATAGACAAAGCCACTCAATGAATTGAAGGAGTCTCACCCTTTCTGTAAAGGTCCCAAGAGCTCAGAGCAAATCTTGCCCATAGTGTCACCTAAGAGCCCAGTGACGCTCTTTGAGTCTGGTACTTCCAGTGACACTAGCCAGCTGGCGGCCTTTCTCTAGAATAAAGAGAAGGAATGAACTCGTGGCTCTTACTTGGAAGAGCTTTTTTCTCGGATTAACAAGCACACAGACAGGTGCTGGGGAAGATGGCCTCTGTTAAGGACCCTTCTGTGACCATTTCAATAGTTCAGTTTTAACGTTTGCACGTGGTCATTAATCCATGGTTGCAGAACACAATCCTTCCCTCTCCAATCCATGTTTCAGTGTGCGTGACATGGTTTATTTAAAGTTTAATAAGTTTAAATATGCATGAGATCATGCCTCTCATAGACATTGGTCTGGTTATGTCTTACCCAGTGGATTCTATAAGCTGTGCAATGCTTGTTATTAAAATAAAACTGGAGGCCATTATTGCACATAGCCATCAGATGCAGGTGGGGAGGCAGGTGTTATAAAATAGCACTGGGAGATGGTCCATACCAGTACGAAGTAGTGGGTAAGAGCACAGGACTGAGGTTCAAGTCCCAACTTGGCACGTAACAGCTGTTTAACTTTGGGCAAGTCACTGTGCCACTCTGAGGCTCCTCTTTCTACACGCTTGTGAACCTCACCAAGCTCTCAAATTTGTTGTGAGGATTGAATAAAATAATGCTTAATATAGAGCCTGACATATGAGACATGCCTAGTAATTGCTAGCTGTTATTACACAGTGAAATGAATTTGATCTCCCTGGGCCTCAATTACCTACAACCCTCAGATCTATGGCTAAAAATCTCAATTTCCAGACAGGCTAGAAAGTATCTCACATCTAAGAGCTATGTTCTATAAATATAATTCCAATCACAGAATTATCAAAAATACAAGTGTTCATTTAGAACTGCTTTTTTAACACAGTGTTTGATCCTGTGCGTTATGAAAGTAAAAGGGATTAAAAGGAATTATCCCCCCCTCTCCCCACCACCCCACCCCCCAATCTAAGACCATAGGGTAAGTTCTTTCAGACCAAAGTTTTAAATCTGACAAGCTATTTAGGGAAGAAAGAAAATCAAGCATGTCCCCAAAGATTCCTGCCTGCAAGCAGTCTTTCTCACTGTGTTCAGTGACCTCATTTCTCAGCTGCAAATTCAGCTGAAAAAGGTGAAAAAAAAACAATGGGTAGAATTTGTCTTATTATTGCAGTTGAGAGGAAACATAAAACAAGAAATTAAGGAGTGTAAAAGCTGGGTTAATTTCCACATATTCCAAACTACTGGGGGACTAGGTGGAGCCAGTAAGACTCCGAGCACCAACATACTGGCTTGTGGTTTCCTCAGCTCCAGGGCGGAATTAAGAGCCTATGGAAATGGAAGTCTGGGGACCTAGATTCTGCTCCTATTTATTTTTCTGGTGTGCCTTGCGGCTTGCGAGATCTTAGTTCCCTGCCAAGGGGTTGAACTCCTGCCCCCTGCATTTGGAGTGAAGAGCCTTAACCCTGGACCACTGGGAAAGTCCCCTTATTCTGGTCCGACTCTAGTTAACTCTATGACCCCAGGATTGTGTGACCCCCACTTCACCTCTTCTGCCTCCCTCCATCTCCTTTCCCTATGCTAAGCCAGAGTGATCTTTCCAAACATAAACTGCTGCCGATTTAAAATCTTCAACGGCCACCATTCTTTATAAGATGAGGACTGGAAAAGTCTGAGCTGGGGTTGCGAGGCTCCGGACAGCCTGGCCCTTGTCTTCCCCTCCAGCCACACTTTTCCCCACCTTCCCTCTTCCACAGGGCCTCTTGCCCCACCCTCTGCCGACTTAATTCTCATTCAACCTGCAGATCTCAGCTCAATATTTACTTTTGTTCCAGTTACTGTCCTGTGAGCAACCACTCCAAAACCCATTAACTCAAGACAGCAAACATCTATTTCACTCACACATCTGCCATTTGAGTGGGGTTCAGGGCGGAAGGATCATCTACAGAACCAGCTGGGATGGCTCAGAGTGAGTGTCTGTTTCCGAGAGGGCTCATCCATGTGAGTGGCACCTTGGGGCTGCTGTCACTCTGAGCTCGGCCAGGACTCTGCCCCCAGGAGGCTCTTCACAGCCTTCCCGCGTCTCCGCCCCGCCACGCTACCCCCCGACCCCCCACCGCCACCAGCATGCTGGTGGCTAGGAATTAAGAGTGAGCCTCCCAAGACATAGAACAGAAAAGCTGCCAGTTCCTGGAGGCTGGGCCCAGAAATGGGCATCATGCTGCTTCTGACATGTCCTGTTGGCCCAGCCATTCACAGAGCCAAGATTTCAGGGAAATGGGACTATATATTATAAAGCCACCTTCCCACTGAAAGAGACTTGGGGCATATATTTCTAAATTGATACAACTCCCTCCGGACAGTATTCTCAGACTCAGTTTCAGCCAGATTCTCTGTTTGGGGCTATCTGAGCACCATTCATGCTCCCACTGAGTCTTGTCACAACTGTGTTTGTGTGAAGCTCATCTCCCCCATGAGGCTCTAAGCTCCAGAAGGCAGGGCTGGTTCTGTCTCCTGCATCACTGCACCCGCAGCCCCCAGCACAGAGATGTTGGATAAATGTGGGTAGACATGAATGAATCAGGGAACCTGTCAATGATTCAGTCAATGTTTAAGTGCTCAGGCTGAGAAAACTACAAGGCTTTAAAGGAGCACTCAGGTAGCCTGAATACTCAGGGCAGGCTGGGAGTGAGATGCCAGGGGCTCTTAAGTCTCAAGCAACCCAAGGGGTACCCACCTCCTGCATAGATGGGCAATGGTCTTGATCTTGGACCCCACCCACCTCTTACCCAGAGTGGCAAGAACTTTACAGTCTCCATCTTTGTGTGACATCTCCCAGTTTTAAAATACAGACAACTGATTCCATTATGCACACAGTAGGCTTATTAAGATGTGTCTGTGGGCTCGATTTGGTCATGGGCAAAAAATATTTGCCCTATGACTCAGGCAGGCCAAAATTAAGGGGAAAAAAAGACTGTTTTCTCTGACTGAAATGACTTACTCCATGATGGTGCTGAAAAAACAAAAAACTTATTTATGTTATTAAATGTAGCTTAATGTTTTTCATTTTTTGAAGCAGTCTTTTTCAGACAAGTGTCTGTCTGGGCTGATTCACGTCTCTGTAAGCATCATGTCCCCTCCCTTCCTGTGATGGTTTTGGCTTCAGAGGAAGCCCCTGTGTTCCCTGTGGGGCAGGGAATGGGCTTTGGAAGAGGTATGCCTGGTTGTGGCTGATCTTTGGGGGAACACTTGTGCCCACTTCTGAAGTTCGAGGTCCCCGCATCTCACAGCCAATTCATCTAGCTGGTGAGTCAATAGTCTGGAGGGTTGGGAGAAGTCTCTTTAAGGGAAGGACCACAACTGAGAACCACTGACTCCAGGCAGCTCCTTCCCTGTGTCCATCCTGACGTTTTCACTTCTCACCATCCCCATTGCTAGGACCCCGGCACAAGCCAGCATGCTGTCTCCAGCTGAAGTTATCACAGCACTTCTCATCTGTCTCCTGGCCCTCTTCCCCTGCCATCGGCCACTCTCAAAACAGCAGCCAGAGGGCTCCTTTGTAAGAAGTCTCATCATGTCTTATTTCAGTTCAGAATCCTTTACTGTCATTCACAGAAAAGGCCAGGGTCCTCGCACTGGTCTGCAAAGCTCCTGTTCTCTCTGCATCCCTCCTTCTCTCCTCTTTCTGTTGCTCACTCCACTCCAGACAGACGTGCCTCCTGGCCGTCTCTAAAACACACTCCCACCCCAGGACATTTGCACCCATCACTGCCTCTCTCCAGAAGGCTCTGCCCCCAGACGGATGAATGGCTCGCTCCCTTCCACTGCAAATTCTTATCAAATGTCACCTTCTCAGTCATGCCTGCCCCAATCATTCTGTTTAAGATTGCAGCCCCTAGCTCTCCCAGCCCTAAACTCCCTTCTCTTTTATTCTCCCCATAGCATGTATCACTTACTAGTGGGAGTGAGGGGGTGAGGAACGGGTCAGCAAACTCCAGCCCCTGGGTCCCCAAGCTGGTTTGGTAAATAAAGTTTTATTTAAACCCTGCCATTAACTTACTGTTTACATCATCAATGGCTTTCATGCTACTAAGTAGTCAAGATGTGGACTGAATGTCCCACAATAGCATAACTGTTTGTCTAGTGGGGTAAGAAAACATATCCAACCCCTCATCTAGTATATCAGTGTACCACACAGCTGCCTGCCTGATCTTATGTGTTCTCTCTGCTCGTTCACAAGAATAGATGCTCCATGAGAGAAGGGGGTCTTACGTGCTGTGATTACTGGCTGCTTCTGGGACCTTCACCTTTCCAGCTGAAATTACTGGCTGGTGCATAGTCGGTGCCTAGTGATATTTGCCAAATAACCCCTCGCTAAAGATGTGGGCAATTAAAACTGCTGCTTGTCATTCGCTCTGCTTCTGCTTCTGCTTCAGCACATACGGGGATGAGAAGACGAAGAAGGCAGTGGCGGAAGTCATCCTGCGACCGTTCACCCCCATGCACAGCTGCATCATTTCACCCTCGCTGCCCGAGGCCCACGTGTAAGTAGTCCCACCTCGGGCTTGTTTGCTTCACTGCTTTATCATTCACAGCCAAGGTCAAATGACTCAACCAGCTAACGGTCATTGGGAGCTATTCCTTTGTCCTCTTGAAAGGGACAGGGAGCCTGGGGCCAGCAACGCTGTGTGGCGTATAAAAATAACAGAAAGCAGACATGGTGCCTTAGAGCTAAACGGCAATCCAGCTGGGACCAAGTCATTCCATTCCTTACCAAGCCAGACACTCTAATATCAAATAGTTTGCAAAGCCTGATAAAATCTATCTGCAACGCAAGCCTGGCAGATGTCTCACCTGAGCCTCTAGGGGCACGTTTTCCCCAAGACTCAGGGAGTTATTTCCCAGAGAAGCCCCTACTGCCTTCTGAGCCAACCCCAGGTACAAACTCATCATTGCATGGTGTAACAGGGGCTCAGCAACCCTCCAAGGAATACTCAGGCTTTCTAGAACCTTAACATCTCATTCCCCTCCTATCTATTCCAGAGAATTCTCAGCCCAGCTTTTCCTTTCTCACTAGTTAGCCCTTTTCAACTGGGAGATTTCAGGGACAGAGATTAAGGCAAGACTGCTCAACCTCAGCACTATTGACATTCAAGAACAAACAATTCTTCTTTGAGAAAGACTGTCCTGTGTGCTGTAGGATGTAGGATACTGGGCAGCATCCATGGCCCCCACCCACCAGATGCTAGTAGCCAACCCCCTCCCCAGCTCTGACAAGTAGAATGTCCCCAGGCATTGCCAAATCCCCTGGGGGCGCACGCACACTCACACACACACACACACACACACACACACGTGCCCCAGCCCCCTCCTATAAGAACCACAGCTTTAGGGCAATGGGCATGAGGCAGTGGATTCTAGACTTCTCTTTCTGCTCATTTGTCAAATATTTGTTAGGTCCCAAAGGCATGCGCAGTAAAAATGACACTACTGACTGCTCTGGTGGGCTCTGTTCCACTCAGTCCTCTCAGCAGTGCTTTTGTACAGGTATCTTATTAGCCTGTCTCTGCAGATGAGAGAACAGGAGCTTGAAGAGGTATAGTAGCCTGCCCAAGGTCACAGAGCTCAGCATGTCACTGCACTGGGGTGTTAAGCCAAGTGTGTCTAATTTCAGAAGCCTGATCTCTCACCACCACACACTACACAGAAGGTATATCCCAAGGTTTTACCTCTGAGGAGCTCATGATGTATTTGGACTACCAGGTCTCATGTACTTAAAGCGTAAAGTAATGGACTGAAATCCTAGGACAATATGTCAAGTCATTAATAAGAGCACTTATTTTGTGGGTGGATAATGCCACCATTACCAACACTGTTGACAACATCATCATCACCAGCACCACTGACCATATCACCATCCTCCGCCTCGCCATCGTTATCACCATCAACACCACGTATTTGGACACATTCCTCTCCCTAACTAGTATTTCCACTTTTCATGAGCCCCACTCCCCACTTTTTTCCTATCTCCCTTTGATGGATATTATGACTAGTTTCATCACAGACTTATTTGTTTAGGGGCATTCCAACTGGCTGCCTCAATTGGATGTTCTTAAAACATCTCTTTACAAAAGTAAGTTTTGCAGTTTCTCATAATGACCCTTGGAAACACTTAAACTTCCATATGTCTCTCCATGGACAGGCCTTCTGAACCCAAATGGTGTAAACAAGTGGTTCTTAGGCTTTTACTTGGATCCGAATCATTTGGGGATCAGGACTCGGGTGAGGGGAATGTCAAGGTAAGGAAATGCCTGGAAAAACACATATTCCTAGGTCCCAAAACCCATTTCCTTTGATCTGAACAAATAGAGGTTTACATCAATTGCAGAAGTGACTGGAGTTTTTTGCTCATCTTCCTTCAGTGCTAGATGGGGAAACTGAAGCCCAGAGAGAAGGCAGAACCTGCCAAAATTCTCACAACATTCTCACAAAATTCTCCTGACTTTTAAATCAGACCTTTGTGTCAGGTTTGTTGGATGATGAGGATGGTAGTGGTGACGATCACAGCGGTGGCTGTTATTTGTTATGGCCTAGAACAGGGATCAGCAACCTGTTTCCTAGAGGGAAAAGGGACAGGCAGTAAGTATTTCAGGCTTTGCAGACCAGATGATCTCTCTGGCACCTGCAGACAGGTATCTGTGGGGGATTGGTTCCAGGACCTTCCGCAGATACCAAAATCTGTGATGCTCATGTCTTTTATGAATATAAATGGGAGTAGTATAGTCAGCCCTCTGCATCCAGAGATGCAGAGGGTCAGCTGTACTTTGTCATTGCAGCGTGAGAGTAACAGTGAATGGATGATGTGGCTGTGTTCCAATAAAGTTTTATTTGCAAACACAGGCACACATTCCCGCAGTAGACTGAAGGCTGACCCTTCTCTTCGTTGGCTGTTAAAAGGCTCTGGCTGCATTTGAAGACTGTAACAGTAATGTGTTGCTGTATGACAGAGCATCTCAAAGTAGAGCAGCTTGAAAGGGCAACCGTTAATTGTTCAAAGTCTGCAGGTCAGCTGGGTGGGTCTGCTTGTCCAGATCAGTTCCGCTGGTCCAGGCTGGGCTTGCATGTGTGTGGGAAGCTGGCGGCAGGCCCATCCAGGGCAGGACCTTAGACCCAGGTCTGTTGGTTGGTTGGTGGCTAGGGTGACAGGAGGGACCATCACTGTCATCACGCAGCATGCTAGCTAGACTTGTTCCATGGCTCTCGGGAAGGGCTCCAAGGACGAGAGCCTGAGCACTCAAAGCCTCTTAAGGCTTAGGCTCAGAATGGACCCAAGGACCTTTCCACTGTGTCCGACTGGCCAAACAAGACATCAGGCACGCCCAGATACAAGGGATGGGGGAAATGAAGATTCCACCTCCTGATGCGAGAGACGCCAGATCACACTGTAAAGTACATGGATGTGGGGAGGGGTGGAGAATCCAGGCAGTTTTATCATCATTCTACCACAAAGCACCGGGCAGAGCCTGCCGGGTCAGTTCTCAAATTCCAAGTCTTCACACCAGCCGAGGTGGATTTCAGTCCCAATAGGAGTTATCCTAGAACCGGCTGAAAATTCTCGAATGACTATATGGGGATCAGTTCAATGATGCCAAGGAAGACTGGATACTTAAAAAAAAAAAAAAATATATATATATATATATATAGAGAGAGAGAGAGAGAGAGAGAGAGGTGAGGTGCTGTCTGCAGGAAAGAGGACAGCCTGTCCTTTCCTCTCAGAGCTGACTGGACTGTCCTTACAACCCTTCCTAAGCAACTGTGCCTACAGCCACTATCCTGGTTTGCCCTCGACAGTCAGCATGGGGTGCCTTATATGCATTTTCTGATTTCTCTTAGTAAAAGGACAGAACGTTGTTTTCTTCTCAGGGACGTAGATGCCCACTTGTATTGTGGTTGGTGTGGCCGTTTCAACAGAGTGGGCTGCTTATTCAGGTACATGGACCCCTGGGAGCTCTCCCAGAGTTCTGACCGCTAGGATTTTAGAAGCAGGATTTGTGCACCCTGGTTAGCGTTTCCATCTATTATGCTCCACATTTAAGAAAATAAATGCTTTCTCTTTCAATTTGATAACAGTCAAGATATTGTGCTTTGACCTGACAGATAATCACTATGAAAAAGGAGCAATTTCTATCAAGCATGTTTCTGGGGACCCTTTCTTTCTGCCTCTCTGTTTTGCTGCGTGGGAGATGAGAGGTCTTTGGGTTTGAGACACTTTATTTTTTCAGTAAGACCTTATTTTTTTTTAGAGCAGTTTCAGGTTTAGAGTAAAATTGGGTGGAAAGTGTAGAGATTTCCCGCTTACCTCCTCCCTCTGCCCAGCCTCCCCAGTGCGTCCATCCCCCACCAGAGTGGGCTATGTGATAGAATCGATGAACCGACAGTGACGCCTCACAATCACCCACAGCCCCTGGTTTACATTAGGGTTTGCTGTTGGTGGTATGCGTTCTTTGGGTTTAGACAATTGTATAACAGCATGTATCCATCCATTCATGTATTATTCAGAGTATTTTCGCTGCCCTAAAAATCCTCTGTTTACTCTGCCTATTCTTCCCTCTCCCCATCCCCAACCCCTGGCAACCACTGATCCTTTTACTTTGTGCATAGTTTTGTGCTTTCCAGAACGTCATATTGTTGGAACCATGCAGTATGTAGCCTTTTCAGATTGACTTCTTTCACTTAGTGATACGCTTTTGAGATTTCTCCTTGGCTTTTCATGGCTTAATAGCCCATTTCTTTTTAACACTGAATAACAGTCCATTGTCTGGATGTACCGCAGTTTATTTATCCATATGTCTCTAAAGGTTACTTCCAATTTTGAGCAATTATGAACAAAACTGCTGTAAACATTTGTGCACACATTTTTTAAGGCACTTTTTATAAATGGAAAAAAAGGTGCAGACCCATTGGATGAAACCCTGTTCTGCTGAAAAGGGAAGGAAGGCTCTGTCCTGTAACAAGAGACATCAACTTTGTGTTGATGGTTAGAACACAGATTCAGTAACCAAGCTCTCTGGGCTCAGGTTCCAGCTTTGCCATTTGCTGCTTTTTTGACCTTGGGTAATTTCCAGGACCTCAGTTTCTTCATCTGAAAAAGGGGGATACTGATAGTACCTTCCTCAAAGTGTTGTTACAAGAATGACTTTAACTAATGGATGTAGAGCAGTTAAAACAGTGGCTGGCACAGAGTAAGTGCTCTCTGGGGCGAGTTCACTATTATTGTCACTTTGCTGTTGTCGCCACTCTCCTTTGTTACCTCTGTGGTTGTACACAGAAGAACTGTGCCCAGATTTTCAGCTCCAGAAAATGTCAGATCCAAACCAGTTTATTCCCACCATATCCCATTTAGTAACCAGAAATGTACTGAGCCTACTCTGTGCCTGGCACAGAATTGCCTGTGGTAGACAATACGCTGAAGCTCCCTGGCTTGTGGGCTGGGGAGACAGGTAACAGGCAGTTACGAGACAGCAGGGACACAATGTATGTGGACAAAGGGACACATTGTAAGGGTAGGAAGGCTTCAGAACCTCCTCAGAGAGAGGAGGCTAGAGAAATCAAGGAAGGCTTCCTGCTGGAGGTGACATCTGACCTGAGACCCAGTCACTGAGAGGCAGAGGAGGAGGAGGAAAGGGAGTGTGTATCAGGAGCACAGAAGAGTGCTGAACGCCTCACCTCACCTTCACTGGAATGATTACCACCATCATACAGATGAGAAAACTGAGGCTCAGGAAAATTAAGTACTTTGGCCAAGACCACATAGCTAGCAGATGGCACAGCTAGGGTTTCAACACAGTGCAGAGAGAGTACGGCAAGCTTGTGCCTCTGAGCAGAACTGCACCAGGCTGCAGATGGCAGCACAGTGGGGCAGGGGGACTCGGGGCTGAGGAGGGGGACAGTCTCTCCCATGTGAAGGGGTGTTGGTTTGCCAGGGCCATCATAGCAAAACACCACAGACCAGGTGGCCCAGACATTCCCAAGCAGAAATGTATGCTTTCCCAGTTCTGGAGGCTGGAAGCTCAAGATCAGGGTGCCCACGTATTGGTTCCTCCTGAGTCCTTTCTCCTTGGCCTCACACAGTCTTTCCTCCGTGAGCATGTGCTCTAGTATTTGTGTGTCACACCTCCTCTTCTCATAAGGACACCAGGCAGATTGGATTAGGACCCACCTAAACAGCCTGATTTTAACTTCATCGCCTCTTTAAAGGTACAGTCACAGTCCAAGATGCTAGGGATTAGGACTTCAGCTTGTGAGTGGAGGGGGACATCATTCATTCAGATGGTTTAGGGAGTCTGAAGATTTTCAGCAAAGGTAGGAAAGGGCCAGGCTTGTGCCTGTTCCTGTCCCTTGCAGAAATGAATCCGAGGCTCACCTGCCCCTTGTCCCCCTGTGATGCAACAAAAAGGGGGTGTCTGCAGAGGGTCAGGCACATGGCACAGCCACTGCTACTGTTGGCACCCAGAGCTGCCAACATGCACTTACCCTGTGTGGATCAAGATGGTATAGGGAGGAAGAGGAAGGGGAGGAGGACTGTGGACTTGTAGTTTCTTTAAAGCAGAAGAGAAACAAAGGAAGGAAGGGGCTTAGCAGAAAAAGAGAGAGAGAGAGAGTTGCTGACTCTAGTTTTCCTAATACCTGGTGGACACATCCACCCCAGAACATGGGGGCTGTGAGTGGAGTGCCTGGAAGCAGCTCCCCTGCAAGCTGAGGGACTCTCTGGGATACCCCTGGGCCAGCTCCACACTTGAGCCCCAGGGCTCAGGTTCCACCTTGGGAGCCAGGCCTTCCTGGAAGCTAGAGGGTGGATGCCTGCATGCCCCTCTGAGCACGAGGCCCAGGAACCCTGGGGAGCATCGATCAAGCCAGGAGCAGTTTCAGAGAAGAGCACTTACACAGGTTCTAATGGAGGCATCTGGCACATTAGTGTAAGAGGAGGAACCAGGCAAGGAGGGGCGGCTAGTTAGGACTCCCCCTCGTTTCCAGGAAGAATGCAGGCAGTGAGTTAACCCTGTGCCAGCCTTGCTCAGGGTGGCCACTGCACTGGGCCCAAACCAGCACCACAAACAGAGCTCAGGTCCTCAAAAGAACAGTCTCTGGGATTAAACAGATGTAGGTTCAAGCCCTCACCAATCCTAGTGTGACCTCGGGTGGCTCACTTTACTTCCCCAAGTCCCTTGTCTGCAGAAAGGATGGTGTAGAGGCGCCCTTTTATAGGACTGTTGGTGTTGTTAAAGAGGATATTCTTCCCATCTCTGTCAGCAGCAAGCTGTGTGACCCAGAGCACACTGATTGCCCCTCTCTAAGCCTCCGTTTCCTCTTCTCCAATATTCATATATGATTTATACCCAGCAGGGTTTAGGGAGAATTAAATACCGTGTTAGATGGTTAGGTAGCATCACCAACCCAGTGGTCATGAATCTGAGCAAACTCTGGGAGATAGTGAAGGACAGGGAAGCCTGGCGTGCTGCAGTCCATGGGGTCGCAAAGAGTCGGACACAACTGAGCAGCTGAACAGCAACAAACACTGTGTGTCAAGCGTCCTTCTCAGTGTCTGGCTCATCATAACACAAATTGCCCCCAAGTCACAAAGTACAGGTTAAACCTATCTTTAAACAGTGTCTTAGTTACACTTTCAAATGATGTATTCAGTGTGGTTTTCCTCAACATCCAGCTACATCTGGGGGCAAAGGATTTATAAATCTAAAGCAGTGAGTCCAGTTGTTAATTGGAGTAGGGGGAAGGGAAGACATACGATAAATAACACTAATTTCCCTGTGTTTCCAGACGTTTTAGACAATGCGAGGATATTTATTGTATTTTTATCGGATGAATAGTTGGATGTCCATTTTGTTCAATCCTCTTGTTTGCCTGAGTCAAGACCTCTGCTTTTCAGGCCCCTCCTTTGTTCCTGCCTGCTATGCATGCCGACTCCCAGCAGCTGGCGTGGCGTCATCTCATGTCTGATCATGGTTCTGCCACCTGGCCCAGTGACCTGCACAAGCTCCTCACCTCTGAGCCTCAGATCCCTCACTGTAAAAACGGGCCCAAAACATAGCTCAGGAGCCCATTGCAAAGCTTTACTGCTGTGCACGAGAGATAGTGCCACACACCCAGAGCCTGGTGACAGCTCTCCAGCCAGGAGCCAGCACAAGTCCTGTCTCTGTCGCCACCATTGTGAAGAATGTTGCTCTAACAGGATCCCCCTGGGCTCCTGCCCTCTGTCTTTGCAGTGAGCCCATCTTCCGCCAGCTCTGCGTCCTCCACTGGCTCCTGGAGGCCCTAACTATCGACCACAGCCACCATACCATGAAGCCTGTGATCACCTGCTGGAATCCCAAGTAGGTCTCAACCCTTCTACCTGGGTGATTGGTGGGGCAGAAGCTCCTGTGGGTTTGGAGGGTGGTAGGTTGCTTATAGGAGTTCTATCCTACTGGGTCCAAACTGTAGCAGTGAGAACCCTCGTGTGCACGCCCTCCCAGCATCTCTTCCCCGATTCCACATGCAGTAACATCACATGAGAAGCTCAAAGTCAGTCAGCCAGGGCGAGAGTATTCACACCACAAAAACTGGCTGGCCAGCCATCCCAGCCCAACTCAGCACAGCTAGGTTCTCTCCAGCCCTCTTCCTGGATCCTGTCTCCCCACACTGTTCATCATCTGATCCTCTTCCTATTTTCCTCCTGTCCCCTTCCCATCTACTCTTCCCATTCTCCATGTTTTTCCCCTTTCTCTTAAGGTTTTGTTTTTTCTCTCTCTTTTTTTTAGTATTTATTGAAAACTTGGACCCAAGGGAATATTCTGTGTTCAGGTCCCAGGAGCAGCTGACTTTGCTCAGGCAGAAGCTCCAGCACCTGTTATCTAAGCCATGAAAAGTGTTAGATGCGTCTCCACCAGAGAGCAGGGCTCCTCAGCAGCCTTGAGGCCACTGTCACAGGAACTGCGTGGCACATACAAGGCAGAGCGAGGAACAGGCAGGCATGTAAGGTGTTGTTTCTTTAAGGAGAGTCAAGTTGTCTGCAAGAACAGAACCAGAAGAGTTCTTGTAGGGATTAAGCAAGATAAAGTATGTAGAACATTCAGCATGATGTCTGAGGACACAGTGAGTGCTCATTAAATGATAGCTATTCAAGATCAAAATCCTGATTTTAAAGAGCAGTTAGGGATGTGACTGTCAATACCATTGAGACTTAGGGCGAGGAAGGAAATACACCTCTGAGCAGAATTTTACCAATGGCTGAGAGCTATGTTCACTGAGTGAATGGAAAAACATACAAAGAGATGGAGAGGGAGGGGTGGAGAAGCTACATGAGTTCAACCCAAATCTGGTTGCAAAGATGGGCAATCCAGGGAATGACCCCACGAGGAAAATACCAAGTCTTCAGTTCTCCTGACTGAGATTTTCTGTTTCCACTATCAAGCAGCAAGCATCTCCTGTTACTGAAGTGCTTGAAACATAAACCCTGAGTCCTGACACCCACCATGCATTTTCCAAAAGGAAACATCCATCCTCTGGGACCTGTAGGTTCCTAGAGGTTTCATTTCTATTAGACGTAATGATGGCTGTAGGTCTAGTCCCTGCCCCCTTGTGGATTTTATAGAAAGAAAGTGGGGTGATCTCATGTCTGATCATGGTTCTGCCACCTGGCCCAGTGACATGCACAAGCTCCTCACCTCTGAGCCTCAGATCCCTCACCTGTAAAAACGGGCCCAAAACATAGCTCAGGAGCCCATTGCAAAGTACCTCAAAGTGGGCTTTCTACAGGCAGCAAAATTTTACTAACTGGCAGCAGGCATGCTACAAACGTGATCTTTGTTCATCTCAGGAAGATCCCATATTTGGGTAGATGGGTGGATGGTCGGGAAAGTGGAGAGATGACAGATTTTAGGATGTCCTTCTGAGTTGTGTCTGAGTCTCTACTTTATTTAGAAAGGAAAAAAACAAAAAGATCTTCCCAATTTCATCGTGTGGCAATAGAAACACATTATCATTTTCTAGTATCCTCATTAATTCTACTTCTAACAAGAGTTTATTTCAATTGACAAGATGATCAGGTCCAAAGAGAGCAGAAAAAAAGCCTTCAATAATGAATGTGCTAATTACCCTCCTCTGAGAGATGGAAGCTTCTGTTTAGGCAAAGTAAGACTTGTTTTATACATGAAGGGCCACAGATTTTTATTCAAACCTTTGGGGCCAGCTGCATTTCAAAATTGTGGCTTCTTTTTTTTTCTTTTTCAGCATTTTAGAATGGAAATATGAGACAATAGAGCATTTTACTCCCAGAGAGAACTAGGACAGCACCCTATTGTCAAATATATTTCTGCAGAAAAAAAATGAATGTTTACACTAAATGGATACTTAAGGTAAACAAAGGTCATCAATAGTCTTCCATCAGTTCAGATTATGTTTTGCTGCCAAGTAAATTATGAGTTTTTGTTTTGTTTGTTTTCAAGACCTTTTGGATTTTGGAATTGAATAAAGGGTTGTGAACTCATATCGGTTTTATTCTTATTAGAGACTCACTTTCCAAGGACTGACTAGAAACGAGTGGACCTTTACAGAGCAGCAGACAAGACCCGGTGTAAGCAAGCACTTCAGGCCTTAGTGACACCTCTTCTTAGCCCCACTCGGTGGGAAAGAGCAGGGCAGACCCCAGGTCAAAGAGGGGAGTGAGAAGTTGCCAATTTACCTTTCAGGCAGAGGGAAGGAGCTGCTCCAACCGCCCTGAGCCTCCATAGTCAGGTAATCAGTGCTCTGCCCTGGAGCTACGTGGGCGCACAGTCAGGTGTGTCTTACTGCCTCAGCTGTCCCAGAGACATCACTGGACCCACTCTTTCTTTTTCTTTTTCCTTTTTTGACTGCATTATGCAGCTATAGCAGTGAAAACCTGGAATCCTGACCAGTAGGCCACCAAGGAATTCCTGGGCCCACTCTTTTTTTTTTTTTTAAGATTTATTTACTTATTTCATTTTTGGCTTTAGTTCTTCGTTGCTGCATGCAGGCTTTCTCTGGTTGTGGTGAACAGAGGCTACTCTTCATTGCAGTGCATGGGCTGCTCATTACAGTGGCTTCTCTTGCTGTGGAATACAGGCTCTAGGCACACAGGCTACAGGAGTTGCGGCTCAAGGGCTCTAGAGCACGGGCTCAGTAGTTGTGGCTCATGGGCTTAGCTGCTCCATGGCATATGGGATCTTCCCAGACCAGGGATCGAACCCATGTTCCTTGCCTTGCAAGGCGGATTCTTAACCATGGACCTCCAGGGAAGCCCTAGACCCACTCTCAACTGGAGACTCCAAATAATTTTGACTTTCATTAAGAAAGAGAGTCCAGACACTCAAGGGCTGGGCTTCTAGGCCCAAAGAACCCACCACCTCCTTTAGAAAAAGATAGATGCCTTTCTACATATAAAACATTTCAAATATGACACAGGTACCTAAATCTAGCCACTGTGTTATAAGGAAACTAGCTGTCATGTGAGTGGTTTCTATGCCAGGCACTGTTCAGGAGATGTGACCTCATTTGAGCCTCATTCTGACTTAAAAATAAGGAAACTGAAGCAAAGAGAATTTAAGTAACTTGCTATAAGTTACACAGCTAGTAAAAGTCAGAATTTGAACCCAGGTAGCCCAGAAAGTGAAGAGGAAATAAAGAGCCTCTTGATAAAGGTGAAAGAAGAGAGTGAAAAAAGCTGGCTTAAAACTCAACATTCAAAAAATTAAGATCATGGCATCTGGTCCTGTCACTTCATGGCAAATAGATGGGGAAACAATGAAAACCATCACAGACTTTGTTTTCTTGGGCTCCAAAATCACTACAGATGGTGACTGAAGCCATGAAATTAAAAGACGCTTGCTCCTTAGAAGAAAAGCTGTAACAAACCTAGACAGCATATTAAAAAGCAGAGACTTTACTTTGCCTACTGCAAAGGTCCATCTAGTCAAAGCTATAGTTTTCCCAGTAGTCATGTATGGATGTCTGAGTTGGACAAGAAAGAAAGCTGAGTGCCGAAGAATTGATGCTTTTGAACTGTGGTGTTGGAGAAGACTCTTAAGAGTCCCTTGGACAGTAAGGAGATCCAACCAGTCCATCCTAAAGGAAATCAATCCTGAATATACATTAGAAAGACTGATGCTGAAGCTCCAATACTTAGGCCACCTGATGTGAAGAGCTGACTTATTAGGAAAGACCGTGATGCTTGGAAAGATTGAAGAAGGAGGAGAAGGGGACAACAGAGGACAAGATGGTTAGATGGCATCACTGACTCAATGGACATGCGTCTGAGCAAGCTCCAGGGGGTGGTGAAGGACAGGGAAGCCTGGTGTGCTGCTGTCCATGGGGTCGCAAAGAGCTGGACACAACTGAGCGACTAAAGAACAGCAACAAAGCCCAGGTGCAAGGCACCTGCACTTAACCACTAAATGATTGTTTCCTCTGTTTCTAGCTAAAGCCCCAAAATCTTCAATTAATTTAGGAGATAATCCGGTATCAAAAAAGAAAGAATTAACTCAGTATGAAGTATTATTTGCCAGGATATAAAAAGAGACCATAACTTACTAAGATCATATGACATGTAAATATATACTTTCCTTTAGAAAAAAAAAAAGCTAGTCTACATTTATTGTTGTGCAACTAAATTTTTGTTGTTTACCTTAATACATGGGGATTATCTCTCCATGTCAAAACTTCTTTTAATACCTTTGGGGTTTATCAACATACTCAACCAATTCTCTCAAGATCTTAAGTGTTTGCCAGATTGTCGCTTAAAAAAAATGCAGCATTTTCCTGAACAAGACACATAATAGTAATTATTAAACTAAGTTGTTTTTCCCTTATCATGCGTCCCCACCACCCCTACCCTGGAAAGCCTCATTTTCCTCAAACCTGCTTTTTTCAAGCACTCTTGGGGATACACCCGTGGGAAAAACAGATATTGTCCCTGCCCTCTGGAGCTTCTATTCCAAGGGAGGTGGTGGGGAGCAGCAGATAATAAACACATAATAATCAAGATACTTTGAGATAGCAGCGGGCGTCATGAAGCAATTGACAGGGTGATGTGATTGTGACAGGGTAGTGGGGTGACTTTTAAGTTGAGTCGTCAGGGGAAGACTCACACAGAAGGTGACGTCTGCGTGAAGTTTCTGATTTCCCCTGCACTGATCCTCCCACTTCTGTACTCAAGCAGACATCTCTGCGGGAGTGGGAGAACATGGCTGGGCAGCCACAGAGCCTATTACTCCAGAGGTGGGGCAGGCACCCTGGCCAGGGAGAACACGGGAGCTCTGATTTCCGGCCTGTCTCTGCTGCAAAGTCAGCAGGTACCTCCGTCCTCCGTCTCCAGTTGTGGACTTGTGAACATGTCCTAAACCCGCCAGCAGACCCTCTACCCTCAGAAGCAAATGCGGATTCAGAAAGAGTGAGTGAAGCATTTGAGAAAATGACCCAGATTGCACTGTGGTTAGATGTCTTTAAGTGGCAGCCAGAGTTAGAAGAGACGTAACAGTGCTCAACAACCCCTTCCCTTGATGTCTAGCCGATAGAATCCCCCGGAAAGCTTTAGCAGGGAGAGACTGTGGTCTGAAGATCGCAGCGGCTTCTCCCGCACGGATGCGCCTGAGTGCCTCCTACCCACCACCAGCACCTCCTCCATGCCACACTGAGACATCTGTCCAAAAAAGCGCATGTAGGTCATAGTTCAGCTGTATTCAGTTCTCCATGCAAGGCATCCTGCCAAGCTCCTAACAAGCCCATTTCTTTGCATCTTCACTCTAATCATCCTCTGACTCAGCTACTATTTCCCCATTTGACAGTTGAGGACACTGAGGCTCAGAGAGGGTCAATATTATTTAAAAAATTGCACATCTCAGAAGCAGCAGGGCAGGCAGAGACTCAGACAGCTGGTCCACCAGATTCTTAAACCCACAGTTAACTACCCAGATAGACCCCTTTTCCTGGTTCTGATGCTCAAAGAGACTGGCCTGAGATCACACAGACAATAAATCAGAGCTATCAATTAGGTCAGGTAAATTAAGCTGCCGGACGATCAACCCCCCAATTTCAGCCACTTAGCACAGCCCAAGCTCACATCTCGCTCACCCTGTACATGTAATCCACACGGGAGTCTGCTCACCTCAGTCACCTGGGGGCCCAGGATGATAGGAATTCCATCTCAGCGTAAGCTTCCCCATCAGCACAGCAGAAAAGGGAGTCTGACTTGAGCACTGGCCCTTAAAGCATCCTCCCTGCAAGCTACCGGTCACTTGCACTCATGTGTTGTTGTTTTTTTAACAAAGCAAGTCACAGAGCTATACCCAACTTCAGAGAGCCAGGAAAACCTGAGACCCCAGTGGCTGAAGGGCTCTGACTGTGCCTCCAGGCCTTGGGAAGGAACACCAGCCTGCCTGCCCTCCTTGCTTGAGGTGTGTGCAGTCAGCCCACTGTGGACAACAATGCTCAGGTTATTTCCTTTTCTCTCCCTATTGATCCTCCTGTTTGGTTTATTTGCTACTGAAAATGAAACATCAGAGAGACCAATCCTGTCTAACCAGGCCCTTTCTTTATCAGTGGCTTTGCAAGAGCGATGCTCAGGGCTTTTTAAGATCCCTGGGAAGCCTGCTGCATTTTTAGCTCATTTAACCTGCTGCCTGAAGTTGCAATAGATTTCGGGTCGTCTTGGAAGTCTGCGTGAACGATAAACCTCCATCTTCCCAATTGGGTCTGAATATTTAAGATTTTGAAAGCTTGGCCGAGACCAGATTTAATTTTAAAGGGGAAAGAGGGGCTGCTTTTGAACTTCAAGAAGAAGGCTGGAGGCACAGCAGGGGCTGAGTTAGCAAAGGGAAAAGGCGAGAAAAGCCCTGTGGTCTTGAAAGAAAACGCTCCAAAGCAGAAACGCTAAAGCTTCCAGTTGGTGAGCCTTAAATCAGACTTCAAAAGCGCCACTAGTTTAAATATTGTTTATAGGACTGAAGTATCGCTCCTTTCTCTGGCTGGATTTTGAATATTCCCTAATTTGATTACTCAGGGGAGAGGCAGGCAGAATCAACGTTAAATGAGCTTCACTGTTAATTATTCAGAGGGCTTTTTATTGTGTAATCAAACATAAAGTCTTACAAAAAGCTTGAAGGCACATTCTCACCCCGCCCTCCGCAGCCCGACTTTGACCCTGTATGCTTTTCTCAGGCATTGAGGCTGTGAGCTAGGAGATGCCCAGCAAGGCTCTGCCAACAAAGAGCGCACACATCCCCCTCTCCACTGGGGCTGGTAAAAGCCTTTGATTCTGCTACTCAGACCCCCATGCCACAGAAACCAGTCAGTAAGTAAGGTTCACCTCTGGCTCCTATCTGAGCACCTCCCCTGACCAGCAGCCCCTGAGGAGCCTAGATTCCTGTTGGTGCCTCCCCTCAGTCAAACTGGTCTGGCTGTCTCGTTCCTTCTAGCCCCTCCTCTATGCTGAGTGACAGCCAGCCAACTGATTTAAAGGCTCCCAGACATCTAAAAATCCCTTCTGCAGGGAAAAAGGAGATAAACGCATGGATGGATGAATGGAGAGATCAAGAGATCAGTCAATCAGTTGTTACAAAGGTAGAGGTCGTTACTGAGTCTTCCAGCTTGCTTGTCAGCAGGGCTCCACCACCCTGTAGCCACAAGTCCAAAATCCAAAAGGCTCTGAAAACTCAGTTTTTTTCCATAACTCAGTTTGGCAGCAAAGTCTGACAAGAACTAAACTGATCTGGTGGCAAAACTTGAAGCTATTTGTAGTCATTATCCCACCTAGTGTAAATATTCATATATACTGCTGCAGAAATATTAACATGTTGAATTAAAAGATGGTGCCTCAAAGCCCGCTGGCAAGATTATGTTAATATGTAGTATTCAGTTCAGTTCAGACACTCAGTCATGTCTGACTCTTTGCGACCCCATGAATCGCAGCACACCAGGCCTCCCTGTCCATCACCAACTCCCAGAGTTTACTCAAACTCATGTCCATCGAGTCGGTGATGCCATCTAGCCATCTCATCCTCTCTCGTCCCATTCTCCTCCTGCCCCCAATATGTTGTATACATACAGCGTATTTCCGTTGCAAAATGCCAACATTCTGAATTTGGCAGCACATCTGGTCCCATGGGTTTCAGATAAAGGGTTCTAGGTAGGTCACTTTCCAGACCTACTGGGGCTTCGGTCTCCTACTCAGAAAGTTACAACCCACGAGGGAAGATCCAGGTTTCGTGGGACCTGAAGTTTATTCAGTTGGTGAGAGGGGCACTTTAAGAAAAAGAATACAAAGTTAAAATACAAAAATTAGGTACAGGGCCCTGGAGGGACCCACGCAAGGGATGGTCATTAGATCCATTGTAAATATGCATCTGGGCAAGTGACTGAAGACCCCAAGTTTGTTTTCTCATCTGTAAAATGAGATGATAAATATCTGCATAACAAGGTGATATTGACATGATTCAGCGAGAATGCACAGAAGCGTCTTGCGTGTAGGATTGTATAGAACTTTCACTCAGTAAACTCCAAACCTGTGATTTTCGTTGTGCAGCTCATCCCACAAGCTTCCCCTAGCACCCCTCCCCGCAGCAAACACACCCAGAAATTCTCTCTGTGTCACTCAGAATTGTCCCTGATGTGAGACCCTTAGGCACTAGAGTAGGCAGAGATTCAGAAACAAACATGCTTTTCGATTCACCCCCAAGAGGAACCACAGACCTGCTCTGGAGTCTGCTAGAGGACCCGAGTCCAAGATGCAGATAGATGCAGAACATGGACAAATACGCTGCACCTCCCTCAGGCCCTACCCCGCAGGCTGCGGTCTCTCCTAACCCCGATCCCCACTCACAAGACCACGGCCATGGAGAACTGCTCCTCCCACTGTTTGCAGAGTACAGGAGCGGGGAAAATCACAGCAGAGAAGTGCCACCATCCATCACCGATTTATTGCTTTTCTTAAAAGTACTTGTAATAAACTGAGGCTCTAGAAACGGAAAACTCATTAAGTTGTTTTCTCACTCAGGGACCCAGGTGGAAGCAAGAGCACAATAAAAAAAATCAATAAGGACAAGTCCATGGGACAGAGATGGGAGCACTTCGTCACAGCACCGAAGGTAACCGTTTGCTCACCACTTTCTCGTCGGGTTACCAACCCCAACTTGGAGGGGGAGGCATTTTTTGCCAGTCTTTTCTCTGATGGGATTTTTTTTTTCTAGTTGGTGCTCTGAGTGAAGGGAAATCAGAACCTCATGCTGTTGGATGGCTTTTGTGAATTTAATTAAAATGGTTATCTGGGGATTGTAGAAGAAATGCCATTTGGCTAGATACCACTTCATAGAGGAGGGGAGGAGTAGCGGAGGAGCTGCCTAATAAGATGTCACCGGGAGGAAATGGATTCACCTCGCTCTTTAGCTCTATATTTTTAATCAATAACAGTCATTTGTCTTTCTCTCTCTCTTTTAACTCAGAAAACAAGAAATGAGTGATTGAACAGACAGGGCTTTCTACAAACTAGAACTTGGGTCTATTATTAAGAGAAAATCCAGAGTGCTGTTCTTTTCACTCAAGAGTATTCCTAACTCCCAAACACATCCACTTAGCAAACAAGCCCCATAATAATAATAATGGCAGGAGTGGAGCGCTTAAGGCTGTTGAGAGAACACACAATGAGATTTTTGTTGAACCCATGCCCCCGCCCACAGAATGGAAATAATGTTGGTTTCTGCCCATTTCTCAACCTTAGCTAAGAACCCCAGGAAACAATACACAGTCTCATTTTGAAAATGTTAAAATGCTGTGCATTATTGTGGTTATATAGTTTTTAGAAGCCACTCTGTAAACGGAATTACAATGGGCCAGGTTCTGTGCTAAAGAAGCTCTTTAGGTATATTAACCAGTCCTGTCCTCCTGATTACTCCATAAACACTATACTCATTTCCAGGTAGCAGATCATAAAGTTGGGGCTCAGAGAGGTTAAGCAATTTGCATGAAGCCATGCAGAGCCAAGAGTTAACTAATCCTGGGTCTATTTATTAAACCCTGTTTATTAAACACCAGGCTCTTCAAAAGCATGTTTTCTCTGGCATCGTGATTATCATCGCCCCTCAGGAAGTTTCACCGTTTTCTTGCTTTTTCATCAGAGCACTCTACATCTGAGAAGTAGAGCCTTTGTTTTTATCACTGAAAGTTGCTATGGAGATACCATGTGCATCTGTCTCCAGAGATGCACAGAAAAAAGCGGCAGAAGCCACGAACCTTTAAAAAAAAAAAAATGTCCTTCAGGACTATTGACAACTATAGTTGGAGGGGTGAGTGAATCACTTGCCCTTGAACTCCGAGTTGAAATCCCTCCTGGGCAAGTTTGTGGGTCACACTCTAGGCTGCAGTGTGGTCTGTCCTGAGGCTGGGGAAGCACTGAATCAGGAGTCAGGAGACCTAGTTTAGCCACTGTGACCCAGTTCCCTGCATGGCGTTGAAGAAGTCCTTTCCTCTCTATTGACCTCAGTTTCTCTACCTACAGAATAAGGACTTTGAAAGAGAGGCTCCAGTCAACTTCCACAGCAATCAATATTCTTCTTTATGTGTAGAGATCATCAGTGCCAGGGCAGTGATCCTCAAAAGCTGGGGAAATTGCATAAATGAAAAGATTAGGCTGGGTAATATAGTAGGGAGTGGGGAGGTCTATGGCAAGCAAGAATTCTCCTGCACAGCTAAAGGAAACAACCTCTGCCTAGCTCTACTCATTTCACCATGTGAAAATGGGATCCAGAACTTATCATTTTCAAGAGAGAACAGTAACCTCAGTACTTCATATGAACATATGCCCAGTTTGTAGAATTCTGAGCAGTTAAACATGTCTCCCCATGGGCCACCAGTTTGAAACCCCTGCTTCTAAGAAAGTATAAGGAAACCTTTTCCTTGTTTTGCAAAAAAGCAGTCCTTCCTGGTTGGAAGCACAGCAGCCAATTAACACCACTCCTTGAGTGAAATACCAGACACAGAGAAGAAGCATTTGGGGATTTAAGTCAATTCAGGAAGAGTCAGTTCAATAAAGGGCAAGCAGGATGCCGAATCTGCCTATCACACCTCCCCCCACACACATTTTATTCTTCTGCCACTCTCAATTAATCAGAAGTGTCAGCCCTTCACTTTGGATTTCCTGGCTGTGACTGTTAATTGAATTTTAATTAATGGCAACTTTAGGAGCACAGAATGAAATCCTAATGCAAGGAAGATGTGCACAGAACTCTCTTCTGTGATCATCCCAGCCCATCCTCTCTGTTGTACAGATGAGGGAGAGGAGGTAGGGGAGTGACCTGCTCCAGGCAAGTCCCCGAGCTCTGGGTCCAATGCTCATTGCAAGACTCCAGGCTGTCCTGGTGACACAATCTGTCCAGACGTCGAAAATGACATTGGATGTAAAAGAGTCTGGTTTCCAGAATCAAGAATTCATGTTGTGCCAGGTGAGTCAGGAAGAGCTGACTTCTACAGGTATTATCACAGAGCTCTGATAGTCTCTCTCCCTAGCTGGGGCAGGGGGCAAAGGAGCCCCCTGACGATCTGGCAAGCTCTTGTCCAGTTGCAGTGCCACGACAAAGGGGACGCCGCACCAGGCTGCTAATTTATCAAAGGCGAGAGCATGTCAGCTTTGGGCATTTGCTTTTTCTTTATCTCAGTCATTTTGTAGCTTCATCTACTCCCTTGGAGATCTAGTTAAACCCAGTTCGAACTCTAGGTCCCCAGGCTATCACTTTCTGAAACATTCCATCACTTGTGTGGCTTTTCCCTGAAGATTTGTTGGGGGAGGCGGTGTTCACAGGGAGACATCACATCTTAAGACCCACAGCCTTCTCCTGTCTCTCTTCCCCGACCTTCTCCTTGCCTTGTGCAATGGAGAAATCCCTTCCCTCTTCCGGAGCAGGGAGGTTCTATTGCAGGAAGGGGGGACCCCTTCCAGGGCCAGAAACTGGGCTCTTGTCTAACATTCAGAAATGAATTGTCCGAGGAGACACATGTGCTGACAAAGCAAGAGATTTTATTGGGAAAGGGCACCCAGGTGGAGAGCAGTAGGGTAAGGGAACCCAGGAGAACTGCTCTGCTGCATGGCTCGCAGTCTCAGGTTTTATGGTGATGGGATTAGTTTCCGGGTGGTCTTTGGCCAATCATTCTAATTCAGAGTCTTTCCTGGTGGCGCACACATCGCTCAGCCAAGATGGATGCTAGCGAGAGGGATCCTGGGAAGTGGACGGATACGCAGTGTCTCCTTTCAACCTTTCCTGAACTCTTCCAGTTGGTAGTGGCTTATTAGTTCCATATTCCTTATCAGGATCTCCTGTCATAAAACAACTCATGCAAATGGTTACTATGGTGCCTGGCCAGGGTGGGCGTTTTCAATCAGTGTGCTTCCCCTAACAGTTCCACCTACACTCAGGGCCCCTGAAGTAGTGATAGCTTACTGTGAACAGTGAAGAAGAAGATCTAGCTTCGGGACTGGGGACCAGGATTGATCACTCAAGAGATCTCGTATAGCGGAGTTTTATTAAAGTATAAAAAGGAACAGAGAAAGCTTCTGATATAGACATCAGAAGGGGAACAGAGAGTGCCCCCCTTGCTAATCTAAGCAAAGAAGTTATATACTTTTTAAATTAGTTATTACAATAAATCAAAAGAATGTCTCAAGGTTGTAAAGATCTTACTAGACCCACTCCCATAATTTACATTTTAAGATAACAGGATTAGCCAGAAGGTTTTCAGGAAAGAGAAACTGTCCTTAAGCAGGATACATTGTTATATAATCCTTAGTACAGAGTTTAAACTGAGTTGTTTGTTATGTAATCATCAGTTCTGGGCTTAAAGAAAAAAACATTTTATGTGACAGACTAAGGGAATATAGAGGGGAAAAAAAAAAAAAAGATGTTTGTCCTTTCCTCCTCCTTGAGAATTCCAGACCCCTATCTCTGCTTTGAGAGTCCCAGACCCCATTCTCCTCCTCGGGGACCCCAGACTTCTTATCAACCTCCCTAGAAATTGACTCCATTTCAGTTCAGTTCAGTTGCTCAGTCGTGTCCGACTCTTTGCGACCCCATGAATTGCAGCGCGCCAGGCCTCCCTGTCCATCACCAACTCCCGGAGTTCACTCAAACTCACGTCCATCTAGTTGGTGATGCCATCCAGCCATCTCTTCCTCGGTCGTCCCCTTCTCCTCCTGCCCCCAATCCCTCCCACCATCAGAGTCTTTTCCAGTGAGTCAACTCTTCGCATGAGGTGGCTAAAGTACTGGAGTTTCAGCTTTAGCATCATTCGTTCCAAAGAAATCCCAGGGTTGATCTCCTTCAGAATGGACTGGTTGGATCTCCTTGCAGTCCAAGGGACTCTCAAGAGTCTTCTCCAACACCACAGTTCAAAAGCATCAATTCTTCGGTGCTCAGCTTTCTTCATAGTCCAACTCTCACATCCATACATGACCACTGGAAAAACCATAGCCTTGACTAGACGGACCTTTGTTGGCAAAGTAATGTCTCTGCTTTTGAATATGCTATCTAGGTTGGTCATAACTTTCCTTCCAAGGAGTAAGCATATTTTAATTTCATGGCTGCACTCACCATCTGCAGTGATTTTGGAGCCCAAAAAAATAAGTCCGACACTGTTTCCACTCTTCCCCCATCTATTTCCCATGAAATGATGGGACCAGATGCCATGATCTTCGTTTTCTGAATGTTGAGCTTTAAGCCAACTTGACTCTCTTAGTAGCCAGTCAAAAAAAAACTTCTGATTACACACTGTGGACTCCCTGAGATGAGGCCTGCTGAAAGCCACCCTCTCCACCCTGTTAGGGAGAAGGCAATGGCACCCCACTCTAGTACTTTTGCCTGGAAAATCCCATAGATGGAGGAGCCTGGTGGGCTACAGTCCATGGGATCGCTAAGAGTCGGTACGACTGAGTGACTTCACTTTCACTTTTCATTTTCATACATTGGAGAAGGAAATGGCAACCCACTCCAGTATTCTTGGCCTGGAGAATCCCAGGGACGGGGAGCCTGATGGGCTGCTGTCTGTGGGGTCGCACAGAGTCAGACAGGACTGAAGCAGCTTAGCAGCAGCAGCCGCAGCCTCCCTGTTAGACGCTGATCAGACATTGTGTGTCTTCAGGTGCGCCTCTCCTTATCTTCTTCCCTAGGGCATCTCAAGCTATGAGTGTCAGCCAAAGAAGACCTCAGACTGCCCTCCAAGAGCCTTCATTTCAAATGTTCTCAAATGAAATTGTTTCTATTTTAACGGAGTGTAAACTGTAGCCCAGACCTGCATTGAGCTCTTACCCGGAGTAGCTGAGTAAATTGGGACAGGTTAGGAAACCTAAGACCAGGATTTTAATACTGTATTTTACTTAGCCCAATTAATTAATCATGAATTAAATGAGGACATAACCACACAAAGTACATTCTAAAGTGACAGCCAGTCATACAAGAGAGTGTGCGCGCGCACACACATGCACACACACACATACCTGTAACCTGCCCACTCTGACTCCTTTCAAAAATTCACATTCCTCTCACAGGACTTTCCCTACCTTCCGCCTGTTGCCTCCTAAGACTTGTCATCTCGGTCTTCCTGCCCACCTCCATCATGGCGCCTCCCCTTCTCCTCCTCAGTCAACTCTGCCTCCCCAACTCCACCTCCTGAATGTAAAGGCTAGAGCTTTCTCCATTTCGTATTCTTCAGAAAACCCCAGCGAATATAAATCTTTATTCTTTGAGGCCCAGGTGTCATCTGGTGAACACAAAGTTGATTCCTAGAATTGGGGGAGGAAAACCAAGATGCAGCTAAAAGAAATTAGACCCATCCTCCCCTAGTTTAAAAATCAACTCTGATGGTTGTTACAAAAGGAAAGTCAAAATGTGTTCTGGTTCATGGCAGCGTCATTGGATTACATGTTCAGCTTCCTGTGGTGACTACTGGGCAATCATGGCACTCACTGAATAGAGTAAGTCCCATCAAACTTGCCTGTGGTAATACACACATGTAAATGACGTCACTGTGTGGCAGGTTTCCCCACACCCAAAATATATCTCATGGTGTTTGGAAAGAGTCAAAAAGAATTTACATTCAGAGCCAGGGTTTTGCTTTTTTTCTTCCTTCCCTCCGCGCTCCCCTCCTTCCTTCATTCTTTCTAAAATTTCTGTTTCTTATTTATTTTCTTCAGACCAAGAAATTCAAAATCCCTGTAGCACGCCCCACCACCCGCAAACCAAGCCGGCGAGGCTCCACCCTCAGTCTGTCTCGGACGAGTGGAGGGTCATCCCCCCAGAGCAGCATGATCTCCGTGATCCCGGGCTCGGATGAACCTCCAAGCGTGATCATCCAGGCGACAGGCAGCAAGGACATCGAGGACAATGAATCGTCTTCAACCAAGCCTGAAGAAGAGCCTCTCCATATCAGTAAGTCCTGCCTTAGATCTGACCAGTCTGTGCTGACTCTGCCTTGAAGCCAGGCATCAAGAGCCCCTCATGCTTCACCTTTACCCCCACTCAGTTAAAGAAGACACACAGGTCCTCTAGCCCTGGTCAATTTCCAAGGACCCCTTTGCTTTCCCCCAGTGGAAATCAGAAATAAACTCTAATCTGGGTTACTCTGGACCATTTCCACTTGGGAAACAGCCCATGGTCAGCAGTTGCTCTTTTAAAAAATTTTAATACTGTATTTTACTTAGCCCAATTTCTAAAATATTGTCATTTTAACATATAATCATAAAAAAATATTGATAAGTTATTTTATGTTTTCATACTATATTTTTTGAAATTCGGTACCTGCTTTTTTAAACTTTAATGAGATATAACTTGCATACCATAAAATTCACTTGTTTTAAGTGTACAATTCAATGATTCTTTGTAAATTTATAGAGTTGTGTAACCATTGCCACCATCTAATTATAGAACATGTCAATCAACCCCAAAGGAAAGCTCATGTCCATTGACAGCCTTTCTCCTTTCCCACCACAAACTTAATTCCTGTCTCTGGAAATGTGCCTTTTCTGGAAAATTGATATAGGAAGTTGTGTCGCACTGTGACCCCCTTTCTAAGACACCTCTGACCCTTTCCCAGTGGCTTCCCTCCTCTGAGTCAAACCGCAGCCAGTGGCACCTCCCCAAACTCTTTTGGACCCTGCCCTCTTTACCCCTATCTTTTGTCTTAGTTTAGAGATAGAAAGGTAGGGCACATAGGCTATTTCCTGCCATCCATGGGTTATTTAGCACAGAAGTTATTATTATTATTTTTTTAAGTAGGAGTGACTTTTTAAGCTTGAGAGTTTGGACATCGAAATCCTGGCTTTAAAAAACGTTACTGTTTGTGGCAACAGTTGGCCAGCAAGCTGTATGAAAATATTCAACTGGAGCCGCCCTTCTTAAGTGAGACGTAGGCTCTTCACTGCAAAGTTTTCCCTGCTTTCCTCTCAGTTCTTCGTATTTTTACTTGCTTGTATAAAGTCGTTAAGTGCATGCATGCTCAGTGGTGTCTGACTCTATACAACCCCATGTACTGTAGCCCACCAGGCTCCTCTGTCCACGGGACTCTCTAGGCAAGAATACTGGAGTGGGTAGCCATTCTCTTCTTCAAGGCATCTTCCCAACCTGGGGATTGAACCCCCAACTCCTGTGTCTTCTACATTGGCAGGTGGATTCTTTACCACTGAGCCACCTGGGAAGTCCCATTGGGTACTTACTTTTCACTTAATACAATGATGTCTCCTTGTTTCAGGTAGGAACTTCTTTTGGCTAGGTGTGGAGACCTGAAAAATACTAGTTTAAAAAAGATAAAAATTTATTAACTTTTTTTTTTTTGGAGGTTAGAGATAGTGAAAGTTGCTCAGTTGTGTGCGACTCTCTGCAACCCATGGACTACACAGTCCCTGGAATTCTCCAGGCCAGAATACTGAGCCATTCCCTCTCCAGGGTATCTTCTCAGCCCAGGGATTGAACCCAGGTCTCCTGTACTGCAGGCAGATTCTTTACTAGCTGAGCCACCAGGGAAGCCCAGATTAGAGATAGAGTGGCTCCAAAATATCATCAGGGATCCTACTTCCTTCTGTCTTTCTTCTTCACCGTGGATCGCTTCATGGTCCAAAATGGCTGCTGGAATGCCAGTCATCAGAGTCACATCCTTGGACGGAAGCAGAAGGAAGTAGGTGAAGCAGAAAAGTGCTCACTTCCAGCCGAGTTTAAGCAGTCTTCTCAGAAGCTTCATACAACATCTCTCCTAAAATCTCATGGCCCAGAATCTAGCCACAGGACTTAGTCATAGCATTTAGTCCTTTAGCTGCAAAGGATGTTGGCAAATTGGGGTAATAAATGCTTCCTCCCATGCCCACCCCCTTCCCCCCCCACACACACACAGAGTACATATGCATATATATATATATATTTCTGTTACTAAGGAAGAAAGGGGAAAGGAGTGTGAGCTCCCTTCAGGCGTGGAACAATGTCTTAGCTTCAGCCTGGCACACGGCAGGTGCACAGCAATGGCTGGGAGATGCATTCCCGCCAGAGACCGACATCCAGAGAGTTCGTTCTTCTCCCTCCAGCTCCTCACCCTTCTCCTCTATTCATCCCTTAACCTCTACTGCGTTTGTCAGAGCCTTCACAAAAGTAGATTAATTTCCCAGACTTTCATTGCCTTCTAAAACCTCCTCAAATTGATTCTGAATTCATGAATCCTATTCTGAGAGATACACCATCTGACCAAGGTTTAATTTCCAGGGCTGGCTGCATAATGAAGTCTTTGTAGACACAAATCACTGGGGACAGCGGGCCGTGGCCTCTGTGTGGACTTGTCTCCTCCCAAGTCAGTGATCAGGGGATTCCAGAGAAACTAAAGCCCGTGCCGTTTCTCTTGCCAGTCTTAAAGCTGCTGGTGTTGGAACTGTTAGAGGAAAAACTCACTTAAGTAGTAACTCAAAAAGAAGAGTCCTGTGGCTTCTACTGTCCCCCCAACCCCTTGAACCAACCGCATACAACAAAAGGACTCCCTCTCTTTTCCTCCAAAGAGAGGGTATAGTTGCTCTCAAGTAAGGTTCTTAGACTGGCTGGGGATGGGCGATGGAGGAGGGAACTAGAATTTTTTCTTTAGGGGTGTGGCTTGTCATCCAGAACCAGAGGATGCTATTGTCTCTGAGCATTGGGTAATGGCATGTCCATAGCCCTGGGGACTAAGAACTAGGCAGGTTCCTCCAAGTGTGGGCATCCATCACAGGGCTGTCTTCCTCAGGGAAACTCTATCTCGTGGCATCTGTACCTTTTGCAAAAAAGTCTCTCCTTTCAGTTAGCCTCTGTGGGTAAATGCGGGCCTCACAGCCCAAGGCTTTGTGCCAGTTCGTACACATCCAGCCTCAGCTATGGGATGGATGGACCTCAGTGTTGGCAGGCACCATTCCTGCCCAGAGGCATTACTGGCTAGCAGGAAAAAACAAACAAACAGACTTCAGTGCCTTAAGTGGCATATGGAGCCGTAGAGGGGATTCTCTGGGAGAGCTGCCCAGTGCGCCAGGTCGCTTTGGGCATTCTCAGGAATCCACCCACTAGGCTGATTTGCTTACAAGTAGGGGCAGAAATGGGGGAGCAGAGAAGGGGAGAAAGCCAGAGCTCCCTCACAAACAGGCTTCTGGGCACACCACAAAGATGCTGGGATGCATAGCAGGAGGGGAGGTGGGCATGATAAAACAAAAATGAAGGTCAGAGTCAGGTCAAATGGAACCCTGCCCACAGGTTACTAGGAAGGTGAACTGCTTGAGAATGAGGAAGGTGGGGTAGAAAATGGCTAAACATTGATGATTATCACAGCCTGGATGGCCGAGGGGAGGTCGCTGAGGGGAACACCCTCTTCCCAGCAACCAGTGACTGCGTTCACAAACCAGGCTGGACATGAACAGACGTGGGTAGCACTGGCTTCACACGTCCAGGTATGGCTTTTGAGACTTAACCCTGAGGCGACTACAGACACCTACTGAAGGAAAGTGTCTACACTGGCATTGTGTTCCTTCATTAATATTCCAAATCTAGCTCAGAGCTTTCCAAACCCTTCCTGTTTTTTTTCTCCTTAGTCATTTACTTATTTATTCTGCAAATATTGACAGTGCCTGGATGACAAGCACAGTGCCAGCTACTTACCTTACCCATCTGTATCCACATAAAGCACTTAGAGCTTCTACTCTCCTACTCACCCTGAAGCATGTAGCTTACTCCAGATATATGTTATTTTCCAGCTTTTAAGAGTGTCCATGTACTAGATTCCTGGAGCTGCCTTAACAAAACACCATGTCCTGGGTGAAAACAGCATTAATTCATTGTTTCACAGTTCTGGAGGCTAGGCGCCAAGGTGTCGGCAGGGCTTTGTTTCTTCTGAAATCTGTGGGGAAGAACCCTCCCCTGCCTTTTTTAGCTTTCCGCAGTTGTTGGCAACCTTGACAGTTTGGCTTGTAGAAGCAGCAACAGTCCAGTCTGTCTCTGTCCTCACGTGGCCATCTTCTTCGCTTATTACAAAGACACCAGTCATACTGGATTAAGGGCCCACTCTACCCCAATGTGGAGCTTCCCAGGTGGTTCTAGTGGTGACAAACCCACCTGCCCCTGCAGGAGATGTAAGAGACACGGGTTTGATCTCTGGGTCAGGAAGATCCCCTGGAGGAGAGCATGGCAACCCACTCCAGTATTCTTACCTGAAGAGTCCCATGGACACAGGAACCTGGCTAGCTATAGCCCATGGGGTTGCAACGAGTCAGACACGTTTTGCAGGTGGATTCTTTACCAACTGAGCTACCAGGTGACAGTGCTCCAAAGCAAAGATGATATCAGGCTGGGGGCTGGGCCCTGACCTGCGCAGTCCTGTCTCACAGGCACCCTGCAGGCAGTGACTTCTTGTGTTTCCATCAGGTCTGCAGAAGCTCCTAGAGATGGTTCGGGAAGATGCTCGGAGAACAATCACCCTGGAAAACGAGATGCAAAGACAGGCACCCAGGTATATTCTCTCGATACCTGGTCAAATAAAGGATGTCAGCATCAGAGTGATATCGTTCAGGCCAGCAGTGCCCCATGGTTGAGCATTTTCTCTGTGACAAATGCTGAACCGCGTATTTTGTTCACATATATCACCTCCCTGAGCCCTTCCAACAACCCCACAAGGTAGGTACTGTTGTCTATATTTTACAAATAAGGAAATGAGGTTCAGAGAGGGTAAGGAACTTGTTTCAGGTCACCCAGCTAACGAATGGTAAGGTGACAACTCAAATCTGCAACTTTCTTATTCCAAAAACTATTCCTTTAACTACTCCGCTGCCCTTCTTCCCAGGAACCCAAAGGTTATTCATTCATTCTTTTAGTGAGTATTTATGAATATGGATGGACCAAATGTACTCATTATTGCAGGAAGTGTTATGAAAGAAATCTCAGACCTGTAAGAGGAAGTAATAGGAGCATCTGATCTCGTCTGGGATGGGGATCAGAGAAGCTCTGTCCAAGTAGGAAACTTCAAGCTGAGATTTTGGATGAAGCATGAAGAAGAGCTAGCTAACCAAAGTTACGGGAGAAGCAGGGAGAGCAGGCAAGGGGAGTGAACATTACAGGCATGCATGTGCAAACATGCTCAGAACAGACCAGAATGCTGCCAGAATGGGATGGGGAGAGGTATAAGTTTTCTGGGACCTTGGAAGCCACCTCTGGGATTCTGATTTCTATCCATGGAGCAAAAAGAATCCCTCTGCAGTTTCGAGCTGACAGGCAACCAATGTAATTGGCTCAGAGAGTTAGAACTTGAACCCAAGCTGTCCTCCTTCCGGCGGAAAGCCCCAGGCACTGGACGTCTGACCCTCTAAAAGCCTCAGAGACCATGCAGGCTAGAGCTGAAGCTCCCTTCCCAAGCGTGGATCCCTCTAAGTAAGCAAATTACTTCCCGAGAATGAATGAGGCACGAGAGAGGTTCATCATCGCCTTCAGCCTACTAGGATGCTGGCTATGACTTATTGGTTATTGTTATTACCATAATTACAGTTCACCAGGCACGCTCACATGCATCACACCCGCCTCTGCTTGTTCATGATGAGTTGGCAGCTGCTGCTGCTTCAACTTGCTTCGAGACCCTGAAGGGCGGCTCTGAGGCATGCGGCGACAGTGTTGGCCCTCACGGCCCCAGCCTCTTTGCCTGGCTTATCAGCATTAAAGACAGATGACAGTAATGAAGCATCAGCTCCAAGAAGCTCCTTTCCTGTGTGAGCATTCACATCATGAACACTGGCTTTGGAATCAGACTGACGTGGGTTCAAGACCTAGTGCCTTTGAACAAGTCCCTTAGCCTTTCTCTAAACCTTAGTTTTCTCATCTGTAGAATGAGATTGTGTATCATCCAGGCATTGGCAGTGGTACCAAGCAGAGGAGGGTTGAGCTCCATTTCCGTGAGTTAATGGCTGTGTGCTGCTGAGCAAGTTGCTTCACCTCTCTGAGCCTGATTCCAATTCTGTTAAATGTGGCTCATTAATAACCTATCCCAAAGGGCTGAATGAGAATTAAATGATAATTTCCTGGTAAAGTGTTTTCATTATTACAGAAATAATGTCTACGTCACCAAGTCACATTAAGCATTTAGTGAGATGATGCATTTAACATATTAGCCTGTGCCTGGCATATTGTAAGCATGTAAAAATTGGTGACAGTGGAGGCGGTGGTTACTTTTATTTCATGTGCAGTGTCCTGTGGAACCTTTGCAGCACTTTGCTGAGACAGATTGATTAACCAGTACCCAATTCCTTTGTCCCATCTCATAGATGGAGAAGGATGACTCGCTTCAGGCACTCAAAGACTAAGCCACATGAGAACCTGGTTCTCACAAAACTCTTCACCTGGCCCCTGCATTCACTTTAATGATAAGATAACCATGGTTTCAGTGCAAGAGCCTGTTGAAATTTCCTATCTGCTTCCATTCCTCTAGGAGAAAATTTCCCTAATCTCTCACAAAGACAGCAAATATTGGAGGCTTCTCTGCAGAGCTTCACAGAGACAGTTAGGGAAAGCTGCAGGTTTTCTTTTGCCTGCCTCACTTTAAAAATGTAGATTCCTATTTCACTTTAGATACCAAATCCGCTCCCATCAAGACAGACATAGAATTCTGGGCTGTTTAGAAACCCCTGAAAGCCTGCCTTTCCAGCCCCTAGCCTCAAGGGCCAGACTGCCCTCTGGTCCCATGTCTTCGTGTGTTCAGGCTGATATAACAAAAAATACCATAAACGGAGTGGCTTGTGAACAGCATTTATTTTGCACAGTTCTGGAGGCTGCGAAGTCCCGGATCCAGATGCCAGCAGATTCAGTGTCCAGCAGGGATGCTCTTCTTCATAGACAGCTGCCCTCCTTTCTGCATCCTCACGTGGTAGAAAGAACAAGCTAGTTCTCCAGGGTCTCTTTTACAAGAGCATCAGTTTCAATCATTAGATCCCCATCATGATCTAATCAGCTCCCAAAGGCCACCACCTCCTAACAGCATCCTCTAAAAGGTTAGGATTCAACATATGAATTTGGCGGGCGGGTGGGGGGCAGTAGTAGTAGACCATAAACATTCAGATCATAACATTGTCTAGGAAGATGACCTTTTCTTAAAATCCTCTAACAGTCTTTCCCAAACATCCCTGAAGATCAGAATCAGCTGGGGCACTTGTGAAAACTACAGATCTATGGTCTTCATCCCAGATGCACTGAACCAAAATCCCTAGAGGAAACCATATTTTTTAACAAGCACTTTGAGCAGGCATTGTTTCGTGGTGTGTCAGGAAATTCTAAGGTTTTCAAAGTATGTTCTCTGCGAACCCGAGTCAGAAGACTGTGCGTGCGTGCGTGTGTGTGTGTGGTTTTAAATGCAGCTTTGGGGTCCCACTCCAGGCCTGATGTTTCTAGATCTCTAGGAATGTGGCTCAGGAGTCTACACGTGCATTCTGGGTGGTTCCTCCAGGTGACTCATGTGCCCTCGTATAGAACCTAGGATCCCCGCTGTAGATGAGCACCCTCCGTTCCTTCTCCCATGGATGTTTACTGCCTCAGAGCATCATACGTTCAGAGCCTTATTAAGTGACTCATCTTGCTTTGCAGCATCTTGTCAGTGCTCAGACAAAACAAGAGCGATTCTGCCTATAAGGACATGCAGACCACCCGCAAATCAAGGTAGGAAGGCCCGGGGCCCTAGCAGGTAAGTCAGGAGGCAACACACGGTTACAGGGGGCATTGCAGAGACACCCTCACCAGACTGTGGGAAGGGGGGCAAGGAGGGGGATCTTCTTCCTTCTTCACTGGAAATAAGTTACCTGACTCCCAGGGCTTGGTGGTGCGTATTTAGCTGTTACTTCGCAACGATCGTGAGCCATAAAGTTAGTCTTCTCTGGTAGTGGAGAGATGAAGGGGGGAGGGTGTGTTTTGGAACTACCCCTTCCCCCTTTACTCAGGTGACGTAATGGGGCAGGGGCAGGTCTGCCCCCAGTTTATTTGTTCATCTAGAGAATACTTCTCAGGCCCCACTATGTCCCAGGAGCTGTGCCCGGCTCTTTTGAGATTCAGCAGCAAACAAGACCGATGCAGTCTGCCCTGTGGGTAGAGCCCACTGTCTGGTCTGGCATCATAACTCCTGTGTCATAGACTCTTTGGCCATCCAAGAAAGCTTATGGATGCCTTTCAGCAAAATGCTTCCAAATGCAGACTATAAACTACAGAAGTTTACAAAGAAATCTAGTAATATTGATTATAATATTACAACCAAATATGGGATATATAGTCATCTGTGAGCTTCGTCAGCAATGCCTCATACAACAAGACATAGCAGCAGCTCTGATAACTATTATAATTTTGGATTAGTGTCAAGTGTAAATGATCTTTCAAAGTATCTCCCATAATTTTAATGTGATGTATAAAAACCTGTGATTTCCATTTCTGCGAAAGGCTAAAGATGCAACCTGTTGGGTTTTTTTTGTTTGTTTGTTTTCCATCTGCATTCTTGGACTCCTTGAATCCTGCCAGTGGTTAAGAGCTACTGTTCTAATGGGAGAGTCATGCATTTATCAAATAATCCCACAGAGATTGTTGTGTAATCATGACCCTAGATAGCATTCTGAAGGAGAATTATGGAGGATTAGGTGAATGTTGAGCACCAGGATTCTAACCAAGGCTGAGTCTGACATTTAAGCTAGGACCTGAGGGAAAAAGAAGAATTAGCTAGCTTCTGGCTGGAAACAGTAGGATCTGAAATCTGCATTCATTCTGAGTAGTCTCTCCAGGTGATTCCTGTACCTTCCCACAGAACCTAGGATCCGTGCTGTGGAGGGAATAGAAGGAATAGCATTCCAAACAGAGGGAACAGATGTGCAAAGAGTCTGAGGTAGGAGGAAGCCTAGAGGCACTGAGCAAAGACCAGTAGGGCTGAAATTCAAGGAGGGTCAAGGAAAGGATTGACTGAGACAGGCAGAAGGGTCCTTAGTTGTTTGTATTTTTTTAAATCACAGCTAATAACACTACTTCCTTCACCTCCTGCCTCCCCCTGAGTCACACTCTCAGCTCTAGAAGAGAGCCGTCTATAGGAGGAAGGTCAAAGCCCACTTGCTCCCCCAAAGAATTCATCAGCAGAGGCAGGGGCAGCTGGTTGGAATCCAAATGCAATGCCTTCTGGCTATTATTACCGGGGCTCTGCTCCCTAGCAAGATGGGATAAGGGTTTGCTCCATCACCTGCCAGACCTGAGACCTCTGGGTCCAGTCCCATGAGCCTCTGGGAAAAGCAGCAAAGGCCGGGCCCTTTCCTGTGGGGAGGAGTCTGAGAAATGGCTGGCCTCCCTGAAGAAGTCCAACATGTCACAGAGCAGGAAGGGGAGGATTTGCCACACATCACAGGGATAAGGAAAATAGTCTCACTCTCTAGAATCACACAGATAAAGCAGTCAAGTGAGTGTCTCAAATGTTGGGAAGAAACAAAGCGGGGCAGGGTGTGAGAGAAGATGCTGGACATGGGTGCTGAAGGCCCAGGTCACTGGAGGAGGACCTAACAGAAGGTATGGGGGGACGGGGATGAGCAAAGAGCTTCACCCCATCTAGGGACCCCAGCCAGGCAGTCACAGGAGGGAGCAGCCACTTAAGGAATTCAGTCACCTCCCAACCTAGAAAGGGCAAATGGCACCAGGAGTTGCCTGACCACAGATGAGGAAACTGACACTCCAGAGCAGAGGCGCTTCTCCACAGCCCAGGAGTAGACAGTGCCAGGGCTGGGCTCTGAACCCAGCTCTGCCTGTCTCCCAAATGGAGTGAATTGGGTGTTCAGCACTAGGGTCCAGTTAAGAGAATCCTTGAATGAAGAGGCAGCCTGGGGCTGGGACCACCCCAGACAGCATGACCAGGAGGACTTGCCCCTCCCCAGATCTGCACTCAACCCCAGGAGAAGTGCAGACAGAGAGGAGGATGGGAGTGTCCACAGTGAACCTGCCCTCCAGACGGAGAGACTGATTTTATACAGAAGAAGCTGGGTTCCTGAAAACTTGTCATCCCAGCAACATGCAGAGGCAGTAGGCCACCACTGGACTAGGAGAGTTAGAGCAGCACTTGCTTTAGGCCATGAGATCCGGCAGGATTTGAGCTGCTGGGGAAGAAACAAGGAAGACTCTGCAAGCAGAGTGTCCAGTGGGAGCAAAGATCAAAGTGTGGGGAAAACACGCAGTTCTATCGAATGCCTTGATTAGAACCGCCACACTCACCTGAGGCTGGCAGATGTCATGGGGGCCCTGAAGTCACCCTTTGGGGGGAAATCAGACTCCAGGCAATGTGAAACCATTTCTCTGTGTCTCAGTGACAGATCCAGCAGTACAAGCGGAGACAGCCACTCCCAGGTGCTCCAGAAGAAGCTTAAAAGGTACACCAGGTGGGCAACAGAAGGTGCCAGGCAAGAGGGACTGTGGCACCTGCAGCCTCCATCTTCCCAGGGATGTAGAAATAACCCAGTGCCAACCAGACTCCCTGAAGCCATAGATACAACTGAGGGACAAAGGACGCCAGAGCAAGGGGCTTATAACCAAGATGTGGAGCGACCCGTGCAGACAGTGGCAACAGAGCCTTCCTCCATGCTTGTTGTTCAGTCACTCAGTCGTGTCTGACTCTTTGCAACCCCATGGGCTGCAGCACGCCAGGCTGCCCTGTCCTTCACTGTCTCCTGGAGTTTGCTCAAACTCATGTCCATTGAGTCGATGATACCATCCAACCATCTCATCCTCTGTCGCCCCCCCTTCTCCCCCTGCCCTCAATCTTTCCCAGCATCAGGGTCTTTTCCAATGTGTCAGTTCTTCACATCAGGTGGCCAAAGTGTTAGAGCTTCAGCTTCAGCATCAGTCCTTGCAAAGAATATTCAGGGTTGATTTCCCTTAGGATTGACTTGTTTGATCCCCTTGCCGTTCAAGGGACTCTCAAGAGTCTTCTCCAGCACCACAGTTCAAAACTGCTATATTCATTATTGCTTATTCCTCAAAACTAATTCTGTGAGGCAGGGGTACTGTCCCATTCTACAAGGAAACAGTCTGAAACCTGGCCAGATGAAATGTCTCACCAGAGGCCACATAGCTAAAACGTGGTGGTAGGGGGTTTGAACCTGAATCTCCTACCTCCCAGCTCCAGGTTCTATTTTCATCTCACTGTCCTTAGCCCTTGCTGAGCTACAGTGACCAGATGTCTCATCATGGGCTCGTGTAATAAGGCCTGAGTCACCAGTCCAACATTGTTGGGAAGGTCTGTTATTCCCTACATCCAGGGGAATGCTGAGGGAGGTCCCAGGTGAGGATGGAGAACCTGGCTGTGTATTATTGCAAAGCACCCTGGGCCCCAGGGATGCGTCTGTCCCTTGGGATTGGTCCCCTAAGCCTATCTTATCTGTGTCCACAGTCGCGCCAACCGTGACATCATCCAGTACAAGAGTGGGGTGTGTAACACCATGAGGGCCAAGTTTTACAGCGTGGCCCAGGAGGCTGGCTTCTGTCTACAGGATAAGATGGAAATCCTCATGAAGTAAGAGCACACGTGTATCCATTCACTCAAAGGATATTCATGTGGCACTTAGTATATAACCACCAGATGCTTGGTGTTGGGACGATAACAGGGATTGAGAAGGACATGTTCCCTACTCTCAGGGAGCTTATAGTCTCCTGGAAAATATGGGCAGAGACAAAACAACTGAACTGATAGATTTATGGGTACAATTTATAGTCACTGCTCCATAGTAAGGGAAAAGGGTTCTAGGAGGAGTGAAACCATGAGGACCTAATGCAGACTGGTAATCCAGCAAGACCTCTCTAAGGAGGTGGCATTAAAGCTGAGCCCTGACAAGCTGAGATTTATCTCAGAGACTATGTTCACTTGTGCTCAGTCAACTGAGTCATGTTCGACTCTTTGCAGCCCTTTGGACTGTAGCCTACCAGCTTCCTCTTCCTCTGCCCGTGGAATTCTCCAGGCAAGAATACTGGAGTGGAGTGCCATTTCCTTCTGCAGGGGCATCTTCCTGACCCAGCTCATGAATCAAACCCTAAAATTCTGGGAGAAAAGGGGTAGAAAGGGTAGAGATAAGGCTGGAAGTTGTTGTAGGGGCTGAATAATCCAGAGCCTTAGGGGGTAAGTCACTCAAAGGACTTTATTCTGAGTAAATGGAAAGCCATCGAAATGTGTGTATGGTTGGCAGCATAGGTATATTTGTAATATAGTCTCTTTGGAGAGAGAAGATGTATGCACAGGATGATGAAGGGCATGAGGAGGAGAGGAACCAACATGAGTTAAACGCCTGCTGTTGTGAGTCAGCACTGACCTCAGCACTATACACACGTTATCATTTACTCCTCACCACTGGGATCTAGGAATGATGATTATCCTCCATCTTACCGATGAGAAAACTGGAAAGACAATCAAAAGTAGAGAGAGAATGAGGGCTGATTAAAAAGTGACTGGGTGTACTAAGACAATGAGCATTTCAGGACCTTGGAGAGAGCTGTAGCCTCTTAGGCCCAAAGCCCGCTGGTAAGAAGGACCTCAAGAAGGAAAAGGTGTTTAACTCAGATCTCTGAGGGCAGCTAGGAAGGTGAAAGAAAAAGAGTATCTGATTCATCTTCCTCTTTCTCATACCATCTGTGATGCAGGCGCCAAGAAGAAAGAGGTATTCAGAAGTTCCACTCTTTCAACCTTGTCTCAAATTTCCAAAAGGATATAGCCAAAATGAGACACCAAGTCTCCGCAGTAAAAGCCGACGCAGAAGAAATTGCAGACCACTGGTAAAGATCCTGAGAGCCAGATAAGGCAGTCCCTGGAAGTGGTGAACTGGGGTACTGGTGTTACAAAGTTACATTCAGTCCCATTATCCTCAAGACAGAGAGGCATCACTCCAAAACTGTCCTCGGCCACCAGGAGGGCCCCTCTCCCAAAACAGGCTATATCCAGAGTATAATCAGGCAAGAAACCCCACAGTTCCTGAGCCACAGATAATCTACCTAGCTGCACTCTCCATATTTACCTTCTGTTTGCTTCAGCTTGCAAATATAGACTCACTTGCCAACCCTTATAAGAGAAGCAGAAGAGGCAAACCAATCTGAAAATACCAACAGATCCTGAGATCTGTGGGGGGAGAACTATATTCCCCAAATAATTTAACTCTTAATGATACAAAGCCAGATAGGCATACCTCAAGAACAGTATGCACAGGGGTGATAATTAATACAACACAGAATAATGCAAACTGGGTGATTGCTGGATAAGCACTTTTCATGAATTGTCTATTTTATTCCCCAGAAAAATCCTGAAGGGTACATATTACCCCCCACTTTACAAATTGGGAAACTTTAGGATTTAAACCCCTGTCTGACCTGTCTCTATGCTTATCTGCAATATAAAATTGGAGTCTGATTTCCAAAATCTCCATCCTGTCAGGGTGAGTAAATCAAGATCTTAGAGTAAGATAGGAAAGCCTAAAAATGTACCAAGAATCCCTTCAACAATTTTAATAATGCAGAATGGGAGCTTACAAAAAGATCAGAATAAATATATAAACAGATATAACAAATATAAAGCAGTATGAGCAGCCAAAATGTATGATGGATGATCAAGTTTTTCTTCAACTTTTTCTACAATCGGGGAAAAAAACCATTTTCCATGAAATAACACCCCTACCTTCACCCACACCTGAACCCCTAGGTTAGAACCTACCTTTTTCCCACTGTCTCAAGGATGCATTCCCAAACTACCTTCACACGCTGTCATAATGTTAATATTTTTTGTTCAGTCAGTCATGTCCAACCCTTTGCAACCGCATGAACTGAGGCATGCCAGGCTTCCCTGTCCTTCACCATCTCCCAGAGTTTGTTCAAACTCATGTCCATTGAGTCAATGATGCCATCCAACCATCTCATCCTCTGTCCCTCCCTTCTCCTCTTGCCTTCAATCTTTCCCAGCATGAGGGTCTTTTCCAGTGAGAAGGCTCTTTGTATCCAGTGGCCAAAGTAGGTTCTTAAAACCCACTGAAACACCAGAATCATGGCCTCTGATTGTTCATTTTCAGGAACATGGAAAATACACACACACAGAGACACACGTCCTCAGCAGCTGGTGTGTGATAACCTTTTGCATCCTAGAAGGTATCCCACAAGTGTGTCCATGTCCTCCTTGGCTCGATTAACTCTCCAAGAGTAGCTTCAGAATACCAGTATTTTTCCTTCCTTATAACTTGTCACATTGTCTGCTTGGCAGAAAAAATCATCAATGCCTGTCTTTAAAGCATGCCCTTAATTTTCATTGTTTTTGTTGTTGTTAAGTTTCTAAGACATATCTGACTCTTTGCAACCCCATGGACTGTAACCCACTGGGCTCCTCTGTCCATGGGATTTCCCAGGCAAGAACACTGGAGTGGGTTGCATTCCCTTCTCCAGGGGATCTTCCCAACCCAGGGATCAAATCTGTGTCTCCTGCATTACAAGCGGGTTCTTTACTGCTGAGCCACTGTGCTAATCGTGACTCCCGGTTTTTACTATCCCTAAAAACAAAGACTTGCCTGATCCGTGGATACTTTACATTGAGGAGGGAGGAAAGTCCCCCAGATAAAGACTGTTGCTACCCTGGAGACATCCCAGGAGTGGAGATGAGGTCCTTTGGGTGCCCAGACTGTCTGCCAGCAGTTTCCTAACCCATCCTCTCCTCTTGGAATTGAAGGTACTTTGACCTGCTGTCCAGACTCCCTGAGGATCTGAAGAATTTCCGCCCTGTGAGGAAGATCCTGGCAAAACTGCAGAAGTTTGGGGAAAATCTGGACCTGAGGATCCGACCACATGTCCTCCTAAAGGTGCTTCAGGATCTGAGAGCCTGGGAACTGTGCTCCCCGGACATCGCAGTCGCCATCGAGGTGACGAGCACTTCCTTTCCCCTCATAACACCCCAGACACACTCATTCTGGCCTCTCAACATCCAGGCACTGTTGAAGTTTTTAAAGTTTTTTAAAAGGCATAAAAGCCTTCATGGAACTCATCATCCAATAGAAGAGGCATTGTCCTGTGACCTTGGTTGTTCAGCTCCAGGGGACATTATACTCTGTGTAAATGATGCCCCCGGGAAACGTGGAGTCTTTGGAGAAACACAAATGAATGGACATGTGAGTGTGCAATAACTGACAGTCATAGTGAGCAGCACTGTGAAGCTTGCAACTGAAATCGTGGCCTGTGGGCCTCGCATGGGTGCGTGTTAGAAATGCGGCATCCCAGGCTCTGAGCTGTATCTGACCAGCTCAGCATCTGTGTTTCAGTGAGATGCCAGGTGACTGATACGCACAATACAGTTTGAGGAGCCCTGACTTCACGTAAATGTGGAAGAGGCTTCTCTGAACGAGAGTCCCCTGAGGAGGATGACTTTTAAGCTGAGATCTGAAAAGGCAGCAAGCTGAAGAGAAAGGGAATGAGCAGGTGCCCAGGCCCCGGAGCAGGACAGAGCTTGAGCTGCTAGAGGGATTCAGCGGCAGTCAGTGGCTCTGGAAGGAAGAGAGCAGGAAGGTGCATGGTTCCCAGGGGACCAGAAAGGTCAGCGTGTGCAGATCTCTGAAGGTCAAGTTAAGGATTTAGGTCTTTATCTGAAGGGTGCTGAGGAGCCTCACAAGGGTCTGCAGTAGCAGCCTACCTTCCCCACCTCCCCTAGAAATTCCTGGTGCCCTATTTCCTTAGGGCATCAAAAGGTGTCAGCAGATGTGGGGAGGAGGAAGGGCCCTCCAACTAAGGTATTAACAGATATCTGTGGAGTCAATTCCTTAATTTTATGTGATGGCAAATGTCCATTTTAATAGGGTTTTCAGTGTCTCAAGACAAAGAAGTGACTCAAATGGTGGCTTTCTTGGGCCTCTTTGTGTTTTCATGATGGTCTGGCCCTTCCACAGGCTGACCTGGCTTGTGTATGTGGGCACACAGTCAGGAGTTGGGGGAGGGAGAAATACCTTGTGGACAAGCTCAAATGTCAGATTCCACTTCCTACATCTCGTGAAGCTCTTTCGTGGGAGAATCTGGCAGGCTAGCCTGAAACTAAGTCTCCAGGGCATCTTTCCAGTTGTGGGGTGTGCATTCCACCTGCCACTTAGAGAAAGATTGAAGGCAGGAGAAGGCGACAACAGAGGATAAGATGGTTGGATGGCATCACCGACTCAGTGGACATGAGTTTGAGCAAACACTAGGAGATGGTAAAGCCTGACTAGGGAAGCCTGACCTGCTGCACTCCATGGGGTTGCAAAGAGTGGGACACGACTCAGTGACAGCTTATGGGAAAAGCCGTTTCTGAATGGGTGAAAGGAGGGGACTATGGATATGGATGTTCCCCTTTCTCTGGGCTGAGTTTTATTAGCCCTAGCTCATAAAAGTTAGCATGCTCTTCTCCCAGTAGAACATCACAGAACTTCTGTTAACCTGGATGTGGGGGCTCTCTTAACCTGAAATTTATGTGAAACTCTGTGCTTTGTATCTTAACCCTTTCCTGGAAGCAAGCCTGTGGCTGTCCTCAATTCTCAAGGGAGTCTGTGAACCCAAAAATGTGTATGGACAAATGACTTTTTAAAAAGATATTCTGCAGTAGAAAAGAGAAAAAGATGCAGACAGCTGGGTTTTTCTGCTCTCCCCAGATTTCTTTGGGTCAGTGGTGACAAAAAGGGACTTAACATTAGCCTGCTGAACTGGGAAACTGGAAAGAGGCCCTTTTCTTGATTATGAATGCCTGAGGGGTTGGAGGTATCCTGGGGCCACTAGCCTCAATCACAAATCATCTGGGATCTTCTTGGGGAGGGTAGGGGGCATGGAGTCTAGCTTTCAGACCAAATCTGAGGCTGTCTTGTGTCTGCCCCCTTAGTTTGTGCGAGAACACATCATCCATATGCCTCAAGAGGATTACATCAGCTGGCTGCAGAGCCGAATCAACATCCCCATCCGGTCCCAGAGTGCCCAGACGTAGTGGGCCTGGGTCGACCAGTGACCCCAGTGGAGGAGGGCTGTCTACACCGTGTGCCTGCTCTCATGGAGACTCATTATGATCTGGTAGGGTCATCTGGAGACGAGATTCTGAAAACATTCTAGGGGGAGCTGCTCCCAGGTGGAAGCCCCCTTCTCCCTCACATACCAGCCTCAGGCTCCCAGCCTCTGATGCTCCTTGGTCCAGCCTGACTCTGCCTACTCCCTCTCCAGGATCCTTCCCTCTTAGCCTTCTCCTCAAATTCTGGATAATAAAATTGAGTTGAATGTTTGCTGTCTGGCTGGGGAAAAGTTGGAGCTGTGGGATCTGGGCGTGGTATTGAAATCCTAATAGTAACATACAGTTATCATTTATTGATATGCAGCAATGTGCTGGGTGATGTTCTTGCCTAATAATCTCACAACTACAGTTAAGTAGGTGCTGATGTTATGCCCATTTCATACCATCAGAGTGAGAGTGTAGTTCTCAACTTTATGTATACTGTCCTAGATAGAGATGAGTAGGTGGGTTGGTGGGTGAATGGATGGAGCACTTCCCAACAAGGCAAGTGATGTGCAAGAAAATCTCATCCTTAAGAGTCCTTGTAATATCTTGTGTTGGGTTTGGTTGTACAAGGAAGCTTAACTTCCAGTCATCTCAAAATTGTGTGGGTTTATTGCCATTTAACCTCTTCTCTCATCTTCGTCTTCTTTTCCCATCTTGGTCTTCGCCCATACATCTGACTAAGTTACAGGACCTGTAGTCATTTTAACTCTCTCACTGACAGCCAAACCGAATTAACATTTAAACATCTGGACTTGATTATCGGGATGCTCATATAGGCTGGACCCCAGCATCTCCCCATGATCCAGAAGGGGTGGAAAGAAGAGAGTCGAACTATTTTTCTGTCTATGCAGCATCTCCCCTATTCAGTTATTTACTCTTTTTAGTCAATGAATATTTATCAAGAACTGAATATGCATCAACCAACCAAGTTCTAGGTTCCAAGGGTAGAGCAATGGACCAAAGCAGACAAGGTCCCTGATCGCAGATAATTTACCTAGAGGCACAGGTCAGCAAAGGGCGATGGAGAAGGCAGAGGGACTGCATGATATCCACGGCAGTGCTCTTTGTTTAGTGTGATGTCGTGACAAGCCACTGGGGTGTAGAGGTGAGATGCAGTCTATAAGGAGGCTGCTCAGTTAAGAGACTCTAAACTTCTCTGTGTGTGTTCAGTCACTCAAGTCATGTCCGACTCTCTGCGGCCCTGTGGACTATAGCCTGCCAGGCTCCTCTGTCCTTAGGATTCTCCAGGCAAGAAATACTGGAGTGGGTAGCCATTCCCTTCTCTAGGGGATCTTCCTGACCCAGGGACTGAACCTGGGTCTCCTGCATTGCAGGCAGATTCTTTACCATCTGAGCCACGAGGAAAGCCCCTAAACTTTTCTGTATTAAATCAGGATTGGGGTGAGGGGGAGTGGAGAAGAAAGAAGGAGGGCAAAGGCCTAGAGGCAAAAAAGAAACTCAGTGTCATCTGAGGAACTGAAATAACATATGTCTGGCTGGACTGTAAGGTCAGGTTGGTAGTGAGCACAGGGAAGGAGAGGAGACGGAGGCTGGGGAGGGAGGTAGAAACCAGAGTTTTAGATGCCTTCTAGGCCATGTTAATTTTCCCTGGTGGCTCAGACAATCAAGAATCTACCTGCAGCGCAGGAGACCCAGGTTCGATCGCCAGGTCAGGAAGATCCCCTGGGGAAGGGAATGGCAACCCACTCCAGTATTCTTGCCTGGAGAATCTCAAGAACAGAAACAGGCTACAAGCCAGAGTCGCAAAGAGTCAGACACGGCTGAGTGACTAGCTGTTTTCTTTCTTTCAGGCCATGTTAGGAAGTTAAGGCCAACTTACTGGCCATGGGGAGCCAGGGAAGGATTTTCAGCAGGGGAATAATCATATTTCCATTCAAGAAAAACAAATAGCCACTGTGTGAGTGCAAGGCAGCGAACAGGGTGCTAAGATACGGCTGCCGTAGCAGTGATTATAGGAAGCACATGCCAGTGGGGCCAGGGAGATCCATTAAAAGGATATTTAAAAGGTGGAATCAGCAGAAGTCGGTTTGGTGTATGACAAATGGACAGAAGACAAGAACATCGGGAATCATGTCCAATTTTCCAGCTCAGATCACTGGGTGGAAGTTGGTACCTTTAATGTAGCAGAAGGAAAGGAAGAAAAGAACATTCAGAATGAGAAGGTAAGGAGTTCCGTTTTGAGCATACTGAGTGGGAGATGCTTGTGGGGCAGTCAAGTGGGGGGATTTAAAACTCAGGAGAGTGGGTGGCAGTGGAGACAGACGTAGGACCTCAGCATCCTATGGGTCATGACGGTTAAAGCAGGAAGTGGGAGGAGAGGACAGAAGAGGAGAGGGGAGAGAGGGTCTTGAGGACTGGGTTTGCAAAAAGCGTCAAGCAGCCACTCAACCTCTCACTGACGGAGGGACTGCTTCCTTCCAGACACTGTGCAAAATGCTTGCTATGTGTTATCTCATTTCTTCATCATCATCCTGCAAGGCAGGGCTCCCCTGCCTTACAGACGATGAAATGGAGCCTCCAAAAGGTGTTTTGTACCCATGTTCAGCTAACTCTGCATTCCCTCCCTTTTGCTCAGAGGTTAAAGTGTCTGCCTCCAATGCAGGAGACCCGGGTTTGATCCCTGGGTCGGGAAGATCCCCTGGAGAAGGAAATGGTAACCCACTCCAGTATTCTTGCCTGGAGAATCCCATGGACAGAGAAGCCTGGTAGGCTACAGTCCACGGGGTCGCAAAGAGTCAGACATGACTGAGCGAATTCATTTCATTTCACTCCCTTGTGCTGCTGCCCTCTGACCCTGCCCCCCAGCCCTGATCATATGAGACAAGGAGGTCACTAAAGTTATCTTGCTTTTGGAACCATGCCCCCAGGAGTAGCTCTAGTGATGGGACTTCCTAGCATCCCGTTAACTTACTCTGTGTTACACAGTTTGCATCCTACTTGATGGTCACGGCATACCTCTGATGTGAGCATTATTATAATCCCCACTTCACAAGTAAGGATGCCAGCACTTGAGGTCATTTGCCAACAGTCACATAGCCGGTAAGTGGCAGAGCCAAGTCTAGAACGTGTCTGTCTGTCTATCTTGGGCAGGGAAGATGCGAGACTTACTCATCACTTTCCCAGCCTATTTCTCAGAGCTGTAGCTCCATCTAGTGGTGTGTGTTGGTATCATCCTTCCATCTTGCTCTCCAGGAAAATATTTAAAACCTGCCAAAAAGGAACTGGGCGGGCATTAACAGCTTAGGCGAGGAGTATTTACTCAAAGGAAGATCTTTTACGACTAAAATAGACTAGGGACTAGAAGGAGGCAATACATCACCCCCCAGCTCCCAAGCTCAAAGAAGAACCTCAGGGAGAAGTATCGAGTACCTACTGCATGCCAAGCCCGTGTCAGGTGGTGCCCTGTCCCACTGCTCTGACTGAGCCACCTGCAGCCACCTGCATGGTTATCATGAGAGTATTTAAGACCCCATGTGCACTGGAGAGGCTTTTTCTGTGAAGGAGCAGGAGCAGATATAGCAAATATCTGTTGCATATTCTTTTTATATACATGGCCATTTAAAAATGTAAAAACCTGAGATTGCAGGTCATATAAAAATAGACCACAGGTCATAGTTGGAGCATGGACCAGAGTGGAACAGAGGGATGGACATGTAAGGTAATCCAATAAAAGTCAACCTCTGATCTTGTGTCGGAACTGGTGAGAGCAAGGAACTTTCTGCTGGAATTAATGACAATAGGGATAAAATAAGTCTACAGCTTCCAAGGAAATGGCAACCCACTCCAGTGTTCTTGCCTGGAGAATCCCAGGGACGGGGGAGCCTGGTGGGCTGCCGTCTATGGGGTCGCACAGAGTCGGACACGACTGAAGCGACTTAGTAGTATAGCTTCCAAGAGCCACCACACAGACACTGCCAACCAGGAGAGGAAAGTGAAGTTGAGAAATGGAGTGAGAGAAGTCTCAAATCTCCACCATGAGGGTATCGGACCTTTGAATTGGTTATGTGGACAAAGCCTGCTCAATAAGCCAGATTTGGTTTGGTCTCCTTCACTTGCAACAAAAGGATTCCTAGTTAGAGAGGAGGGATCCATGTATAAGTGTGGCTAAATTCCAGACAGCCCCGAGGAAAGGTCCTTCCTTTCACAGGGCTAGTGGCACAGTAGTGGGAGAGACTGTCTTCAGATACATTGTGCAGGTAAAGCAAAGAGAAAAATCAGAGTTAAAGCCAAAGCATCAATCAAGAGACAGGGGAAAGACTAGGAACATAGATGTTTTATCACTCAGCTTTGCAGTAGCTTTGAAAATGTCCATTTTGCTTTAAAAGAGCATAAAATACATGTAAGGTGGGGGTCATTATCAGAGCCAACCTTCCTGTATGTGACAGAACGTGCTGGACAGGTGATGTCCCAGCTCCATGGTCTCCAAAGTGGGAGGTGAGGAGGTAGAAGGGGTGGCCCTGTCAAAAAGGATCCATTAGGGAAAAGATGATATTGGAATTTAGAGTTACCTTAACTAGTAATTTAGATGTGGCTTAACTCCGGAACCTTCGCTTAGTCTATACTAAGAATGGTCCCATGCGTCTGGTATCAGTCAAACCAGGAAACCCAAGAGGAGAGGAGAGAGTTCCACAATATAAAATGGTTAATCATGGTATCATTGTCTTCTCACCCTCAGTATTCCAATAAACTATGATACTTCTTTTTTCTCTATTTTTAATTTTTTTAATTGACATATATGTTTAGTTAACATATAACATTGTATTGGTTTTAGGTATACAGCATAATGACATATATATATATATACATATATATATATGTAAATTGTGAAAGGATTACCAAGGCTAGATGTTATCCATCATCAACTCACACAATTACTTTTTTTTTTCTTGTGATGAGAATTTCTAAGGTCTGCACTCTTAGTCACTTTGTCCAATATGGTAGCCATTACTTGCTTGTAGCTACTGAGCACATGATATGTGGCAGGTGCAAACTGAGCTGTGCTATAACTGAAAATATACATGGGATTTTGAACACTTAATATGAAAAATGTGGGATATCTCATTAACATTTTTTAACATTGATTGCATGTCAAAACGATAATGTCTGGGGTATATTGGGTTAAATAAGATGTTGTATTAATTTCACTCGTCTTACCTTTTTAATGTGACCCATAGGAAACTTAAAATTCCATGTGTGGCATGCATTACGATCCTACTGAAGCAGAGGGCTTGAGACTGAAGGTGAGAAGACCAATGAGGCGGAATCGGGAGAGGATGAGGCATCCTCAGGCTGTGGGGTGGGGAGAGAGTATAAGAGGGGAGAGACTCAGGCTTCTGTTGCAGGATGTAGCATAAAAGCCTGGGCTCTGGGACCTGGTAGCCTGCTGGTCTGGTAGCCTGACTCTGACACTTACCAGCTGTGTGACCTTGGGAAAGTCACTTAACCTGTCTGTTGTGCTCCAGTTTCCTCAATAATACAGTGTGAGTAACAGTACCCACTTCATAGACTAGCTGGGAGGATTATATGAGGACCTTCACTGAATCTCATCCTTGACTGCACATTTGAATCACCCAGGGAGTTCTTAAAACTCTTGCTGCCCAGCGATTCTGATGTCATTGGCACAGGGTGTGGCCTGAGTATCAGGACCTTTAGAAATGACCCAGGTGATTCTAGTGTGCAGCAGAGTTTGTGAACCACCGAGTTCACATAGAGGGCTTAAAACCCTGTCTGGCACCAACCATGATTTAGTTGTTTGCTGTTGGCTTACCTTTAACAGCCAGAGTAATTCACAATATATTTATATTATGAGAACAATTGAGAGCCTACTATGTGCCACTAAATGTCCCTGCAGGAGCAGGGCATCTTCCAAGTCGATTCACAGAGCTCATAGCAAGCAATTCAACGTGTCTTCCCTGGCGAGTACAGGTGCACCAGTCGGAGACCAAGGTCAGGTCTGGTGGCTTATTCAGCAGTTCCAACTTTCCAGAGCCTTGGTTGGCAAAATAATACAGCCCATTTCCCAAAACACTTAACTCCCAACAACAAGGTTTTAGTGTCTGGCAACATACAAGCAGAATGCAATTAAGCCTTGGAGCTGTGCAGTAGGTGTCTACCAGCTGGAGCCAAATGGAAATGGAATGAGGTGAGGCTCCGTTTTGGAGTGTGGGATAAACCCATCTGTCTCAGGCCCCCATGGTGGGAGACACTTCCGCCAGAATTGACTGAAAATGGTGAGAGCCCTTCAGAACTCAGGTTATCATCAGAGAAGGAGGCATGGCTGGGCCAAATGAGGACAGAAGGCACTAAAGTCACAAAGAATGACCCTTCTCTCATGGACAGAGCTGAAAGAAGAATCAAAACTCTTTTCTGATTCAATAGGCTTAGAGGGAGCACCCACATTGTCTGCAGGCAGATTTAAATGATAATCATTGTTAACAATTATTGGTCACTTATTATATGCCAGGTGCTATCTTGAACACTTTATTTGCAATATCTTTTTAAAATATTCGTAACAATTCTATGAAAAAGGGATTACCATCTCTTTTAATGAGAAAACCAAGGCTCAGAGAGTTTGCAGAAAATAGGTTACAAGGAACAGAATTCCACTTTAGACTAATTTAGAAATTTGTTGGAATACAATGAAGAATTGAAACAGCAATAGGATGGACAAAAACACGCCTGGATCTTTGGATTCAGCTGGTGCCAGGGCCCTTTCTGTCTGTGCCTCGGCCATACACTGTCCTGCTACAAGCCTTCCTCTTACACAGATGGCAGTGTGGCTTCTAGTCTCCCCCAGGCTCTCCTCCTCTGTTCTGGTTTTTTAAATTCCAGGGAAAACTTTAATTGGCCCAGCTTGGGTTAAGTGTCCACCTTGGACCAATCAACGGTAACCAAGAGAGTGAAATCACATAAGAACACGGCAGCTCACCCAAGTACATGGGTTGGAGTTGGAGGACGGGAAAAGGAAAACAATTTCCCCAAAGGTGGGTAATATATTTTCCCAGAAGAAAGGAAAAACAGCCTGTCATAGCTGAATGATGAATGATGGAGGTAACAGCAAGGCATAATGCGTTTTCCATATGTGTGTGTGCTCAGTCATGTCTGACTCTTTGCAACCCTGTGGACTACAGCCCGCCAGGCTCCCCAGTCCATGGGATTCTCCAGGCAATAATACTGGAGTGGGTTGCCATGCCCTTCTCCAGGGGATCTTCCTGACCCAGGGATCAAACCCAAGTCTCCCACATTGCAGGTGGATTCTTTACCATCTGAATCCCCAGGGAAGCCCGTAGCTGACTACCTCCAGAAATGAAAGCCACAAATCTTTTAAGTATGGAGGAAAGTGACTCCTCCTTAAAGTTACACCACTATGAAATTCCTCAGAGGATTTAGGGTTCAGACCACTTACGACATTTCAACTCAGTCCAACATTTTAACTTTTACCGTATATTGGCATTATGTACCAAGCTGGTGCACAGTATGGGCTCAATAAATATTTGTTGAATGAATTATGCAAAGATGAACAGGGGGTCCCTGTGACCAACAGAAAAGGTAGGAAAAGCCCAAGTGTCCCTAACAGATAAATAAAGTGTGATATATACATACAATGGAATATTATTTAGCCATACATACAGATATAGTTCCAGCTCATGCTACCACATGGATTAACCACAAAACATTATAGATCAGACACAAAAGGATAAATATTATATCATTTCACTTATATGAAATATATAAAATAAGCAATTGGTAGAAGCCCCAATTATAGTCTAACAGGGACCTAAGAAAACAGCCCAGAAGAAATGTATAGAGAATTCCCAAAGCCCAAACAAATTAAACATCACATTGATTTGATTGGAGGGACTATAAGTTAGGAAAGTCATCAAGGAAGGAGATAGCATTTAAGGTAGGACTTGAAAATGAAATGGGATTTCAACAGGCGGAAATGTTAGGAAAAACAAAATGTATACGAAGAAGAACCAACTTTGTGACTAAAAGCACAGAGGCGGGGGTGGACAAGCCATCCAGTGTTGTGTGCATGTCTGTGTGGCAAAGTATACATGGCATAAAATTGGCCACCTTACCCTTTTATGCACATAATTCATTCACATTAATCACATTCACACTGCTGTGCAGCCATCACCACCATGAAAACCTTCTCATCCTCCCAACGGAAACTCTGTACCCATTAAACAACAACTCTCCAATCTCTCCAATCAGCTGGTCACTTCTAGTCTACCTTCCATTTCTATGAATTGCTTATTTTAAATATTTCACGTAAGTGAAATCATATAACATTTATCCTTTTGTGTGTGACGTATATACTCAATTTTTTCGTGGTTAATCCATGTGGTAGCATGAACCTGAACTATATTCTTAAGCATGGCTGAATAACATTCCATTGTGTGTATATATCACTTTTTGTTTATCTGTTAGGAACACTTGGGTTTTTCCCCACCTTTTTTGTTGTTCAGTTACTAAGTTATGTCCAACTCTCTGTGATCCGTGGACTGCAGTACACCAGGCTTCCCTGTCCTTCACTGTCTCCTGGAGTTTGCTCAAATTCATGTCCATTGAGACAGTGATGCTATCTAACCATCTCATCCTCTGTTGCCCTCTTTTCCTTTTGCCTTCAATCTTTCCGAGCATCAGGGTCTTTTCCAATGAGTCGGTTCTTCACATCAGGTGGCCAAAGTATTGGAGCTCCAGCTTCAGCATCAGTCCTTCTGAAGAATGTTCAGGGTTGATTTCCTTTAGAATTGACTGGTTTGATCTCTTTGCAGTTCAAGAGACTCTCAAGAGTATTCTCCAGCATCACAACTCGAAGACATCAGTTCTTTAGTGTTCAGCCTTCTTTATGGTCCAGCTCTCACATCCATGCATGACTACTGGAAAAATCATAGCTTTGACTATACAGACCTTTGTTGGCAAAGTGATGTCTCTGCTTTTTAATATGCTGTCTAGGTTTGTCATAGCTTTCCTTCCAAGGAGCAAGCATCTTTTAATTTCATGGCTGCAGTCACCATCCCCAGTGATTTTGGAGCCCAAGAAAACAAAATCTGTCAGTGCTTCCACTTTTTCCCCATCTATTTGCCATGAGGTGATGGGACCACATGCCATGATCTTTGTTTTTTGAATGTTAAATTTTAAGCCAGTTTTTTCACTCTCCTCTTTCACCCTCAGCAAGAGGCTCTTTAGTTCCTCTTCACTTTCTGCCATTAGAGTGGTGTCATCTGCATATCTGAGTTTGTTGATATTTCTCCTGGGAATCTTGATTCCAGCTTGTGCTTCATCCAGCTCAGCATCTCACATGATGTACTGTGCATATAAGTTAAATAAGCAGGGTGACAATATACACCCTTCTCATACTCCCATCCCAATTTTGAACCAGTCCCTTGTTCCATGTAATGTTCTGTTACTTCCTGACTTGATTGAGAATACAAGTTTCTCAGGAGACAAGCAAGGTGGTCTTGTATTCCCATCTCTTTAAGAATTCCACATTTGTTGTGATCCATACAGTCAAAGACTTTAGCGTAGTCAATGAAGCAGATGTTTTTCTGGAATTCTCTTGTTTTTTTCTATGATCCAATGAATTTTGGCAATTTGATATCTTATTCCTCTGCCTTTTCTAAACCCAGTTTGTACATCTGGAAGTTCTCAGCTCATGTATGGTTGAAGCCTTGCTTGGAGAATTTTGAGCATTACTTTGCTAGCATGTGAGATGGGTGCAGTTGTGTGGTAGTTTGAACATTCTTTGGCATTGTCCTTCTTTGGGTTTGGAATGAAAAGTGACTTTTTCCAGTCCTGAGGACACTTATGAGTTTTCCAAGTTTGCTGGCATATTGAGTGCAGTACTTTAACAGCATCAACTTTTAGGATTTGAAATACCTCAACTGGAATTCCATCACCTCCACTAGCTTTGTTTGTAGTGATGCTTCCTAAGGCTCACTTGACTTCGCATCCCAGAATGTCTGACTCTAGGTTAGTGACCATACCATTGTGGTTATCCAAGGCATTAAGACCTATTTTGCATAGTTCTTCTGTGTATTCTTGCTGCCTCTCCTTAAGATCTTCTGATTCTCTTAGGACCTTACCATTGCTGTCCTTTATCCTGCCCATCCTTGCATGAAATGTTCCCTTGATATGTCCAGTTTTCTTGAAGAGATCTCTATTCTTTCCCATTGTTGTTTTCCTCAACTTTACATTGTTCACTTAAGAAGGTCTTCTTATCTCTCTGCTATTCTCTGGAACTCTGCATTCAGTTGGGCATATCTTTCCCTTTTTTTCTTGCTTTTTGCTTCTCTTCTTTCCTCAGCTATTTGTAAAGCCTCCTCAGACAATCACTTTGCATTCTTGCATTTCTTTTCTTGGGGATGGTTTTGGTCATTGCTTCCCGTGCAGTGTTAACAAATTCCTATCCATAGTTCTTAAGGCATTCTGTTTACCAGATCTAACCTCTTGAATCTATTCATCACCTCCACTGTATAATCATAAGAGATTTGATTTAGGTCATACCTTCACGGCCTAGTGTTTTTCCCTACCTTCTTCAATTTGAGCCTGAATTGTGCAGTAAGGAGCTGATGATCTGAGCGAGCCATAGTCACTTCCAGGTCTTGTTTTTGCTGACTATATAGAGCTTCTCCATCTTTGGCTGCAAAGAATATAATCAATCTGATTTTGATATTGACCATCTGGTGATGTCCATGTGTAGAGTCGTCTCTTGGGTTGTTGAAAAGTTGTGTTTACTATAACTAGCATGTTCTCTTGACAAAACTCTGTTAACCTTTGCCCTACTTCATTCTGTACTCCAAGGCCAAACTTACCTGTTACTCCAGGTATCACTTGATTTCCTAGTTTTGCATTCCAATCCCCTATGATGAAAAGGACATCTTTTGTGCCTGTGTGTGTTATTTCTAGTTCTAGTTCTTGTAGGTCTTCATAGAACCATTCAGTTTCAGCTTCTTTGACATCAGTGGTTGGGGCATAGATCTGGATTACTCTGTTGTTGAGTGGTTTGCCTTGGAAACCAACTGAGATCATTCTGTCATCTTTGAGATTGTACCCAAGTACTGCATTTCAGACTCTTTTGTTGACTTTGAGGGCTACTCCATTTCTTCTAAGGGAATATTGCCCACAGTAGTTGATATAATGGTCATCTGAATTAAGTTCACCCATTCCTATCCATTTTTAGTTCACTGATTCTTAAGATGTTCACTATTTCCATCTCCTGTTTGACCATGTCCACTTTGCTTTGATTCATGGACCTAACATTCCAAGTTCTTATGTAATATTGTTCTTTACAGCATCGGACTTTACTTTCACCACCAGACACGTCCATAACTGAGTGTCGTTTCTGCTTTGACCCAACCACTTTATTCTTTCTGGAGCTATTAGTAATTGCCCTCTGTTCTTCCCTATTAGCATATTGTATACCTTCTAACCTGGGGGGCTTATCTTCCCATGTTATATCTTTTTGCCTTTTCATACTATTCATTGGATTCTCACAGCAAGAATACTGGAGTGGTTTGCCATTCCTTCCTCCGGTCGTCCATGTTTTGTCAGAACTCTCCACTATGACCCGTTCATCTTGGGAGGCCCTGCAGGGCATGGCTCATAACTTCATTGAGTTACACAAGCCCATTTGCCATGACAAGGCTGTGATCCATGAAGGGGTTTCCACCTTTTATCTAGTGTGAATAGTGTTACAGTGAACACCAACATACAAGTATCTGTTCAAGTCTCTGTTTTAAGCTCTTTTGCGTATGTACCTAAAAGAGGAATTGCTAGGAACCACAGCAATTCTATGTTTAGCTGTCTGAGGAATGGCAAAAATGTTTCCCACAAAGACTTCATATTTCCACCAACAATGTTCAGTTCAGTTCAGTTTATTTCAGTCGCTCAGTCGTGTCCGACTCTGCGACGCCATGAATCGCAGCACACCAGGCCTCCCTGTCCATCACCATCTCCCGGAGTTCACTCAGACTTACGTCCATCGAGTCTGTGATGCCATCCAGCCATCTCTTCCTCGGTCGTCCCCTTCTTCTCCTGCCCCAGATCCCTCCCAGCATCAGAGTCTTTTCCAATGAGTCAACTCTTTGCATGAGGTGGCCAAAGTACTGGAGTTTCAGCTTTAGCATCATTCCTTCCAAAGAAATCCCAGGACTGATCTCCTTCAGAATGGACTGGTTGGATCTCCTTGCAGTCCAAGGGACTCTCAAGAGTCTTCTCCAACACCACAGTTCAAAAGCATCAATTCTTCGGTGCTCAGCCTTCTTTACAGTCCAACTCTCACATCCATACATGACCACTGGAAAAAACCATAGCCTTGACTAGATGGACCTTAGTCGGCAAAGTAATGTCTCTGCTTTTGAATATACTATCTAGGTTGGTCATAACTTTTCTTCCAAGGAGTAAGCATCTTTTAATTTCATGGCTGCAGTCACCATCTGCAGTGATCTTGGAGCCCAGAAAAATAAAGTCTGACACTGTTTCCACTGTTTCCCCATCTATTTCCCATGAAGTGATGGGACTGGATGCCATGATCTCCGTTTTCTGAATGTTGAGCTTTAAGCCAACTTTTTCGCTTTCCTCTTTCACTTTCATCAAGAGGCTTTTTAGTTCCTCTTCACTTTCTGCCATAAGGGTGGTGTCATCTGCATATCTGAGGTTATTGATATTTCTCCTGGCAATCTTGATTCCAACTTGTGTTTCTTCAGTCCAGTGTTTCTCATGATGTACTCTGCATATAAGTTAAATAAGCAGGGTGACAATATACAGCCTTGACATACTCCTTTTCCTATTTGGAACCAGTCTGTTGTTCCATATCCAGTTCTAACTGTTGCTTCCTGACCTGCATACAGATTTCTCAAGAGGCAGGTCAGGTGGTCTGGTATTCCCATCTCTTTCAGAATTTTCCACAGTTTATTGTGATCCACACAGTCAAAGGCTTTGGCATAGTCAACAAGTTTCTCTGCATCCTTATCAATACTTGTTACGTTTCAATACATCACCCTATATACTGGAGTATGTATTTACATCCATCCTAGTAAGTGTGAAGTAGTACCTCATTGTGGTTTGGTTTGCATTTCCCTAATACCTAAGAATCTTATGCATATGCATCTTTTCATGTGTTTACTCAAGCCATCCGGTTTTATTGGTGCACAACCCAAGAGAGATAAAGTGTTTAGGCTTTATTGTGTACACAAAGGGAGCCAATGATAGTTTGGAGGCAGAAAAGTGTCATTATTAAAAATGATGTCATTATTAAAAATTATTAAAAATGATTTAAAGTCTGCTCAAAAGAGTGTACGATGGAGATGGAGCACCAGTTAGCAGGCTATTTCAATGGTCCAAGTGAAGGTCAGTGTGAGCCTGAGCCAGGGAGGCGACAGTGATGATGGAAGGAAAAGACAGACCCCAGAGACATCCTCCCTTCAGCACACTGGAAGCAACCCATGTACAGTCATCAGGGTCATGTAAGTGTGGTACAGCCTGTCTGAATAATTGCTCCACATCCATAAAAAAAGTGAAAGATGCAGATGAATACGTAATGAAAGCAAAAGATGTTCACAATATATCAAGTGAAAAAAAAATAAGATTACAATACAGAATGTACATCACGATCCCATTTTCAGGTAGATGATATATAGTTAGCTCAGGAGGGCAGATACTGAGGGGAAAGAGACCCTGAAAAAGCACACACATGAAAATGTGATTAATGGTCATCTCTTCTAAACTCCCAAGAAGTTACTCTCTGTGCTCTATTTTATTTTCTTCACTGCCCTTAATGCTTTCTGAAAATGCCTTATCCATTTGTTCATCTGGTTTTAAATTCCAGGAAAGAAGGAGTCCTTCATTCTCCCTCTATTCCTGGAATCTAGAAAAAAAAATCATAGGAGAATCTCTATAGATACTGTTTAGTGAAATTGCTCGATGATGTGATCCAACTTTTTTTTGTCTTATTTTTTTAAAAATATGCAGTGGTTTTATGACTTTCGCCTTAAAAAATGGCAAAGAAGCGAGAATTAAAAGGCACCATTCTCACCACCACCAATACCCATCACCACCACCCGCGGCCAACTCCACTGGTTCTTTGATCACAGCTGTGGTCCCCAGAAGGAACTCACAGTCAGAGGCTAACTCCAGACACCAGTAGCACAACATCAGAGTGCTTTGCTCAGCCTGTGAACCCACCAGTGCCTCCCTTGCCTGCTTCCTGGGTACCTGCTTTGTCCATCTGTGTCCACTTAGCACAGAGGATATTATTAACATCGTTACACCCCCATAGACTCAGGAGCCCAGAATAACCTGCCATCACTAAGGCAGGCACTCAGAATATTTCCAGGAAGGGGAAGTCACCAAACCACACCCACGTCTGTCCTGTCCTCATCCCCTCACTTCCTTTGCCCCCAATCCTAAGGACAGTGGAGATCATTATTAAACAGCAGAGCGAGCTGGAGTCGGGGAAGGGACCCAGGCTGTGGTCATGGAAAAGGAAGAATGAAGGCAAGTAGATGACTCGTTCTGTCCTTTTCAAGTCAGGTATTGACTGCCCGGTATTGTTCCAGCCAACAGAAGCAGGCCCAGTTTGGTTCAGAAACAAACGAAAGCTTTAATTGTTTGATCGAGAATTGTCAACTACCAATTCATTTGCCATTTGCCTCTGTATGAGTTGAATCCTGTGCTGCTGAAGCTGTTGACCTTCACTACACCCTGAGGGAGTTCAGGGTAGAGAATGAGATACTTCATGCTCCAGGAAACTAGTGGAACATATCTTTAGATAGATATTTTCAGGAATTGATCCCAATCCTTGCATCTCCTCATATCTAGAAAAGCAATCAATCTCATGGTGACATCAGCTCCTCGTTATTAGTAGAAAACCTTTTGTAAGGTAAGTGCTTGATTGCATCAAACTCCCCCTTCGCCCAAATCATACATATCGATCTTCTCTCACTGTTTGGAGCAGTTTCTCAAAGCTATCTGAGGTGCTGTCTCCTTGGCTGCAATCTTCATTTTGTCCCAAATAGAACTTAACTCACAACTTTCACATTGTGCATCTTTTTTAGTCCACAGAATGGAGACATGTAAACCCCAGCTCCAGAGGATAGGCACTCAGGACAGGCTGTGGTTGGGAGCCACTTTATAGGGCCCAGGTCAGCAGAAGGGGCGGAGCTCTCACAGGGCAGGCGCATGCGCTGTTCACAGCTTCTCCCCCCCCCCCCCGCGCAGTGCCTTGTGGGCAACGTCTCTGCAAGTCAGCGCAGCCGCCGTTTTGCACTAGGAGGTCTGGCCTGAAGTGTTTGGAGTAAGACCTCTGCCGGGCGCCTGCAGCTCCCTCCCTGGACGAAGTGAAACCAGACCAAGTCCAAAGGAAAAAAGGTTAGACTTATTTCCCTAGAATTGTTCACGGGCTTTGCTGGTGACAAAGGCCTCCGCTTGTCTTTCGTTGTCCTGCTCCTCACTGTCAGGGGGGCCTCAAGGCTTAGGGCATCTTCTGTGGAGGCGCAGAGCTCCCCCTGAACGGCCCTAGAATTGCCCTAGCTGCCTTCAGGCCTGTAGGGTGGTCAGTAGGCCTCAGCCCTGACTGTTTATCCCCTGAGCAGCCTCAGTTTGTCTAACTGCTGGGAGACAAAGGACGCCTGACAATTGATGGTGAGTGGTCCAAAGATTAGCAGCAGCACATGGTCTCAGGTTTTCCTGAAAGTGAAACTCTCTCGGTCTTCCGCCTGCAGGAAAGTCTGCTCTGGTGTGGAAGATTGCTGCCGGGGTGGAATCTTCCTGGTCAAGCTTTGGTTGTTTTTTGTTTGTTTGGGAGAAGCAGCTTGAAGTCAGGTTACCTGGCTAGAGGTTGGGGTTTCGAGGCCTTTTACCTCGAATGTGTTGCACCTCCAGAGTGACCCCTGCAACTTCAGGGCAGATAGGTGGGATGTAAAGTGGGGTCAGTCCACTTGGGGGTGAGCTGGGCCCGCGGGCTTCTGGTTTTCCAGGGTTTTAGGTACACCCAGGCCCCAATACAGGGAAGCACCTGGTCTCCACATTCCATGAGAGCTTTTGGAGTTTGCCCTGCCTGGAGGGTACGTTTGATTTGTTCCATTTCGGCGGGCTCAGGTGTCCCTGTCTCAAGCTTGAGGAATGGGTTTACTATCTGTGAGCTCTAACACACTGAACTCTACCTTACCGTTTGGGGCTAGCTGCTTTTGAGCCAGGCGGTTGGAAGCAGCTGCATCTAATTTTACCGAGTCTCCTGGCACAGCTCAGCTGAGGTTCGTTTTCAGGTCTGATTGGCTCCCTCTACTTTCTCGAAAGATTGGAGTCTCCAAGCTGAGTGCAAGGTCCACTTTATGCCCAGGGCACTCATTCACTTAGTCACTTGAGACACAAATGCTGGACCACTATCACTTTCCAGGGATCCTGGAACCCCAGACCAGGGTTGAGGGGGAGGATTATTTCTTTTGGTAATGCCTTTAGCTACTTGAGCTGCTGTTTAACTTCTAGCAGGATACACTTTCCTGTCCCACCCAGATAATGTGTCTGCCAGCACCAAGAAGTGCCTGAAATTGCCAGGTATTCTGGGCATGACAGTGAAATCCGTCAGTCTTCCCCAGAACATGTTTCTCTGGTCTGAATGGGCCTTATCTGGGGGCCTCCTTATGTGGGGTCTGGTATTGGGTGGTTTGTGGGTAGATGGAGCTGGTCTGAACTCTCCAGACTGATTGTATGTTTCATGTCAGATGTTACCCTGATCTCAACTAACCAGTTATGAAGGGCTTTGCTTACCTACTGAGTTCCCTGGATGAGCCTCCCGGATGGCTTGACAAGCTGCAGTTGAGGGAAAGAAGTACTGCTCATTTTCATTAACTAGCCACCCAAGACCTCCCAGACCTCTGTTGAAGGTGCATTCTAGGGCTTTTTCTCGTTCTTTCTTTGTATAGAGTGGGGAATAATTGGATGGATCTGGACTTCAAGGTATGAGAGGTTAGTTGCCAAGTTACCGGTTCTAGGCCTGCTGTTTTGGCAGTTGCAACCATCTTGTTTCCCTTTATCACCTCTGCACCCGCTCTTGGTGACCCTGATGGTGAATCGTTGCCACTTCTTTTGGAATCTGCATGGCTTCTAAGAGCTTCCATGTGCTGAAGCCACAATTTCCTGTTTATTCTCCGCAGTAAGTGTATCTCTCTCTTCCCAAAAGCCCTCTGCACATGTGGAATGGTATATGCATACCAGGAATGTGTGAAAACTCAATATCTTCCCTGTTCCAAGCCCTAAGTCTTGGGTTGCAGGCTCTCAGCCTGGCTTTTGGGGCAGAAGTCCCTGGAGATAGGTTTATGGCTCCATGACTTGGGTTTAGGAGGTCACTGTGTATCCCAGCAGCCTTTTTCCTTTTACCATAAAACCGCTTCTGTGAACCATTCTGCCTTGACATTCCCCTTCCTGGGTCACAGTGACAGGAACAAATCATATCTGTGGTTTCCATATAATCATGCTCCAGGGCCCCCGTTTCTGTGGTGGGGGGCAGGATTTAGTGTATTTAGATTTTTATGGTAACTGCTACGTCATCTGAAAGTATAACCTGAGCTCAAATCGACCTTCTGTAGGAAACCTGTTCTCTTCCCTTAGAACTTGCCAAAGTCTGAACCTGGTGTCGAGTCAAACAATGATTGGTTGATCACGGGTTAACTGTTCAGCCTCCTTTTGAAGGGTTGTAGCAGCTACCACTGCCCAGAGGCAGGCCACCTCTTACAGATTTGATCTAATTGTTTAGAGAATTAAGCAGGGGCATCCAGTCCCATTATTTTCTGGCAAATAGAAAGGGAAAAAGTGGAAACAGTGACAGATTTTATTTCCTTGGGCTCCAAGATCACTGCAGACAGTGAATGCAGCCATGAAATTAAGACACTTGCTCCTTGGAAGCAAAGTGTGACAAACCTAGACAGTGTATTAAAAAGGAGAGACATCACTTTGCCAACAAAGGTCCAGATAGTCAAAGCTGTGATTTTTCCAGTAGTCATGTACCCAATGTGAGAAGGAACCCTAGGTAGCTCACCCTGCAGCTGTTGCTAAGTCGCTTCAGTCGTGTCCGACTCTGTGTGACCCCATAGGCGGCAGCCCACCAGGCTCCCCCGTTCCTGGGATTCTCCAGGCAAGAACACTGGAGTGGGTTACCATTTCCTTCTCCAATGCATGAAAGTGGAAAAAGTGAAGTCGTGTCCCTAGTTTGTGGTATTTGAGCCTTTTTCTATCCTTAATTGGCTGAGTGGTGCAAAGTGTAGATACAAATACGAAGTTGATTCCAGTAGAGATAAGAATCTGAGAAAGTGGCAACAAACCTTTTTTCTATAAATGACCAGATGGTACGTATTTTAGGTTTTGGGTCCTATGTTATGTCACAAGTGCTCCACTCTGCCACTGTAGTGTCAAAGCAGTCACAGCCAATGCATGAGCGAAACTAGGCACTGTTGAATTCCAGTAAAGCTTTATTTACGGACACCGAAATTTGAATTGCATACAGTTTTCATGTATCACAGAATATTATTTTTTTAACTAATTTCAGAAATTATTCTTAGCTCACAGGTTATCTAAAAGCAAGTGCCAGGCTGGATTTGGCTTCTGGAATGTAGTGTGACTATCCTGTGTGTTAGTTCCTCATTCATGTCTTAACACTTTGTGACCCCATGGACTCCAGGGTTCCTCTGTCCATGAGATTCACCGGGCAAGAATGGGTAACCAGCTTCTTCTCCAGGGGATCTTCCTGACCCAGGGATCAAAATTGGGTCTTCTGCATTACAGGTGGACTCTTTACCGTCTGAGTCACCAGGGAAGCCCTTGGCTATCGTAAGTTGTCAGTTAATCTTAAATATAAGTAATAATAATTTAAAGTATTACTTTATTTTAGAGAGAATTAGTTTTGAGAATTTGCTAAGTATCAGGTGCTATGTTAAATATGTTTCACTATAATAGTATTATACTTATATTGGGTTGGACTAAAAGTTCATTTGGGTTTTTTTCCCCCATAAGCTATTACAGGAAAACCAGAACAAACTTTTTGGCCAACCCAGTAATTAAACTTTCCAGTGGACTTTTTGTGTGGTAAAGGAGAGAGTGGTATTGCAGCTACTTCTCCAAGAATTGAGCATAGCTATGGATGATGTCAGCCTATGAACGTCATCCATTTCATCTATCTCTTTTTAGAGAAAGTGTTGAAACAGCTGACCTAATCACCTCCTCTCAAAACTCATCAAATGCCACATAAGAAGGGATCATAAAGTCCAGTTCTTCCACTTTATTAAAGAATATCTTAATCTTAGAGGGACTTACCGAAAAGGCACCTGAACACAGCAGTCCTGCTCCATGTCTCCTGGCCCCATTTACTACTGCCTTCTCCTCAATGGTCATCCAGGTTCTGGTCACAAGTTGACAAGTGGGAATCACGGAAAACCAGGTGGCCTGGTGTCAGCAGAGCATCTTGACCCAACCGGGGAACATCTGGCTAAGAGCGACTCTTTCTGGGTGGGGAGATACAAGTTTATAGGTATCTAGGGAGGAAACACTGCCCTGTTTATTGATGGAAAACTGTTTGCCAGATTAAGAGCTCTTTGGGGACCTTTGAAGATGTTTGGCAAAATCCAGTCCCGAACTCTGATATGTGCTGAGAGAAAAAATCTGTGGGCCTCTAAAAACTGAGCAGCCAAAAGGCTACCTCCCCAGAAGCCTGTTAATGGAGCAGCATGACACGTTCCACTCCCAAAGAGAATGCATAGGAGGGAGCTACCATGTCTTTAAGAGATGTTCCTTCTCCAGGAATTAGTCAGGCACTCCAACCTGGCCCTTCAACTTCTTTGTAGCAATTTGCACAACTGTAGTTAGTCACTTGTATGTGTTTTATACCCACAAGGCCCAAAGCTGTTCGCTGTGCTATACTAGCAAAGTGCCAGGTGGTGGTTTAGTTGCTAAGTTGTGTCCAAGCTTTGCGACCCCATGAACAGAGGAGCCTGACAGCCTCCAGTCCATGGGATTCTCCAGGCAAGAATACTGGAGTGGGTTGCCATTTCCTTCTCCTGGCAAAGTGCCAGACACATGATAAAAACATTGACCACACAATGAGTTACCACTTCACACCCATTAGGATGACAGCTGTCAAAAGAAATAGCACCTGTTTGGGGATGTTTTTGGTCACATGAGCCAAGAAATCCTCTCAGGCTCATCTTGCACTCCAGGGAGTGTGGGAGTAAGTGGAAAGAGTGGGGAAGAATGTGACTACAAATGGATAGCACAAGGGGTTTTTTCGGAGTGATAAGACTCGTGGTCATGGTGATTACACAGATCTATGCATAGGTTAAAATTCCTAGAGCTGAACAGTCCCCAAATGGAGAAGGAAATGGCAACCCACTCCAGTGTTCTTGCCTGGAGAATCCCAGGGACGGGGGAGCCTGGCGGGCTGCCGTCTATGGGGTCACACAGAGTCGGACACGACTGAAGCGACTTAGCAGCAGCAGAACAGTCCCCAAAGCCAGTTTTTCTGTGTATTAATTAAAAAAATATAAAATTTATTAACAAAATGGGGGGAAAAGAGTGGACAAAAAATACTAACCTGCTTATATAATCAGGAAGTTCTGAAAAGTAAGAAAATGGAACTATTAGAAATTTTTTATTGTAATCTGGTAATTTAAAACCCAGAGGATGGGCTAAAAGGCAGTTTAAACATAGCTAAGTAGAAAATTGATCTAACTAAAAAATTCTAAAGAAATTACCCAGAAAGCCACATGGAGACAGAGAAAATATATGAAATAAATATCAAGTGACATAGAAGATAGATAAGCGGGCCAAAATATCTAATCAAAGTTTATGTAAAGAATAGAAAACATGACATTTGAAGATAGGATGGTTGTGCTTTTTCAAAATTAATAAAAAATGTGGATCTGGGGATTAAGAAGCCCAGCAAATCCCAACCAGAGCAGATAAAGGTCTTACTTACTATATGTTATACATCATGGTACAATTACAGATAGCAAAACAAAAACCTTAAAAGCAGCCAGAAGGAAAGAAGGTCATTTGTAAAGGAAAGGCAAGTAAACAGACAGCACGCATCTTACCAGTAACAATGAAAGCCAGCTGTGAGTGAAATAACAGCTTTAAAATACAGAGCAGAAATAACTGTCAAACTAGTATTGTGCTCTCTGAAAAAGCTGTCTTCCAAGAATGTGGACTACATACAGACATTTTCCAAAAATCAAAAACTGGCATAGTTTATTCCCAATGCTCACTCAGTCGTGTCTAGCCCTTTGTGACCCCATGGACTACAGCCTACCGAGCTCTTTCCACGGAGTTCTCCAGGCAAGAGTACTGGAGTAGGTTGCCATTTCCTATGCCATTATTCCCAATAGATCCCACTAATAAAGATCCTGAAAGATATATTTCATAAAGAAGAAAAGTAATCCCATAAGGAAAATCTGAAATATAAGAAGGTATAATACCAAAGACATTGGTAAATAGGTAAATATAAACAAATATCTATAAAAATGAATATAATAGTAATACTTGATTTGTGGGGTATAAAAATAGACTTAAAATATTGTCATGGGAATGTGAGCACTTTCCAAGGCTTTACAAATGAGTATATATATATATATATATATATACACACATATATATATTCCATTGACCCTTGAACAGCATGGTTTTGAACTGTACGGGTTCATTTACAGACAGATTTTTTTTCAATACATGCTACAG